>NC_055990.1:131772995-133022995 GCF_018446385.1 Zingiber officinale | reverse complement strand
TGAACTATTTTTTAAATTTGAATTGCATGAACAGACTAATGCACGCTCGGTCGAGAAGGGTATAGCCTTGATTGCAAGTACAAGCAGAACCCAGGAAGCAAAAACAAAGCGCAAAACCGAACCCGAGTCCGAAGAAGAATCGGACTCAGAAGATAATGAGGAGGAGATAGCAACCGAACTCATCAACGTAGTACACAAGCTCTACAGAAAGAAGAAGGGATTCACAAAGAAGGACATTAAGAAGACGATTCAGTCCAAGATGGTGCATGCCAGTCCAAAAGTTAAATTCGAAATAACCTGCTACGACTACAACCAAAAGGGACACATCAAAGCCAACTATCCAAACCAAAAGGAAACAAAGAAACAAAAGAAGAAGAAAGTACTACAAGCAACATGTGACGAGTTCTCTTTAGAAGATTCTGACGAAGAGCTCGAACAAACTAGCTTCCTTCCACTTATGGCTCGGGAACAAGTCGACAAATCGAAGACCGAGAGCGAATCGGAAGCTAACTCCGAGCAAAGCCACGGATCTATATCCATTTCCGAAGGGCCTAAACCCGCTGTAACTACTTGTCAAGTAGATAAACTTTATAATTTAGTTAATTATTTAATGCATAAGTTAGATAAATCAAATGCCTGAGTCAAATCACTTCAAAAGGAGGTAACAACCCTTAAAGAAGTGACTAACCCTAGCACCTTGATTGATATCATTCAGACTGGAACCTCAACTCAAGTCCAAAAACTTGAGGAAGAGAATTCTAGCCTGAAAAATCAAGTTAAGGAATTAAAATACACGTTGGAACGGTTCACTTTGGGTTCTAAGAATCTTGATCTGATTCTTGAAAATAGTGAGCTATTTACAACCAATCCAGACATAGATTTAAGACTAAACACAAATACAAGTCTTATTTATCAATTATAAATAGAACAAATAAAAAATTAGTCCAAGCATGGGTCCCCAAGTCGAACTTGGTTAATCAAGTTGGACTTGGTTAGTATTAGATCCCTAAGGATCAAATCTATTACCTTGATAGACCATATCGAGGCTATGATCCAGGGGGAGCCAATAGAAAGACTATTCTTATCAACAGATAGAATTGTTTGATGATTGTTTTTACTGCTTTTATTATATATATGCTTAGATTAGGCAGGATAAGGACCTAGGCGTAATTTACACTTGACTAGTTAGACCTAGGGGTTTCAAAAATAAAATTAAATATTTAATTTCTTTAAAAAGTTTTGTCTGGAAGTGGTGGATGATCCCATACCCAAGAAGGCCTAGTGCCTCGTCACAGCCTAGAAGCCAATCTTTGAAATGTATATTTAATTGACTAATTGAAAAACCCGAGTCTAACTCAAATATAAATTAATCCTTAGATGATAATTTAAATCGAAGATAAAATTAATCATCTCACAAAAATCTATAAGGTTCCCTGATTGATAACTTAGAAAGGGTGAGATAGATTTAGGTAAAATTTAGATTATCTAAATCAAGTATCATCAATCAATTAGTTAATCAATTAACCTAATTAATCAATTAACCTAATTAATTAATCAATCAATTAATTAATCAATTAACCTAATTAATAAATCAATTAATCTAATAAATTAATCAATTAAACTAATTAATTAATCAATTAATTAATTAATTAATCAATAAATTAATTAATTAATCAATTAACCTAATTAATAAATCTATTAACCTGATTAATAAATCTAAATTAAACGTAACCAATTCATAACCTAAACTTAACTCAATTAAACACAAAATCATCTCACAATTACCCATAGGAATACCATGTTTGATAATCTAGATTGGGTGAGATGGAATATTAAGGAGTTAATTTCAATCAAACTATCTCTTGAATTCGTCGAATTGAACCAAATTGAATACTTTATGTATAGGAACATAAAGATTTGAATCAATGGATGTTAGATAGTGGGTGCTCCAGGCACATGACTGGAGACAGATTAAAATTTACTAAGCTGAAATTCAAGAACCTAGGATCAGTTGCATTCGGCAATGATGGAACACTTAAGATAATCGGAACAGGTAATATCCAACTAAGTTCCGATTTCTATATTCGAAAAGTTTTACTGGTTGATCAATTCAACTTTAACTTACTTAGTATTAGTCAGTTATGTGACTTAGGGTACTTAGTCACATTTTAAAAATCTGAGTGCTTAATTAAAAACGTTAAAAATCTAGAAATCACACTTAAGGGAATTAGGAAAAAGAATATCTATACAATTGACCTCCCAACGTCCTCACTAAAGTGTCTATCGACACAACAAGAGGAAACCAAGTTGTGGCACAGAAAACTGGGTCACACTCATACCAGACTCATTTCAAAAATGAGTCAAAATTGCTTAGTTAGAGGTTTGCCCAAATTAAAATTTACCAAAAATTCAATTTGTAATGCTTGTCAACAAGGTAAACAAACCAAGTCAACCCACAAGTTAACCAACTTAAATAGAACTAATTCAATACTTGAGCTCTTTCACTTAGACTTGTTTGATTCACATGGGGCCAAGCCACTAAGAAAAAACTAGTATTGCTTAGTAATAATTGATGATTACTCAAGGTTTACTTAGGTAGAATTTCTAAAAACTAAAGATGAAACCTACGAAATCTTTAAAACCTTTTGTAACTTAGTAGAAAATATAAAAGATACTAAAATTAAAAGAATTAGAAGTGACCATGAAGGAGAATTTGAAAACCTCAAATATATTGAGTTTTGTAAAATTAATGGATATAAACATAAATACTCATGCCCTAGAACCCCTCAACAAAACGGTCTAATAGAATGCAAAAATAGAACCCTATAAGAAGCCGCTAGAACCATGTTAAATGAATATAACTTAAATAATCAATTCTGGGCTGAGGCAATTAATAAGTCTGTTATATTTAAAATAGAATTTTAATCAATAAAATTTAAAATAAAACTCCATATGAAATATATTATAATAAAATCCCCAACTTAAACTATTTAAAGGTATTTGGGTGTAAAGTTCATATTGTAAACACTAAGGACTACTTAGGAAAATTCACATCAAAATCAACTCTAGGAATCTTTTTAGGGTATTCCACAACCAGTAGGGCCTATAGAGTTTATAACAAAAGTACTCAAAAAGTTTAAGAAACAATTAATATGATTTTTGATGAAGAAAATAACTTACCTAACTAAATAAATGAAAATCTTAATCAAAACACATAAAATATTAATTCAAGAAACATAGAAGATGATGAAGATGTTCAATTTAAACCTAAAGAAATAAAAGAACCAATTATTGACCCTAATCTAAGACCATCAAGAATAAGTACCAATCACCCATCTGACCAAATTTTGGGTGACCCAACCCTAGGAGTTCAAACTAGATTATCTTATAGAAACCTAAGTCTAATAGCTCTCATTTCTAAAATCGAACCTAAAACTATAGAAGAAGCCCTACTAGATCCAGACTAGATATTAGCAATGCAAGAGGAGTTAGCCCAATTTGAATGAAACTAAGTATGGGAACTAGTATCTAAACCCATAAATAAAACCATAGTTGACACTAAATGGGTATTTAGAAATAAATTGAATGATCAGGGTGAAATAGTAAGAAATAAATCTAGGTTAGTAGCTAAAGAGTTCAGTCAAGTAGAAAGGTTAGACTACGATGAGACTTATGCACTCGTAGCCAAACTTAAATCTATTAGAATGTTGCTATCCTATGCAACACATAAAGGATTCAAGTTATATCAAATGGATGTAAAATCTGCATTTTTAAATGGATTCATTAAGGAAGAGGTATATGTCAGTCAACCCCCAGGATTTGAGGACTTTAACAACCCAAATCATGTCTTTAGGTTAAAGAAAGCCCTATATGGACTAAAACAAGCACCTAGAGCTTGGTATGAATGCCTATCAAATTATCTAATATCTAAAGGATTTAAACAAGGTCAAATAAATCAAACCTTATTTGTAAAAACCCTAGAAAAAGATATCTTTATAGCCCAAATTTACGTAGATGATATAGTTTTTGATTCAACAAACACTAAATTTTTAGAAGAATTTACCAAATTAATGAAAAGTGAATTTGAAATGAGCCTAGTTGGGGAACTCAAATTTTTCTTAGGCTTATAAATTAAACAAACCAAAGATGAAATTTATATTTTTCAAACTAAATATGCTAAAAAACTAATCAGGAAATTTGGCATGGAAAATTCTAAAAATATAAATACTCCAATGACAACTAATGTTAAAATCGACTCTGACTTAGAAGGAAAATCGATAGACTTAAAATACTATCGAAGTGCGATAGGAAGTCTATTCTACCTAACTGCAAGTTGGCCCGATATTTTGTTTGCAGTAGGTATGTGTGCAAGATACCAATCTTGTGCAAAAGAGTCACACCTAACAAATGTTAAGAGAATTCTAAGGTATATTAAGGGAACCCTTAATGTAGGACTTTGGTACCCTAGAACTTGCACCTTTGACCTAATTGGCTATTCTCAGTGGTGGATCCAGGAATAAAAACATGGAGGGGCGATTTTTACTTGGAACAAGGGGCGGTATCCTCTATCTCCACCGGTGGAACCCCATAATACTAGGGGTTCCATTACCAATAAGGGGGGCGACCGCCGATGCCGCCACCCCCCCTCTGGATCCGCCCCTGGCGATTCTGACTCAGACTATGCTGGGTGCAAACTAGATAGAAAAAGCACAAGTGATAGTTGTCAATTTCTAAGTCAGCGCCTAGTAAGTTGGTCAAGTAGAAAGCAACACTGTGTTGCTTTATGCACTACTGAAGCTGAATACATAGCCCTAAGGGAATGTGCATCTCAATTGTTATGGATGATGCATACCTTAACGAACTATCAACTAGAATATAAAAACACAAAAATTTTAATTGATAATATAAGTTCAATTAACTTAACCAAGAATCCAATTCATCACTCAAGGACTAAACACATAGAAGTAAAACACCACTTTATAAGGGATCATGTAGCTAAGGGTGATATTGTACTTAACTATGGTGATATTACCTAAACTTGAGTTCAGTGCACTTAGAAGATAAATAGGAATGTGTTTGGTAGAATAGAGCTCACTTTCAAACTCAATTATGCTTTACTTGGTTTTAAATTCTAGGAAAAATATTTTCAAAATTCCAATTTTGTTAGTTTTCAAAATCTAGATTTAGCCTAGGAATTTATCCCCTAGAAAGCATGTACCCCTAATTCTCAGTCAGAGCATCTCGCAAGCACACTTGGATTACCTTGCTTGTGTATGAAAAATACTTAGAATGGTGTGAGATGCATAGGGTATTGACTGGACTTCAGAATGCTTATGTCTGTGCATCGACATAAGTCTGGGCAATAAATACCAACTTTATATTAATCAAATTAAGTTATCCATGTTTAGTCAAACTAACTGGAATAATTACTTAATTTGACTAACCAAGTGAAAGCTACTACCTCATGGTAAACAGCTAGTAATTAAAGGTTAGACATTTGTTTGAAAATACGTGTTTTGTGTTGGGACCGAAATGTAGCTAGAAGGGGGGTGAATAGCTCGGCACGATCACGTGCTCGGCGTTGCTTGCTTCTTGTGATGAAATGCAACGGAAAATACAAAGAAACAAACACACAATGCTAACTCTAGGGATTTACTTGGTATCCACCACACAAGAGATGACTAATCCAAGGATCCACACACCCACGCACCCTCCACTATGAAATCACTCCTTTATGGTAACTACCGAAGGCGGAGAAGCCCTACAAGCTCACAGTACAAGAAGAAAGGAAAGGGAATTACAATACAAGCAAAAGCTTACAAAAGATGCACAAGAACCCTAACCCTAGCTTCTTCCTCTTGCTGTAGATCCACCTCTTGACTTGGAAATGCCTCCAAGAACCTTCAAGATCTGGCGGTGAGAACACTATGGAGAAGCTCTGGAATCGCTATGCAGATCGGAGCTGAACAGTGCAAGCGTTGGCAGAGAAAGAGCTCGATAATGGTTTTATTCTGCACCAACGGTCGAATCCCAATCGATTGGATTGCTCCTAATCGATTGGGGAGGCTTTGGATCGATCGACCGATCGATCCAAAGCACCTCTGTGCTCCTGGGAATTGCCTGGATCGATCAGCTAATCGATCCAGGGCTTATTGCGTAAAATCTCACCTCCCAATCGATCAGTCGATTGATTGGAGGCTCCCAATCGATCGACCGATCGATTGGGAGGCATTTTGTGCGATCAGCAATTCTCCCTAATCGATCACCTGATCGATTGGGAGAAGCCTTTGTCGTGGCACCCATTCAATCGATCGGCTGATCAATTGAATCACCTTGACTTGATCTAATCAAGTCCCCAAGTGCCTAAATCCAACATCCGGTCAACCATGACCTGTTGGAACATCTGCCTAGCATCCGGTCACCCTTGACCTACTAGGACTCCCTCACCAAGTGTCCGGTCAATCCCTTTGACCCACTTGGACTTTTTCTCCTCTTGCCAAGTGTTCGGCTCTCCATGACCCACTTGGACTTCCACCAGATGTCTGGTTAACCTTGACCCACCTGGATTTCCTCGTGCCAAGTATCCGGTCAATTCCTTTGACCTACTTGGACTTCCCTTCTACCTAGCTTCACTCACTAGGACTTCTCCTCTGCTTGGCTTCACTCACCAGGACTTCTCCTCTGCCTGGCTTCACTCACCAGGACTTCTCCTCTGCTTGGCTTCACTCACCGGGACTTCTCCTCTGCCTGGCTTCCCAACTGCCTGGCTTCACTCACCAGGACTTTCCTTGCTGCCTAGCTTCACTCACTAGGACTTCCCCTCTGTCTGGCTTCACTCACCAGGATTTTCCAGTCAAGTATCCAATTAACCTTGACCTACTTGACTCTCCTTCACAATCTCCCCACATGAACAATGGAACCTGCAATCTCCATGTTTTGTCTACATGTATTGTCAAACATCGAAACCCAAACATCAAGACTCAAGCTTGACCAAATTCAAGCTCAGTCAACCAGGTCAACCTTGACCTAGGGAATATTGTACCAACAATCTCCCCCTTTTTGATGTTTGACAATACCTTCTTTAAGTTAGGCTAATCTCATAGCCTCAACCTACTTCATGCCAATATGTGAATGAGGATTCCCTTCATTCTCCTCCTTTTCTATAGGGCAAACATCCCTCTTAGGTAATGAAGGCCTAACTTAAATCCTACATTTTGTTTACTCATGCTTGGACTTTAGGCCTCTAAAAATTATTTTTTTAATTAGCTGCCATTAATCAAGGGGGAGTAACCAAATCAATTTTTTTTATTCAGTTATTCTTGTTGGTTGCTACGCGGAATATCGTACCGGTTCCACTGTACAAAATTTTTGTACAAGTGTCGAACCTTTCCTAACAACCTATTGTGTTCTTTAGAAATTAAACTTGAATCGCAAGCGGAACTTAACACTATTGATTCCAAGTTTAACTTATATGTTCTTAATGGTTAGACTTGGATCACAAGCGGAACTTAACACTATTGATCCAAGTTCAACTTATGTTACATAGTTAATTAAATATTTATTTATGAGATCGGTTTCCAGGACAAACGTGGCGAGACACTTGACATTCTTGGGTATGGGAACATCCACCACTGCCTAGTCAAAACCTTTCAAAGAAATTCAATATTTAATCCCCTCGCAGTAACATTAGGTTTAACCAAAAGAACAATCGAATCACAAGATCGAAAAAGAAAAGAAAGACAAATTGAAACATAAATTTGAAACCTAGAATCTCTACCCTCTTGTGTTTGGAATTCATACAAAGAAAAACTAGTATGATGCGGAAAACAATTACTAGTTATGCCTTTCTTTGTAAGCAACGACCTCTTGATCTTCTATCATATTCCTCTTCTTATCTCAGACGTCGTGTGGGCGACGATCTTCCAAGATGAGAACCACCCAAGCCCTTCCTTCTTCTTTACCAAGTTTCGGCCACCAAAGCTCCTTTAAGGAAGTAGAGGTTCGGCCACCACCACCAAGCTCCAAGGGATGCTAGAACAAAGCCTCCTATGTCTCCTTCTTCCTTTGACAAGATCCGGCCACCACCAAGCTCCTTGAGATGAAGATGTCGCCGGCCACACAAGGAAGAAGAATAGGAGAAGAGGAGGAAGAGAGAGCCGACCACACAACAAGGAAGAGAGGAGAGGAAAATAGAATAAAGTTGTGTCTCATGAAGGCACCCCTACCCTCTCTTTTATATTCCTTAGTCTTGGTAAATAAGGAAAGTTTTCGCCAAAATTAAAACTTCTTTATTTCCTTGCCAATGGTTAATAAGGAAAATTTAATTAAACTTTCCTTTTAACCATGCTATGGCCGACCACATCATGTCCCACAAATAAGGAAAAATTTTAAATACAAAATTAAAACTTCCTTATTTGTTTCCGAAAGAATTTTTAAAATTAAAATCTTATCCTTTAAATCCTTTTAAGGAAAGATTTTAAAATAAAATTCCTCTTTTAAATCCCTTCATGGTTGTCAAGTTATAAAAGGAAACTTTTATAATTTAAAATCTCTCTTTTAAAATATGTGGATGGTTACAAAAAAGAAAAGTTTCCGCCAAAATTATAATCTTCCTTTCATCTACAAATAAGGAAAGATATCTAATCCTTCTCTTAATCTTTTGCAGAAAGTTATAAAAGGTAAGATTTAAATTTTAAACTCTCTTTTAAACCATACCTTCCACATAAGAAAATTTTAAAAAAATAAAATTCCTTTAATTTAATTATGGTCGGCCGCCAACTTGGGCTCCAAGTTAGGGTCGGCCACCTAGACTTGGCTCAACCCTTTAGCTTGGCCGACCCTAGCTTGGGCTCCAAGCTTGGCTTAGCCGGCCACCTAAGGGTGGGTAAGAAGGTGGGTATAGGTGGGTATAATACTTTATAATAAGAGGCTACGATAGGGACCGAGAGGAGAAATTGGTTTTGGTCTTCCAATGAAATTAAGCTTCCTGTGTTCGCCCCGAACACTCAACTTAATTTCATCAATAATAATTCATTCCACTAAAGAATTATTATTGAACTACCGCACCAATCCCAAATTATATTTTGGGCTCCTTCTTATCATGAGTGTGTTAGTCTCCCTGTGTTTAAAATATCAAATGTCCATTAATTAAATGAGTTACTGACAATTCACTTAATTAATATTTAGCTCCAAGAGTAGTACCACTCAACCTTATTGTCATGCCGGACTAAGTCCACCTACAGGGTTTACATGACGATCCTTATGAGCTCCTCTTGGGGACATTATCAACCTAGATCACTAGGACACAGTTTCCTTCTATAATCAACAATACACACTATAAGTAATATTATTTCCCAACCTATCGGGCCTATTGATTTATCGAACTAAATCTCACCCATTGATAAATAAAAGAAATAAATATTAAATATAAGTGCTTGTTATTATATTAGGATTAAGAGCACACACTTCCATAATAACAGAAGTCTTATTCTTTTATTTAGTCAGTATAAAAAGAAACTACCTCAAATGGTCCTGCTCAATACACTCTAAGTGTACTAGTGTAATTATATAGTTAAGATAAACTAATACCTAATTACACTACGATCATTCCGATGGTTTGTTCCTATCCACCTTGATCGTGAACTACTGTTTATAATTTATAACGAGCTAATAACATGATCTTCTGTGTATGATACCACACACCATGTTATCTACAATATAAATTAAATGAACAACTACATTTACCATAAATGTAGCCATTTGACCAATTGTGATTCTTAAATCTAAATAAATATTTATACCAAAAGCTAGGCTTTTAGTATACATCCTAACAATTTTGACTTAGTTTTTAAATAAAAATATTTTCTTATCTCCATTTTTGACTTAGTTTTGCAACAAAAATTATTTTCTTAACTTGGTTTTTTAAATAAAGACTATCTTGACCTAGTTTGGAAATAATAATTAATTTCTTAACTTGGTTTTTGAAATAAAGACTGATATAGGTTAGGTTTAATAGGTCCCTGGTGGGAAGGAGAAAGGAGATAGTAGAATTAAGCAAGCATGAATATCGGTCGGTATAATATGGCTAGAGAAAGAAAGATAGGTCATTATCGGTCGAGATAACACCTCAAGAAAGATAGGTCATACTCAGCCGGGATAACACCTTAAGAAAGATAGGTCAGACTCAGCCGGGATAACACCTTAAGAAAGATAGGTCAGACTAGGCCGGGATAACACCTTAAGAAAGATATGTCAGAATCAGCCGGGATAATACCTTAAGAAACATAGGTCAGACTCGACCGGGATAACACCTTAAGAAAGATAGGTCAGAATCAGCCGGGATAACACGGGATAACACCTTAAGAAAGATAGGTCAAACTCGGTCGGGATAACACCTTAAGAAAGATAGGTCAGAATCAGCCGGGATAACACCTTAAGAAAGATAGGTCAGAATCGGCCGGGATAACACCTTAAGAAAGATAGGTCAGAATCGGTCGAGATAACACCTTAAGAAAGATAGGTCAACATTAGCCAAGATAAGTACCTTAAGCAAGGTAGGTCAATATTAGCCAAGATAAATACCTTGAGAAAGATAGTTCAGAATCGACCGGGAGAATACCTTAAGGAAGGATGGTTAATATCGGCCAGGAGAACACCTCTAAGCTAAGATTCTCTAAATTAGTACATCTGGATATAGACTAGTATCGGTCGGATATATATGATCGCCCGGGTATGTAAAGATATAGGACCTTACAGGATTTATAGTATATTATCGAGCGATTAAGATATACGTTATACAATAGTAATAACCCGCTCGGACATAACTTAGGTTCAATTACGTCCGATACAGATCATAGTAGAATATTGGGTTGTCTGTAACATGGTAAAAATAAGGTAAGCAGGCATGGGCCATAGATATACCTCAATATAACTTCTAGGACAGGGCAAGAATGAATGTTTCAAGAATATTCATAAATAGCTTATGAAAATATCTGTCATATGTGATTGTATAACAGGTTGACTAATTTGGCGGGAAGAATGTTTCCAGACTCTTCTGCAGGCACTAGGCGACAAAGAAGGTACATTTGGGGTACAAAAAAGATTCCTTAAAAACTATTTTCTACAAGTACAGGACTTACGTCATCTCATAACAAACTCTAACAAACCGGGGTCCACTTCACGACTACAGAGGTTATGTGAAGTGGTATAAAAAGGAGAATCCTCTCCGTTGGCCAGGTACGCTGATGCTCACACTCACACACACAACACAACTATTCATTTTCATCTACTGTTCATCTTCTTCCTTCCACCCCAAGATAGATCACTGATTTGAGCGTCGGAGGGCCTAGCCAGGGATTCTCACCTCTATCTTAGGTCACTGATGATAGTGTTGGTTGGTCTCTTGTGCGTAGGAAATCATGGGAGCTCTAGATCTCGGTGTTTTGTGACTTTATTCTTCCAAATCCGCTCTGGTTTTCTCGGATCGGAAGTCCTCCTGTATTCTTCTTCATCAACAGTGAGTTCTCTCCCCAGCTTTCCATTTTGTCAAGTTTCTCAGACAGGATCAAAGACTATCTTAACTTAGTTTTAAAATAAAAATTATTTTCTTAACTTGGTTTTTGAAATGAAGATTATTTTTGACTTAGTTTTTAAAACTCTGTTTAAAAATAAAATTATTTTAGTGTTAAAATACATATTATTTCCAACTTGGTATTGAAAATATGTTTTGACTTAGTGAAGAAATTATTTTTTTTATTTAACTTTATAGTTAAAATTATGATTAAACAGAATTTGTTTTTAGTGTTTTATCAAAATATGATTATAAAAAAACTTAATACTTAGCTAAGATTTTTAAAGTACTTACTTGGGCTTCTCTTTCACATATATTTAAAAGCTAAAGGTACTTAATTAAGTTTTAGAATTCTTTAAGTTTATATCACTTTCTTTCTAAGCCACTCTCAAAAATTTTTTAAAAAAATTGTTAAAGTTTCTCTATCAAAACTAATATTTTAAGTAAGAGCTACCTTTCAGGGGGAGCTAATTATTCCCTTCTATAGTTAGTATTTTTTGATATATGGTAAAGGGGGAGAGGAAAGTGAAAGTTAAGATGAATAGTGAAAGTTAAGATGAATAACTTGAAACAATTTGAAAGTTAAGCTAATTTTGATATATATGTTGCAAATTACTTGATATTGCATTTATGCTATGTTTTTACTTAAATGCTATGCTATTATATTTTACTTAACTTTGATTTTTGTTGCCATAATCAAAAAGGGAGAGATTGTTGGTGCGGAAAGCATCCGGCGATCGAACCTAAGTTTTGATAATGGAAAATGTTCAAAGTTAAGGTTAAGTGTTGTCTAACATGATTGAATGAGTTTGCAGGAAAGCCCTAAGTAATCTTAGGCAAAAGCCCTAGCTACAGTTAGGGAGGTTGAAAACCCTAGGGGGTGGTAACCCTAGGTGGAAAGTTTTGGTGGGTTAAGGTCTTTGGGCAAAAGTCCTAGAGTCGGGGTGGAAATTCTTGGTGTCGCGAACCAAGTGAAAGACTAGGCGGGTATGGAGCGGACGTCCAGCAGAAAGTCCTGGAGCCTCGGACGTTGAGAAAAAGTTCAGTCGGTCAGGAGGACCAGTCTAGCAACAGGTAAACCCTCCGGAGTGGAGTAGGTGAGAACGCGTTCCCCCGTGAGGGAACAGTAGGCGTCAGTTCGACCTAGAGTTTCTGGACAAAAATCCGAAGTCAGAATCGGACAGTCCGAAGACTGTCAAATACTTTATTTTTCGTGTCTATATTGTGCTAAACTCTGTCTTGCAGGATATTTGTTGTATTTTAGACTAACCCATCTTGCAGGGAGTGAAAAAAAAGCAAAAGCCTCGGATGAACAGTCCCGAGGCGCCCTCCATGGAGCTTGGAGGTGCCTCAGGTATGCTGCTTGAAGAGTCCACACAGCAGTGCTGGAAGCACCCTCCACGGGTGCTGGAAGTGCCTTGGACACTAGCGCGAGGGTGCCCTCCATGGGCTTGGAGGCGCCCTCAAGCGGATAGGCAGCGACCAGTTCGGAGCTCATCCACGCTGTGGATTCGGTGGGGATAAGGGCACTATCCATGCTGTTGGAGGCGCCCTTGTCACGCCCCGAGTGAGTCCCTGTCCGAAGAAATTTCGACAGCACCTCCCCTGTACGGGTGACAATCTGAAGCATTTCTACAGGCATAATATATATCAGCCACATACGGCTGGAATATATACACAACCACACAGTTAATAATCTCAGCCTACACGGCTGGACAAGTATAACAACAACCACGCAATTATATATATTTAAAACATCCCACTTGGCTGGAATCAAAACCAATACAGCGGATAAACATAAAATACAAGCCAATACAAAACCAAATAAAACACTGCTAGCCGGCTAGGCTTACACCACACAACCAAAACAACACTCCGAACACAAAATCGGAACACAAAACTAAGTACACAAATATATATACCAAAATTAACAATAAACAAAGGCAGAGACAGGTCTTCTGATGTGACGTGGGGACCGGCAAGCAAGATACTCCAAGCGACACCAAAACCAACCTGGTACCTGAAAAAAATAGTGTCCACGGGGGTGAGTTCAACAACTCAGCAGATACCTAGTTGACATGTATAGTAAACTATAACAAATAGTAATAACTATGGAGTACAGTCTCATGAACAAAAGAAGGTAATGCATAATAGAAAAGGCTGAAGAGTACTGTACTCACCAGGGCCACCTATCAGAATAATTAGGTCGTCAGACCGGAAGTGTCATAAATCCTGTATGCATGTCAAACATATGCATCCATCCAAATGCAGCAAACACAAGCAGTAAATGCATAAATGCATATGATGCCAATGATGCGTCCTGGTCACTCCTGACGTCAGTCAGTCATCTCACGCACATTGGTGAGACTGAGTGGGTAGGGCTGTGACAACCGTGCACTCTACCATCACTACACCCTGATGAGTGACTGAGTGGACGGGATGCTGTCGGAGTACTCCTGTCCTCTGACCCCAAATCATAAATGGGGGAGCTCAATGCTCTCATCTCCCGGTACACGATGATGGAGAGGTATCTCTGCCGGCTACCACGCTGAGTCACCTGACCAACGGAGCCAAACAGAGTCCACCGTCTGCCGGCTACCACGCTGCTACACTAAATGCCAACGGAGCCAAACAGAGCGGAACTGTCTGCCGGCTACCACGCTGAGTCACCTGACCAACTGAGCCAAACAGCAGAACCGCCACACATCTGCCTGATATACCACTAATCCATGAGTGGTGGTGTGTGTAGTACATGTAACTGGCGATGTGCTCAACCATAGTGGAGCCGACAATCGTGCAGCATGCAATCATGATGCATGACACTAAGCATAGCAATAAACTGATCAGCATAGCCATATCCATATATATAAAATGAGTATCGTAATATCGATGGTCAAATACGAAGAACTAAAGTACACAGGTCAGATAGGATATCAAAAACCTAGGTCCTGAACATAACAAGCATGGTATGTCACTTCCTCACTGAACATATATATAATCATATGGGTACTAGCATAAAATGCATAACAGGTGAGCAAACAAGCATGTAACGAGTATCCAGTAGTAACGTACCGAAACAAGGATGAACATAATTATTACTAAAGGTTATAACCTACTAGACATATCAACAAGACATATCAAAAAGATAAGTCAAGGTACCCGCCTCTAATGTAAACCGAGCTAAACAATCTCCACGTCGAAGTACTCGTCTCGAACCAGAGTCCTGTAATACATGATAGCCAGATTTAGCTAATTACTTATAAATAAATTAGCTAAATTAAATCCTCGAGAAGCTAACATAAATCCAAATCGATCCAATTATAAACCCTAATTGGATCATCTAACTCCTCAATCGACTTAAACTAATCCATACGATTTAGAACTTGCAATAAGCATAATCCATCACAACAACCTAACCTAAACCAATTCATAAGAACTCACCCAAATCCAGGATGGTCGCCAATGGCTCACGATCAAAGGGTTTCCCTGCCCAAAACAGAATGACCGATGCTGTGGATCGCCAATGAACAATGCTGGCCAAGCTACAAAGGCTGGTAGACAAATAATCACAACCTCCAACTATAAATTAAACTCGCATCCCTACCAATCTGATACCATACTTCTTACCTAAATTCTCAGTCGTTCTCGCTGCTGGAATCAAAGAGTTGCTGTCCAATAGGGCTATTCACCGCTAGAAGGTGGCTGCCGGAAAACGGGTGGCTGCTGGAAAAATAAGTAACCACAAATTCCACATCACAGAACGAAACAACTCATAACTAGGAACAAATTTACATTGTTCAGATCAAGAACCAAAGATCAAAAACCAACAACCCAAACTTACCTCAAATCACAGCCTTGTTACTGCTGAAAATTTTTGGCCGGAAATCACAGCGGCTGCCGGAAACACCTGCTGTCGTTCACCTATGAAGCAACCAGGACAAATTCTTATACCGTGACTAGATCCGAAGCTAGGAAGAACATGAACTGGAAATCAATAACCAAAATCATACCACAACCCTAATTCCACACCACACCTCAACTAGGGTTTCCTGTGGCCGGCGGCGCTGTGCCGAGATATGGCAGAGAGGAAGACGCTATGACTTGAATCCTCCTTGCTCCTGGACGGAAACAACCCGAGCAAAACCGTGCCGGCAAAGAACCTAGGGAACAGTGAGAATCAGAGAGGGCGTCGGCGGCATCGGTAAGGCAATCGAGCAAAGGAGGCGTCGGGGAGAAACGGCTAGGGCTTCGGGGAAGGCAAGGCAGTGCCGACACCGTGCTGCTCGGCGTCGTGGAAGAAGAGGCTTCGGCATCGCAGAGGTTAGGGTACGCAGGAAGAAGGTCGCGGCGAGGGCTCGGGCGGTTTGGGAGGAAAGGCGTCGGGGTCGGGAGGTTAGGGCACGGCACGGCTCGCGGAAGGGAAAAAGAAAACGGGAGAAGAAAGAAAATAAGGAAAAAGAAAAAAAAAAAGAAAAGAAAAAGAATTTAGAAATCAAACATTTCCTCGCTAAAATGAGGTAACCTAAACAGACTTTTTCGGAACCCCGTTTTATCCCCGTAAACTCGTCCATACGAGCTCCGAAAATTCCAGAAAAATTTCTAAAAATTCTGGAAAATTCCCTTATTAATATTCATCTATTTTCTGTATTTTACAGCCCTCCATGGGCTTTATAAGTCTGTCTCGAGCAACATCCAAACAATAATAAGAATTCATGATTCTTCTTCCATGCACTGCTCAAAGGATGATATGATAAAGCTGTAACAAGACATCGACGACCTGAAGCTTCGAATTTTCTATTCTTAATTTGTTGGTATATTCTTTACTATACTTAATTGCTGTACTCTAAACTGTAATTTTGCAAACTTATAGTGATTGCCAAAAGTAAACGCTCAATGAGCGTGGGCCTTGGAGTAGGAGTCGCTACAGGCTCTGAACCAAGTAAAACTCCTGGTGTTCGTGTGCATTCTTGTTTTACTTTCACTGCATCTTACTCAAAGTTTTCCGAAACCAAAGTGAAAGTCACGAGCGCTATTCACCCCCCTCCCTTCTAGTGCTTTCGATCTAACAAAAGGTACTCAACTTTACAAGACTTTTAGTATACGACCGGCTTAATGACCGACCAGGAGGTATTCAATAAAAGGAATTCCCAATATACAACCAGCTTAATGACTGGTCAAGATTATATTCAACAGAAGGTATTCTTAATGCATGATCAGCTTAACGACCGACCAGGAGGTATTTAACAGAAAGTATTCTTAATATACGACCAGCTTAATGACAAGTCAAGATTATATTCAATAGAAGGTATTCTTAATGTCTGACCGGCTTTATGACCGGCCAAGATATATTCAATAGAAGGTGTTCTCATGATATGACTAGACGGGATATATTCAATAGAAAGTGTTCTTATGATACAACGGACTTAATAACTGGCCAAGATATATTCAACGGAAGGTGTTCTCATGATATAACCGGCTTAATGACCGGCCAGGATATATTCAACAGAAGGTGTTCTCATGATACGACCAACTTAATGACTGGCTAGTATATATTTAGCAAACAAGCAGCTAACAACTTCATGACAACCTGACAAACTTGTCGAGAAATATTCTCTTGAAGCTTTTTCATTAATCAGTTACAACGATAAACTCTTTTGCATATGCCATCAGAGGTTTAAGTCATAAATGACAAAGAGGGTATATCTAAGGTAGAAAAAAGATTCCTCAGAGAATTATTACACGAAGTCTAGGTTATACTTCTCTCATCTCCTAACAAACTCTAACAAACCGGGGACCGCCTCACAATCGCGGAGGTCATGTGAGGTGGTATAAAAATGGGAATCATCTCCGTTGGCAAGACGCAAATACAAGAGTTTGCATCTAAAACCCTATTTTTTTCATTCTCTATTACTGTTCTTCTTCCATTTTTTTTTTCAAGAGAGGAGACTGGCTTGAGCGTCAGTGTCACGCCCCAGAGGAATCCCTACCGATGAAGTTTCGGCAGCATCTCCCATCCATGCAGTTTATAATAGTATAGCCTCTGGCTGACTATACATCAAATCACAACCAAGTAGTTTAATAAAAACCTACTCCACTACAATAAGGAAAACATAATCCACAACAGAAAAACCATTGTAGCGGAAAATATGGGCACAGTACCAAAAACTTGATATAAAATACATGAGTTCAATACCTACATATCACAAGTCTGTAGTTCACAAAACAAGGAAACCCAAGTTCGAAAATAGAAAACCATCTCGACACGGAGTGGGGACTAGCAACTGGAACCTCCTGACGGCTTTAACCTGAAATAGAAATAAATCAACAAAGTGAGTTCAAGAACTCAGCGGGTATTAAGCAGACATGCATAGTAAGAAATATCTATAAGTAATAATCATAGAGTACAGTCTCCTGATCAATAACAGGTAATGTAAACAGAAGAAGTTGTACTCACCAAGACCTCCTATCTGGATATAAGGGTCGTCAGACCAAATACCTCATGTCACCTGTATGCATGTTAATCATATATAACCACCAAAAATGCAGCATCCAAAATACAGCAATCACAAGCAATAAATGAAATCCGTGCATATGATGCAAATGACATGGTCACCCCTAACGCCAGTTAGCCACTTCACATGCGATGATGAGGTCGAGTGGGTAGGGCTATGACAACTGTATACTCTGCTATCACTACTCCTGAGTGACCGAGTGGATAGGATGTTGTTGGAGTACACCTATCCTCCTACCCAAAACATAGTCGAGGACCCTAAGCTCTCATCTCCCTATGTCATAGTCAAGAGGAGGGATCCCTGTCCGCTACCATGCTACAGTCATCGCTACCCATGAGCGGATGAGCGGAGCCCTGACAGAGCAAAACTGCACACATCCTGCCTGATATACCATTAACTCATGAGTGATTGTGTGTGCAGATCATGTAACTGGCGATGTGCTCAACAACAATAGAGCCGACAATCACTCAACATGCAATGATGCAAAATGGTGCCTGACACTAAAGCATGTAACGCCTAAAAATACCAGCCTCCACATAATGTATACCAAATGAAAAAACTAAGTCCATAACAATGATCTAGGTATCCATGCTAAGTAATAAATCTAGGTACACATGTCAAGTAAATAATCTAGGTACACATGTCAAGTATATCTAGTAGCTAGACCTGTACCTGGTAATGCATTGTATGTCACTACTTCTATGAGCATAAGTACACATGGTAAGAATCAAGAGGACATAAGCATAAATGCACAACAGATAACAATATGGCATACTATGGGTATCAAGTAGTGACATACCAAGGCAAATGTAAAATCATTACTACTAGCTATAACCAATTATGCATATCAAAATGACAATATCAAAAGATAAGTCAAAGGTACCTGCCTCAAAAATAGAGATCGTATCTGAAATCAACTTCATCTCGTGATCCTCTTCCAAATCAATGTCCTGCATCACATATGTAACTTATCTAATTACATATGTTACATATAGCTAAATCACATTCTGAAACCAATAGCTAATCTCATATTATTGATTAACCTTGGTTAAGTTTCCTTTATTAATCAAATCAGATCTAACCCATCAGTAACCTTAATCTAATTCATCCAAATGATTTGATAAGGGTTAACCATAGCATCAACCCATTTGATCATTATATAGGGCTGCATTAAGCATCAACACGTTCCAAAAACTCACCCAAATCTGATGTCTCAGCCGTTGATCCTCTCCTGGAGAAAACCACAGCCAAGTAAGGTGGAATTGATCATCTACAACACAAATATCCTAAAACGCAAACAACACATTAACCTTTGAGCATAAGACCCAAATCTTAATCCACCACCTCTCAACCATACAACTTACCCTCTGTATATCTCTTATTTCCAGCCGGAACATTGCTATTTTGGCCAGAATCTGGCAGAGGCTTCATCTCAGAGTAGAGGAAAAGATATGATACTAACCCTAGATATGGAGGGTTAGTCGGAGGGGATTATAGGTCAGAGCTATAGCGCACAGATGTGACGATGGTAGATCAATAGTTAGGGCACGGGAGGTGGCTGCTGGATCAAGCAGTGGGCATTGGGGCAAAGATGGCAGAGGAAGAAGATGGCGTCTGGGTCAGTCCCATGGAAGGGGTGAAAGATACACTAATCTGGCGATGGGCTTCTGGTGACCGGCGACGGCGATAATGCTGGATCACGCAAGGTTGTGTCGCACGAGAGAGGGAGGCAGAGGTGCGATCGGCTCGAGGCTTCCCTTGGCCGATGGGGTACGCATGGGAGAAGAGGAGATGGAGGCGTCGCATCGGGTTGGGGAGGAGAAGAAACGGAGAATGAGAAAGGGGGGTGGTTCGGCGCGAAGAAAGGAAGGGAAGGAATCGGGATGGGGGGGTTTTATAAAATAAACTTAGGTTTAGGTGTATCAAAACCTAAGTTTATTCCTCAATCAACTCTCATCTTTGTGTATTCCAAACAGGATTTTCCCAAGCCTATAAATGCATCCTCTCCAAATATGTCATACGAGCTCCGAAAAATTCCTAGAAAATTCCTAAAAATTCCATTAAGATTATTCATCTATTAAACCTTATTATTTGGTTATTGTATTTTACAATCAGAGGGCCTTGCTAGGGATTCCCACCCCAGACTTAGGTCACTAAGGCTTTGTTGGCTCATCTCATTGTACATAGGATCATCAAGGAGTTCCTTCAGATCTTGAAAAGTTCAACGTTCTTCATTCACTAGAGCCAGCGCACCATCTCATCTCCTTCAGACAGGATCAACAAACATTACAAATTATATTTTCTAAATTTTTTAATTTAGGTAGACCTCTAACTAAGTTATTTTGACTTATTTTTGAAATGAGTCTGATGTCAGTATAACTCATTCTTCTATGCCACAATTTGATTTCCTCTTATTATTTCAAGAGACACTTGAGTGAGGAAGTTGATAGGTCAATTGTGTAAATATTATTTTTTCTAATTCCCTTAAGTATAATTTTAGGATTTTGATATTTTTAATTATACATTTAGAGTCAAAAATGTTACTAAGTAGTCAGAGTCACACAGTTGACTTATACTATGTAAGTTAAACCTAAATTTATCAACTAATAAGACTTTTCGAATAATAAAATCGTAACTCAGTTCGATATTATCTGTTCTAATTACCTTAAGTTTTTTGTCATTACCAAACGCAATAGACCCTAAGTTCTTGAGTTTTAGCTTGGTGAGCTTCAATCGGTCTCTAGTTATGTGTCTAAAGCATCCACTATCCAACATCTATTGGTCCAAATCATTATATTCCTACACAAAAGTATTTGATTTGAATATAATTTTGACGGATTATAACATAGATTGATTGAATTCAATACCTTAATTTTCCATCTCACCCAATCTATGTTGTCAATCATGTTATACCTATGAGTGATTGTGATGACTTTAACTTAAGTTTAATTAGATTTGATTTCAAGGTTAATTTTATTTAAATTTAATTTGATTTTAGTTAGATTTGATTTAAGGTAGTTTGATTTAAATTTAATTTGATTTTAGTTAGATTAAGGCTGATTCGAGTTAAATTTGATTTAAATTTAATTTGATTTAGTTAGATTAAGGTTGATTTGAGCTTGACTCATTTTTATTTTAATCTAAATTCATATCACCCTTTTCTAGATTATCAATCAGGGAATCTTATCTATTTTGTGATATAGTTAATTTTAATCTTTATTTTAGATTAAAATCTAAGGATTGATTTACATTTGAGTTAGATTAAGGTTTAACAGTTGGTTAATTAAACATTTATTTCAATAATGGGCTTCCAAACTATGGCGATGCACTAGATCTTCTTGGATATTAGAGCAACAATCACTTCTAGACAAAGCTTTTTAAATAAATTAAATATTTAATTTTTTTTTTGAGAACCCTTGGTCTAACTAAATAAGTGTCGATCAAACATAAGTCCTTATTTATCCTAATCTAAGCATGTGTAAGAAAAGTGGTAAGGCAAACATCAAATAAACTTATCTAGTAATGAAGATTGTCTTTTTATTGGCTCCACCTCGATCATAGCCTCGATGAGGTCTATCAAGGTAATGAATTTGATTCTTGAGAATTTAATATTAATCGAGTCCAACTTAATTAATCAAGTTACACTTGGGGACCCATGCTTGGACTACTTTTCTACTTGTTCGATTAACAAGAGATAGGTAAGATTTGAATTTACGTTTGGCCTTATATCTAATCCGGATCTATTGTATACGATCCTTTGTTTTCCAAGAATTAAGTCAAGGTTCTTGGAATCCAAAGTGAACCGTTCCAATGAGTCCCTAAGTTCCTTGACTTAACTTTTTAGGCTAGAATTTTCTTTTTCAAGTTGTTGAACTTGAGTTGAAGTTCCAGCTTGAATGAATTCGGTCAAGGGGCTTGGGTTAGATACTTCCTAGAGGACTTTGGCCTCTTCTTGGAGTGACTTGACCCAGAGGTTGGATTTAGCTAACTTTCTAGACAAGTAGGAAATTAAATTATGCGACCTAATTAAAGAAATAGTTACATTGGATTGGGAACCTTTTGAACCGGATATAGATCCGTGGCTTCTCTCAAATTCAACTTCTAATTCTATCTCGGACTCTGATTCGATGACTTACTCTTGGGTCGGAAGTGCGAGGAAGATTGTTTGTTTGAGATCCTCATCGGAGTCTTCCGATGATGATTCATCCCACGTTTCTTGTAGTGTCTTCTTCTTTCTTTGCTTCTTCATTTACTTTTGGTTTGGACAGTTTGCCTTGATATATCCCTTCTTGTTGTAGTCGTAGCAGGTGACTTCAGACTTTGTTTTTATGTTTGGGCTTGGTTGCGTCATTTTTTACTAGATCACCTTCTTGATCTCGCATTTTATGAAACCCTTCTTTTTCTTGTATAATTTTCGTACAAGATTGACGAGCTCAGCGATAATCTTTTCGTTGTCTTTGGATTCTGATTCATCTTCAGACTCAGGTTCGATTCGACGCTTGATTTTTTGTTCCTGCGTTCTGCTTGTACTTGCGACCAAAGCAATACCTTTCTCAGCTGGCAGTGCATTAGTTATTAGTAGAGTTGAAATTCTGAAAATAGCTCATCTAATTTAATTACTGAAAGATCCTTAGATACTTTGTAAGCATCTACCATGGATGCCTACAAAGTATTCCTTGGAAAGACATTAAATACGTACCTGATAATGTCATGATTTTCCATTTTTTGTCCGATCGCATGGAGGCCATTGAGTAAATCTTGGATTCGGGTGTGTAGTTGAATCACTGATTCACCATCCTGCATTTAATTTTATACAATTTATTAATAATTAAATCTCTCTTACTCACCTTAGTGTCGGATGTGCCCTCGTGTAACTCAATTAACTTCTACCATAACTCCTTGGCGCTATTGAAGGGGCTTACTCGGTTCAACTCTTCTTTGGTTAATCCACATTGGAAGGTTTGGGTTGCTTTGGCGTCGACCTCGATCTTCTTCATTAGACTTAGGTCCCAATTTTCACATGATATTGGTTTTCTAGTGTCGTCGAGGGGAAGTGCAAAGTGATCAGTTTGGATGATGATCCACATTTTGACTTGCATTTTGAGGTAATACTCCATTCAGTTCATCAGTAGTTGAAATCTTCATTGGAGAATAGAGGAGGGCAAGCGATATTGTAACCTTCCTGATGGGCCATTGAAAAAACCTCGCACACAAAAAATAACAGTCAATGTTTTAAGACTGGGTCTTGGATTAGTAGTGCATGATAAAGAAAAACTAAGAACTCAAGTGGTATTTGCACCAACTTCAAGAAATTAAAAAAAAAACATGATCGAGGAAAATTTATCAGAAGGGGTGATAGCACCGATTCCAATTGACTCCACAAATCTCAAGATGCAAAAAGTGAAAAAAAAAATGCGTAAGAATATATTTACTATCGAAAAATAAAAAATTTGCTCGAATGGTGGTTTCACCAATTCAGAGCGACCAGCTCTGATACCAATTGTAGGATCGAAACATGCTGGAGGGGGGCTGAATATCACTAGTGGATTTTCACATTTTTTGTAAAATACAAAATAGGCAGCGGAAAGTAAGAAACACAGAACAAGGACACCAAGGATTTACTTGGTTTGGAGCTTATGACGACTCCTACTCCAAGGCCTGCAATCGTTGATCACTTTCGTTGGGCAACCACTATAGTATCAGAAAATCTTTACAAGTTTAGATTACAAAGTCAAAGTGTCACGCCCCGAGGGAGTCCCAGTCCGAAGAAATTTTGGCAGCACCTCCCCTGTACGGCTGACAATCTGAGTCATATCTACATGCACAATATACATCAGCCACAGGCGGCTGGAATATACACACAACCACGCAGTTATATGATACAGCCTACTCGGCTGATAAAATAAAAACAAAACCACGCAGTTATATGTAAAATAACCCACTCGGCTGTACTAAAACCCAAACACAACGGAAAATATCAGAAACCAAATACAAACCAAACACAAAACTGCTAGCCGGCTAGGCTTACACAACCAACAATAATACAAAATACCACATAACAACTTCAAAACTCCAGAAACAAAACCGGAGCACAAACTAAACACACTGACACATAAAACAAACAAAACATAAATGAAACTGATAGATCTTCTGAGGTGACGTGGGGACCAGCAGACAGGATACTCCAAGCGACATCATAACCAACCTGATACCTGAAAAAGATAGTGTCCACGGGGGTGAGTTCAACAACTCAGCGAATACCAATAGACATGCCTAGTAAGAAATATCTAACAGCAATAAACATGGAATACAGCTTCCTAATCATATATCGGAAATATGCAAAACTGAAAGGTAACTGAGGAAGCTGTACTCATCAGGAACTCCTATCCGGAACAAAAGGTCATTAAACCGAGAGTGTCATAAATCCTGTATGCATGTCAAACAGATGCATCCAACCAAATGCAGCAAATAAATGCAGCAAGCACAAGCAATAAATGCATCAATGCGTATGATGCCAATGACATGTCCTGATCACCCCTACTCTCCAGTCAGTCGTCTCACGCATGATGGTGAAACCGAGTAGGTAGGGCTGTGACAACCGTGCACTCTGACGTCACTGCTCCTGATGAGTGACCGAGTAGACAGGATGCTGTCGGAGTACACCTATCCACTTACTCCAAATCATAAATGGGGGAGCTCAATGCTCTCATCTCTCGGTGCACGATGACGGGGAGGGATCTCTGTCCTGCTACAACGCTGCGTCACACTAACCCATGAGTGGACCAATGGAGCCCTTGATAGAGCACCTGCTGCAACACACCCTGCCTGAATATACCACTAACCCATGAGTGGTCGTGTGTGCAGACACATGTAACTGGCGATATGCTCACAATAATGGAATCGACTATCGCACAGCATGCAATCATGATGCATGATACTAAGCATGGCAATATCCTGATCAGCATAGCAATAGCCATATATATATAAAAATGGGTACCACAGTATCGATGGTCAGATCCGAGGATCTAAAGTACACAAGTCAGGTATGGTATAAAAACCTAGGTATCAGATAATCTAGACACACATGCCAGAAAATAAAATCCAGAACCTAGTCCTAACCTCAGTAAAGTATGGTATGCCACTTACTCTAAGAACTAAGGTACTCATGGCAATAATCACGAGATGTAAACATAGATACATAACAAACGCCCAACAAAACATGCTATGGGTATCAAACAGTGGCATACCAAAGACAAACATGATCATTGCTTGTAGCTATAAAATACTATGCATATCCAATTGACAATATCATAAAAGATAAGTCAAGAGGTACCCGCCTCCAATAGAAAGGTCCAATCCGAAATAGATCCCTCGTCGTGACACCGTCTCGAATCAAAGTCCTGCAGATAACGTGATATACAATTTAGCTAATTTTATAAACAACAACTAGCTAAATCCAACTCAACTTAATTAGGAAAAACCCTAATCGATCCATCATTAACTAATCCTAATTAATAATTAACTTGAATTAATCTCCTTAATCAATAATCCTCAATCAACACAATCATTTCCTTTCGCTGACCAACTTACGATTAGCAGTATAATCATCTCTAATAAATCCAAGGATTAAATCTAATCCAACATAAATCAACTGTACTTAATTCATCATAACTACAATAGGTTAAGCCTTCCATAATCACATTAGATTAAGTTAAACATGAATCCACCATAACCTACCTAAATCCACAACTAACCAAGCAACTGCAAGTTACAAAATCTCCAACATAATCCGATACAAATACATATCCTCCAAATATTCATAGAAATACAACCAAAACTCCACACATAGCTTACCTTAATCAACGGCTGTGATTGTTGATCCACAACAGTGAGTGTTGATACTGACAACAAGATGGTTACAGATGGAATAGCTGTCGGAACCAAGACCCTCCACCTAGCCCAACCTCCTTGCTGGATTCTTCACTGTTCAGATCAGATGCAATCAAGATTGATACTCAATCAAGCAACAATCCTAATCAACAACTGAAGCTTACCTCAACACTGATCGAAATTGTAGACCTCACTCACCTGTGGGCGGGGAAAGAAGAATGACAGATCGGCAGTGGAAGCTAAGCCACGGAAGGGAGGACCTCTTGTCTAGAAAGCCGATCACCACAGTTTTGAGGAGGAGCCAAGGCTCGGAACTAGGTCACAGACATAAGTAGAAAGAAAGTAGGGCCCTCAGTGTCGGCACCTAGGGCAGAAGCAAGGGGCACGCTGGGTCAGATCTGGTGGGCGACACTGCTCTGTGCGACGGCGGTTCTCGGCTCCCGACGAGCTAGGGCAATTACAGAAGAGGAAACTCCTCAAATCAGGGAGTTAGGGCACAGAGGAGGGGGCCGGCAGTGCCTTGAACGTCGCCGGCGTGTTCCTGATCTCAGCGGCGGAGAGGGCTTTCGATCCAAACTAGGGCAGATGCAATTGGTCGGCTGCCGGCATTCGGGAAAAGACAGGAAGAGAGGAGGAGAAGAACCCGCCTCGGCGCCGATTAGGGCACGGAGGAGACGGCGCCGTGAGGAGAAGAAGAGAATCGGGGACGGCTTGGCACGCGCGCGGGAAGGGAAGAAAAGGAACGACACAGTAACGGGGAGAAAAAGAAATTAAATAAGAAAAAAGAAAATAGAAAAGGAAATAAAACTTTTCCTCGTTAAAACGGTGTAGCCTAAACAGGCTTTTCCAGGCCCCGTTTTTATCCCCGTTAACTCGTCCGTACGAGATCCGAAAAATTCCCGAAAAATTTCCAAAAATTTCAGAAAATTCCCTTATTATTATTCTCTATTTTTCGGTATTTTACATTCTCCCCCACTTATAAAAATTTGGTCCACAAATTTCGTTATCTACCATCAGCAAGTACTAACAACCGATAAAAAGTATAAATGCTGAACGAAAAATAACTCACATACCTCAAGTGAAAAGATGGGAGTATCAAGCTCGGATCGTATCCTCGAGCTCCCAAGTAGCCTCCTCGTCCGAATGATGCTACCATCCGACTTTAACCAGTCAAATAGTCTTGCTCCGCAACTGACGCTCCTTCCGATCCAAAACCTGTACCAGAACCTCCTCATAGGTAACGTCAGGCTGAACTGAAACTGAGATATCTGTCAGCACATGTGTCAGATCAGATTTGTAAAATACCGAAAAAAATAGAGAATAATAATAAGGGAATTTTTCGAAATTTTTGGAAATTTTTCGGAAATTTTTCGGAGCTCGTATGGGCAAGTTAACGGGGATAAAAACGGGGTCCGGGAAAAGCCTGTTTAAGCTACCTAATTTAAAGAGGAAAATTTTGATTTTGATTTTTCTTTTTCCTTGTTTGTCTTATTCCCTTCTCCCGAACACCGAGTCGCCGACCCTATTGCCAAAACCGCCACGCAACAGTTCCCTCTCCTCTTCCTCTCCTCTGGCCGTCGCAACGCCGACCTCGATCTGCCGGCCTCTCAGCCATAGCGCCGGCCCTCATTCTCCTCTTCTGAGCGCCGGCAACCGAGCACCTCTCCTTTGCCTAGTGTTCGTGCCCTAGCCACTTAACGCCGCCGGTCATCTCTTCCCTAGCTGTGATCCCGACACCGCGGTTGTCATTCATCCACGCAACCAGCCAAAGCAGAGGTTTTTCCTCTTCCTCTTGAGTCCATGGCCGAACTCCTCTCCGGCCAAGAGCTGAGCATACTTCCTTTGGTCGGTCGGAGCTGATCCGCCATCTGCGCCGCGCCCTAGCTTTTCTATTGCCGGTTCTTTCTTCACTCATCTCATCTATCTGCTTTTGTTGAATCGCTTGCAGAGAGGAAACTGCCGCCACAGAAATTGGGTAAGGCATTTTGGTTTTGGATTTATAGAGATCTGAATTCCAATTTTTGTATAAGAGTTTTGTGCTAAGTTGGTGGGTGATGGTTGTAGCTCCGGCTTTGCCTTGGTAGCATCTTTACGGTAACTTTGGCCATGAATTTCTGTCTGCAAGTATCTCTTCCGTGGCTCAATTGAGGAGTCTCCAAGTCTAGGTGAGTTTTGGAAGATGAATTAAATGATTTGTATGGTTTGAGCAATGAAATGTCTAAGTATTAGATCAGTGCTGGTTTTGTTCAGTTTCAGCAGATTTGACAGAACTAACCATGTGACATTAGGTAGATCAGAATTTGAGTTATTGGTATTGCTTTTTATTAGGTAAGCATAGGGTTAATTACATTAACTTCTGTGTAGACCCTGTATGGTGTTTTACTTGGTAGACATTGTTGGTGAGAGCACTAACCACTGTGATCTTCCTTTTTGGTTTGATCCTAAGGTAAGGTTTAATGAATACAATCAATTATGTTGGTTGATTTGGATGATGTGATTAGGGTTTTACCCTAAAGTAATCGTACGGATTTTTATTTAGCTATTTAATGAATTGTTAGCTAAATAAAAATGTATATGTATTATTGACACAGGACTTTGACGCGAGACGAGCATCTCGATGTCGGATTGGACCGGATACGATACTCTTATCGGAGGCGGGTACCTCTTGACTTATCTTTTATGATATTGTCATTGGATATACATAGTATTTTATAACTACAAGCAATGAACATGTTTGCCTTTGGTATGTCACTGTTTGATATCCATAGCATGTTAAATTTGTCGCCTGTGATGTATTCGTGCTTATATCACATGATTTGTTGCCATGAGTATCTTATTTCCATGAGTACTTTATTACCTTATGTATCTTAGTTTCTAGAGTAAGTGACATACCATGTTTTACTGAGGTTAGGACTAGGTTCTGGATTTTTGGTTTCAGTCATGTGTATCGAGATTGTCTGATACTTAGGTTTTATGCCATGACTGGCTTGTGTACCTCTATTTGTATATCATATGTGATTCGTGTACCTAGACCTTGATTCTTGATATGTGCATATTGTTGGTACATATGTTATGGAAGGAGATATGCTTAGGATCTAGGTTGTTATACCATAGAGGACCTGTATGCCCTAGATCCGTGGATTGACCTACTGATACTGTGGTACCCATATTATGTATATATGGATTTTTTTTATGCTGATCAGGATATTCCATACTTATTATGTTCAGGACATAGGTTTTTGATATTCTATCTGACCTGTGTATTCTAGATTTTGGTATGTGACCATCACTTTTACAGTACCCATTTTGTATATATGGATATGGTTATGTTGATCAGTTTTTGTTATGCATAGTGACATGCATCATGATTGCATGCTGTGCGATTGTCGGCTCCACTATGGTTGAGCCCATCGCCAGTTACATGTACTGCACACACCACCACTCATGGATTAGTGGTAGATCAGACAGGTGTGTGGCGGTTCTGCTGTTTGGCTCCGTTGGTCTGAGGACTCGGTGGTAGCCGTGACAGTTCCTTCTGTTTGGCTCGGCATTTAGTGTAGCGATGTAGTAGCCGTGACGGTGGACTCTGTTTGGCTCCGTTGGTCGGTGACTCAGTGGTAGCCGGCAGAGATTTCCTCCCGTCATGTACTAGGAGATGAGAGCATTGAGCTCCCCCATTTATGATTTGGGGTCACAGGACAGGAGTACTCCGACAGCATCCCGTCCACTCGGTCACTCATCAGGAGCAGTGACGACAGAGTGCACGGTTGTCACAGCCCTACCCACTCGGTCTCACCATTTGTGTGTGAGATGACTGACTGGCGTCAGGGGTGACCAGGACGCATCATTAGCATCATATGCATTGATGCATTTATATTCTTATGATTATGTTTGCTGCATTTGGTTGCTACATTTTGGTTGGATGCATACTTTTGACCTGCATACAGGATTATTGACACTTTCGGTTTGACGACCCTTTTGTCTGGATAGGAGTTCCTGGTGAGTACAGCTTCCTCAGTTACCTTTCAGTTTTACATATTCCCTATATATGATTAGGAAGCTGTATTCCATGTTTGTTGCTGTTAGATATATCTTACTACTCATGTCCATTGGTATTCGCTGAGTTGTTGAACTCACCCCCGTTGATACTATCTTTTTCAGGTACCAGGTTGGTTTTGGTGTCGCTTGGAATATCCTGTCTGCTGGTCCCCACGTCACATCAGAAGACTTATCAGTTTCACGTATGTTTTGTTTGTTTATTTATCAGTTTGTGTAGCTCTATACTCCGGTTTTGTTTTTGGAGTGTTGATGTTGTTATGTGGTATTTTGTATTTGTTGTTGGTTGTGTAAGCCTAGCCGGCTAGCAGTTTTGTGTTTGGTTGTATTTGGTTTCTGTCAATTTTTGTTGTGTTTTGGTTTTGGTACAGCCGAGTGGGCTGCTTTACTTTTAACTGCGTGGTTATGTCAGCCAGATGCTGAATTTGATATTAACTGCGTGGTGTTTGTCTTCTTTTATTGTGTGTATATTCCAGCCGCCTGTGGCTGAGGTATATTATGCCTGTAGATGTGCTTCAGATTGTCACCCGTACAGGGGAGGTGCTGCCGAAATTTCTTCGGACAGGGACTCCTCTGGGGCGTGACAAGATTTGTATCTCCTCAGCATAGATACATGGAATACATCGTGCACGCCTGCTAGGGACGGTGGTAGTGCCAACCGGTAAACTACCGCTCCAATCCTTTCCGAGTTCTGGAAAGGTCCAATGTATCGCGGGCTAGCTTACCTCTGAAGCCAATCTCTTCACCCCTTTAGTGGGTGAAACTCGCAGAAATACATGGTCGCAAGTAGAGAACCCTAAGAGTCTCCGACTCCGGTCAGCATAACTCTTCTGGCAGTCTTATGCCTCTGACATCCTCCGTCTGATAGTATGGACCAACTCTGCCAAATTGCTGAGCTCTATGAAGTCCCAATAATTGGGCCTCCCCAACCTCATCCAGAGGGTGGGTGTCCGACAAGGCCTACCATACAACACTTCAACGGTGGCATTTGGACAGCCGAATGCAAACCGTTGTTGTAGGCGAACTCTACCAATGGCAAATGGTCCTCCCAACTGCCCCTAAACTCCAATACACAAGACCTCAGCAAGCCCTCTAGGGTCTGAATGGTCCGCTCTAACTGTCTATCTGTCTGCGGATGGAAAGTTGTACTGAAACAGAGCTGCGTGCCCAAGGCCTACTGCAGACTCTGTCAAAAATGAGACGTGAACCGGGGGTCTCTATCCGAAATAATAGTCAACAGGACACCACGTGATCTGATGATCTCCCGGCAAAACAGATCTACCAATCGATCCAGGAAATCAGTCTTTCGGATCGCTAACGAGTGCGCGGATTTGGGTAATCAATCAATGATTACCCAAATCGCGTCATGGCCTCGTCGTGTCCTCGGCAAACCCACCACAAAGTCCATAGTAATGTGTTCTCATTTCCACTCAGGAATAGGAATCTGCTGAAGTAAGCCGGCAGGTCTCTGGTGCTCGACCTTCACTTGCTGACAGACAAGACATCTAGCTACAAAATCCGCGATGTCTTCCTTCATGTCATCCTTCATGTCGTTCCACCAATAGAAACACCTCAAATCTTGGTACATACGGGTACCGCCTGGGTGGACAGCAAATCATGAGTGATGAGCCTCTGGAAGTAACTCCTATAAGACCGGATGAGACTAAAGTACGCAAAATCGGCCTCGGTAATATATAATACCCGCATCATCTCGAGTGAACTCGGTCTATTGCCCGGAAGCTATCTGGCTGCCAATGAACTATAAGTGTTGTTCTTCGGCCTGGGCCTCTCGAATCCTCGTCCTGATTGACGTCTGAGCAACCATGGTAAGAAGAATACCCTGCTCTGTCCGTCCCTGCTCCTCAAGGCCCAATTCGGAGAATCACTGAATCAAGTCCGTAACCACAACTCGGTGGCAAGCCAAAGTCCCTCTAGACTTCCGGCTAAGTGTATCAGCAACCACATTAGCTTTTCCCCAGGTGATAACTAATGGTACAATCGTAATCCTTCAGAAATTCCATCCATCTCCTCAGTCAGAGATTAAGTTCCTTTCTAAGTGAACAGATATTTTAGACTCTTATGGTCAATGAGAATCTCAAATGTAACACCATATAAATAATGTCGCCAAATCTTCAAGGCAAAAATAATGGCGGCACTCCAGATCATGAACTGGGTAGTTCTTCTCAGGCTCCTTCATCTATCGAGAAGCATATGAGAATACTCTACCGTGCTGCATCAAAACAGCGCTCATACCCTGTACAGAAGCGTCGGTGTACTATACGAAGTCATCCTCTCCAGAGGGTAAAAACCAAAATCGAAATCGACACTAATCTCCGCTTCAGCTTCTGAAAGCTGGTCTCGCAATCCTCAGTCCAAATGAACTTCACGCCTTTCCTGGTCAGGCATGTAAGTAGCATAGTAATCCGTGAGAAACCCTCAACGTATCTCCGAAATTATCGAGCCAAACAAAGGAAGTTGCGAGCCTCTTATATAGACTCCGTCTACTCCCAACGGTAACAACCTCTATCTCTTGTGGAACCACGGTATACTCCTACTAGTGACCGTGTGTCTCAAACATCTCACAGAAGACAACTAAAATACACACTACTGATCTTCACATCTAGACGTTTCCATCGAAACATCTCTAGAACTATGCAAAGATTATGTGCGTGACTCACTGCGGATCCGAAATAGATCACAACATCGTCCACAAAGACAATGGAAACCGATCCAAACATCCTCGAAATACCAGAATCATCGAGCCCCTGAAAACATCTAAGGCTTTGCAAGCCCTAATGGTAAAACCAAAATACATAATGTTCGTATTACAGACATTCCTAACCATAAGATCTCCGATAATAAGTCGGAAATCTGATCACCAACAACATAAATCACCAAAGAATAAATCCTCCAGTGTGAGAGCAACGCTCCATCACAAGAAATACTACATATGTGGGAGCAACGGAAATCCTCAATATGTAGGAGTAACACTCCACTACAAATAATCCGTAACATGTATCTGCAATAAATATGGAAGCAATGATCCGCTACAAGCAATCCGTAATATATGGGAGCAACACTCTACCACAACAAACAATAATATGTGGGAGCTACACTCCACTACAAATGATCCATAACCTGTGGGAGCAACGCTCCACCCCAAACAATACATAAGTGCCCAAGGCACCTAACTATCCAACTAGAGACTGCACGAGATCTCTCTACTACATATCACTGTGGGTAGCCTAGGTATAACAATCCAGCAATCAAATCAAACTCATCGTCAAATCTATCAACATCGTAATGAGTCACCCACTGATAAGAAAATGGGTTGACAGGGTTATCCAACAAATGACATAATGCAGACACTCCACATCCTGCATTCAACATAAGTAGAATCATCATGCTGCTACCAACAATACACCTGGCACATTTGCTCACATAACATATGTATGATCGACATAATCCTCCAATTTGTACACACCACACATACTCACAACATAGGTATAATTCATCGTGATACCTCCAACAATGCATACCGAACCCGTGTACCTATATCAACATGGGTATAATCGACAATACACCTCAAACAACACTCACATGACATATATACACCTATGCCAAGAGTATAATCAACGTAATACTTCCAACAAATCATAATCGACACAAGTATATACTCAGAACAATCATATAATAAACAAGATACCTCAAATATTACACTGAACACCCCTGCACATATCACAACTCAGAATAAGTCGATAAGAAACCTCCAATAAAACACTCAAACACATGTGTACATTTCACAACATAGATTTCATCGACAAAATACCTCCAATAAACCAACTCGGGTATAATCTACTAGAAACCCACAATAATCATCATCTGGACAAATATACACTCACTACATGCAATTTTGACCGTCTATCATAGAACTCCTACAACACATAATAATCAAGTATATAAACTACACAGGTATGTATAATTAGCATATTTAATCCAATCTACCACACAAACCCTATGCTACCTACTCTCATGGTTTAGGGGTAAAACTAAATAAAATCAAACATAAAGATCATACAGGAAAACGCAATCATAGACAATCCAACTAGGTACATACAGTCTAAAATTAAAGTCCACATGGAATATGATACATCGATCCTCAATAGACCGACCAAGACGACAATGGTATACGGCTAATTCAGTCTTTTCCACGTCGGTACAAGCCATGTACTCAAATGTGCTCAAAATATCCAACTAAGCACAAATAACCCAAAGATCAGCATCTCTATAAAATAGAGTATGATGACCCTCTACTGATCGGACCAACTAAACTAAATCAGTCATCTACTAACTAATCAAGAATACCTTAATCCTCCTCAAACTACTAATGTCTATCAATCTACAACTACCCAAGTCGACAAGCGTAAATCAGTCTTCCACTGACCAATCTAACAAGAGTAAATCTGTTATCTACTGACGTAATTAATTAAGATAAAATGGTATACTGCTGGCTAGGTCAACATGAAGATATAGATACTATCCACTACCCAGGTAATACTAGCAGAGGCTGGTGTGTGCCTCCATCTCCTAACCAACTAGTAGTAACAGAAGCTAAAACTAGTGGTGGTATGATATGGAAAAATCACCAGAGCCTATAATCCTTAATCTCTATTAAGGTCAATCAAGATCAGTGGCTAACCCATCACATATAATATATGCTACAACAACCAGATAGGTACTAATAAAGAATACTAATACATGTCATAAACTATAATAGTCAACAGTGCATATACTAACCAAAAAGGTAGGATAACACATACCAACATACCTCCTATAGCTTGGAGATGCTCTGTCGCTGCCAGGTCCCAAAACTCGAAAAGTCACATCAAGAAGACTAAAACACGAAATCCAAAACACGGAATATAAAACCCATAAACCGTGCTCTGATACCAAATAAATTGGTATCAGATAAATCTCGAAAACCCAACACACATAGCAAGTATCGTAACCTCGCTCTGATACCACTAAATTGTCACGCCCCAGGGGAGTCCCTGTCCGAAGAAATTTCGGCAGCACCTCCCCTGTACGGCTGACATCTGAGTCATATCTACATGCACAATATACATCAGCCATAGGCGGCTGGAATATACACACAACCACGCAGTTATATGATACAGCCTACTCGGCTGATACAATAAAAACACAACCACGTAGTTATATGTAAAACAACCCACTTAGCTGTACCAAAACCAAAACACAACGAAAAATATCAGAAACCAAATACAAACCAAACACAAAACTGCTAGCCGGCTAGGCTAACACAATCAACAATAATACAAAATACCACATAACAACTTCAAAACTCCAGAAACAAAATCGGAGCACAAACTAAACACACTGACACATAAAACAAACAAAACATAAATGAAACTGATAGATCTTCTGAGGTGACGTGGGGACCAGCAGACAGGATACTCCAAGCGACATCATAACCAACCTGGTACCTGAAAAAGATAGTGTCCACGGGGGTGAGTTCAACAACTCAGCGAATACCAATAGACATGCCTAGTAAGAAATATCTAATAGCAATAAACATGGAATACAGCTTCCTAATCATATATAGGAAATCAGCAAAACTGAAAGGTAACTGAGGAAGCTGTACTCATCAGGAACTCCTATCCAGAACAAAAGGTCATCAAACCGAGAGTGTCATAAATCCTGTATGCATGTCAAACAGATGCATCCAACCAAATGCAGCAAATAAATGCAGCAAGCACAAGCAATAAATGCATCAATGCGTATGATGCCAATGACATGTCCTGATCACCCCTACTCTCCAGTCAGTCATCTCACGCATGATGGTGAAACCGAGTGGGTAGGGCTGTGACAACCGTGCACTCTGACGTCACTGCTCCTGATGAGTGATCGAGTGGACGAGATGCTGTCGGAGTACACCTATCCTCCTACCCCAAATTATAAATGGGGGAGCTCAATGCTCTCATCTCTCGGTGCACGATGACGGGGAGGGATCTCTGTCCTGCTACAACGCTGCGTCACACTAACCCATGAGTGGACCAACGGAGCCCTTGACAGAGCACCTGCTGCAACACACCCTGCCTGAATATACCACTAACCCATGAGTGGTCGTGTGTGTAGATACATGTAACTGGCGATATGCTCACAATAATGGAATCGACTATCGCACAACATGCAATCATGATGCATGATACTAAGCATGGCAATATCCTGATCAGCATAGCAATATCCATATATATATAAAAATGGGTACCACAGTATCGAGGGTCAGATCCGAGGATCTAAGGTACACAAATCATGTATGGTATAAAAACCTAGGTATCAGATAATCTAGACACACATGCCAGAAAATAAAATCCAGAACCTAGTCCTAACCTCAGTAAAGTATGGTATGTCACTTACTCTAAGAACTAAGGTACTCATGGCAATAATCACGAGATGTAAACATAGATACATAACAAACGCACAACAGAACATGCTATGGGTATCAAACAGTGACATACCAAAGACAAACATGATCATTGCTTGTAGCTATAAAATACTATGCATATCCAATTGACAATATCATAAAAGATAAGTCAAGAGGTACCCGCCTCCAATAGAAAGGTCCAATTCGAAATAGATCCCTCGTCGAGACACCATCTCGAATCAAAGTCCTGCAGATAACGTGATATACAATTTAGCTAATTTTATAAACAACAACTAGCTAAATCCAACTCAACTTAATTAGGAAAAACCCTAATCGATCCATCATTAACTAATCCTAATTAATAATTAACTTGAATTAATCTCCTTAATCAATAATCCTCAATCAACACAATCATTTCCTTTCGCTGACCAACTTACGATTAGCAGTATGATCATCTCTAATAAATCCAAGGATTAAATCTAATCCAACATAAATCAACTGTACTTAATTGATCACAACTACAATAGGTTAAGCCTTCCATAATCATATTAGATTAAGTTAAACATGAATCCAACATAACCTACCTAAATCCACAACTAACCAAGCAACTGCAAGTTACAACATCTCCAACATAATCCGATACAAATGCATATCCTCCAAATATTCGTAGAAATACAACCAAAACTCCACACATAGCTTACCTTAATCAACGGCTGTGATTGTTGATCCACAACAGGGAGTGTTGATACTGACAACAAGATGGTTACAGATGGAATAGCTGTCAGAACCAAGACCCTCCACCTAGCCCAACCTCCTTGCTAGATTCTTCACTGTTCAGATCAGATGAAATCAAGATTGATACTCAATCAAGCAACAATCCTAATCAACAACCGAAGCTTACCTCAACACTGACCGAAATTGTAGACCTCACTCACCTGTGGGCGGGGAAAGAAGAATGACAAATCGGTAGTGGAAGCTAAGCCACGGAAGGGAGGACCTCTTGTCCAGAAAGCCGATCACCACAGTTTTGAGGAGGAGCCAAGGCTCGGAACTAGGTCATAGACATGAGAAGAAAGAAAGTAGGGCCCTCGGCGTCGGCACCTAGGGCAGAAGCAAGGGGCACGCTGGGTCAGATCTGGTGGGTGACACTGCTCTGTGCGACGGCCGTTCTCGGCTCCCGATGAGCTAGGGAAATTACAGAAGTGGAAACTCCTTAAATCAGGGAGTTAGGGCGCAGAGGAGGGGGCCGGCAGTGGCTTGAACGTCGCCGACGCGTTCCTGATCTCAGCGGCGGAGAGGGCTTTCGATCCAAACTAGGGCAGATGCAATTGGTCGGCTGCTGGCATTTGGAAAAAGACAGGAAGAGAGGAGGAGAAGAACCCGCCTCGGCGCCGGTTAGGGCACGGAGGAGACGGCGCCTTGAGGAGAAGAAGAGAATCAGGGACGGCTTGGCACGCGCGCGAGGAGGGAAGAAAAGGAACGGCACAGTAACGAGGAGAAAAAGAAATTAAACAAGAAAAAAAATAGAAAAGGAAATAAAACTTTTCCTTGTTAAAACGGGGTAGCCTAAACAGGCTTTTCCGGACCCCGTTTTTATCCCCGTTAACTCGTCCGTACGAGCTCCGAAAAATTCCCGAAAAATTTCCAAAAATTCTAGAAAATTCCCTTATTATTATTCTCTATTTTACAGTATTTTACACAAAGCAGACAAGTATTGCATAAAAAGAAACTGGTTACCGACGACTTAGAGAAATTGATATTCGATGTGATCGTCGTCGAAGCAGCGTTTAGGCTTTGCCAAATAGTTTTCGGAGCACGCGCAGAAGCTAACATTGTTCTGAATGAATTATTACTTCGAAGTGTTAGTCGAGGCCTTCTTTTATAGCCAAGTTGAGCCTAATCTAGATCTACTAATCTTGGGATCAAGTTTGACTCGACGTTGATCAGTCGACCGATCCTCCCTAATCGGTCCACTGATCCTTCTGAATCTGCCCAACTTTTTGTCCAAATGTTGTCACTTCGAATAAAAGTCTTTGTATGGTTGACTAATCCAGCTGTTTAATCGACTGAACCTTTGACACTCCTAGACTTATCTATTCCGATCAACCCTGTCTGATCAGCCTACAACCTATCTACTATTCGGTCGACTGAACTTGAGGTTCAGTTAACTGATCCCTTGGTCGAAGCTTCACCATGAGCTGATCTGACCTCTGGGGTTTGGTCAACTAATCCCAATGTTCAGTCGACCAAACGAGGTAAAAACCTTAACCTATAAAATGTTGGTTTCCTGCAAAATAGAGTTAGAATAATAAGCAGATAAAGTATTTTACAGTCTTTGGACTGTCCGGTCCTGACTTTGAGTTTCACTGAAACTCTAGGTCAGACCAACACCTATTGTTCCCTCTTCGGGGAACACATCCTCACCTATTCCTCTTAGGAGAGTTTACCTTTTGTTTGACTAATCCTCCAGACCGTTTGGACTTTTGCTCAGCATCCGAGATTTCAGGACTTTTCTGTTGGATGTCTAATCCCCGACTCATCCAGTCTTCCGCTTGGTGTCTGTGACCCCCAGGACTTCCACCTAGAATCTGCAACCTAGGATTTCACCTGACGTCCTTGACCTGCCAAGACTTTGCCTTGTCCCCCGGACCAGGTCTTTGTTATCTAACCGCAGCTAGGACTTTCCACCTGGCTAGCCTCAACTAAGACTTTCCTTTGCCTAAGATTACTTAGGACTTTTTTTTCACACTCAGTTCAACTTGTTAGACAATAAGACCGCTTAACTTTGAACCTCTTTGCCATTATCAAAACATAGATTCGATCGTCTGGTGCTCCATGCACCAACAATTAATCATCGGATGTTGGAGCAGCTTTTTAGGATCGTCGGAGCTTCTTGAAGTAACGAGCAAGGATGAAAGTTGTAGCAGATCATTGTCTGAAGCTTTTGGTCGAAGGCCTTTATATAGGCCCATTTTGAGTGTTTGGAACCCCTCTGGGCGCTTGGACTATTGCTAACATGGCGATCTCTCGTCAAAACTTGATCTGTGAAGTTTATCCACCTCTAGGCGCCTGGACCGTTGATGTGGATTCAGCTAATCGTCGCGCTCTAACTAAGATTATGGATGAAATTTCAGGTCTGGACACATGGACCAGCTCTGAGTGCCCGGACTGCCCGGGTGCCTAGTAGGCCGCCTGAGCAAACCTGGTCCAGGCACCCAAACTCTCTTTTTTTAGCAGCTTCTTCCCTATAAAAAAAGGTTAGTCCAGGTAACAAAAAATATGTTTATCTTGTAAAATAAAGTTAGCATAATGCAGCGGGATAGAAGTAGTAATTAAATCTTATCTTCTCAAGACCAGGATCTAGTCAAAGTCTCAGCTTAGGGTTCCTAAATGGACCTAAGCTGGACTGACGCCTACAATTCCCTCAATAGGGAATGCATCCTCACTGGATTTCTCCTCCAATTATTTACCTCAATTTACTAACTACAGTTAATTGACTTATCTTTGACCCACTAGGTCTTTCCGCTAGTTGTTAGTTCCTGTGGACCCAACTAGATTTTGGCCGGTTGTCAGGTCCCGCGTACCTAACTGGACTTTCCACCATATATCAGGCCCTGTAGACCTATCTGGATTTAGCACCAGTTATCAGGTCCTACGGACCTAGCTAGATTTCAGCCTGGTATTAGGTCCTTCAAATCTGTCAATTCCTACACACTTGGTAAAGTAATTAAACCACAAACACTCTAACTTTAATCCACTTGTCATTCATCAAAATTTGAGTTAGATCATCAGCGCAAATTGCACCAACATGGGAAATCTGATAGCTGGTGTAGAAGTCTAGATAGGTCAAGAAGTGACCCGATATCTGGTGAAAATTCTGGTTGGGTCTGTTGGACCTGACAGCTGGCCAAAATCTAGTTGGGTCTGTAGATCTGACAATTGGCGGGAAGACCTGATGGACCAAACTAGAGTCAAATGATTTTACATGGTAAGTAAGGTAAGTCACTGTAAGAGAGTGTTCTAGTGAGGATAATCCCAATTAGGGACTTTAGGTGCATGCCCAGTTTAGGATCATTTTGGATCCCTAAACTGAGACCTTAACTATATTCTGGTCTTGGAAAGACATGATTTAATTAATAATACTATGTTATTATTGTGCTAACTATATTTTTGTAGGTTATACTTTATTTTTAGACTAACATAGTTTTACAGGAATTAAAAAGAAAATTCAACCTTGGTGAACAGTGCTGAAGGTGCCTCCTAGTCAATTGGAGACGCCCTGGACAGTGGCACGAAGGTGCCTCCCGTGTGAGTGGAGGTGCCTCAAATGCTGATCGAAGACTCTACACGGGAGGGCACGTAAGCACCTCGCATGACTCTGGAGGTGCCTTGAAGATGGCGTTGGAGGTGCCTCGGAGCCCTTTAGAGGCATCTTCGCTTGGATAACGGAGAAGACCTTGACGACAATAAGAAGCTGCTTTCTCGAAATAAAGTTTTAAGGAATAAAGGCGCCTCCAATGCTCAATAAAAGCGAGCATCGGCTAGTGCTCCTAATACAACACTTTTATGAGATCCATTGACATTCCGGCTACTCCAACTTCATCCTCTTGTTGTGCTGCGATGTTGCTACACTCGACTACTACTGAGAAGTCATCTAACACCGAGCTTGATCTGATTATCTTCAAAAGTGTTGGGTAACTAAAGTTTTAATTAAAGTACTTAACTATTGTATAAAGAAAAGTATAAGTTATTACACTTGTCCTTGTTTTACTGTTGTACTTGATTCCCTCTTTTAGCGGTTCCAGAAGAGGATTATAGTGGATTACCCGTCGATACGGTCCAAGGGATCGTGGGTCTTGGAGTAGGAGTCGTCGAAAGCACCAAACTAAGTAACCGACCGAGTCTTGTGTTTTTTGCTTTTATTTAGTTTTTTCGCTGAATTTTTTATTAAGTCTTAAAAATGGACTCTATTTTTAAAACCACGTGATTCACCTCCATCCCCCTCTCATGTATGTAATGATCCTACACCTAGTACAAAAGGAGTTCATCCTATTTACTAATCATGAAGCATTAAAGTACATCAATGGTCAACACAAGCTAAGTAAGTGGCATGACAAGTGGGTGGCTTACTTACAAGAGTTCACCTTTATGCTAAGGCACTAAGTTGGAAGTCTGAATTGTGTCGTAGATGCCCTAAATCAGCATTCTTCATCGCTCACCACCATGTGTACTAGCATTGTAGGATTTGAGATTTTTTCATATATGTATACAGTTGATCCATCATTCGGAAAAATATTCCAACAGGTACATGATGGTCACCAACATAATTTTATTTTGCATAATTGTTATTTGTTTCATGGGTTGCAGTTGTGCATTTCAGATTGTTATCTAAGGTAACAAATTATGAGTGAGCTTCATAATGAGGGGCACTTCAGACGTGATAAGTTGTTGGCCTTTATCTATGCCAATTTCTATTGGCCCAAGTTGACAGGCGATGTGGTACACTTTGTTGATCGATGTTCTGTATGCCAATAGTTTAAGGGGTTCTCACAAATACAAGCTTATACACTCCCCTATCTATTCCTGAAGCTCCTTGGTTTGATATCATCATGGATTTCATATTAGGATTACCCCGCACTCGATGAACCTTAGATTTAGTTCTTGTTATGGTTGACAGATTATCAAAGATGACATATTTTATAGCTTGCAGGAGGTACCTAATGGTCACCGACATGATTTTATTTTGCATAATGGTTATCTATTTCATGGATTCTAGTTGTGCATTCCTAACTGTTATTTAAGGTAGCAAATTATGAACGAGCTTCATAATGAGGGGCACTTTGGACATGATAAGACATTGACCCTTATCTCTGTCAAATTTCTATTGGCCCAAGTTGACCAGTGATGTGGTACACTTTGTTGACCAATGTTCTGTATGCTAACAGTCTAAGGGGGTTCTCACAAATGCAGGCTTATACACTCCCCTATCCATTCATGAAGCTCCTTGGTTTGATGTCAGCATGGATTTCATATTGGGATTACCCCGCACTCAATGAACCTCAGATTTAGTTCTTGTTATGGTTGATAAATTCTCAAAGATGACACATTTCATAGCTTACAGGAAGACTATGATGTAAGTATCCCGGATTGATTTTGATGTAGTCAATCAAGTTAAATTAGGTTATGTTGTATTTGATGTCTTGTGTTTAAGTGTGAAAGAGCATAAAAATACAAGAAGTCAAGCAAAAGACGTCGTAGATGAGAAGGATGGCATGGGAAGCGAGTCGACGGGCTCGATGCAACTGAGTGATGAGAAGTTACAGAAGAGTACACTAGTAGAGTGAGAAGGACGTGCGCAATGGTCTGAGGTATGAGAAGCTAGGGAGGAAGTCTGCTCGAGGATAAGGTCAAAGTTCAGTTCGGGTGAAATTAACTCCGTATTGGTGCAATTTCCCTAGGTCAAGGTTGACCAATTTGACTAAGCTTGAGTTGGCTTAAGCTTGAATCTTGATGTTTGAGTTTTGATGTTTGATAATATATGGAGATTATAAGTACAATTGCCCATTTGGGAAGATTATTAGTGTAATTCTCCTCTAGTCAATATTTGACCAGTTTGATGTAAAGAAGAGTCAAGTAGGTCAAGGTTAACCGAATACTTGACTGAGAAGTCCTAGGTTTATGATTGATTTAATAAATATGAGTGTGGCCTGGTTAGTAGAGGATGGGTCAAGTCGAGAAAGATAGGAAAGATATATAGCCGATCGAGTGAAGACCGAGCGAATGTAGGGCGCTCATATACGCTCGACCGAGCAAAGTCCACCCGAGCATAAAGGCATTTAGCCTTGAATATGGTTTTTAGCAAGTTACCGGCCAACCGAAGGCCGAGCGAGTGCCCATGTGCTCATATACACTCAGCCAGGTAAAGCTTGCTCAAGCATAAAGACATTTAGCCTTGTATATGGTTTTCAGCATGTTACTGGCCGATCGAAGGTTGAGTGAGCACTCATGTGCTCATATACTTTCGGCCGGGCAAAGCCCGCCCGAGCGTAAAGGCATTTAGCCTTGTATATGGTTTTTAGCATGTTACCGGCCGATTGAAGGCCGAGCGAGCACCCATGTACTCATATAGGTTCGACCAAGCAAAGCTAGCCCGAGTGTAAAGGCATTTAGCCTTATATACAGTTTTCAGCACGTTACTAGTCGATCGAAGGCTAAGCGAGCACCCATGTGCTCGTATATGCTCGGCCGGACAAAGCCTGCCAGAGCGTAAAAGTATTTAGCCTTGTATATGGTTTTCAGCACATTATCGGTCGATCAAAAGCTGAGCGAATGCCCATGCGCTCGTATACGCTCGGTCGGGCAAAGCTCGCCTGAGCGTAAAGTCATTTATCCATGTATATGGTTTTCAGCACGTTACCGGCTGATCGAAGGCTGAGCGAGCACCCATGACCTCGTATACGTTCGGCCGGGCAAAGCCCGCCCAAGCGTAAAGGTATTTAGCCTTATATATGGCTTTCAACATGTTACTAGTCGATCAAAGGCCGAGTGACCGACCATGCGCTCGTATACGCTCAGCCGGACAAAACTCGCCCGAGCGTAAAGACATTTAGCCTTGTATATGGTTTTCAGCACGTTACCGGCCGATCGAAGGCCGAGCGAGCACCCATATGCTCGTATGCTCTCGACCGGGCAAAGCCCGTCCGAGTGTAAAGGCATTTAGACTTGTATATGCTTTTCAGCACGTTACCGGCCGATCAAAGTCCGAGCGAGCACCCATGCCCTCATATACACTCTGCTGGGCAAAGCTCGCCCGAGCATAAAGGCATTTAGCCTTGTATATGGTTTTCAGTACGTTACCGGTCGATCGAAGGCCGAGCAAGTACTCATGTGCTCGTACACACTCGGTCGGGCAAAGCCCGCCCGAGTCTAAAGACACTTACCCTTGTATATGATTTTAATCACGTTACTGGCCGACCGAAGGCCAAGTGAGCGCCCATGCATTCATATTTGCTCGACCGGACAAAGCCCACCCGAGTGTAAAGGCATTTAGTCTTATATATGATCCTTAGCACGTTACCGGCTAATCAGAGGCCGAGTGAGCACCCTTGTGCTCGTATACACTCAGTTGGGTAAAGCGCGATTGAGCATAAGGGTACTTAGCACAAGGTGTTTTTGTTATATATACGGCCGGCTTGAACGACCGACCGAGGCATTCCTGTTATATATAAGGTCGGCCTGATCAATCGACCAAGATAAGCTTAACAGAAGGTATTCTTATTATATACGATCGGCTTGAACGACCGACCGAGACATGTTCAACAGAAAGTATTCTTATCATATATGCAACTGGTTTGAGCGACCGGCCAAGATATGACAGGCTAGCAAATTTGGCAAAAATATCTTCTAGAAGCTTCTTCAGTCATAATGATGTGTCTTCATAAGTCACAAACGACAAAAGAGGTATATCTGGGGTATAAAAATGATTTCTTAAACAGATTATTGCACAAAATCTAGGAAATGACTTCATCTCCTAACAAACTCTAACAAACCGGGGACCACCTCACGACTACGGAGGTCATATAAGGTAGTATAAAAATGGGAATCCTCTTCGTTGGCAAGGTATGCAAGTTCTAACATCTAAACTCTGTTTCACTTTAGTTACTGTTCTTCTTCTTCTTCCATCTTTGAGAGAGAAACTGACTTGAGCGTTGGAGAACCTAGCCAGGGATCCCCACCCCGGTCTTAGGTCACTAACGTTTTGTTGGTTTGTCTCATTGTGTGTAGGATCGCAAAAGAGCACCATCCGTCGGAGCCAGCATCCCATCTCGCAGATTTCATATAGGATCAAATTTGGCGCCATCTATGGGAACTATTCACCTGAATATGAAGCTACGATGATGGAGAAAGCTGGAAAACTCAACACTATTACTATATCACAAGAAGATCTAGAATTACTCATCAACGTTAGGGTACAGAAAGCATTACAGCAATATCAGCAGGCTAATACTGGTGGCACACTACCTGTAGCACCACATCTAGTGGTGTCCATAACCTCTCAGCATAGGGGAAGAGGGATCGAGGGGGGAGAGATCCAGCTCGTTTGCTCTCTATCCCTCTCTCTCCCACTCGATGCCCTAAAGCATATTTTTAGACACCCCTGGAAGAAGGAGGATAAAAAGTAATTCTCCAGGAGAAACACCTGTATGAGAAAAATGAAAAGGGAAGATTGTAGCCAGTGATAGTTCTCTCGAAAGGATTATCACTCCATTTTCTCAACAAGTGTTAGATGATCCCTTGTCGAAGCATTACCAGAATTTAAATGTTGGAGAATATTCAAGGACAACTGATCCCGAGGATCATCTTCTTAAATTCAAGCATGTAGCACTCCTCCAATAAGTTACTGATGGTGTTAAATCTCGAATGTTCCTTACTACTTTTGGGGGAGCAGCTCAGAGGTGGTTCAAGCGATTGCCAGAAAATTCTATTCGCCATTTTAAGGATTTTCGTAAGATATTTCTTCATCACTTCTCCTGTAATAAGCAATATCACAAGACCTGGAGTCTTTTTTCAATCAAGCAAGGGCCTAAAGAATCTATTAGAGCCTATATCAAGAGGTTTAACCAAGTGGCTATTGATGTCCCTTCGGCCACTACAAAGATTTTGGTAAGCGCCTTCTCTCAAGGGCTTAATGATAATGACTTCTTCAATGATTTGATTTGGAACCTTCCTACCAATTTTGATATATTAATCGAGTGAGCTTCAGAGTTCATCAATGTAGAAGAAGCTTAAGCTGCTCAGAGGAAGGAGACTACTGCTTCCATGCCCGTTCCTATTGTGGTACGTCCGGGAGGACCTACCCAACCTCCTAAAGAACCTCGGGCGAATTTACATTATCGTCACCCAAAGCCTCGACCCCAAGCAATACAGCATATGGGGGTTCCTCAACACTTTCCTCAGAGATGGTGCACATACCATCTGACCAATACTCATGATACTGAGAATTGTTTTACTTTGAAGGATCAACAGGCGTGTAACACCCACTATCGTCGACATTGTTGGTTGCTACACCTGGATACCGTCCCGTTCCCTTGTATAAAAATTTTGTACAAGCACAGAACTTTCCTAACTACCATGTACTCTACTGAAGTTCAACTTGGATCGCAAACGAAACTTAACATTATTGATCCAATTCGCTCTTCAGAAGTTAAATTTGGATCGCAAACGGAACTTAACATTATTGATCCAAATTCAACCGATGTGTTCTACTTAAATTAAACCATATTCCAGAAGTCGACTAAATATCTATTTCAAAGATCAGCTTCTATGACAAACGTGGCGAGGCACTAGGCCTTCTTGGGTATGGGAACATCCACCACTGCCTAGACAAAGCCTTTCAAAGAAAACCGATATTCAAACTTCTATCCGTAAACAAGGTTTAACAATAAAGACCATAATAGAAACACAAGATTGACACATATAATTGAAACATAAAACGATAACATAAATCAATCAACTAAATCACTAACCTCTTGTGTTTGGTATTTCAAAATCTAAACAAAAAGATGAACTAGTCATGATGCGGAAACAAATAACTAGTTATACCTTTTGTAGCTTATAGACCTCTTGATCTTCTATCGTATTCCTCTTCTTATCTCGGACGTCGTATGGGCGACGATCTACCGAGATGAGAACCACCCAAGCCCTTTCTTCTTCTTCAAAGTTTCGACCACCACCTTTCTCCAAGAGATGAAGAACTTTGACCACCAACTAATCTCTAAGGGATGCTAGAAATATTACCTCCTTTCTCTCCTTCTCCAAGCAAGATCCGACCACCAAAAACTCCAAGAGATGTTGATGTCGTCGGCCACTTAAGAAGAAGAGAAGAGGAAAAGCAAGGGATAAAGGGGTCAGCCACCAACCAAAGAATAGAAGAGGGGAATATAATAAGTTGTTTCTAATGAGGCACCCCTACCCTCTCTTTTATATTCCTTGGTCAAGGAAAAAAAGGAAAGTTTTAGAAATAATTAAAACTTCCTTATTTTCTTTGCTAATGACTAAAAAGGAAATTTTTGAAACAAAATTAAAATTCTTTTCCTCCATGTCATGGTCGGCCACATCCTCATGCTCTAAATAAGGAAAGTTTTAAAACACAAAATTAAAACTTCCTTATTTGCTTCCAGAAAATTTTTAAAATTAAAATCTATCCTTTAAATCCTTGTAAGGAAAGATTTTAAAATAAAAAATCCTCTTTTGATTCCCTTCATGGTTGTCAAGTTATAAAAGGAAAAATTTAGAAATTAAAATCTCTCTTTTAAAACATGTGGATAATTTCATAAAAGGAAAGTTTCATCAAAAATTAAAATCTTTCTTTTAATCTACAAATAAGGAAAGATATCTAATCTCTCTTTAATCCTTTGTAGAAATCTATAAAAGGAAAGATTTATAATTTAAAAATTCTCCTTTTAAAATCATGTCTTCCACATAAGGAAAGATTTTAAAACTAAAACACTCCTTTTCAAACTTAATGTGGCAGGCCACCCTTGCTTGGACTCAAAGCTAGGGCCGAGCACAATTTTAACCCATCTAACCTTGATTTGGTCGGCCCTATCTTGGGCTCCAAGGTTGGCTTGGCCGGCCACCTTAAGGTGGGTAAGAAGTTGGGTATAGGTGGGTATAATACTTTATAAATAAGAGGCTACGATAGGGACCGAGAGGAAGAATTGGTTTTGGTCTTCCGATGAACTTGATCTTCCCGTGTTCACCCTGAACACCCAACTCAAATGCATCAATAATAACTCATACCACTAAAGAGCTATCATTGAACTACTGCACCAATCCCACATTACTATATGGGCTCCTTCTTATCATGAGTGTGCTAATCTCCCTGTGTTTAAGATATCAAATGTCCATCAATTGAATGAGTTACTGACAACTCTCTTAATTAATATCTAGTACCGAGAGTAGTACCACTCAACCTTATTGTTATGTCGGACTAAGTCCACCTGCAGGGTTTACATGACAAACCTCATGAGTTCCTCTTGGGGACATCATCACCCTGGATTACTGGGACACAGTTTCCTTCTATAATCAACAACACATCATTTAAATAATATCATTTCCCAACTTATCGGGCCTTTTGATTTAACGAACTAAATCTTATCCTTTGATAAATTAAAGAAATGTATACTAAGTAAATGTGTTTGTTATTATATTGGGATTAAGAGTACACACTTCCATAATAACAGAGGTTATGTTCTTTTATATAGTTAGTATAAAAAAAAACTACCTCAAATGGTCCTACTCAATACACTCATAGTGTACTAGTGCAATTCTATAGTTAAGATAAACTATTACCAAACTACACTACGACCATTCCAATGGTTTGTCCCTTTCCATCTTGGTCGTGAGCTACTATTTATAATTTATAAGGAGCTGATAACATGATCTTCTGTGGTGACTCCACATACCATGTTATCTACAATATAAATTAAATGAACAACTACATTTAGCATAAATGTAGACATTTGACCAATGTGATTCTTATTTCTAAATAAATGTCTATACCAAAAGCTAGACTTTTAGTATACATCATAACAGTCAACAGGCGTGTAACACCCACTATCGTCGACGTTGTCCAATCCCAAATCATCAGCGATATCCACGATAGAACAATCCTCTTAAAATTGAATACTAGTCGATCGAGGACCTTAAGGAGTGATCAGACATGCTTCCTTAAGGGGAACCAGAGACTTTAAACCATAACAGTCGATCAGGGACCTTAAGGAGTGACTATCCAGGCTTCCTTAAGGGGAACCAGAGACTTTAAACCCTACAGTTGATCGGAAACTTTAGGGAGTGATCAGACAGACTTCCTTAAGGGGAACTGGAGACTTTAAACCATACTAGTCGATCGGGGATCTTAAGGAGTAACCCGACAGGCTTCCTTAAGGGGAACCTGAGACTTTAAACCATACCAGTCGATCGGGGACCTTAAGGAGTGACCGGACAGGCTTCCTTAGGGGGAACCAGAGACTTTAAACTATACCAGTCTATCAGGGACCTTAAGGAGTAACCGGACAGGCTTTCTTAAGGGGAACCGGAGACTTTAAACCATAACAGTCAATCGGGGACCTTAAGGAGTGACGATCCAGGCTTCCTTATGGGGAACCAGAGACTTTAAACCCTACAGTTGATTAGGGATCTTAGGGAGTGACCGGGCAGGCTTCGTTAAGGGGAACCAGAAACTTTAAATCATACTAGTCGATTAGGAACCTTAAGAAGTAACTAGACAGGCTTCCTTAAGGGGAACCGGAGACTTTAAACCATACCAGTCGATTAGGGACCTTAAGGAGTGACCGGACAGGCTTCCTTAAGGGTGACCAGAGACTTTAAACCATAATAGTTGATCAGGGACCTTAAGGAGTGACCGGACATGCTTCCTTAAGGGGAACCGAAAACTTTAAACCATAATAGTCAATCGGGGACCTTAAGGAGTGATCGATCAGGTTTCCTTAAGGGGAACCAGAGACTCTGAACCATAACAATCGATCAGGGACCTTAAGGAGTAACCGACCAAGCTTCCTTAAGGGAAACTAGAGACTTTAAACCATAACAGTCAATCGAAGACCTTAAGAAGTGACCAGACAAACTTCCTTAAGGGAAACCAGAGACTTTAAACCATAACTATCAATCAGGGACCTTAAAGAGTGATCAGCTAGGCTTCCTTAAGGGGAACTGGCGACTTTAAACCCTCCTTAAAATCAACCATGGGTTTTGGCATTAACATTACTTATTGTGCAGAAAATCAATCTCGCTCAGACATTCAAATCTGACCGGTTCATTATACAGTTGGAAAAAAGCCCAAAGGTGCATTTATATTGCAGATGTTTTATCTCACTCAGACATACAAATCCGATCGGTTCATTATACAGTCGGGGAGAGCCCAATAGAGCATTTACATGGTAGATGTTTTATCTCAATCGGCATGCAAATCCAACCAGTCCATTATACAGTTGAGGAGAACCCAAAGGAACATTTACATGGCAAATGTTTTATCTCACTCAGGCATGTAAATCCGACCGGTCCGTTACATAGTCGGACGAGGCCCAAAGGAGCATTTATATTGCAGATGTTTGATCTCGCTCGGCCATATAAATCTGACCGATCTGTTATACAGTTGGAAAGACCCAAAGGAGCATTTATATTGCAAATGTTTAATCTCGCTAGGGCATATAAATCCGACCGGTCTCTTATATAGTTGGGAAAAGCCCAAAGGAGCATTTATATCGTGTATGGTTATTTCATCCAGAAATATACATTTGATTGGCCTATTAGATAGGTTGGAGATTCTTTATATATATATATATATATATATAAGCAAGGTATTTAACTTATCATATAGATTCGGAGATCATCAGAAAAAGTTCATTCAACATTATATATCACTCAGAAAGTAACTGCGAGGTTTACTTCCTTCGATTATAACTTTTCTATAAAATTTCTCTACGTATGGAAAATATATTGAAAAGGTTCATTTATATGAATACTTGGGTGGCTCTGAAGATAAAGGAAGCTACACAAGAAAATATAGGTAATTGCGAATCTTCATTAATATTTGATAAACAGCAAGTAGTATACAGTAGCTATGAAATTATGAGAAAGTATAGATTCAAGAGCCCAAGTTCACTTAAATTTTCTTAGGAGGTCTTCAGGAAGTTCCTGATTAAGTCATCGATGATCTACAAATAGGGGAGGAGGTTCTTTAGATAGGTAATCCCCCTCTCTCAGTTGTTGGATTACTCCTTCAGCCGAGTAGATAAGAGTTCCTACAATGCGCCTAGTGTATCCCCCCCCCCCCCCCCCCCCACCCCCCAACTCAGGAGAGTCCAAATAAGACCTGCGCCTGCTCTACCAGTGCTCGCCCTCACCTACTTTATATGTCTGAAACTCAGAGTGCAGGCTATCCTTCTCCCCTTGTAAGGTAGCTTTCGCTGCCTTAACCTCCTCTAATTCTTTCAATAGTGAGCTTATATGTAAGTCTTGAGCTCATAATCTTTCTTATTGTTGAAATAAGGCAAAGTCTTTAGAAGCCAATTCTGGAGCTAACTCAGGAGATCTAGAACCATGGGACAATTGCAGTTGTTCCAAAAGAGTAGTTTTATTAGACAAATCTAAAAGATCTTTGTCTTTCAGTGATTTCTCTTCTTGGAGGTGAGATGCACTCGGTTGTAATTGGATTTCCAACTCTTTCTTTTCCTCTTCTCTGGATTGTACTATTTGACGACAATCTTGGAGGGTTTTTTCTAAGCTAGCATTAAACTTAGTCTGTGACTTCACCTTGTCCCGTAGTTGAATAAGTTCATTGTTAGGTAGGTTTGAGGCAGCTTGTAATTCCTCCACTTTATCTTTCAAAGTTTGATTAGTTCTTTCTAAATCTGCAACCAACTTACCCATATGTAGGCTCGAAGAATAAAACTAAATAAATAACAATATAGTTACATTTTGTAGTTACAAATTAAGGAAATTTGGGTAGAAACGTACTGCAGTAGTTTGGCGACTATGGTCATCGACACGTTCGAATACGGTGTTTCTTTTCATAAGTGCCTGTGATTGTACCCAGGATTCACCTAGTGATCCCTTTAGTTGAAGTAGTCCATATGAAGCAAGGGTAGGAGTCTGACCAAGCTGAGATGGTAGCCCATGAAATTGCTTGAAGAGGATGGAGGAACTAGGGAAAGTTGTAAATGGTGAGGAAGAGGAAGAAGGCAACTCAGAAGCTGGTGGAGATGAAGCAGGAGGTAAAAGGCCAATTAAGGAAGGATCTTGCTCGATAGGTGTACTAATAGGCCCAAAGATGGCCGATCTCCTGTAAGGAGTTCTTTTGGCATGATACTTGGTAGAAGAAGAAGGTATAGCCTGAGAAAGGGGTAACGAAGTCACAGGAACAATTGGTGCTCCTTCAATTGATGGAATAACTGGAGGAATATCAAGAGACATAAGAATGAGAAGTTCTGGTCTCATCATATTTAAAGCTAAATTAGAACAAGTATGTGTGGGAAGAGCGAGTTCCTTACCTTTACTATGAGAAATTTCGAAAGAGGTAATAGGAACCTGTTCAAAAGTGGCTATGGTATGCGAAAGGGGACAGGGGGATGAGGTACGATGTTTCTTGTGTTTCACCACGAAGGGATCCTCTTGTTATGAAGAGCTTGGTGATTCCTGGGGTCTCCTAGAGAGAGGCAATAAGCCAAGGGAAGAAGAAGGGTGATTAAGATGACGATCCCTTAATAATTCTTCGCACATTCTGGTTAAAATTACCCTCATCAAATGAATATTCCTATAAATAAAAGTAGGAAGGATAGCGTCGGCTAGAGAAAAAGAGAAATTTCTATTAGGAACAATATGATGATGGTTAAAAACATGTATAAGGAAAATAATCTTACTGAAGGAGAATTCCAAGGTTGCGTCTGTTGTGCTAATATCAAAAGTTAATAATAAGCCTTCAGCTAGGTAGGCAAGTTAAAGTTTGCCCCTTTTAATTTTCCCATAGAAGAATGAAGGACGGGATCTTCAAAGATATCGCCTAATTGAGGAATAGGGGGAAGATTTTGACGCTAAGTTATTGGATATGGCGGTAGAGAAGGAAGATATATACATAAAGAATAAGTTGTCTCGCCATTCCCCTTGAGGGGGAATTCTATGGAACAGAGTGATTTTAGGGCGTGATTACAACTTAAAAACACTATCTTCCACTTGACGAGGAATGAAAAGTGATGGAATAGTCGAGGGGATAAAGGAAAGTCAAGCAAATGGGAAATAACAATAAAATCAACCATAATAGAGAATGATTGGGGGATGAGTTGATTTAGGGGGAGGTCAAAATACTTACTAACATCAACAAAGAAAGGATGAATAGGGAATCTGAAATCGCATAGAACCTGTTCCTAAAAAAATCGATACATGCTCTAGAGGAGGAAAATGAGGATGATCTCTAGAGGTAGGAATGTCTAGGTGTGTAGGGAAGTTATAGTTCCACTGAAGCTCACAGGCTTCCTGTGTAGAAAACAGGGAAGAGCATTGACTGTACCACTCATCGGAGGTCGACATAGTGAACAGGAAGGAGCAGTAGGAACAAGGACAGTTAGTGGAAGAAGAAGAACTAGGAATATGCAAATCAAAGGAAGAAGAAGAAGACGAAGTGTTAGGGGTTTTTCTCTCTTTTCCCTTTAAAAGTCTTGGTACGATATCGAAAAAGGAATTTTAAGGGGAAGCATTAGATTAGGGTGAAGAGAGAAGCGAGATCAAAAAGGAGTCGTTGGATGGATTGATAAGGCGGTGAACATAATGAGATAGGTACGGTCCAGACTTCATGAACATATGTATCACTAATAAGAAAATAGTATCGGTAACCGATGCAAAAGGTTATATCCCCAAGACATTAAAGCCATTACCAAAATTAAAAGTTCCCACATCCCAAGAACTACTAAATATTTATATAAAATAAGGGTTACAAACTCGGTCAGCTGTTACTGACGATCAAATCTGAAAGACTAATTAAAGTTACAATAACCAAACTCGACCAGTCATCAGAGGTCGACTGAGTATTAAGTTCAGACGAAATCAAACATAGGAATAAACCCGACTAGTCATAAAATGTTGGTCGAGTGTTAAATTCAGATGAGATTAAGCATAGAAGTAATCCCGTCCGGTCATCTGAGGTCGACCGAGTAATAAGTTCGGGCAAAATTAAACATAGAAGTAGTCTTACCCGGTCGGAAAGAGTCAGGCAAAAATTGTTACCAAGAAATAAAGTATAAATTAAAATAAAGATAATATACTTATAGGAAGATTAATAAATAATAGCCCTAAGGGTGATAAAACAAACCCAAACATAAATTTTGATTGAAAATAGTAATTTAATCCTTCAATAATGAAACCAAAACCAATTATAATCAACATAAAGTCATACAAATTTCCAAGTACTCCACAAATAAGAACAGTAATAAATTATGCAAATAATTGTAATATCATGGGAATGTCAATATTCATTGTTTTACATCACAAAAACATATTGAAAAGCAAATCAAAAGTTAAATCAGCATAGGAGATAAATTAGGAGGTATTGTAGCAAGCAGTTCCCTACGATCGAGAAAGTTAACTAGAGGGTCAGAAACTAGATGTCCCTTGTTCTTTAGTTGTTTTACACCTCCTTCAACTCCATGAGTGAAAGCTTTAGCAATCGAAGCAGAAATAGGGGCATTAAATTCAGGAGACTCTAGGAGTTTTCTTTTCCTCTTTTCGAATTGTTCATCTTCACCGGCCTGATAGTCCGCAAAAGCATCTTGAGAAGCTTTAAATTCGGAATCTTTGGAGGACAGCTCTGTTTTAGCTACAGTTAGGGATGAACATAAAGTGTCTAGCTCAGAATCTTTAGATTATAAATCAGAGTCTTTAGAAGTCATTCCTAAAGCGTGAGCATCCTTCAATGCTTGTAGCTGAGATGCCAATTGAGCGTTCTCAACAGTGCACTTTTCCACTTTTGATGTTAGTTCACTGCGAAAGATGGTCTTTGATTTAGCTTGAGATTCAAAATTCTCTATAGAATCTTTCCATTTACTTGAATTTTTAAGTTCTGCCCCGAGAAGTTTGTGGGTCTCTTGTAATTGGCTGGATAATTCCACTAATTCTTTGGAGGCATGAGACGAGGACGATCTAGCAGTTTGCAGTCTTAGTGTAGAGCGTTTTCTTGAGATAAATCATATAATTGGCTGGTCATACTCATATTAATGACCCATCACTATAGAAAGGGAAGTTATTGTTAGAATGCATTAATGAAACAACAAAGCACAAAGGGCACAGTATCTTAGCTTCTTCGAAAGAAAATTTATTAGACAACTTAACAGGGGAGAGCTTTTCAAGTTCTTTACAGGCCTTCGCCCAAACTGTAGTCAAAGAACCCCCCCCCCCCCCCCCCCCCCCATAATATGGGAAGGGTGGAAACAGATATGGAGGAAGACGATAGGGAACTATGAAGGGAAGGAGGAGAAAAAAGAAGAATAGGAGGACCCTGAGTTCCTTGGTTAGGTAAAGGAATTGGTTCTGGGAAAGTCATAATGAACTTAGGATCCAAACTGGCACTTAGAAGGGAAGGATCTTCATGTGGTTGAATAGGTGGAGAGGCAAGCACAAGGTACAAGGAAGAAAAAGTGGGTTAAGGAGAAGCAACTCGAGCACCTTCTTGCTCAACATCTTCAGAAATTGAAGGGGTGCGTCTCTTGGGAGGGGTGACAGAGTCAATTTTCACCCCAGACGTTTTCCCTTAGGAGTAGCTTCAGGTGTTTGTTCTTGTAGCTCCAAAGGGGCGTCCTCTAGAGGTAAACTTGTGAATGTCTCTCCAGAAGTGGTATGAGAACTAAAGGCGAGCATTGGTTGTATAGAAGGCTCAGGTAAAGGAGCATCAGATGCTTGAACTAATGCGACGTTAAGCTCTGCCTTAAGCTCCTATGATCCTTAGCTATTACTGCATCCTCTTTTAGACGAATTTGTTTATCAACCAAAGCTCTGAATATAGCATCCACTGTAACAAATAAAAAAGTATTTTAGTTAGTAAAAGAGTGATGATTGAAATATCAAGACTTACCAAAGGAACATTGTAGTCTCTTTTGAATAGGGCTTATGCCAAAAAGATATAAAAGATCATTGTGTATCCATTGGTGAATATAAAAGTGATGACCCAGTAATTTGTTGGAATATTCAGAGAAAATTGGTTGTTGATGAAGCTCTTTTATGTCAAGGAGAGAGGAAAAAGAGGATTGCCACTTAGTAGATCATGCGACGGACCCAGGAAATTTGATAAAGAAAAAACGTGATTTCCAACCCTTAATGGATGAAGGTATTTCTTTAAAGAACACCATCTTGGAGCGAGATTAAAAAAGAAACACTCTCGGTTCTGACTTTTTAGGATAGAAAAACATGAAAAAATTCTGAGTAGTAGGAGGAATACTAAAGAGGTGAAATACCATATATAGCCCACAAAGATATTGAAAAGTATTGGGGGCAAACTGTTGCAGAGGAATACCAAAATATTGACTTATACCTATCAAGAATGGAGGAATCGGAAAGCGCAAATCCGCAACTAACTAGTCTTTAAAAAAGGTAATGCAGTCATCAGGAGGAATATAGGGATGAGTGTCAAGTTGCGGGACCTAAATATGATATTCTTTAGGGATTTCATATACAGAACGGATGGAAGTTCGATCGGTGGTAGTAAAGGAAGAGTGGATTTGAGCGTACTAAGGAAGTAAAGACTCTTCAACCATGGTGAAAAATAGAAACACTCAAGGATCAAACGACTTACTGAGTCTTTAAGGAAAGAAAAAGACCAGGGAAGATGAAGAAGCGCAAGTTGTTGAAGGGGGTCAGAAAATAAAATCGCCAAAGAGTGACCGGAGGAAGACGAAGAGTGAAGAGTTAAAAGAGACTTAGGGTTTTAGGGCAATATGGGGATCACCGTTAAATTGAAACGGCTCAACAAAAGAGGATCGTTGATCTACTAAGAGGAGTATGTGATGAGACATGAACAAAAAAGCGTGCTAAAGGTCGCCTCAATGAATGGGAAAAATGCTATGTGACGCTCGCCCAAGAAGAGGCATTTATGATAGACAGAACAGACCAAATCATATGCTAAGACGTCATATCTTCGAGCGTCTCTAACACTCTCTTTCTATTAAAGGATCAATTACCAACGAAATAATTTTGAAAAACCATGAGAATCTCAAAATATAGTGTGTGTGTGTGTGTGTGTGTGTGTGTGTGTAATAACGTATGATTAGCTAAATTAGACCTGGACGAACTAAGAAATACTTGGCGAGGTAAATAGCATAACCAGATATAAACATAGAACTTTATATTGTCATCAGTAATTATACAATCATAACTCTTGAACTTCCGTGAATCTTTCATAAACAGATACAACAAATAAATAATTTTCTACTTGTCTTGCTTCCTAGAGCTACCAGATTGTTCTGCCTATCCCAAGTATGGGCGTGTGGGGGAATAATAGCCTGGACAAAGATGAGATGTTTGCCCTGTACTCTTGTGTTTGTGTGATTCACCCTCTTTGGTTTGTGGTAAAGAAGCTAGCTCTAATCTGACCCAATCTAATTCAGCTTGTAAAAAATTTACCTTAACTTTCTGCTGCTCCAAGTATTGTTGTTGTTGCAATATTAGTAAATCGTCTACATGAGCTTTTCTAGTCAACACAGTTATTTCTAAAGTATGACGATCTCTCAGGTCATCTAATTCTTTAGTCTTCTGCTTTAAATCCAAATAAGTTTTGCTCCTCAAAGCCACTTCAGACTGAACTTGAGACTGAGTTGCTTGTAAATGTACTTCCAGGTCTCTTTGGTGCGAGTGATGGAAATCTAAGGCTTGTGTAGCCTCCACTAAAGACTTCTCTTTCTCGGATAATAGTTGATCCCAAGGAGGAATATTTGAAGCCATAACTCTCAATAATATCCCTGGAAGAAAGTGAAGCAAGAAAGAGTAAAGGTTGGTGTTGCAGAAATTAGGATCACACCCCTATTTAATTTGGTCATAGGATATGTGCTGAGGGTGTCACGAGATCACTATAGTAGATATGAAATGTTTAAAAATAATAATATTTAGCAAAAGGGCAAAAGTAGACTTAGGTCTAGTCAGTCGACTATACCTTCTTCAACTAGACTTGAAGGAGAGGCTAATGATACTGGTTATGATAGGTCGGTCTGGTTAGTAGAGGAGGGGTCAAGGTCGAGAAGGATAGGAAAGATATATAGTCAGTTAAGTGAAGACCGAGTGAATGTCAAGGCACTCATATATGCTCAGCCGGGCAAAGCCCGCCCTAGCGTAAAAGCATTTAGCCTTGAATATGGTTTTAGCTTGTTATTGGCCGACTGAAGGCCGAGCGAGCGCCCATGTGCTCGTATACGCTTGGTCGGGCAAAGCTCGCTCGAGCGTAAAGACATTTAGCCTTGTATATGGTTTTCAACATGTTACCGGCCGATCGAAGGTCGAGCGACCACCCATATGCTCGTATATGCTCAGCCAGGTAAAACCCACTCGATAGTAAAGGCATTTAGCCTTGTATATGGTTTTCCGCACGTTACCAGCCGATCGAAGGCCGAGCGAGCACCCATGTGCTCGTATACGCTCGGCCGAGCAAAGTCCGCCCGAGTATAAAGGCACTTAACCTTGTATACGGTTTTCAGCACATTACTGGCCGATCGAAGGCTGAGCGAGCACCCATGTGCTCGTATACGCTTGGTCGGGCAAAGCCCACCCGGACGTAAAGGTATTTAACTTTGTATATGGTTTTTAGCATGTTACCGGCCAATCAAAGGCCGAGCGAGCGCACATGCGCTCGTATACGCTCAGTCGAGCAAAACCCGCCTGAGCTTAAAGGCATTTAGCCTTGTATATGGTTTTCAGCACGTTACCGGCCGATCGAAAGTCGAGCGAGCACCCATGTGCTCATATATGCTCAGTCGGGCAAAATCCGCCCAAACATAAAGGTATTTAGCCTTGTATATGATTTTCAGCACGTTACCGGTCGATTAAAGGCTGAGTAAGCGCCCATGCGCTCGTATACACTTGACCGGGCAAAGCTCACTCGAGCATAAAGGCATTTAGCCTTGTATATGGTTTTCAGCACGTTACTGACCGATTAAAGGTCGAGCGAGCGCCCATGCGCTCTCGTATACACTCAATTGGGCAAAGCCCACTCGAGCGTAAAGGCATTTAGCCTTGAATATGGTTTTCAGCACGTTACCGATCGATCGAAGGTTGAGCGAGCGCCCATGCGCTCGTATACGCTCGGTCGGGCAAAGCCCGCCTGAGCGTAAAGGCATTTAGCCTTGTATATGGTTTTCAGCACGTTACCAGCTGATCAAAGGTCGAGCGAGCACCCATGTGCTCGTATATGCTCGGCTAGGCAAAGCCTGCCTAAGCGTAAAGGTACTTAGCCTTGTATGTGGTGTTTAGCATGTTACCGGCCGACCGAAGGCCGAGCGAGCACCCATGCGTTCATATACGCTCGACAGGGCAAAGCCCGCCCGAGTGTAAAGATATTTAGCCTTATATATGATCCTTAGCACGTTACCGGCTAATCAGAGACCGAGCAAGCACTCATGTGCTCATATACACTCAGTCGGGCAAAGCCCGATCGAGTGTAAGGCATAAGGTGTTCTTGTTATATATATGGCTGACTTGAATGACCGACCGAGGCATTCCTGTTATATATACGGCCAGCCTGAACAATCGGCCAAGATAAGTTTAACAGAAGGTATTCTTATTATATACAGCCAGCTTGAATGATCGATCGAGACATATTCAACATAAAGTATTATTATCATATATGCAGCCGATTTGAGCGACCGGCCAAGATATGATAGCCTAGAAAATTTGGCAAGAAATATCTTCTAGAAGCTTCTTCAGTTATAATGACGTGTCTTCATAAGTCACAAACGACAAAAGAGGTACATCTGATATACAAAAAAGATTTCGTAAACAGATTATTGCACAAAGCCTAGAAAATAACTTCATCTCCTAACAAACCGGGAACCACCTCACGACTACAGAGGTCATATGAGGTATAGTATAAAAAGGGGGATCCTCTCATTTGATAAGGTACGCAAGTTCTAGCATCTAAACTCTATTTCACTTTAATTATTATTATTATTATTATTATTATTATTATTATTATTATTCTTCCATCTTTGAGAGAGAAACTGACTTGAGCGTCGAAGGGCCTAGCTAGAGATCTCAACCCCGATCTTAGGTCACTAATACTTTGTTGATTTGTTTCATTGTGCGTAGGATCACGGAAGAGCACCGTCCATCAGAGCCAGCATCCCATCTCGTAGATTTCAGACAGGATCAATCAGAATGACATTCAATATCATTTATCCAATTCAAACAAACTGTATCAAATGATTTTGCTAACCATTAATATAGAGGAGTCACCAAGAACTTGTAAGAACCACTACCAAATAGATGAGAAATTAACACTTTCAACTATGTTATGAGCCTTTTATCCTTCACATATAATTTGGTGAGAAATTAACACTTCCAACTATGTTATGAGCCTTTTATCCTTCACATGGAAAGGACCTAATTGCCCCATGCAAGAGCAAGAAAAATTGGTATGACAACAAGCTTGGCTAAGAGTTGAACAATGTTAGAAAAAGTTATTAGCGAATCATGAGCTTGACACATAGATAGAGAGAGAAAGAGTGTTACGTGATGATCGATGCCAGACAAAGCATGCTAGATGAGAAAAGAGATAGAGAGAAATGGCATGTAGATCTGATCATAATTGATTGATTGATTAGTATATTAGGTGTTGTCATTAATGAAGTCTAGGATTTAAATTTTGGTAAAGTCGAGATAAATATCTTCTTTATGTATTAGTTATTATTCCAAAGGTTAGTAGTCGTCTGTGATTTACCTCTTCTATATTGGTCCTGAGACGGGTTGACGGGGACGTTGAGGATGAACGTATTCACCTTTTACCACCAATGGAAAAGAAACTATTTGTGTAATGTTTCAAATTAAGGGAACTTAATTTACCCTGATATTTAAGAATAATGAACAATGGAACATTGTTCCAGATTACCGATATAACAAGAAAATTTACAACCAAGAATTATCTATTCAAATTACATGCGGAATCATAAAAATTATGGGCCGCCCTTCTTTTATTGTGATAACTAAACTTTAATTAATTTTGAAGATGCAAAGTCTAGAACTTGCACAAAAGATCACTGGAACTTGAATTGTAGTGATAAAATAGATGACGAAATCACTAGATCGAATCATACTTGTTTGTAGCTATTCCTCAGCCAGTAAGTACCCTCAGAAGCACAATATCAAAAGTTCAGAGGGATTCAAGAAAGTGAAGATGAACAATATAAATAAATAATTCCATTATAGAAACATATAATCTGCAAGGAACTATTGTTATGCATATGGAGGACTCACTAAGTGTCATTATGCTAGAACAAATAAATTAGTACCTAACAGATATGTATAGAAATAGCTACATCATACAACAAAATTAGATAGAGTCTAACCAACCATATCTTAATTTCTATGGCATTCAACTTATCTGCATCTGTATAAATCATGTACTTAAATATGCCCTCTAAGCTATCTAACTAGGCACAACCTACCTAAGGTCAGAAACTCTATGAACCAGAGTAAATCAATCCTTTACTAATCGAGCCAACAATGATATGCGATCTATATCCTTCTTCGCATCAAGTCCGGTAACATACCCGAATGTATCTCAAGTGTTAAGCAGCTAGCTCTACACTTTTTTCGTATCGATGTAGGTCACATATTAGAGGTACTTTCTAGGTTAGTTAACCAAGTACAAGTAATTCATGGTGAAAGTCTCCATCACTAGGATACATCGATCCTCTACTGGCTATGAGTGTGGGTGTATATTCCTTGTCCTTTACCAAACTGGTAATAACAAGAGATGATCTGAGACTGTGTTCCTTGATCTCCCCAGGTTATTGATAGATCCGATCCTTGCTTTCCTACTCGGTATCAGGCGGTGCTACTAGAAAAATAACATTCTCATCATCAAGGTCGAGTCCTCAATTGGTCACTAGTCGCTTCCATGGTCAACCTCAACCACAATTACGAATAGGATTGATTGACTAAGTGTCATCATGTTACACCAAATCAGTGAATACCTACTAGGAAGATATAGAAACAGATACCCAATTCAACTAAATTAGAGAGTGTCTAACCATAATCTAACAATATAGTGAACATAGAAAATAAGATGATTTCAGAGGTATACCTTACTTCCTATAGCCCAAAGATGTCCTTTGGCTTGCCTTGTCTCAAACTCGAAAAATCATAAATCAAAAGGAGATCAAAATCCCAAAAATACAAAACCCAGCATTCAAACTCAAACCATGCTCCGATACCAATAAAATTGTCACATCCCGAGGGTATACTTGTCTGCCAAACTAGACGGTACCCCCTAGTGACAATATAGGAAATACGATATCAAATCAATTCAAGTCAACATAAAATACCGATGTAATATAACAACACCAAGTCACAAAATGATAATGCGTATATGTATGCATGTACATGTGAACATATTAAATTAACCAAAAGCATAACCGATGACATAAACATTTGATACAAAGAGAAAATCCAAACTATAAGCAGCGAAAAGTAAGCTAACAACTCATATAGAAATCCAAACTCGAGTGGGACTGGCATCTAGGACCACTGAATGATACACATCCTCTATCTGCTACCTGAGGATCAAAGAAAAACAACGGGTAGTGAGTATAAAATACTCAGTGGGTAGAAGAAAATAAGGCATGAATAATATACTGACAGGAGGTCAAAGGAAGCAGTCTCAGGTAAAATACTTACTAACTAACATAGGTGTCACAATATAATCACCGGTTGATCAAAAGTATAATCAATAACATAGCACCTCACTAACCTGCTCAACCGAGTATAACCAATAAATCGGGAGTACATACAGTATATCCAAACCTGCATGAACAAATATATGACTGACATATAGCAAGCACATAACTAATACTGGCTGCAGGAGAACGCTCTACCACGGATGGTTCCGTGGGCAGTCAGGGTAAATGACTAGTTACTGTCTGCGGGAGAACACTCTACTACGGATGATCCCATGGGCAGACAGGGTAAGTAACTAGTCACTGTCTGCGGGAGAATGCTCTACCACGGATGACCCCATAGGCAGACAGGGTATATACCAATGGTCACTAAAAACTCTCTCAGCCATGAATGGGAGACAGAATATACTAACGGTCGTTGATGACTGTCTCAACCACGAATGAGAGATAATGGTCAAAAAGATATACCAACAGTTGTTGACGACTCTCTCAACCACGAATGGGAGACAATGATCGATAAGATATAACAACTAAGGGTCTAGTAAGATCCTTGAAATTCTACACTATGGTATAATTCTACTAATGTATAGGCATGAGCCTATATAACAAGTAAGGGTCTACTAGGATACTCGGGGCCAAATATTAGATATAATCCTACTAATATATGAGCAAAAAACAGATAATCACGTCCCCAAGTTACTTATCACCTAGAATTAATATCTCGACTAATTCCATGGAATCATCGCAGATATAACAAATAACAGGATTAATATCAAGAAATCCTAGGGGTTGATTTAGAGGGGAAAGTCTAGTGAAATACACTACCCTTTTGCTAAGGAGTGATTACCATCGAGTCTAGGTCAGTATAATCTCACTAATATATACACCTTCATACTAGTATACAACTATCTACCCATAATATCAGTGTCCTGCAGGCACAAGCCTAAGTCTATAACCATACTATAATATAAATTCATGAACATAAGTGATAACCATGATTTTATTATACTATTTTCATTCATTCATGGTTTTATGTAGTTTTTATATAACCATGATTTTCATTCATTCATGGTTTTACTTATCACCTTGAACAGGTGATCTAAGGCGCCTTGGACACTGATGAAAGCGCCTTAAGCTAGATAAGAGGCAGCGGTCAAAGTTTCATCGCAGAATTATTTACAGGATAATACTTAGGGATTCAAGGCGCCTTGGAGCCTGATGGAGGCGCCTTGAACACCCTTTATAAGAGGCTTTCGACCAGCAGCTCAATATATCTTCTTCCAAGCGAACTTTCTGCTACAAGCTGCCTATGAGACGATCCCGAAGTGCTGCAACGACACCCCGACAACCCGGAGCTTCAGATTTAGTCTTTTGTTGTCGGTATAATCTTTTTACTGCTTTGAATTGTAATTAGTTTGTAATAGTTTTTACGAGCTTATAGTTGTTGCCCACGGAAAGCGATCAAGGATCGCGGGCCTTCGAGTAGGAGTCGATCTAGGCTCCGAACGAAGTAAATTATCCTGTGTCTCTGTGTTTACTTTTCTTTTCCGCTGCGTGATTTAAACTCCGATAATTTTACAAATCGAACGAATTAGCGCGAGCGCTATTCACCCCCCCCCCCCCTCTAGCGCGTCTCGATCCAACAATTGGTATTAGAGCGGGGTCGTGTTGATTTGGTGCAACCACCAATCACGTAATTTTTTTCGCGGTGTTTTAAATTTTTTCGGAGTCAACTGAAATTAGTATTATTACTATATTCTAGTTTTTTTTCGTTCGTATCGATTTCGCTCGAGGTTGGTGCAACACCACTCGAGTTAGTTCTTTTTTCAATTCTTTACTCCCGCACTACTAATCCAAGACTTAGTCTTGGGACATATTTTTATTTTTCCTTTGCATATTCTCTCAATGGCCCAACAAGAGGGTTTCAGCACCGTTCGTCCCCCCCTCTTCTCCGGAGAAGATTTCGAGTACTGGAAGGGATGAATGGAAATCTACCTGAAAATTCAATTCGAAACCTAGATGATAATCAAGACTGGTTTGGAACTGCCAACAGATAAAGACGGCAAGCCTACACCCTGTAAGGACTGGGAGCCATCCCTAATCAAGAAGGTGGAAGCTGACGCCAAAGCTACCTGCACCCACCAGTATGGTCTTACCAAGGAGGAGCTCAACAGAGTCGGTCCATTTTCAACCGCAAAGGAGCTGTGGGAGAAACTGATAGAACTCCACGAGGGCACCTCCGACACCAAGGTAAGTAAAAGAGATCGTTTACTTAATAAACTATATAATTTGAAAATGCAGGAAGGTGAGACGGCAAGCTCTCTACATGCAAGAATTCAAGACATCCTCAACTCTCTCCACGGAATAGGGCAAAAGGTAGAGAATCGAGACGTCATAAGGTACGCACTAAATTCGTTTCCGAGGAGCACATTGTGGGCATCAATGGTAGATGCCTACAAAGTCTCCAAGGATTTATCTTCAATAAAATTAGATGAATTATTCTGTGAGTTTGAATTGCATGAGCAGACTAATGCACAGCCAACTGAGAAGGGGGTTGCTTTGGTTGCAGGTACCAGTCGAACGCGCGAACAAAGATCACGAAGAAGAACTGAACCAGAGTCAGAAGAAGACCCGACTCAGATGATGAAGATGAAGAACTAACAACGGAGCTCATGAATCTTGTGAAGAGACTTTACAAGAAGAAGAAAGGCTTCAACAAGAAGGACCTAAAGAAGGCAGTCCAATCCAAGGAAGCCCAACCAAGTTCTAAGGTAAAGTTCGAAGTGATCTGCTACGGGTGCAACCAGAAGGGGCACATCAAGGCCAACTGCCCTAATCAAAAGGATGCGAAGAAGCAAAGAAAGAAGAAGGCCCTAAAGGCGATGTGGGATGAATCCTCAGAAGAAGATACCGACGATGAACTCGATATATCAAACGAGTTTACTCGTACTGATGGCCCGGGACCAGATCAACGAATCCGAGAGCGAGATCGAGTCGGAGACCGAGTCCGAGTGAAGCTACGGATCCGTATCCATTTCCGAAGGGCCTAATCCCTCTGTAAGTATCCCTCGCCTTAATAATCTAGTTAATTATTTATTGCGAAAATTAGCTAAGTCGAACCTTAGAATTAAGTCTCTTCTAAAGGAAGTTGAAGTCCTTAAAGAAGCGACTAACTCCAAATCGTTGACTGAACCAGTTCAGACTGGAAACTCGACTCAAGTTCAAAAACTTGAAGAAGAGAACTCCAATCTGAAAACTCAAGTCAAGGATCTGGAGAAAACAATAGAACGGTTTTCTTTAGGTTCCAAGAATCTTGACCTAATTCTTGGGACACAAAGAGCTGTTTACAATAGAACTGGTTTAGGATTTAACCCAAAAAGAAAATATAAATCCTACTTATCTCTTGTACAAAAATCAAATAGAAAAACAGTCCAAGCATGGGTCCCCAAGTCCAAATTGATTAATCAAGTTGGACTTGGTCAATATTAGATCCCGAAAGATCAAATGCACTACCTCGATAGACCATATCGAGACTATGATCCAAGGGGAGCAAAAAGGAAAACGATCTTAATAAAACGAAATTAAAAATTTGAAATTAAATTCAAAATTAAAATTCAAAATTAATTAAAATTTTGAAATTAAAAATTAAAATTAAAATTAAAAATTAAAATTAAAATTAAAAATTAAAATTAAAAATTAAAAATTCGAAATTAAATTAAAATTCAAAATTAAAAATTTGGAATTAAATTAAACTCAAAATTCAAAATTCAAAATTAATTCAAAATTCAACTTAAATCAAATAAATAATTAGAAGGAGGATCCAGAATAGCTGGCACCCCCAACTAAACTACCCGACTGGGTAACCCAACTTAATCTACCCAAAATGGGTAAACAAGAGTAGACTACTCGGCAGGGTAATTAAGAGTAGATAAAATGGGCTAGGTTTAACTTGACCCACAGTACTGGTGAAGTTTTTGGATGATAGTACGTTAGGGAAGCTTGGGCATCGCATGTCTAGGAAGATATGGCTTCGACCTGGTGCATTTGGCCAAGTGGAACTAACCGAAGCTACCCTTAAATGGATCATAACCAGTTAGACCAAGGTTTAGTATTAAGTTCAATGGGTAGGACTATTTGGAAAACCTCGAAGGCATGGTTACTTTAATGAGTTCCTTGTGACTCACCATAGCCCAGAAGTTTATCCAAAGAATGCTTACTTGTTGAACCCAAAGCTAAACCTGAATCTAACACAAAGTTAAACAAAATCCTTAAATTGAACCTCAATTCATCTCACAAAAATTATAAGATTCCCTGATTGAAAATTTAGATCGGGTGAGATGACTAAGTAATTAAAATCAAACTGATAATTAATTCAAATTCAAAATGATTTTAAAAATATTTTAAAATCTTAATTTCAAAATTAATTTAAAAATCTTTTAAAAAATCATTTTAAATCTTTTAAAAACTTAATTTCAAAATTCTTTAAAAATATTTTAAAAATCATTTTAAATCTTTTAAAAACTTAATTTCAAAATTCTTTAAAAATCATTTTAAATCTTTTAAAAACTTAATTTCAAAATTCTTTAAAAATCTTTAAAAAATCATTTTAAAATCTTTTAAAACTTAATTTCAAAATTATTTTAAAAATCATTTTAAATCTTTTTAAAACTTAATTTCAAAATTCTTTAAAAATCTTTTAAAAATCATTTTAAAATCTTTTAAAACTTAATCTCAAAATTATTTTAAAAATATTTAAAAAATCATTTTAAAATCTTAATTTCAAAATCATTTTAAAATATTTTAAAACTTAATTTCAAAATTATTTTAAAAATCTTTAAAATCATTTTAAAATCTTAATTTCAAAATTATTTTAAAAATCTTTTAAAAATCGTTTCAAATCTTTTAAAAATCTTTTTAAATCTTTTAAAAAAGTTAATTTCAAAATTCTTTAAAAAATCTTTGAAAAATCATTTTAAAATCTTTTAAAATTTAATTTCAAAATTATTTTAAAAATCTTTTAAAAATCATTTTAAAATCTTAATTTCAAAATTATTTTAAAATCTTTTAAAACTTAATTTCAAAATTATTTTAAAAATCTTTTAAAAAATTATTTTAAATCTTTTAAAATACTTAATTCCAAAATTCTTTAAAAATCATTTTAAATCTTTTAAAAACTTAATTTCAAAATTATTTGAAAAATCTTTTAAAAATCTTTAAAATCATTTTAAAATCTTAATTTCAAAATTATTTTAAAAATCTTTTAAAAAATCATTTTAAATCTTTTAAAAACTTAATTTCAAAATTCTTTAAAAATCTTTTTAAAATCTTTTAAAACTTAATTTCAAAATTCTTTGAAAATCTTTTAAAAATAATTTTAAAATCTTTTAAAACTTAATTTCAAAATTATTTTTAAAATCTTTTAAAAAATCATTTTAAATCTTTTAAAAACTTAATTTCAAAATTATTTGAAAAATATTTTAAAAATCATTTTAAAGTCTTTTAAAACTTAATTCCAAAATTATTTGAAAAATATTTTAAAAACTTTTTAAAAAAATCATTTTAAAATCTTTTAAAACTTAATTTCAAAATTATTTTAAAATCTTTTAAATCTTAATTTAAAAATTATTTAAAAAATCATTTTAAATCTTTTAAAAAAATTTAATTTCAAAATTCTTTAAAAATATTTTTAAAATCTTTTAAAACTTAATTTCAAAATTATTTTAAAAATCTTTTAAAAATTCATTCTAAATCTTTGAAAAACTTAATTTCAAAATTATTTTAAAAACCTTTTAAAAAATCATTTTAAAATCTTTTAAAACTCTATTTCAAAATTATTTTAAATCTTTAAAACTTAATTTCAAAATCCCTTTAAAAAACTTTTCAAAATATTTCAAAATGATTTGAAAAATCTTTTAAAAAAACTTAGTTTCAAAATTATTTCTCAAATTAATTAAATTATTGTCAATCAAATTTAATTAAACTCAAAAAAAACTAAAAGGACACGTGGCGCCTGAATGAAGGCACCTCCCACACGAGGGAGGCGCCTTCAATAGCGGCGAGAAATTTCCCGCCGACCTATTTAAGGCGCCTTCGCTCATCGTTTTTGCCACGAACAGAAGCTCCTCCTTCTGTTCGTTTTTCTGCCGAAACGCAACCAAGTGCGATTTTTCCAACCAAGGCGCCTTCAATCCATCTCTTCCGCCTTTAATCCTAGCAATGCCTCCTAGGTATAATCTAAACTCTTCTCATTCATCTATTACATAAATTTCTTGCTAGTTTTGCTATATTTCTTGTATAATGTCAACAATAGGAAGCGTCGTATTGTGAATCCCACACCGGCTAGGGCCCCTTCCACGGACCCTAGATTCCCCTCGGAACAGCATAGGATAGATTTCGCTAGGTTCACCTTTGAGTCTATTAAATCTAGATATATTGGTCGGGAATTTTTATCCCATTACTGTCAACCCGCAATTCAGATGATAAACTACTATCATCTAAATAAACTGGTTGACTGTACCACTACAATCAACCAAGACTTGTGTGCCCAGTTCTATCACAACCTTGAAAAGGTTGATGATAGTACCTATTCCACCAGAGTTGGTGGTACTGACCTTCAGTTTACTCCCTCCCTACTTTGCACCAGCTTAGAGCTTAGGGAGTCCCAGTGTACATTCTTATGTTACCCGAGTAGGGAGCTACCTTTTGATGATCTCTATTCCCACATTACCTTAGATGACATCTACATGCATTTTTTTGGGGAGGAGAGACCCTTGGGCCTGACCGAGTTCAGATCCACTCTTCTTCACGTTCAGGACTATGCTATGTACAGAGTCCTGACAGCATGCATCCTACCCATCTCATCTCGAGACATCTCGAAGATGCGACCGTCCCACTCGTTCTTTCTGTACGCCCTCAGCCAGCGCATAGATATAGACATAGCCCTCCATATGTTTCATAACATCATTCTTGCATCTAGTACAGTTACATCTGGAGTGATTCATATGTCTTACTGTCATATCCTGACCCAAATATTCTCCAGCTCTAGGATAGACATCACTAGAGGGGTACTCATCCCACTTACCATTTATGATGAGTTAGGTCAGCGTAGCCTTAGATTAGCGGGGGCAGAGGTCACTACCGAGGGTATTCTGGCCTGGAAGGGCCAACCACCACCAGTTGCTGCCCTTGGTGCTCCAGAGGCCGAGGACGTACCAGATGCGGATGAGGAGTGGCCCGATTTCCTGACAGAGGACTTTTTCACAGATCCTTCCACCTCTGCCGGACCCTCCACATCAGTCGGGCCTTCATCTTCGGCACCACTCTCTGTCGAGGACAGACTCACTCGGCTCGAGATCCAGCCCACTCAGACGTGACGAGCTGTGCTAGATAGCCATCGCTTCCTTCAATCTATGCGATCCGAGATGGATGCTGGTTTCGCATCTCTCCGAGGCGAGATTCAGCGTCAGGGACAGCCTCAGCCGCCACTCGAGCAGCCTCTAGCCGATCCTCCAGCTAACGATCCGCCTGCTTGATTCTATCTTTTAGACTGTCTGGATATGTCACTCACTTCTTGGATTTGGCTATCTTACTCATCTTTTAGATTGTATCTTGGAGTTGGTTATCTGATGTTTAACTGTCTTATATTTAATTGAGTATTTATGTGTTACTTTTTCAAAATTGTGAGTATAATTTCAAAATCACTTTTAAATTATTTTTAAAAAAAATCTAGAAAAAATAATGATTTTAAAATCCCATTTTCTTAGAAATTTCAAAAAATTGGACTTAGCTTAGGCTCTACCCTAGAAATCCTATTCCCCTAGATTTAAGCTAGAGCATCTCACAAACACTTAGGTATACCTTGCTTGTGTTTGAAAAATATAGAATGATGTGAGATGCATAGGATACAGCCTGGACTCAAGAATGTTTATTTCTATGCATCAATATGGGTCTGGGCGTTAAATACCTTATTAAACAGTAATCAAGTCAAGTCTTCCAGCTTTAGTCAAATCTAACTGGACTAAATGACTTAACTTGACTAACCAGGTGAAAGTTACTGCCCTCTAGGCAATCAGTAAGTAGCTAAAGGTTAGACAGTTGGTGAAGGAAATATTAAGTTTAAGCATGCTTGTACTTTAGGGCTCTGATACCTGATCAAACCAAATTAATAAGTTAACAACCATTTCACTTGACTCATGCTTGGACTTAAGGACCAACCAATTTAATTAAATTTTAGTTTCTCCCTCTTCATCCTAAAAATTAAAATGTTTTCAACATTACGTATTGTTATATTCAAATTAAACTAAGTGTCTTTTTTATCTTAAGCTATATTTTCAAAATTCATTGCAAAAGACTAAGCTAAGTAGTTCATATAGAAACCTTCAAACTTTTTCAAACTTAGTCAACCTTCAAATCCAACTCCTTATAAATTCTTGCTAAGCTATTGCTAAGCTATTTTTACTTACCTAAAAGTATTAAAAATCGTAGCTTTCAAAATATTTTATTTGCTTAGTAAAAAGAGACTTCAAATTTCTTTAAGATTTTCAAAATTTAGCTAAGTATATTTCAAAAATAACTAAGTTTTAAAAGTGGCTAAAGTCGTTCTTAACAGTCTACTAAATATTAGCCTTTTAAACTTAGGTGGAAATTTTTTCCCAAAGTCAATTTACCATTTATAAGCCTAATCTATTCTTTCAATACGAAAAAATTAAAAATTTCTTAAAACTGGCTTATTTTTTTTATAAATGGCAAAGGGGGAGAGTAGGAAATTCAAAAAGTAAAAATCTATCTAAAGTAAAAGGAAGCCCTGGATTAAGGGGGAGCTTCACAAAGTTTAAGTGTTAGCTTAAGTTATGCTTTTATTTAAATTTATATACTTAAGCTTGCTCACTTAAAATCTTTTAATATATTCATACATTTGTTTTACTTAACTTTGAATTTGGGTTGCCATAATCAAAAAGGGGGAGATTGTTGGTGCGGGAAGCATCCGATGATCGAACCTGAGTTTTGATAATAGCAAAGGATTCAAAGTTAAGGTGTGTTGTGATCTAACGTGCTTGACTAAGTGTTTCAGAAAAGTCCTAACTGTGGTTAGGCAGGTAAAAACTCTAGGGGGTGGTAACCATAGGTCATAGGGGGTGGTAACTTTATGCGGAAGGTCTTGGTGGGTCGAGTGTTTCAGGCAAAAGTCCTAGGGGGGTAACCCTAGGTGGAAAGTCCTAGTGTCACGAACCAGGTGAAAGACTAGACCAGCCGGGAAGCGGAAGTCCAGCAGAAAGTCCGGAAGCATCTAGCACCGAGCAAAAGTCCAGTCGATCTGGAGGATCGCACTGACATCAGGTAAATCTCCTGAGTGGAGTAGGTGAGGACGTGTTCCCCATAGAGGGAACAGTAGGCGTCGGGTCGACCTAGGGTTTCCGGTTGGAAATCCAAAGTCAGACCCGGACAGTCCGGAGATTGTCATTATATTATGTTATCATATTTACTGTTGTTTTGTGCTAACTTTGTTTTGTAGGGTAAGTGTTTGGGACTAACACTTTTGCAGGACCAAAGTAGCACAAGTTAACTTTGTTGGATCGAGACGCGCTAGAGGGGGGTGAATAGCGCTCGCGGCTATTTCATTTTTCGGAAAACACTCGAGTAATTAAAACGCAGCGGAAAATAAGAAAGCAAGCACACAGAGACAGGAGGATTTACTTCGTTCGGAGCCTTGATCGACTCCTACTCGAAGGCCCGCGATCCTTGATCGCTTTCCGTGGGCAACAACTATAAGCTCGTAAGAACTATTACAAACTAATTACAGTTCAAAGCAGTAAAAGATTATACCGACAACAAAGGACTAAATCTGAAGCTCCGGGTTGTCGGGGTGTCATTGCAACACTTCTGAATCGTCTCGTAGGCAGCTTGGAAGAAGATAGTTCACTTGGAAGAAGATATTTGAAGCTGCTTGTCGAGACCCCTTATAAAGGGGGTTCAAGGCGCCTTATACTGTTCACCAAGGCGCCTTGAACGAGCCGAGTCACCCGCGTGGATCAGCACTGACCTGGTCGAACTCTATCTGGTTCAAGGCGCCTTCAGCCTATCCAAGGCGCCTTGAACTCCATTCAAGGCGCCTCCAGTCTGCTGCGCTGGCCTTTTCCTGGCTCGCACCCGAGGCGCCTCCAAGCTCCATGGAGGCGCCTCGGACACTGTTCATCCGAGTTGTAACTTGCCCCTTTGTTTCTGCAAAATGTGTTAGTCCCAAACACATACCCTGCAAAACAAAGTTAGCACAGAAATATAATGAATGATAATAATAAAAGTTTTGACAGCCTTCGAACTGTCCGGGTCTGACTTCAGGTTTCCCACCGGAAACCCTAGGTCGACCCGACGCCTACTGTTCCCTCTACGGGGAACGCGTCCTCACCTACTCCACTCAGGAGATTTACCTGTTGCCAGTACGATCCTCCAGATCGACTGGACGCCCGCTTCCCGACCCGTCTAGTCTTTCACCTGGTTCGCGACACCAGGACTTTCCACCTAGGGTTACCACCCCCTAGGACTTTTGCCTGAAGCCATCGTCCTGCCAAGACTTTCCGCATAGGGTTACCACCCCCTATGACCTAGGGTTACCACCCCCTAGGGTTTTACCTTGCCTAACCGCAGTTAGGACTTTCCTGAAACACTCAGCAAAAGCTGTCAGAAAACAAAGCACCTTAACTTTGAATCCTTTGCCATTATCAAAACTTAGGTTCGATCGTCGGATGCTTCCCGCACCAACACCTTTTTGATTATGGCAATACGTAATTCAAAGTTAATAAAAACAACATATGCATAAAGTTAACCAAGCTTAAGTAAATAAACTTCAAATGCAATAACAGTTAAGCTGGAAACTTTTAACTTGGTAATATTAGACTCCCCCTTAATAAAAGCCCTCCTTTTATTAAATACTTTGAATTTTCTTTTAACTTTAATTTACCTACTCTCCCCCTTTGCCATATATCAAAAATAAACCAGTTTGAAAGTAGATTTGTATTTTTCTGAAGGAAAATTTTCAAAGAGGGATAACAATAAATATTCTTCTTAGATTGCCAAATTTGAAAATACTTAGCTATATATTTAGCTTCGAAATAATTTGTATTGAGAAAATATTTTGCCAAATAGCTAAGCTTAGAGTACAATCTAACTAAGTCTAGTTAAAATAGTCTTAAAATTAACTAAGTTTGAAAATATGAGTATTTGAATTTTCAATAAAGGGATTTGCTTAGAAGTTATAAAATATGAGGTCACTTGAAAACTTTAAAACGTTATAAAAAGTTGACTAGTTTTGAAAATATTTGAATACTTAATTACATGGACAAGTTTTGAAAAACTGTAATTAAGTTTTGAATATGCATTTTGAAGAAACTTTGATATTAAAAAATATTTAGTTTTAGGACACAGGGAGTAGCAGTAGTTTGTTTTCTAGTCCAAGCATGAGTCAAATTAAATTACTGAGTTTAATTTGATTAAGTATCAGAGCCTTAAAATAATCAGGTAAAGTAATTTGATTAGAACCTTAAAAAAAATTGAAACACACGTTTCCCAATTGTCTAACCTTTAGCTACTTGCTGATTGCCTAGAGGGCAGTAGCTTTCACATGGTTAGTCAAATTAAGTCCATTTGGTCCAGCTAGAGTTGGCTAGAGCTGGAAGACTTGACTTGATTAATATTTATGATGTGTTTAACGCCCAGACTCATATTGATGCACAAATATAAGCATTCCTGAGTCCAGGCTGTACCCTATGCACCTCACGCCATTCTAAGTTTGTCAAACACAAGCAAGGTATACCTAGGTAATTGTGAGATGCTCTGGCTTAAAGCTAGGGGTACATGATATCTAGGGGAAAACCTAAGCTAAATCCAGAATTTTTGAAAATTCTAAGAAATTGGAATTTTGAAATAAGTATTTTCCTAGAAATTTTAAAAGCAAATCATTTTTTTTTTTTAAAGAAACATTGTCTATTCTACCCAACACATTCCTATTTGTCTTCTAAGTGAGCTGAACTCAAGTTCAGGTAAGGGTTTTGTGAAGATGTCAGCTAGATTTGATTTTGACTCAACATAGTTGAGTATAATATCACCCTTAGCTACATGATCCCTTACAAAATGGTGTTTCACTTCTATATGTTTAGTCCTTGAGTGATGAATTGGGTTTTTTGTTAAATTTATGGAACTTATGTTATCAATTGAGATTTTTGTGTTATGATAGTTCAGTTGATAGTCTTTAAGAGTGTGCATCATCCAAAGCAATTGAGATGTGCAGTCACCTAAGGCTATATATTCAGCTTCAGTGGTAGACAAAGCCACACAATGTTGCTTTCTACTTGACCAACTTACTAGGCATTGTCCTAGAAATTGACAACTACCACTTGTGCTTTTTCTATCTAACTTGCATCCGGCGTAATCCGAGTCAGAATAGCCAAGAAGGTCAAAGGTGCAAGTTCTAGGGTACCAGAGTCCTATATTTAGAGTACCTTTAATGTACCTAAGTATTCTTTTAACATAGGTTAAATGTGACTCTTTTGCACAAGATTGGTATCTTGCGCACATACCAACCGCAAATAATATGTCGGGTCGGCTTGCAGTTAGGTAAAGCAAGCTTCCTATGGCACTCCTATAGTACTTTGGATCTACTGGTTTTCCTTCAGGGTCAGAGTCTATGTTAATGTTGGTTGCCATTGGAGTATTTATTATTTTTGAATTTTCCATGCAGAATTTTTTTATTAATTCCTTTGCATATTTAGTTTGATAAATATATATTCCATCTTTAGTTAGTTTTATTTGTAAGCCTAAGAAAAAATTAAGTTCACCAACCATACTCATTTCAAATTCATTTTCCATTAATTTAATAAATTCTTTTAAAAATTTAGAGTTATTTGATCCAAAAATTATATCATCAACATAGATTTGAGCTATGAAGATGTCTTTTTCTACAGTTTTTACAAATAGAGTTGGATCTATTTGACCTTGGTTGAAACCTTTGGATATTAAGTGATTTGATAATCGTTCATACCATGCCCTAGGGGCTTGTTTAAGTCCGTACAAGGCCTTTTTTAACTTAAATACATGATTAGGATATCCTAAGTCCTCAAATCCTGGGGGTTGGCTTACATATACTTCCTCCTTAATAAATCCATTTAAGAATGCTGATTTGACATCCATTTGGTATAGTTTAAATCCTTTGTTTGCTGCATAGGCTAACAACATTCTAATGGATTCGAGTCTAGCTACTGGGGCATAGGTTTCATCATAGTCCAAACCTTCAACTTGGCTAAATCCTTTAGCTACAAGCCTAGCCTTATTTCTAATTATTTCGCCTTGATCATCTAGCTTGTTTCTAAATACCCATTTTGTATCGATTATTGATTTATTTGAGGGTTTAGATACAAGTTCCCAGACTTGATTTCTCTCAAATTGGGCTAACTCTTCCTGCATAGCTATGATCCAGTCCGGGTCAGGTAGTGCTTCTTCTATTGTTTTTGGTTCGATTTTAGAAATTAGGGCAATCTGACTGTGGATTCTATAGGAGGATCTAGTTCTGACTCCTAGATTTGGATCACCCAAAATTTGATCAGATGGGTGAGAGGTACTGGCCCTAGTTGGTCTGATAAGTGGGGCAGGGGCTGGTTCCTCTGGTTTATTAAGATTTGGTTGAATTTCATTATCTTCTATATTTCTTGGATCAATTTCAACATTCTCATTTATATTTGGTAGATTATTTTCTTCATCAAATATTATATTAGTTGTTTCTTCAACTTTTAGGGTGTTTTGATTGTAGACTCTATAGGCTCGACTATTTGAGGAGTATCCTAAAAATATTCCTTTGTTAGATTTGGGTGTGAATTTTCTTAAATAATCTTTAGTATTTAAAATGTGAACTTTACATCCAAATACTTTTAAATAATTTAAGTTAGGAATTTTATGATAATATAGTTCATAAGGGGTTTTCTTGTGAAATTTGTTGATCAAGATTCGATTTTGAATATGGTTTGCAGTATTTATTGCTTCTGCCCAAAATTGGTGATTTAAATTATATTCATTTAACATGGTTCTAGCGGCTTCTTGTAGAGTTCTATTTTTACGTTCCACCAGACCATTTTGTTGGGGGGTTCTAGGACATGAAAATTCATGTTGATATCCATTTATTTTACAAAATTGGGTAAATTTATGATTTTCAAATTCCTCCGTGATCACTTCTTATTCTTTTAATTTTAGTATCTTTTCATTTTCTATTAATTTACAAAAGTTACTAAATATTTCATAGGTTTCATCTTTAGTTTTTAGGAATTTTACCCATGAAAATCTAGAGTAGTCATCAATTATTACTAAGCAATACTGGTTCTTGCTTAGTGACTTAACTCCATGTGAATCAAATAAGTCAAGGTGAAGGAGCTCAAGTAAGGAGCTGGTTCTTTCAAGATTTGTTGATTTGTGTGTTGACTTAGTTTGTTTTCCCTGTTGACAAGCATTACAGATAGAATTTTCAATGAATTTTAGTTTTGGTAAACCTTTAACTAAACCATTATGACTCATTTTTGAAATGAGTCTAGTGTGAGTGTGACACAATCTTCTGTGCCACAAATCAGTTTCCTCTTCTTGTGTTAGAAAACACTTTGTTGAGGATGTCGGTAGATTAATTGAATACATATTATTTATCCTAAGTCCCTTAAGTAAGATTTCAGGATTTTCAATGTTTTTAACTAAACACCTGGTTTTGTCAAAAGTTACTAAGTATCCGCTATCACACAATTGACTTATACTTAGTAAATTAAACTTGAAATTTTCAACTAAAAGGACTTTTCGAATAATAAAATCGGAGTTGAGTTCGATATTACCTCTTCCGATTACCTTAAGTTGACCTTCGTTACCGAATGCAACTGATCCTAAGTTCTTGTACGTGAGTTTAGTAAACTTCAATTTATCTCCAGTCATGTGTCTGGAGCAGCCACTATCCAACATCCATTGATCCAATTCCTACATAGGAAGTGGTTGAATTATTTTAATGGATTTCACGATAGTTAAATTGAAGTAAACTTGTTAGAGATAAATTTTTGAAAGAGTTTTGAAATTTAGTTTTGAAATAATTTTGAAATTTAGTTTAATTTCGAAATTGAGTTTTAAAATTAATTTTGAAAATGAGTTTTAAAATTAATTGAGTTTTCAAAAGATTTTTTTAAATAATTTTGAAAAGATTTTTGAATGATTTTGAAAATAGTTTGAAACGAATTTTTAAAATAATTTTGAAAAGATTTTTTAAATAATTTTGAAATTGAGTTTTAAAATTAATTTTGAAATTGAGTTTTAAAATTAATTTTGAGATTGAGTTTTCAAAAGATTTTTTTAAATAATTAGTTTTGAAAAGAGTTTTAAAATAATTTTGAAATTGAGTTTTAAAATTAATTTTGAAATTGAGTTTTCAAAAGATTTTTTAAATAATTTTGAAATTAGTTTTGAAAAGAGTTTTAAAATAATTTTGTAAATAATTTTGAAATTGAGTTTTCAAAAGATTTTTTTAAATAATTTTGAAATTAGTTTTGAAAAGAGTTTTAAAATAATTTTGTAAATAATTTTGAAATTGAGTTTTCAAAAGATTTTTTAAATAATTTTGAAATTAGTTTTGAAAAGAGTTTTAAAATAATTTTGTAAATAATTTTGAAATTGAGTTTTCAAAAGATTTTTTAAATAATTTTGAAATTAGTTTTGAAAAGAGTTTTAAAATAATTTTGTAAATAATTTTGAAATTGAGTTTTAAAATTAATTTTGAAATTGAGTTTTAAAATTAATTTTGAAATTGAGTTTTCAAAAGATTTTTTAAATAATTTTGAAATTAGTTTTGAAAAGAGTTTTAAAATAATTTTGAAAATAATTTTGAAATTGAGTTTTCAAAAGATTTTTTAAATAATTTTGAAATTAGTTTTGAAAAGAGTTTTAAAATAATTTTGAAATTGAGTTTTAAAATTAATTTTGAAATTGAGTTTTAAAATTAATTTTGAAATTGAGTTTTCAAAAGATTTTTTAAATAATTTTGAAATTAGTTTTGAAAAGAGTTTTAAAATAATTTTGAAATTGAGTTTTCAAAAGATTTTTTAAATAATTTTGAAAATTTTCAAATAAATTTTAAATTGATTTCATTAAAAAACATGATATTAATTACGAATTTAATTTTGAATTTGAACTTTTAATTCCTTAGTCATCTCACTCGATCTAAATTATCAAACAGGGAATCCTATAATTGTTGTGAGATGAATTATAATTCAATTTTAAGGTTTGGGTTAACTTTGTGTTAGATTCAGGTTTAGCTTTGGGTTCAACAAGTAAGCATTCTTTGGATAAACTTCTGGGCTATGGTGAGTCACAAGGAACTCATTAAAGTAACCATGCCTTCGAGGTTTTCCAAATAGTCCTACCCATTGAGCTTAGTACTAAACCTTGGTCTAACTAGCTAGGATCCATTTAAGGGTAGCTTCGGTCAGTTCCACTTGGCCAAATGCACCAGGTCGAAGCCATATCTTCCTAGACATGCGATGCCCAAGCTTCCCTAACGTACTATCATCCAAAAACTTCACCAGTACTGTGGTTCAAGTTAACCTTAGTCCGTTTTAATCTAACCTTAATTACCCTGCCGGGTGATCTACTCTTGTTTTACCCATTTCGGGTAGATTAGGTTCAGTTACCCTGCCGGGTAGTTTAGTTGGGGGTGCCAGCGAGTCTCGATCCTCTATCTTCATTTTGAGTTTTAATTGAATCTTGAATTTATAACTTAATTTTAAATTTTGAAGTTGCTTTTAATTTTGAGTTTAATTTTTAATTTCAATTTCGAATTTGATTTTAATTTTGAGTTTAATTTTTAATTTCAATTTCGAATTTTGAATTTTGAATTTTAAATTTTTAGGATTGTTTTTCTTTTTGCTCCCCCTGGATCATGGCCTCGATATGGTCTATCGAGGTAATATATTTGATCCTTCGGAACCCAGTATTGGCCAAGTCCAACTTGATTGACCAAGTTAGACTTGGAGACCCATGCTTGGACTGATTTAATACTTTGTTTGTTTATTAATGATAAATAAGATCTATATTTACTTTTGTATCCCAGCCCAGTTCTGTTATAGACGGCTCTTTGTGTCCCAAGAATCAAGTTCAAATTCTTGGAGCCCAAAGTAAACCGTTCTAAGGTATTTTCTAAATCTTTAACCTGATTTGTTAGACTTGAATTTTCTTCCTCAAGTTTTTGAACTTGAGTTGGAAATTCAGTCTGACTCTGGTCAGGTGAGGGTTTGGTGTCAGCCACTTCTTTAAGGACACTTACTTCCTTTAGAAGTGACTTTACTTTCAGGTTTGACTTAGCTAATTTGCGCAATAAATAGCTAACTAAAATGTTCAACCGGGAGATACTTACAGCGGGTCTGGTCCTTCGGAAACGGATACGGATCCGTGGCTTTGCTCGGACTCTGCCTCAGACTCGCTCTCGCATCCATATTCAACGACTTGGTCCCGGGCCATTAATGCGAGTAGACTTGTTTGTTCGAGCTCGTCGTCGTCGTCCTCCGATGAAGATTCGTCCCATGTTGCCTTAAGAACCTTTTTCCTTCTTTGCTTTTTGACCTCCTTCAGGTTAGGGCAGTTGGTTTTGATGTGCCCTTTTTGGTTACACCCGTAGCATGTAACTTCAAACTTCATCTTTGTATTTTATGGGCCTTCCTTTGATTTTACTGCCTTCTTTAGATCTCTTTTGTCGAATCCTTTCGTCTTGTAGAGCTTCTTCACGAGGTTTACCAGCTCGGTTGTAATGTCACCTTCTTCATCGTCAGAGTCTGGTTCAGCTTCCGATGCTGGTTCGGTTCTCCGTCGTGGTCTCGGTTCCCGGGTTCGGCTTGTACCTGCAACCAACGCAATACCTTTCTCGGTAGGCTGTGCATTAGTCTGCTCATGAAGTTCAAATTCACTAAAAAGTTCATCTAGTTTTAAAGAAGATAAATCCTTGGAAACTTTGTAGGCATCTACCATTGATGCCCACAATGTATTCCTTGGAAACGAGTTTAGGGCATACCTTATTATGTCCCGATTTTCTATCTTTTGGCCAATTCCGTGAAGAGAGTTAAGGATGTCTTGTATTCTCGCGTGAAGAGAACTCGCCGTTTCGCCTTCCTGCATTTTTAGATTATATAATTTATTAAGCAAAAGATCTCTTTTACTTACCTTGGTGTCGTCAGTGCCTTCATGGAGTTCGATGAGCTTTTCCCAGAGCTCCTTTGCAGAGGAGAACGGGCCAACTCTGTTGAGTTCTTCCTTGGTAAGACCACACTGGAGGGTGCAGGTAGCTTTGGCGTTGGCTTCCACCTTTTTTATTAAAGAAGCGTCCCACTTCTCGCAGGGTGTAGTTTTGCCGTCGTCATCGATTGGCAGTTTCAGTCCCGTCTTTATGATCATCCACGTTTTGAATTGTATCTTTAGATACGTTTCCATTCTTCCCTTCCAGTAGCCAAAATCCTCTCCGGAGAATAGCGGGGGACGTACAATGCTGAAACCCTCTTGTTGGGCCATTTATAATATGTAACAAAAGAAAACAACAGAATATGTTCCAAGACTAAGTCTTGGATTAGTAGTGCTGGAATAAAGAATAATAAAAACGAACTCGAGTGGTGTTGCACCTACTTCGAGCAAAAGTCGATTCGAGGGAAACAAAAATTAGAATATAGCTATAAGGCTAAATTCTAATTCGACTCCGAAAATAAAAAAAACTGCGAAAAATTTGTTTTGAAAGGTGGTTGCACCAATTCAAAATGACCCCGCTCTGATACCAATTGTTGGATCGAGACGCGCTAGAGGGGGGGTGAATAGCGCTCGCGGCTATCTCGTTTTTCGGAAAACACTCGAGTAATTAAAACGCAGCGGAAAATAAGAAAGCAAGCACACAGAGACAGGAGGATTTACTTCGTTCGGAGCCTTGATCGACTCCTACTCGAAGGCCCGCGATCCTTGATCGCTTTCCGTGGGCAACAACTATAAGCTCGTAAGAACTATTACAAACTAATTACAGTTCAAAGCAGTAAAAGATTATACCGACAACAAAGGACTAAATCTGAAGCTCCGGGTTGTCGGGGTGTCGTTGCAACACTTCTGAATCGTCTCGTAGGCAGCTTGGAAGAAGATAGTTCACTTGGAAGAAGATATTTGAAGCTGCTTGTCGAAAAGGGGGTTCAAGGCGCCTTATACTGTTCACCAAGGCGCCTTGAACGAGCCGAGTCACCCGCGTGGATCAGCACTGACCTGGTCGAACTCTATCTGGTTCAAGGCGCCTTCAGCCTATCCAAGGCGCCTTCAACCTCCGGTCCAAGGCGCCTTGAACTCCATTCAAGGCGCCTCCAGTCTGCTGCGCTGGCCTTTTCCTGGCTCGCACCCGAGGCGCCTCCAAGCTCCATGGAGGCGCCTCGGACACTGTTCATCCGAGTTGTAACTTGCCCCTTTGTTTCTGCAAAATGTGTTAGTCCCAAACACATACCCTGCAAAACAAAGTTAGCACAGAAACATAATGAATAAAAAGTTTTGACAGCCTTCGAACTGTCCGGGTCTGACTTCAGGTTTCCCACCGGAAACCCTAGGTCGACCCGACGCCTACTGTTCCCTCTACGGGGAACGCGTCCTCACCTACTCCACTTGCCAGTACGATCCTCCAGATCGACTGGACTTTTGCTCGGCACTCGATGCTTCCGGACTTTCTGCTGAACATCCGCTTCACCGGCCAGTTCAGACTTTCACCTGGTTCGCGACACCAGGACTTTCCACCTAGGGTTACCACCCCCTAGGACTTTTGCCTGAAGCCATCGTCCTGCCAAGACTTTCCGCATAGGGTTACCACCCCCTATGACCTAGGGTTACCACCCCCTAGGGTTTTACCTTGCCTAACCGCAGTTAGGACTTTCCTGAAACACTCAGCAAAAGCTGTCAGAAAACAAAGCACCTTAACTTTGAATCCTTTGCCATTATCAAAACTTAGGTTCGATCGTCGGATGCTTCCCGCACCAACAAACTTCGGATGAACAGTGTCCAAGGCGCCTCCATGGAGCTTGGAGGCGCCTCGGGTGCGAGCCGAAGCTAGCTGTCTAGAAGGGTTGGAGGTGCCTTGAAGGAAGCTCAAGGCGCCTTGGACACTGATGAAGGCGCCTTAAGCTGGATAAGAGGCAGCGGTCAAAGTTTCATCGCAGAATTATTTACGGGATAATACTTAGGGATTCAAGGCGCCTTGGAGCCTGATGGAGGCGCCTTGAACACCCTTTATAAGAGGATTTTGACCAACAGCTCAATATATCTTCTTCCAAGCGATCTTTCTACTACAAGCTGCCTACAAGACGATCCCGAAGTGCTGCAACGACACCCCGACAATCCAGAGCTTCAGATTTAGTCTTTTGTTGTCAGTATAATCTTTTTACTGCTTTGAATTGTAATTAGTTTGTAATAGTTTTTATGAGCTTATAGTTGTTGCCCACGGAAAGCGATCAAGGATCGCGGACCTTCGAGTAGGAGTCGATCTAGGCTCCGAACGAAGTAAATTATCCTGTGTCTCTGTGTTTATTTTTCTTTTCCACTGCGTGATTTAAACTCCGATAATTTTACGAATCCAACGAATTAGCCGCGAGCGCTATTCCCCCCCCCCCCCTCTAGCGCGTCTCGATCCAACAATTATTAAATGGTTGTTTTGTGAAGGATTTCTTGAGCCACCTGATAATTCTGTTTTTGAATAGCAAGGTTTTAAATCCAACCTCTTAAGATTGCAATGCTAAATAGAATCATTCCTTGAGCTTATTCATGTATAAAGCAAGCTTAAATAGACTTGAATTCTGAAAATTGTTACTTTGGTGATATTTTTGAATTATTCAAAAACATGTTGAAGAAGGTTTTGAAATGCAAAAATCTAAAAATTCTGTTGGAGGGGCTGCCCATGAGTTGTACCATGTCTGAAACAGAAAAGTAGAAATGTTGTTGGAGCTGGAATTTTGCAGAATAAGGTTTTGGATTTGTGGAGTTGTACCAGATTGCATTTTCTATTTGGTTGTTGCTATGAACAGAATCAGGGATTGATGCAAAAATGCTTTAGTAATCAAATGCACAGAAGAACTTCAAGAATAGAAACTTTACCATTCAGTTGTAAGAATTCAGAAATGAAAAGATGAGCTTGTTTAGAGATCAAGGTTGTTCGAATGATCAAAACATAATGGAATTAAGTTCATTACGGAGACTAAATTGTCAAGTTTGATCAGGAACTTTATAAGTTTGGCAAGTAAAATATTTGAACCATTTGAAGTTGAAAAGAATGCAATAAGGGCAGCAAGAAAGGAAACATAATTCAGTTTAATTGAGTATCAAATGAGTACCAATATTTCTTTACTAGCCTTTAAATCATTGGGAAATTAATTGAAACTCTTGTATTCTCAGAAGTAAATCTTGTTTACATCTTTTCCAATTCTCCACAAATCTACTGGATGGAATCAAGGTGCTCAAAACAGTGAAGAAGTAGATTCTTAAACTTGCTGAATTCTAGAAGCTGCTATTTGAAACTGCAAACAGTTTCTCTGTAGAAGCAGTAATGTTTATCTGCTAGAAATTTGATCATTATGGATCAAGATTCAAAATTTTATTACTATTCCACTCATGAAGCACTTGAAGATGGCATCATTGAAGCTGAAAAGAAGAAAGAAAGGGTAAAACTTGATACTTAAAACAGTGAGGTGAAAAATAGATTTTTAGTTTTTGAGTTATATCAAGTGTGTGCCAACTTTTATCAGCAGGCTTCAAATCATTGAGAAACTTAAGTAAAGATCTTGTATTTTCAGTAACAAATGTTGGTTAATTTGGTTATTGCTGTGTTCTATTCTTGGCAAGAGAATTCTTCATGTAACATACCTACATAGCTACTGAAATGTTAATCTGTAAGCTGTTGAAACATGGATCTGTTGTTGAGAACCTGATTAAGGAGCAGGATTTGAACTTCGATTAGTGATTGTCATTCAATTCAAGAAGCATTCCTGATGGTATTATAAGGTTTTAAAAGAAATAAATGGAAATGATGTCAGCCAATTGATACTAAAAGCACATACCTACATAGCTACTGAAATGTTAATCTGTAAGCTGTTGAAACATGGATCTGTTGTTGAGAACCTGATCAAGGAGCAGGATTTGAACTTCGATTAGTGATTGTCATTCAATTCAAGAAGCATTCCTGATGGTATTATAAGGTTTTAAAAGAAATAAATGGAAATGATGTCAGCCAATTGATACTAAAAGCAGTGAAGAGATGAAAGCTGAGAACAGTTTACTTTAAATCTATGTGAATTTAATCTATTGGTTTCAAATCATAGATGGAATCATTTTCCAGCTAATATAGAAATAGCTACAAGTTATAATGAAGGAAAGGTTTGAGAAGTCTAAATGTTGAGGATTGAAATTGATACTTCATTGCAGCAACAAGCTGAAAAGTTGAGTTGAAGTGACATTGCAATTCCAACTCTGAAGATAGTGGGCTGAGTTTATGTGCCAATGTTGATGAATGTTCCCGAGCAGCCTTTTGAAAGGTCTAAATCTGATTTATGAAATCAGAGATTGAAATCTGAAACTCTATAGAATTTTGCAGAAATCTAAATTTGTGCTGGCTGAAAACTGAATGAAGCATTTCTGCATTTTGGAAAATGAGTTGTAGCAAGTTTAAGTTGCTAAAATTCAGAAATCTTTGGAGGATGATTTGATAAGGATCTTAAAAGGCTAGATGTAAAGAAATTAGAATTTTTAGAGGATAGACGATGATGAGTTGATATAAAATTTAGAAACTGTACAGGAAATTCAGGAAACCTGCAGTTGCTATGTTAATTGGTTTTTAGAGCAAGCTTATCACTTGAAAAATTGAAGTCTGGATGTTGTTCTTGTCTTGTAAATGCTAATCTAGTTTATCCAGAGTTTCTAAGATTTTTGGACTGAGAAGTTGATACAAAATAGGGACACAAATTAAGTGGACAGAACTAAAATGTACTCACTGATCAGCAGCTGTACTAATCTTATAATTGATGTTCTGATCAAAAAGAAGATTGAATTCAAGTTTTTACTGATTAAGTGCTAAATGAGGGACATTGACAAGTTCAACTATTCAATCTTCAGGATAAAATGACTTGGAATTCCAAATCTTGATACTTAATCCGAGAATTTGAATTAAGATCAGTGATATAAGTAGGCTACTAAATTTAGTGTGCTCTATTTGGTTTGTCCGAGACGGACACAGATTTAAGTGTGGGGGAGGTAAGGTATGATCCAAGTTGTCTCATTGATTGAATGCACAATTAGAGAACAAGAAGGTTTAAATTGACATCATAACAGATGATGAAATTCTGAAATTTAGAAGTGAAGATTTTGCAATGGTCAGTGATGCAAGGTGAAACAAATGGTCAAAATTTAGAAGGAAAAGCCTTAGAGTTCAAGGATTAGTAGGAGCATTAGTTAGAACTTGAAAGAAACAATTAAAAGGGAAGTGTACAATGAGTTCTACAGCTAAAACAAGAAGGAAACAAATGCAATGAAGGTTAAGTTCTACTAATGTGTGTCAAATTTTGGGAAGGCTAAGTATTGAATTGAGGAATCATTGGATATGCAATTGTAGGAGAGTAAGGAAGAAGAGAAAGAGGGAAGTATGGCCAAGTACTCAATTATATAGCATTCTTTGTATCCATGTTTTCCACTAAAGCTAAATCTTTCTTTCTTTTCTTTTATTTGAGTTAATTCTTTCTTTTCTTATATTTTCTTGCAACTAATGCCTTGATGTGCACTTAATTCATATCCTTACATTTTCTTTTCCATGATTAACCTTCATATTGTGATTTGTATCCATGATCATGGTAGAGAGTAGAAGATAAGCAAGCATATGATAGGGCAAGAAACACAAGTAGCATGAGTGCCCTCCATTTTTTTTTTTTTTTTTTGTGATTACATGTGAATAGGATGAGGGTCACAAAAACTCTATCTTGTGAGGTTTTTAGTGTGAAATCAATTTCAATTTACTCATGATAGATGGAAATTATTATGTTGTTAACCAAGAGTAAAGTTTTAAGTCCATGAATACTAGAGATTTTGGAATGTGATAATCTTAGATGGTTTACTTTCTTTATTTTCTAATCATGTTTAGAAATTTGTTAGGGGGTGTGATTTAAGTAGGATTTTTAATTTTTCTTGACTTGCACGAGACGTTCAAGAGTAAGTGTGGGGGAATTTGATAACCATGATTTTATTACACTATTTTCATTCATTCATTCATGGTTTTATGTAGTTTTTATAGATAGAACCCATATTTACATCACATTTTTATGCATTGTATCGATTTTGGGCTTAAATGTAAATTATTATATTATGGATTTATTTGATGCTAATATTTGATTGTTATTTTGTAGGCATCAAAGGTTCTTGGACTGGGATGAATTTGAACCAAATTTGTGCTCGGATCGGAGTTTTAACGAGACGATCAAGCTCCAGAATAATTGTAGCCATTCATTTAAGATTGGAGCAGATCTACACCATCCATTGAAGATCCGGACCATCCAACCTAATAAGGAGTAGATCTGGACCGTAGATGAAGATCAGGGCCTTTGGATCGGATTTTAGGTTATCTTTCACCGTTGATCTAGCTCCGAGCATTCTCAGCCATTGGATCAGATGTGAGGTTGATTTAAATAGCGTGAGAAGCTACAGTGCTTCCCTGGGCTCGGTATTTTCGCGATCACTGTTCACCTTCGTCTTCTTCTCCGTGACGCCGAGGCTCCGTTCCACAATTCCAGATCCGAGAGCAGCCTTTCTTCTCCGACAGCAATTTCGAGCAGCCGGCGTTCATCCTCCGAGAGCAGAGAGTGGCAGAAGGGAGGTTTCTTCAGCTGCGATTCTGATTTTGTTTCACCGCCGCATACCTGATCGAGGGAGGTTCCTGATCAGCGTTATTCGCATTCAACAAAGCTTAGAGGGAGGTTTCTTGGAGTTTCTGATCCTCTTTCGATCTTCATTTCACAGCGAAACTGGATCGATTTGATCAACTGATCTGAATTGCAATTTTCATAATCTGAGCTTTGATCTTTGGCTGATAAGGTTACCAGTTTGGTGTGAGCTTAGAGGGAGGTTTCTCGGATCTGTGAGCGTCACCTGGTAATAGTTAAAAGCTTGATTATTGTTCGTTGGGTGTTTGAGGGGAGGTTTCCGAGAGCATCTCTGTTTTGGCAGAGAGGAGCAGTTGGAGCTCGGGGTTTGGATGTGGAATGTTTTTAGGTTTGATTTTTCTTTATCTTTGTCTTTGAATTGTTCTTGAACTTGCTTAGATCTGAAAATCTGATTGTTTGATTGCTCTTAATTCTTTGTTTAGCATTTTCCACTTCATGTTCTGTTTGAGTTTACTTCTGAAATTTTGTTTCTGATATACTTTTGCAATTTCATTTCTGTTTGAGTTCTACAATCCGAATATTGTTTTAATAGTTTGCAATTTATGTTCAACTTGAACTTGAAATTCTGTTATAGCTAGATTGTTAGATTCGGTTATTAGTTGGAAATTCCTTGATCTTTACATTCAATCTTTGTACTTTGAGCATGCTTGTATAATGAATGCTCAATTCATGTATGTAATGGAAGATTTTATGGCTACTGTGTTTGTGCATATTAAATGTTTGAACACTTCATTTCTATGAATTTAACCAGAATTCATAAGAATTAACTCATTTGATGAGTTGATATTTAAGAATCTGAATTTAATTGTGGTTAACTTGATGAGGTGGAGTTTAATCAAGTTTAGATGAGAATGAATTTTCCTTGATCTTAATCTTTGATGGTAGAAAAATACAATTTGCAATGTGAATCGAATGGAAAAGCATAATTGACCTTGTTGATGTAATAAGTCGATTTGAATTAATTCTAGATTTTAACACACACTCACTAGTTATCCTTGGAAAATATGACTTGAGACTTCATACCACAATGCTTGTCTTTAGTTGCAATGAGTTTCAATCTTAATTAATTTGATGTGCCACGTGATATGAAAATGGCCAACACCAAATTTTAAGATAAGTCTATAACCATACTATAATATAAATTCATGAACATAAGCTATATGTCTAAATAACAACAAGGGTCTATTAAGATACTTAATATCCTATACCATAGTATGAAATAACAAACACAGTTTTAGCAAGATGCTCAATATCCTATACAACGGTATGATCATCCTACACTAGGGTCTAGTAATATCATGTATATATATATAAACCCAATCATGAATAATAAACATAACTGCATATCTATCAACAATAGATCAACATATAAGGACAATCAATAAGGTATCAACTCAGGAGCACTATAGGATAGATTTAAAGTAGACGAGTAACTGTAATCTCATCAGACATGGCAGTAAACAATCATGCACTATAATCAAAGCTATCAAAAAGATATGCAAGATCTACCCACCTCAAATGTAAGTCATGTTAAACATTCTTCAAGTCCAAGGGTATACTTCAAATTGAATCTAAACTCTGCAACATGGAACATGTATTATAGCCAATCTACCATGAATCAAATAACTAAACCCAATCCCTTAACTAATTAGCAAACCTTAATTGAAACCACCTAATTTATCCCATAACACCTTCACAACCCATACCTTCTCCTTCATCGGCGTAGTGAAATCACCGCAGTGGCTGCGGAGAGGAGTGGTAGTGGCTCTACAGGGAGTTTAGCGGCTCTCATAATGGATAACGTCAGAGACCCAATGGCGGCAGCTCAACTGACGAAGCAATGGCCGGCAAGGGTGAGTCACAATGAGCTCGACAAAAATCCGTGTCAGCGGCAACTATTCGCTGTGAGGTTAGGTCAGCGACAATAGTGGGTAGTGGTTTTCTCAAGATCAGTGAACAGGAGATGAGCAGCGAACCCTCAGGATGGCAGATGGACTTCCGAATGGTGCTCCTGACTGTCGGTGGTAGGGGCAGCCGACATCAACGAGGAGATCGGAATGAGAAAAGAAAAGGGGCAGAATGGAATCGAGGCTTGTGGGCCGCCGATGCAACGACGTCCACAAGGGACATCGCGTGTGCGTGAAGAGGGAGGTGACAAGGAGATGGCGGTGGATCGACGGAGAAAGGGGCGATGAGAGGGGGTTGACATCGACGATGGGAGGTGGCAGTGAGAGGAGGATGCGCTACACCGGCGATGGAGCTTGGGCAGCAGCCGGTGACGATGATGGATCGGGCGAGATTGCACCGAACGGGAGAGGGGAAAGGGATTGGGTGAGAATGAGCGGAAAATCTAAGGGTGCGTTTGGTTTGCACCGTTTTCATTTTCATTTTCTGGAAAACGCGCGTTTTCTAGAAAACAGAAAATGACTTTTTGTCATTCTCTGTTTTTCTAGAAAACGATAGTCAATTTTTTAGAAAACGCGCGCAGAAAACGCAAACCAAACACCATTTTCCAGAAAACGCGCGTTTTCCAGAAAATGAAAATGGAAAACGTGCGTACCAAACGCCCCCTAAGTTTCCTTATTTATACTTAGGCTTAATTAATCATAAACCTAGATTAATGAAATCAATCAACTCCCACTTTAATTGGGTATTCAAAACAAGCTTTAGAAAGGCCTAACCCATTTATCCCCATGAATTATCTAAAATGACTCAATAAAAATACAAAAAAAAAATTAATAAATCCCTAAATTCACATATACTTTTTTACATTTATTATTAATTATTTCATCCATGTTTTCAGCTATGAATTCCATTAGATTGAATTTTAATCGTTTTAGTCTTTCTCTTGAGATATCAAATATATATATTTAAAATATATATATTGGATATATTACATATATCCTTGCTAAATTCTAAGCAAAAGAATTTCGCTAACTCCTATTTCAGGAAATTCACCTCCCCTCTCACCGGCCTCACCCGAGTCCAACATATGGATGCTGCTCGGATTGTCCATCTTTACTTCAAGGAGATAATGTATTTACATGGCGTTCCTAGGCCCATGACTCTAGATCAAAATACTAAATTCATCAGTTATTTCTGGAAAATCTTATAAGAAAAATTAGGGACACAGTTAAACTTTAGCAGTGTTTACCAACCTCAAACAGATAGACAAATTGAGATGGTGAATCAGAGTATAAGCAATCTTTTGAGATGCCTCGCAGGAACTAAACCAAAGCAGCGGGACTAGACATTATCTCAAGTAAAGTTTGCCTACAACAGATTAAGAAATAGAACCACAGGATTAAGTCCTTTTGAGATTATCTATGGGCGGAATCCATCGGTCATTCTGGACTTAGCCCATGTTCCATGTGTTGGGTTTTTCGAGACGCGAAAATCGCTTTTTCGCATCACTGAAACCCCGAAACCCCAAGCCACCGGATCCGTGCGAAGTAAAATAAAACAAAAATACGAGTACGAGTTTCTTACATCCAGATCTACACTAGGAAAAAGAAGTTACCCTTGATGTGATGCCCTTCGCAATCCCGCTCGTCCAACGGTTCGCCGGATCTCAACATCGTCAAGCGTACGATCCTCTAGAAGTATCCACACGAACAAACTAGGTGGAGAGGCCAAACAAAAAGGTGTGCTAGCACCTATGGAGTGTTCGGCCAAGAGAGGAGAGGGAGAGCAAGAAGAGAGAGCAAGGAAGAAGATGAGTTGAATGAGCCTTAAATGAAAATCAAATTTCATTCATCACAATAAGTAGCCGGCCACTCAAGGAATTGAAACCTCCATTCTCATTTAATGTAGCCATTAAAGAGGAGATTTGTAACCTCCATGAGGTGGCACACACATGTGCTAAACATGATGATGTGGCACATCATCATTGGTCACTTAATGCCAACTCACAAATGATGCGGCATAAAGTCAAGTCAAACTTGACTTTTCCTCTTCCTCTCAAGTCAAGTCAAACTTGAAATTATAACTCCCATGGTTGATCTAATCCAACCATTTGATTCAAGCTAATTTAATATAATGAATCTAATTCATTTAATCCAATTGATTTAATGAGTCATAATCTAAATTAGACTCATTGAACACATAAATCAACTTGAGTCCAACTCAATTAGCCCAATTAGGATTACTCTTAATCCAATTTGATTCATCACATGGATCTAATTCTCTTGGTTCATCATATGAACCTAATCTCCATCTAATTGTCCTTTGTGTGTGACCCTATAGGTTCTTATAACGTTGGCAATGCTCCTAAACCATTTAGAAATATAAGTAATGAGCGGTATCTAGCAACACATCATTACTACCTAAGTTATAAGAATGTTGAGATCCAACATCACCTTGTGACTATTAATTGTGACTCCTCACAAAATATGACATTGTCCTTCTATTCTAGACATCTAGATTGATCAATGTGAGGCATAGACTGTGTCATCCTCTAATCAATCTAAATCTTGAACTCCAAGTAGACTCACTAAATCAAATGAGCTCAATATCTCATATTGACTCATTTGGGCATGGTCATGCACTTCGTGGTCTCACTCTATCAAGAATATCGATGTCTCTCCTGTCATATAGGAGGGATAGATCTCATCTACATCGCTCACATCCCTCCGCATAATTTGTTACATACCCAGTAATCACCTTTATAGTCCACCCAGTTACGGGTGACGTTTGACGAAACCAAAGTACATAACTCCTTATGTAGGGAACCATGGTGACTTCAGGTCTAAGGACTAGTAGTCATATTAATAGCCATATGAGAAAGTATATGACACTCATATAACAATCCATGATACTTTCTCATGGCGGGTCATTCAGTATACATTCTTCAATGCATACCCATGTGTCAACTTGATATCTCTATATCCATGACTTGTGAGATCAAGTCATCGAGTTGACCTACATGCTAGTCTTATTGCATTAACATTGTCCCTGAATGTTAATACTCGACTAGGAATGATTAAGAGCAGTGTTCCCTATATCATCTCACTATCAATTCAACCAATCGATTGATATAGGTAAGAACCTTCTACTCAAGGATGCTATTATACTTAGTTTATTTGGCACCAATACAAGTAAGCATAATAACCAAAAACCAAATGCCTTTATTTATATAAGAATATGATACAATAAGTCCATAATACAATCATCAAATAATTGGCTCTAGGGTTCTAACTAACAATCTCCCACTAGCACTAGTGTCAATCAGTGTAGGCTCTAAGCCACAATGACCTAGTGTGGCCATCATGCTTCCTCTGTGCCAAAGCCTTGATCAAGGGATCTGCGATGTTAGTCTCTGTAGGTACCCTGCAAATCTTCACATCTCCTCTCTCGATAATCTCTCGAATGAGATGGAAGCGCCGTAGTATGTGTTTGGTCCGCTGGTGTCAGCGAGGTTCCTTCGCCTGTGCTATAGCTCCATTGTTGTCACAATAGAGCTCAATAGGGTCAGCGATACTAGGAACCACCCCAAGTTCAGTGATGAACTTGTGGATCCAAACTGCCTCCTTTGCTGCCTCTGATGCAGCAATGTACTTGGCCTCTGTCGTAGAATCAGCTACTGTGTTCTGCTTCGAACTCTTCCAGCTCACAGCACCACCATTAATGCAAAACATGAACCCTGACTATGATTGATAATCATCCTGGTCGGTCTGGAAGCTAGCATCACTGTAACCCTTTACAGCTAGCTCATCATCGTCTCCATATATCAAGAAATATTCTTTAGTCCTTCTTAAGTACTTAAGAATATTCTTGACCGCTATCCAGTGACTTTCATCTGGATCTGACTGGTATCTGCTCGTCATGTTCAAAGCATACGAGATATCAGGACGAGTACATAGCATGACGTACATGATAGATCCTATGGCTGAAGCATAAGGGATCTGATCCATGCGGTCTCTCTCCTCTCTAGAAGAGGGACCTTGAGTCTTCGAAAGACTCACGCCATGTGACATCGGCAGAAATCCCTTCTTGGAGTTCTGCATGGAAAACTGAAGGAGTACCTTGTCAATATATGTACTCTGACTTATGCCAAGCAATCTCCTAGATCTATCTCTATAGATCTGTATCCCTAGAATGCGGGATGCTTCACCTAAGTCCTTCATTGAGAAACATGTCCCTAGCCAAGTCTTGACATACTGCAGCAAAGGGATGTCTTTCCCAATGAGTAGTATGTCATCCACATACAATATGAGAAAGACAACTATATCCCCTACAACCTTCTTGTAGACACAAGGTTCATCTTCATTCTTGATGAAACCAAACTGTTTGATTGCATCATAGAATCAAAGATTCCAACTCTGAGAAGCTTGCTTTAGTCCATAAATGGACCTATGCAGCTTGCATACTCTGTTAGTATGCTGTGGATCTACAAAACCCTTAGGTTGTGTCATGTACACATCCTCGAGCAGGTTTCCATTCAGAAACGCGGTTTTGACATCCATCTACCATATCTCATAGTCATGGTATGCTGCAATAGCAAGCATGATCCGAATGGACTTAAACATCGCTACTGGAGAAAAGGTTTCATCATAGTCAATACCATGAATCTGCTTGAAACCTTTAGCTACCAAGCGACCCTTATAAATAAGTCCATCCATGTCAGTCTTTCTCTTAAAGACCCACTTACACCCATTGGGTTTTACCCCTTCAGGTGGATCAACCAAAGTCCATACTTGGTTGGTGTACATGGATTCCATTTCGGATCTCATGGCCTCTAGCCATTTCTTGAAATCTGGTCTCATCACAGCTTCCTGATAGGTGGTAGGCTCATCCTCTATGAGCACAACGTCATCGTGGTCAGACAAGAGAAATGAGTATCTCTCAGGCTGACGACGTACCCTATCAGACCTGCGAAGAGGTATGTCTACTTGAACTGGTTGTTGTTCCTCAACTCTTTGTGGAACAACATCATCCACAACACTTTGTGGTTCCAGTTCAACTTCCATCGAGGCTTTAGTGCTATGGTCGGCATCTTGAACTTCTTCAAGATCGAACGTACTCCCACTAGTCTTTCTAGAAACAAAGTCCCTTTCTAGAAAGACCTCAGTCTTTGCCACAACTACCTTGTGCTGACTGGGAATGTAGAAGTAATATCCCTTAGTTTCCTTGGGATATCCAATAAAGTAGCACTTGTCGGATTTGGGTCCTAACTTGTCTGAGACTTGACGTCGAACGTAAGCCTCAAAACCCCAAATCCTCATAAAATACACCTAGGCATCTCTCCCAGTCCATATCATATATGGTGTCTTTATCACGACATTGGATGGAACTCGTTTGAGTATAAAAGTTATCGTGTCTAGAGCATAGCCCCAAAGAAATGTAGGAAAATCTGTGTGACTTATCATAGACCGTACCATATCTAATAGGGTATGATTCCTCCTTTCGGATATATCATTCCACTGTGGTGTTCCAGGAGGAGTGAGTTGGGATAAGATCCCACACTCAGCTAGATAGTCATGAAACTCATGGCTAAGGTATTCACCACCTCGATCTGATCGAAGTATCTTAATACTCTTGCCAAGCTGGTTCTGTACTTCATTCTTGAATTCTTTGAACTTTTCAAAGGATTCTGACTTATGTGTCATCAAGTACACATAACCATATCTACTAAAGTCATCAGTAAATGTAATGAAGTACCTATAACCGCCTCTAGCAGCGACATTGAAAGGGCCACATACATCACTATGTATAAGTCCTAACAAATCAGTCGCTCTTTTGCTGTGCCCACTAAAGGGAGTCTTGGTCATCTTGCCTAGTAGGCATGACTCACACGTCTCATAAGATTCAAAATCAAATGAGTCCAACAAACCATCCTTATGGAGCTGGGATAGTCATTTATATGACTTAAGCGACAGTGCCAGAGATAGGTTTGGTTCATGTCATTTGACTTGAACCTCTTGGTATTTATGTTATAGATAGGGCTTTCAAGGTCTAGAATGTAGAGTCCGTTCATCAAAGGTACACTACAATAGAACATATCTTTTAAATAAACAGAACAACATTTGTCCTTTATTATAAAAGAGAAACCTTTCTTGTCCAAACAAGAAACTGAAATTATGTTCTTAGTTAAAGCAGACACATAACAACAATCATCCAACTCTAATACAAGCCCAGAGGGCAGAGATAGAAAATAAGTCCCTACAGCAACAGCAGCAACCCGTGCTCCATTGTCTACGCGTAGGTCCACCTCGCCCTTTGCCAATGCCCTACTATTTCTCAGCGTCTGCACATTAGTACAAATGTGAGAAGCACATCCGGTATCTAATACTCATGATGAAGAAATAGATAGATTGACTTCTATAACATATATACCTGAAGTGGAAGTCTCACTTCGCTTCTTCTTAAGATCTTCCAGGTACACCTTGCAGTTCCTCTTCCAGTGCCCGGTCTAACCGCAGTGGAAGCAGGTAGCATCCTTGGCGACCCCTCCTTTAGGCTTCAATGCCTTGCCTTTGCCCTTGGCTTGGGACTTTCCTTTTCCTTTGGGCTTGCCCTTGCCCTTGTGTTTCTGAACCATCAGAACAAAGTGGGGCTTAACCTTCTTAAGGTGCAGCTCAGCAGTTCTTAACATACTAAGCAGCTCGGGCAGTGGCTTGTCGATTTCGTTCATGTTGTAGTTTAGAACGAATTGACTATAGCTATCCGGCAAGGATTGCAAGATCAGGTCAGTGGCCAGCTCTTGGCCAAGTGGGAATCCCAACCTCTATAGGTTTTATATGTACCCAATCATTTTGAGTACATATGGACCTACGGGAGCCCCATCTGACATCTTGCACTGAAACAGTGACTTTGAGATCTCGAATCTCTCGTGCCTAGCTTGTCCCTGATATAGTTAACGAAGATGTTCAACCATATCGTAAGCTCCCATCAACTCATGTTGCTTCTGAAGCTCAGAGTTTATGGTCGCGAGCATCAGATAGGACACATCTAATGCGTCATCTTGATGCTTCTTGTAAGCATCTCGGTCAGCTCGCGTGGCAGTGGCAGGAGGAGCCTCCGGAATGGGCTGCTCCAGAACGTACAGTTTACGTTCTTGGGTGAGAACTATTCTCAAGTTCCTGTACCAGTCCAGGAAATTTGCTCCGTTGAGCTTGTCCTTCTCAAGAACAAAACGCAGGGAGAAAGAGTTCGTATTCGACGTCATGGTTATCTACAACAGAAAAATGCAGAAAATAAATATCATATTCTTTTAAATCATTTAATTAGGCTTTTAACTAAATGATGCTCCCACTGAATTTTATAATTCATGTGGGACAAGATCCACATCATACTAACCCTTGAGTTAGCTTTGGCTAATACGCCCAAGATTTAGTATGATCGGTAGGTAACGATTTACCAATTATTTCTCTATGTAACTCTTGTTTATAGGATCATTATCCACAGTTATTTTAAAACTTGAGTTAGCTTTGGCTAATACGCACAAGAATTAATATAAATGTGATTTATGTCCTATCTTTCCAACCGTTGGAAGAATGCCTATAGTTGTACTCGATCCAACCGAGTTAACTAGGAATACTCAATCTAATTGAGTTTGTACTCGCTCATGCGTTGATAAGCAAGACCAAGATTGTCCCTCCGTACCCTACCAAGATAATATGTGTTGCTCTGCTTTGGCAGATTCAACAACACATGTGATCGAGGTAGTGATAGGTATCACGGCACGGTAGGCATTTGAGTTGACACGATTAAGATCTAATCTAATCGAGAGGGTGCATCTTGTACACTATTTAGATCTAATCTAATCGTTAGGTACTAATTAATTACTAATTATGCATCACATACATTCAAGCAATTAATTAAATTATTTGTGATTAGTCATGGCCCTACTACGATCTTCTCAAGCCAATGAGAAGATCAGATGGTCAACCTAAGGTCAACAGCTTCTCAAGCTCCTCCCTTTGACCACCTTGTGTTGCTCGCGCCCTCCTCGTAACTCCGTCTCAATTGGACCTTCCACCGCTCCAATTTTGTACATTACAATTTTTGAAACTCGAGTTACATTCGAGTCTAAACTAATTTACAACAAGAATATAAAACTAGAGAAAGGCACGACGCGCAGGTCGCGAATCAAATATACAACACGCACATCACATGACGGCACGCAGGCCGTATTATGAATTATAACACATTTCCAATCAAATTGGGTCTTTTGGGGCCATGACTATCACAAAATAATACATAATTCTAAATTATGTATTTTCTATAATTTTCTGTAATTTTTACTACAATTTTTATAATTTTTTATGAGTAAAATTCCCGGCGGTTCCGTTTAGCGGGTTTTAGGGTGCAATCGCGGAACGAATCCCCTTGCGGGGCCAGGGGCAGTGCCCCTACCCGTGATCTAACCATTGCGAGTGTTCCTAAGTGATCCTACAACGCCTTAGCCCGCTGTCCCAAAAAGATTTGGGGTGAAACCTTGCCGTTTCGGAAAAATCTTCTCGGTAGTCGAAGCCTACAAGTGTCGAAACACTTGTGCTTCGCTTCTACGAGAAAAATACCCATAAAAACTATAAAAATAGGAAATTTACAGAATATTACAGAACTACTATTTTTCATAAAAATACAAAATAAACTCGTACAAGACTTCGCACGTGGCTCTGATACCACTGTTGGGGTTTTTCGGGCCGCGAAAACCGCTTTTTCGCGTCGCGGAAACCCCGAAACCCCAAGCCACCGGATCCGTGCGAAGTAAAATAAAACAAAAATACGAGTATGATTTTCTTACATCTAGATCTACTCTAGGAAAAAGAAGTTACCCTTGATGCGATGCCCTTCGCAATCCCGCTCGTCCAACAGTTCGCCGGATCTCAACATCGTCAAGCGTACGATCCTCTAGAAGTATCCACACGAACAAACTAGGTGGAGAGGCCAAACAAAAAGGTGTGCTGGCACCTATGGAGTGTTCGGCCAAGAGAGGAGAGGGAGAGCAAGAAGAGAGAGCAAGGAAGAAGATGAGTTGAATGAGCCTTGAATGAAAATCAAATTTCATTCATCACAATAAGTGGCCGGCCACTCAAGGAATTGAAACCTCCATTCTCATTTAATGTATCCATTAAAGAGGAGATTTGTAACCTCCATGAGGTGGCACACACATGTGCTAAACATGATGATGTGGCACATCATCATTGGCCACTTAATGCCAACTCACAAATGATGCGGCATAAAGTCAAGTCAAACTTGACTTTTCCTCTTCCGCTCAAGTCAAGTCAAACTTGACATTATAACTCCCATGGTTGATCTAATCCAACCATTTGATTCAAGCCAATTTAATATAATGAATCTAATTCATTTAATTAAATTGATTCAATGAGTCATAATCTAAATTAGACTCATTGAACACATGAATCAACTTGAGTCCAACTCAATTAGCCCAATTAGGATTACTCTTAATCCAATTTGATTCATCACATGAATCTAATCCTCTTGGTTCATCATATGAACCTAATCTCCATCTAATTGTCCTTTGTGTGTGACCCTATAGGTTCTTATAACGTTGGCAATGCTCCTAACCCTATTTAGAAGTATAAGTAATGAGCGGTATCTAGCAACACATCATTACTACCCAAGTTATAAGAATGTTGAGGTCCAACATCACCTTGTGACTATTAATTGTGACTCCTCACAAAATATGACATTGTCCTTCTATCCTAGACATCTAGATTGATCAATGCGAGGCATAGACCATGTCATCCTCTAATCAATATAAATCTTGAACTCCAAGTAGACTCACTAAATCAAATGAGCTCAATATCTCATATTGACTCATTTGGGCATGGTCATGCACTTCGTGGTCTCACTCTATCAAGAATATCGATGTCTCTCCCGTCATATAGGAGGGATAGATCTCATCTACATCACTCACATCCCTCCACATAATTTGTTACATACCCAGTAATTGCCTTTATAGTCCACCCAGTTACGGGTGACATTTGACGAAACCAAAGTACATAACTCCTTATGTAGGGAACCATGGTGACTTCAGGTCTAAGGATTAGTAGTCATACTAATAGCCACATGAGAAAGTATATGACACTCATATAACGATCCATGATACTTTCTCATGGCGGGTCATTCAGTATACATTCTCCAATGCATACCCATGTGTCAACTTGATATCTCTATATCCATGACTTGTGAGATCAAGTCATCGAGTTGACCTACATGCTAGTCTTATTGCATTAACATTGTCCCTGAATGTTAATACTCGACTAGGAATGATTAAGAGTAGTGTTCCCTATATCATCTCACTATCGATTCAACCAATCGATTGATATAGGTAAAAACCTTCTACTCAAGGACGTTATTATACTTAGTTTATTTGGCACCAATACAAGTAAGCATAATAACCAAAAACCAAATGCCTTTATTTATATAAGAATATGATACAACAAGTCCATAATACAATCATCAAATGATTGGCTCTAGGGCTCTAACTAACACCATGTGTAGGGCAAATTAGTCCTAATGGGATGAAATGGTAGACCATTTTCAAGGTATTCATGAGCAGCTAAAACTAGCAATTATAAAAAGCAATACCAAGTATAAGGCTCGGGTCGATAGTCATCATTGGCAGGTACTTTTTGAAATTAGAGATTTTGTCGGGGCTATATTGACTTGTGATTATTTTCCTGTTAGAGAGTATAATAAGTTAAAGAATCAGAAAATTAGAACATGTGAGAGACTACAGAAGATTAACGATAATGCTTACAGGTTGCACATTCCTAGTTATCTGAAGACTTCTAATGTTTTCAATGTGAAACACTTAACTCCTTAGTCGACGGATGTTGATGAAGCTAATATGAACTTGAGGGTAAGTTCTTTTCAACCCAGGGAGACTAATGCAGACTCAATCCATGATAAAATTCAATATGACTCTTCAAACTTTAAAAGACATAACTTTTGACTCGATACTTAGAATTAGACTCTGTCGGTGGCTACACGTGCAGAATTTGAAAACCTACGTTTGTTATGGATGAAATCGTAACTACTAAATTTTAGCCCCAATTCCACCATTTAAACCCTTTTCAAAGTCTTTTTGTTATTTTTGAAAATTTTTATTTTTAGGATAATTTTTTCTAGTATTTATAGGAGAGAATTTGTTTTGATCTACATCCTGTTTTGAGTTAATATCGTTCAATTATCTACTTTTTTTTATATAAAATATCTATTTCCTTTCTTTATAACATTGAAATTAAGATCTATTAATTGTAGTTTTTTTCTTTATTTAAGCCTTAAGTTGTAGTATATATAAGAGTCTTGTTTAGATGTTGAAGAATTATCATTTATTCATAATAAAATTTCTTATTGTGGTAACATTCAGAGAACAACGTATTTTTCTTCGTTTTAAGAGATTCTTTTTTTGTTTTCTCTTTAATCTTCCTTTCTTGATAGCATGTAGGATAATTGTTATCCTATCTGATGTCAACCAACCCATTAATACATTCTAATCCATTAACCTAACAAGTCCATCCCACTCAGGGTTTTTTTTTTTTTTTTTTACCTTTGGTTGTTGGCTTCTTCAATTCATATCTCCCTTCTTCAATTCACACCTCCCACCAGTGCAAAATTTAAAATATAAAGATTTATTTTATTGATGTAAAAATATTTGTTGAAATTTTAATATGACTTATTTTTTAGAAAATCAATCAATCATGTGCTATTTTATATATATATATATATATATATATATATATATATATATATATATATATATATATGTTGACTTGGCCTAAACAAACTAATAATTTAATAAAATTTAACTCAAAATTCAATAAGTTATATATATATACATATATATATATATATATAGAGAGAGAGAGAAATGTTATGCTACGGACCATTATTTACGGATTACTACGGACTCAATGACATGTCATTATTTTATTATTTTTTTATAAAAAATTTTCTCTTTCTTCTTTGTTTTGTTTTCTTTTCTTCCTTCGTTCGTTCTCGTTTCGCCGAGAACATTCACTGTTCCTCGTCGCATGCCCGCCACCTGCCCTGACGCCGGCCATCTGCCCACCGCCGGCGGCCTCCGGCCGCCTGGGCCCACCCGCACTATAGCCCAAGGGTGAACCCGTCGGGGATCGCGGCTGGACTCCAGGCAATATCGCGACTGGACGCTCGCGACTGGACACGATCGTGCCAGATTCCGGCGAGATCGCGGCCGGATTCCGGCGCGATCGTGGCCGGAATCTGGCACGATCGCGGCCGGATTCCGGGCTCTATCGCGACTGGACGCGATCGTGCCAGATTCCGGCCACGATCGCGCCGGAATCCGGCCGCGATCTCGCCAGAATCTGGCACGATCGCGTCCACTCACGAGCATCCAGTCGCGAGCGTCCAGTCGCGATCGCGTCCGGAATCCAGCCGCGATCGCGCCGGATTCCGGACGCGATCGCGACCGGAATCCGGCGAGATCGCGGCCGGATTCCGGCGCATCAGGAGGCAATGGTCGAGTGGCCGGCGGACAGGCGATGGCGAGCGGCGACGAGGCGCGAGCTTCGTTACAGCAAGAAGAAGAAAAAAAATTAAGAAAGAGAAAATATTTAATTAAACAAAATTAAATTAGATGACATGGCAGTTGTCCGTAACAATCCGCAGGATAGAGTCCGTAGTATAACAAATCTATATATATATATATATATATATATATATATATATATATATATATATATATATGTTGACTTGGCCTAAACAAACTAATAATTTAATAAAATTTAACTCAAAATTCAATCAAACTTAATTCACCAGAATAATTTGTGTGTAGGTAACCTCTTAACAAATTTAGTTCTCTTTTTTCTCATTTTTTTTCTCTTCGTTTTCTTGCCATGTTGTTTGTCTTCCTTCTCGCCTTTAATTCATCTCACCTCCCAATATATTAGATCCTACATAGCTTTCTAAAGATAAGAGAGTGGTGCATGTTGCACCATCTCTTTTCCTCTCCCTGTTTCTTTAGTTTCAAAAGAAATTCAATTGTGCAAGATAAAAACATTTTGTTGTAAGTTTCTTTCTTCCTTTCTTCTTCATTTCTACTAAAATTTTCTTACATTTTGAATACAATGAGCTATACTGGATGCATTTGAATCAAGCATGAATTTTTTTTCAGGGATTCTTGGCATACAAATCCAAATGAGAAGTTATAGAAAGGGTGGTGAAACTAATAGATCCGGAGTCCCATCTTTGGAAAAATGTCTTCAGCTCCCCAACTAGTGAATAATTCAACTTCTTCGAGGAGTTTTTTATCCTCGTCTCCTTCACCATCATCCTCACCTCCTCCACCAAGCTCCTCATTAATGGTGCCACCTGCAAATGGTACTAGTTCTCCTCTGTTAAAAGCGATCTCTCTTCAATTTTCCCATCACCAAGGTCCTCGTCGTCATTGTTTCATTTTACATCAGGGTTGGAGTACTCAAAGAATTCAATAACATCTTTAAAGTTATCGACAAACTCTAATCAAGTCGATCAACCTAAGGCGAATTTGCCGATCGTCATAGTCATAGGAGTGGTGGCAGTGGTTGGGCTAGTTGCTGTGTTCTTGATCTTTGTGTGCGCTTGTTGCTGTGCCAAGAAGAAGAAGAGGCCTCACGATACAATGAAATACTATTCCGATCCTTCATTCAAAGGTGATGTTATCAAATTCTCATCGCCAATTCTTATCTTAATTTTATTTGTCCTCAAACAAATTCATGTGCGATCTGTAGACAGTGGCTTTTACAGTGCGCCACCTCCAAAGTGGCACCATGGAGACCATGCAGTTAAAGTCGGGCCAGTACTGCAGGGGCTGCCCTGTAGCATGACGAAGCACGATGATATGAGTGTAGGATTTACAGAAACCCACTGCCCAAAACCCTTGCCGCCTCCCTCCCCCATCGTCGCCCTTGCGGCGTTCAACAGTAGCACGTTCACGTACGAGGAGCTCGTAGCGGCCACAAGTGGCTTCTCCCCTTCCAATCTGCTTGGGCAAGGAGGGTTTGGGTACGTCTATAAAGGAGTGCTGCCCAACGGGAAGGAGATTGCGGTGAAGCAGCTCAAGTCAGGGAGCGGACAAGGGGAGAGGGAGTTCCATGCCGAGGTCGACATCATTGGTCGGGTTCACCATCGCCACCTCGTGTCTCTAATTGGCTACTGCATCTCTGGTGCACAGAGGATGTTGGTCTATGAATTTGTTCCTAACAAGACCCTTGAATACCACCTCCATGGTAAAGTGCTTGCCCAATTTTGAAGAGCGAATCAATGTGATTCTTTTCCTAGCTACTTTGATGATCTACTTTATGGATCGTAGGGAAGGGACTCCCAGTGATGGATTGGTCGAGGAGACTGAAAATTGCGTTAGGATCAGCTAGAGGCCTTGCCTACTTGCATGAAGACTGTGAGTAAATAAAATCGTGCGTGTTATTGTTCATTTTTGTAAGCTAAGCTCTGAATAAATTATCATCATCATCATCATGAAATGAAGGTCATCCTAAAATAATTCACCGGGATATCAAGTCTGCAAACATTCTTCTGGACCTCAAATTTGAAGCAATGGTATGGAAGTTGTATATTTTTGTTGAAATTTGTTCTGTGATCACTATACTATTAAAACATTTGTTCAGGTGGCAGATTTTGGTTTGGCTAAGCTTTCATTAGACAATCACACTCATGTTTCGACCAGAGTGATGGGAACCTTTGGGTGAGAAATTGGATATATGTTTGCAGAATATTTAGTAGATATCTTCTTTGTTTTTGAGAAATAATGATTCTTGTTTTCTTTCTTTCGTCGATGGCTAGGTATTTAGCTCCTGAATATGCATCGAGCGGAAAGCTAACAGAGAAATCTGATGTCTTCTCGTATGGAGTAATGCTACTTGAGATAATAACAGGAAGAAGACCTGCCGACACTCATTCATTCATGGAAGATAGCTTTGTAGATTGGGTAAGGTTGCCATAGTTCTTAATATTATTGTGGCATATCGATTAATAATATCGTTTAACTTGATTCAAATAGGCGAGGCCAACTTTGTCGCGAGCTTTGGCTGATGGAGATTATTATGAACTAGCCGATCCACGCTTAAATGGAAAATATGATCTCGTGGAAATGGCACGCATGGTGGGATGTGCTGCTGCTAGCATTCGTCATTCGGCCAAGAAACGACCCAAAATGAGTCAGGTGCGATCGCTAGTGATTTTAGTATGCATTTCCAAATTTTACTTATGTCGGAAATAATTCACAGATTGTTAGAGCACTAGAAGGTGCTGTACCACTTGAAGACTTGAATGAGGGAGTGAGGCCGGGCGAAAGTATGCTCTTTAGCTCAGGCTCAGACTATGAAACTAGCTCATACAACTCGAGCATGAATCGCATTAGGAAAGTTGTACTAACTCCTGAGTACACTGATGAATTCAATGAGCCAATTTCAAAGTATGAACCCACTCTTCCTTCTCCATCAAACAGCGATGGGTTCTTTGACGATGAGTTGGATCATATTGGAAACCAAAGGCATGGACCTCATTCACCGTTATGAGGATGCATTTTTGGAATATAATTGAGTTCAGGTTCTCTCTTGAGGATAATGTTTCCTCATATCCAATCTTTGAGCAAGGCAAGTACATGTCATCGCTCGATCTCCAAGTTGATCCCTTGCAGTAATCTTTACCCGCAAAACACAAAAACAAAGGGATTGGTGACTAAAGATGTATTCTTCAATTGTTTTGCCTAGCGCTACACTAAGAGTAACTATTTGCCTCGTGCTGGATTATTCAAATGTGGACATCAAAATGTAGGATGCATTGTTTTTTTGCTTGCATTGTTGTGAATCAGAGGAACTAGTATGCTATTTTTGAACATAATCTCGTCTCCATGTATTGTAATACTATCTCATGTGAATATAGAATTTTGCAATGTAATACACAATCTCTGAGTAAAACATAATATCCTTGTGTGAATGTCATGTCACAATGTAGAACTCGATGATCTTCTCATGTCTTTACTCACTACGCTAACTGTATTCTAGATAGCCTCGTAAACTAGCGATTGTAAACTTGCAACGAAGTGGCACAAATGTTTGCTCAAGCAAATGCATGGCTACGAACACTATGCAACAATATTTCGGTGTAGCACACCCAAACTTGAGTGAATGTCAGTAACATGGCCAAGGCCTAGGAGCCCACATTTGAGAGACAAATGAGCAAAGCTCAATTGGTCGTAGTTTATTAAAGCATTACAAATCATTCTGTTAGCAGGATAGCAAGCCTGATCAGTGTGGGAAAAAGAAAGAAAGAAAAATAGAAAAATAGAAAATGTGCATGAAAGAATATCCATCAATGATGTTGTGTCTATGATCTGGATGACACCCAGACCCATCAGTGTCAGCTCATTTAAAAGACCCTCCTTTTCAGAAGAAAACCTACTGCTCAATTTTAATGCATGAAAAAGAGCTGCCAACTAACCAGCAAATACAACCCGATCCAATTAACAAGAGCAGTTCAGAAAGAAAACACTAGACATTTTTCTTTCTTTCAGCTTTCAATTTCAATTACTTCTCAGTTAGAATTGCCAAAACATTTATGCATTGCTTAACTGATGTTTCCAACCTATCAGAATCAATGCATCGATCTGCATTAAAAAAAACTGGAGTTTCCGTGAATCAGATCCGTGTGTTAAATATTTAAGTTCTGATCTACTTGAAGACGACATCAGTCCTGCACATCCATATTTTTATTATGGACCATGTTTGTTAGATTTCATATTTGGTTGTGCTTTATTTACTCTATTAGTCCCTGATTGGGCTAATTTGCAAAATATCGGTAAAAATAAGGACAATTTTCCTCAGAATAAGAATAAACTATGAAAAAATATGGAACCAATCAAATAAATGCATTAAAGAAAAATTTGGGAGGGGGGTGAATTGATTAGCAAAACAAACGTCTACAAATCAACAAAAAATACAAAGTAAAATGGAAATAATTTTTTTAAAAAAAATAAAATTTTGTGCTTTTTTAAACGACAGAGAAAAATTTACATGCAAAAGCCCTTCATCGCATGGATTTGTAATAATAGAAACTAGAGGGTGCTAAGCGAAAAATTGAGGTCGATTCGTGGTCTCTTCGTCGGTGGTGGTGGCGGCGGCGGCGGAGACAGCACCGACGCCGCAGCGAGACGCGCGTCGCAACGGGGGCACCTCGGGTTCCTCTTCGGTATCAGAACGTAGGAGAGGCAACTGGGGCACCCAACCACCACGAGGCTCCCTCTGGCGGCGACGGAGGCGGAGTCTCCGTCTCCTCCGTCCGCCGCTAGCCCCTCGTCTCCTCGGTCCGCGCGGCGCCTGATCGAGGCCGTGGTGACCGATGAGGATGACGACGAGGGAGAAGGAGAAGCCGAAGTCGAAGCAGAACCCCCTCCACCGCCGACCCTCTGCCGCTCCGTCTCACGCTCCAGCGCCCGCTTCACCTTCTCGATGGTGCACACGCTCTGACTCCCGGGGAGCGCCGCCTGCCTCAGGCCATCGTCATCGAGGGCCCGGTTGAGGTCCTGCGACGCGATCGCCCCATCGATCAACGACTACTCAAAATGGGGAAAAAAAAAAAGAACAACAACAACAAAATCGATTGATTGCGCACGCACCAGGGGAGGGAGATCGTCGTTGTCAGAAGAGATCTTGAGCGGTGGACCGAGGGCTTTGGATGAGCGATTGGATCTGAGGAGATCGAGGGTGATGAGATCCCTCTTCTGCACGATCGAGCTAACCACAATCTCCATTTCATTCAATCGAAGAAGAAGGAATGGATGAGAAAGGAGAGCTGGAGATAAATGGTGGTTTAGTGCGCATTTAAATTAAATGAAATGATATATTTTTTCATAAAATTTAAGGCAAACTTTAGAATTTATCAAGTGGACCCTTTAATTTTATTTGCAAATTGCCCTTCCATTTCAAATTTATGACCGATAGTAATCGACATTGACTTTAATAAAAATTTAATCCAATAGTAGTCATTAAACACTTTTAATTATAAATATTAATGATTTTTTTAGATTTTAATTTTAAAAAGTTGAAAAGAAATTTTTTATAAATACAATTGTACTAAGTTAACATGAAATTAATACCTTTAAAATTGATAAATAGTTATGGCTAAAAATATTTAATGACTCTATATAATTAAATATCTAAATAAATATCCATCATAAATTTAGAACTTCTAAGACTGTTAAATATTTAAATTAGTTTAATAATTTAATTTTAAAATTAATTTATTGAAGACAGAATAAATATAATATTTAATATGATGATTTCAAAGTGAATTTCTGTGGCAGAAAAATAACAAAAAGCTATTCTTTTTATTCATATCATCAAAACAATATTTCACTCAGAAGGTTTTATCCAAAATACTCGTGTCTTGGAGTGGCTTTTCCGAAAGTAGCTCTAACTTTAGTTTTTTTTTAGTTTCTCTTTTTAAAATTTTTAATATGCTAATTAGAAGTGAAAAAAGAAAAACAAAACAAAATAAAAATAGGGAAAAAAGAAAGAAACGACAAATAGGAAATCATAAAAAAAAAACATAATTTTCTTGTTTTTTAATAGTTAATTTGAAATAAAAAATAAAAAGAAAAGGCTAAAAAAAAGGAAAGGAAATGAAATAGAAAACTTTAATAAAAAAATTTAAAATAAAAATAAAAAACTTCTAAGTTTGGCAAAAGGTCATATGCTGACTTTGGATGTTATATAAGGTTGATCCTATAGTTATTTATAGAGATATAAACCCTTTGCTTAATTTGACACTTCTATCATATAAAATTCCTCTCGTCTAAAAAGGTCATTTGGTTATCATGATTTACTCTCTTCGTCTTATTGTGAGGCCGACAGTGAGAAAACACTTGGGATGAGCAAGCCATCTTTGCCACATGTTTTACTCTAAGGATGGGTGTGGTGGTAAGAGGCAAAGTGTATTTCTCAAATAATCAGGGTCAATTCCTATGCAGAATATGGGAGCCACCATGATTGAACTACTGATGAAACTGGGGAGTCATGTTAGGAGCCACCATGCTTCTTGGATTTACTTGGTTGATAGAATATGGGATTAGACTGTCTACCATAGGATTAATTAGGTTAAAGATCTGGATACCTGGTATAAAAAATTGTTTTGCTCCTAGACATAGCGTAGTGTAAGAGACACGGTAATTAACCCACGCAATGTTTGATTTTTTATCGAACATATAATACACCCGCAGTGCTCAAACTATTGGTGGTGTTGGACTATCACGTTATGATCCACTCACACTTTCAAATTTACCTGGTGGATAAATTAAGAAAAGACCACTCACCTTTGAGATTAGTCGGACCGAAAGCCTAAATACCTCAATTAATAAAAAAATGTATGGTTTTAATGATTTTTTTCTTCTACTTTTAGTTTATACATAATAAAGCTTATTTTCTAAAAAAAATAATTATTTCATAAATATTTTGTGACTAACAAGATTGACCTCCAAAGATTAGAATGATATAGAATCAAATTTTATATACTTGTTTAGTTTTCCTAATTATAATTATGTCCTAACACATCATTTCCATATGTCATCTTGAGAGAAATAATTTTTTAAACACAAATTAAATTTTTTAATCAATTATTACAATATAACAATCAATTTAGACATATTCGAGTTCAAATAGTATTGTTCTCAATATAGCATATAGAGATTTTATTTGAGAGCATGAATATAATCAGGAGAACTAGACGAATACATAAAACAGTTGAAAGTACAAATTTTTAAAATATAAATTAAATTTTTTAATCAATTGTTATACTGTAACAATCTATTCGGGATATATAATTATACTGATAAATAGTATCTAAATTGATTATTATACTAAGGGGTGTTTAGTTGATAGATTTGGGAATGAGGAAATGGAATGATAGTAAAAGATAGTATTTGGATTGTAAGTTTGAAAATGATAATTTAATAATGATTTCTAGATTTATGAGAATCAACCAAACTCATATAGCTAGATAAGTTTTATTTTTATTTTTATTCTCATTTCATTTTACTATAAATTTATACCTATAATCATTTTTATTATTTAACTAAATACCATCTAAAAATTAATTAGGATGGATACTAATGAATACGGAGAGATAAAAAAATAAAATAGATACATAATTTAATAATTTTAAAATAATTAGGTGTTTTCTTTATTATCAATTGAGACAAGTCAATAGTTGCTTTCTACTTTAATTGTGTTTGAAGCATAACTAAATTGTGGCGATTGGGTCTTTTTAACGGAATAAATGAGAGAAGTCCCATCAAGTCGCTGGCTCATTTAATGCCTGCAGCGGTTTAAGGGGCAAAATCTTAAATGCACCTCTAATTTTGCATATTTACAAAATAAATCATTTTTAAAAAAAATCAATCAAAACATGATTTAATAATTATGTGAGCATGACTTATTTTTTCTCGGGGACGATGTAGTGATTAACACATGAAGTATTGTCACTATAAAATTTGAGATTCAAATTTTGATAAAATCGAAGTAAATATTTATCTTATGTGTTAGTCACTATTTTAAATATTAGTAGTCGTCCGTACTTTACCTCCTCCGTGTTAGTTCTAAGATGTGTTGATAGAGGCACTAAGACGAACGTATTCACCTTTTATCACTGTAAGCATAACTTAATTGCTTATTGTAAATTTAATACAACCACAATGCTATTTAAATGAGTTTTTAATTAGATATGATTAGAAGAGTAAGATACCACTAAGGTTGATTATTTATACTAGTGGAATATAATAATGAATCAATTTATGTTGATTATTTATACTAGCGGAATATCATAATGAATCAATTTACGTTAACTTTGTTATTTGTCTAATTTTTAACAGTTCGCTTGATCATTGTGAATAACTAGCAAGTTGGTCCATTTATCTAATTAGATAAATTTAGTAATCAAACAAACTAGATGTGTTAAGAGAATCAACTAAAGTAAACATATTTGATATGGATGACATGGTGGGCTCTTGACTTTGTCAACAAAGAGTCTGAGTAGTATCCTTCAAGACTTAGTCAACGTAGATGTTATGTGGCAGTATCCGACCTTCCGAGTCGATCCGATCTTTCAAGCCAATCTGACTTGCCGATTTGTCGAGTTGTCGACCAGCATACCTCTCGAGCTCCCGACATGCGACAATTACTAAAATTAAAAGATATTGTGATTACAACCAGAGCCGGTCTTGATTATTGAAATGCCCTGGGCGAAATTATTAATTATGCCCTAATTTTATCCATTCATCAACTTAAGTAATTAATTATTATAATCTATAAAATCTTATTTCTAAAAATAGAATAAGGAAACTTTTTAGTTGTACAAAGAGTTTTTATCTTATGATGACTATTATTTTTTTATTTATGTATAAATTTATATAATTCTAACCTAAAAATAAGAATGAAACATCAATTCCAAAACTATATATATAAATTCTTTTTCCATTCCTACACTATTAAATTATCCAAGAATAACAAATTTATTTGTAATCAATTTCATTTAAAATACAAGAAGTGTTTTGAAAGAACAATCACTTAGAATTCTTAACAAAAAAAAATTACTGACAATAGAAAAATTTTTAACTCAAGAATGCAAAAAAATAAGTATAGTAATTTAACATAAAATTTTGACACCAAATTGAAAAATAATAAAGAAGTGTAGCCTAATTAATTTATCTCCATAATCTTTATTTTCAGCATCAGCATAGGAATCTAGAAGAACGAAGAAAACATCAGAAAAATCTATCATAAATATATTCACTTTGAGTTTGAGTATCTTAACAATATATTCAATAGAGTAGTTAAAAATAAAATCTTTTTATCCTAAATAAGTGAAAACTCCATATAAATGAATTAAATTTTATATATAGAAATCCAAGCAATAACAAAATTAAAAATGCTATAAATTTTTAAAATTTAAAATTGACTAAGGCATCATGTGGCAATCAAAAAATTTCCATAGTAAATGACCTACTTGATTACTCAGTACAGAAAGTAAAACAAATTTCAGTTTATAAAAACTTAAACATTATAGAAATAGAACAACACTATTTTTTCTCTTTAAATAAAGAAAAAAAGTAAAGAAAATATTAGTTCCTCATAATTAACACAAACCTTCCATCTTGTTAAATGTCTCCTTGTCAATTTCACATCCAAATCTAAAGAATCACTCACATAGATGTTGTAAACCTTCTTCTTCGCTTCCTCTTCACTAAATCAAAAGAAAAAAATGAAAGTGAATGTAGAGAATATAGTTAAATTGTCATGTTTAGAAAATTGACATTTTTTTTATAATGAAACTACCAACTACCTAACAACAATATAAGCATGTTTAGAAATATTACTCCAATTTATGAATATGAGCACTGCTCCTATTTTGAAATTTATGAAATTTTACTCCAATATAGGCATATTCTGGACTTGCCTATCACTCCAGAATATCTTTTATCAATTAGTACTTTTGGAGCATTTTGCAAAGATAAAGCTAAACATGAATATGATGGCTACAAGACAACACTCAAACATCAAGAAACAAATAATACCCATCCTCACATAATCCAAGTTATCAGTCTAATAAGAAAATTATCAATTTCTGCAGAAATAAAACATGATTAGGCTGATTAAGATCTAAAAATGAATGGAGCAGGAATTTCCAATTTATACCGAAATAAAACATGATTAATAAGAAAATGAAATGCACGAGGCGAGGGAGGGCAGAGCTTGAAACTAGTTCAGTGACTACAGAAGACGACAAAGAATATGGAACAGTGAAATAGGCAAATGAGCACAAAGCTAGCATCAATCAATGAGGGGTGAGCTGCTCCTCAAAGTACAAACAACGATACAGAGGCAGGGAAGGGAGAAGTAACCGAAGGGAGCACAGGGGGTCTCATTTTTCTGTCCAATGCATTATAAAGAAATTTGAATGAATAAAACACACCTTACACCTTTAAGAAGGAAAACAAAACCTAGGGCACCGACACAGTGGGAAAAACAACAATAGAAGAGAGAGCTAGAGACTGCTCGTCTCACCAATGGAGGGTGCCTCTGAGAGAGGCAAATATGTCCCTGGGCCAGGGAGGATTCCGTTGTTTCAGTGACAAGGGAGGGAAGGTGCGGCGACGGCGGTGGCGAGGGAGGGAAGGTGCGGTGGCGGCGAGGGAGGGTGCGGTGACGGCGAGTCTGCAAGGAAGGGTTTCGGCGACGAAGGAGGGAGCGACGAGGGGAGGTGCGGCGACGGAGGGTTTCGACGATTAGAATCACAAGGTCTTGCTTCGGTGAGGAAGAGAAAAGGGCCAATAAAAAAATCTTTATATATATATATATTAGGCCCCTTAAAATTTTGGGCCCTGGGTAGGGGCCCTGGTAGCCCTGGCCCAGGGTCGGCTCTGGTTACAACAATACCCTTTAATGATCCTTTAATGACCACTTCATGACCGCTTAATGATCCTTAAATGCGAGGAGTCTTTAGGGATTTCTCTCTATAAAGGTAAAGGGGAAGAGAACGTAAAAGGGGTATTTTCTAACGACACTTCTCCTTCTTTCCGTTATTATCAAACTTTTATACTAACTTAGACATCAAAGTAGTCTTGTCAGGTAACTCCTGATGAATCCTTTGATGTTTGTTACTCTCCGTAAGAAATCGCGGTACTACAAGTAGAAATCTAAGAGAATACCTCAATGTTATCTTTCTTTATACCGGGATGAATTTTTGTCGCTGCATCATCGTGGTGAGATTTTCAAACTGGAACATTTTGATGAATCTATGGAAACATGAGTGAAAGACGTTGAGTGACCACTCTGAGCATTTTCTGTTGGTGCAATCGACCTCCAAGGTTTTAATATCTGACAAATATGTTTAAGTGTGCTTGATCATGAGAAGTCCTAATCATGGCTAGGCAAGGGTGAGAAGTCAACTGAGTCTTGGAAAGTCCTAGTTGTAGGCTAGGCAAGGGAAATCTCGGTATATCGTGGAAGCCATGTGGATAGGTATGGAGGACCTGATCCCTGGGTAGCCGAATACTGAGGCAAGGGAAATCTCGGTATATCGTGGAAGTCAGGTGGATAGGTCTGGAGGACCTGATCCTTGGGTAACCGAATACTGAGGTAAGGGAAATCTCGGTAGATCGTGGAAGTCAGGTGAATAGGTCTGGAGGACCTGATCCCTGAGTAGCCGAATACTGAGTCTTGGTAAGTGAAGCCAAGTGGTGGAAAACCTAGGGGGAGATAACCTTAGGTAATGAGAAATATTGGAGGAGTGAACTCCAAGTAAGGTTGATCGGATGATTTCCAGTCGACCACGCGCGGTTGACCGGACCAGCGGATCTCGGTAAATCTAGGTTTAGATTTACCATTGTATTCTACATTATTATTGATGTTGGCTAATATAATATTGCAGGAAAGTTCTTAGTGGATCAAGCGATCATATACTGAGTAGGCAAAGTCTAAACATGTCTGGAGGACCATGTTTGGCAGGTAAGTTGAGGTAAACAACTGGAGGAGCGACAGTGAGGTCGAGTTCCTAAAGGGAACAACCCAAGGTCGTTGATCCAACTGAAGAAATTGGGAAGGTTTCTAAGTTGAGATCAAGACAGTTCTACTATCTAATATTACTCATGCATTATATATATTACTGTGCTAACATTTGTGTTGCAGGGATACTTTGTTTAACTCTGTGTTGCAGGTTCGGCCGGATCGGTCGACAGAACGTAGGGATCGGTCGACCAAACTAAGCTGACTCAATACAGGCCAGTTCATCAGCATCGATCAGAAGCAAAAGGAAATAGAACTGATCGGTCGACCGAACCAATCAACCATTAATGCACAGTAAATATAAATCTCGGCAAATCTCGACGAACAGGGAAGGAGCATGTTCGGTCGACCGAACAAGGGGATCGATCGATCGAACCCTTAATGACCAGTTAATGCAAAAGATCAAGCCAGCGTCAGACTCCAGCCAGGAAGGAAGGGAGCTAGTTCAGTCGACCGAACAGAGGGATCGGTCGACCGAACCTCAAAGTTACTTATAAAAAGGGACTCGAGGTCTGAGGCTGAACAATACTTACTTATCATCTCAAAGCTCTCCTCTGTGCAAGCTGATCATGCTACAAGTCGTCTATGACTCTTCAAGCTACTCCGTCCGGAAGTACTGACCAAGTTTCAAATTATATATTTTCTCGGTATATCATTTCTTAGCTTGCATTGTTTTATTTCATTTATAAGATAATAGGTTGTTACTATCTTACTTATTTGTACGATTTGCTTTTTTTCGAGAATTTCGGAAAGAATGATTATAGTGGATTGCCCATTGGTACGGTCAAGAATTGCGGGCCTTGGAGTAGGAGTCGACCTACGCTCCGAACCAAGTAACCGAATCGAGTCATTTACTTTCCGTTGCTTACTCTACTTGCTTTTAAATACGAAAAGAAAAATTTTAAAAAGTGTGATATTCACCCCCCCTATCGCACTCATCCGATCCAACATTTTCCTTAATTATTCAACCAAACAATCATATGGGCAGATTTGTGTTTCCTTCCTCATGCCAGATTTTTAGAAAATCAAAATTATTACTTCCATGAAACTAACAACTATGCTTCTAGGTTGTAAGGAGTTTTGAATTTTTAAGTTGTTCTTATTTGTTGGTGATTAATTTGTTTTACAAAATAAGTTCAAACACTAAGAGAACGTCTTCTCTAAAGGCTAGTTGCTATTCTCAATCACAATCTTTCTCCATCTCTTGATTGCCAACAAAGAAAAGAAGGAGAAGGACATGGCCCGGAAGCCTTTGGATGGATGGGTTCAAGCCACATGGGAAGGATGATTTCCACTCCTCCAAGCAACTCCTCAGCACTTCCGTTGTTTGCCTATGGGGCCGCATCGACAGAAGCAAATTGAGAAGTTTTGTTGAGTCTACTTTAACTTTTGACTGTAGTCTATGGACTGTTAGAAGTCATTCTCACTTGAACCTTCCATTTCGTCGTCAATGTCGACCCCTTCTCTTTTTTTCCCTTGTGGCCCATCCCTCATCAATGTCATCATCACCATCGCCAATCACATGCCTAGAAGTTGCCCACGTCACTACAAATAGTTGCCACAAACAACTTATTGTGCCGCCTCTTCCCAAGCCATGCTCCCGTCCATCGATGATTCTTGTTGCGCATCTTTCGACAAATGACAACATTGTTTGACTTCCTCCTCTTCCCTTCAATGGGAGTGGATTGCTGGTACTATTTTCAAACAAATAATTGCAAGATCTATGGTAATTTATAGTTTGCAGTCTCTCTATGTATACAAGGATGAGCAACTATACAAGGATGTGAGGAAGATGTTTGACGCAATGTCTGAACCAAACTGGCATAGGCTACTCCATCGGATTAGTCGCTTCTCATGTCTGTCAGTTCAAGAAGTTGTTTGCTTTAGGTTGTTCACTAGAAATTGTCTCTTGGTGAACAACTTGAACCTCCGTTGGTAGTCTCAAAGGAGCTTTTTTCCATGGCAAGATAAGTCTCCTACCTCATATGGTTACATTTTCCTTATGTGATCTTAGCTTTTTCAATGCTCTTATATTACATGGTAGTTTAATTCATATAGCGGTAAATATATTATTTCTGCCTATACTCGATTTAGTGTGCACATATTACTCTTTTCAGGATTCAAACTCTTTTAATTCGGACATAATTAAGGTCGAGATCAAAGGTGACAATATCAACCTCCTATTCGTACAAGGATCAAGTGCATATTATATCTCCATCGGCAAATGCCCGTCTCTGAGCCAAACTCCCTCGACTCGAATATAGTCGTGGTCAAGATCAAAGGTAACGATATCAATCTCCGCTTAGTACAAGAGTCAAGCGCATATCATATCTCTATCGGTAAATATCCTTTTCTGGGCTCAAACTCTCCCGACTCGAACATTATCACGAGTCGAGATCAAATGCGACAATATCAATCTCCATTCATATAAAGGTCGAGTGCATATCATATCTCCATTGGCAAATGTCCATTTCTGGACAAGAACTATCTGACTCGGACATAGTCGGAATCGAAATCAAAGGTGATAATATCAATCTCCCCTTCATATAAGGGTCGAGCGCATATCATATCTCCATCGACAAATATCTATTTCTAGAACCAAACTCTTCCAATCGGACATAGTCATAGTCGAGATCAAAGACGATACTATTATAAGTACCCTAGGATAATTTTGACGTGATCAATCAAGTTAAGTTATACCCTATATATTTGATGTCTTGTGTCTGAGTGTGCAGGAACTTAGGAACACAAGAAGTCGAGCAGAAGATGCAGCGAGCGAGAATGATGACACAATAATAGAATCTACCGGCTTGGTGCTTCTGAAGGATGAGGAGTTACGAAAAAGTACACTGATGGAGCAAGGAGGACACGCATGGCGTATCCGAGAGACGAGAAACTGGGAGGAAGTATGCTTAAGGAGAAGGTCAGAGTTGGGTTCGAGTAAGCTCAACTTTGAATGACCGGAGGAACACCCGAGTGAGTGGAGTCCGAAAAATGGTCAACTCAGAAGTTGACTTGAAGACCTGAGGCGCCTCAATTGATTGGTGGCACCTCAGATGCACAACAGTTAAGTTGTCGCAAATGGGGCTTGAGACACCTCTGATGGACTGGAGGCACCTCAAATGAACAATAGTCGAGATGCCTCCAGATAATCAGAGGTGCTTCCAATGTCGCAGAACCATTGAGGAGCCATTGCGATATGAATGAGATTCTATCTCATTGGAGACGCCCTGGATGTCATTAGAAATGTCTCCAATGTCACGTCGACAACATTAACTTTTGCCCAGAGGGCTATAAATAACACCCTCAAGATAGGAGTTCAACAACACACCTTATACTCATTTCTGTATTTTATTTCTGAGCTTCTGACTGTTGTAAGGGTCTTCTCCACCTCCAATATTATTGAAAAGAGAGTTTGTTAGTGCTTCTATTTGTCTTGGGTTAACAACTTTGGTTGTAATCAAATAGCCCTTTATCTCTTACTTTTTTACTTTTATTATTTGTTTTCAATTAATTAAGTGTGCCCTTGCTAAGTAAGCAATGGAGCAAATTGACTAAAATCCATGAGGTCCCCTCCATTGCACCAAACTAAGAAGAATCCAAAGAGGGTGACTCATTGGATCAAGACCAAGGGGAAGAAGAATCCGAAGTTAAAGAGGTGCTCAACACGGGAAGAAGAAGAAGAAAAAGGTCCATACTCTAGAGAGCATGAAGACAAAGGCAAAGGAGTGTACTCCTTATTTCATGTGCAAGAGGATGAAGATGAAGAGGTCTCCGCCTCTAGGATTGAGAGGGAGCATCATTCCTTGACATCGGAGCAAGAAAAAGCTTCTGTTGGAACCCCAAGGTTATTTTTGGTGTGATCAACCAAGTTAGGTTAGGTATTGTTATGTTATGATCCCTGTGTCTAAGTGTACAAGTGCTTAGGAGCATAGGAAGTCGAGCGGAAGATGCGGCTAGTGAGAAGGACGACACGGGAGAGAACCGACGGGATCAGTACGTCTGAGGGACGAGGTACCGCGGAAGAGTACACTGGTGGACGAGAAGAATGTACGTGACATTCGAGGGACGAGAAGTCGGGGAGAAAGGCTGCTCGAGGAGAAGGCCGAAAATTAGGTTTCGGTGAGCCCTATTCTGGTGGCTGAAATCACCCAGGAGATCGCAACAGTAAAGTAGTGAAATGGAGCTGGAAGTGCTGCTGGAGGCGCCTTCAAAAGATGCTGAAGACGCCACCGCGCCTTCTATGGAAGTCGCCTTCAATGAATAGTGAGAATGTGCCCTCCAAGGCTATGGAAGGCACCTTCTGTTGGGGATCGGGCGGCCGGCTTGAAGGGGGGTTGGATAGACGGCGCCCCCAAATCGTTCGCTTCCTACGTTGTTAGCTTGCGCAGCGGAATAATACAAAAATAAACAAGCTAAACAAAATACAAGACAAGAAATGCAAACCAAGCTACACGATCATTTACGTGATTCGGAGATAAAGCTCCTACTCCACGGCGTATCCGTAAGGTGGACGATCCCTATCCGTCAGTGGATTACTCCCCGGAAGATCTCCGGCTAGTTCAAACCTCCTTGTGGGTGGAGAAACCTCACCAAGACCTCTTGGACACAAGGGAAACTCTTGAGCACTTGTAGACTATTAATTAGACCTTAACCAAATCTAATTTCGTCAACCTCAACCAAGCTCCCAAGGCTTGGTTATATAGGCCACGGGTTGGAAAACCCCGCCTACCAGTCGACTGCTAAAACATGCAGTCGACTGCCCTATGTGAAAATTCGACTATTACATCCCAACGGCTCGATTCCACACTAACCGAGCGAACAGAGACATTCTGTTCGCTGCCAGTCGACTACCCCAGTCGACTGCACCAGTCGACTGCTAAAACATGCAGTCGACTGCTACAGTACTGCTACAGTAGCGCTACAGTACTGCTACAGTAAAACCTTAAAACTAGGATTTTACTCCGAGTACAATCTCTCATGCACTCGTACCCTCACCCTTATGACTCATTTGACGCTTCATTTGTAGCTTTAACCTCTTGCCTTTAAGCCTACTTCCTTTGGCTCTCGTCCCTCGGATGCATTCAAACCCGCGGCTCGTCCCCAATGTCATCCTTCGCGTATGCCTCGAAGTCGCTTCCCTCGGCCCTTATCCTCGCTGCCTTGCCCACGGTCCCTTGGATGCTCCATCCTTCACCCGAACCGAAGCCATCAACCTGAGTCACATGTGTATCCTGCAAACCTGCACAACTCAAATACATATATCAAATACAAGGATGAACCTAACTTAAACTCTTTGCCCAAACACCAAAACACATGGTCCCGCGAACCATCGGGATTGCTCCAACACCTTCGACCATGCTGAAATGAGTCGTTGGCCGTGGATAAAGTTTTATCCATGAGCGCCTCGCTGGAGGCGCCTTCCAGCCCTATAGAAGGCGCTTTCAGCCTGCGGATAAGATTTTCCAAGGGCTATAAAAAGACCCCTAAACCTAGGAAAGATATAACAACTTGTGTAGTCATTTCCTTGCAATAGTCTGAGATATTAACGAGTGTAAGAGGCTTCTCCACCTTCAGTGAAAGAGACTTTTTAAGAGCTTTTATTTGACTTAGATTAACAACCACCTAAGTTGTAACTAAGTAAATTCCGATGTCTCTTTCTTTAGTTTCTTATTGTTTAATTTTATTTTCTATTGTTGCTAACCTGAGTTAAAAGATCGAGAAGGTGTTTAGTTTTTTTGTTTCAGGCAACTCAACCCTCTCCAACCAGCCTATTCGGTCCAACAAGTGGTATCAGAGTGAGGTTCACTTCAGGAGGACTAACCGTCGAACGAAGCACACGGGATGGCCAAACCAAGCATCTGTTGGTGCAACCTTAGGTCAAGGTTGACCTGGTTGACCAGACTCGAGTTGACTTGACTCGAGTTGTGTTTTGATGTTTGACGAGTTATGTTTGACAATGTTTGACATGAACAGAAAAGTTGTATCTTGATATTTTACAAGGATACAAGCTTGGGAGATTGTGGGTGCAACCCGTGGTCAAGGATTGACCTGGTTGACCCGAGGTGAGTTGGCCTGACTCGGAAAAGTCCAAGCAAGGAGTTTGGCATGGTGAAAAGTCCAAGCAGGGAGCTTGGCACGGGAAAAGTCCAAGTATGGAGACTTGGCACGGAGAAGTCCAAGTATGGAAGCTTCGCACATGGGAAGTCGGAGAGGGCTCGGTAGCTCGTTCTCTGGACTGTGGTCAGAGAGGGCTCGGGAGCTCGTTCTCTAGACCGGATGGAAGTCGGAGAGGGCTCGGTAGCTCGTTCTCCGAACTGTGGTCAGAGAGGGCTGTAACTCGGTAGTGGAAAGTCCCGTGAGTGAAGCTAGGCAGTTGATAAGTCCCGTGAGTGAAGCCGCGATTGGAAATCTCGTGAGTGAAGCGTGAAACCCTAGTGAGTGAAGCTAGGTGAAAGTCCCGTGAGTGAAGCCGGGCAGGGAAAATCCAGATGGATCAAGGTGATCGGACATCCGGTGTTGAGAAGGTCAAGTAGGTCAAGGAAGTGACCGGATACTCACGAGAAGAGAAAGTCCAAGTGGGTCAAAGGGATTGACCGGACACTTGGTTGGGAGTCTTAGCAGGTCAAGGGAGTCCGGATGCTAGCATGATGTACCAACAGGTCAAGGTTGACCGGATGTTGGTTTGAAGGCTTGGGACTTGGTTTGGGCAAAATTAAGCTCGATCGATCGGGATCGATCCAGGATACATTGGTATCTCGGATCGGCCGGTGACCGATCAAGAACAAACAAGAGCTCATCGAGGTTATCTCGATCGGTCTGCAAACCGATCAGGAAACAACGATCAGAAGGCAAGAAGTTCGGGAGACATGCATGCTGATCGGTCCCTGGACCGATCAGAGGAAGCTCTGATCGGTCCCCAGGACCGATCAGGGTCTTCCTGGACCGATCAGGACTTAGCCTGATCGGTCCCCAAGACCGATCAGGGAGGCCGCAGACCGATCAGGGTGGAGCCTGATCGGTCCAAATATAGCCGTTGTGAGTGACAACGGCTATCTCTGTCTTCTTCGCTGTCTTCTTTGCAGTGCAGGTTATAAAAGGAGATCAAGGGCTTCTACAGCATTCATTTATTCTTCTTCTCCGAAGCTTCTGCTTCTTCTTGATCTTCTTCTTGCTTCTGCAAGTTATTGCTTCTGCTGTTCTAGAGCTTTGTTAAGCTCGCTTCCGAAGCTTCGCGTGAGCTTCCTCGACTTCTTCGACTGGTTTCAGCTGCTGCTGTGATTCTGTGAAGTTCAGATTTCAGTCGACGACGAGAAGGCAAGCAAGAGTTGTTACATTCATCTTTATATTTGTATCTTGCTGTGCTTCTTGTACTTGTACTCCTTATTGCTGTTGCAAGAGTTTGTGGTGAGGTTTCTCCACCCAGAAGGAGTTCTTATTAGCCGGTTTTCCGGGGACTCATCCACCGACGGATTGATAGGCTTTGTCCACCTTACGGACACGCCGAGGAGTAGGAGTTTCATCTCCGAACCTCGTTACATCGTCGAGTTCGAGTTTAAGGTTTGATCTTTCCTTTTTGCGTTTCTATTTAGTTATTTCCGCTGCGCTAACCCTAATCGTAGGAAGAAACGAGCAATTTGGGGACGGCTATTCACACCCCCCCTCTCTAGCAACGACCATCGATCCTAACAAGTGGTATCAGAGCGAGGTCGCTCTTCGTTGGATCAACACCCGGGGGAGCACGAGCTAGAGAATGGATCTATTTGGAGAAGATGTCATGATTCCACCTTTCTACGATCGCGACGACTTCGCGTTTTGGAAGGTAAGAATGAAGTACTTTCTTATGACTAACCTAGTTCATTGGAGTTGTGTGCAGGTAGGGTTTACTCATTCGATGGATAAAGACGGAGAAACCCTAGAGAAGAAAAAGTGGACGAAGGAGCAAATCCACTAATCCACAATCAACGATGAGGTAACGAAAATTCTTGAATTTTCATTATCTAATGACATTTTGTGTAAGGTAGGTGGATATAACAATGCCAAGGAGTTGTGGAACAACTTGGCCAAGTTCAATGAGGGAAGCTCCACTTCAAGTCATGAAGAGGAGTCAAGTGAGCCAAGTAGCTCACATCATGGAGAAGAGGAATTAGAAGTTGAGGGCTACTCAACATCTAAGAAAGAAGAGGAGGAGAGTTCTTCTTCAAGAATGGAGCAAGAGGAAGAAGCTTCTACCTCCGGAAGGGATGAAGAAGAAAGTCTTCATCCATCCTCAACCCTAGGTAACTCAAGCATTTCAATTTCAAATAAATTACACATAATGTGCTTTGAGTGTAGAGAGTATGGACATTACAAGAGTAAGTGTCCAAAGAGGGTTAGGAAGACTCCACCGACGCCAAAGATCAAGGAAGCCGGAGTCCCGATACGCAAGAGCAAGGAGCACGTGGTGTGCTTCCAATGCAAGCGAAAGGGACACTATAGGAGCCAATGTCCGAGGGCAAGGCAATCTCACAAGGACAAGAGACCGAGCACATCGATACGGGGAGCTAAGGCAAACCCTAAGGTAATCTCTAAGGCACATTCTTGCAATTCTAGTAGGATGCATGCTAGTAGCCTTATTGCTATTGTCAAGAATGATAAGCATGTTAACTTTAGGAACCAATACATGAGCTTAGGAGCCAAACATGCTAACCTAGATAAGGATAATACTAGAAATGTCAACCCTAGAATTAACTCATCTAAGGCTAAGGAAAATCTAGGTAGAAATCCCAAATCATCTAGACATATGCCTAGGAATACCTCAAAGAAAAAAAGAAAAATTAAAAATTGAGGTATTAGAGAAGGAGAATCAAGTCTTGAGGTCAAGACTTGATACTTTGGAAAAGGCTCTTAAGAACTTGGAGAAGTCATCTCTAGGGTTTAAGGGTCAAAAACCAATGTCCAAGGACAAGAAAGGTTTGGGTCACAAACCTAAGTCCCAAGTGGTCAAGCCCACTTATCATAATGTTCCATTCGATTATGGAACAAAATCTAGGGCTAGGAAGACCATCACCAAGGTCACAAGGGGAGTCACCCCTAGAGTGGATCTTGATGAGTCCCAAATGACCAAGGCTTTAAAGCCTAGGAGGGTCATTAGAAGGGTTGCTAGGGAAGTCATCCCTAGTGAATACTTAGTGAACCCAATAAGCTCCAATAGGTATTGGATTCCTAGGAGCGTGATCTCATCACGCTAGATGAGTTTAAGGTATGCCAACCTTACTTGAATAGGTAGTTAACCTAATCATGGCAAAAGGTGGCACTTTAGGATTTTTCAAGGTATAATCAAGCCTTGAAAATGAAAGTGAAAATTATTCCTAAGATAATTAGGATGTGCCAACAACATTTGAGGAATTTTCTAGAGTCAATCTAGTTGACACATAGTGATCTAAAAGTCTTGAGGATATGATTTTAGGTCTATTACACTTAGGAATATAGAATTTATGGAAAAATGATCAAAACTATCAAAAATGGCAACTAATGCTAGAATTAGGTATTTTCTATACCTTTATGTGTTATTTGCCATATATTGCTTGCCATATGCCATGTCATGACATCATATTTATTTTATGATCATTTAAAATGGCATGATAATGCTTAGGTTAGTTAAATGTCATGCTTTATTTAAGTTTCACACTTTATGCCATGACATCATGACTTTGGCACATGTTATTATGTATGATATCATTTTATGTCATGTCATCATTTCTTGCATTTATAATCAATGAAATTGATTTAAGGTTAAAAACACAATTTGATATGGAAATCAAATTGATGTTTAGAAAATGCATGAGACCTTAGCCTAAGATAACCTAAACTCATATCTCACATCAAAATTGACTTGGATGTGTTTGATACACCTTAGATGTGTGTGAGATATTAGGATGATGAGTTAGGATCAAGGTGCATAGTTCTTGTACCTAGATGAGCCTAATTCAAAATTGGGGATCATAGGGAAAGCTTATGTACAAGTCATGTACATTTAGCCCAAAGATTGTGGTCCCAAATTAAAGGGTTTAAAATCATTTTAAAATTGATTTGAAAAACCTTGATGAAGCTTTTCTAGTGATAGCTTTCATCATTGAACAAAGTGATACAAAGATGAGTTAACTTTGAGCTATTTCAAAGACTTGTGAACTTTGTATCAAGATTGAAAAATGGAAGCTATTTTCATAGAAAACTATTTTTCCTTTATAGCATATGTTATGAGGAATGTATCCTCAAAATTTTATAATTTTTGAAATTTTCTGAAATTTTGTAGGGGTTTCTGAATTTCGGAAGGAAATTCAGAAACTGATATCAGAGGTTGTGGACCGATCAGAAGGGAGTCTGATCGGTCCAGGAAGTTGTGGATCGGTCACTGTGACCGATCCAGGGAAGGCTGGATCGGTCTGGTGACCGATCAGGGCGTGCCAGTTTCGACTGTGCTGTCTGAAATTTCTGAAATTTCAGCAATGAAGTTGGTGTTTTGGATTTCTAAAGGGTTGAAACTCTCCAAGACATTGTTGGTGCAATGGTCAAGGGGGAGTTGACATTTAGGGGGAGTTTTACCTATTAGTCAAGGGGAGTTGACTTTTAGGGGGAGTTTTTACTCCTAAAGACTTGAGTGATATGGGATTATCACTAAGTTAATTGTTGGACCTTAGTATCAAGGGGAAAATTAAGAGTTTCAATGAAAGGTATGAGACTTTCATTAGGAAGAAACTCTTGACCTTGATTCACTCTTTTTGATGTGTGTCAAAAAGGGGGAGACTAGAAAGGAGAATGGAGAATGTCTAGAGAATGTTCAGGGAAGAACATTGAAAAACCTAAGTTAGGTTATCGGGTTAACCTAACTTGAGTATGGGTCTGATTATGGGTTTTGTCAAACATCAAAAAGGGGGAGATTGTTGGTGCAACCTTAGGTCAAGGTTGACCTGGTTGACCAGACTCGAGTTGACTTGACTCGAGTTGTGTTTTGATGTTTGACGAGTTATGTTTGACAATGTTTGACGTGAACAGAAAAGTTGTATCTTGATGTTTTACAAGGATACAAGCTTGGAAGATTGTGGGTGCAACCGGATTGACCTGGTTGACCCGAGGTGAGTTGGCCTGACTCGGAAAAGTCCAAGCAGGGAGTTTGGCATGGTGAAAAGTCCAAGCAGGGAGCTTGGCACGGGAAAAGTCCAAGTATGGAGACTTGGCACGGAGAAGTCCAAGTATGGAAGCTTCGCATATGGGAAGTCGGAGAGGGCTCGTAGCTCGCTCTTCGACCGTGGTCGAGAGGGCTCGGAGCTCGCTCGACCGATGGAAGTGAGAGGGCTCGAGCTCGTTCTCCGAACCGTGGTCGAGAGGGCTCTAGTTCTCTGGACCGGATGTGGAAAGTCCCGGTGAATGAAGCCAACTGGAAAGTCAGGCAGAGTGAAGTCCTGGTGAGTGAAGTTAGGCGGTGAAAATCCTAGTGAGTGAAGCTAGGTGAAAGTCCCGTGAGTGAAGCCGGGGAAAAATCCAGATGGATCAAGGGTGATCGGACATCCGGTGTTGAGAAGGTCAAGTAGGTCAAGGGAGTGACCGATACTTGGCACGAAGAGAAAAGTCCAAGTGGGTCAAAGGGATTGACCGACACTTGGTTGGGAGTCTTAGCAGTCAAGGAGTGACCGGATGCTAAGCATGATGTACCAACAGTCAAGGTTGACCGAATGTTGGTTGGAAGGCTTGGGACTTGGTTTGGGCAAAATCCAAGCTCGGATCGATCGCTGGATCGATCCGGATACATTAGTATCCGGATCGGTCCGGTGACCGATCAAGGCGTCCAACCTGCTGAATTTCGATTGTTTGTCTGAAGATCGAAACAACGATCAGAAGGCAAGAAGTTCGGGAGACATGCATGCTGATCGGTCCCTGGACCGATCAGAGGAAGCTCTGATCGGTCCCCAGGACCGATCAGGGTCTTCCTGGACCGATCAGGACTTAGCCTGATCGGTCCAGGCTTATCCTGATCGGTCCCCAAGACCGATCAGGGAGGCCGCAGACCGATCAGGGTGGAGCCTGATCGGTCCAGATATAGCCGTTGTGAGTGACAACGGCTATCTCCGTCTTCTTCGCTGTCTTCTTTGCAGTGCAGGTTATAAAAGGAGATCAAGGGCTTCTACAGCATTCATTTATTCTTCTTCTCCGAAGCTTCTGCTTCTTCTTGATCTTCTTCTTGCTTCTGCAAGTTATTGCTTCTGCTGTTCTAGAGCTTTGTTAAGCTCGCTTCCGAAGCTTCGCGTGAGCTTCCTCGACTTCTTCGACTGGTTTCAGCTGCTGCTGTGATTCTGTGAAGTTGGTGCTTCATCTACAGATTTCAGTCGACGACGAGAAGGCAAGCAAGAGTTGTTACATTCATCTTTATATTTGTATCTTGCTGTGCTTCTTGTACTTGTACTCCTTATTGCTGTTGCAAGAGTTTGTGGTGAGGTTTCTCCACTCAGAAGGAGTTCTTATTAGCCGGTTTTCCGGGGACTCATCCACCGATGGATTAATAGGCTTCGTCCACCTTACGGACACGCCGAGGAGTAGGAGTTTCATCTCCGAACCTCGTTACATCGTCGAGTTCGAGTTTGAGGTTTGATCTTTCCTTTTTGCGTTTCTATTTAGTTATTTCCGCTGCGCTAACCCTAATCGTAGGAAGAAACGAGCAATTTGGGGACGGCTATTCACACCCCCCCTCTCTTGCCGCGACCATCGATCCTAACAGCATCTACCTGTTGGGATGTATACTATAAGCCTAACTTTTGTATAAATATCTGTTTTGAAATATTTTGAAATGAGAATCACTTTGGTTAAATGTTTGTATTTTATATTCATATATATGTCGATGCAGTTGCCCATTTAATTTATATTGTAGATAACATGGTGTGTGGTGTCACACAGAAGATCATGTTATCGATTCCTTATAAATTATAAATAGTAGCTCACAACCAAGATGAATAGGAACAAACCATTGGAACGGTTGTAGTGTAATTTGGTATTAGTCTATCTTGACTATAAAATTACACTAGTACACTATGTGTGTATTGAGCAGGACCATCTGAGGTTGTTCGATTTATACTGACTATATAAAAAAATAAAACTTCTGTTATTATGGATGTGCATCCTCTTAATCCCTATATAATAACAAGCATGTATACTTAGTATTTATTTCTTTAACTTATCAATGGGTGAGATTTATTCATTAAATCAATAGGCCCGATGAGTTGAAAGATAATATTATTTATATGGTGTGTTATTGATTATAGAAGGAAAATGTATCCTAATTATTTAGGTTAATGGTGTCCCCTTGAGGAGCTCATAAGGATTATCATGTAAACTCTGCAAGTGGACTTAGTCCGGCATGATAATAAAGTTGAGTGCTACTACTCTTGGAATCATATGTTAATTAATTGAGTTGTCAGTAACTCAATTAATTAACGGGCATATGATATCTTACACACAGGGAGATTAACGCACTCATGATAAGAAGGAGCCCATATTGTAATATGGGATTGGTGCGGTAGTTTAATAATAACTCTTTAGTGGTATGGGTTATTATTGATGGACTTGGGTTGGGTGTTCGGGCCGAACACAGGAAGCCCAAGCCCATCAGGAGGCCTAAATCAATTCCTCCTCTAGGTACCTATTGTAGCCTCTATATAAAGCCTCGCATCCACCCATCCATAACTTGGTTTGGTTTAACTGAGTTTGATTTAACTTGGTTTAGTTTAACTTAACTTGGTTTGGTTTAACTTAACTTGATTTGGTTTAACTTAACTTGGTTTGGTTTAACTTGGTTTGATTTAACTTGGTTATAGAAAGAAAGATTTTTTCTAAACAGAATTCGGTTATAGAAAGAGAGATTTTTTCTAAACAGAATTTTGTTATTTTTCTTTCTTTGTAACCGACGGCAAGCCTATAAAAAAAGGAGTAAGTGGTGGCTCCTAAAACCTAATTTTTCTAATTCTCTTTTCCCTTGCTTGTGGCCGGCGACACCTCTCTCTCCCTCTAGGGCCAGCACCCCTTTCCCTCTCCTCCTTGCTTAGGGTCAACTCCCCTTTCCCCCTTCCTCTCCTAGCTAGGGTCGGCGCCCCTTCCTAGCAATCCATTGGTGGTCGGCGGCAAGAAGAAGATAAAAAAGAGGAAGAAAAGGAAAGAAGAAGGAAAAAGATTAGAAGGTGCCCCATCCTAGAGCCTCCTTTTGTAGCTGGTGGTTTGGAAACCAAGAAGAGAAAGAGGGTGGTGTTGTCTTGGTAGATCGTCGCCCACTCGATGCCCAAGAAGATGAGAGGAATACGGCAGAAGATCAAGAGGTCTTTAGCTACAAAGGAAATGTACGATTAGTTCTTTAATTTCGTTGCGTAATTAGTCGAGTTTTCTTTGTATCGATTTTGAATACCAACACAAGAGGCCAGCGATCGTGTACTTCGATCAAGGTGTGCTTTGATTCGTTAAGAACTTGCTTGATTGATCAAACACATGCCTGATTGAACATGCGGGTTGTTAGGAATAGTTCTGTACTTGTACAATTTTTGTACAGGGAAATTTAAACAAAATGGAATTCTAGCGCCCTTCAAGGGGTATCAGAGTAAGTTTTCTGGTTCTGTGTGATTGGTTTTCAGTTAAATTATGCACTGTTCATACAAAATTTAGGCCGGATAATAGTAGGATGTGCTAGATAGATTAACTCTGTGGTTGTAGGCATCCTAGATCTAACTATTATGGCTTTGTGTGTTTGTGTATGATTTGAACCCTCGGGCATGTCGAGGTTGTTTGTGTGTGCATGATTGTAATAATTAAATACAGTTGGTTGTCGTATTATTATTATTATTATTTACATTTTATTCGATCTAGATTACATGTAAATTCCTTTGTGGAATATAGGATCGATAAATGTAAATTTTATTTTAGTTGCGACTTGTATCCTTGCTATGCGTGGTGCTATTTTAAGGACCAGAGGCGCAGTGGAGAAGGAAACGAGATAGACACGACAGCTTGATCCATTGACGTCATATTGGAGGACAGCGTTAGTTAAGGCCATAATAGTTGGAAATTTATTTTCATATTTATTGTCTTTATATTATGTTTGTATGTGCTGTGATGATGTTATTTTTATGTGTTGTGATATGTGTGGATGTTAAAATTCCTCAATTTAAATATCTAAGTAGGAGAGAGATTATTTAAATAAATTCCACGATCTCCATTACTGGTTTGTAAGTGATGCATTCAAACTTGCGCATTGGCTTTAAGTGTCTTCCTCCATATCGGATGAGTTTGTTTGCGGATCACTATATCAAATTTCCTCTATGAATGATTATAGGAAATTATTTAGGTATGTGTGATCTTCTCCATCTGAAGGGGCACAATCCTAATTAATCGACTAAGTATCAAGTAATGGTATATACTTAGGCGCATTTAATAGTATCCTCCCCATCGGAGTCACTACTATTATTTGTATGACTGAAGATGAACCAACAATTAATTTTTTTGTTATAAAGTTAGGTTGACAAGATAGTAAAATTAATGGGTAAAACCTCCTCTTACAAATGTTTGAATTAGTATACGTCCACACTATCGTGACATACAAAATTCACGGTGTTTTGAAGTATTGGTGAATTTAAATTATATTGTTTGAGGAATCAATATTATTTTAAATTCTAAAGTTTTGACCAAATATTTTATTTTGTGATTCTCAGGATTTCAAAATGGCTTTCAATTCTCTTGCTGTTATTTTAAAAGAAAATAAACTTACTAGTCCAAATTATATTGATTGGAAACGAAACTTGGACATTGTCTTAACTGCTGAAGAATACAAGTTCGTACTTCTTGAGGTCTATCCTAGCGTGCCTGATAAGGATTCTAGTGAAGAGGAGACATAGGAAATGGGTCAAGGTAGATGAGATGACGCGATGTTACATTTTGGGTTCTATGTCAAATGTACTGCAACATCAGCATCAAGCCCTACCCACTACCTATGACATGATGCTCAATCTCAAGGAACTCTTCGGACACCAAAATCAGGCTGCTAGGCAAGAAAACAATAAAGGTGTATCTTATTCATTAGTTGTTGAAATATGTTTAGTGGTCACTACAACAAAAACATTAAAAGACAACGGTTAAAAACCGTTGTCGTAAGCCTTTAAAACCGTTGTAATTGGCAGTATTGTTAAAAGTGGGGGGCTACGACAACGGTTTTAAACCGTTGTCTTTGACTGAAAAGACAACAATTTTGCAACGGTTTAAAACCGTTGTCTTTGAATGAAAAGACAACGGTTTAAAACCATTATTTTTGAATGAAAAGACAACAGTTTAAAACCGTTGTTGTTTAGAGTATTTTTTAATAACATTGCCCGTTACAATCATTTTGGGGGCTACGACAACAGTTTTTAACCGTTGTCTTTGAGGGTGATAGACAACAACAACTGTTTTAAACCATTGTCTTTTAAATTATTATCTTTTAATACCAATATATTATATTTCAATATAAATATATAATAAAGAATCATAATCACAAAAGAAAGAATATTCCTCACATCAATTTCATTCAAAATGTTACTTATACAAGAATTACAATCACAAAAGAAGAAACATGTCTCATGTTTAAATAAAATTTATCTCAATACAAATAAACAAATAAGTTTCATTTATAACTAATGAACAATAGCCAACTAATGAACAAGTCTCATCACAATCTTCAACTTGTAGGATTTCATTGAACTCTTTTTTCTCACTTGCTGATTCTTTTTCAATCAGTATATAAGAATTGGCAGCCACTGTTATAGCCTTGCATATAGCAAAATGAATAAAGCTCAATGGAGTGAATAGCTTCATGTAGCTGAAACCAAAAAATTGGGACAAGCATAGCTTAATGAAGATGATGTAAGAATTAGCAACAAGTTAATTCCAATAAACTGACCAGTCCTGCCCCAACATGATCATGAATGAAAGTTGCATCACTGTATCACTCTTCCTCTATAGCTCTCTGTGGCAACAAGAGTGCTTAGAATATAAATTAAATACAATAAGTGCATAAGATAAGTTTCATACATTCATAATAGTCAATACTGCTCCAACAATATCCTTTTTTGTAGCACCAGTTATGGCCAACTTCAGCTTTGCAGCTTCTCCATAATCCTCTCTTAAAATAGCCTCATTTAATTGTGACTAAAATAAGGCCATCACATAGCATGAAACTATCAGCAAAACTAAAGCCACAGTGGTACGAATAAAATTGTACACTAGAACATAATAAACTTGACTCTAACAAGAGGAAATCAAGTTTAGTATATTCAGTTAAGCTTCAACTTCTAATTAGTGGTGTTTTTGTGCTACTCTCTTTGGGCATAACAAGCCAGAGTGACCATGGTCCAAAACTTTGAACAAGATTGATTTTACCAGCAAGTTGATGGCCTATACCATGTGAATCATTTTCATATAACCTTTACAAACCTATAATAAGATCTGAACTAACATTGGCATAAACCAAATTGTGCTAACTATACCAATTTTATGGATCAGTATAACTATTAGAACCAGTTGATATCATTTCAACTTGTCACAAGGACTCTTTGAGGGTTTTTTTACACTGTTTAAGTTATTTTATACTTCTAAACCCAAACATTTCTTATCTGATTCCCTCGCTCTTTACAATATTCCCCTCAAATGGTTGATTCTCTTAATTGATTAATCACAAGCGGATGCACAAGACGACTGACAATGAAATAACCATGTAATTGAACATAAAAGTAAAACAGTTTTCTTTATAAATAAATATTAACCGACCCAACTCCACCACCAATCTGAAAACATCAATCGAAGACTAGAAGATTTTACCTTTAAGACGGAAACAAGTTTCTCGTGTTCTTCAATCTCCGTAAAATGCTGCTTCCACCTCTCCCAATCCTAATCCTCCCCATTTTCCTCGATTGTAGTCACCTTCTTCTCCTCCTCCATAATGCAACCAACAAATTTGGATGGATGACGCCTCAAAACACTATTGCATTAAAATACAAAAGAAAATCAACTTTTTTCCTGATCCAAAAATCTTAACCTAACGTTTACATAACTACACTTCATCAAATGAATGTACAAAGTAGAATACTAGTTTGTTTGTGTTGCATATAAAGCAAAAAAAAAAAAGGAATACAACCTAGTTACTAAAGAATGATCAAACATATGGTTTATTGGTTGCACAATAAGGGCACCATCAACTCCTGCCTCTGACATGCACTGGAAGAAAAGGCAAATATGTCAGGGATTTTTTTTTCATTTAAGAGCATTAAATAAGTTACAACAAATCATATATGATTGATTGCAGCAAGACAACTTAGAGTATGACCAGCAGATGGTATTGTAAGAAATAGTAGTTCTTCCTTCTATCACTTTATTCTTAGCAAAGATGAAGAGTATATTCAATAAATTGCTCCACAATGTGATATACAATCATTCTCGAACAAAAAAAAGTAATGTATCAGTAAACTCACGATTACTAGTAGGCTGGGGGTCCTAAACAAGTATTACAAATAGTTCTTTTACTGAATATATAGCAAATCTAACTGTGAAAAAATTGGAATGTGAAGATAACAACAATACACTACTATTAGGCAAAGTATCAAACAAGTATCAACAAAATACAATTCCTTTTAATAATGCATAAAATGCTATTATACCGCCAATTTATCAACCATGACACTGGATCAATAATTCCAATAATGTGCACAAGGATAAATAGATAATATGAGACAGTTAGATTGTTTGAGTTTGGAACAATACAGGAATGACTGATTTCCAGCAATAAAATTCTAAAAGACCAAATCTCAAACATCCAACATAGTTGGTGAAAGACCATAGATTCATACGTCAAATGTCAGGCACACAACCCGTTGTACTAACCTAAAACAGAACTCCAACTTAGGGCAGCTAAATTCTTCGCCTCTTATTGCTTCAAACCGACTTCCTTAACCCCAGAGATTATTTGAAACTCCTATCCAAAAAAAATCCAAGTACCTTAAGCAAGAAATCAGCGTCCCCAAGGACGGAAGGCTCCTGGCCAGGAAAATAAGGGTAATTCTCTGCAGCCTACATGCCAAGGAGGAATCATCGGCATCGGATTCTTTGTTCTTAGAGGTTTGGATTATAGGTTATTTTCTTTGTAACGACTTGGATGCTGAGATCTCTAGTTATGATATCATCTCCTAGAAGCCAACATGACTACATGAAAGGCAAGCAAGGTCATGGATTCTAGTGAGTACTTAGATAGACTTGAACCTTCCTATAGTATCATCTCTAGTTATGGTACAATTATTTTTCAGAAACTTAAAGGGAAGTTGTTGATGTAGTTGTACTTGAGTTGGACTCATTTTAATGTGTTGGCAAAATCTATGACGTTATGTTTAATTTGGACAAAACTTCTATATCCTCGAGCTTTAATCCATACAACAAACTTTAATGAGAAAAGTAAATGACCAAATTAAAGATAAAAATATGATATAACTACATGCGCAAAAGGAAAAAAATAATATATGCTGATGCATAAAGCAGCTGGTCAACAAAACATGCACTTGTCTAAGAGTTTTCATACTTGATACAGAGCATGACTTAACTCTTACCTAGCTGTGTGTAATTGATTCTCAAGTGCAAAATTAGATAGCATCAGAGCATCTTATTCCTGTTTCAGCAGAAGAAAAACAACATTAAATTCCTTAAGGATTAATACATTGGCTGTAAAGTATAAAGAAGGATTATCTAGAAAATTAGGATAAGGACAAGCGTGTTCTGATTACCGCATGCTCCCATCTCCCGTGTTCTGATTACCTCTTCTAACATAACACCTGTGACAAAAGTCTTCCATGAGTTACAAGAAGACAATTCAGGTCAAACTTCAAATGATTAGGTATTTTATTATTGAGGTGGATATATGCTTGCTCTCTGTTTGCTTTAATGGGGATCCAACCAATGTCCCTCATTATCCTAAAAACCTGCAAAAGCACCATGGTTCTGCATATATTAGTTGATACTTTGCTAGAATTTGAGATTAGATAAAAATTGGGAAATCATCTCACTGAAGCTTGAACATTAGAACACACGCTACCTGGCATGTAGAAAGTGATTAAAACATGATTGATAAATAAGGACCATTTTGATTGCACAGAATAGAACAATAACAAATTCGATGAACTTGAGCTCACAAAGTTACAACATTTGTAGTTACAAAATGACAAGGTTCTTGCGAATCAAGATTTGTAGAAAAAATATCACTGTTTGATTATCCTTCCAGCCAATACAATTGCTCACACAATTACATTTTCCCTAAGCCTTTGGATTAGCATAAAGCAGCGCATTGAATCAAACCTACCTCACGATGTCCGTGATTTAAAGCCCGAGATAAGCTCAAAACTCAATGGAAACACATCGCATAGTAAATATTCAATTCTTCACCCTAGATATCGAGAATCAAATGTAGCCAACAAGGTAGCCAAAACATGGTAATCAAGGAGACTCATCCAACAGCTCATCCTCAAAAATTTTGCAGGTAGAGTGTAATAAATGCTCAATTTCTTACAACAGAACGATTGGATATTTTCAACAAGTAACCTCACCTACTAAGACTAACACCTGAGCATGTTTTCTTTGCAAAGAAAGAGACATCAAAATTATGATATTTAACCATACGACTGCGGGCAAAATCCTGAAAGGCATGGTACAATAATCAGTATTTGGAATTAGGTAAAAGTGTCCAAACAATTAAAGTGCAGTAAGAATTTAAACAAGAAATAAACTTCTGCGGCACATATATATATATATATATATATTGCAAAATTCTGTGGAAAATGCGTTCCATTTCAAAAATTAGCTCAGAATATGTAACTTGCTCTTATTTTTGGGTAACTCAACTTCCATTCACTAGGAAGCAGCACACAGCCAAGCAAGCGCGCAAAACCACGATTTTAACATAACTGCAAAAAAAGACATCTAGAGGGAGTTGCAATTATGTCGCGCGAACGAGGATTGTGTAGCAAAATAAATATACTCCAAAAGGGGGCAGGAGATCCTCAAGCTACAATCCAGAGCGAGAATAGCAAGCGGCGACAAAAATCGTATACAAGGAATGAGGAGGTGACCTGGGCGACGTAGAGGAAAGAGATAGACCGAGGGTTGCGGCCGGTGGTGAGGGAGGATGTCGCGGCTGGAAAGGCATAGGAGATGCTAGGGAAGATTCCTCAAATATGCTCTCGCAGAGAGAAGGGCGACAAGATCGAAGAAAGGAGCAAGCGTTACATGAGGAGAAGGGAAGATTCCTCTGGGTAGAGGGTGGGGTTAGTCGTAAATGGACTTTTTCTTCAAGAGAGAGGGAAAAAAACCTGTACCTTAACCTTACGATGGATGTGGTTTGTTTGGTCAGATGCAACCATTCGATTCCGACGGGAACAAGAAAGCGAGCCATGGGAGGTGCTCGCTTCGTTGTGGAGGAAGATCCAACAGGATGGAGTGAAGAGATTGTATGAGGAAAAGGAAAGAAAAATTACTTAGCTAGGTTTGGGAGCGCGAAGGGGAAAACAAGGCGCCAAAAAGATTTGCGGAGAGAGGGAAAGTAAAACTGCAAGGGGAAATGATGAAACAAATAAAGTCAAAGACAATAGTTTATCAAAACTGTTGTCGTAGCCCTTAAAAAAGCGCTTAAAGACAACGGTTTTAGATAACCATTGTAAAATGCGTTGTTGATTTTAAAAAAAATTGATCAACGACAACGGTTTTCACAAAACTGTTGTCTTTTGTATTTTATGGGAGTTCAAAGACAACGGTTTTAGATAAAACCGTTGTCTTTAACCAAATTTACAACAATTTCATCTAAAACCGTTGTCTTTGTGGTGTTGTTGTTTAACATTTTTGTTGTAGTGGGTGTTATCTACCGGTACCTGGTGTGTAGATACGGGAGCCACTGATCATGTCTGCAATTCATTACAGGGGTTCTAGGAAACCTGACGACTACATGAAGGGGAAATCACCATCTACATGGGCAATACTACGAGAGTGGTGGCTGTTGCAGTAGGAGATGTTTATTTATCTTTTGATAGGAATAAAAATTTTATTCTGAGAAATTGTCTTTACGTACCATGTTTTAGAAAGAACTTTGTTTCAGTTTCTAAATTATTTATGGATGGATATTCTGTTTCTTTTGATGACAAAGTGCTTTTCAAGGAAAACAGGGCGGTTATCTATTCTGGTGCGTTGGTTGGCAATTTGTATACTCTTAATCCAATAATTCCCACGATGCAACAAATGAAAATTAATAACACATCTTCTAATTCTAATAAGAGAAAGCAACCTTTGGAAATGAACCAAACATATCTTTGGCATCTAAGGTTGGGTCATATTAACTTGAGTAGGATTCAAAGGTTAATAGTCGATGGACCTTTGGGTTCATTGGTAGTGGAAAACATTCCGACCTGCGAGTATTGCTTGGAAGGAAAAATGACCAAATGGCCTTTTAAGGCAAAGGGGTATAGAGCCAAAGAAGTGTTGGAATTGGTTCATTCTGATTTATGTGGGCTTATGACTATCTAGGTAAGAGGTGGTTTCGAATATTTTGTCTCTTTTATAGACAACTATTCGAGATATGGGTACATTTACTTGATGTGCTACAAGTCTGAGTGCTTTGATAAGTTCAAAGAGTACAAGACTGATGTGGAGAAACGTCATGGTAAAAGTATCAAGACACTACGGTCTGATCGTGGTGGAGAGTACCTCTTAGGAGAGTTTAGGAGTTACTTATTAGAGGTCGGGATTCAATCCCAATTGTCTGCACCTGGTACACCCCAACAGAATTGTGTAGCGGAATGAAGGAATATGACTCTTATGGAAATGGTTAGATCAATGATGAGTTATTCAGAATTACCAAATTTGTTTTGGGGATATGCTCTGGAAACGGTGACGTACATTCTAAACTTGGTACCTTCTAAGTTAGTACCCTCTACTCTCACAGAATTGTGGAATGGGTGTAAGCCTAGTTTGAAACACATTCGGATTTGGAGTACTCCAGCACATGTGCTGAAGGGAGACGCTGATAAGTTGGAATCAAGTATAGAAGTTCGCTTATTTATGGGATATCCTAGAGGAACGAAAGGTGGTTTGTTTTATAGTCCTAAAGATCAGAAGGTCATTGTTAGCACCAATGCTCGATTTTTAGAAGAGAACTATGTAATGAACCACAAGCCCATGAGTAAAATTATTCTTGAGAAAATAAGAGAGAGCACTTCTATTTTAGTACCAACGGTACAAGATAAGATACCACAAGTAATTGCAACACGTGTCACAAATGATGCACAATTATAGGTAGTGCTTCGTCGTAATGGGAGGGTTGTTAGGCAACCTGATGATTCATGTTTTTGGGAGAGTCTTCGGACTTGATCTCTGGTGAATAGGAAGTTGATCCCTGGACATATAATAAAGCACTCCAAGATAAAGATGCAGCATCTTGGCAAAATGCAATGAACTCTGAAATAGAATCTATGCATTCTAATCAGGTCTGGGAGCTTGTAGAACCACCAAATGGTGTAAGCCATTGGATGTAAATGAGTCTACAAAAGGAAAAGAGAAATAGACGGGAAGGTGGAAACCTTTAAAGCGAGGCTTGTTGCGAAGGGGTATACTAAGAAAAAGGGAATCGATTATGAGGAAACTTTTTCGCCGGTAGCCATGCTTAAGTCTATCCAGATTCTTTTATCTATTGTTACTCATATGGATTATGAGATTTGGCAAATGAATGTCAAAACAACTTTCCTTAACAGAAGTTTTGAAGAAAATATCTATATGAACCAACCAGAGGGATTCATTGCGAAGGATAAAAAACATCTTGTATGTAAGCTCAATCGGTCCATTTATGGGCTTAAGCAAGCTTCGAGATCTTGGAATATCCAGTTTGATGAAGTGATCCAGTCTTATGGATTCATTCAGTATCCGAATGAGTCTTGTGTATACAAGAAAAGTGACGGAAACGTGGTGGTATTTCTTATACTATACGTAGATGACATTTTGCTCATTGGCAACAATGTCAAAATGTTGTCAGAGATAAGGTTATGGTTGTCCAAGCAGTTTGATATGAAAGACTTGGGAGAATGTGGACATATTCTTGGGATCAAAGTAATAAGGGATCGCAAGAAAAGAATGATGTGTTTATCCCAAGCTTCATACATCGATATTATTCTAGCTCGTTTTAGCATGCAAAACTCCAAGAAAGGTTTTCTACCTTTTCGGCATGGAGTACCTTTATCTAAAGAGATGTGTCCTAAGACATTAAAGAAGATAGAGGAGATGAAGGTAGTTCCCTATGCTTCGGTTGTAGGAAACCTAATGTATGCGATGTTATGTATGAGACCGGATATCTGTTTTGTCATGCCCATGGCTAGCAGATATCAAAGTAATCCAAGACCAAGACATTAGACTGTCGTAAAGCATATATTAAAGTACTTGAGAAGGACTAGAGATTATATGCTGGTTTACTAGGCAGATGATTTGCTCCCTCTGGGTTACACGGATTCGGACTTCCAATCAAATAGGGACAGCAGTAAATCAACCTCGAGGTATGTGTTTACTTTGGGAGGTGGAGTCATAGCATAGAGGAGTGTTAAGTAGAAATGCGTTTCAGACTCCACCATGAAAGCTGAGTATGTGGCAACCTCTGAGGCGACCAAAGAAGTTGTATAGCTCAGAAACTTTTTAATGTACTTAGATGTGATTCCTGGTTTGCCCAAAGTTATCACAATTTATTCTGATAATGGTGGTGCAGTAGCAAACTCGAAGGAACCACGAGCCCATAAGGCAAGTAAACACATTGAGCGCAAGTACCACCTGATACGAAACAACGTAAAACGAGGAGAGGTTGTTGTCGCCAAGATTACATCAGCAGATAACTTGGCAGATCCCTTCACTAAGGCCCTTCCGGTGAGAGCTTTTGATAGGCATGTTGAGGGGATGAGAATCAGATGTATGGAAGTATTTATGACAGCATAGTCTTTTAGTATAAGTAGGAGATTGTTGGGATGTATACTATAAGTCTAGCTTTTGTATGAATATCTGTTTTGAAATATTTTGAAATGAGAATCATTTTGGTCAGATGTTTGCATTTTATATTCATATATATGTCGATGCAGTTGCCCATTTAATTTATATTGTAGATAACATGGTGTGTGGTGTCACACAGAAGATCATGCTATTGGTTCCTTATAAATTATAAATAGTAGCTCACAACCAAGATGGATAGAGACAAACCATTGGAACGGTTGTAGTGTAATTTGGTATTAGTCTATCTTGACTATAAAATTACACTAGTACACTATATGTGTATTGAGCAGGACCATCTGAGGTTGTTCGATTTATACTGACTATATAAAAGAACAAAACCTCTGTTATTATGGATGTGCGTCCTCTTAATCCCTATATAATAACAAGCACGTATACTTAGTATTTATTTCTTTAACTTATCAAAGGGTGAGATTTATTCGTTAAATCAATAGGTCCGATGAGTTGGGAGATAGTATTATTTATATAGTGTGTTGTTGATTATAGAATGAAATTGTGTCCTAATTATTTAGGTTGATGATGCCCCCTTGAGGAGCTCATAAGGATTATCATGTAAACCATGCAGGTGGACTTAGTCCGGCATGATAATAAAGTTGAGTGGTACTACTCTTGGAATCAGATGTTAATTAATTGAGTTGTTAGTAACTCAATTAATTAACGGACATATAATATCTTAAACACAGGGAGATTAACATACTCATGATAAAAAGGAGTCTATATTGTAATATGGGATTGGTGCGGTAGTTCAATAATAACCCTTTAGTGGTATGGGTTATTATTGATGGAATTGGATTGGGTGTTCAGGTCGAACACAGGAAGCCCAAGCCCATCAGGAGACCTAAACTAAATCCTCCTCTAGGTCCCTGTTGTAGCCTCTATATAAAGGTTTGGTTTAACTTGGTTATAGAAAGAGAGATTTTTTCTAAATAGAATTTGGTTATAGAAAGAGAGATTTTTTTCTAAACATAATTCTGTTATTTTTAATTCTTTCTTTGTAACCGACGGCAAGTCTATAAAAAAGGAGTAGGTGGTGGTTCCTAAGACCTAATTTTCCTAATTCTCTTTTCCCTTACTTGTGGCCGACGGCACCTCTCTCTCCCTCTAGGGTCGGCGTTGTTGGGATGTATACTTAAAGCCTAACTTTTTGTATGAACATAAGAATCACATTGGTAAAATGTCTACATTTATGTTAAATGTAGTTGTCCATTTAATTTATATTGTAGATAACATGGTGTGTGGTGCCACATAGAAGATCATGTTATTAGTTCCTTATAAATTATAAATAGTAGCTCACAACTAAGATGGAATTGGATAAACCATTGGAATGATTGTAGTGTAATTTGGTATTAGTTTATCTTAATTATAAAATTACACTAGTACACTATGTGTGTATTGAGCAGGACCATTTGAGGTTGTTTCTTTTTATACTGATTGCATAAAAGAACAAAACCTCTGTTATTATGGATTTGTGTACTCTTAATCCTGATATAATAACAAGCACGTATACTTAGTATTTATTTTTTTGATTTATCAATAGGTGAGATTTAGTTCGATAAATCAATAGGCCCGATAAGTTGGGAAATGATATTATTTATATGGTATGTTGTTGATTATAGAAGGAAACTGTGTCCTAGTAATCTAGGTTGATGATGTCCCCTTAAGGAGCTCATAAGGATTATCATGTAAACCCTGCATGTGGATTTAGTCCGGCATGATAATGAAGTTTAGTGGTACTACTCTTGGAGCTAGATATTAATTAAGTGAGTTGTCAGTAACTCATTTAATTAGTGGGCATTCGATATCTTAAACACAGGGAGATTAATGCACTCATAATAAGGAGCTCATAATGTAATCTGGGATTTGTGCGGTAGTTCAATAATAACTCTTTAGTGGTATGAGTTATTGTTGATGAACTTGAGTTGGGTGTTCGGGGTGAACACAGGAAGCTTAAGCTCATCAGGAGACCAAAATCAATTTCTCCTCTCGGTCCCTATTGTAGCCTTTATAAATCCTTGTATCCATAAAGTCCACTTCTTACCTAAGTAATGGATCGGCCACATCCTTGCTTGGTGCAAGGGGGCCGGCCAAGCATGGGCTTGGAAGCCAAGAGGTGGCCGGCCAAGCTTGGTGCCCAAGCTAGGGGTCTCGGCCACTAGAAAAGGAAAAGGAAGTTTTGTTTTTAAAAATAAAATGTTGTTAAAATCTTTCCTTATTTGTAGTTACCTACAATGGTTAAAAGAGATATTTCATTTTGTTAAAATCTTTCCTTTTTATAGTTATCTACAATGGTTAAAAGAAAGATTTTAATTTTCCTTTTATAGCCATCCTCATGGTTTTAAAAGAGAGTTTTAAAATTTTAAAATCTTTCTTTTTATAGCTATCTACAAAAGATTAAAGAGAGATTTTAATTTAGTTAAAATCTTTCCTTATTTGTAGTTATCTATAATGTTTAAAAGAGATATTTTAATTTTTGATAAAACTTTCCTTTTTTATAACTATGATTTAAAAAGAGAAGTTTTAATTAATCTTTCCTTTTTATAGTTGTCTACATGTTTTAAAATAGAGAGATTAATTTTAAAACTTTCTTTTTGTTGCCATGTACAATAGGAAATTTAAAAGAAAGAGATTTTAATTATTATTAAAATTTCCTTTTTTGCCATAACCAAGGATTATAAAAGAGAGGTAGAGGTTGTCTTATGGTTATTGAATTGATCTCTCTTAGCTCCTCTCTTTTCCTTGGTGTGGTCGGCCATCCTCTTCCCCCTTCCCTCTTCTTTGTAGCCGGCGGCATTAAGGAGAGAACCTCATCCTTGGTGGTCGGTTGTATAGAGAAGAAGAAGAAGAGAAGGAGGTGTTGTATCCTAGCATCCCTTGGTGGTTGGTGGTCAGATTTTCGATTCTCTCTTTTCTTCTTTTCTCTTTTGCTTCCTAAGGGCCAGCGACACATCAAGTTGGCATCTTCTTGTGGTCGGTTGCTTGGAGAGGAAGAAGAAGAGAAAGAAATTTCCTATTTTGGCATCCCTTGGTGGCTCGAGTTTCTTGGAGGCAAAGAAGTGGTTCGGGTGGAGTTATCTTGGTAGATTGTCACCTACACGATGTCCAAGAGAAGGAGAGGAATATAACATAAGATCAAGAGGTCTTTAGCTACAAAGAAAGGTATAACTAATTAATGGTTTCCGCTTCGAATTAATTAGTTAGTTTTCTTTGCATGGATTCTGAAACACCAACACAAGAGGCTAGTGATTTTATGTTTCGATTTTGTGCTATCGATTTTGTATTTCGATTTTGTGTTTTGATCTTATGTTTCTATTGTGATCTCTGTAATTAAACCTAGGATTATTGTAAGAAGTTAAATATCCAATTTCTTTGAAAGACTCAGTCTAGGAAGTGGTGGATGATCCCATAACCAAAAAGGTCTAGTGCTTCGCCATGTTTAACCTAGAAGTCAATCTTTGAAATAAATATTTAATTAACTTCTGTAATATGGTTTAACTTAGGAAGATCACATCGGTTAAACTTGGAGTAAAAATATTAAGTATCATTTCCAATCCAAGTTTAACTTCTGAAGAGCAACTTGGATTCATAATGTTAAGCATCGTTTGCAATACAAGTCTAACTTCAGTAGAGCACATGGGTAGCTAGGTTAAGTTCTGTATTTGTACAAATTTTTATACAAGGGAAATAGAACGATGTTCCGAGTAGCAACCAACAGGCGCCCCTTTCCCCCTCCTCCTTGCTTAGGGTCGGCGCCCCTTTCCCCCTTCCTCTCCTAGCTAGGGTTGGCGCCCCTTCCTAGCAATCCATTGGTGGCCGGCGACAAGAAGAAGAGGAAAGAAGAAGGAAAAAGATTAGAAGGTGCCCCATCCTAGAGCCTCCTTTTATAGCTGGCGGTTTAGAAACCGAGAAGAGAAGGAGGGTGGTGTTGTCTTGGTAGATTGTCGTCCACATGACGTCCAAAAAGAGGAGAGGAATACGGCAGAACATCAAGAGGTCTTTAGCTACAAAGGAAAGATACGACTAGTTCTTTAATTTCGCTGTGTAATTAGTCAAGTTTTCTTTGTATCGATTTTGAATACCAACACAAGAGGCCAGCGATCTTGTACTTCGATCAAGGTATGCTTTGATCCATCAAGAACTTGCTTAATTGATCAAACACATGTCTGATCGAACATGCGGGTTGCTAGGAATAGTTCTGTACTTGTACAATTTTTGTACAGGGAAATTTAAACAGAACGAAATTCCAACGCCCTTCACTACCCACCAAAGTTCGAGGGGGAGTTCGCGAGCTAAAAAAAGAGAATGGAGGTATTTTTCAAAATAGACTTTGATTTATTATTAATAATAGAATTTGGTTTTGAAGCACCGGGCAAGGAAAAGTTTCAATAGATGAAGAAGGAACAAGTTGAATTTGTGGCAAGCGGTAAAGCAAAGTTTCATCTGCTGAGCATTTTACCATCACAAGAAGTCAATTGGATCGGAGCCTATGAGTCCGCAAAAGAACTCTGGGAGAAATTCCTGGAACTACACAAAGGAACCTTGGAGGCGAAACTTACGAGACGGGACCTACTTCGCAACCAGCTCACCAACCTTCGATTTGAAGAAGATGAGACCATTGTACACCTTCACTCGAGGATTAAGGAGCTCATCACCGGACTTTCGAATCTCAGAGAAAAGGTAAACAACTGAGATTCACTAAGGTACGCTCTTAATGCATTCCCTAGAGATACGAAATGGCCATCATTAGTAGATGCCTACTATATCTCTAAGGATTTAGAATTTGTTATCTTAGAAGAGTTATTTTCAACTTTTGAAGTCCATAAATCAAGATATGCAAATACAAAGAATGAGCCAAAGCACGACATTGCCCTTAAGGCAAAGATGGACGAACAAGATTCAAAGTGCTCTCTCGATGACGACGAAATGATAATGATGATAAGACGTTTTAAAAAGTTACTTAAATCTAGAAAATCTAATCATCGGCAGGGTAGAAAGAGAAGAACAATAAGATGCTACCACTGCAATGAAGAAGGACACGTTAAAGACAACTGCCCTAAGTTAAAGATCAACAAGAAGGACAAAGGCGAGAACAAGAAGCCCGTCCAAAAGAGCAAATACAAGACCCTAAAGGCGAAATGGGACGAAACATCATCCGAATCAAAGGTCAAAGCCTTTTCCAAACTTGCATTGATAGCAAGTCATCAAGAAGTCGAACACAAAGAAAGCTCGTCCGAAATAAGCATCGAGAGTATCGATAAAGGGGGAGCGTCAACAGAAGAAAGCAACAGTTCAGAGGAAACTATGGACAATGAGATCGACAAGATAAGTTATGTACAATCTCTTTCACCTGATAAGTTGTTTAAATATGTTAAATTATTAACTAAAGACTATTGTAAACTTGAAAAAGAAAATAAAGAGTTGACATTAATTCTAGCCAAATCTTGTCCATTAGAAGAATTTAAAAAAATAAAATTGGAAAATGATATTTTGCAAAAAGAAGTAAAGAACTTGAAAAATCATGCATGCTCATATAATACAAGTAGTAGAAAATTTAATGGTCTAAATTGATATTTTTATTACCACAAAGGACAAGTTAGAAAATTTTCTCAGAAATATATACTAAAGAATTTTCTAATTAACCCAGTTGGAAGGAACCTATATTGGGTTCCAAAAACTTGTCTAAATTAAAAGTTTAATTAGACTTAGGGTTTTCAAATAGTACATTAAATATTTGATTTCATTATGAGGCTTTATCTAGAAATGGTTGATGATCCAATAATCAAGAAGGCCTAGTGTCTCGCCACAGCCTGGAAGCCAATTAACAAAATAAAATATTTAATTAACTAACTGATAAAGTATTAAATAATGATTAGATAATGTTTTACATAGTTGTCAACATTTCTCAAATTTTTTTTCTTTCCTTGGAAATTTTTTATTTTTGGAAATTTCTTTTGCAAAACTTAAAGTTTCTAAATTATTTACGTTGCAAAGTGACATCAAACTTTTTTTTTCAAAGTTTTTTTTACAATTTTCAAAACACTTGATAAGTTTTTTAAAAATTATTGGAAAATCAGTATTTTTTATAAAAAAAACTCTCTTATTTAAATTACCCTTAGATTTTTTTTACCTCATTTTTTATGTGATCAAAGGGGGAGAAGGGAAGATTAAGTCTAGGGAGAGGTAGTGGTTAAATTTAAATTTAAAAATCTTTTTGCATTTTATTGCATATTCTTTACTTCGTATTGTAATTTTATTATCTCTATTTGAAGGTTGGTTTACCCTAACTTAACTTGGGTTGCTCACATTAAAAAAGGGGGAGATTGTTGGAATCCCAAGGTTATTTTTGGTGTGATCAACCAAGTTAGATTAGGTCCTGTTATGTTCTAATCTCTGTGTCTAAGTGTGCAGGAGCTTAGGAGCACAGAAAGTCAAGCGGAAGACGCGGCTAGTGAGAAGGACGACACGGGAGAGAGCCGACGAGCTCGGTGAGTTTGAGAGACGAGGTGCCACGGAAGAGTACACCGGTGGATGAGAAGAATGTACGTGATGTTCGAGGGATGAGAAGCAGGGGAGGATGGCTGCTCGAGGAAAAGGTTAAAAATTTGGTTCGGGCGAGTCCTATTCTGGTGGTCGAAATCACCCAAGAGATCGCAGCAGCAAAGGAGCAAAATAGAGCTGCAAGTGTTGTTGGATTGTTGAAGGTGCCTCCGTGCCTTCTGTGGAAGGCGCTGGAAGGCGCTTTCGATGAACAGTGAGAAGGCATCTTCCAAGGCTATGGAAGGCGCCTTCGACCAAGCTGAAATGAGATGTTGGTCGTGGATAAAGTTTTATCCACGAGCGTCTCGCTGTTGGCGCTTCCAGTCTTATGGAAGGCGCCTTCAGCTTACGGATAAGATTTTTCAGGGGCTATAAAAAGACCCCTGGACCTAAGAAAGATGTAACAACTTGTATATTCATTTCATAGCAATAGTCTAAGCTATTAACGAGTGTAAGAGGCTTCTCCACCTTCAGTGAAGGAGACTTTTTAAATGCTTTCATTTGGATTGGATTAACAACCACCTATGTTGTAACTAAGTAAATTATGGTGCCTCTTTCTTTAGTTTCTTATTGTTAATTTTATTTGTTATTGCTGCTAACCTGAGTTGAATGATCGAGAAGGTGTTTAGTTTTTCTGTTTTAGGCAACTCAACCCTCTCCAGCCAGCCTACCCGGTCCAACAGCTTCTTCCTCCAAGTCAAATGAAGAAGAAGATGGTGTCACTTCTACAAGTCAAGCAAAATCAAATGGAGGATCATGTGGCACCCCTATAAGTAAAGAAGGTATAAATATTTCAATTTTAAACAATAAAAATCACATTATATGTTTTGAGTGTAGGAAAAAGGGCACTATAAGAGTATGTGTCATAAATTGGTCAAGAAGAAGGGTCAAGCGGCACCCAAGGCTAAGGAGAAGGCCAAGGAGGTCAGCCCCATGACAAAGAAGAGCAAGGAGCACATTGTGTGTTTTTCTTGCAATCAAAGAGAAATTTACCGGAGTCAATGTCCTAAGGGGAAGAAACTGGTCAAAGTCAAAGGAGGAAGCTCAACTCAAGGAGGAGCTCTCAAGAGCAAACCCAAGGTATCATTTATTGAGTCTATTTCTTTAAGTCATGATAAAAAATATACTAGGTATAGTTTATATCATTTTAATGCTATTTATCATGAAAATAGGAAGCATGATAGAATTAAGAAAAATTATGTAGCTTATCATACTAAGACTATCACACCTAGGGTTAGAAAGATAGTTAACAAATTAGGCAATAACTCTAAGGACTTTAGATATAAGCCTAAAAACAAAAATGCTCAAGGGAAAAATGAAAAATCCAAATCTAAGGATTTGAGGTTGGAAAACCAAGCCTTAAGGTCAAGGTTCGACAAATTGAAAAAGACCCTAAAAAGAATGAAAAATATTCTAATAGGGCAAAATGAGCATAACCTAGGTTTAGGAACACAAAAGCCACCATAGATTTTTGGGTTACAAACCTAAAACTAAGAAAAATGTGGCTTCGTATCATAGGGTTCTATATAGTTATGGAACCAACCCTAGGTCTAAGGGTCAATTCAAAGATACAAGGGAAGTTATCCCTAGAAGTATTTTTACCAAGACCAATGTGACTAAGACTTCTAAGAAGTCAAAGAAAATCATCAAGAAGGTCACAAGGGAAGCTATCTTTAGAGTTGACCTAAGTGAGTCAAGTGTGATCAAGGCTTCTAAGAAGCGGTTCCATATAGTTATGGAATCAACCCGAGGTCTAAGGGTTAAGTCAAAGATACAAGGGAAGTTATCCCTAGAAGTATTTTTGTCAAGACCAATGTAACTAAGACTTCTAAGAAGTCAAAGAAAGTCATCAAGAAGGTCACAAGGGAAGCTATCCTTAGAGTTGACCTAAGTAAGTCAAGTGTGATCAAGGCTTCTAAGAAGCGTAGGAAAGTCACTAGGAAGGTATCTAAGGAAGTCATCCCTAGTGAATACCTAGAGCATCCAAGGAGCACTAATAGGTTTTAAGTTCCTAGGAGCATATTCTCTACACCCTAGATGGGTTTAGAGAGTGTCAACTCTAAATGGGTAAGGATGGTTAACTCAACTTTGATAAAGTTGACACTTGTAGGCATTTTTAAAGTTTTTGTTAACCTTTGAAAATGAAAAGGATTAATTGGTTACTCTTTGGAAGCGTAAAATGTGACAAACCTTAAGGAATTGGATTTAATTTAAATTGACACAAATGAGAAAAATCAAAAGCAATGTCAAGTTAGGAGTTTGGCATTTTCTTATGAAAATAGGGGCAACCTAGGATGATTTTATGAAGTTTAGCTAAGATTTAAGAATACTTAAATAAATAATCTAGGTATATTTATTAATGCTAAATTGTCATGATTGTTTGCTCATCATATGTCATGATATCATACTTTACATTCATGCTTATTATGAAAAATAAACAAAAATACAATGTCATGGCATACATACATCATGTAGCTATAGTATAGTTTCTTTTGAAATTACTTATTTTGAAAAATAAACAAAAATACCATGCCATAAAATCATCATGCATCAGTTTTAAATTCCTTATAATTAAGGACAATAACATTTACTAACAAGTGACATCTTAGGTGGATGTTCATAAATTAAAACGCCTAGATAGATATGCATGATCCCTAGTTTAGGGCAAAACCAAAATATATATCTCACAAAGACTATAAGATGACTTGTATGTGTTTTAGTGCACATTAGATACAAGTGAGATGTTAGGATGATGAACAAAACTCAAGATGTTGATTTAGTGCATCTTATTGAGTTTTGATTTCAACAAAACACATAGTCATGTGTCCTCCAATCATTGGGAAAGCTAATGTACAAGTCATGTGCATTGAGCCCAAAGAACATGGTTGGAAATTGATTTTAAAATTCACTTTAAATATACTTTAGAAAACCTTGCTGAAAGCTATCTTTTAATAGTAATCATCATTGAGAAGTTAGACACAAACTAGAAGTAAACATTGCAGTTTTCAAGAGTTTTCAAGTTTATGAAAATATTTGAAATAAGGTGTATTTTCTTATAAAACTATTTTTTCATGATAGTACCCTAAATAATGTTTACAAGAAGTTTCATGATTTTTTAAATTTTGTAGAATTTTTAGGATTTTTTTGAATTTCGGCTGAAATTCAATTTCAGGAAATCAAAACTTCGATCGATCTACCGATTGATTGGAGTGCCCCAATTGATCAATTGATATAGGTTTCCCATGAGCAAAAGCTCACTGAATCGATCAGCCAATCAATTCATTCATGCCTGAATCAATTAGTGGATCAGTTTAAAGGCATTTTCCTCGAACAGAAGCTCATGGAATCGATTAGTAGATCGATTGAAATGGCTTCAATCGATTGAGTCCCAACCTCAATCGATTGAAAAGGCTGATTTTGGCTGTAGAAGTCTGATTTCAACACTTTAAGCCACCTTGAGTCCCAATAACCATTCCTAACCCTTTGTAATATATTTATATACATTTAAGGGTGATATTGTTGTTGATACAAGAACGGTTTAGTTAAACAAAGACTAAGTTAAAGTTTAGGTTGAGGTTGTATTCAAAGATTGATATTTGAACCTCAAAAACTTCAAATTTTGGGTTTTCTAAAGGTTTGAAAACTCCAAGTCATTATTGGTGCAATGACAGAAGTTTGAAGCATATCTTTAAGGGGAGCCACTCTTTAAGAACATGAAAATTATTTTTCAAACACCATGGAAGGTGGTTAACCTTCATTAGAGTAAATGCTCAAGGTTGAGCATTGAAAAAATAATGGAAGAGTGGATATCTTCATTGTTGAGTTGTGAATGCTCAAGGATGAGCACTGTGAAGTTGTTTAATGCCCAAGGATGAGCATTGGATACAATGAAGGATATGAGACCTTCATTGTAGTGTTGTGAACAACATGTGAGGTTGTGAACAACGTATGAGTAACTTTTCAGGGGGAGAGTTTTTTATGTGTGTCAAAGTGGAAGAATGTAGGGTTTAAGTTAGGCCTTCATTACCTAAAAAGAGGAAGATTGCCCTCTAGGAAAGGGAGAGAATGAAGAAAACCCTCATTCATATTTTAGCATGAAGGGAAGTTGAGGCTATGGAATTAGCCTAACTTAAAAGTATTGTCAAATATCAAAAAGAGGGGAGATTGTTAGTGCAATATTTCCCGATTCAAGGTTGACCAGGTTGACTAAGCTTGAGTTGGTTCAAGCTTGAGTCTTGATTTGAGTTTTGATTTTTGACAATATATGGAAATTACAGGTGCAATCGTCTATTTGGGGAGATTGTTGGTGCAATTCTCCACTAGTCAATGGTTGACCAGGTTTACAAGAAGAAGAGTCAAGTAGGTCAAGGTTGATCGGATACTTGACTGGGAAAGTCCTAATTGGAGGTTATGCAAGGGCAAGTCCAACGGGGACGTTGGCAGAAGAGGAAATCCAAGTGGGTTAGTGTTGACCAAATACTTGGTGTTGGAAAGAGATGGTGAGTGAAGCTAGACAGTTGGAAGACCTGATAAGTAAAGTCAGGCAGTTGAAAATCCCGGTGAGTGAAGCCAGATGAAAATCCTAGTGACTGAAGGTAGGTGAAAGTCCTGGTGAGTGAAGTCAGACTGATGGAAAGTCCTAGTGAGTAAAGCTAGGCAGATGGAAAATCCTGGTGAGTGAAGTCAGACAGATGGAAAGTCCAGGCAGATGGAAAGTCTTGGTGAGTGAAGCCAGGCAGATGGAAAGTCCTACTGAGTGAAGTTAGGCAAATGGAAAGACCTAGTGAGTGAAGTCAAGCACGTGAAAATCCAGATGGGTCAAGGGTGACCAGACATCTGATGGAAGGAAGTCCAAGTGGGTTATGGAGGACCAAACACTTGGCACGAGACAGTAAGTCTAAGTAGGTCAAGGTTGACCGGTCACTTGGCACGAAGAGAAAAGTCCAAGTGGGTCAAAGGATTTACCGGACACTTGGTGAAGAAGTCCCAGTAGGTCAAGGTTGACCAGATACTAGGCATGAGGAGTTCCAACAGGTCACAGTTGACCATATATTGGATTTGGGAACCCTTGAGCTTGAGTTAAGCAAGTCAAAGGTGGTCTATCGATCAGCCGATCGATTGAACTGAAGCCCAATCGATCAGCAGATCGATTGGGAGAGTACTGCGATAAACAACAGCTCAATCTATCAGCCTATCGATTGGGAGCTTGAATCGCGAGCACAGAAGCATCCTCAATCGATCAGCTGATCGATTGGGCACCGCTAATTGATCGGTCGATCGATTGGAGCTGGGATTATCACGAGGAAGCAAGCGCATAGAGGCGCGCTGAATCGATCGGTCGATCGATTCAAGCATCCCCAATAAATTGGTCAATCGATTGGGATATGACTGTTGTACAGTTTGTAGGCTTTGGACGGCTGAGATCGTTGGGATCTGATGTGGCAATTGATTGGTAGCAAGCTCAATCGATTGGGAGTCCTAAAAGCACCAAGTATAAAGTCGTTGCATGCTTTATTCTTTGCAAGTGTTCTCCCGATCTTTACACAATTTCTCCGACCACTCTCCGCCAGATTTTGGAAGCTCTTGGAGACAAGTGTTGTTGCACTTCAAATGTTCAAGAGGCATCTACAAGCAACAAGAGAGCAAGAAGAAGGTTTTTCATTTGTATTCTTTGTATTTTTCTTCTTGCGTTGAGTTGTGTTCTTGTGTGGGTATTGTAAGAGGTTTCTCCATCTCCGGTAGTACCGAGAAGGAGTGTTTTTCTTAGTGGAGAGGGCTCATGTATATGGATCCTTGGATTGGTCACCTCATCTTGAGATGGATACCAAGTAAATCTTTCGTGTTAGCATTGTAAGTGTGTTTCGTGTTTTATTCCGTTGCATATCGTCATGACAAAGCAAGACAACGAGCACAGCGAGCTATTCATCCCTCCCCCTAGCTATAAATTGACCCTAACAATCTCCTTATATATGATCATGGGATCGACTAAATAAGACTATCAGGATGACGGATTTCACCTTTTACTACTATTATGACAAGATTAAGGTTATGAAAGAGATAACCTATTAACTCGTTAACCCAATTAATGTTATATTTTAAATTTTTTTTATTGGATAATATAATAAATATTATAAACCTATAATAAAATTAAATAAAAATCACTAGCATAATCGGAAAAAAAATTTGATAAAGCATATAATGGGAGGCGCAAACAAGGTGACAAAAGATGATTATGTTCGTTTCCGGTGCCCCCATTAATCTGTCCTAGTGGTAATACAGAGGAGGTAAATTATGGATAACTACTAGCCTTTGGAATAATGAATGACACATGAGGGAGATATTTACCTCAATTATATCGAGATTTAAATTCTAGACATGATGATGACAACTACTAGACCATCGTGAAGGGATAAATCGGCGTGAAAAAAAAAAATTAATCAGGCTGGGTAACGTCGAGCCTGGAATGATCGGTCTGACCTCACAAAAATTTTCTATCGATCACCAGAGTAAATCGGGAAGCACTCACAGCGGACAACCCAACCATGAATATCTAAGTAACAACATAAATACTTGACCGCTGTATCATAGCCCGGGGGCTAAATCGGCATGAACAAGATATTATGACAAATTGTTAAAAAGAAAAAATTATTGAACATGTTCAAATTTAACTAAATTCAATAATTTTAAATAAAATCAAATATTTTTAGAATCTGCTGACAGATTGGCTCTGCATGTCTGTAGTAATCATAAAGAACGCATCAAATGATCGGTGATTTAAGGTGGATAACCCAATAAATCAGAACGTCTGTCTCAGTACTTAATACGCGAAATGATTGTATATCGAAACCAAAAAGAAAAAAAAATATAAAAACGGAAGGAAAAAAAAAATCTTTCTGGAGAAAACGACAGGATCGAGTTCAACCAAACTTAATCAAAAGAGAACGGAGTTGCAAAGGGGAAACATATTTAACGTCAATCCAATTAAATTTTCAGGTAGAAAAATCGGGCAAAATCCGACGCAAATCGGACTTTAAAAGAACAATCTAGCAAATTAACTCCGAAAATTAAAAAGAAGAAATCACTCAGAAAACCTAGCAGACAGACTGAAATCTTCCACACAAAACATGCAATGAGAAATCAAGATTGGGAATTCGAGGAATTCCAGTAATTGATGTCTGCGACGAAGCGGCGGCGTGCGTTTACGATAGGTTAAGAAATACAGTTACAAAGGATCACATTGAAAAGAGATAAAATAAATATTTAATATTGATCTTTTTGTTTTGCTATATTTTAATTTATTAAAATTGAATGGTTGAGCGGCATTTACTTTTGTTTTTCCAATGTCCAATAGCTGTAGTTTATTTTTTAAAATTAAAAATATTTTCAGAACCCATACAAGGTTTTTTCTACCCATCACATGATCGATACACAATAAGAGAATAATATATTACAATGTTAAATACGGGAGACGATAGAGTTGCTCATGAACACCCTTCATAGAGTTCTCTTAATAGGATTTATATCTAATAATAGATATGCCTTAAGTAAACAATCTTCACATAACGATAGGATGATAGTTCTTGCCAAAAGCCTTATTAGAGCTATTCCAAGTAGGCGATTCAGATGCGCCGGAGAGATGCCAACCGCTTCTCTAGTTCATCAACTTCAGGTTTCTCTGGAGCGACATGCCTGTGAAGCAGTTGTCCGACCTCAGAATGCAAGAAATTAAACTAGCAAAAATGTATGAGCATATTGATGACTAGAAAAGCTTTCATACCTCGAGGCAGTATCAACTTTCTTATTATTAACTGCAATCCGACCTTTCGGAGCCGAAGACAACTGCAGAAAACAGTTTAGAGATAAGAATGAGTTATCTCATCATCACTGTCTAATCTAAAGAATCTGCAAGGGCAAATGTCATAGGGACAAAATAGAAGGGCTACCTGAGAAGCAACGTCAACACCAATTTCATCAAGCACCTAATGAATAAAACGAGAAATTTGAGATTAAAATAATTTCATGGCAGAAAATTTAACAGAAACTTTTTGCTAGCTGCAATAATAGATCTCACAGCTACTATAGTTCATGATGCTAAGACTGTAAAATATATAAGCTTACCTGGTTTGTGAGTTCTTCTGTTTCCTCCTCCGCTTCATCTTTATCCAACGTTTCATCTATGGCCTCTGACATCATCTCAATCTTCACAACGAGAACATATTTATGTTTCTCAGTGCATATTTGTGGACAATAAACACAGATTTCAATAAACATTGGGATAGAGTTCACCTAACTACATAGAAAGTCTCATTATAAATCACTAAATAGAGATGATGAGTCTTAGTTTGGTTGTTGATGGTGAATCCAATAGATAGATCTTGATGATGGAGGAAAAAGTTGCGCAACTGTCTCTTATCTCCAAATAGTGGAGACATACAAATATCTAGATGAGAACTTACTGCAATGAAATATTATGAATGAAAGAAACAATACAGCTGAATAGAAATTCAGGTTCACATTTATCAATTAAACATCAAAGTTCTGAGTCCAAGATGACAAAATATAAAGGCCTCCCACGATTAGTCCTTGCAATATAAACAAGTAGCAACCTCTGCTGTTGTTACTTAAGTGTAATAAAGTCTTAACAAATACAATATCTACTAAACGCTTTACCATTGACTAAGCCAGTATTCATCATAACCCACCATCTTAACTAGGATTAAAATATTTGGTTAGAATACTCATAAACAAAACTTGGAGATCAAAATTACCCAAAATTTAACTGAAGGAGGGGGTCCACAGGTAAAACTACTGATCGTGGAAGATTAAGATACAACATACATAGAAAAATGGATTCTCTTTTAAAACCTAGTCTTTAAGTACTTAATGACAATGTAAGCAAATTGTTTAAGTACTAGATCAACTACAATTGGAACTATAATCTGCTTCAGAAAATGTGATGGGCTACACACTCCTAGAAGGATCAACACAGCAAGAATAACAAGCCGTGTGTGCAGCTATTGGGGCTATGCTAATAGATGTCATCCTGTCAAACTCTAAGCAGATAAGGATATTAAAATCTTTCAATTTACTTCTAATTCCATGAAATAGAATCTGAATAATCTCCTTCTGCCTTTCAGAATTCCTTCTCTTATAAAATTATGTACTCTGGAGAAGATTTTGAACAAGAGAAAAGAGAAAGCATCACAAATAATAGTATGTCAGACCTAAAAAGGCTCATTATCCTGCTATTTATGATTTGAGCAAAGCAATAGTCGAGTTTGAAGTACTATAACATCCAGGATTGATGTCTATGGAAGAAGATTTTACCAAATAATTTCTCCTTTTAGATTTTCAGTCAAAATTTGGCAAAAGAATTAGATTCACAGAACAAAATATGGTTTAGCTCAGAAAATATTACAAATAGAAATTTCCACAATAATGTACAAGGCATAAAAAATAGTTGTTTGATTAAAATTGTAAAGGGAACAGGGGTAAGCAACCATGCCTGAAAAATCATCCAAACCAATGAATATCAGCAGTTACGTGTGGCTATTAAAGAATGTGAGGCCTATTCAATATGATTCCATAACACAATCTTGAGAACTAAATGTTCAAAACTTTAACAAAGATCAAAACAACATCTAGTTAACAACAAGCTTCTGATGAAAAGGTGTATTAAAACTTAAAAGTGTAGTTGCTTGTGTTACCGTCATATCCAATTGTGTTGATTGCTTCTGAAACTCTCTCATTACTTTTACCTGCTTTGCTGGTTGCATTTGCTGAAACAGTACAACCCAACAAGTAAGAACACTGGTACTGTTTGCTATGAATACTAATGCTGTTAGCTAATGTCTCAAATAGGAATGTATTTTGACAGGATGGACATTTATTTTAATATTACCTTGTTCATAGCTGCCATGGCCTTGCTTGCACCTTTCATTCCTGTGGAAATTGAAGTACTAGCATACATTGCCTGGAAAACAATAAAGGTTTTAGTTTTTCCATACCATCATATCATTGTGTACAATGGCTGATTGATAACTACTAACTTGGGTATGAGTGGCTATGCCTCTTATTTGGGCACGGGTTCCCTGCAGGTTAGTGATTTGCTGTCTCAGTCGAACAAGTTGGCGAGCTAAGATACGAGTGGCAGCCTGTAAAGTTATACATGTACTGCTAAGTGGTGGCATCCAATCCTCATTTTTTATGATTAATAGTCGGACAATGTTATTATGTGGCATTTGACTACAAAATATGATGAAGTGTCTTGAGATCAAAACTAATAAGAATGGCCAAATGGAGAATATTAAAGTTTAATGTGACATGAACAGTAAGAAGAAATCAATCTAAATTGCAAAGAGACAGAAAAACACGAAAGAAACTTGCTTCATTCCCAGTTTGTGCAGTCTTCTTGATCTCTGCAACCAATTTCTTCTCCTGCAATGGACCTTTTTTTCAGAAAAAGAATTAAGGACATAAAATTTAGAGATTATTAATATGGTTGCTTGCACAAACAGACCTCCAGCTGCAATGAAGCTATCTCTCTTTCTACACCTGAAGCCAAGATAGATCGTCAGTAGTTGAAAATCTAGTTAAAAAAACAAAAATTATAGTCATGTCCATCTGATTAAGACCTGGTAATTAGCCTCTGACACTCAGTTTCTGCGTTAGCAGAGACAAGAAAATATATTGTATACCGTTTGGCTCAAGTTATAAAATCACAAGGTGACATAGAATCAAGGATGATTGTAGTGGCATAGCCCAGATTTTCAACCGGGGCGGAATTCAATAAATTAAAAAAATTAATACAACCCAAAATGTCTAATAAAAGTCATAAATTAACTTCACATGTTTTTCCCTAACACTTTCCGAGATTTCATGTTTTGAAAATGCCGAATAATAGCTTCATTATTAACTGTATCAAACACATCTCGCTCAATATATGATACCAAAAAATCATTTACTCTCTCAACAGATTACGAAGTGAGGTTTTGATTATTTTCATTGCTAAAAGCACTCTCTCAACGATTGCAGTTGCAATGAGTAATAACAATGCTAACTTCAAAAGTAAATATACCAAAGGATACAATCGATGTTTCTTCAATTGAACCATCCTTTTAGCAAGCTCGCTAATCTGCTAATCTCCACAACCTCAGAGAATTGATTGCTACTTCGCATGTCAAAAATAAAGTTATCAAGTTGGTGCTCAAGATGCATTAGCTCCATCGGGGAGAAATCGGATGAATAAAACTAAGCAAACTGAAATAATTTTCTCTTATCATACATAGGAATAAATTTGATAGATCAAGACAAGTCATACATAACAACAACTCTGTGTTCACCTCGTTAAAGCGACTGTTCAACTCTTGAAGTTGCAAATATATCACTTCATAAAATGTTTCAATGTGATAATAGTGAAGATTTGTCCTTCCTTCAATATTTCATCATGATCTCCCATGAAAAGCGAACAAGTCTTCCATGTGCGGAGGCATGGATAGATCCAGAAATTTTATTAAGAGAGAGTGGGATGGTGGGGCAAAGAGCCAGATATCACAAATACATTTATAAAAAAATATCACATAAGAAAAATGATGAAGACTACCGATAAAGAGCATCTATAAAGAAAAACAATTCCTTTTGATTCAGACATTCGGCTGTAAATTAATTGGGGTGGGGGTCTTTGGAGGATATTTTATTAAGGGGGCAGCTATTCTTTTGATTTGGGCATTCGGTTGCAGATTAATGGAGGGGTCAAGGATATTAAGAGTCATGACATTTATGATGTTTTGATCTTTTCTTTACAAAGCTTGTGACAAATTATTCGTGACTCTCAAGACATTCTTCATTAAGTGTATCTGAAATATGAATTCATATTTTCCTATCAATTCCAATGTGCATTATAATATGAACTCCAATGTACATTCCGAACTCTTTTCAATGTCTTCTCGAGCTTCATACCTCATCCAGTGAAGATATCACCATTGCAAATTCCCTCAATAACTTTGTCAAATTGTTTCTCACAAAGTATATCTTCCCTTGCATGACGCTCCAACAATATTGTTCAACTATTCAACCACGTCAACAAAAGTAGAAATCCTCATGTAATTGTTAGCAATAGCTACAAGTATAAGTTGCAATTGATGAGCAAAACAATGAACATAATTAAGCTTTTTAAGCCATTGATTTTTCTTCTCATATTGCTAGCTCCATCGTATCCTTACCCTCCCCCCCCACAAACCACAAAATTAGACATAGATAACCCATGTTGGCACAATAAAGAATCAATAGCAGTCTTAAATGATAAAACAGTAGTGTCACTTACATATACAATGCCTAAAAAGCGTTCAACAATATTTCCCCTTTCATCTACAAACCCAGCTCTATTGATATCCTCATTATGGTCAATAAGAAATCTTAACAGTTTAACAAAATTACCATGAATTTGTGGATTCATCATGGCCACGAAATGGTAATCCTTGACACACAAGAAATCGTATGCAATCAATTGATACTATCAAATGAACACAATAATCAACAGCTACCTAACTTGACTAATTGACCAAACAAGTTTCAATATAATGTTTTTGATTCATTAAATCATAAGTCGCCATCATATTCCTGCTATGAATGCTACTATGATTTTCAATATTGTCCGGGGTGCTCAATTGGTTAAAGAGTGGCAGATTTACTACAACGGGAAAGGGATCAATTCTAGTAAGGGATCAATTCCCGTAAGAGCATGTACACAAGGAAAAAACTCCTCCCACTCCTAGCCACTCAGCTATAAACTGACCCCGTGATTTACCTCCCTTCATATAACTTGGGGACAAGTTGTGAGGGGCGTCTGAGATGAGCATAATCACCTTTTGCTACAATGCTATGATTTCCAATATGTTCCTGAAATTTTTATTTTTTTCCTCTAATTTTTAAATCCCTCAGTAACAAAAAAAAAATCACCACCACTTTGACTACCATGATCAACTTTGAATAAATAGCAATAAAGACAGAAGACCGCGTCTTTTGAAATGCTATAATCTCTAAGATGGATTACAACCATATAACTCAATTTTTATTTCTCCTTTGGACAAGAGCATCAAGGAAATTCATGATTTTTAAGTTGAAACATCCCTTTTTGCAAATAGTAATGCCGAACAATCTCCTTTTCATTCCCCTTATACTTGAGGATGTGCTTTCTGAGCCAAGGATCACTAGGATACTCATTCGAGTCAACATTTGGAGGTGGTGATGGATGAGGAGGTGGTGGAAGGGGAGATGTCGTGTTTGAAGTTGGTTCATCTCACATCTTAAAATATCTCAACATTGCTATTTCACCTAATTTATCATTAACATAATATTTTAGAAAAGAAAGGGAGCCTTGGCGCAACAGTAAAGTTGTTGTCATGTGACCAAAAGGTCACGAGTTCGAATCTTGGAAACAACCTCTTGCAAAAAGCAGGGTAAGACTGCGTACAATGTATCTTTCCCCGGGACCCCGCATGGCGGAAGCTTCGTGCACCGGGCTGCCCTTTTTTTTATAATATTTTAGAAACATTATCACCTAATTTTTCCAACAATTTAGAAACAAATAGCAAACGAAATTTTCTAAAGTCTCAAAATTTGCATTTTACTTCACAACTACACAATAATTTCCAAAAACTATATTTCACAAGTATAACGAAGAGGAGCCTTGACGCAACAGTAAAGTTGTTCTCATGTGACCAAAAGGTCACGGGTTCGAATCCTAGAAACAGCCTCTTGCAAAAAGCAGGGTAAGTCTGCGTACAATGGATCCTTCCCCGGCACCCCGCATGGCGGGAGCTTCGTGCACCGGGCTGCCCTTTTTTATATTTCACAAGTATAATGCATCAACCCTTAATCCTTATCTCCGCTCCTATCCATTGGATTTAGTTCGAACCCGATCTGATTTTAATTTAGCACCCTCACTTCATGTTCTATGATTTAGTTCATCTATTTATTATTATATATTTTATTTTTAAAATTCAATACGTAACACTCCAAGTCACAATATTTCCTTGTAAAAATAGTACCAATGGATAGCTTGGGTCAAGAGCTTTCCAAATATGTGTGGTCAATTCCAATTTTATGACGACGAACGATGGTGAATTGGCTGATCAAAGTGGCGGTGAGGGTTTGACATTAATTTTTTTTTAAGGACATATTATGCTTTATTGAGACTTTTACATTAACCTTTACGGGGTATTATAGGCTTATGGATCGACAAAAGAAGGTGAGAACCTTTGCCATTAAAACAATGAAGTTTAGTAATCAGGAACTTCAACAATTTATAAGACATGAGGATTAATTTCATTTTGCCCCAACAGAAAAACTCGATACTATATGAATATTCCTACAATACCGGGAAGCTTCAACTACTAGATTGTTATAATCAAAACTTTGTCTAATTGCTTCTTAACAATGGCACAAAAACCAGACAACAAGAATATTCTTGCTATGCAGTATTTTTTGGTACCCAAGCACGAGTGTATTCTGAATGGGAAGAAGTAAAAAAGCACCATCCAAGGATGCCAAGAACCTTCTTACAAAGGTTTCTACTCATTGGATGATGCATTTACTTCCGTTAGGACAAAAGTAGGCCCTAATTTCTTTATACATTACTTAAGACTGCAAAGACTTACAAGCAACTAGTTGTCAGTCTAAAAAATTGAAAATACAGCCATCAGACCACACTCACAGGCCTTCTTACTTAACTTTCGTTGAACTCCAAACGACAACTTAAAGCAAAAAACTGCAATTATTTCAGAGCAACGACCCAGAAGCAATACTTCTAGGATTATCCAATTACTTCTAGGATTATCCAATACTATTCCAGAAGATATTTCCACATACATACGTAGCATGGTTGAAAAGTTAACTTTCTAAACCTTTTTAGACTTATGCGAGCTACTGAAAATACTTCATACAAGTCCCCTAAAAAGCATAACAATAGTCTATGAAGCAGAATTTAGTTACGAACTAAAATGTCAAAAACTCCCTAAATCTTGTACCAACTCAACAAACTTTTGGTGCCAATGCCAATTGCTTTACTCTTTCCAGAAGACAAATATTGCTTATGAAAAATATATCCTGCACAATTTTAGAGGAAATTGATCACTCCATTTACACTTATGGATTATGGACTTCTACATAAATTTTGAATAAGTTCTGTCAAATGCAAAGACACTGACAATATTGAAATCTATACATTCTAGAGCTCTCCACCAGAATGACTAGATTTAAAAATTAAACTAGCTAGACATTTAATCAAAATAGATGTCGATGAAATAAATGGTCTCCAACTAGAAATCGAAAAATATCCTTCCGATCCGGATCTTGAATGGACAACACTTAGTGAACCACCAAACCCACTGAAACATTGGCTTGCTTCAGTCCAAGATAGTGATCGGTTATGGGACCGACATGATGATCCCTCAGACTATCTCTTATCCGAAGAAAATCTACTAGCCTCGAGATATAGGTACTAGATTTTTCCCATTCAACTTCACTACCCTGTACAAAGACACTATATCATCATTACAAGAAGAAAACTGAATAGTGTATTAGCAAGAAACTCTGCCACTTCTTACTTAGCCACTCAAGCCAAGAGCTACTAGCTCACAAGCTCCATCCTTAGATTCTGTTGTTGAATATAATCTTGACAATATGATGGACTTATCAACAACAGCTAAAAAGAAATGTTCATACTCAGTGGACACTTTATTTCTCACTCAACTTTATTTCCCACCCAGCTTACTTTATTCTCCACTCAACCTTCTGAATGGGCATCTCATCCTCCACTCAACTACTTCATGAACAAACAAAGTAAGAAAGCTCCTCTATAAATAACCTGAAGCGAAAAGCAGATAAAGAAGAAAGAAGCAAGTGTGTGTCAGTGCAAGTGTGTATGAATGTTTGTGAGCAAGAGTTATTTCTGTAATTTCCTACTGTAAGTCTTTCCTTCTGTAATTTCCTATGGTAAGTTTCTTTCTGTATTATCTTATGTGTGTACTTTACTAAGAAGTTTGAATACATAAGTTTTATATGGCAGCGTAAGACTTTTTTAGTCAAAGAAAGGCTCTGTTGTGGTCCACCAAGCTAGATCTAGACAGTCTAGTTTCTCAAACAGTCAATTGTACTAGAAGTCATTCATTTGTGGTTCATAGGTTCTTAAGACTCAGATCAAGAAGAAAATAGAGCCTTGCTCTAACCTAGAAAAAGTCTTATGCTGTCATTTAAAACTTATATATTCAAACTTTATTGTAAAGTACACACATAAGATAATATAGAAAGAAACTTATAGTATAAAATTACAAAAGGAAAGACTTACTATAGGAAATTATAGAAGGAACACTTGCTCACAAACACTCATACACACTTGCATCGGGACACACTTGCTTCTTTCTTCTCTATCTGCTTCTTGCTTCAAGTTATTTTTAGAGAGGCTTTCTTACTTTGCTTCTTCATAAAGTAGTTGAGTGGAGGATGAGGTGTCCATTCAGAAGGTTGAGTAGAGAATAAAGTAAGTTCGATGGGAAGTAAAGTTGAGTGGGGAATAAAGTAAAGTATCCATTGAGTATGAGCATTTCTTTTTAGCTGTTACTAATAAGTAATATTTGTTTTATCATGACTGACATTTTATGTAGTAGTGACGTCAACGCTTACGTTTCTGTTATGGTTCCATTATATTGTCAAGATCTTGTTCAACAACAGAATCTACGGATTGAGCATGTGAGCTAGTAACTCTGGATTGAGTGAACTAACCAATTCTTGCCAATCCATTATTCCGTAATGATGATATAGTTCTTGTAATAGGTAGTGAAGTTGAATGGGAAAAATCTAGTACTCATATCTCGTAGATGTTTCTCCGACTAGGAGATAGTTTCAAGGATCATCATATCGGTCTCATAGTCAATCACAACCTTGGACTGAAGCACGCCAATGTTTTAGTTGGTCTATTGATTCACTACGTTTTGTCTATTCAAGATCCGGATAGGAAGGATACTCTTCAATTTCTAGTTGAAGACCATTTATTTCATGGACATCTATTCTGATTAAATGTCTGTCTAGTTTGATTTTTAAGTTTAGTCATTCTAGTGGAGAACTCTTGAATGTACAGATAACAAAAGTTTCTTTTTCAAGAGCATGGGCTATAAATATTGCCCAATGTCTTTGGAAAGTCTTTGACAGAATCTAAGTCACGTATCTAAAGTTTATATAGAAGCTCGTAATCCATAAGTGTAAATGAAGTGATCGACTTTCCTCTAAAATTGTGTAGGATATATTTTTCATAATCAATATTTATCTTCCGGAAAGAGTAGAGAAATTGGCATGGGCATCCAAAGTTTGTTGAGTTGGCATAAGATTTGGAGAGTTTTTGACATTTGAGATTTAAAAGAAAATAATATCAAACCCTCACCGCCACTTTAACTTGCTGATTCACTACCGTTCATCACTGGAAATTGAAATTAACCATATATTTGGAAAATCCTCGACCTAAGATATCCATTAGTACCACTTTTATGAGGAAATATTGCGACTTAGAATGTTAAGTATTATATTTTAAAAATAAAATATATAATAATAAAAAAATGAACTAAATCGTAGAACACAAAGTGATAGCGCTAAATTAAAATCAAATTGATTTCAAACTAAATCCAATGAGTAGGCACGGAGACAAGGATTACGTGTTGATTTGGAGTTGATTTGACCAAATTATGACCGAACCAAGTTTAAGGTTTAAACGGGTTCGATCGGTTTAAAACGAATTAGGGTATTTTTGAGGAAACTTTCACTTTCCTTTTTTTTCTCCCTTTTCTCTTTACGCACACAACATCCTCCGCCATGTTGTAGTCCACCGCCATTTCGCCCTTCCCTCTTTTTTATTTTTCCCTTCCTCTTCTTCCCCATCTCTTCTCCAATGGGAGTAAACCTGTAGTTTTTTCCTCTCCTCTTCTCAAGCACAAGAGTTCTCTTTTTTTCTCATTTCTCTTCTCCAGCAAGCAAGAAATGCAACATTAGCTACTGCCCTCTTCCAGCAACAAGAGTAATCCTCACATCTTCTTCCTCTTCTCGTGTTTTCTAGGATTTTCTTGGCACCGCAAGAATAGCCCTGTTTTGCCTTGCCTTACTCTCTTTGTGTCGTAGTCGAGCTCACCGAAGATAGTCGAGGTTGCTAACAAAGTAGGTAAAGCTCTCCCCTTTTGCTTCTTCCTCCTTATCTTCTCTTCTCTATTTTTCTCAAAAGCAACGGCCTTCCTTTTATTTTTTTTTTTTTTTTGTGAGAACAAGTTAGCTTATTATGTTTATTGTTTTGCTCATCAACTGCAACTTACAATTGTAGTTGTTGCTGAAAATCATATTAGGATTTCTACTTTTATTGATGTGGTTGCACAGAACAATATTGTTAGAACGTCATGCAAGCAACTAAACATACTTAGTGAGAAACAATTTGAAAAAATTATTGAAGGAATTTGCAATGGTGAACGAAGTATGAATCAAGAGAAGACATTGAAAAGAGGTGGGAGTACACATTGAAGTTCATATTATAAAACATTGTTGAGTTTGATATGCTTGTATCATTTATTTATTGATGTCCTTTTAATTGTTGAAGAGGAGGAAAAGATCACAAGCAAAGGGTGCAAGCAAATAATCCATTGGAATTGATAGAAAATATGAATTCATATTTCAAATGCACTTAATGAAAAATATCTTAGGAGTCACATATGATTTGTTGCAAGCTTTGCAAAGAAAAGATAAAGATATCATAAATGTCATGATTCTTGTAAGATCAAGCAACCATCAACTGCAAACCATAAGAGATGATGGTTGGGATTTGTTACTGAATGAAATTTCTTTATTTTGTGTTAAATATGAGGTAGTCACCCTGCAAATGGAAGACTTGTTAGCCTTTCATGGGAGATCATGACGAAATATTGAAGGAAGGACAAATCTTCATTATTATCATGTTAAAACATTTTATGAAATGATAGATTTGCAACATCAAAAGTTAATAGTCGGTTTAACAGATGAACATGGAGTTGTTGTTATGTATGACTTGTCTTGATCCATCAAATTCATTCTCTGATACGAAAAAATTATTTCAGTTTGCTCAATTTTATCCATTCGATTACTCCACGATGGAGTTAATGCATCTTGAGCACCGACTTGATAACTTTATTTTTAACATGCGAAGTAGTAATCAATTCTCTGAGGTTGCGAGGATTCAAGCTTACTAAGGGGTTGCTTGTTTGGAGGGTTTGGAATGGGAATGGAATGAAATTTGGTGTTTGGTTTGGGGAAATGATAGTGGGCCCCAGGGATTCATTCCTTAAAATATGGGAATGAGCCATTAATGAGTAATATGGGGAGTATGGGAATCATTCCCATTTCATTATTATATACAATCATTCCTATTACCTATCTCATTCCCTTATCCAAAACAAGCAGCCCCTAAGAGGATGATTCAATTGACGAAACATCGATTGTATCCTTTGGTATATTTATTTTTGAAGTTAGCATTGCTATTACCTATTGCAACTGCAACTCTAGAGAAAGTGTGTTTTTAACAATGAAAAAAATCAAAACCTCACTTCATAATCGGTTAAGAGATAATATGGTAAATAATTGTTTGGTATCATATATTGAGCAAGATGTATTCGATACAATTTATAATGAAGTTATTATTCAACATTTTCAAAGCAGAAATCTCATAAAATGTTATTGTAAAACATATGAAGTTAATATATAACTTTTATTATACATTTTGTGTTGTATTATTTTTTTTAATTTATTGAATTCACCCCCTAATTGAAAATCCGGGCTACGCCATTGATTATTGCCATAATTGAAGATAGGTCTGTCACAATATTTTGAACACAACCAATGTTTTGTTAACATGGAGGGAAGAAGTAGGAGAGCAAGGAAGTGATTTAAGTGTGGGGCAATAGGAGAGAAAAGAATGTATTCGCTCATTTTACTTCATCATGTTTACCTCAACAGAATTGAAAAGAGGAAACTAATGTCGCATGCTTATTTGTCATCCATCAAAAAAAAAATCACAAATTCCAGTTCTCTTCATTTCTGATGATTTGGACAAAAATAGAATGAAGTTAAATTCCTTTCACGTCTTAATTTTCCTTCTAAGTGAAAGGGAGAAATTGATAATTTTATTTCATTTCTTTTTCCTCTATTTCCGCCCAAATAAACACACCATTAAAACTGATTTAATAGTGATTTAATCACTCAATTCAGGATGATTCAGCCACAGTGGTGATTTGAAATCACCTTCTAATGATAATTACTCCTTGACCAAAAATTTGATAATTAACTTTTAGTCTCCTAATTATAAACCAAATCAATGGTCATTTGTCTGAAACCGAATCACATACTAAATACCACCCCAATTGAAAATTTACGCACAAGGTCAAAAACTGTGTCTTTGTCCTTAGTATTAAAGCGATCCTCACTACCTATCATAATAAAACCCTAAACATATCAGCAAGCGAAGTTCGTACCTCGTGTCGCAACTCCCATTTCTCTTTTGCTCGTCCTTAGAGCATCTACAAGGAAGGAAACAAAAAAAAAATACAACAATTCCAAAATAATTAATCGAACACGACAATGCATTTACTGCTTAAACCAATAAAATGGCACTAATCAAAAAGGGAAAAAACAATAACGAAGAAACAAGAAAGAAGTAAAGCCAGAATCTTTGTTTTATTTGAGAGAGTGGGAGAGTTTGTGCTCATTGTACCCATAGTCAATCAGAAATCAAGGGGCAAACCTCCCAATTCCAGTGTGACGAGACAAAATGTAGATCATAGACGACGTCTTTTCTTGGTTCTTACCTTTGGCGGAAGGCTTCTTCCTGAAGATATTCATGGTTCGTCGTCGCTATGACCGGAGGAAGTCAATCTATCCCAGATCGACGGAGATCGAGAAAGAGAGAGCGAGACCAGGTTTGGGGGCAAGGAAACGGTACACTGCGGCTCACCACGGCTCACCTGGAATAAGCCGCAGCTAAACGGAGAAAAATAACGTCGTCAACACGCAGCCCAAACTAGCCGTTGAGCAGTGGGGGCAGATTCGGTCCCGTGAAATGTAATAAAGAAATAGGGTAAAAAACACCTTTTTTAAAAAATAAATAAATAAACAACATAATAAAATACCTTTTAACTTTTTTGAAAAAAGAAATAACCTTTTTAATGATTTACATAATTTGAGAACTGTTTTGATTTTGCCCAAATAACAATGATAACAAGATAAATTGGACTATAAGATTACATAACATTGTTTTCTAGATAGATCAGTAGATGTTGCAACACAAGTTCTTGCCAACTTCAGGCTTAAGCAAAATGAGATGCATGACTTTTGTTGTTTCAACCACTTTTACAAGCTCACAGATCTAGAATAACTGAAATTGGGACTTAAACAAAAGACCAGTTCACAAACATGAAAGCAAGGCAGTGGGTTGAACCCTCTTCATTCAAGACCTTCCACGCAACAGCCTGTTCGTATGACACCGGCCTCCCCATGCTCGACAGGCAGACACCGCCGGGAAGATAAGCAAAGCCCTTCAATTGGGAGACAGTCGGAACAAGTTTAGGCAAATCAGAAATACAATTACACGAATGCAACAGCTTCACTTGCTTATTACTCACCTGTTGCATGATCTTTGGGAACTCCGAGCAAAGCATCTTTCGGGCACTATCGTCTAGGATGTTTTCCAGCATAATGTCTTGCAGTGCTATCAGTGTGGTTTCCAGCAGATCAAGACCAGCTTGGTTTGAGAAGGTAAAAACAGGCGAGGTCTGCAAATGGTGTTACATTCAAGGTGATTGAAGCATCAGAAGAGTGTTTGTGGTGTCGGTTGGCAAGCAGCCATAAAACAAGACAATTCATAAAATGATAAGAACTTGCCTTTAAAGAACAGCACATGATTGCATCCGAACACTGCCAAAGCATTTTCAACAAGGAGTCGTTAGCTTGTGAGTCTATCTGAAGTAGTGCAGCTCCAGTTTGAGCCCTAAAACAATTGATAAAAAGAGACCACCGGTAATTCAGTCAAGTATTAAGATTGCATTTCTTTCATCTCAGTGATCAATGCAGCAAAGCATGAAAGTATTGAAGAACAACTCTCAGTTTTAACATAAAGCCACAGCGGAGTAAAATACCTGTAGCTTCGGAAAATCCATTGTGCCAGAGTGTTAGCTTCAGGAGAGCCAGGTGGAAGAATTTTGGATCCAATCTGAAAGCCTGGTGTTGGAGAAATAGCCATAGCAACTCTTTGAACTGAGGAAACCACACTTCTAACATATTGTCGAGCCATTGCTGCTACATTGTCTCGAAGGTGATTCTCAAATGTGAACTGGAAGGCTATTGTGAGGACCGATCGCAGATTGTAGGCAGTTGAAGCAGTCTCATTAGTGGACCGTGGAGCAGCACCAGAACCAGTCTCTAGTGTGGATGCCAAATCGAGGGTTCGTGAAGGAGCAGAGGAATCCTAATAGTACAGTTTACAAAGCTAGTTACAAGTCGGGTAAAGTATCAAGTACATGAAATAAAAATGATTAGCCAACTATTTTTGATAATAAACAGAAGCACTAAGCAAAATAAAATATTATTTTTTAAACTATTGGATCTTTTTTGTTAGAGCAAATTACTCACTACGTCATCTGAATCCAAATCACTTGTATTTGTGTACAAAAACCCATGGAATACAATCTTAATCCAAGCCGATTCGGATCTATTGTCAGATGATATTGCCCCACTGAAACAGGCAGATCAATACCACTCATCCACGCGTGTACAAACCCACAGATCAAATCTCAGCACAAGTATCATGCCACCGTAAATATTAAAACCAACCCCCTACTTAGTGTAGTTCAGCATCGAATTGTACTGAAACACCTGGTCAGTGTCAATTGACATCATCATATACCAAAACCATGTCTATGTTGTTTAACATAGAACTTGTTTTACCTATCGAGGAACAACTAGGAGAACAAGCAATATTGGAGATAGCATGAGACATCCGAGAATGGAAAAAGTCCTACTCGCATTAACAATCATGAGATATCATTTGTCTTTCACATCCAATTAATCATAAAAATATTAAAACAATATCTACACCAGCAGAAGATGTAATCAAAAGTATCAATCATGTAGTTCTTCAAGATATAGTTAACATCATGATACTAACTGATTTAGGTTCCAGTGGTATAACACGAAAGCCTGAGGGCAGCAAAGGAACATCATCTGTAAAAGATTCATCGATGGGCGCAAAGACAAGCTGAGCACAGGCACCGATAGCATTCTCCTCAATTCCACTGCAAAGCTGCAATAGAAAGGATAGAAGAAATTCAGCAAACAATTCTAGTGTAAGACAGCTCGTACAATACAAACCTGTAACAAGGTCATATCCCTGGAGGATAAATTGACGTCTTGATTGAAACAATGACCCTCGATCTTGACCACCTCCAAGGACTGCAGTCACAAACAGAAAAAAAAATAAATAAATAACATCCAAAGAAGCAATCACCAACCATAAGGATACTTTTTCCGAGCATTAGAAAATAGATTACCTCTTCATGTTCGATAGTGTGAGCTAAAGGAAGTATCGCCTGATTGCCCAAAAGGCCAGAATTGACTCTAACGGTAGGGATTGAATAGGTACAACCTCTTAGTGATGCAGCCGAATAAGCATCAACAGCACAATCAGCCCATTCTGATCTATGCTCCCTCAAAAATCGAACCAGTATTGCAGGTGGTACATTCTACGAGCAAACAAGTTTGCAAAAATTCCAAATTACTGTCGAAAGATATAAGATGGCAGAATGAAGGAGCTTTCTGGAAATTTCAGATTAGACCTGCAGCAACATTGATGCTTTTGCACAGAGAATACCGCTGCCTATGGTCGAAAACATTGCTGAAGAATTACTATGAGACCCTATAATTCGATTCAAGGAAGAATCTACAGCAATGGTAACATCATCAACACCATCACTGCCCAGTAAAGACCAACCATCATCAGCAAAGCTATTCACTGCGTCATTGAAACCTCTGTAATAATCAATACAAACCAGAATTTTTAGTTTTAAACACACAGAAGAAGTTGGAGAAGACACTGCGACAGAATAGAAATCCATGACCTGTTCAATCTCTGCATCAAAATCCTCAAAACAGAAGGTTGTTGACTCCTACACTGAACGTCAGCACTAGCCTCAAAAGAAATTTGTCTTAGGTGGCGAAGGGCCTGCAAAAAGTGGATAAGGCATAAGTAGTGGAGAAGCTGAGTCGAGCAATTAACAACAAACAAAAAGGCTTACAGCAAGGGTCAGTTTCTGCGCTAGAAATGTTGATGATTCATACAAGGGTCTTAGAACCTCAGGTACACTGCATGCCTGGAGTATGAAAGATATAGCCAATAAAAAAAAGAAGTAAACCTCTCTAAAGATATAGGGAAAAAAAGAAAGAAAACTCACATCTAAATCAATATGATCTACAATGTGAATCATCGAACCACCACCATCACAAGGTCGAATTAGAAAACCACTGGGAAGTACTTGCCCTCGTACAAAGCTTGGAGCCGATGGCCCAGCCGGACCACCAGTTGCAGGAGTCAATGACCTCTCACAGGTCTGAAATAATGGTGTCATGCCGATGTACAATGACCCGTGTAAGCACAGAACCCAACACTCAAACTAAATGAATATCTTAGCAAAATCCATACCACGAGACTGCCGTCTTCAAGAGCTGTGGTATACCTCAGTGTCCAAAAATCCCTGGCTACTGCCAAAGTAGTAGGCGCATATGCCTGTATAAATGAGATAAAATACAACCAAAATATGTAATCATCAAACTGACCAACTTGTCAGAACAAATCAGAAAAGAGCAAACCTGCATGTATATAAGCTCAATATTTCCTCCATTACCAGTCGGAACTACACTGAGCACATCAAGGCAACGACAATCACGATACCAAGAAGGACGATCTTTAAGAATCTCTGCAACCTAAGGTCCCAAACACACATCACTATTGTTAAACGGATGCAAACTGCCTAAATGAGAATTCAGTATGCAATGACTCACCCTGGTGGGCTCTAGACTCACGAGGCCACAGGTTCGAGCTGCAACTCCAATAGAATTGTGAGAAACAGCAACAATTCCAATGGAATCCGGACCAGGCTATTATAGAGAATGAGAAGTATCATGCTACTTGAACACAGAAAGTTAGGCTAAAACCAGGTGGTCAAATAGTTCTAGAAGATCACCTTCATCCCAACCATCTGAACCCAATTAACAGCAGTTCCAGTAGCTTTTGCCAGGAACTCTGCCAAGGTCTCCTCCGCAATTGCAAGAAGACTACAACAGAAATATCCCCAAACACAACAAATTGTTAGACACTAAACTCGTCTTTTACCAAATACACTATTGTTACCTGGTTGGGTTATTAGCATCTCTTTGAGGAGGCTGAGCCGTTAAGTTTTGCTGATGGTGAAACTGACCGCTTGTAATCACAGACTCACAACTGGTGTTTCTTGTTGTCACAGATGCCTGAATGTTCAGTGACAAATAGTAAGATCGATTAAAAACTTCATACAACAGAGTTTAGTGTGTGTTTTCAGAATTGAAATATGACAAATATTTCATAAAATTGCATTATTGTTCATAATGGATTGCCAAAATAACAGCAGCTGTGAGGAACTACCTATCCAAGTCGAAACAGATAGATAACATATTAAGTTCCTGTACTAGATGGAGTGAAAAGATGAAAAAATTGGTAGATACGATAACAAGTACAATAAGAAAATAATTCAAACAAGAACATTGCATTTTTTTTTTATAGGCACTTCAGAAAGTATGATAAGCTTAGTTTAAGCATACATACATTTTGCACTTGCTGGCACATATGGCCATTCTGATAAACAAGTTCAGACACCTGCTTTTGCAGCCGATCATTTTCTTCCATTAACAGTTTATTCATGGCACTGAGCTTGCGATTAACTGTTAGGAGCCGAAAGGATTCCTTCCTCTGCTTTTCCCGACATCTAGCAAAAGAAAAGAGTGAATACTACAAATTTGACAGTCATACAATTAATGCATTACAAATTATTTATATGCTGATAAGTATCAATCCTCTACCACAGTTCAATGGTCAAAACTTTGACAGGAATTAACAACTACAGAAAAAACTAAACTTTTGACAAGAATCTTTAGATGTCTTTCAGAATTTTTTTGGCAAAATACATATATACATATTAGAAACTTAACCCAAAATATAAACAGATACCAAAATTTCAGCACCTGGAACTTCTGAAACAGCAAATTTGCAACACTTAAAATATGATCAAAGAAAAATACACTAATTCATCAAACAAAGAACAAGAACTTGTCCCCAGTTCATCTTAAGAAATTCCAGATATTTATCTGCAGCAGAACTACATCCTAGAAATGTCCTCATTAAGTAACAAAATTCAATCCTCAGACTACTCTGATGGGCGAGTATGAGAAGAAAAGAACCAGAATTGCTCAGAAAGGTAATGGATAAATAAAATAAACCTTATACATACACCAGCACATAAAACTCCTTTCATATTTCTAAGATTTTATTGATTGCGATAGAATGGACAAAGAAAAAGTGGAGTCATAACGTACAAACAACACTAATTCTGCTAAATTCGACATAGATGTAACAGTGTCCTAACACAAGAGCCCAGCCTAAAACTTAAAAGGAAGAACAACGAAGGAGAAACATTCCCGAGCTATTATACGAAACCTAGACTTGAAGAACCTAAATTTATCCTAATAACATGGACAAAATTCAATACGAGGGAAAAAAATCGACCTAAAACTACTTTTTTCCCCCTCACTCAAAGTTTACCTTCTGTTCTGGAACCAGACTTTGATCTGCTTTGGTTCGATGTGGGAGAGGATGGGGCACTCCCGTATGAGCTGCTGCCGCCTGAGAGAACTCGGCTTGGGGCACTCGCTATAGACCCTCTCAAGCGCCTCCACTTGCTCCGGCGTGTACCTCACGTACTTTCCAGCATCCATCACCGCCTCTTCCTGATGTCCCTTCCGCGCCTCCTTTCCACTTTCCACCAACTCCATCTCCATCCGCCCTCACAGAAGGAGAAAAAAAACCCTAAAAATCAAATATTTCCACAACAGAGGCGCTCACCGCCTCGCAACTCCCGCGACCACTCCTCTTCCTTTACCCAGGCAGAAGGGAACGCATCGTAGCGCCTCAGACCTCGCCGACAGCACAGCAGAGACAACCCCCAATCTCCGCTCTTCTCCCTACACAGGGGGCATAGCTACGGCGTCAGTGACGAACAAGAATAAGAAGAAGGGCGAAAGAAGACGATTTTCTTCTGGATGCGTGCTGGATTTCGTCGGCCAGTGGCTTTACGGTGGGAGCGGCGCGTTTAAAGTTCAAAAGCTGGGGAGTGCGGCGATGTGCTGCTGCCCCTTCTCCTTCCGTATGCTTTTTCGTTTGCAGAATAATAGCAAAGTGATTAAAAAACTACTGTTTTAGAGGAAAAGTTTTGGATTTTTTAATGGCGCTCTGCTGGTGCCGCTCGAGCTTGGCCTGCCTCACACCCTCTGGTAGCACTGCACCTGTGGCTGTGTTGGCGAGGGAGGAGTAAAGATAAAAGTGCCTCTTTTTATCGCTTCAATGCGATTGCGCGCACACAGAGTGAAGGAGATAGGAGAGAGATTGCTTCAAACATCAAATCAAATGAGGGGAGGGGAGGGGAGGGGAGCGTCGTATCGATGTGGTGGTGGTGTCAGTGGTAAAGAGAGATTGTATTGGTATGCAGGAGTAGGTGGCATGGATTGCATGATGCAATGGATGTTTGTGATGGGCAAAGCAGACGGTGTTGCCTACATGACCTGCGCAGCGCTGCTGAGCCCAGGTGCTCTCTGTCCTTGTCTTCTTCTGCACCCTCTCTCTCACGCTCCACACTCCATTTCAGTAGTCTCATTTCATTACTTCAACAAATCTAACAAAGTTCACCCTTTTTTCTAAATTTATTTTTATATTCAATAATTTACTTCATCCAACAATCATCCAAACCTCAATGATAATAATACGTTGTTGCCCTGCGAATCATTCAATGGTTAGATATTCTAATGGACATTGTAAAAAATTTTAATCCAAGGATGAAAAATTGTAATAAATTTTATGATAAAATAAAAAATCATCCCTAATTAGTAACAAAATTAGTAATGAAAAAGTTTGGTTCTCAATTAGTAACCAATAATATTTTATCACAAAATTTATTGTAAATTAGTGATTAATTTTGATATTTATCACATAATTTGCAAAGAATTCCATATTTATTAAAAATTTTACAACAAAAATATTATTAGTGGTAAATTTTACAACGAAAATAATATTCATTGCAAACTCTCCGACGAATCCCGAATTCATCGCAAAAACTTGCAAAAATATAGGAATTGATGCAACTAATTTTGTGATGAATCAATGGATTCATCGCATAATTGAAAAATAAAAAATAAAAAATAAATGTGCTTGAAATCAATGGATTCATCGCATAATAGTCACACTAAATTATCTATCACCGCAAGACTATTAAATATCAAGGCGGAGCAAAATGTGTCTGAAGATTTTTTTAATGATTTCGTTCAAGTTATTGGAGAGACATTGCCACGTGATCACATAATGGCCAATAATTTTTACAGTATGAAAAAACTTGTGAAGAAATTAGGTCTTTCTGTGGAAAGAATTGATGTTTGAAGAGATAGTTGTATACTATATTAAAGAGATGATGTAGATATAGATGTTTGTAAATTTGATAATTAAGGTAGGTACAAGAGCACCAGAAGGAGTCAACAACGACGTAAATCATACAGTCAGTTGTTTTATTTACTTTTTACTCCTAGGTTATAAAAGCTTTATGCATCAAAGGAACTGTTGAACACATGACTTAACATGCAAATCATCAAACAGAAGAGGGACTAATGTGTCATCCATCAAATGTAGAGACGTGGAAAAATTTTGATAGAACATATCCAGAATTTACAAAGGAGACTTGAAACATTAGATTAGGCCTTTGTGCTGATGGATTTACTCTATTTGGCAAATTATGAAAAAATTATTCTTGTTGACAGTTATCTTGACTTTGTATTATCTTCCACCTAGGATGTACATGAAAACACCCTATATAATTTTAACATTAGTTGTATCAGGCTCATTAATTCGAATAAGTTAATAGATGTTTATATCCAACCACTAATTACAGAGATGAAACAACTATGAGATGAAAGTTTTCCTATATACAATGTTTATACTAATTAGATGTTTGTAATGAAGGTTACTATTCTTTGGCCTATAAATGACTTTGCTGCTTATGATATGCTATCGTGTTGGAGTACCACTGGGATCTTAAGATGCCTAATATATATGGAGAGATCAAAGTCAATCCGATTAAAGCACAGGAAGAAGTCAAGTTATTTTGATTGTCGTAGACAATTTTTACTACCAAATCTTAATTTCAAAAAGAATAAAGATAATTTCACTAAAAATAGAATTGAAAGAACACCTCCGCCATTAGGATTAGCAGGTCAACAAATTTAGTTAAGAATGTTTAACTTTCCATCTGTTATTGAAGAGTCACATAATATAATATATGAATATAGAAGTACACATAAATGAACTAAATAGAGTATATTTTTAGATTTATCATATTGGTTTAGTCGTTTAATTCATCATAATCTCAATATAATGCATATTAAGAAGAATATTTTTGATAATCTGATAATACAGTGATATATATCAATGGAAAAAAATCAAAGACAATCTGAATGCAAAAAAAGATATGTGACTCCTTTATAAAATACCCACTCTAAATGTCAATGAAAGTAATAGGGGACCAAAGCCAAAGACAACTTATATATTGAATAAGGATCAGGAATTTATTATTTACGAATGGTTGAAATCATTAAAATTTTTAGATGGTTATCTCTCTAATCTTGAAAGATGTGTCGATATGAAGGAATACAAATTTATTGTCTTGAAAAGTTATGACTATCATATATTCATACAAAGGCTCATTCCTATTAGTTTTAAGAAACTCTTACTAAATTTTGTATGGGGGTCATTACGGAGTTAAGCATTTTCCTATATGATATTTGCTTAATAGTTTTGAAACATTCACATATAGAGATGTTAGAGAGAGATATTCCAATCATTTTGTGTAATTTAGAAATAATATTTCCACCCTTATTTTTTTATTCCATGGAATATTTTTTAGTTCACTTAGCATACGAGGTCAAAGTTATGTTGGAGGACCTATCTATTTTCGATAGATGTATCCATTTGAATGGTAAAATTTTTATTTTCTATACTTTAATAATATATTATTTTAAAAATTGACTAATTTCATTATATATTAATATCTAATATAATTTATTTTATTACCATCAGATTCATATATCATTTGAAAAAAAAAGTAAAAAAATAAGGTACAAGTTGAAGCCTCTATTGTTAATGGATGCATTATGGAGGAAGTAACAACTTTTGCATCATATTATTTTGAATCTCACGTTCAGAGCAAAAGAGGAAGAGCTGGAAGAAATGATGAGAGTCATATTGATCCAAATTTAAATTCATTACCAATTTGTAACTACTTTGGTCGATCAAGTGAACCTTGTAAGCAGAGATACTTAACTAGTCAAGAATGGAGGGCAACCTAGACATATATTGTTGGTATAATTTATACTAACGGTCTAACTTAGGTTTTGATGAATGATAAGTGAGTTAAGTTAGGTATTGTCATAGTTTAACCTTATTATCGAGTGTGCAAGGCTTACTAAACCAAGTCAGGATGCTCGATTTCTAATTGGTTGAATACTGGATATGTGATTTTGAAAAGTAGAGATGCTCGATTCCCAATGGGTTGAAGTCTAAATGTGGGATTCTAGCAAGGGTCGGGATGTGTGATTCCCGATTAGAAAAGACCATATGTCCGATTCTGTTAGGTCGGGATGTTTGATTTCTGAAGTCTTAATGCATGATTTCGGAGGTAACTCTACACCTGGTAAGTCACTGGAGGAGAGTGACTATGTGAAGATGCGTTCTCGTTCGAAGGGATAGTAGGCGTCAGTCTAATTTAAGTCCATTATGAAAACTTAAATTGAAATCCTAACTAGATCCTGGTCTTGAAAAGACATAATATAATTACTACTTCTTACTATGATTGTGTGAAACTGTGTCTTGCAGGATATACTTTGTATTGTTGGACTAACATATTTTACAGGGCAAAAGGAGCATAAAAGACCTAGGATGAACAGTATCCGAGGGGCCTTCCATGATATGGAAGGCACCTTTAGTGCCATGGAAGGCACCTTCCACAGGATAAAATTTAGACTTCGTCGCAGATAAAGGCCGGGTTGTTTGGGATCAGATTTCTCATATTGGAGGCGCCTTCAAAGTTATGGAAGGCGCCTTCCATACCCTTTATAAGGGTGTTTCGCTCAAACCACATTAGAAACAACTACTATCGAGTTTCTACGTGTTCGATCAACTTTCTGACTACTCCGGCTTCCTGTTGCTACTTCATAGAAGTCCATCTGCCACCAAGCTGCCCTTTCAAGTCATCTAATCATCTCTAACAGACCGACAACAACATACAAGCGCTCTTAATTATTGATAATATTTTTATTAAGTGTTGCACTTTTTATTACTACTTTAAAAAGGGGAAGTGTAGGTTGTTACACTGTTCCTATCTCTTGTATTCAATCACTTCTTTCGGTAGTTCTGAAAGAGACTTTTAATGAATTACCTATCGATCGGTCCGCGGGACCTAGGTCTTGAAGTAGGATTCGTCAAAGGCTCTGAACCAAGTAAATCCTTGCGTTTGTGTCTTTTTTCGTTTCTGTCTATTTCTTTCTCTGTTGTGTACTCTTGTTTTAAAATGTAAAAAGACTAATTTTCAAAACCACGTGATTCATCCCCTCTCATATATGTCTTGGTCCAACATATAATTTATTAAATTATCCAGAAGTATTGTTATATTACGAGTTAGTATATAGCTTTTATTTATTTTATTTTTTATGTCATAAATTATTTGTGTTATAATTTATTTTTTTATGGTAGGATTTTTTAAAACTTATATTCTAAATTATCGACACAAGAGTTTGATCACTTATGTAAAGAAAAATTTACACCATGGTTCAATTCATATGTAAGTAAACAATCTAAATTTAATTTATACATATGCAGACTATTCACAATTGACGTATTTGACTTTAAGTTCATGATAATCAAGCTCACCTTAAACATGATTTACTAATCCATTTATCATGGGGTCCAAAAGTATTGCTATGCACTTGGTCAACATATTTCATAAATGGATATGGTTTTCATACTCAATAATATGGAATGCATAAGACTACAATAAATAGTAGGGTTTGTGTTCAGTTATCCAATAATGGAGGTGCAAGTAATGATTTTTATGGTTTATTAGATGAAATTATATAAGTAAAATACCCTAGGCCAGAAATGTGAGTTATTTTATTTATGTGTTGCTGGTTTGCCCCTATTAGAGAGATGAAGGTGCATCCACATCTAATTTAGTTAAAATAAATCATAAGAGATTGTATAAGAGATATGAACTATTTTGTGTTGGCACAACAAGTGATTTAAGTATTGTATTCTTCATATCCTAGTTTAAAATGTGACAAAATTGATTGGTGGGTTATTTGTAAAACCAAAGCATGGAAAAATTGAGAAATGTTGGAAAGACACTGCATATCAACAAGAGGCCGAATTTACCAACATATTTCAGATCGAAGAATATATTATTCCAACTTTATGAGATCCCAGCGGAGTAATGATAAACTTGGATGAAGTGAAATTTATGAGAATAATGATGATGATAATAATGACAATGATGTAAGGATGATGATGAAAATGACAATGAGGACTTTAATGTTTGGTGATGGATAAGTTTTGTAATCTTTCTTATATAAAAATGAAACTTTTTATTTGTTTGTTTTGATGTAGAAAAAGAAGAATAATAGATGGAGAAGAAAGTGGAAGAAGAAGATGATTTGATGATCTAACCTATTGACCCGTATGAATTTGATATGTAACCTATTAACTTATTTGTATGGATTTGATATGTAAGGTGTTTATTTGTATGGATTTGATATGTTAGATATTTGTTTGTATGGATATTGTTTATTTGATTTCATTTTGATAATTTTTTTACTTGTATATTGTAGATTTAGTTTAGAATATAGGATGTGTTGAATGTATATGTTAAATAGGACGTGTTATATAAACAGGTTTGGAAATAGTTGATGTATTGTATTAACATATGTCACAAATTTGGAAAATTATCATATTGGCAACGAATCTATATTTGTTGTAAATATGCGACAAAAATAGTATTCGTTGTCAAATATAGCAAACCAGATTTAGCAACGAATACTATTTTCATTGTCAAATCTGCGACGAAAACTATATTAGTCGCCAAATTTGGGATAAAAACAAAATTTCAGTGAAGATTTATATTTGGTAATTTTTCGACGAATTTTATTTTCGTTGCAAATTTGCAATGAAAATTTCCACGAAAATAAAATTTATCACAAATTTTGTGACGAATTTACATGTTTTCGTAGTAAAATTTAGCAATGCCTAATTTGGAATGAAAAAATTTTCGGAATTCTTGCAAATTGATTTTGGGATGAATTTAAAAAATCATCGCAAAAATTGTCCCAAAAAGCCTATTTTTTATAGTGGGATAACTAAGAGAACTAATGTTGAGTCTGTAGTGGTAGGGGATTTTCTCTCCAATGAGAAGAGAGTTTAAGAATGTTGGTCGTCTGAATGGGCCAGTAATAGCATTTCCCAATTTACCTTGGTAGCTAGTGAAAATTTTCTATAGGACTGAACTGATCCAAGAATTAATTGGTTCGAAGAGCTGGATACCTAATATCAATTAAAAATAATAATAATAATATTGCCCCTTACACTGTGAAAGGGTAAGATATTTGGTGAATTCAAGGTATCATGTTTCGAAATCTAGATGGGGCAAGAGCATACTTCAATAGATTTTTTACGATTGATTGTTGGGCGAATTAACATAATATTTTCATATTTATTTGATGGATAAATTAAGAGAAGATTGTTCACCTTCAAAATTAATCAAGTAGGTATGAGCCTGATATTTAGATTAATAAGAAAATAATAATACTATTTTATGGTCAAATATAGTCTAAAAGAAATAAAATCTATTGTATAGAACACTTAAAAAAATTGATAAATATACTATTTTTTAGTTGTGTTACTTGTAGGACCGAAAGCGCTGGAGGAGGGGTGAATAGTGCTCATGGTCTTTTCATGATTTCGAAAAATAGTCAGAGTAAAATGCAGCAAAATAAATAAAGAAAATAAAAGCAATACCGACACTTTTAGTTTTACTTAGTTCAGAGCATTTAATGACTCCTCCAAGACTCACACTTGTTGAGTGTTTACTTTGAGTAATTCACTATCAATTTGTAGAATTATAGAGACAAGTACAAGTACAATTGAATTAGAGATTAAATGCTATAAATGAAAATTATATCGACGACTTAGAGAGTTGGAGTTTAAAGCTTTAGGTCGTCGGAGCAACATTACGACTTTGTTGACTTGTCTTTTGAGTAGCACACAATAGAGAGATCGTGAGAATTCGTTGTCTGAAGTGTTGGTCGAGACCTCCTTTGATAGTCAAGTTGAACTTGATTCTATCCATTGATCTCGAGATCACTGTTCGTGACTTGACTTTAATCGGTCAACCGATCCACCCTGATAGGTCGATTGATCCTTCTATATTGATCTGACTTTCCGTCCAGATGCTGCCGCTTCAGATGAGATCTTGGTTCGGTCGATCGATCTCGTCGTTCAGTCGACTAATCCTGCTATCCTCGCTAGCTTATCTGTCCGATCAACTCATTGTTTATCAACTGTTCAGTCGATTGAACCTCCCTGTTTGGTCGATCGATCTCTCGGTCAAAACTTCATCGTGAGCTAAAATTTAATCTTTTTACTTGGGGGTTCAGTCGACTAATCCGGACATTTGGTCGATCGAACAAAGTAAAATCCTAACCTGCAAAATATTAGTCTTTTTGCAAAACATAGTTAAAATTATAGGCAAACAATATATAAAGAATAATTTTGACAGCCTCCGGATTATTGTTCGGTCCTGATTTTGTGTTTCGCTGAAACTCTAGGTAGGACCGATGTCTACTGCTCTCTTTTCAGGGAATGCATCCTCACCTACTCCTCTCAGGAGAGTTTACTTTTTACCAGACCGGTCTGGACTTTTGCTTAGCATCCAAGACATCAAGACTTTATGTTGGATGTCTGATTCCTAACCCGTCCAATCTTCCACCTGGTGTCCGCGACCCCCAGGATTTTCACCTAGCGGACCGGTCTGGACTTTTGCTTAGCATCCAAGACATCAAGACTTTATGTTGGATGTCTGATTTCTAACCCGTCCAATCTTCCACCTGGTGTTCGCGACCCCCAGGATTTTCACCTAGCATCCTTGACTCTAGAATTTCACCCAACATCCTCAATTCGCTAAAACATTGTCTAGTCCCCCGGATCAGGACTTCATTAGCTAACTGCAACTAGGACTTTCCACCTCTCTAGCCTCAACGAGGACTTTCCTTTGCCTAAGATCACTTAGGATTTTTCTACACACTTAGTTATACTTGTTAGATCATAAGATAGCTTAACTTTGAACCCCTTTATCATTATCAGAATATAAATTCGATCATCCTTGCTAGACCCGACCTCGAGCCGAGTCTGGGGCGGCTTTGGCCCGGACCCGGCCCGGGCCTGTAACCGGGTCAACGGGTCGGTTGCCCGTTGACCTGGTTTGCCGGGTCGAGCCGGAACCGGCCCAGCAAGTTGCCGGGCCGGTTTCAGTTCATTGGTTGTAAAAACCGGCGAACCGCCGGTTAACCGGTGGGTTGAACCGGCGGTTCAGCCGTAAAATTTTTTTTTTTTTTAAACGGCTTGAACCGTCGGTTAACCGACGATTCATAGTTGTTGGAATCGCCGGTTAACCAGCGGTTCGTAGCCGTTGGAAGGGTTTTTTGGGTATTTTTTTTCAACGGTTAGGATCATTTGACCGTTTTTTGATCAATAGCTATGATTTAGTGTCCGTTATTATCAAAACTCTATAAATAGAGAGCTCATTTTATCATTTTTCACACACATCTTCTCTACTCTTAATCTCATTTTCGTATTCTCTAATCTCTATACGCTTTCGTTTCCAATTTTCAATTATAATGGAAGGAGGTCGCGGAGGTGCATCATCTCGAGCTCGAAAGGGAAAGCAAATAATGAATCCGCGAGAGGAGGACCCCAACATTCAATCCACCGATGATGAGATCGAGCATCTTCCGAATCCGACACTCGAAACACAAGGAAGTACCGATGCAATTTCTTCTAAGGTTCGGGAACTTCCTCCTCTAAAGTCTTCTATTTTCACTAAACATTTTGAGAAGGTCACTCTTCCGTCAGGAGAAATGCGTGCAAAATGTAAGCACTGCGATGCTTCCTACAAATTCCAAGCCGGCGGTGGCTATGGGTCGTTGAAACGATATGTAGAAATGAAGCACCTGACGGAATATGGACTCGACCGTTCTCAAACACAATTATCAAGATTTTCTTCAACTAGCGGTAGTACTGATTCCGATTTATTTTTATATTCGGATAATAAATTAAGAGAATCATTAGCTAAATTTGTTTCCGTAGAACATCTTTCTTTTAGTTTTGGATCTAAATGCACATTTGAAGATTTTTGTAAAGAATCTCTTAATCCATGTGCTAAACGTGTTCGTAGGACTACACTTACTCGTACAATTAAAAAATTAGTAAAACAAGGAAAAAAGAATTTAATTGATGAATTTAGTAAATTAGATAATAAAGTTTCTTTATGTTCCGATATTTGGAGTGATCATTGGCAAACACATTCGTATATGGGTGTGACTTGTCATTGGATCGATAACTCTTGGAACCTCCAAAAAAGATTATTAACTTATAGAGTTTTTGATGAATCACATAATGCTCATAATATCGCACAATTATTATGTTTAATTTTAGAAGAATATGATTTAACTCATAAAATATTTTCAATATCATTAGATAATGCTAGTTCTAATACTGCTTGTATAGATGATCTAAAATTTGTTTGTCAACCTATTATTGGAGGTTTATTTTTTCATATTCATTGTGTATGCCATGTTTTAAATTTATGTGTTCAAGATGGTTTAAAAATTTTAGAAAGTTATATTAAACCAATTAGAATTGTAATTTCTTATTTATGGTCTCATCCATCTATAATGAAACAATGGGGTAGGTTTTGTAAAATTAATGGAATGAGACCTAAAAAATTTCCACGTGATGTACCAACACGTTGGAATTCAACATACCAATTATTACAAGATTCATTTCAATATAAAGAATTATTATGTTCATTTTTTGCACAAAACACTAATACTAATATATATTTATTTTCACAACAATGGAATATTTGTAGTAGTATTTGTGAAATTTTAAAAGTATTTAATGATGCAACCGAACAACTTTCCGGTGTTTATTATCCCACTGCTCAATTAGTTTTAGAAAATTTTTCTAATATAGTATTAGTTTTAAATGAACATATTAATAATGAATCTTTATCTCCTTGCATCTTAGCTATGAAAACTAAATGGGAAAAATATTTTTATTTAATTCTTGAAATTTATTTAATTGCATTTGCTTTAGATCCTAGATTTAAATTAAAAGTTTTACAAGAAATGTTAACTTTATATTATGATGCTTTAATTCCAATTAAAGATTCTTCTTAATATTATATATAATGTTAGAATTTATTTATATGATATTTATAATCAATATTATGCAAAATATGGAACACAAATTAATATTTTTGAAATACAACAAACTACTAGTAGTAATTTAAAACTTACAAAAACACAACTCTTATTAAAAGAACGGACAAAACGTCCACGAGGATCCTCAAGTTCAACACAGGAACTTGAGAATTATTTTACGACTTCTTTTGATTTTAATGAAGCAGATAGTGAAAACTTCGATATCTTAAAGTGGTGGTCATAGAAGGCTCAAAGCTTTCCCGTTCTCTCCATGATCGCAAAAGAAATTTTAGCTTGTCCAGTGTCAACTGTTGCTGTGGAGCAGACGTTTAGTGCCGGCGGTAACATATTAGATGAATGACGATCAACTTTGTCTCCCGACTCATTGGAAGCCCAAGCATTACTGGACGATTGGACCAGAGCGGAGAAAAGAATCCAAGGAATGCAATTTTCAGATGACGAAGTTGAAGATTTTGATACTGAAGGAACAAATACAACAAGAACAGGAAATGGAAGTGAATGAAAATGTAAAAGGATAAAAATGTAAAAGAACTACGTGGGCTTTGATTCCCCTAAAGGGATACATAGGCAACTTAAATAAGTGCAAGCCCTTTTTCCAATAAATTTTAATTTCTAATTTTTAATTTTTAATTTTTTTTAACATATTAATCTTGAACCATGGTGAACCGTGACGAACCGTGAACCGAACTGTGAACCGGCGATTCTGAACCGTGAACCGTAACCATCTTGGGCGGTTAAGGTTAAAGGTCGACTTGCCTGGAACCGTTGAACCGTCGATTCTGAACCCTTGAACCGTCGATTCCGAATCATGGTCAGATACTCCTTGCACCAACGCCCTTTATTATTTAACCTAAGAAAGAGAGATAATTTATAGTACCAAATGACCTTCTACATGTAAGGAACTAATTCAAACCTTGCTCCTCTAATATAATTTACATCCGAGTACCAGATTATCGAACTTCGATGAATATCCTTAAAAGTATATATTGTCATTTTATGAGACAGTAGAATATATATAGTTGGGTTTTTTTTTTCTATTTAAATTTATGTTTAATTTTAAAAATAAATGGCACATTTGTTGAGAATGACAAGCCAAGCCTTTAAATCATTGGGTTGGTTAAAGAGAGACATTGTTGAGTTTGACAATGGGTCCAATGATTTTTTAGGGTGATTTAAATGTTAAATAAAAATTTTATTTCAGAAGTTTGCATAATTTTCTATATGCTTTTTACAAGGTGATGTTTTGAACATTTTGAAGGACTGACCAAGAAATGAAAATAGTTTTTTTTTTTCTTTTTTATGCAAAAATTAGAGAAGGGATGAAGTTGACATTTCCTTAATCAAATTTGAGTATATATCCTCTCTTTTTCCCCCTCTATTTTTATCAAGAATTGGAGGATTCTTCATTAAGAGTTTTCATGAATAGTTTAATTTTTATTTGATGATCGAAAATATCAAATTGGTTGATGTAAAGTATTTATAGTAGTCTAAAGTATCAAAGGAGCAATAAGAAAATAGCATAATCCAAAGACAATTAGTATCATTAAATTATAACTTGTAGATTGGCTTAGTTTATATGGTGGCTAGCGAGGCTATAAGGTGAAACAATTAGTATCATTGAATTATGCCTTGTGAATTAGTTCCATTCATATGGTACATTAATTTAATCGATCTTAGGAAAGGATTGATGATCAAAACTTGATCGAACATTTGAATACAATCAAGTATCTCATAGATGAGTAGCCAAATTAAATATGGAAGAGACTATATATCAAACTACGAGTTAGAACAAATATTCATCACATTAGTTTCCTCTAATTTATTTAATCACTTGTGAAAAATACTCAGGTTGTAATGTAATTAAGTTTGGTTAGGAATCATTTAATTAAATTTGTAGTGCAATGTAATTAATATTATATTAGTATGTTTGGGGAAAGAGTTATATACTATATTATAAAGGTGATTATATTTTTTTTTATTTGGTGTGCATTATTTTTTATAAGAACTGTAATTTATATTATTATAAAATAGTAAAAATATCTTATGGCCTATGCTAGTGATGACAACGACTGACGACATCGACGTCTGGAGGCGGAGACAGCCAGCGATATTGGACAGCGAAGGCGACCGGTGATGGCAGACGACGGAGGGCGACGGCGGACAACGGACGGCGGTGGCAGTTGGTGACGGTGGACGGCGGACGGCGGAGGCGGCCAAAGACGGCGGTCAACGGTGACAGCGACGTCGACAGTCGGTTGATGTAAGAAATAGACTAGAGATATATTTGGTATTTAAATTTTAATTAAACTTTGAGCTTGAAATGTAATTGAATTGGTCTAATCCAGATTATAAATTTTATTATCTTTTGTAATTCATATTATATTACATTACAATTTTAAAACTTTATCAAATAAAATAATCAATATTGTAATATAATTTTGATTATATTATAAGACTGATTATCCTTCACCAAACGTAGTCTAAGTGACTCTCAATTTAACAATTAATTCCATCTCCATCCACTAACATCAAAAGCATTTGCAGCCTCGAGATGGTAAGTGGTGGCATGCTTGTCACATGAGATCGTAGGGTCGAATCATAGGGCTATCGGGACATAAATTTCCGGACCTTGTGTAACTCATCCCACCACCACTTGCCCTTTCGATTGTCGTGATTTACTTTCTCGTGATGGCCTAGGATCGGGTGTGCTGGAGATGAACGATTTCATCTTTTTGCCACATTTGTAGCGTCGAGACAATAATATAGTGACAACACATCAGTATGTCAGGTATTTAAATTAAGAAATGAATTTTTTTTAAATGAATAATTGACTTAAAAATATTGAATTGATAGATTACTCGAGTACTTCTTTATTTACTGTAATAGCAGATAAAAAATTTATATGAGACCTAAACGATCATTTCTGACTTAATCGGCGTCAGCCGAATATACCATAAAAAAAACACCTGTAATTCTGTCAAACACTTATTTATATGAAAGTGGAGTCATTTTCAAAGGTGCAGCGCTTTTTTATGAAATGCGTATTAACATTAATGAAAAAGCAATATGATTAGAACATTATCCTTATCTACTTTCGGTAAATTTAAAGTTTTTTTAAAGGATTAATGCTTTCCTTAAAATGAAATTAAAATAATATGACTACTCCATATTATAATTAAAAATGAAAAATAAACACGAATAGTATGTAATAAGAAGGGCTACCAATACTTTCCATAAAAGTGGAAACATTAAACTTAAAAAATATAAAGGTATTATTATGAGAGCACGCATATAATAGCTCATCATTACCAATTGATATATATTTGTGTGAAATTTAAAAGAATAAATAATATAAGTTTGCACAATTAATGTTAATTCATATGGGTATACATAAAATTAGTACCGAATTTGAAAAGATTAAAGATAATTTAAATTGTTAGTTAATAATGTAAACTATTTAATAAATTTAATCACATGAAGAAAGGAACTATTAGATGCCCTATTATATAAATTATTGTTTTTTATAAAGTGTAAGTATTAAATTGTAAAAATATATCAATATATATTTAAAAGAAATTATAATGCACTATTCTATAAAATAACATTATATTACATTAATAGAACTAAATAATTTAAGTAGTTTATTAATAACAATGCTAATTTATTTTAAAATTTTAAAATTAGAATAAATAAAAAGTTTATTATAGTTTATTGATATTATGAATTAATTGAGCACCAATTTTTTTATATTATTTAAGATATTATAAGTATAATGACATGCATGAAGTATAAAGAATACATTTATTATTAATCAAGAGTACAAGAATTTTAATCCTGGGTAATGGTCTGATGATTAGGTTCTTCAATAATTAATCAAATATTTAATAATTGAATATTTTCTATGGTATATTATAGAGATTTTTCTCAAGTGAGATTATAATGCTAAGAATGCTAACGGATTGGATGAGCCTCTACGAGTACTTTTTGATTATCCTAATAACTGGTGGAAAATTTCTGTGAGGTAGGAAACTTCCAGTTGGGAGATTATTGGTGTAATCGTCCTAGAGTGAAGGTTGACTAGTTCTACTAAACTCAAATGGATTTGAGCTTGAATTTTAATATTTGAACAATATGTGAGACGAGAGTCAAATAAGTCATAGAAGAATGGATACTTGACTGAAAAGAAAAGACCTAACCGCGGTTAAACAAATGAAAGTCTAAGTGGATTAGGGAGGATTGAACGTAAGTCCTAACTCGAGGGTTAGATAACAAAAAGTTCAAGTAGGTCAAGGAAAACCGCACATTGGCAAATTAAGTCCTAACTCGAGAGTTATGCAACGAAAAATCCAAATGGGTCAAAGAGTATCGCACGTTGGCAAAGGAAATTCCAAATGAGTCAAAGATTGACTGGACACTTGGTGAAAAAGTTTCAACAGGTCACGGTTGACTGGATGTTGGGAAAATGAACCATAGACTTGGATTAAGCAAGTTAGGGTTGAGAAATTGTTTGGGGCAATCGATTGACCCTATGCTAATTGATTAGTCAATCTATTAGAGCTTAATTCGCGAGAGCACAGAAGGTGTCGGAATCAATTGGCCAATCGATTCTGGCATCTCTAATCAATTGGTTCAATCGATTGACCCTAAGTTAATCAATTAAGCAATCGATTAGAGCTTAATTCGCGAGAACATAAAAGGTGTCAGAATTGATTGGACAATTGATTAGAAGTGTTGAATCGATTGAGAAGAAAGATCAATCAATTGGGAGTTTCGGGAAGAGAAATCATGATAACAATAACTAAATCGATTGACCCATTCGATTTAGCCACTGGTAATCGATTGGTTCAATCGACTAGGTAGTGTTTTTGTCACGAAAGAGGGAATCAATTAAGACCATGCTAATCGATTGGGATAATCGATTAAGACCTTTTGCGAGAGAATAAAGAGTTTGGAAATCGATTGGGTAATCAATTAAGGCTTTCTGAATCGATTGAGATGACTCATCAATAGATTAGGATTAGAAAAAAGAGTCGTTTTGCAGATTGTTAGATGGTTAGATGACATGACAATCGATTAGGGAAAACTCTAATCGATTAGAGGTGTCGAGTGTGATGGATCGTTTGAAGCAATAGAGGGGGAGGGAGGGGTGAATATCGCGCGCTTTAAAACTATTCTTTTCTTTTGAAACCGAAGTCGTGCAGCGGAAAATAAAGAGAGACAAGGTATTTTACTTCGTTCGGAGCCTAGCTCGACTCCTACTCGAAGGCCCGCAGTCCTTGACCGCACCGATGGGCAAAGCACTAAAACTCTTCTCTCCGAACTCCTCGGAGAGAAGCAGATCGTACAAGTACAAGAGATATAAGATAGTAACAGCTCTACTATCTTATATAATTTAAGTGCAACAATAATAAATTTACCGACAAATGAATTTGAAAGTCGAAGCTTGTGGTCGGTGCAAATGCAGAGATTGATGGAGACTTGTTGCTTCGAGCAGCTTGCAGAACAACAATTTTTTGATAGTAAAAGTTGTTTTTGGCCTCTGACCTCGAGCCTTAATTTATAGGTGCACTGAGGTTCGGTCGACCGATCCCTCTGTTAGGTCGACAGAACTAGCTCCGATCACCCACAGCTGGAGTTTGACGCTGGCTCGTAAATTCTGCATTAACTGGCCTTCAATGGTTCGGTCGACCGAACCCTTTTATCGGTCGACCGAACAAGCTTTTACCTTGTTCGTCGAAGTCTGCCAGAATCTTGAATTAATGCGCGTTTAATGTTGATTGGATCGGTCGACCGATCCTCTTGTTCGGTCGACCGATCAGCCCTTCTTTCCTTTGCTTGCTGATCGTGTCTGATGCACTAGCTGTGCTGAGTCACCAAGGTTCGGTCGACCGATCTTATTGTTCGGTCGACCGATCAAGCTTTGATCGGCCTCAGTCTGTTTTGGTCTGATCTGAAACACTGCTTTGATAACTTCTGTTTCAGTCGACCGATCCTCTGGTTCGGTCGACCAATCAAGCCTGACCTGTAAAACAGTGTTAGAACAAAAACATCCTGCAACATAAAGGCTAGCACAATAATATTATAATGCATGAGTAATATAAAAGACAGTAGAACTGTCTTGATCTCAACTTTGAAACCTTCCCGGTTTCTTCAGTTGGATCAGCGACCTAAGGTTGTTCCCTCTGGGAACCCGACCTCACTGTCGCTCCTCCAGTTTGCTTACCTCAACCTACCTGCCAAACTTTGATCCTCCAAATCCAGTTTGGACTTTTCATTCAGCCTTGATCGGCTCCCCAGGACTTTTCTTTTGATCTTCAGTCCTCCAGACTTCTCGATCACACCGCCAAGCATTGGGTCCCCTTGACCTGCTTGGACTTGCACCTGGGTTCCACGATCTGCTAAGACTTTTCTGCCTAGCCTCCAGCTAGGACTTTTCCAGTTGAGTAGACATCCTGCACACTCAATCAACTTATTAGATCACAACAAGACTTAACTTGGAACCTTTGACAACATCAAAACTCAGGTTTGATTCTGGTGCAACTTGCACCAACAGAGTGAACTTTAGAAAATGGTTTTCATAAAGGTTTGAAGGCACATCTCTCTCGCACACTCTTCACCGCTAGTTCTCAAGCCCTTGGAAGATAAGTGTTGTTGTACTTTCCAATGATCAAGAGACATCTACAAGTTACAAGAAATCAAGTAAGGTGTTTATTGTACATGTATTCATTTTCTTGTTATGATTTCTTATTATGAGTTTATACGTTGTTTCTCCACCTCTGCCCTCTGGATTGTTTTCGAAAAGGAGTGTTTTTTTAATACTGTAGTGTGTGCACTGTGTGAATTCTTGGATTAGTCACCTCAAGGAGGTAGATACCAAATAAATCCTAATGTTAGCTATTGCTTCGAGTTTTTTGCTGTAACAAATCATCAACGAAGTAATTGGAGCTAATCACCCCCTCTAGATCCTAGAGTGTCCTATCAAGTTGTATCAGAGTGAGATCGCTCTTCATTGGACTAATCGTCGAGAGAGCAACTTGCTAGAGGAAGAATAAGAAATTTTGAAGCTTGAAGCCCTAAATTTTAATAAGTCAAAGGACTTATCTTAAAAGGAGCTCAACTTCAAAATGAATTTCCAAAATAGACTTGGATTTGACATCCAGGCACCTCCATTATTCCAAATAGGAAACTTTGACATATGGAAAGCAAGAATGGAGAGTTTCTTCATGATAAATATAGAGCAATGATTTGTTCTAATGGAGGGTTTTGAAGCTTTAAGAGGTTTGAAGAAAAAATGGACCAAGGAGCAAGTCAAGAGGTATTAGGCAAACGATAAGGTAACCAAATTATTGGTTAATTTATTGTCAATCACCCTATTGTGCAAAATTAGGGAGTATCCAGATGCCAAGGAGCTATGAAGCAAATTGGAAAAGCTTTATGAAGACTCATCCTCAATCGAACGCAATCACAAGGGCAAAGAGGGAAACTCTTTGTTTCGTGTGTACGAGGATTTGGAGGTTGAGAGGTACTCAACATATGAGGATGAAGTTAAAGAGGCATCCACCTCAAGAATTAAGAGGGATGCCAATTATTGACATTGGAGCAAGAAGAAACTTTCACTTCCGGGTAAAATGAAGAAGAGTCTTGTGCCACCCCTATAAGCAAAAAGGGTATAACAAGTTGAATTTGTAAAATAAAAATCATATCATTTACTTTGAGTGTAGGGAAAATGGACACTACAAGAGCAAGTGTCCAAAGTTGACCAAGAAGAAGGGTCAAGTGGCACCTAAGGTCAAAGAAAAATCAAAAGAAGTTGGCCTCATGATACGAAAGGGTAAGGAGCACATCATGTGCTTATTGTGTAAACAAAAGAGACATTATCGGAATCAATATCCAAAGAGGAGAAACCCGACCAAGAAGAAAGGCGGAAGCTCAAGTCAAGGGGAACTTCTAAGAACCAGCCTAAAGTACTACTAGTTAATGGTACTTACTTAAATCATGATAAAAAACATGTTAGAAATAATTTTTTTACCATTTTAATGTGATTTATCATGAAAATAGAAACCATGAAAAATTTAGGAAAAATTATAAATCTTTTCATACTAGGACTACCTTACCTAAGGATAGGAAGATAGATAACAATTTAAGTAATAATTCTAAGGATTTTTTATATATATCTAGAAATAAAAATATTCAAGTAATAATAGAAAATCAAATTTTAAAAATTTAAGGATAGAAAATCAAGTTTTGAGGTCCAAACTTGAAAAATTAGAAAAATCTCTTAAAAAATGAAAAATTTTCTTAAGGGGTCAAAAAGAACAAAACGTAAGTTTAGGAAAGCTAGAGTCATCCAAGGGCAAGAAGGGTTTGAGATACAAGCCTAAGTCCAAGGATAAGGTGATCTCGTATCATAGAGTTCTATATAGTTATGAAACTAACTCTAGGTCTAGGAGTCAAGTCAAGGTTACAAGGGAGGTTATCCCTAGAGTTGACCTTAAGGAGACTAATGTGACCAAAACTTCTAAGAAGCCTAGGAAGGTCATTAGAAAGGTATTAAGAGAAGTTATCCTTAGTGAATACCTAAAACACCCAAGGAGCACTAATAAATTTTGGATTCCTAAGAGTATGTTTTCTATACTCTAGATGGGTTTAGAGAGTGTCAACTAAAATTGGAAGGGTAATTAACCTAACATTGATAAAGTTGACACTTTAAGACATTTTAAAGGTATTATTACACTTTGAAAATGAAAGTTGATTTTTACTCTTAAAATAATAAAATATGCCAAAATTTGAAGATTTAAACTTGATTAAATTGGTACAAATAGGATAGAATTCAAAGAAATATCAAGTTGAGATTTTAGTATTTTCAAGGGAGAAATAGGGCAAACTTAGGTTATTTTTAAATTTAATGATTAGCTAGTAATACTTAGATAGACAATCTAGGTATTTTCTATATGCTAAAATTATCATGATTTTATACCCTATCACATGACATGACATCATATTTTGCACTCATATCCATATGAAAAATATCATATGATATGTCACATATGCATCATGTAGTCATGATAGTTTTCCTTTTGAAAAATATGTCTTTGATGTATGCCATGATCATTTTCATATATTATTTTAATTTCTTGAAATTAAGGTCAATGACATCCTAGGTTATATGATCAAAATTTACATGTCTAATTAAAAATGCATGATCTCTTAGTTTAGGAAAAACTAAATTTACATCTCACAAAAATTGTAAGATGACTTGTATGTGTATTGAGTTACATTAGCTAGATACAAATGAGATGTTGGAAGATGAACAAAACTCAAGATGTTGATTTAGTGCATCTTTTTAGAGTTTTAGTATTATCAAAACATAGATCATGTGAAGTCCAATCATTGGGAAAGCTAATGTACAAGTCATGCATCTAGCCCAAAGACCGTGGTTGAAAATTACATTTTGAAAAATATTTTAAAATCACTTTAGAAAACCTTGGTAAAGTCTATCTTTGATAGGAATCACCATTGATTAGTTGGATACAAAGTAAAGTGAAAACATTGAAGTTTTCAATGATTTTTAATTTTATATCAATCTTTGAAAATGAGATGTATTTTCTTATAAATTTTTTTTTTTGGTAATATATGCCACAAGTAGTGTCTACACAAAGTTTCATGATTTTTAAAATTTTATAGAATTATTTATGTATTTCTAAATTTCGAGTTGAAATCAGAAATGGAAATCAGAAATTCAGTTATGGTAATCGATTGGGTCAATCGATTACCACACCTCAGTCGATTAGGATAATCAATTGAGGTGGATTTTCATGAGCATAGAAGCTCGCGGAATCGATCAAGTAATCGATTAAGCACCCTAATTGATTGTATCAATCGATTAGTATGTGCATAATTGATTGAATCCCAACTTCAATTAATTCAGAGAGGTTGTAATCAATTGGTAGTTGAAACCAATCGGTTAAGAATGTTGATTTTGGCTGAAATAGTCTGATTTCAGTTCATTAAGCCACGTTTAGTCGAGTTAACTATCACTAATCCTCCAAAGTGCTTTGATAATTTTCTTAAAGACAATAAGAAATGAATGGTTAAATGAGACTAATTTAGAGTTTAGGAGGAGATTTTGGATTCAAACTTGAGTTTTTAACCTCAGAACTTCAATTTTAGGTTTCCTAAAAGTTTAGTAACTCTAAATCGTTGTTGGTGCAATGATAAAAGTGTGGAGCATGCTTTAAGAGGAAGATTCTCTTAAAAAACATAATTTTTTCTTAATGATAAGGATAAGGAGACAATGGAAGATTAGAAATCTTCATTGGAATGAAAGAATGCTCAAGGATGAGCATATGATACAATGGAAGGTATGAGACTTTCATTGGGTTCCTTTGACAAAATTGACTCTTAAAGCAAAGAGTTTTTGATGTATGTTAAAGGGGGAAAAAAATATAGGGTTTAAGTTAGAAACCCTCATTTATGCTTAAGTATGGGTTGAAATTGGGCTAATGAGTTAGCCTTGTTGTTCCTAATTGCATGAAACAAACACAAGATAAAAGCGATAACAACTCACAGTGATTTCCCGAGATGAACTTGGTTACCGATCACTGCTTGCCATCAGAAGAGCGATCACAAAACTGAATCGACGAAACTGAATCGAAAAGCTCTTCTCAAGGTTCATGAACCAAAACCTCTGCTTCTCGAATGTTCTTTTATTTGCTTGCGATCACCTCGATCGATCACACACTGATCACCGTCGCCTCTTAACTGGATTGCTCTTGGACACTTCATTATATAAGAAGTAAGCATCGGTTACAAACCAATGCTTTGATGACATTCATTGGAGGAAGATGAAGGTGAATGGGCACCCCTTCATCTTCCTAACGTTGCAACTGATGCAATGCCCAACATCTCTTACTCATCCAAGTCAATTCAAAAAAGGTTATCTGGTCACATGGACTATGTCAGTCACATAAACTACAAGGTGATCATGTCACAATTCTAAAGCCAAACATTAATTGGTCACAAAGACCGATTAAGTCATATAAACTATTTGACGTTCAAGTCATGAAGACCAGAGCAAAATTAATTAGTCACAAAAATCAAATAAGTCACATAGACTTTATGATAATCAAGTCACGAAGACCAAAACATAAATCAATTAGTCACAAAGACCAAATAAGAATATCTATTTCATACATTAAAGAAAATGGTTCGTGTGACAGCAAACACACTGAGCATTTAATTGCTAAGAAAATTGTCACACCTTACTTAGCTGCTCCATAGAATGAATCAGAGACATTAAAACTTGCCTTTACCCCAGATTAAATTATTTACATCAATATGAACATCTCTAATCCCTCATATTGACTATTATGTTAAGAGCATATTCAGCATTTTCAATCAATACAATTATTCACAATTACATTTTATGTACTAAACTAAAAATATAACCGATACCAGTAAATAAATATCATAGATGAAAATCAATCTTAATATTTCTTTTTAGCTAGAATCTATTCATTCTAATCAGTCACTTTCTTATTTATGCTCCATAGACCGAATCAACTATAGCCAATAGAAAACATACTAAAGTAGCAGATACTGATCAAAATTTCAAGTAGACAGCTAAATAGTCACTTAGGGTAATATTGAGATTAACTTATAATCTCAAGGGTCTCACATAGTAGAGAAATAGAGATCCATTCTCCTATTACCCTTCTTGTCACTATAACACATGTGGTATGAATCACATGCTACGATGTTATTCTCTTTACTAAAAAGAGCGCATATTTTTCCAAAATTTAGCATCATACAGATTTTGATCTAGATATATCTAATATCTAATCCTGAATTCAACATATGAATTCCAATCTAGCCTTAAACAGATTCAGTAAATGGTGGGTGAATTTACTCTGATCATTATATAAATGATCTCATCTTGACACAATTATCAAGGTGACCTTAACTTACGGGTATGTCTCTATTCACAACTACATAAGTTGTCCTATAAGCACAGTCTTACCTCTATTTATACTTAACAAATAGATATAATTGTCCATGTGAGTGGACTAATCTCAATCTACCAACATACTTATCGAGATTTTTATTCAAATGTAACAAAGACATATATACTGAATAAATCATAACATTTTTCATTTATCAAAATGTCTTTACAATAAGTTACATTCTTCGAAGTCCCAAAGACTTCACATGCCCATGAAATGACTCTTTAGTCAATGACTTAGTAAAAGAATCAGCAAGCATATTTCGTGTAGGGATGTACTAAAAAATTATCCTTTTCTTGTCAACAATATTCCTTACGAAATTATACTTAATTTCTATATGCTTGTCTTTGCTGTAATATTTGGGATCCTTGGAAAAAGCTATTGCAGCTTAACTATCACAGTACACTATAACATGACTCCCACTGTCCTCAGCAATCTTTAGATACTTCAGGAACCTTCTTAGCCAGACAATCTCTTGCACAGCCGCTGCACAAGTCACATACTTAGCTTCCATTATCGATAAGGCTACATAAGCCTGCTTCTTGCTATTCCATGAGATGACACCACCATTCAGCAAGAAGGTATAGCCATATGTTGATTTTCTGTCATCAAGGTCCCCTGCCTAATCTGCATCTGTGTAGCCACTTAGGCTCATATCTGATCCTTAGAAACAGAGATAATAATCTACTGTTCCTTTAAGATATTTGAATATCCTCTTCACCGCTTTCCAGTATCTTGATCTTGGGTTTGACTGGAAATGACTAACTAAGCCAACATTATAGCTTATATCAGGATAAGTACACAATATATTGTACATCAAACACCAATAGCACTAGCATATGATTTTTTTCTTCATTTCGACTATTTCCTCAGAAGTCTTGGGATACATACTTTTGCTCAAAACAATACCTCTAGCTATAGGCGTCTGTTCAATGTTGTAATATGACATATTGAAGTATTGTAGCATCTTAGTGATATAAGCTTGTTGAGACAAACCCAAAAGCCTTTTTGATCAATCTATAATGATCTTCACTCCTAAGATGTACTTTGCTTCTCCCATATCTATTATGTCAAATTGTGATGAAAGCCAATATTTGACTTCTATCATATACTTTATGTTACTTCCAGCTATTAGCATATCATCAATATATAATGATAAAATGACAAACTTTTCTTTTTTCCTTTCTAAGGTAAACATAATAATCCTCATTGATCATTTCAAAACCATAAGACAAAATGACTTTATTAAATCTTATGTTTCATTGTCTTGACGCTTGCTTTAGCCCATATATAGACTTCTAAGTCTACATACTCTATTCTCTTAGCCTTCAACAATGTAACCTTTTGGTTGTACCATATAGATTTCTTCGTCAAGATTACCATTAAAGAAAGTCATTTTTACATCCATTTGATGTAATTCCATATCAAAGTGTGCTACTATAGCTAGGATGACACATATTGACACAAAATTTACAACTAGGGAGAATATCTTTTCAAAATTAATACCCTCCATTTGGGTATATCCTTTTGTAACTAGTCAAGGTTTGTATCGATTAATCGATCCATCTGCTTGTCTCTTTATTTTGAGAATCCACTTATTCCCAATAGTCCTTCAAACTTGATTTTTTCTCATTGACTCCATTTCTTCATCCATTATAACTTTCCATTCTTTTCTAACTGAACATCTCAAAGCTTCCTCAATTGTTAGAGGTTCCTCATCGTCAACTAGGAGAATCATCAATGCCTCATTCTCAATATCAAACTGTCTTCGAGGAATAATTTGACAACTATTTTTTTGTAGGTTAGACTATTAAGAAACTTACTAATTCAGTGGAAAATTACTCCCACTAGGTTAACTAGATTCAGGCATCTCCTGATTTATTGATAAAGGAACATTATCCTCCTCCTCTATCTCATATAGAGGAATTGTCTTATCAACTTCACCTCGTGTTGGGAACTCAGTTTCAAGAAAAGTAGCATCTCTTGACTCTATTTCATAGATGGTTCCATTTTGTCACTCACCAATAAAAACATAACCCTTAAAAGTCTCAGAATACCTTATAAAGATACACTTCTTACCTTTGGGTCATAATTTTCCATATTCGTGAGTCTTATCATAAACGTAGGAAGCTGACCCCCAAGGTCTCAGATTACTCAAATCCGACTTTCTACCTGTCTAATATTCATGTGGGGTAGATGGAACTGACTTTGAAGGCACTTTGTTAAGTATATAGGCCGCAACTAATAATGTATCTACCCAATAGGAGATTGGTAAATTAGCTTGCGCCATCATAAACCTAACAATTTTAAGAAAAGTCCTAATTTTTCTTTCAACAACCCCATTTTACTGTAGAGTTCTAGGGATAATTAGTTGTCTAATAACCCCTTTCTCATTACACATTGTCTTGAATTGATCAGATAAATATTCGCCTCCACGGTTAGTACGCAAGGTTTTAACCATACATTTCAATTGATTCTCAATTTCATTTAAGTAACGAATGAAGCAATCTAATGCTTCATTTTTATAAGAAATCAAATACACATGACCAAAACAAATAAAGTCATCAATAAATGTAATGAAATAAGAACTCCTATTTCTAGCCTTCACATTCATTGGACTATAAACATCCGAATGAATTAATTACAATGGTAATTCAACCCTAATAGCCTTACCAAATGATTTTCTAATTTCCTTTCCAATAAGACAATGCTTACAAATAGACAAGTTAATTTTAGCATGAGTGCTTAAAAGGCCCTACTTAGCTAATCTATTCATTCGTTCTTGTCCTATATGTCCTAATCTAGCATGCCAAATTTCATCATTAACATCAGCATTACTAGAAAAAGCAATGTTTGAAAAATAACCATCATTATTATTTGGTTCTACATCAAGAACCATAAAACTATTTGTTACATAACCATGCCCAATTAACACAGAGTTAATTCGAAGTTCCACATAATGGCTATACAAATTTATATAATAACCTAAATCAAGAAGACAAATGACGAAAACCAGATTCCGTCGAATCTCTGGAGCATATAGGACATCATGTAGAAACAAGGTATGCCCACTACGTAGGTTGAGCTTGCAAGTGTCAATTCCTTTGACTTCAATTCTTGCATTATTTTCCATATATATCCATTTGTTGCCAGCTGGTACCCTACGGTACTCCACATATGTAGCTTAATCACGAGCTACATGGTTCGTTACTCCTGAATCTACATCCACAAATGATAAGAATTAACTAACAATACTATTCTCGCAACATAATACTCATAGAAAAAAGTTAAAGATGGATCTACCTTTTTAGTCTCAGTATAATCCTGAGCAAAATGATCCTTCTTGCCACAGTTGAAGCAAGTCAACTTGCTCTTAGGTTTTTGTCCATATTTCTTTCCTTTCTTCTTGATTTGGTTTTTAACAGTAACAACACTAGCCTCCTTTCCTTTTCTCTTTCCTTTCTTAAACCATCTTTTCTTATTCTTGGAACTAGAACCTTCAGCTACAAAAGCTTGACTAGAAATCCTAGCAGATTCAATCCTCTCTGCCTCAAGGTCTACATGGCGTGAGACATCAATGAAAGTCTTGATACTCTCACTATGGGTCAGATTCTGTTTTATCGTTTCCCAAGAATCAGGAAGGGAACCAATAACTGCCTGAACTTATTGTTCATCGGTCAACGCATGACCAACAGTCTTAAGCTCTCGAATCATGTTACCCATCTCCCTGAGATGTTGGGCCATGGTAACATTCGAGTGTTTTTTGCAGCTATCAAACTTGATTGTTAGCTGATGGAGCTTACTCAGATTTATTCCACTGTACTTTTATCTAAGGGCTGCCTAGACCGCATGAGCCGATGGTAATGACTCGTACTCAAATACCAGGTTATCCACCATTGAACTAATCAATATTCCCTTATCAATGGGGTCCTTCCTTTTTCATGGCTTATAGGCATCAAGGTCATGTCTATGCTGCGTTGTAGAACCATCAGCCGGTTCTTACATGAATTGATTTACAACCTCTAGAACTTCTTGTTCCTTAAGAACGTATTATATTTTGAGGTGCCATATTTTGTAATTATCCTCATATAATTTTTCTCCTTTATTGAGTTCAACTATGATGTTTTTAGTTGCTATAATCTACATAATTAAATATATTATTTATTATTTCAATGTAATTCATATGCATGCAATTAATTATTGACTCATTGTAAATTAGAATTGGTTTACAAAATCAAGTGATAATTATGTTTCCACTCATCATTTATATATTTCAATCTAATCAACATTGATCAATTATATTACACGCTTCCCATCAAATGAATTAATCATTTTTCATATTAACTAATCATATGGATATATGAACTAATCATAATAAAACATGAACTAATCATGAATATGAACAAATCATTGAACATGAACGAATCATGAAATGAACTAATCATTTTCAAGTTTGTTAACAGATAACATAACTTTTTATAACATAACTTCGTTCATACATAACTACAGAAATTATTATACGACTCAAAAACTAAATGAGCTATTACTGTTCATACATAACAACAATAAATAGAACACTAGTAACATAGATAAGCTAGCACAACTCCTACTAGAATAAATGCTAGTGCAGTGGGCATTTGTATCCCGTTCATCCTTGACTCAATGATGGGTGGATCGACCTCAGATGTATCTATTAGATCCATTTATGGATCTTTTACACACTCTTTAGGATTCTTCTCAAAATCTTCAGGATCTATTTCTGGATCTTCTTCAAATTCTTCAAGGTCAATTTCTGGATCATCCTCAGATTTTGCAAGATTTGGATCCTCCTTAAAATCTTCAGGATCCATTTATGGATCCTCCTCAGATTCTCTGAGGTCCATTTCTTTGAGATCTTCAGGACCCCATTCTAACTGAAGTAATTGTGTGCACATCACATCTCATATTCAGAGATGTGCCCTTCAGAATCATCCCAAAGTTAGAATGCTATCTGCCTAAGATGTTTCGACAATGAATAAATCAAAGCCCATCTTCTTTCTTTGTCATGAACTGGATACCCTTCTCACTCGAGTTTCTAGAACAACCAATTGAGTCGACTAATAAGCCAACCAACTCCGTGCTCTGGGTCATATTCCAGTTTCTTGATCTCCTCCCAAAGCTCATGTTGTCGTTCATAGCGACCAATCATCGTATATATTGTTCGCGGTATCTAGAATTAAAAAAAATAATGTCAGTACAAAACTGACAAACCAGTAACAAAACTAGTCATATTCAATTCCCACATATAGAACCAATATATACAAAATACATAATCAAATAAGAAAAATAAATTTTCTTTATTTGGGGAGTCTTATGTGACTGACACATTGGATCTTTTGACCAGCTCCTATATTCAGTTTATTTTCCAATCAGAACTAATCTAATTGGACAGAGATGTTTTATCTATGTTTATTCTGGTTTATATCTAAGTCCATTTAAGTTAATTTCAGACTTATTGATCAAATTTAGGTTCATTTGATTAATCCAATATCCATTAGATTAAGTTTGACCTATTAGAACAAATCTAATCTTTTTGATCAAATCTGACACTATAGAACTAATCTGGTCATATTTGACCAGTCCAACTTATGTAATCAAAACCACCCCAACTAATTTAATAATAAACTGATCTAGTTAAACCAACAAATAATTTGAACCAGATCTAGGTATTATTGAATTAAACTAGTTTGCTTAAATCAACTAATGATTTAAATCAGACCTTAGTTTGATTGAACAAGTTGGTGTAGTTCAATTTTCAATTAATTGAACTATAAATTAATTAAATATATATTTATTAATTAATAATACATTTCTATATGTATTTAATTAATTAATAAATATATTTAATTAAATTTTAAACATGAAACATAGTGTTCATGCTTGGTTTAATAATTGTGTTATGAGAAAGTTTATGTCTTTTCTTTTTTCATTTAATAAAATAAAATCTTTTCTCAAAATACACCTTCATCAAAAATAATTCATCCCTTTTTCTTCTTGAATTGATTGAGATTTTATTCAATCGATTCAATTAAATGAATCGATTGATTAATCGATTAAAACATGGTAAACATAATTTTAACATGCATTCAATCGATTGATGAATCGATTAAGCACATGAATCACTATGCCGTGAAATTAATTGATTCAAATTTTCTTTTTAATCGATTCAAATGAATGAATCAATTGAGTAATTGATTAAAACATGGAAAATTTTATTGTGTCATCAAAAAGTACTGTACATCTTCCCTGTTTTTCCCGTGCTCCTTTTCCCATAACAAATACGGTGGCCAACCGATCGTTGGCCTATCAAACACGGTTATCTACGTTCGCCGGCCATGGAAGTCGGTATCCTGCCAACGTTAATCGCAGATCGCGATTTTGTTCAACGGTGGTAGATTACGATTTTGTTAACAAAATCGCAGGCAAAATAGAGAAAACTTTCAGCGGGGTTTCATGCACTTAGAACTAACGCTCTGATACCATTGTTGTTCCTAATTGCATGAAACAAACACAAGATAAAAGAGGTAACAACTCACAGTGATTTCCTGAGACGAACTTGGTTACCGATAACCACTTGCTGTTAGAAGAGTGATCACTAAATTGAATCGACGAAACTGAATCAAAAAGCTCTTCTCAAGGTTCACGAACCAAAACCTCTACTTCTCAAATGTTCTTCTCTTTGCTTGCGATCACCTAGATCGATCAAACACTGATCACCATCGCCTCTCAACTGGATTGCTCTTGGACGCTTCATTATATAAGAAGCAAGCATCAGTTACAGACCAATGGTTTGATGGCATTTATTGGAGGAAGATGAAGGTGAATGGACACCACTTCATCTTCCTAATGTTGCAACTGATGCAACGCCCAACAAGCCTAACTTAAACATATTGTTAAATATAAAAAGGGGAAGATTGTTGGTGCAATCATCCTAGAGTCAAGATTGACCAGTTTGACTAAGTTTGAGTGAGTTCGAGCTTAAGTTTTGATATTTGGATAATATGTGGGACAATATGTGAGACGTGAGTCAAGTAGGTCATGGAGAACTAGATACTTGATTGAAAAGCAAAGACCTAACTGCAGTTAGGTAAAGAAAAGTCCAAGTGGGTTAGGGAGGATCATATTTTGGAAAAGCAAGTTTTAACTGTAGGGTTCGACAATTGAAAGTCCAAGTATGTCAAGGAAGACTATGCATTGGCAAGGTAAGTCCTAACTCGAGGGTTAGGCAACAGAAAGTCCAAGTGGGTAAAGGAGTATCATACATTGGCAAAGGAAATTCCATGTGTTTCAAAGGTTGACCGGATACTTGGTGGGGAAGTTTTAACAGGTTATGGTTGATCGAATGTTGGGAAAGAGAACCCTAGACTTGGATTAAGCAAGTTAGGGTTGGACAATAGATTGGGCAATCGATTGGTTCTAAGCTAATCAATTAGAGTTTAATTTATGAGAGCACAGAAGGTGCCTGAATCGATTAGGTAATCGATTCCGGCAATCGATTAGAAGTGTTAAATCAATTGATAAGGAAGCTCAATTGATTGGTAGCTTTGTGAAGAGAAATCATGATAACAATGGTCAAATCGATTGACCCAATCGATTCAGCCACTGCTAATCGATTAGGTCAATCAATTAGGTAGTGTTTTTGTCGTGAGAGAGGGAATTGATTGAGACAATCGATTAAGACCATGCTAATTGATTGAGATAATCGATTAAGGCCTTTTACGAGAGAATAGAGAGTTTACGAATCGATTAAGGCTTTCTGAATCAATTAGGATGACTCATCAATCGATTATGGATATAAAAAAGAGCTATTATGCAGATTATTAGATGGTCAGATGGCATGACAATCAATTATGGAAAAGCCTAATTGATTAGAGGCATTGAGTGAACCCTAGAAAAGGGTTTTCGTGAAGGTTTGAAGGAACGACTCTTTCACACACTCTCCGCCAGTTCTCGAGCCCTTGCAAGACGAGTGTTGCTATACTTTTCAATGATCAAGAGACATCTATAAGTTATAAGAGATCAAACAAGGTGTTTATTGTATTGTGTATTCATTTTCTTGTTATATTTCTTATTGTGAGCTTGTACCTGATTTCTCCACCTCCAGATTGTTTCTGAAAAGGAGTATTTTTTCATAGTAGAGTGTGTGTACTATATGAATCCTTGGATTAGTCACCTCAAGGAGGTAGATACTAAATAAGTCCTAGTGTTAACGCTTAATTTGAATTTTTCGCTATAACAAATTATCAACGAAGCGATTGAAGCTAATCATGCCTAGGGCTGTAAATGAACCAAGTGTTCGTGAATAAGCTTGGTGTTCGGCTTGGTAAGAGCTTGTTTATGTTCGTTCAATATACATAAGATTACTTAAACAAACAAGCTTGACCAACTCGTTAAGCTAAACAAACAAGATTGAACACATATGTGTTCAGCTCGTTAACGTTCATGAACAACGTTCGTGAACAATATTCATGAATAATATTTACGAATCATATTCATTAATAAAACTCTTTTCAATATGCTAAATAAACAATAAAATAAAATAAATAAATTTAAATTATCAAACTCAATAACCAATCAAACAACTAAAATTTTCAAACAATCAAACAAGCTTGAATTGAGAGCTTGATAACATCTAAACGAACCAAGCTCAAACCAAGTTTCAAACAAGCTCAAGCTCATAAAAATAAACCAAGCTAAGCTTGAACACTCATTTCAAAAGCTTGGTCCATTTTAAACTTGGCTCAGCTTAGTTACCTATCAAACAAGTTTGAACACCCTAAAGTTCGACTCGACTTAATTTATTTATAGCCTTAATCATGCCCCCTCTAGCTCTCAGAGTATCCTAATACTTTTGTGAGATGGAATTAGTCATCTCCTGTATTAATTAATTCGATGGGCTAGATACTTAGATTGTCTAAAGAAAACATATAAGAATTTTAAAATTATCTAGTTATTTTGTATCTATAAATATGAATGATGTTTATTAACATTATTGTACTTTTTTTAAAAAATTAATTTATTATGATTTTTAAAAATAATTAGGATGACTTTAATTATGTTATTAGTTTTAAAATTTAAGAAATTTGAATTATTTTGATAATTAATTAATGAATATTATAAGTTAGTTGGTAAAAGGAAAAATCAAAATTAGGTAATATTCAAATATAAAAGCATGTGCATTTTAATATTGTGTTTATAATTTAAAGTTTATAAACTTATTCACGCAGTAATACTTTAAGTGATGAAATAATTATAGGTAATTAAATAGTTAAAATATTTAAGAAATAAATATTATTAAATTAAATTAGATGCGCAATTATATATGTTAATATTGCATGCATCATAGGATTTATTTTAAAGAAAATTAATTTTAAAGATTTAAATAACTTAAATATTAAAATAGTCAGAAAGATGAATAAAATATTAAAAATAGGTGCTGGCATAGTAATTCTCATCAATAGCCGCTGTTTTTTAGTTGAATGCCTCAGTTTGACTTTGACCAGATTCGAGGATCAGGAAGACCTACGAGCTATTTTTGGCGGCGCAAAATCTGTAGCTAGAGATCTTGTCTCAAAACATCTCACTCATTGCATAATAAATAGTGAGCTCAACTGGTCAAGGGATCTGACCAATTAGGGTTATGATCGTGTGAAAGTTGTTGCTAAAACTTCACGCAGAGGCATTGAGAAAGGAAGTGTAATGATATCAACCACCTTGACAGTATTTCCTTCTTGAGCAAATACTCAAGTTGATTTCCAATCAGTTGTATATTAAAAGCAATAAAAAATAATATTTTTGAAAAGTTGATAATCATGATGTCACATCTTTATAAAATATGAATTATTTGAGTTAAGTCTGAAGATTGATTTGAAAACCAAAACAAAAGCATCTTCATGACCCTGAGATGACAAAACCAAAAAAATGCTACAGTTAGTATAATCATGATCCTTTTACATATAATACGGCCAAAAGAAGCAGACTTGTTCAGAACTTCAAAGATTTGGACAAGAAGGTCACTGTTAATTTCAGAGACAAATTGTTAAAATCCATAAATTACTGTCTGATACTCCTTAATGAAACACATCTCGACAAAAAGTTACAAAAACAACTGATAAAGTACCGCCTTTACAAGATCCTACTGAGATTCCTAACACCCAGAGAAATCTCCCAGAAACACGGTGACAATTGTTAAAGATTAAGAGATTGTAGTTTGATCTTGCAAGCACTGTCTGGACAAGAACATTGTTCTTTGGAATGCTCATCAGATCTCTCAAGGCAAGAATTTTACGACGTCTTTTGTGGATTTTCAGATATCTATTTTTCAGACTCTGCAGCTTTAGCAAGGTCTTGTATGTGATCAAAATGGTCAGAAGCTGGAGGAGCATCTTGTTGGGGATTGTTATCTGAAGCAAGTTCCTTTGGTTGATTCCCCTCTGACTCGCTCTGATGGTTTGCTTCAGACTTGGAATTCAGGAATCTACCTCCACATCCTCTTGTTCTTCTTAAAGCATGCAAGTGGCGTGACTCATGAAGGTAAGGCTGTGGGGAGTCAGCAATGAATTGTGTTATTAGCTACATGTTTTGGTTGTTTAGGGTTTAAAGGAAACGTGACATTAGCAAGCAACGTAGTTAGTCATTGCATAGCCATAATATATATATACATTTGTGCAAACAAACTAAAAGAATTACAAGGTCGAGCTTGAATGATCAGAAAAAACAACTACATATCCAGAATCAGCCAAAATGAGTATGAGAGACATTAAGGCTGACAGATGAGTTAAATACTACAAATAAATCAAGAATTTCAATTCGCCGCATTACTACCTATTATGGTCTGACCACTATGTAGGTTAAAAACAGAGAGCGCCAAGACTTTGGAAAGAGATTAAGGTGTGCCTCTCTACTGCTACAAAATGCAATGTAGATAAAAGCTACATGTCAAGTCACTTGCCAAGGCAGCAAGGTATTGAAAGTTCTATCAATGTTGACATAAACCATGGACAGGGAAACTACTGGCAGAATTGGGAATTCATTTCCGATGTTATGCAAAAGGATTGCTGTTGGACGGGCAGTTGAAATACATGTTGCAGTGGGCAAGCCTAACAACTGTGATTCAATTAGGCTCACAAACTAATATCACAAATTTTTTTACTGGCGATGAAAGTAAAAATCTGTCATGCAAGACTTATGAAGGTTTTATAAAATGCAAAACTTGAGGTGAACTTCCCCTGCATAAGAATTTAAAGAATGTTTGATGCTGACATATGTTATTTATTTAGCTTTTAAGAAAGTAAACAACATTAATAAAAGGGTGATAGCATACTAAACTAAAAAAAAAATTCAATTCGCCTTATTGATTATCCTTAGGGTGGCCGGCTCGACTCCATAGAAATTTTTTCACAAGGTAAATTGGGAAGAGCACACGCCAACTCAAAAGCCCAACATCCTTTAGTTGAAGGGGGAGGAAAAATTCTTACAAATATACTATAACTGGGGATTGAGCCGCAAGTACCTGGATGACAACCTAAATATCCTACCGTTGCACCATATCCCTAAGGATAATAGCAGACCAAACTAGAATGCACTTCTAGTTATAATCTAGATACACATACCTTACGAATTTTAGCTAATTTATTTTCTGATTCTGCTTTTGCTCGAGAATGACGACGCCTTAAGATACCATGATATTGCTTTGCATTGACATAAACAGGTTCTTCAACAGCATCAGTTTGCAAAGGCACACCAGGATGATGCACCCCAATCAGTTGTGGTTGGATCTAAATGAAATTGCCAATTTTAAGAGAGAAAATAAGTAATAGCTGGTGAGTGGTTAGAACCATAGTAAAAACAAATTTGTAAATGCTCAAAGGACTCTGATATTTTAATGGTAATTCATGCATGCTTGATGGGGTAACTTCTACCACTTGCTGTCCAGCATAGGCTGCAAATATTCCCCCGTAGAAGGGATCCACATACGGGTAAGCTGCTGGAGACTGCCACAAAAAAGTAATTTTAACAACGATTAGCCAATATCAGTCCATCATCATTATTTTTTATTTTTTTTGAAATCAAATCCACCACTAACAGAACTTGAGCAAGGATTGCACATCTAAGGCAAGCATAAATGAAATGACATGGAAAAAAAGTTCTGAAAAAATTTACTTCCAAATACAACAACGTCTATCTAGGAACATTCCAATAGGCAGACCACTTAACTAGCAGATATAGTACTGTATGGGAGGAAATATTATATTATTCCATTGTCATCTTGAATTTGTAGTCAATATCCAACCAAAAATGACAAGACTAAACTGTGAGAAAGATAAACAAAAGATGACAAGTTCAGAAGACATAATGTCAAAGATGCATCAAAGAAATTTAATATAGTTAGCAATTTCAAGAATACCATAGTTTGCCCTGCTTCAAGTTGACCACTGGGCATCATGTATCCAATCAAGGGTGTTGCCACACCAGATTGGAAGCATGCAGTAGCATAAGGCTGATGTTGGTTTTCAGATTGTGCCTGCACCTGCTGCTCATCAGTTTCACTATTATCTGGAAAAATTTGAAAATCAATTAAATATTTTTAAACAACCATTGAGCAGCCGAAATACAAAAATGGTTCGAGCTAACACATAAATAACAATATCTCTAATACTAGATGACAGCAATGGGAATAAAGTAGCAATTAAGCGTACCTACATAGACCATCATTTGTACCATTGTTCAAAACTAAAAGAAGACGTAACATAGATCTACTAGCAACAGCAGTACTACTTTATCCCCAATTAAAAATGTTTTTTTTATCAACAATCGGTGGCAAATGACATAAGATGAGAAAAAGAAGAATTGGAGTGCATTGCAATTGTTTGCATACCTGACAGTTGAGCAGAAATCAGATTGACAGATTCAATACTAGTGCTTAGAGCATCCACAATGCATCCATGTTATAACACCCACCTTCTTATCAAAAGGCATGGGGTTGACTGCCGCATACTCGTTATAACAACATATCTCTTTCACCCACATTCCTTTTAACGTTAATACTCATTATTCATGGATCCCACAGTCCACTCAATCATCTTCAAATTATATCATATTAAATAAATATATTTAAATATATTTTAAAATATTTAAAATATAATTATTTTTTAATAATAATCTTACTTTTAAAAAATAATTTTACTATTTTTCACAAAAAATTTTAATTTTTTAATACATTTATTAAATAAAATAGATGTTTATGAGAAAACGAAATTACAAAGTTGGAAAAATGAAATTACAACTAAGCAGCTAAAATTACAAAATTAGAAAAACAAAATTTGTTAAAAATAACATATGAAATACTATTCACGGATTGTTGTTGTATTGCCCCAGATATGCTCAACTAAGTCAGCGCAAAGTTGATGATGAACTTGAGTGTCACGTAGCTCAGAATTGGAGAACTTAAAAAAAAAATAGATGGAATGAATATTTAGAAAGTAGAATTGGAGAGTGTAGCGAGTTGGAATGAAAATATGGATACATATTGGTGGGTATTTATAAATGGAATTTCGAACTAGCCGTTAAAAAATACCCGTTAAAAATTAACCATTTTATTCAATTATTAATTTTAAAATTTTAATTTTTAATAAATAAATTAAAAAAAAAAAAAAACAATGTGGGGTGGGGGCTGGCCCACCCCATGTTGCTTGAACGCGTTCAAGCGGAGGGGTGTTATAACACCCCTCCACAATGTACATTAACACCCTGCGGTGTTATTAACATCTGCAATAACAAGCATTGCAGATGCTCTTATTAATTTTATCATTTCAAATGACATTGTAAAGGTTTCGTGTCTGGTCGAATGGACACAGAATCACAGAAACAGGAACTATGCGTAGAAAATATATCATTGTATAATGTTGGATGAATCTAACATAGAATACCTAAAATTACCAAAAATCCATCCCAGTTATTTTATAAAATTTCCCAAAAAGTATTATTCTCAAAGCCCTAATGGTTAGTATCACAAAAATTGAAAATAGAGGCCAGAGAGTGCTTGAATTTTTATGAAATGGTTTCAGTCTACAGAAAAAGGTCTGAAGTGCATTACTAATTTACTATAAAAAAAATACATATAAAATTTAATTGTGGTGTTTGAAATAGTCAATCAAAACATCAATAGGAGGAAAAGCAAATACAAAAACAGCAAAACTTATAAAAAAAATCAATAGTCAACAAACATGGTAGATTGCTCAACATGAATGGAATATACTGTTATGATATTTTACATTGCTGAAGTCCATTAAAAAATAAAATTCAAAGAATAGGAACATCTGACTTCATAGATCTTGAAGTGATTGTTGCAAGATTCTCGAAATAACATGAAAGCAGGCGTATGTAAGATTCTTAAAATATACTGAAAGCACGCATATGTAAAGTGCTGACCAAATGAATTTATTGTGCAAAACTATTCAATTGTGAAACATCACAGTTGTCGATTTATACAACTGGTAACTTATTGCTTTGTAGGGAGTTTCGCTTCTCAAAGATACACCATAATGTAGTACACATGTACTGAAATACTTTTCTTGTATCAACTATATATCTAAGACTAACATCTACTAGCAAAACAAAGCATATTTCACATCTGCAACTATAGGGAATCACCCACAAAAAAAAAAAAGAAGTTTTGTTTAACAAACAAAGGCAATATATAATCTAATAAACACTTTAAGATTCCTATTTTTGATAGAGCGCTCCTTTCAGATAGAGAATATATATAACTATATAACAACAACCAAGCCTAAAAAAAAAAGAAGAATGAATCACCTAGAAATTAAAAAAAAAAAGATTTTCCTTTTATAAGCAAAAGCAAGTAGAAAATTTATCAAATAATTTAAGTTTCCTACTTTTGATAGAACAATCCCTTCATATAGACGTGCACGCACACAGCATAGTGAATCCTATATGTTTAAGGCAGTAATGGCTAAATTTCTAATTCTTAAGTACCCACAGAGTTAGGATAATCTACTAGCATGACACCTATTAACCCAATTATAAAAGTCATCTCCTATTAAACAATTAAGACAGAAGATCAATAATACATGTTCCATTTGAGATTATGAGTTGATTCACTGAGAAAGCACCAACAAAGAAGCACACAGGTAAAATAGCAGAAAATTATCATTGTAAGTGACTATTACCTGACAAGCTTTGACCCGAAGAACTCATGCTTTATTCAAGTTTCTAACTTCACAAACATAACCAAAGTATGGTCAAAGTCTGGCCCTATTTAAACTGAAAGGTGCAGAAGCTTGTTGTGACATTCAAAAGAAACAGATCTTGCAGATAGATTCCCAATGGAACTTGAAGCTAAGCAAGTTTGAAGTGAAATTCCAACAAAGATGGTCTTGAATATACCCAACAGAAAGCTTGAAGCTAAGCCTTACATTCTCAAAGAATATTATCCTGAAATGTCAAACATAAGTGACTAACTACAACACAAATAATACAAAATACCTAACATGAAACAGATGATATACTATATAAAAAACTATTATACGGACACATATTTTATTATTCATTTGAAATAAGAAAAGGTCTGGTATCCCAGTCAGATTCTGACATGAATAGAGTCATGAATATAAAAAATAAATTAGCAATAGATCTAGTAAAAAGAAATAAAATGATATGAGAAAATAATGGATAAAAAAATTGATATAGTAGTAAACCACATAGTCAAAAAGACAAAAAAGATGAGTGTCACGAAAGAAAATTGTTCAAATTAGTCCAACAAAACCATTGAGGAAAATCCCATTAGGCAAACAGATGTCAATTGCGTATTGCATTTGAATGAAGAAGAGCTAAACGTCCAACAAAAAATAATCAAGGTTACGACTAAACTGTGCAATCATGATGTCGATCATGCGTAAAGGAAAATTACGAGTCAGTGTTTAATTACGGTGGAATATTATTATGAGTTGGTTCTAAACCAACGATTCGCCTTACACTCCATGTGAATTACTCATGCAGTAAACTGTGACGGTTCTAAATCAAGCTCTCACCGTGAACTCACAGCAATTCTAGCGAAAGCAGAGCTTTTGATGAATCAATATGTTAAATTTCCAACTTAACATCCCAGCTTAACAAGAAATTATCATGCCCAAGAAAAGCGCCCACACCGTCTCGAAAACAAAATCGTCCATTCCAGTTCCGGCAACCGTATCCTCCATGGAAAAAAGCCAGCCCTAAGAATGATTCTAGAACAAAACAGTCTCCAGTTGCGGCATCGCGGGCAGCCATCTCGAACCAAACACAAATTGCGATGAAAGTTAAGGACGCGCGTTAGAGATTGACGCAGGAGCGAAGAAGATCAGAGAAGCGGAATTCAGAAAACCCTAGTTACAAAGGACAGCAGCTGCAGGCTTGAACGAGCCTTTCGCTCGTACCGTACCTGGATCGCTTCCCGTCTTGTGCTTGATTGGAATGGCGAAGCTTCGAGAACTTCGAAAACGATCCCTTCCTCCCTTTCAGCGGAGAAGTACGCCTTCTCTCCGCATTTATCCTCCTCGATTTAATGATTTAAAAAGATACCCGAAAAGAAGAATAAATACATATTGGCTCCTTAATAGCGCTGCGTATTGTCACGTTACCCGATCCTACACTGTATTTCTATTGAAGGAAAAGGTGGGGCCTTGTGTTTCTGCCAATTCAGTAACGTTTTCCACGGCGTGGTAGCTGATCCTGAGTGGATTTTAGTAATCGTCTCCACGTTTTTTCTTCAATAAGAAATGACATCAGGATCGTTCATTTAAAGATCCGGTGGGACGAAGTACACGTGGATGGTTGGATCGGATGAGTCATGGGGAGGATCGACAGATTGGGATTTGGGCGCGCCCCCGTTCGCGTCTCCTAAAAAGTTCAACTCTATCTTCCACTGATCGAACAGGCATCGCGAACGATGGTGGAAGATGAGTTGAGCGTGAGTAGAGATTTTTTGGTTCCTAAATTATGATTCAAAGAATAAATTTTTACATGAGACTTTTTAATTTGGATAGATTTTATTTTTAGATAAGTGGAATTCATCTAAATTAAAGGTCTAAAAAAATGAATCATCCTCTAATCTGTAATTTACGGACCAAAGTATTTGTCCTTGTTGAGCGCTGGCAAGAGGTAGATGTTGATCATCGTTAATAGGGTTATAACTAAGCTGAGAAGTATCAGATCCCCAACTCTTCGGAAAAAATTATAAATAAAAATATTTACATGATTTCTTATTTTTAATGATATAATAAAAATAAGAGCTACAAGTATAATTATTTGTAATTTTTTTAAAATTTTAATTATTAATCAATGAAATTTTGAATATACTTAAATTGATAAATATTATTTGTGTTTTTTTTATAAATTCAGTTAGAGTGAAGCTAATTAGTAAAAAGCCAAAAAAAAAAAAAAAAATGAGATGGCTGTCACTTCATTAATGAATATTAAGACTTCATGGATTTGTAATTGGGCGTTGCTCAACTTACTAATTACTCAAATCAACTTCTATTCATAGCAATTTTTTTTTTTCGACAAAAATAAAAAGACCTCCTATTTTTGTCGGATGATACCTCATTTATAATTAGGTGGCATTTGATTTATGGGTTTGGGAATAAGGGAATGAATTCATTCCTAAACCTTGTATTTGGTTAATAGGAATGAAATCAAAATTTTGGAATGAAACCCAAAAATTTGGGTATGGATGAAACCCACCCCCTCCCTTGGGTTTTGATGGAATAAGATTGTGAATTAAGTTTTAGACAAAAATACCCATAGTATATTTGTTCAATTTTTTTTAATTTCACACACTCTCTCTCATCATATTTCCTCTCTCCTTAGTTTATCATCACATTTTATCTCTCAAGATACTTTCTCTCTCCTCATTCTCTCTCTATATTCTCTCCCATCATATACTCTCTCCTTATTTTCTCTCTCTTCATTCTCTTCTATCACACTTTCTCTCCCATTACACATTTTCTACTTATTTTTTCATCATACTTTCTCTCTCCTCAATCTCTCAGCATACTCTCTCTTCTCATTTTCTCTCATCACACTTTCTCTCTCTTTATTCTCTCTCATCACACACTCTCGCTTTATTTTCTCTAATCACACTTTTTCTCTAAGCACACTTTCTCTCTCATCATATTTTCTCTCTCCCAGTCTCGCATTTTCTCTCATCACACTTTCTCTCTCTTCATTTTTTCCATCATTCTTTCTCTCTCAACCCACTTTCTCTCTCATCATACTTTCTCTCTCTTCATTTTTCCCATCACTCTTTCTCTCTCAACCCACTTTCTCTCTCATCATACTTTTTCTCTCCTCACTCTTTAATTTTCTCTCATAATACTTTCTCTCTCTTCATTTTTCCCATCACTCTTTCTCTCTCTTCACACTTTCTCTCTCATCATACTTTTTTTCTTCTCAATCTTTCCTATCATGCACTCTCTCCTTATTTTCTCTGATCATACTTTCTCTCTCTTCATTTTTTCGCAACACACTTTCTCTCTCATCACACTTTCTCTCTCATCATTTTCTCTCAGCATATGTTTCTCTCACATTCAACTTTCTCTCCCATCTAATTTTTCCTGTTATTTTCCTGTAAGGATAAAAAAGGAAATTTAGGTTCATTCCGATTGAAAATATTTAACTAACCAAACATCATTTTTAAGAATGATACCCAAGCTCATACCCATTCCCATTCCATAATACTATGATACCCATTCCCATTCCGATTCCTAGGAGAGAACCAAACGCCCCTTAATTAAATGGGGGTCTCTTGCTCCAGATTTATTATTACTTAGTTTATTATTTTTTTAATTAAATAGACGTCACATTTAACACGAATGGTTCAAAATAAATTTAGTTTATATTTAATTCAAAAAATTTGTGTTTCGGAATCAGATTTAAGTTATGAACCTTGTATAGAAGTTGGTATATAGTTTTTAGAATGTGTAAAAATTAAAATTGGTTGTAAATTTATACAATGATAACCTTTTATATCATTTGGATTTTGTATTTTTGATAGTGATAATCTGATTAAAATAATATTTCAACTAGTAAATCAAATAATGAAAATTTTATGACACCCACTAAGTTTCAAATAAATATTATCTAATCATCCTTGATATGGTAGAAACTAGCAACTAGTTTCTACAATAATGACTTTATATTATTTTGATTATCTTTTTTGAGAGTGATAACTTGGTTAAAAAATATTTTAACTAGCAAAACAAACGATGAAGACTATGACACCTATTACATTTCAAATGAACATTATTTAATCATGATCGACCATATAAAAATTAGCATGCAACTTCTATAATGTGTAGAATTTAATTGTTAGCTTCTACAACAATAACTTTTGTCATTATGATTTAGCTTCTCTAAGAGTGATAATTTGGACTCCATGATACCCACTATATTCAAATGAATATTATTTGATCATGATCGGTCGTGTAGAAATTAACATATAACTTCTACAACATGTAGAAGTTACATGCTAGCTTCTACAACAATGACTTTATATCATTTTGACTTTGCTTCTCTGATACTGATAACCTAGTTAAAATAATATTTCAATAAGCAAAATAAATAAAGGAGACTCCATGACACCTATTACATTTTAAATGAACATTATTTGATTATGATAGAATGTGTAGAAGCTAATATGTAGCTTTTACAATATATAGAAGTTACGTGCTAGCTTCTACAATAATGACTTTATGCCATTTTAATTTTACCTCTCTAACAGTGATAATCGAGTTAAAATAATATTTCAATAAGTAAAACAAATGATGAGGACTTCATGACATCCATTATATGGTATTTTGACCGTTCTGGTTAAATGAGGTGTTTGTTTGACTTTAATTAGAAATATAGTATTCATATAAATGATGAGTGTCCTTTTAATTTTTATCCTTTTTTTCTTCCTTTGCTACTTGGTACCATTGTTTATCATCCAATGGTTGGTTTCTCTTAGTAGGTATTTTACATGTTGGAAAAGTAAATGAAAAAAAATGGTTCCAATATAATCAATAAAATAGTTCTCCATGGAAAGGGAATATTAGACGAAATTTGTTAGACGTCGCAAGCATTATATTTAGGAAGTGAAGGGGTGATCTGTTCACCTCCCTCCATTTAATCTCTTAATGAATTAATATTAATGCATCGATTATAAATCAACGCAAGCTTCCTACATAAACCTAGTGTCCAAGAACAATCAAAAAGGTGTGTGACAGTGAAACAAGGTGAAGAGAGAACATCCAGTGGGGAGGATTTGGTTGGTGACACTTTTGAGAAGGTTCCAGAGCGATGATCTTCTTGGCGATAGTAAGCTTCGCAGAACAAAGTCATCTCCAGCGTCTTCTTCGAGTTTCTTCTCCAGAGCACTGTGAGTTATTCATTTTGTATGAATCCTTTTCATATGTAGTAACAATGGTCTCAAAGCCATTGCTCAAGACAGGAGAAATTCCTCTAGTGATCGGAGATCACATGGCAGCATTTACCACATAGTTGTGCAGGAGAAAAAAATGACTGAGTCACATTTTCTCTATCATCATTTCTTTGTCACCGTGACTGGCACCGGAGAACACCGGCGACTACTTTCAAGGAACGACGATCAACAGTCACTCCAGATGTTGTGTTCATCGTAACAGAGGAACTGAGGTTGTCACGGTGGAAGAAGTTTAATTGTTGGACTCCGTGGTTATTTTGATGTGATCAACCAAGTTAGTTAGGTCCTGTTTATTTTTGATCCCTGTGTCTAAGTGTGCAGGAGCTTAGGAGCGCAGGAAGTCGAGCGGAAGACGCAGCTAGCGAGAAGGATGACACGGGAAGGGAGCCGACGGACTCGGTGTGTCCGAAGGACAAGAGAGCTGTGGAAGAGTACACCGGTGGGAGAGAAGAACGTGCGCAACGTTCAAGGGATGTAAAGCCGGGACGGAAGACTGCTCGAGGAAAAGGTCGGGAATTGGGTTCGGGTGAGCCCTATTTTGGTTGGCCGCAATCACCCAAGCTATCGGAGCATCGAAAGCCAAAAGGAAGTGTAAAGGAGCTAGAACGCTAGCTGGAGGCGCCCTCAATGAAGCAATGGAGGCGCCTGCGTTGTCCTCAACCTTGGAGGTGCCTTCAACAAGTGTTGAAGGCGCCTTCAACACTGCTTGTGGCACCTCCAAGCTGGTCAACTCGACCGTTTGAGCGCGGATAGATTTTTATCCGCTTGAGTTGGTTAGAGGCACCTTGAACCTTTGTTAGAGGTGCCTTGGACCTTCGAGATAGAATTTCCAAGAGCTATTTAAAGGCCCTTGGAGCAAGGAAATGATCATTCAATCAAGCATTCAATTCCTAGCAACTTGTGAACTCATTTAGTGTGTAAAAAGGCTTCTCCGCCTACAGTAAAGGAGACATTCTAGTTGAGCTGTTCAACCCCCTTGGATTAACAACCGTCTTGGTTGTAACCAAGTTAATTTCTTGTCTCTTATTTTAATTCTGCCTTTACTTTAATTGTTGTTATTTATTTTGAGTTGAAAATCTGAGGAGGGTATACTTTCATTTTGCAGGCAATTCACCCGCTCTTGCCGGCCCCGCTGCACCAACAAGTGGTATCAGAGCCTGACCGCCTCAGAAGGACTAACCGCCAACTGAAGCACAAAGATCAAGATGATGGTCGGAGCCAACATTCATCCTCCGAAGTTCGACGGAGACTTTGCTACGTGGAAATGCAAAATGGAAGTATTTTTTAAGACCGAATTCGAAATTCTTTTAATAATGAAATATGGATATACAATGCCAAAAGACAAATAAGAATGCAACTGGACGAAGAAGGAGTAGGCCGATTTCGTGGCCAACGGAAAGACGGAATTTCACCTGCTCAGTGTTCTGCCACCCTTGGAGATAAGTCGGATCGGAAGCTACGACTCCGCCAAAGACATCTGAGATAAATTCCTGGAGCTCCATGAAGGCACCTCAGAAGTAAAGCTAGCGAGGCGTGACATCCTCCAAACTTAGTTGACGAATCTCCGGATGAACACCTGTGAGAAGGTAGCGCAACTCCAAGCGAGAATCAAGGAGCTGATAATGCAACTGACAAATCTCAGCGAATCGATATCAAACCGAGATTCCATCCGTTATGCACTCAACGCCTTCCCAAGGACTCCAGAGTGGGCGCCCTTAGTAGATGCTTACTACATCTCTAAGGACTTTGAGGTAAGTAGTTTATAAAGTTTATTCTCTACCTTCGAACTTCACGAGTCTCGACTTGCAGAGCCTAAACAAGTAGAAAAGTTGAACCTCAACATTGCCCTACAAGCAGAAAAGGACGATCCCGACTCCGAAGCGTCGATCGACGAAACCGAAGTGGCACTACTGGTAAGACACTTCAATAAATTTCTTAAAACTAATAAATTTAAATCGCAGTCGAGGAAGCATCAGCGCAACAGAAGAACGGTCCGGTGCTACAATTGCAACGAAGAAGGGCATATCAAGGATGTCTGCCCAAAAATAAAATAAAAGACAAAAGACAAGGAGAAGGTAAAGTACAAGTCAAATTTCTCCAAGCACAAAATCCTGAAGGCCACATGGGAGGATTCGACGTCCTCCGAATATGAAGTCGAAGCCTTCTCGGGACTAGCGCTGATCGCCAACCATCTGCCAGAAGAAGAGTCAAGCTCAGAAATGAGCATAGATGAAGGGGGAGGAACATCAGAAGAGGAAAGCTATAATGAATGGGGAGCATCACAAAGTAAGGTAAGTAAGGTACGTGCTCTAAACCCTAAACAACCTTTTCAATTTATTAAAGCTCTTTCTAAAAACTTAGCTGAATCAGAAAAAGAAATTGCTAATTTAAATAAAATGTTAGATAATTTGAAATCTGAAAATGATAAATTGAAACTCCAAATTGAAAAGTTAAAATCTGATGCATGCTTAAATACTAATGTTTTTCAAAAATCAAAAGTTAAGGTTTATGGAAAATTAAATTGGTATATAAGAAAATATCAGGGTCAACTTAGAAGAATAGCTAAAGGCTATATACCCCCTAAGTTTTTAACTAACCCTGTTGCAAAAATCTATACTGGGTTCCAAAATCTTTACTGGATTAAATCTCTTTAAGTTAAGGCTTTCAGAAGAAAATTAAACATTAAAATTTCTTTATGAGGCTTTGACTAAGGAAGTGGTTGTTGCTCCAATAACCAAGAAGGCCTAGTACCTCGCAACGACTTGGAAGCCAAAATATTGAAAATAAAATGTTTAATTAACTTTCTGATAAAATTATTAAAATTAAAAATAGATAATACGTTGAAAATTTTTTAAACATTTTTTTAAAAATTTTCAAAAACATATTTTTCGATAAAAATGTTTCTTGCATTAAATTTTGACTCAGAAACATTCTCAATTAGAATTTTTTTAAATTATCTTAACTAAATTTTTCTGAAAAAGATTTGTTTTTACTTAGCAAATACTTTAAAATTGTTTTTTGTTAACTTAAAATATTTTAGTCTGATCTTGTACTTAGAAAACTTGAATTTTTCTCTTACTTAGAAAACTTTTAACTTAGAAATTTTTTGTACTTTGTTCCCCACTCTTTTTGCTGTGATCAAAGGGGGAGATAGTTAAGTACAAGTTTAAGTTTAGGGGGAGTTAGGAAAATTATAATTTTTTTTAACTTATGTTGCAAATTCTATTATTGCAATTTTTGTACTTAAAATATTAGTTTAGTAATTTTCTTAAAATTACTATTTGGTTGTTTTTTCCCTAACTTGAACTTGGGTTGATGCACATCAAAAAGGGGGAGATTGTTGGACTCCGTGGTTGTTTTGATGTGATCAATCAAGTTAGTTAGGTCCTGTTTGTTTTTGATCCCTGTGTCTAAGTGTGCAGGAGCTTAGGAGCGCAGGAAGTCGAGCGGAAGACGCAGCTAGCGAGAAGGACGACACGGGAAGGGAGTCGACGGGCTCGGTGCGTCCGAAGGACGAGAGAGCTGTGGAAGAGTACACCGGTGGGCGAGAAGAACGTGCGCGACGTTCGAGGGACGTAAAGCCAGGACGAAAGACTGTTCAAGGAAAAGACTGAGAATTGGGTTCGGGTGAGCCCTATTTCAGTTGGCCGCAATCACCCAAGCTATCGGAGCATCGAAAGCCAAAAGGAAGTGTAAAGGAGCTAGAACGCTAGCTGGAGGCGCCCTCAATGAAGCAATGGAGGCGCCTGCGTTGTCCTCAACCTTGGAGGCACCTCCAACAAGTGTTGAAGGCGCCTTCAACAATGGAGGCGCCTTCAACACTGCTTGAGGCGCCTCCAAGCTGATCAACTCGACCGTTTGAGCGCGGATAGAATTTTATCCGCTTGACTTGGTTAGAGGCACCTTGGACCTTTGTTAGAGGCGCCTTGGACCTTCGAGATAGAATTTCCAGGAGCTATTTAAAGACCCCTGGAGCTAGGAAATGATCATTCAATCAAGCATTCAATTCCTAACTGTTGGTGCGGGTAGCACTAACAGTCTAACTCAGTTTTGATGAATGACAAATCATGTTATGTTAGGTTTGTCGTGATCTAATACCCTGACCGAGTGTGTAGGCGAAGTCCAGACAGGTCGACGGGCTGACCGGATATCTGACACAAAGTCCAAACGGGTCGATGGGCTGACCGGACGCTTGGCGAGAAGTCCAGCTAGGTCGACGGGCTGACCGGATAGCTGGCGAGAAGTCCAAGCGGGTCGACGGGTTGACCGGACGCTTGGCGAGAAGTCCAGACGGGTCGAAGGGCTGATCGGACGTCTGGTGGGTGAGTAAAGGTAAGTCACTAGAAGGGAGTGACTGTGAGGACGCGTTCCCGGGAAGGGAACATTAGGCGTCGATCCGGCTTAGATCCATTTCGGATATTTAAGTCGAGATCGTGACTAGATTCCGGTCTGGGAAAGACGAAATCTAAGTTATACCTTTTATATTAAACTTATAAACTGTGCTAACACTTTATTTTGCAGGATATACATTATCTATTTGCCTTGGACTAACCTTGTTTTGCAGGAAAGAGGTTCCCTGGAAAAAGGTGGTCCGGGCGCCTGGAGGTCCGAGCGCCCGGGAGGCAACTTTTATCCTATCACGTCGTCGCCACGTGGAGCTCGCTGGTTGGATCTGACACGTCTCACCAGGGCGCCCGGAAGGGATTCAGGGCGCCCCGAACCTCATATAAAAGGAGGGTGAGGGGTGGAGCTCAAAACAGCAACTGACAAGAAAATCTTCTACTGCTTGCTCTGCTGCTCTGCGCTCTTGCGACGCTAACGAAGCCCCGACAACGCACGTTTTCTTTTCAAGTTATTCCTTTGTCGGTATTGCTTTTATTTTCATTAGCAATTTCTGTACTTAGATTGTAATAAATTTTGAATTGCTAGTGATTACCCACCGAAAGCACTCAACGAGTGCGGGCCTTGGAGTAGGAGTCGATACAGGCTCTGAACCAAGTAAAATCGGTCTGTGTTAGCATTGCTTAATTTTTCGCTGCGTCTAACTCTCTTCGACGAATTTTTCGTAATCGATATTCACCCCCCCTCTATCGAAACATCATGATCCAACAAGTGGTATCAAAGCAGGTACCACTCTGATTTGGTGCAACCACCAATCAGACAGGGGGTGAAACATTTCTTTTAATTTTTTTCCGGCTTTCAGCTTTTCGCATATCTCCAAACTGGTATTAGTACCTTTTTGGAATTTTTTCGTTGTAATTAAAACTAAATTGGTGCAACACCAATTTAGCTCTTTTTCATTATTCTTAATTCTTCCCGCACTACTAATCCAAGACCAAGTCTTGGGATATCGTGTTTATTTGTTGATTTGTGTGCAGGGAAATTACGTCTCAATTGGAAGGCTTCAGCACAGTACGTCCTCTCCTATTCAACGGGGATGACTTTTCGTACTGCAAGAAAGAATGGAAGTGTACCCAAAGACAGACTACGATTAATGGTTTAGCGTTACAAAAGCCTACCGAGCGCCAGTCGACAACTCCGGAAATCTACTAGACTCGGAACAGTGGACTCCGGACATGAGGAAGAAGGCATCAACGGAGAACAAGGCGATTAACACACTGCACTGCGGACTAACAAGGGAAGAGCTGAACTGGGTCGGACCACATCAGAATGCAAAAGAACTATGGGACAAATTGATCGAGCTGCACGAAGGAACCAACGACGCTAAGGTAACAAAACGAGACTTGCTTCTAAATAGAATATTTAACATAAAAATATAGGAAGGAGAAATGACCAGCCAACTCCACGCAAGAATCAAAGATATTCTAAACTGACTCCATGCAATAGGACACCAAATGGAGAACCGGGACTTAATAAGGTATGCCTTAAACGCTTTTCCACGCAGCAGCTTATGGGCATCTATCGTAGATGGCTACAAGATTTCAAAAAATTTATCAAAATTAAAACTAGATGAGCTTTTCTGTGAATTAGAACTGCATGAGCAAACTAACGCCGGGGTCAAGAAAGATGTAGCTTTATTTGCAGGTTCCTCAAAAGAAAAGAAGAACAAGTCTGAACCTGAAGAAGATTCTGACCAGAACTCTGAAGATGAAGAACACCTGGTGAACTTGGTAAGGAAGATGTTCACCAAGAAGAAAAGAAGTTTCAGCAAGAAGGACATTCAAAAGATCAATTCTCCAACCGAATCGAGGAGTGTGACGTGCTTCGGGTGCAACAAGAAGGGACACTACAAGAACGAGTGCCCAAGATTGAAAATCGACAAACCGAAGCCGACCAAAAAGAAGGCCCTCAAAGCGATGTGGGATGACTCCTCATCGGAAGAATCGGAAGCAGAAGATCAGAAGCACTAGAGCCACCTCGCGCTGATGGCCCTCGAAGCAGAGTCGGATGACGAATCGGAAGACGGGTCCGAACCCGAATCGAACCATGAGTCCGTACTCGTTTCCGAAGGTTCCGAAGAGGTATTCCTAACCTTAAACCGAAAGTTCTTTAAAATTATTTCTTATTTAAATAATAAGTTAGTTAAATTAGAAAATGAAAATAGATTGCTCCTCGAGGAAAATCAAATCCTCAAGGAACAAGTTGTAAATAATAAACCAACTCAAGATATAACACTTGAGGAGGAGAATTCATCATTAAAATTAGAAATTAATAATTTAAAAAATATGTTAGAAAAATTTACTACCAGATCAAAAAATTTAGACTTAATCCTAAATAATCAAAAAGCTTGTTATAATAAAACCGGACTTGGATATAAGTCGAACCCAAATAAAACCTTTAAATAGTTAATAACCCAATACAAACCAACGAATAAATCCTGGGTTCCGAAAGTGTGTCTAACCACGCAAATAGGACTTAACCAATATTATATCCCTAAAGATAAAATATATTACATAAAGTCAAATAATCCAAATAAAAAACTAGAATACAAACCTGAACCCAAAAATTTAAAATCTAAAATAATTAAAACTCAACAAAACTTAAACTATCACCAGGTAAAATATAATTATAAAAGAAATAGACATAAATCGAGAACTAAAAATTAAATTAATGGACATTAATTCAGGGGGAGGCTCCAGAATAGTTGCCACCTCCAAAACTAACATATCCGGCAGGGTAACCCTAACCAACCTACCCGACAGGGTAATTAGGATTAGTTAAAAAGGGTTCAAGTTTAACTTGAAAAATGGTACTGGTGAAATTTTGGATGATAGTACGTTAGGGAAGCTTAGTCTATGCATGTCTAGGAAGATATGACTTCGACCTGGTGCATTTGGCTAAGTGGAACTGACCGAAACTACCCTTTATGGATCCTAACCAGTTAGACCAAGGTTTTGTACTAAGTCCAGTGGATAGGACTATTTGGAAAACCTCGAAAGCATGGTTACTTTAATGATGTCCAAGTGACTCACCATAGCTCAGAAGTTTATCCAGAGAACGCCTATTTGTTGAACCCAAAGCTAAACCTGAATATAACACAATTTAAAAACAAACCCTAAAATTGAACCTAATTCATCTCACAAAATTATAGGATTCCCTGATTGAAAACATAGATCGGGTGAGATGACTAAGAACTTTAAATTAAATTAAAATAAATTTAAATTAAATTAATTTAAATTAAAATTAAAATTAAAATTAATTTAACTTAAAATTAAAATTAAAATTAAATTAACATTAAGTTAAAATTAAAATTAAACTAAATTAAATTAAAATTAAAATTATTTTAAATTAACTTAAATTATTTTATTAAAAATTATTTTAACCTAAAAATTATTTTAACTTAAAAATCATTTTAAAAATTATTTTAACTTAAAAATTATTTTTAACTTAAAAATCATTTTAAAAATTATTTTAACTTAAAAATTGTTTTTAACTTAAAAATAATATATATATATATATATATTTTAACTTAAAAATTTATTTTAAAAATTAAAACTTAAATTTTTTTAAGTTAAAAATTTATTTTAAAAAATAAAACTTAATTTTTTTTAACTTAAAAATTTATTTTAAAATTAAAACTTTAATTTTTTTAACTTAAAAATTTATTTTAAAAATTAAAACTTAAATTTTTTTTTAACTTAAAAATTTATTTAAAAAATTTAAAATTAAATTTTTTTAACTTAAAAATTTATTTTAAAAATTAAAACTTAATTTTTTTTAACTTAAAAATTTATTTTAAAAATTAAAACTTAAATTTTTTTTTAACTTACAAATTTATTTTAAAAATTAAAACTTAAATGTTTTTTTAACTTAAAAATTTATTTTAAAAACTAAAACTTAAATTATTTTTTAAAAATCTATTTTAAAAATTAAAACTTAAATTATTTTTAACTTAAAAATTTATTTTAAAAATTAAAACTTAAATTATTTTTAACTTAAAAATTTATTTTAAATTAAAACTTAAATCTTCTTTAACTTAAAAATTTATTTTAAAAATTAAAACTTAAATTATTTTTAACTTAAAAATTTATTTTAAAATTAAAACTTAAATGTTTTTTAACTTAAAAATTTATTTTAAAAATTAAAACTTAAATTTTTTTACTTAAAAATTTATTTTAAAAATTAAAACTTAATTTTTGTTAACTTAAAAATTATTTTGTAAATTCAATTTAAATTTTCAAAAATTATCTTCAAAATTAAACTTAATTTTTAAATTATTTTAAAATTTCAACTTAAATTTTTAAACTTAAAAATTATTTCAAAAATTAAACTTAAATTTGTTAACTTCAAAATTATTTTAATTAAACTTATTTTTTTTAAAAAAATTGAATCTTTTGCAAACAAAGTCTTAATTAGTAGATTTTTTAAACTTAATTTTGAAACTTTGATTTTGAAAATTTATGTTTGAAAAATATCTCAAAATTTAAACGTATTTTGAAAATTTAAAATTTGATCTTAAAATTTGAAACTTATACACTTATACTTGAAAATTAGCTTTTCAAATTTCTGATTAGAAAAATCTCTTTGAGTTTGCAAATTCATTTCTGAAAATTAAATTAATTTTACAAAAATTATCTTTAAAATTACTCAAAATAAACTCATCACTAAGTTATCTTGCTACTTTTTCAAAACTTAGCTATTTTCTAAAAGCTAAAGTTAATCTTCAAAAGTTTAAACTCCCCCAAGTTAACTTGACATCATTTCTTACATTTCAACTTTGTCTGTATTCTGTATTTTTGAGTGTTTGACTTATGTCCATGTTTGATGAATGCCAAAGGGGGAGGGATAGTTAAGTTAGAGAAACAAAATGTCAAATTAAAAACTAAAACCCTAAAAATCATGCTAGTTTTTACTCGCATATTTTTCACTAACTTAACCAGGTTGTCATTCTATCAAAAAAGGGGAGATTGTTGGTGCGGGTAGCACTAACGGTTTAACTCAGGTTTTGATGAATGACAAATCAGGTTAAGTTAGATTTGTCGTGATCTAACACTTTGACCGAGTGTGCAGGCGAAGTCCAGACAGGTCGACGGGTTGACCGGATGTCTGGCACGAAGTCCAAGCGGGTCGACAGGCTGACCGGACGCTTGGCGAGAAGTCCAGCTAGGTCAACGGGCTGACCGGACGCTTGGCGAGAAGTCCAGATGGGTCGAAGGGCCGACCGGACGTTTGGCAGGTGAGTAAAGGTAAGTCACTGGAAGGGAGTGACTGTGAGGACGCGTTCCCGGGAAGGGAACATTAGGCATCGATCCGGCTTAGATCCATTTTGGATATCTAAGTCGAGATCGTGACTCGATTCCGGTCTCGGAAAGACGAAATCTAAGTTATACCTTTTATATTAAACTTATAAACTGTGCTAACACTTTGTTTTGCAGGAAACATATTATATATTTTGCCTCGGACTAACCTTGTCTTGCAGGAGAAGGAATCTCTGGAGAAAGGTAGTCCGGGCGCCCGGAGGGGATTCGGGCGCCCGGTAGGCAACTTTTATCCTATCACGTCGTCGCTATGTTGAGCTTGCTGGTTGGACTTGCCACGTCTCACCAGGGCGCTCGGAAGGGATCCGGGGCGCCCCAAGCCTCATATAAAAGGAGGGTCAGGGGTGGAGCTCAAAACAACAACTGACAAGAAGATCTTCTACTGCTTGCTCTGCTGCTCTGCGCTCCCGCGATGCTAACGAAGCCTCGACAACGCACATTTTCTTTTGAAGTTATTCGTTTGTCGGTATTGCTTTTATTTTCATTAGCAATTTCTGTACTTAGATTGTAATAAATTTTGAATTGCTAGTGATTGCCCACCGAAAGCACTCAACGAGTGCGGGCCTTGGAGTAGGAGTCGACACAGGCTCCGAACCAAGTAAAATCGGTCTGTGTTAGCATTGCTTAATTTTTCGCTGCGTCTAACTCTCTTCAACGAATTTTTCGTAATCGATATTCACCCCCCTCTATCAAAACATCACGATCCAACACTAGCAACTTGTGAACTCGTTTAGTGTGTAAAAAGGCTTCTTCGCCTACAGTGAAGGAGACATTCTAGTGGAGCTGTTCAACCGCCTTGGATTAACAATCATCTTAGTTGTAATCAAGTTAATTTCTTGTCTCTTATTTTAATTCTGCCTTTACTTTAATTGTTGCTATTTATTTTGAGTTGAAAATCCGAGGAGGGTATACTTTCATTTTGCAAGCAATTCACCTCCTCTTGTCGGCCCCGCTGCACCAATAGTTTAATTAATTAAACTAATCGATTAAGAGATTTTAATCGATTCAAAAATTTGTGTAATCGATTAAAACATATTTTAATCGATTCAAAAATTTATGTAATCGATTAAATTGATGAAGCACAATAAATCAATGTAATTGATTCAAATTTGCGTAATCGATTTAAGTCAATTTTTTTTAAAAAGCTTTCTCTTGCAAAAAAAAAAAAAAATCTCAAAAGATTTGGTTTTCACATGCATAGTAATGATGCATAGTGATTTTCAAATTTTATATGGAAAGTTTTTTTTAAAAAATTTAATTTAAAATTAAACTTTGTGTTTTAATTTTTCAATTTGTTTGGATTTGTATGACCACTTAATGGTCCAATCCTAACCGGTCTAGTTCTTGAACTAGACCATATTAGATTGGGTTGGTATAAGAAGATCCCAATTTGATTCAAACATTGGTTGGTTTAATCAGACCAGTTTAATTCGATAATATGTAGATCTGGTTTAAACAATTGGTTGTTTAACTAGATCAGTTTATTATTGACTTAATTGGGATGATTTGATTACATGGGCTAATCAAATCAAACTAGATTCATTCTAATAGGTAAGATTTGAGGAAATGGGTTAGATATAAACCATAACAAACATAGATAAAATATTTCTGTCTAATTATATTAGTTTTGATCAGAAAATAGACTAAACACAAGAGTTAGTCAACTGAAAACTCCCTAAAGAAAAGAAAAATTATTTTTTTATTTGCTTATGAATTCGGTATATATTTTTTCTATGCATACGTGAGAATTGAATTTGACCGGTTTTGTTATTGGTTTATCGATTTTGTACTGAAATCATTATGTTCAATTCTATATACCATGAATAATATACACGATGATTGGTCACTATGAACGACAATATGATCTTTGGGAGGAGATCAAGGAGCTAGAATATGACCTGTATCACGGAGTCAGATGACTTATTGGTCGGCTCGATTAGATATTCTAAAAACTCGAGCAAAAAGGGTATCTAGTCCTAGATGAACACAGAAGATGGGCTATGCTTGTGTTGCTATCGGAACATCTTTTTGATATAGCATACCAGTTGCTGGATTGCTTTAAAGGGCGCATCTCATATTCAAAGATGTGCAGGGATCTACTTCATTTGGCATGGGATCATAAAGAATCAGAAGAGGATCCAGATCCTGAAGAAATGGATCCCGAAGAATTGGAGGAGGATTCAGAAATAGATCTCGCAGAGGATCTAGAGATGGACCCCGAATAATTTCAGGAGGATCCAGAATGGACCTCGAAGAATCTGAGGAGGAAGATCATGAAGAATTAGAAAAAGATCTGGAAGAGTGTGTAGAAGATCTAGAAATGGATCTAAATATGGATCTAAAGGATGATTCTGAGGCTGATCTTACCATCATCAAGTCTGACATGAATGAGATAGTATTGCCCATTGCAATAGTATATTTTCTAGTGGGAGTGGTGCTAGCTTATCTATGTTATTAGTGTTCTATTTACTATCGTTATATGTGAACAATTTTAACTCATTTAATTTTTCTGAAAATAATGTAGTGGAAACTGTTGTTTTATATAAACAGTACTATGGTGTGGTGCTAGCTTAGTATCACCTTTCCCCCTAGTCATCTTCATCTTGCCTCCCTCCGCCGCTACTACTCTGAAACCCTAGAAAACAAGACCAACTCGTCACCTCTCCTTTCTCGAAATGCGAAGAAGGGCCGTTCCTCTTCTTACCCAAAGGGAGGAGGTGGAGGAGATGCGTCGTGAGTCAATCTTGATCGGGAGAGGAAGAGGCGTCAACCTAAGAAGGGGAAGAGGAAGATGAAGCTGAGAGAGATGGTTGGAAGGCCTGCGACAAGGAGGACGGCGCGATATAGGTTTAGGTTTGGAGGGAAGAGTGAAGTGTTGCAAATTTCGGCTAAGTATGGGTGGGAAAAATAAATTATTTTATTTTATCATAGACACCGGGTTTTAAAAACCGCTGTTAAAATCGGTGTCTATTAACGAAAAAAAGGCGCTCATAGACATCGGCTTAAAAAATCGATGTCTATGAGCGAAAATCTGCGCTTATAGACACCGGTTTTTGGAAAAACCGGTGTAAAATACTCAAAGACATCGGTTTTTGCTTAAAATCGATGTTGTTCCACCGATGTCTATGAGGATTTTTCTTGTAGTGTCTGTTTACTATCGTTATATGTGAACAATTTTAACTCATTTAATTTTTCTGAAAATAATGTAGTGGAAATTGTTGTTTTATATAAACAGTACTATATTCTATGAAAAACAAAATAGTTATGTTATGTGTAACTTGCTTATGATTAGTTCATATTTAATGATTAGTTCATTTTATTTATAATTAATTCTTATTTTATGATTAGTTCATATATATGATTGGTTTATATGAATATGATTAGTTCATATGAAAATAATTAGTTTATTTAATTATTAGTTCATTAGATAAAATATGTATAATATAATTGATCAATGCTGATTAGATTGGTACATATAAATGATGACTGGAAATATAATTATCATTTAATTTTGTAAACTAATTCTAATTTACACTAAATTAGTTATTAATTACATACATATAAATTACACTGAAATAATAAATAATATGTTTATTTATGTAGATTATGACAACTAAGAATATCATAGCTGAACTCAATAAGGGAGAGAAATTATATGGGGATAACTACAAAATCTGACACCTTAAGATACAATATGTTCTTGAGGAACAAGAAGTTCTAGAAGTTGTAAATCAATTCATGGAAGAGCTGACTGATAGTTCTACAGCTCAGCACAGACGTAACCTTAATACCTATAAGACATGGAAAAGGAAGGACTCCACTACTAAGAAAATATTGATTAGTTCAATAGTGGATGATCTGGTGTTTGATTATGAGCCATTACCATTGACTTATGCAGTTTGGGTAGCCCTTAGAGAGAAATATAGTGGAGTAAGTCTGAGTAAGCTTCGTCAGCTGATAATTAAGTTTGACAGCTATAAAAAGTGCTCGAATATTACCATGACCCAACATTTAAGGGAAATTGATAATATGATATGAGAACTTAAGACTGCTGGCCATGAGTTAACTGATGAACAACAGGTTTAGACAGTTATCCTTTCCCTTCCTGATTCTTAGGAAATAATGAAATAGAATCTGACTCATAGTGAAAGTATCAAGACTTTCATTGATGTCTCATACCATATTAAACTTGATGTCGAGAGGATAAAATTTGCAAGGATCTCTAGTCAAGCTTTTGTAGCTGAAGGTTATGATAGATCGAAAACGTGCGATAGAGGGGGGTAGGGTGAATATCGCGCGTTAGAACTTTACTTTATCTTTTAAAAATAGAGTCGTGCACAGCAGAAAAGAATAGACTGTTGGAACCCCAAGGTGTTTTGATGTGATCAAACAAGTTAAGTTAGGTCCTATTTTATCTAACCCTTGTGTCTAAGTGTGCAGGAGCTTAGGAACACAGGAAGTCGAGCGGAAGACGCGGCTAGCGAGAAGGACGGCACGGGGAGAGAGCTGACGGGCTCGGTGCGTCCGAGGGACGAGGTGACTACGGAAGAGTACACCGGTGGACGAGAAGAACGTGCGCGGTGCTCGAGGGACGAGAAACCGGGAAGGAAGGCTGCTCGAGGAGAAGGCCGGAACCTGGGTTCAGGTGAGCCCTATTCTGGATGGCTGAGATCACCCAAGCTAGCGGAGCCAGAACAGAAGACCCGGACCGAGACGAGCTAAAAAGTCAACAAGGTTGACTTAAGTGGTCCGGGCGCCCGGAATCATTCCGGGCGCCCTGGGCAGCTTTTGAGGGTTCGGGCGCCCGGAACCCAAAATTCATCCATGATGATGTGGACGTTGACTAAACGTTGGGGGATAAAGTTTTATCCCCCCAGGGCGCCCGGAACCCTTCGGGGCACCCCGAACAGTGTTATAAATATAGCACTGATCTGCACAGATTATTTAACCAACTTGTAATCCATTTTCTCTGTGCTTTTTATTCTTTTGTACTGTCAATGCTGTAAGAGGCTACTCCGCCCAGAGGAGAATCAGATAGTGCGCTATCTTTGCCTTAGATTAGCAATCCTCTGATTGCAAACCAAGTAAACCCTCTGTGTCTGAATTTGTAACGACCCGCCTCCTACTGACTAGGCTGCGAGGCCGGACCGTCACATTATGCTGTGCTAAGCTATATCCATGACCATCACTAAGTCTAGGTGCGGAAAGCTGTACCAATTTAAATCTTTGTTAACTGCTACTAAATTCGGAATTTTATTATCAGACATATGCTAAGGGGTGTAATCTAAAATATACATGTCATCTATTACATCCCCTATGGTCAAGGAATTTAAATAGAGATTTACAGCTGATATCAGGCCTCCCAATCGATCAGTGGATCGATTGGAATGGCCTGATCGATCCACTGATCGATTCAGGTGGCTACTGTATACGAAAACTTTGTTTGGATCGATCAGTTGATCGATCCAGACTTGTTGATCGATCCAGTGATCGATTCAGCACGCTACTGTGCACGAAGGAATTTCTGGATCGATCGGCTGATCGATCCAGACTTAACAATCGATCGGAGGATCGATTCAGCAATGTTCTGTTCACTGGAATCAGGCCCGATCGATCGACTGTTCGATTGAACTGAAACAATCGATCAGCTAATCGATCCTGAGACCTTCTGTTTGCGTATAACAGCTACCCAATCGATCAACCGATCGATTGGGAAGCCTCCAATCGATCGGCTGATCGATTGGGGGTTTCTGATTTCGCAGCTGAGCTTTGATTTCAGCACTGATTCGTGCCTAAATCACATACATCAACTCTATAAGCATGAGATAAAACTACTAGGCATGACATTACTCTTGGAGTGCTATCTAATAACAAACTGAATGTATACTACACAATTCATACTACTCAAACAGTCTAAAAGGTAGAGAAGTAACTAAAATTAGAAATGCTAAGCTTCAAGTTCGCTAGTTTCCAAGCATCTTTATTCCAAGTTCCTTATTCCACACACATCTTCATCACATTGTCCTCCAGCCTCCGCTAGTCCATCTTTCCTTTACCCTTATCTGCAGTATAAGGAAAAGAAGTATCTGTAAGCTTTCGCTTAGTAAGAAACCATCTACCTCACAAAACAAGCATACGATGGAATCATGCTTTTAAAACATGCTATTTGAAATACATGCTGACATGCTGAATATAAATACTGAAGTTATTAGTCATGTACACTAAATAATGGCATCAAAACTAGTCATGGAACATCAAGAGCTAAGCATGAAACTATCACATGTATCAATGGAAAGAAACTAAACTGATATAACATTGAGCTAAACTGAACTAAGCTAATACTGAATTTAAATCATGTTCACATAACTGATTGTGAAATTTTGAAAATCTATTTATAATAATAGATCAAAATACTAATCATGTTGCTGATGGGCCCGACAACTGTACTTGCTGTGCGCGCATCCCTAACTAGACCCGAGGTAGCAAATCCCAAATCTAGTAGGGTTACTAGGTTATCTAAACCTAGGGATGACTATGGGAGCCCAACCCAATGGACATCTAGTTCAGTACAGTGCCACTGCTGAAAATAAAATACTGGTTATAACTGAATTTTTCTTATCTTGCTATTTCTAGGTTATCTAAACCTAGAGCTAGGTTGTCTGAACCTAGAGGCGACTGTGGGAGCCCACCCATTGAACCGTAGTCCCATATAAGCTGTAATAAAACTGCATGTACTGAATAAATGCTTCTATTGCATTTAGCTAAGCTATTAAAATGCCCGTGGTAGCATTTAACTGAGTTACACATTTTATCAAACATATGGTGTGCACTAGTTCACACCCTACATGTCAAAATTCTGCATACGACTAAACTAATGCGTAAAAACCTCGAAAGAGCTACTTATACTGCAGGTGAGGGGTTTCTTACCTCCTGCGCTAGATATCTTACAATTCTAGTCGCTAGTTTTCTGGTGGAGAAGATCCCTTCGGCGATCTCCTTGCGTCTATGCGTTCTTCTCGCGGAGAGGAGCGCCCTCGTATCCTTGATATCGCCGGGAGGTACTCCTATGCTCCTCAAGATGGAACCCTAGGTCTCCTTGAGGTTGGCGCCGAGAGATGAGGGAGAAAGAGAGAGGGTCGGCGGGTGAGGTTTGAGGGAAAAGCTTTCTAGTTTAAGAAAAATAACAATTCCTCACTTAAATTCCCTATTTATATTAAGTGGGTAATCCGGCCCAACTCAAATATAAATATAATTGTTCCCCTTTCCTTTCAGCACGGCCTTGCTGGGTTCACTTGGTTACTAAAGCTATCTAAAGGTTACCGGACCCGATAGGTCCCGGGTTCGATTCCCGCTTAAGCTATTTTACGGTTCTATTTATTTTTGCTACTTCCGCTACTCTAAAAATTCTGTAAAAATATTCTAAAATTCCAGAAAAATCATAGAAGATTTCTAATATACTTTTGAGAATTTTTTGGGCGTTACAATCCCCCATACCTTATAAAAAGTTCATCCTCGAACTTAGAACAACTTTGGGTACTTCTGTCTTATACTGGCTTCTGTCTCCCAAGTTGCCTCTTCTGCTGTGTGACTGTGCCAAATAACTTTTACTAATGGTACTTCCTTGTTCCACAATTTCCTAACTGCTCGGTCTATTATCTGAATAGGCCGACTGTCATAGTTGAGGTCTTCGCGGACTTGTACCGACTGAGGCTCAATCACCTGGGTGGCATCTAGGATATGCTTCTTCAGCATAGAGACATGAAATACATTATGGATAGCTGACATCTCTTGGGGTAGCTCTAGCTCATATGCTACCTTGCCAACTCTTCTGGTGATAATGTATGGTCCCACATATCTGGGACTCAATTTACCCTTCTTCCCAAAACGCATTACTCCCTTCATGGGAGCTATTATGAGGAATACTGTATCCCCAACTAAAAACTCTAAAGGTCTGCGCCGTGTATCAGCATAGCTTTTCTGGCGGCTCTGAGCTGTCTCTATCCTCTGGCGGATCTGCTGTATAGCTGCTGTGGTATCTGCTACTAGATCTGTCTGAAGTTCTAGTTCCTTCTGCTCACCACTCTCATACCAACAGATTGGAGATCTACACCTCCGCCTGTAGAGAGTCTCATAAGGTGCCATACCGATAGTGACCTGATAGCTGTTGTTGTATGCAAATTCTGCTAAACTCAGATATTTGCACCAACTTCCCTTGAAGTCTAGGGCACAAGCTCGGAGCATATCTTCGAGTACCTAATTTACTCGCTCCGTCTGACCATCTGTCTGAGGATGGAAAGTTGTGCTAAATTTTAACTTAGTGCCCAATGCTGACTGTACACACTCCCAGAAGTGTGACGTGAACCTACTGCCTCTGTCTGAAATAATGGTTCGTGGGACTCCATGTAGTCTAACGATCTCCTTGAGATACAACTGAGCTAGCTGCTCCATGGAATAGGATATCCTGATAGCTAAGAAGTGGGCTGATTTAGTTAATCTATCTACTATTACCCAGATGGTGTCAAAACCATTCGTGGTTCTGGGTAGTCCCACTATGAAGTCCATGAAAATATCCTCCCACTTCCATTCTGGGATCTGAATAGGCTGCAGAACTCCTCCTGGTCTTTGGTGTTCTGCCTTGATCCTCTGGCAGGTCAGACAGGTGCTAACATATCTAGCGATGTCTCTTTTCATCCCAGGCCACCAAAAACATTTTCTTAAGTCTTGATACATTTCGGTAGAACCAGGATGCATTGCATAAGGAGTCCTGTGTGCCTCGTCTAGGATCTCTCTCCGTAGTTCCTCCTGATCTGGAAAACAAAGTCTGTCACCGAAATATACTGCCCCACTATCAGCTATTCTGAACTCTCCACTTTCTGGTTCTGCTATCCCTTGCTTAATTTTCTGAATTTCAGGATCCTGTTCCTGAGCTGTCTGGATGTCACCAAGCAGGGTAGATGCTAATGTCATAGTAGAGAGCTGCCCCACTATAAGTTCGAGACTGAAATCTGTGATCTCCTTTTGTAGGGGCGGTGACATGGCTACTAGGGATAGTAAGGTAGCACTGGACTTTCTGCTAAGTGCGTCTGCTACCTTATTAGCTTTTCCTGGGTGGTAGAGGATATCTATATCGTAGTCCTTGACCAGTTCGAGCCACATGCGCTGTCGCATATTCAGATCCTTCTGAGTGAAGAAGTACTTCAAACTCTGATGATCTGTATACACTCTACACTGAGCTCCATACAAGTAATGTCTCCAAATTTTGAGAGCAAACACGACTGCTGCAAGCTCAAGATCATGAGTAGGATAGTTCCTCTCATAGTCCTTGAGTTGTCTGGAGGCATAGGCGATCACCTTACCATCTTGCATCAGTACTGCTCCTAGTCCCAATTTAGAGGCGTCACTATAAATATCAAAGCTGTCTGTGTTTTTTGGTAGAGTCAAAATGGGAGCACTGGTCAATCTCCTCTTTAGCTCACTGAAGCTGTTCTCACAGTACTCTGTCCACTGAAATTTTATGTTCTTCCTGGTGAGAGCTGTCAGTGGGGAGGCTATTCTGGAGAAGTCCTCTACAAATTTTCTGTAATAACCTGCTAATCCCAGAAAGCTTCTAATTTCACTGGCGTTCTTGGGTCTTTTCCAATTACTCACAGCTTCTATCTTATGGGGGTCTACCATGATACCATCTTTTGAGATGATGTGACCCAGGAAGGACACCTGATCTAACCAAAATTCACATTTCGTGAACTTGGCGTACAGCTGGTTCTGCTGAAGGGTCTGCAATACTATTCTCAGGTGTTCTGCGTGTTCTTCCTGAGTTCCTGAATAGATAAGAATGTCATCGATGAATACGATAACAAACTTATCTAAGTATTCTCTGAATACCCTGTTCATGAGGTACATGAAAGTAGCTGGAGCATTTGTCACGCCAAAGGGCATGACTACGAACTCATAGTGTCCGTATCTGGTCCTGAAAGCCGTCTTGGGTATATCACCTTCTTTGACTTTAACCTGGTGATATCCCGATCTGAGATTTATCTTAGAGAACACTGCTGTCCCCTTTAGCTGATCAAACAGGTCATCTATTCTGGGAAGAGGATACCTGTTCTTAATCGTGACTTGGTTTAGTGCTCTGTAATCTATACACAAGCGCATGCTCCCGTCTTTCTTCTTCACGAACAATACAGGCGCTCCCCATGGTGAGTGACTAGGACGTATGAAGCCCTTGTCAAGCAGCTCCTGTAGTTACTCATGAAGTTCCTTCAGTTCTGTTGGAGCCATGCGGTAAGGCGCTTTGGAGATAGGATTTGTATCGGGAATGAGTTCTATCTCGAATTCAATCTCCCTGTCTGGTGCTAGGCCTGGTAACTCTTCAGGGAAGACTGCTGGGTAGTCACATACAACTCAGACCCCTTCTAGCTGTGGGTCCTTGTTCTGACTGGTATTGACTACATGCGCTAAAAATCTCGTACATCCTGAATCTAGCAATTTCTGTGCTTTCAGAGATGAGAGAAATTTCTTAGCTCTTCTCTTTGATTCTCCGCTGTACTCAAATTGTACTCCTGCTTCAGGTTGGAATATAACTTTCTGTTTACGACACTCTATGGAAGCACCGTACTTGATCAGGAAGTCCATTCCCATGATGATATCGTAGTCAACCATATCTAGCACTATCAGATCACAAAAGAGTTCTCTGTCTACTATAATGACTGGCACCGCTCTGAGCCAGTGCGTGGATGCCATAATTTCTCCTGAAGGTAGCATCGTCAAAAATTGGCTACTGAGTACCTCTAGGGGTACTGCTAACTTTTCGGTGAATGCCCTGGATATATAAGAATGGGTTGCCCCAGTATCGAATAAGACAGTTGCACTTTGCTGTAAAATACTAATCTGACCTGTAACAACTGTCGAGGCATTCGCTACGTCCTCTCTGGTGAGTGAGTAGATCCTCGCATTCGTCGTGGCTGAGGGGGCTTCTAATCTGCCCTGGCTAATATGTGGACCATCCAAAGCCGCCTGCATCTGGTGCAACTGTGCTGGCTTGACTTCGTACTGAATCGACTGTGGTGGCGGAAAACTGGTCTTGTTTGAGCATTGTTTAGCCATATGCCCTTCCTGACCACATTCGAAACATCCTCGAGTGCCCTTGCGACAAACTCCTGGGTGAAATTTTCCACAAGTGGAACACTTGGGATAGCTGGGCTGTTTACTAGCCGGCCCCCCTTTTGGGTAACTCCCTGGTTTGCGCTTGTTGCTGGAGTTCCCTTTCCAAATAGAGCAATGGGAGCTGTGGCCCTGGTGTTTCTGAGTACCTGATCCTCCCTGACCTTTGGACTCTGAGAGGACTTGCTTCTGCTGTTTGATATTGTTCTGGTAGTGCTCGGTGGTCAAAGCACTGCTCACTAGTTCTTCAATGGTTTGCGACCTGTGGACGCCGTTGGTCACGTTCATTGCTATTTCCGGTCTTAGCATCTTGAGCATCAATCGGACTCGTTCTTTTTCAGTGCTGACTAACTCAGGGCATAGACGAGCCAATCTGTTGAATTTCTTCACGGCTTCCTCCACTGAAAGGTTGCCCTGGCGAAATTCAGTGAACTCGTCGTAGTGGCGGTTTGTAACCCGCATGTGAAAGAACTCTTCAAAGAATTCTCTCTCGAAGTTAGCCCATGTCATCTGGTTCACTGGGCGCTTCGCTTTAATCCTCTCCCACCACATACGTGCGTCCCCTGACAGGCAGAAAGAGGCGCATTTCACTTTCTCATGCTCTGGCCAGTCCAGAAGCTCCATCGTACTTTCCAGTGTTTTGAACCAGGCTTGAGCATCCCATGGTTCACTGGTGCCTGAGAAATTCTCTGGCTTAATTTTCTGCCACTGGATCAGATAAGCTTCCCTCCTTGCCCCTGCTGCTGGGGCTACTGGTGTTGTAGGTGGGACTGGTGGAACCGCTATTACTGCTGGGGTTGCCAGGTTAGGTTCCGGAGTGACGGTGGGAGTGTTCTGCTGACTAGCTCTTAAGGTGGCTATCTCCTGCTATTGTTCAGCTAGCTGCTTCTGTAACTGAGCCACTACTGCGGTAAGGTCTGGGGGAGGCACTGAGCTGCCTGCCTCATGCTGGGGCTCAGTAGCTGGTGTCTTTCTAGCTGGGCGTTCTCGTAGCATTTTCTAAAGAGATAGAGGACATACATGACTAAGGCAATAATGTTTATATAACTACTACTACTATCATGTTAGGTACTATCATCAATTAACATGCTACAGTATCTATAAACATGAAAGAAAGAACATAATAAAGTGAGAGACGTTTCCTTACTTGGAAGCTGCATGTTCAATGCTGATGTGTGTGTAGGAAGTATGGAACTTTTGCTCTGATACCACTCTGTAACGACCCGCCTCCTACTGACTAGGCTGCGAGGTCAGACCGTCACATTATGCTGTGCTAAGCTATATCCATGACCATCACTAAGTCTAGGTGCGGAAAGCTGTACCAATTTAAATCTTTGTTAACTGCTACTAAATTCAGAATTTTATTATCAGACATATGCTAAGGGGTGTAATCTAAAATATACATGTCATCTATTACATCCCCTATGGTCAAGGAATCTAAATAGGGATTTGTAGCTGATATCAGGCCTCCCAATCGATCAGTGGATCGATTGGAATGGCCTGATCGATCCACTGATCGATTCAGGTGGCTACTGTATATGAAAACTTTGTTTGGATCGATCAGTTGATCGATCCAGACTTGTTGATCAATCCAGTGATCGATTCAGCACGCTACTGTGCACGAAGGAATTTCTGGATCGATCGGCTGATCGATCCAGACTTACCAATCGATCGGTGGATCGATTCAGCAAGGTTCTGTTCACTGGAATCAGACCCGATCGATCGGCTGTTCGATTGAACTGAAACAATCGATCGGCTAATCGATCCTGAGACCTTCTGTTTGCGTATAACAGCTACCCAATCGATCAACCGATCGATTGGGAAGCCTCCAATCGATCGGCTGATCGATTGGGGGTTTCTGATTTCGCAGCTGAGCTTTGATTTCAGCACTGATTCGTGCCTAAATCACATACATCAACTCTATAAGCATGAGATAAAACTACTAGGCATGACATTACTCTTGGAGTGCTATCTAATATCAAACTGAATGTATACTACACAATTCAAACTACTCAAACAGTCTAAAAGGTAGAGAAGTAACTAAAATTAGAAATGCTAAGCTTCAAGTTCGCTAGTTTCCAAGCATCTTTATTCCAAGTTCCTTATTCCACACACATCTTCATCGCATTGTCCTCCAGCCTCCGCTAGTCCATCTTTCCTTTACCCTTATCTGCAGTATAAGGAAAAGAAGTATCTGTAAGTTTCCGCTTAGTAAGAAACCATCTACCTTATAAAACATGCATACGATGGAATCATGCTTTTAAAACATGCTATTTGAAATACATGCTGACATGCTGAATATAAATACTGAAGTTATTAGTCATGTACACTAAAACATGGCATCAAAACTAGTCATGGAACATCAAGAGCTAAGCATGAAACTATCACATGTATCAATGGAAAGAAACTAAACTGATATAACACTGAGCTGAACTGAACTAAGCTAATACTGAATTTAAATCATGTTCACATAACTAATTGTGAAATTTTGAAAAACTATTTATAATAATAGATCAAAATACTAATCATGCTGCTGATGGGTCCGTCAACTGTACTTACTGTGCGCGCATCCCTAACTAGACCCGAGGTAGCAAATCCCAAATCTAGTTGGGTTACTAGGTTATCTAAACCTAGGGACGACTATGGGAGCCCAACCCAATGGACATCTAGTCCAGTACAGTGCCACTGTTGAAAATAAAATACTGGTTATAATTGAATTTTTCTTATCTTGCTATTTCTAGGTTATCTGAACCTAGAGCTAGGTTGTCTGAACCTATAGGCGACTGTGGGAGCCCACCCATTGGACCGTAGTGTTGGAGTGTATACTGAAAGCCTAAGCTTTGTAAACATTCATTATGAATAAAGAATCACATTTGGTCTAATTATCTACATTTGTTTGTAGTTGTTCATTTAATTTATATTGTAGATAACATAGTATGTGGTGTCACATACAGAAGATGATGTTATCAGTACCTTATAAATTATAAACAGTAGCTCACGACCAGAATGGAAAGGAACAAACCATTTGAAGGTCGTAGTGTAATTAGGTATTAGTTTATCTTGACTATATAATTACACTAGTACACTCAGAGTGTATTGAGTAGGACCATTCGAGGTCGTTCCTTTTATACTGACTTTATAAAGGAACAAAGACCTCAGTTATTATGGAAGTGTGTGCTCTTAATCCTAATATAATAACAAGCACATATATTTGATATTTATTTCTTTAATTTATCAATGGGTGAGATTTAGTTCGATGAATCAATAAGCCCGATAAGTTGGGAAATGATATCACTTATAGTGTGTGTTGTTGATTATAGAAGGAAACTGTGTCCTAGTGATCTAGGTTGATAATGTCCCCAAGAGGAGCTCATAAGGATTGTCATGTTAAACCCTGCAGGTGGACTTAGTCCGACATGACGATAAAGTTGAGTGGTACTACTCTTGGACTTAGACATTAATTAAATGAGTTGTCAGTAACTCACTTAATTAGTGGACATTCGATATCTTAAACACAGGGAGACTAACACACTCATAATAAGAAGGAGCCCAAAAATGTAATTTGGGATTGGTGCGGTAGTTCAATGATAGTTCTCTAGTGGAATGAATTATCGTTGATAAAATTAAGTTGTGTGTTCGGGGCGAACACGGGATGCTTAATTTTATCGGGAGACCAAAATCAATTCCTCCTCTCGGTCCCTATCGTAGCCTCTTATTTATAGAGTACTATACCCACCTATACCCACCTTCTATACCCACCAATAGGGGGCCGGCCAAGCTAGCTTGGGAATCAAGCTAGGGCCGGCCTAGGTATATTTGGGTGGCGGCCCTAGCTTGAACCCAAGCTAGTAGGGCCGGCCAAATAAAATTAAAAAAGAAATTTAATTTTAATTTTTATTATTATGTGGAAGATATATTTTAAAGAGAATTAAAATTAAAATATCTCTCTTGTAAAAGATCTACAAAGATTAAAGAAAGAGATTATATCTCTTTCCTTATTTGTAGATTGGAAGAGATGTTTTATTTTATCTTTAAAATTATTCACATGTTAATAAAATTAAAATTATAGATATTTCCTTTTATTAACCATGAAGAGATTTTAAAGAGAAATTTTATTTTTTAAAATTTCCGGAAACAAATTAGGAAGTTTTAATTGTTGATTAAAACTTGTCCTCTTTTGTATTCCAATGATGTGGCCGGCCACTTGAAATTAATTGGGGAAATTTTATTTTATTTCTCTCAATTAAATCATGTCAAGGAAATTAAGGAAAATTTATTGTAATTAAATTTCCTAATTTACCTGGGCCAAGGAATATAAAAGAAGGGGTGAGGGTGCCTTCACAAGACACAACATCTATTATTCCTCTCCCTCTTTTGTTCCTTGGTGTGGCCGGCCAACCTCTCCATCTCTTCCTCTTGTGGTGGCTGAACCCTACCCTTCTATTGGAGCTCTTGTGGTGGCCGGATACTACTCGGAGAAGAAGAAGAAGAAGGAGAGAAAGCTAGCATCTCTTGGAGCTTGGTTAGTATTTTGGTTTTTCTCCTTGGTGAAGCTTTTCTTTTGTGGCCGAACCTTGCTTGGAGGAGAAGAAGGTGGTTGGTGGTTTCTCATCTTGGAAGATCGTTGTCCACACAACGTCCGAGGTTAGAAGAGGAATACGGTAGAAGATCAAGAGGTTTTTCTACAAGGTATAACTAGTAATTTCTATTTCCGCATCATGCTAGTTATTTATGGAAATAATACCAAATACAAGAGGCTTACGTTCTAGTATTTCGAATATGTTTTTTCGAAGTTGTGTTCTTTTGTTTCTTTCTTTTCCTTGTGATTTGATTGTTCTCTTTGGTTAACCTAAAGTTATTTTAGGAAATTAAATATTAGCTTTCTATTAAAGGTTTTGTCTAGTCGGTGGTGGTTGCTCCCATCCAAGAAGGCCATGTGCCTCGCCACGTCGATACTGGAAATCAAATTAATATTTAATGGAATTAATAACTTAAGGAGACTTGGGTCGAACGTGTTAAGTTCCGCAAGAGATCCAAGTCAAAACCTAAAGAACAAATAGATTAAGTTTTGGATCAAGCGTGTTAAGTTCCACAAGAGATCCAAATTTAATTTAAAAGAACACATGGTAGCTAGGAAAAGGTTCGAACCTTTGTACAAAATTTTTGTACAGTGGAACCTATAGGCTTCCGAGTAGCAACCAACAATTGGTATCGGGCGAGGTTTTGCCTCTGTGTATTTGGTATTTAGTTTAATTATGCACATGTCATACATAATTTAGGCAGGATAATAGTAGGATGTGCTAACTTTGTGGATGCAGGATCCAACTATTATGGCTTTTAGTTATTATGTGTGTGATTGGACCCTTGGACATGTCAAGGGCATTTAATGTGTGTGCATGATTGTATTAAAATACAGCAGGAGCTGTATTTAGTTTTTATTAGGATTTTATTTTTTGATCTAGATACATGTACATTCCTTTTATGGAATATAGGATAAAAAATGTAAAATTCTATTAATGTTGCGGATCGAATCTTGCAAAGCGTGGAACCTTCTAATGACCAGAGGCGCAGCGGAACTAGGAGCAAGATGGATGCGACAGCTAGACCCGGTGGCGGTGGCCAAATATGGCAGCAACTTGGGATGACAACACACGGAGGACAATTAGAGATAAAAGCCATAATAGTTGAAAATTAAATTTTGTATTTATTGCTTTTATATTGTGCTGTGTGTGCATGTTAGTTTACAAGTTTAGTAGGCTAGCATAGTTAAAATTCCTCATTTATAAATAACTAAGTGAGAGAGGGATTTTTAAATAAATCCCATGGTCTCCATTACTGGTTTGCAAGTGATGCAAACAAGCTTGCGCGTTGGCTCTGAGTGCCTTCCTCCATAACGGATGAGCTTGTTTGTGGATCACTAGAACAAACTTCCATTTTTGGATGACTATAGGAAATTAATTAAGAGCGTGTGATCTTCCCCAACGGAAGGGGCATAATCTTATTAATGGACTTAGTGTCAAGTAATGGTATACACTTGACACATCTAATAGTATCCTCCCCATCGAAGTCACTGCTATTATATGTGTGACCAAATGATACCAACTATTATTTTGTCATAAAGTTAGGTTGACAAGATAATAAAATTAATGGGTTAAAACCCTCATTTTACAAATGTTGAATTTGTATACGTCCACACTAACGTGGCATACAAAATTCACGGTGTTATGAGGTGTTGGTTAATTTAAAATAGTATTGTTTGAGGAATCAATATTATTCTAAATTTAGAGTTCGACCAAAAGTTATTTGTGATTCTTAGGATGTCTTTCAACCCACTGTCCATCATACTTCAACAGAATAGACTTATTGGACCAAACTACATAGATTGGAAAAGAAACCCGGACATTGTTCTTACTACTAAAGCTATAAATATGTATTGACCGAGCAGTGCTCTGATGCACCTCTTGGTGAATCTACCCAAGAGGAGATTGAATATCATAGGAAATGGGTAAAAGCAGATGAGATGGCGTGGTGTTACATTTTGGCTTCAATGTCAAATGTATTGCAACATCGACATCAAGATTTACCAACGACCTATGATATTATGAACAATCTCAAGGAACTCTTTGGTCATCGGGATAGGGCTTCTAGGCAAGAAGCCATGAGAAAGATAATGACCACCATGCAAGAGGGTACTCCTGTAGGATCATATCCTAAAGATGATGGCTTATCCGAACGAGATAGAGATCCTTGGAGGAGAAATTGATGGGAAACCCGGATCGATATGATCCTCCAACGCTACCTAGAAGTTTTGAGCAGTTCTGAACTATAATATGAATAAGAGGGTTTATTCATTAGCGGAACCATTGACTGAACTTCAGAAGGATTATTTCGTCACAATGCTCAAATTCACTATCTTGAAAATGGTTCTACTTCTAAACCGAAGGAAAGAAGAAGAAGAAACAAGTTGGTTCAAGAAAGAAAGTGAATAAATCTCAGTGTACGGGATTTAAAGTTGGAGTGAAGAAGCGGAAGGGCAAATGCTTGAAGGCGGACTATCCTCGTAGGAACCAAAACAAAGGTATATCTCATGCTCTAGTTGTTGAAACATATTTAGCGGTGTTATCTACCAACACCTGGTGTGTAGATACGGGAGCCACTGATCATGTCTTGCAGGGGTTCCAGGAAACCCGACGACTATCTGAAGGGAAATTACCGTCTACATGGGCAATGCTACTAAGGTGGCAGTGTTGCAGTGGGAGACGTCTACTTGTCTTTTAGTAGAAATAGAAATTTGGTTTTAAGAAATTGTCTTTATGTACCAGTTTTAGAAAAAATTTAATTTCAGTTTCTAAACTGTTTTTAGATGGATATTCAGTTTCTTTCGATAACGATGTAGTTATTAAAAGAAATAAAGTGATTATCTGTTCTGGTGCATTAGTTGGCAATTTGTATACTTTAAATCCAATTTCTTCCACAAAGCAAAACATGGAAATTTATAACTCATCTTCTAATTCTAATAAGAGAAAAGAACCTTCAGAAATGAACCAAGCATATCTTTGGCATCTAAGACTTGGTCATATTAATTTAAGTAGGATTCAGAGGCTTATAGCCGATGGACTTTTGAGTTCATTAGAGTTGGAAAATTTTCCAACTTGTGAATCTTAGAAGGTAAAATGACCAAGAGGTCGCTCACCAAGGGGAATAGAGCCAAAGAAGTGTTAGAGTTGGTTCACTCGGATTTGTGTGCCTATGTCCGTCCGGGCAAGAGGAGGTTTTGAATATTTTGTCTCTTTCATAGACGATTATTCAAGATACGGATATATTTACCTAATGCGCAGCTCAGTGCTTTGATAAGTTCAAAGAATACAAGGTCGATGTGGAGAAACGATTAGGTAAAAGTATCAAGACACTACGATCTGATCGTGGTGGCGAATACCTCTTAGGAGAGTTTAGGAATTACTTATCGAGGTCGGGATTCAATCCCAATTGTCCGCACTGGAAACCCCAACAGAATGGTGTAGCAGAGCGAAGGAATAGGACTCTTATGGAGATGGTTAGATCAATGATGAGTTATTGAATTACCAAATTCGTTTTGGGGATATGCTCGGAAACAGCAATATCGTTCGAACTTAGTACATTCTAAATCAGTTTCTTCTACTCCCATAGAATTGTGGAATGGGCGAAAACCCGCTAAGACATATTCGGATATGGGGTAGTCCAACACATGTGCTGAAACCAGATCTTGATAAGTTAGAATCTCGTCGAAGTTCGCGTGTTTGTAGGATATCCCAAAGGAACGAAGGTGGTTTATTTTATAGTCCTAAAGACCGGAAGGTCATTGTTAGCACCAATGCCGCTTTTAGAAGAAGACTATATAATGGATCACAAGCCCGAGTAAAGTTGTTTTAGAAGAACTTAGAGGACATGTAGTACCAACAAGACAAGATGAAGTACCACAAGAGTGCAACACGTGTCACATGATACACAACCACAGACGGTGCCTCGTCGTAGTGGGAGGGTTGTAAGGCGACTGAAAGATTCATGTTTTGGGAGAGTCTTGAGACTTGGTCCCGTATACATGAACCCGATCCATGAACATACGACGAAGCACTCCAAGATATAGATGCATCTTGGCAAAAGGCAATGAATTCAAATAGAGTCTATGTACTCTAATAAAGTCTGGAGCTTGAGAACCACCGATGGTGTAAAAGCCGTTGGATGCAAGTGGATCTACAAAGGAAAAGAGGGATGACGGGAAGGTAGAAACCTTCAAAGCTAGGCTTGTTGCGAAAGGGTACACTCAGAAAGAGGGAATCGATTATGAGGAGACTTTTTCACCGGTAGCCATGCTTAAGTCTATCCGGATACTCTTATCTATTACTGCTCATATGGATTATGAGATTTGGCAAATGGATGTCAAGACAGCTTTCCTTAATGGAAGTCTTGAAGAGAACATCCATATGAAGCAACCAGAAGGGTTCATTGAAAAAGGCAAAGAGCATCTAGTGTGCAAGCTCAATCGGTCCATTTATGGACTGAAGCAAGCTTCAAGGTCTTGGAACATCCGGTTTAATGAAGTAATCCAGTCATATGGATTTATTCAAAGTCCGGATGAGTCTTGTGTATATAAGAAGTGTAACGGAAACGTGGTGGTATTTCTTGTACTATACGTAGATGATATTTTGTTAATTGGCAACAATGTCAAAGTATTATCAGACGTAAGGGTATGGTTGTCCAAACAATTTGATATGAAGGACTTAGGAGAATGTGCACACATTCTTGGGATCAAAGTTATAAGGGATCGTAAGAAAAGAATGTTGTGTCTATCCCAAGCTTCATATATAGATACAATCCTTGCTCGTTTTAGCATGCAGGATTCCAAGAAAGGTTTCTTACCTTTTAGACATGGAGTAGCTTTATCTAAAGAGATGTCTCCAAAGACATCAAAAGAGATAGAGGACATGAAAGCGGTTCCTTATGCTGTAGGAAGCCTAATGTATGCAATGCTATGTACGAGACCCGATATTTGTTTTGCCATAGGCATGGTCACAGATATCGAGTAACCTGGACAAGGACATTGGGCGGTAAAGCATATATTAAAGTACAGAGAAGGACTAGGGATTATATGCTAGTATACCAAGCGGATGATTTGCTCCCTGTGGTACGGATTCGATTTCCAATCAGATAGGGATAACAGAAGTCTACATCAGGCTATGTGTTTACTTTAGGAGGTGGAGCCATTTCATGGAGGAGTGTTAAGCGAAAATGCGTTCGACTCAACCATGGAAGTCGAGTATGTAGCAGCCTGAGGCGCCTAAAGCAGTATGGCTCAGAACTTTCTAATGGACTTAGATGTGATTCTGGTTTGCCCAAGATCATCACAATTTATTGTGATAATAGCGATTGCAAACTCGAAGGAACCACGAGCTCATAAGGCGAGTAAACATATAGAGCGCAAGTACCACCCGATACGAGATATTGTGAAGCGAGGAGAAGTTGTCATCGCCAAGATTGCATCAGCGGATAACTGGCAGATCCTTTCACTAAGGCCCTTCCGGCGAAAGCTTTCGATCGGCATGTGGAGGGAATGGGAATCCGATGTATGGTAGAAGATATGGCAGCTTAGTCATTAGTATAAGTGGGAGATTGTTGGAGTGTATACTGAAAGCCTAAGCTTTGTAAACATTCATTATGAATAAAGAATCACATTTGGTCTAATTATCTACATTTGTTTGTAGTTGTTCATTTAATTTATATTGTAGATAACATAGTATGTGGTGTCACATACAGAAGATGATGTTATCAGTACCTTATAAATTATAAACAGTAGCTCACGACCAGAATGGAAAGGAACAAACCATTTGAAGGTCGTAGTGTAATTAGGTATTAGTTTATCTTGACTATATAATTACACTAGTACACTCAGAGTGTATTGAGTAGGACCATTCGAGGTCGTTCCTTTTATACTGACTTTATAAAGGAACAAAGACCTCGGTTATTATGGAAGTGTGTGCTCTTAATCCTAATATAATAACAAGCACATATATTTGATATTTATTTCTTTAATTTATCAATGGGTGAGATTTAGTTCGATGAATCAATAAACCCGATAAGTTGAGAAATGCTATCACTTATAGTGTGTGTTGTTGATTATAGAAGGAAACTGTGTCCTAGAGATACTAGGTTGATAATGTCCCCAAGAGGAGCTCATAAGGATTGTCATGTTAAACCCTGCAGGTGGACTTAGTCCGACATGACGATAAAGTTGAGTGGTACTACTCTTGGACTTAGACATTAATTAAATGAGTTGTCAGTAACTCACTTAATTAGTGGACATTCGATATCTTAAACACAGGGAGACTAACACACTCATAATAAGAAGGAGCCCAAAAATGTAATTTGGGATTGGTGCGGTAGTTCAATGATAGTTCTCTAGTGGAATGAATTATCGTTGATAAAATTAAGTTGTGTGTTCGGGGCGAACACGGGATTAATTTTATCGGGAGACCAAAATCAATTCCTCCTCTCGGTCCCTATCGTAGCCTCTTATTTATAGAGTACTATACCCACCTATACCCACCTTCTATACCCACCCAGGGCGGCCAAGCTAGCTTGGGAATCAAGCTAGGCCGGCCTAGGTATATTATGTGGTCGGCCCTAGCTTGAACCCAAGCTAGTAGGGCCGCAAATTAAAATAAAAAGAAATTTAATTTTAATTTTATTATTATGTGGAAGATATATTTTAAAGAGAATTAAAATTAAAATATCTCTCTTGTAAAGATCTACAAAGATTAAAGAAAGAGATTAGATCTCTTTCCTTATTTATAGATTGGAAGAGATGTTTTATTTTATCTTTAAAATTATTCACATGTTAATAAAATTAAAATTATAGATATTTCCTTTTATTAACCATGAAGAGATTTTAAAGAGAAATTTTATTTTTAAAATTTCGGAAACAAATTAGGAAGTTTTAATTGTTGATTAAAACTTGTCTTCTTTTTTTTGATGTGGCCGGCCATCACAAATTAATTGGGAAAATTTTATTTTATTTCTCTCAATTAAATCATGTCAAGGAAATTAAGAAAATTTATTGTAATTAAATTTCCTAATTTACCCAGGACAAGGAATATAAAAGAAGGGGTGAGGGTGCCTTCACAAGACACAACATCTATTATTCCTCTCCCTCTTTTGTTCCTTGGTGTGGCCGGCCAACCTCTCCATCTCTTCCTCTTGTGGTGGCCGAACCCTATCCTTCTATTGGAGCTCTTGTGGTGGCGGATACTACTCGGAGAAGAAGAAGAAGAAGGAGAAAGCTAGCATCTCTTGGAGCTTGGTTAGTATTTTGGTTTTCTCCTTGGTGAAGCTTTTCTTTGTGGCCGAACCTTGCTTGGAGGAGAAGAAGGTGGTTGGTGGTTTCTCATCTTGGAAGATCGTTGCCCACACAACGTCCGAGGTTAGAAGAGGAATACGGTAGAAGATCAAGAGGTTTTCTACAAGGTATAACTAGTAATTTCTATTTCCGCATCATGCTAGTTATTTATGGAAATAATACCAAATACAAGAGGCTTACGTTCTAGTATTTCGAATATGTTTTTTCGAAGTTGTGTTCTTTTGTTTCTTTCTTTTCCTTGTGATTTGATTGTTCTCTTTGGTTAACCTAAAGTTATTTTAGGAAATTAAATATTAGCTTTCTATTAAAGGTTTTGTCTAGTCGGTGGTGGTTGCTCCCATATCCAAGAAGGCCATGTGCCTCGCCACGTCAGTACTGGGAACCTTTTATGGAAATTAATATTTAATGGAATTAATAACTTAAGGAGACTTGGGTCGAACGTGTTAAGTTCCGCAGGAGATCCAAGTCAAAACCTAAAAGAACAAATAGATTAAGTTTTGGATCAAACGTGTTAAGTTCCGCAGGAGATCCAAAATTTAATTTAAAAGAACACATGGTAGCTAGGAAAAGGTTCAGACCTTTGTACAAAATTTTTGTACAGTGGAACCTATAGGCTTTCCGAGTAGCAACCAACACGTAGTCCCATATAAGCTGTAATAAAACTGCATGTACTGAATAAATGCTTCTATTGCATTTAGCTAAGCTATTAAAATGCCCGTGGTAGCATTTAACTGAGCTACACATTTTATCAAACATATGGTGTGCACTAGTTCACACCCTACATGTCAAAATTCTGCATACGACTAAACTAATGCGTAAAAACCTCAAAAGAGCTACTTATACTGCAGGTGAGGGGTTTCTTACCTCCTGCGCTAGATATCTTACGATTCTAGTCGCTAGTTTTTTGGTGGAGAAGATCCCTTCGGCGATCTCCTTGCGTCTATGCGTTCTTCTCGCGGAGAGGAGCGCCCTCGTATCCTTGATATCGCCGGGAGGTACTCCTACGCTCCTCAAGATGGAACCCTAGGTCTCCTTGAGGTTGGCGCCGAGAGATGAGGGAGAAAGAGAGAGGGTCGGCGGGTGAGGTTTGAGGGAAAAGCTTTCTAGTTTAAGAAAAATAACAATTCCTCACTTAAATTCCCTATTTATATTAAGTGGGTAATCCGACCCAACTCAAATATAAATATAATTGTTCCCCTTTCCTTTCAGTACGGCCCTGCTGGGTTCACTTGGTTACTAAAGTTATCTAAAGGTTACTAGACCCGATAGGTCCCGGGTTCGATTCCTGCTTAAGCTATTTTACGGTTCTATTTATTTTTGCTACTTCCGCTACTCTAAAAATTCTATAAAAATATCCTAAAATTCTAGAAAAATCATAGAAGATTTCTAATATAATTTTGAGAATTTTTCGGGCATTACAGAATTTGTTTCTAATTAGTCTCTTTTGTTTATTATTACAAGTTCTTTTAAATTAGTTGAATATCCAAGAAAGGTTTGTGGTTTATTTTTTTTAGGGTAATTCACCCCTCCCCTCTTGCTGGCCTCCAAAGGGACCAACAGAGCAAGACGCTTCAGGAGGACTAATCGCTGATCGAAGCAACGAGATGGCCGGACCAAGCATCGTTCCACCAAAATTCGAGGGGGACTTCGCAGACTGGAAGCGTCGTATGGAGGTATTCCTAAAAACTTATTTTGAAATTCGGTTTATTATGAAGTATGGTTTTTTTAGCTTCGACGAATCAAGATGGAGAAGAAAAAGAAGAGAGCCATTGGACAAAGAAGGAGCAGAATGAGTCTGTAGCAAATAGTCGTACGGAATATCACCTGTTGAGCGTGTTACCGCCTCAAGAGGTCAACCACATCGGAAGCTATTCATCTGCTAAAGAACTCTGGGAGAAGTTCCTGGAACTCCACGAAGGCACGTCCGAAGCGAAGCTCGCTAGAAGAGACATCCTCCGAAACAAGCTGATGAACATCCGTTTGGAAAAAGGTGAGAAGGTAGCCAATCTACACGCAAAGGTAAAAGAATTAATTACTGGTCTCGAGAACCTCGGAGAAATGGTAATAAATCGGGACACAATAAGCTACGCACTCAACGCGTTTCCAAGAACTTCAGAATGGACATCAATCGTCGACGCCTACTACATTTTGAAAGACCTGGAGGTAAGTACTTTAGAAGAATTGTTCTCCACTCTTGAATTGCATGAAACTAGGTGTGCAGGAACAAAGGAATCAAGCCAGATGATCGTACTAAACGCAACCAAAAGGGATGAACCCGAGTCAGACTCAGAAGATGATTAGGAAGCATACATGGTAAGAAACTTTAAAAAGTTTCCAAGATCTAATAAATTTAAAGAAATGCAGAATAAAAAGAATCCAAGAAATAGAAGAAGGATGTGTTGCTACCAGTGTCAAAAGGAAGACCACCTAAAAGAAGATTGCCCAGAACTAAAGAAGGACAAAGGCAAGATTCCCAAGAAGCACAAAAACCTAAAAGCTACTTGGGACGACACTTTTTCATCTGAGTCCGAGATTCAAGAATATGTCGGGTTAGTGCTGATGGCAAGCTACGATGGACAAAGCACATCAGAACCCAGCATCGATGAAGGGGGAGCGACCTCAGATGAAAGCAGCGAAGCAGGGGGAGATTCAGGCTTCAAGTCTGATATGGTAAGTGAGGTATGCCTCTTACCCCCTGATCAACTTTACTTTGGTATTAAGGCAATGACAAAATCCATGTATAAATTAGAAAATAAAAATTTGATAGAAGAACTTTGGCAAAATCTTGTTTAATAAAAAGGCAATAGGCAATGAAAAGAACTTTACTTTTATCAAGGTATTAAGGCAATGAAATTTTGGAAATAAAAAGAACTTTGGCAAAATCTTGTTTAATAGAAGACCTTGATAAAAGAAAATTTGAAAATGATAAATTAAAAGAAGAAATAGTAAGGTTGAAAAAGTCCAACGGTTCAAATGGTTCTGCTTTTAAAAATTATAGAGGACTAAACTGGTATTATAGGTTTCACCAAAATCAAATTAGAAAAATGTCAAAGGCCTATGTACCTAGAAAATATTTAATTAATGTTGTAGGTAGGAACCTCTATTGGGTTCCGACAACATGTTTAACTTAAATTTTAAATTAAACTTAGAATTTTTCAGCAAGAAAGTTAAGCAGATAGTTTCTTTATGAGGCTTTCTCTAAGGAAGTGGTTGTTGCTCCAATAACCAAGAAGACCTAGTACCTCGCCACGACCTGAAAGCCAAAATACTGAAATCAAATGTTTAATTAACTTTCTAGAAAAAGTATTAAAGTTAAAATTAAATAATGCTTGAAAGTTGTTAAACATTTGTTTTGAAAATTTTGTTTAACTTAGAAAATGTTTCTGTTGTAAATATGCATTAAAGGGTTATTCAATTTGTCTTGAAAATTTTTTAAATATTGCCTTATAATTTTTTTTTTATAAAAATTGCCTTAGAATTTTTTACTTATGGAAATTTTTTTAAGGAAATGTTGAAATGAGTTTCAAACTTAAATTTTAAGAAATTTTTTTAACACTTATGATTTTTTTTTCTGAAAAATGTTTTACTTAAATTTTTTTATGAAGTTTTTTTCGAAAGAACAATTCTGAAAAGTGTCTTTACTTAGACATTTTTGGTAAAACTTTTGAAAATATTCTCAAATTAATAAAAAGAATTCTGGACTTATTTGCATATTTAAAAGAAGTGTTTCGGAAGATTTTTTTTTTTTTACCTTAGACTTGTTAAAAAGAACCCCATTTTTTATGTGATCGAAGGGGGAGAAGAATGTTAAGTCTAGGGGGAGGTACAGTTTAAAATTGAAAAATCTTTGACTTATTTGAAAATTAATTGTAAATTAACTATTTTTATTGCATTTGTTTACCGTAGCTTAACTTGGGTTGCTCACATCAAAAAGGGGGAGATTGTTGGAACCCCAAGGTGTTTTGATGTGATCAAACTAGTTAAGTTAGGTCATGTTTTGTCTAACCCTTGTGTCTGAGTGTGCAGGAGCTTAGGAACACAAGAAGACGGGCTTCGTGCGTCCGTGGGATGAGGTGACCGCGGAAGAGTACATCGGTGGACGAGAAGAACGTGCGCGGCGTTCAGGGGACGAGAAATCGGGAAGGAAGGCTGATCGAGGAGAAGGCCAGAACCTGGGTTCGGGTGAGCCCTATTCCGGATGGCCGAGATCACCCAAGCTAGCGGAGCCGGAACAGAAGACCCGGACTGAGACGAGCTAAACCGGAGCAGTGGAATCGGACCACAAAAAGTCAACAAGGTTGACTTAAGTGGTTCGGGCGCCTGGAATCATTTCGGGCGCCCTGGGTAGCTTTTGAGGGTCCGGGCGCTCGGAACCCAAAATTCATCCACGATGATGTGGACATTGTCTGAACGTTGGGGGATAAAGTTTTATCTCTCCCAGGGTGCCCGAAACCCTTCGGGGCGCCCCGAACAGTGTTATAAATATAGCACTGATCTACACAGATTATTTAACCAACTTGTAATCCATGTTCTCTGTGCTTTCTATTCTTTTATCCTGTCAACGCTGTAAGAGGCTACTCCGCCCAGAGGAGAATTAGATAGTGCGCCATCTTTGCCTTGGATTAGCAATCCTCTGATTGCAAACCAAGTAAACCCTCCGTGTCAGAATTTGTTTCTAATTAGTCTCTTTTGTTTATTATTACAAGTTCTTTTAAATTAGTTGAATATCCGAGAAAGGTTTGTGGTTTATTTTTTGTAGGGCAATTCATCCCTCCCCTCTTGTCGGCCTCCAAAGGGACTAACATAGACAAGTATGTTTAGTTCGTTCGGAGCCTAGCTCGACTCCTACTCGAAGACCCGTGGTCCTTGACCGCACCGATGGGCAAATCACTATAACTCTTCTTCCCAAAATCCTTCGGAAAGAAGCAGATCGTACAGTTACAAGAATATAAGATAGTAACAACCCTACTATCTTATATGAAATTAAGTCCAATAAGAAATGTACCGGCAGTAATAAAAAAAGGTTGAGGCGCGGTCGGTGCTTTTGAACGAAGTAGCTTGCTTAGCTTAATGAAGGCTTGGAACACGAGCAGCAGGCAGAAAAGAACCTTTTTGATGATCAGAATTGTACTCTTGAGCTTCTGACTTCGAGCACTTTTTATAGGTGTACTGGAGGTTCGGTCGATCGATCCCTCAGTTCGGTCGACCGAACCGACTCCCTTCGTTCCTGGCTGGAATATGAAGCTGGCTCAATCTTTTGCAGTAAATGCTCATGAATGGTTCGGTCGACCGAACCTGTTTTTCGGTCGACCGAACATACTATTTCCCTGTTCGTCTAAATCAGCCGAGATCTTCATTTAATATGGTGTTAATGCTAATTGGATCGGTCGATCGGTCCTCTGGTTCGGTCGACCAATCAGCCTTTTTCCTTTTCCTGCTGATCGGTGCTAATGAGCTGGCCAGTGCTGAGTCACCATGGATTAGTCGACCGGTCCTCTGGTTTGATCGACTGATCAAGCTTTGATCGGACTCTGATATGTTCTGATCTAATCTGAATGCTGTTATGATTTTGCCTAGTTCAGTCGATTGATACTACTGTTCGGTCGACCGATCCAGCCGGACCTGCAAAACAGTATTAAGACAAAAATCTCCTGTAAAACAGATGTTAGAACAATAATATTATAAAGTAAGAGTAATAAGAAAGACAGTAGAACTGTCTTGATCTCAACTTGGAAACCTTCCGGTTTCTTCAGTTGGATCAGCGACCTAAGGTTGTTCCCTTCAGGAACCTGACCTCACTGTCACTCATCCAGTTTTTTTACCTCAACCTACCTGCCAAACTTTGATCCTCCAGATCTAGTTTGGACTTTTCACTCAGCCTTGATCAGCTCCCCAGGACTTTTCTCTTGATCTTCGGTCCTCCAGACATCTCGATCACACTGCCAAGCTTCGGGTCCCCTCGACCTACTTGGACTTGCACCTGGGTTCCACGATCTGCTAAGATTTCTCTTGCCTAGCCTCCAACTAGGTCTTTCCCGGTTGAGTAAACATCCTGCACACTCAGTCAACTTGTTAGATCATAACAAGACTTAACTTGAACCTTTGCCAACATCAAAACTTAGGTTTGATTCTGGTGCAACTTATACCAACAATCTCCCTCTTTTTGATGTTTGGCAACCAAAGTTCAAAGTTAAGTTAAAAATATGCAACACTTAAATAAACATGCAATTTAATTTTAAATTCTCCCCCTGAGTTAAACAGCTCCTCCTGAAATCACTATCTCTCCCCCTTTGACACACATCAAAAATAGGGGAAGACCAACAAATCAGAAGAGTTGAAATGTATAACAATTTTAACTAAGTGTTCAAAAATTACTTGAAATGAAAAAGTTAATTTTGATAGTCAAAAATGTTTTTAACTAAATTAAAATTTGAAAATATTTGGAAAATTATTACTAAGTTAAAAAGCTATAAAATAAGTTTGAAAAGAATAATTTTCCTAAGTTAAACAGATATTTTGAAAAGTAAAAATTTTTACTAAAATAATTTTGAAGAGACCATATTTTGAAAAATATTCCTAAGTAAAATATTTTGAAGAGAGTAAAGTTTTACCAATAAAATAATTTTACTAAGTTAAGATTTCTAAAAGCAACTTTCAATGTGATTAAAAAATAAGTAAAGAAAATGTTTTGGTTCAAATGTTCGAAATTATTAACATCTTAAAAAGGTTAGCTAGGTTTATAAAACGGACACTAACAAGCTAGTATAATTAAGATTCTCAAGATATAGTAATTTTGAAAGGTTTACCAAAGTTTTAAAAAAAAATCTTACTAAGTTTTCAGAAAAATATTTTACCTGAGTTTTGCAAAGAGAATAAATTTAAAAGTCTAAAAATATGAAAAATAAGAATTTTGTAAAAAGTTTTTAAGTTTAAACATAAAAAGATTTTTCAAAAATAGTTTTGAACATTTAAAAAAAAAATCAAAAATATGAAAGAATATAAATATTTTGAAAAATAAAAATTAGGATTTTCAAAAATGTGAAAAATGCATAGTTCAAGGCTCCCCCTAGAATTGATGACAACCTAAAAATCCAAGCATGGGCAAAAAAGACTAAGGAAAAAAAATCCTTATGATGAATTGTCCAACCTTTGTACAAAGCTAACTACCATAAGATAGTAGCAATAGACTTAGGTTGGCCAATTTGAGTATTTAGTACTAGCTAGATTTTTACTAGCTAGGTAACTCAAATTGATTCATGTATGTTGTTTAAAGCCCAGATTTATAGCGATGCATTGATATAAGCATCTGAAATCTTAGGCTAGGTCCTAAGCATCTCACCCATTCTAAGTTATCAAACAAGGAATCTTACTATGCTTGTGAGATGCTGGCTCCTAGATCTATAGGATCATGCAATTCTACGGTAGGACCTAGGCCACTCCAGAAAAAGAAAATATTTTGAAAAAGGTTGAAACAAAAATTTTGAAAAGGGGATTTTTACAAAAATAAATTTGAAAGATAAACTAAGTAATGATTTTTAAAAACTTAAAGAATCTATTCTATAAAACACAACTAACAAGTATGTAAAAATAAGTGACCAGAAATACAAATTTTAGTACAAGGTTCAAATACATAAGTCTGATAGGTCACACTAGTCTAGAACGACATATAAAGAGTCAGATATTAGGAGGTGAAGGATCATGGGCAGCACGAAAATAGCTAAACATCCTAGTCTGCTGTGCCTCCAACATTTCTACTCGTTGAGTAATATCCTGACGAAAATCTGTCAGCTGATATTGAAACATCGTCTGAAGAGAGTCGAAACGACCAAAAATATCATCCCGGAGTTGACTGAATGGATCACTAAAGTGAGGAGGAGGGGTTGTAGATGAAGTCGTCTGAGCAGCATCAAAACAGGAGTCTGAGAATACTCAATAACTAACGGTGGTATATAGGGCTCCTCTACAGCAATAGGAATGTCCTCAGCATCGACTGCTTCCTCGACCGATGGAACATAGGACGGATGAGTACGCTTGTAAACCAGACCCTGAGAACTAGCCTTAATCCCAGCCAAAGACATTTGTCGAACACCAATGAAGTCAAAATCGGACAACTCAATCAACTCACCACAGCCAACACCCTACTCCTAAGGAGGCTATGAAAGCTGTAAGGATATGACAATGAATCATGTGTACCTTAAACGAGGTACTATAGCTAGAGTAGTAGATTATGGATTTAAAACCCCAATAAGCAAAATCTATATCCAGTTTATGCTTAAGGACATACATCAGAAAAAGGTGAACAGTGTTGGTGCAACATCCCTCAGGTCAAGGTTGACCTGGGTGACCAAGCTGAGTTTTGGTTTGAGTTTAGATGTTTGACAATAAGAAATTGATTGAAGAAGAGTCAAGTAGGTCAAGGTTGACCGGATACTTGACAGGGAAGTCCTGGTGAGTGAAGCCAGGCAGAAGGAAAACCCTAGTGAGTGAAGCTAGGTGAAAGTCCTAGTGAGTGAAGCTAGGTGAAAGTCCTGGTGAGTGAAACCAGGTGAAAATCCTAGTGAGTGAAGCTATGTGAAAGTCCTGGTGAGTGAAACCAGGTGAAAATCCTAGTGAGTGAAGCTAGGTGAAAGTCCTGGTGAGTGAAACCAGGTGAAAACCCTAGTGAGTGAAGCTAGGTGAAAGTCCTGGTGAGTGAAGCCAGGCAGAAGGAAAATCCTAGTGAGTGAAGCTAGGTGAAAGTCCTGGTGAGTGAAGCCAGTGAAAGCCCTAGTGAGTGAAGCTAGGGAAATCTAGTGAGGGAAGTCCAAGTAGGTGAAAGGATTGACTGGATACTTGGCACGAGGAAATACAGATAGGTCAAAGGGATTGACCAGACATCTGATGGAAGTCCAAGTAGGTCAAGGGAGTGACCAGATACTTGGCATGAATAGAAAAGTCTAAGTGGGTCAAAGGGATTGACCAGACACTTGGTGGGAAGTCCTAGCAGGTCAAAGGAGTGACCAGATGCTAGGCATGGTGTATCAACAGGTCAAGGTTGACCGGATGTTGGTTTGGTAGGCTTGGAACTTGGTTTTGGGCAAAAACCAAGTGTTGGATCGATCGATGGATCGATCCAGGAGCTGGATCGATCCGTGGATCGATCCAGATGTGGATCGATCCAGGTATCGATTGGGACGCGGCGGCTTCGCGCGATAAGCGCTGGATCGATCCGTGGATCGATCCAGGCGCTTTTCCAGAGCACAGAGGCGCTCTGGATCGATCCGTGGATCGATCCAAAGCCTCCCCGATCGATTGGGAACATTCGAATCGATCGGGATCCGACCGTTGGCGTCGATAAAGGCCGCATGCGCTTTCCTTGGCATCTCTTCTCCGATTCACTCCAGATTTCTCGCCAGCTCCTCCACAGCACTCACAAAGCTCAGATCGCCAGTTCTTGAAGGATCTTGGAAGTTTTCCAAGTCAAGAGGCGGATCAAAGCCAAGAAGAGAAGCTAGGGTTAGGGTTTATACTCATTGTAAGCTTGTAAGCTTGTATTTCTTGTATCCTTTCCCTCTCTTCTTGTATTGAGTCTTGTAGGGCTTCTCCACCCTTGGTAGTTACCATAAAGGAGAGTTTTATTTAGTGGAGGGTGTGTGTGTTGGTGTGGATCCTTGGATTAGTCACCTCTTGTGAGGTGGATACCAAGTAAAACCAACCGTGTTAGCGTTGTGTGTTTGTTTCTGTATTTTCCGCTGCACATCTTTGAAGGAACAAGCAACGCCGAGCACCGAGCGAACGCGACGAGCTATTCACCCCCCCTCTAGCTACTTTTGGTCCTAACAAGTGGTATCAGAGCAAGGTTGCTCTTCACCGGAATCACCGCCGGAAGGGGCAAACATATCAAGAAAAGCTAGAGGGTGAAGAAGTTGGAGCAAATTCTTCAAGTTCAAGACTTTATCAAGCTCAACTTCAAGATGCAATTCCAAGATGGGCTTGGATTTGACACAAGGGTGGCTCCACCATACACTTCTACGAGTTTCGATTCTTGGAAATCAAGAATCGAAAATTTTCTTATGATGGAGATAGAGCAATGGTTTGCTCTAATGGAAGGCTTCAAGGCTCCCACAAATTCCAAGGGCAAAGTACTCAAAAGGAGCAAGTGGAGCAAAGACCAAATCCAAAGATGTGAGGCCAATGACAAAGTGACCAAGCTTTTGGTCAATTTATTGCCAAGCAACATCTTGGAACAAATTGGAGAGTTTGATGATGCCAAGGAGCTTTGGAGCAAATTGGCAAGAATGCATGAGATCCCCTCCACTGTACCAAATCAAGGAGAATCCAAAGAGGGCGACTCATTGGATCAAGACCAAGAGGAGGACTCCGAGGTTGAGAGATGCTCAACCTCTGAAGAAGAAGAAATCCAAGAAGCTTCATCTTCAAGGGAATGCAACGAAGGGAACAAGGAGGGAGCATACTCCTTGTTTCATATTCAAGATGATGAAGCCTCCACCTCTAGGATTGAGGGGGAGCAATCCTTGGTGACACCGGATCAAGAAGAAGGAGAAGCTTCTACATCCGGGTCAAGAGATGAAGAGATTGAAGAAGCTTCTACCTCCACGAGTCAAGAAAAATCAAATGGAGGAGAATCAAGATCGGATCAAGAGGAAGCTTCTATCTCCGGATCCAAAGGAAAAGATGCCACCCCTACAAGCAAAGGTATAAATATTTCAATTAAAAATAAAAATCATATTATATGCTTTGAGTGTAGGGAACATGGGCACTACAAGAGCAAGTGCCCTAAATTGGCCAAGAAGAAGGGCCAAGTGGCACAAAAGGGCAAGGCAAAGCCCAAGGAGATCATCCCCAACACAAAGAAGAGCAAGGAGCATATTATATGCTTCTCTTGCAATCAAAAGGGACATTACCGAAGTCAATGCCCCAAGGGGAAGAAGGTGGTCAAGGCTCAAGGAAGCTCTAGTCAAGGGGGAGCCTCTAAGGTAAAGAAGAAGGTAACATTTATTGAGCCTACTCCTTTACATTATGGTAAAAAGCATGATAGTTCAAATTTTTATCATTTTAATGCAATTTACCATAAGAATAGAAAGCATGAGGGCTTTAAGGAAAAGCATGTGGCCCTACATGCCAAAACTACCCAACCTAAGGTTAGGAAGGTAGATAGACACTTGGGTAATAACTCTAAAGATTTTAGATACAAGCCCAAGAACAAATATGCTCATGAATCAAATGAAAAATCTAAAACTAAGGACTTAGTGATAGAAAATCAAGTCTTGAGGTCAAAGCTTGATAAAATGGAAAGGACCCTAAAAAGGATGGAAAATATCCTAAAAGGGCAAAATGAGCATAGCCTAGGTCTAGGAGCACAAAGGTCATCTAATGGCCATAGAGGTTTGGGATACAAACTAAAGGCTAAGAAGGATGTGCCCTCTTACCATAGAGTTCCATATAGTTATGGAACAAACCCTAGGTCTAGTGGTCAAGCCAAGAATACTAGGGAAGTCATCCCTAAGAGTATTTTTGCAATAAATGTGACTAAGACTTCTAAGAAGTCTAAGAAAGTCACAAAGAAGGTTACAAGGGAAGCTATCCCTAGAGTTGACCTAGAAAGTGTGACCAAGGCTTCTAAGAAGCCCAACAAGGTCACTAGGAAGGTATCTAGGGAAGTTATCCCTAGTGAGTACCTAGAGCATCCAAGGAACACCAATAGGTGTTGGGTTCCTAGGAGCATCTTCTCTACCCCATAGATGGGTTAGAGAGTGTCAACTCCGATTAGAAGGGTAGTTAACCTAACTTTGAGGAAATTGACACTCAAGGAGCATTTTCAAGGTTTTAGTTAACCTTTGAAAATGAAATGGACCTATTGATTACTCCTTGAAAGAGTAAAATGTGCCTAATGGTGGAAGAATTGATTTTAATCTTAAATGGCACATATTGGGAAATTCATAAGAACTATCAAGTTGGGATTTTGGTATGTTCTTAGGCAATTTAAGGCAATCCGGGCCTTAATTTAAAAGTGCTACTCTTGTGGAAAAATGGAATATGCCAACATTTGAGGACATGTTTATTTTCAATTGGCATACATTAAATCAAGGAAATTAGAAATGCCAATTTAGGCTTTGGCATTCTCTTGAAGCACTTTAGGGCAATCTAGGTTTAAGTTGTAAGTTTAGCTAAGACTTTAAGGATACTTAGATAGTTAATCTAAGTATATTTTATTTATGCTAAATCTTGCCATGATTGTTTGCCCATCATATGCCATGACATCATGTCTATTTTTGAATTCATTGTTTTAGTATGAAAACTCCAAAAAATACCATGTCATGACATTCATACATCATGTAGTAATAGGATATTTTCTTTTGAAAATTATTTTCTTTTGATGTATGTCATAACATAATCATGCATTAAGTTTAATTCCTTGTAATTAAGGACGAATGGCATTTAACAACAATTATTGACAAGTGACATCCTAGGTGGATGTCTAATATCTCTAGAATGCCTAGATAGATATGCATGATCCCTAGATTAGGGCAAAAACCAAAATCTACATCTCACAAAGACTATAAGGTGACTTGTATGTGATTAGTGCACATTAGATACAAGTGAGATGTTAGGAAGATGAACAAAACTCAAGATGTTGATTTAGTGCATTCTTTTGAGTTTTAGGTTCATCAAAACACATAGTTATGTGTTTTCCCATCATTGGGAAAGCTAATGTACAAGTCATGTGCATTATGCCCAAGGAACATGATGGGATATTGGTTTTGAAAATGTTTTTAAAATGTTTTTGGAAAACTTTGGTGAAGGCTATCTTTTGATAGTAATCACCATTGAATAGTTAGACACAAACTTGAAGAAAAACACTAAAGTTTTTGCAAGTTTTCAAGTTTGTGTCAATCTTTGAAAATATGATGTATTTTCATAGAAAGCTATTTTTCCATAATTAAGTATGCCCTAAATAATGTCTACACGAAATTTCATGATTTTTGGATTTTTGTAGAATTTTCTAGGGGTTTCTGAAGTTGACTGAAATGGAATTTCAGCAACTATCAGAGCTCCGATTGATCCATGGATCGATTGGAGTGCCCGAATCGATCCGTGGATAGATTCAGAAGGCAAGTCTCCCGCGAGCAGAAGCTCGCTGGATCGATCAGCCGATCGATCCAGGTAGTCTGAATCGATCAGTGGATCGATTCAGAAAGGTTCAATCGATTGGATCCCAACTCCAATCGATCCAAGTTGCTGATTTTGGCTGGGAAGGCCTGATTTCAGCATCTTTGAACCATGGTTAGTCTATGCAACCATTCCAAACCCCTAAAATACATTTGTATACAATACAAGGGTGTTTTCATGTGAAAACAAGGATGGATTGGTTAAGGAAGGCTTCATTGAAGTTTAGGTTGAGGTTTGTTTCAAATTTTGAGTATTTGAACCTCAGAACTTCTAAATTTGGGTTTCCTAAAGGTTTAGGGATTCCAAGTCATTGTTGGTGCAATGACAGAAGTCACCACCATGTCTTTAGGGGGAGGGACTCTTTAAAGACATGAAAAATTACTTTTCATGAACCTTGGAAGCTGGTTAACCTTCTTTAAAGAAAATGCTCATATATGAGCTTTTGAACTTGAAATGGGGAGTGGATATCCTCATTATTTCAAGTGGGAACTCAAGTGGTTAGATAATGCTCAAGGTTGGGTATTTGTCTACATTGAGGGAGAAGTTAAGGATAAATGAAGGGTATGGGACCTTCATTATCGTGTTGATCACAACGAGTGATGTTGTGAACAATGATGAGTAACTCTTCAGGGGGAGAGTCGTCAACAAATGGATTTGTTGATGTGTACCCAAAATTGGGGCATGGGTTGATGTGTGCCCAAAGATGGGTTGATGTGTGCCAATAGGGGGAGAATAAAAGGACCTATGAATGGGTGTAAGTTAGGCTTTCATTACCTAGAGGGAGTGTGCCCTCGTAGGGGGAGAATGAAGAGATTAATTTATATGTTTCATTACCTAGTGGCATGAAGATTGAGGCTATAGGATTAGCCTAACTTACATGTGGTATTGTAAGTGTTATTGTGGTATTGTCAAACATCAAAAAGGGGGAGATTGTTGGTGCAACATCCCTCAGGTCAAGGTTGACCTGGGTGACCAAGCTGAGTCTTGGTTTGAGTTTAGATGTTTGACAATAAGAAATTGATTGAAGAAGAGTCAAGTAGGTCAAGGTTGACCGGATACCAGGGAAGTCCCGTGAGTGAAGCCAGTAAGGAAAACCCTAGTGAGTGAAGCTAGGTGAAAGTCCTAGTGAGTGAAGCTAGGTGAAAGTCCCGGTGAGTGAAACCAGGTGAAAATCCTAGTGAGTGAAGCTAGGTGAAAGTCCCGTGAGTGAAACCAGTGAAAACCCTAGTGAGTGAAGCTAGGTGAAAGTCCCGGTGAGTGAGGCAAGGAAAATCCTAGTGAGTGAAGCTAGGTGAAAGTCCCGTGAGTGAAGCGGTGAAAGCCCTAGTGAGTGAAGCTAGGCGGATGGAAAATCCTAGTGAGTGAAGCTAGGTGAAAGTCTTGGTGAGTGAAGCCGGAGGGAAAATCCGGATGGATCAAGGATGATCGGACATCCGGTGTTGGGAAGTCCAAGTAGGTCAAGGGTGACCGATACTTGGCATGAATAGAAAGTCTAAGTGGGTCAAAGGATTGACCGACACTTGGTGGGAAGTCCTAGCAGTCAAAGGAGTGACGATGCTTAGGCATGATGTACCAACAGTCAAGGTTGACCGGATGTTGGTTCGAGAGGCTTGGAACTTGGTTTCGGGCAAAACCAAGTGTTGGATCGACGCTGGATCGATTCAGAGCCGGATCGATCGCGATCGATCCGGCCTCTAGCGAACAGAGCCTGCGGATCGATCCGTGATCGATCCAGATGTTCCAATCGATCGCTGATCGATTGGGTCGCTGACGCGATAAGCGCCGGATCGATCCGTGGATCGATCCAGGCGCTTTTCCAGAGGCGCTCTGGATCGATCCGTGATCGATCCAAAGCCTCCCCGATCGATTGGGAACATTCGAATCGATCGGGATCCGACCGTTGGCGTCGATAAAGGCCGCAGGCGTTCATTTCCTTCGGCATCTCTTCTCCGATTCACTCCAGATTTCTCGCCAGCTCCTCCACAGCACTCACAAAGCTCAGATCGCCAGTTCTTGAAGGATCTTGGAAGTTTTCAGGCGGATCAAAGCCAAGAAGAGAAGCTAGGGTTAGGGTTTATACTCATTGTAAGCTTGTAAGCTTGTATTTCTTGTATCCTTTCCCTCTCTTCTTGTATTGAGTCTTGTAGGGCTTCTCCGCCCTTGGTAGTTACCATAAAGGAGAGTTTTATTTAGTGGAGGGTGTGTGTGTTGGTGTGGATCCTTGGATTAGTCACCTCTTGTGAGGTGGATACCAAGTAAAACCAACCGTGTTAGCGTTGTGTGTTTGTTTCTGTATTTTCCGCTGCATATTCTTGAAGAAACGAGCAACGCCAAGCACCGAGCGAACGCGACGAGCTATTCACCCCCCCTCTAGCTACTTTTGGTCCTAACAAATAGGTCGTAGAACTGCCTGATCTCTGGATGAAAGAGGATGAATGTATGAGACGACCATTTTTTATAAGGAATTGTCATTCGGGCTTAATGGAATCGAAGACATTTTCCTTGGTCGACGACCTTGGAAGAATACAACATACATGAGGTCTAGTGTTAGATGAGAAAACAGATCAAGCAAAGTAGTAGGATATGATGGATAAGGAAAGACACGTGTAGTCGAGGGACGCATGCGTTAAAATCGAGAGAATACATTAAAATCAACTATCATATCCCTTGATGCAACTCTAGTCTTAAAATGATATGCATCAATTTCACACAGATTATGATAAAATTCAGTGCATAGTGTGGGATTATATGCATGTCTATAGAGAACCAGACTGTCTAAGGAATAGTGGTGTATAATATCTACTATTTCAGGGCAGTAGGTTTGATAAAATGGTATATAAAGGCATCTAGTACCTACAACTAAAAAGGTTTTGTTAGAAAAGGATTAATGCAAGTCCTCTGTGGATATACCCAAATAGAAAGTATTTATTTTGAAGAAATATTCTCCCCAGTTGTGAAGTTTATGTCAATACGTATCATCCTAACTGTAGTAGCACAATTTGACATGGAATTACATCAGATGGATGTAAAAATAGTTTTCCTTAATGGTACTCTTGAAGAAGAAATCTATATGGCATAGCCAGAAGGTTACGTTGTTGAAGGCCAAGAGAAAAGAGTATGTAGACTTAGGAAGTCTATATATGGGTTGAAGTAAGCATCAAAATAATGGAACATAATATTTAATGAAGTTATTTTGTCTTATGATTTCAAAATGATCAATGAGGATCATTGTGTTTACCTTAGAAAGAAAAAAAAGGGAAGTTTGTTATTTTATCATTATATGTTGACGATATGCTAATAGTTAGAAGTGACATAAAGTGTGTGATAGAAGTTAAATCACGGCTTTCATCACAATTTAACATAATAGATATGAGAGAAGATGAGGACATCTTAGGAGTAAAGATCATTAGAGATCGATTAAAAAACCTTTTGGATTTGTCTCAAGAATCTTATATCACTAAAATGCTACAACACTTTAATATGTTAGATTGTAACATTGAATAAATACCTGTAGTAAGAGGTACTGTCACTACAAGAAAAACCCTCATACACATCGGTGGAACAACAACAGTTTTAAGGAAATTTCGATGTCTTTGAGTATTTTACACTGGTTTTTTCAAAAATCGGTGTCTATGAGCGTAGATTTTCGCTCATAGACATCGATTTTTTTAGCCGATGTCTATGAGCGCCTTTTTTCGTTAATAGACACCGATTTTAACAGCGGTATTTAAAACCTAGTGTCTATGATAGCTTCCATGTTCTATCTACGAAATTGGATAGTAAAAAACCGTTGTTAAAAGTGGTGTTAATGAACCAAAATAAAATAATTTAATTTTCCCACTAATACTTGGCCAAAATTTACAACACTTCACTCTTCCCTACAAACCTAAACCTATATCGTGTCGTCCAGCTATCTCTCTCAGCCTCATCTCCCTCTTCCCCTTCCTAGATCGACACCCCTTCCTCTCTTGATCGGGATCGACGCCCCTGCTCCTCCGTCCAACCACACCTCATCTCCTCCACCTCCTCCCTTTGGGTGAGAAGAGGAGTCCTTCTTCGCATTTCGAGAAAGGAGAGGTTACAAGTTGGTCTTGCTTTCTAGGGTTTTGTTGTCGTCGAATCTCAGAGTAGTAGCGGCGGAGGGAGGCAAGATAAAGACAACCAAAGGAGGAAAGTTGATGAACCCCACCGATGCCTACCGGATGGAGATACGGAAGGAGGTCAAACGGGTAAGAAACATGAACTCTTTGGTTCCATTTCCGCTAGTTCATTCTCGACCTCAGGGTCTCCCTTCCTTTTAGTGCCATCGGATCTAGCTTATCCTTTTCGAAGTTTTACTTTGTGTTTTTTTTGTGTCTTTGTTGTGTCAGATTTTTTTCTACTTTATGGATGATGGTGTTGTATGATAAGATGTTTAATTTTTTTCTATGGACCATTGCGCTAGTGGAGACGATTCTTCATTTGTAAGGAGGGTAACGAAGTGGGTATAAAATGAGAGATTATAAAATTGCTGTTTATGGCACGATGGACTCGGTTGCCGATCCTATCCAAATAATTCAAGGCTTTCCATGGATGAAAGAGTGGAAAAGAGCGCGTCTTTTCTCCTCTTTTTTCCCATTCGTTTCCTTCTAATTTCGGTGGGTTTGGACGCTACATAAATTAGGGTTCTTGTTCTCATCGACGAGGTATGAAAATCCAGGATATCGAGGTTTTGGCTGCGGAATTTGGCCGGATGTGGGGGGGAGAGAGGGTGGTTCTACTGGGGAAGGTCGGAGTAAGAAGCACGGAGAGAAGCAAAGGGAATCGCTGTGCTCTTCTCGTGGCTCTCGAGCCAGGAGAGCGATCTGAAGCCTTTCGTCGATCTGTACTGTTCTCTCAGCAGGAGTCCCCTTGTCTGTCACGTCGACTTCCTCACGCTGTAAGTTGCTTGCTCCATTTCTTTTTTTTGGATTCCTTTGATGTTTGGGTTGTTTTAGTGCTTTTTAGTTGTTTTTTTTTAGAAAAGAACTCTTTTTTGTTCAAATTTTGGATGTATTAGATTGGATCTGTCAAGGTGCGATCTTTATCATCTTCACTCCAGTTCTCAACAAATAGGATTTCTTATTCCCGGTTCTTGTGTTAAGAACTAACTTTTACTATGCTTCATAGTTATTATTCGGATTAATACAACAGATGCACGGATACTGTTATTCATTGTACCCTCAAAATTTACTATAAAAAAAATTGTCTTGTTTATTCGTGGAGTTTACTAGAAGGTTCTAGTAATATGACAGATTCTGGTGTGATTATGCTTAGTATTATAAAATAAAAGAAGACGATGGTTCTCTCCATTATCTAATAGTAGGTATTATAAAATAAAAGAAGATTCTGGTTCTCTCCACTATCTAATAGTATTTTTATAATCTTTTTCACAGGTTCTATTTCTCTTTGTATCTTAATTACATTAGTAAATGTGAAATGAGTTATAATCATTTCTTGTTTGGCTTTTGAGAATTAAAATTTAACATTTGCCTTTTGCCTGTTTATATTTCCACTCTTTTTCTGACCGTGTATCTTCAGTTACATTGCTCTGCAGCATTAGTGGGAAGTGGAACAATTACTTGAGGAGTTTGTTAAAACATAATTGATTTTTTTGTGGTTGTCTTTGTTATTTCTCTATGCCACCGAGCTCTTCTTTGTTTATGTATGTAACTGTCTGGTTCGTAAAACTCTTCAGGAACTGTTCAGTTTAATCTGGATCCCTTCAATGAGCACAATGATGTTGATCTTTGGGAAGCGTTAGAGAGAGCTCATCTAAAAGATGTGATTTGAAGGAATTCATTGGGGCTCGATGCAGAGGTATAGTTCATCTTATTCTTACAATATGCATTGTCATCTTTTGTAATTGTTGGATGCTTTTGTAAAGCATAACTTTTTCATCGACATGTACTAAATCCTTGTTACAAGTGTTGTGGTTGTTCAGGCTTGTACATATAAGCGATAGTTCTTGAATTCCTTTAATTGGTGTAGCATCTCAGGATTGTCTTTCGATGCACTTCTTTTCTCTGGATACCATGTCAGCGACTACAACAATGAATATGCTTATTTTTTTTATTTAACATACATGTGTCGTACCCATTAGGTCTCGAAAGCTGGGGAGAATTTCAGTGTCAGACAAAGACAACTTCTCAATCTTTCACGAGCATTGTTAAGGAGATCAAAGATTCTTTCCCTCGATGAAGCTACAGTAGCAGTGGATGTTAGAACTGATGCTCTTATCCAGAAAACAAATAAGGGACAAATTTAATTGATTGATGCATGCAATGTGTTTGATGAATTTCCTCAAACACTACCCTGAGTTGATTTTATCATTTTTGTTTGCTAGATTGAGGAGTTGTTATTTCCTGTTGCTAAGTTGGTTTTATGTATTCCTTGAACTATCAAATTTCCTTTTTTTTTTGTGTCGAATTGTTTTTATTGTTTATGCACATTTAAGTGCTACTGTTGACAAAAAAGTTTTGTTATTTCTTTGGGATATTTAGCAGCCTTAACTAAATGTTGAAAGGGATGCATCTGTTTGACATGAACTTCTTTGTCTATGCCATAGAAGCATACTTAGTCTGCTGTTATATGCTTAAATGGTTAGTATATTTGTTTAGTTGATTCATACTGATATAAAAATTTCTGGGCATCATGGATGATAGTAGGATTTTCATCTCTTTTAATTGTCTGTTGTTATTTCCTTTTGCTTTCTTTTATGCTCTTTTGAAATCATTTATCTTTGTTTTTTTTTTTAATTTTGATGCACTAGATTCCCTTTACTTTCTTTGTCCTGCAGGAAATGTTAAAGGATGTTGTTAGGAGAAAAACATATTAGAATTTTATTTATTAGAATACATTTCTATTCAAGAACAAGGTCGCCCTTGATGTGGGTGCAGGAACAGGAATTTTGTCTCTGTTTTGTGCTAAAGTAGGGGCAAAACACGTATATGTAGTAAGTCATTTTTTGAATTACCTTCTCTGGAATGAATTAGGTGCATCAATAGTTGGAAATCATATCATATCTGTGAAATAAGCTATCGTGTAATGGGAAAATGACAGTTATTCCCTAACTAGTTCTAGATATGTAGAACTGTTCTTTGAAAATCTTGAAAGGGTTTTTTCCCCAATCGATTATAATTTTCTTTTCTATTTTTTGTGAATTTCTGGACCTCCATGTGACTAGATCAAACATGCTGCTCAACAAAGTATATACAGAGAGTAATCACAAGTATAGAATGTATGACTGTGGAGTTTTAAGTGTCCTCCTTTTTTCTTCTTGTGTCCTTCCATGAACTAGCTTAGCTAGTTCCTACTTTCATAGTGCTTTCGAATACAATATTTTGTTTGGAATACAAAACAACAAAAAGGATTCGTTCTTGTACCTATTAGTTTTTCTTCTTATTTTTTATTATTCTCCTGATTTGATTGGTGTTATTGGGTTAAATCTGATGTGCAGGTGGTATACTCTCAAATGGCTGACATGGCAAAAGAAATAGTTCGAACAAATGGATATTCTGATGGTGACCAGTGATTCTATATTTGATGATTGTACTCCTATGTAATGACCACCCTCCTTACTACTACTCTCTAAGGGTGGATGCTACTTAACTACTTATTCTACTTAACTGATATTGCTTACTCTAAAGATAGTAACACTTAACCCCCTTTAACTCATCCGGAAAATAAGAACAGAACATGTAACTTACAGCAACTAATGCATGCAATTCAAGTGTAATGACTGTATCATATCAAAATTTCCTGGCAACCTTAGCTAACAATAAGGAAAATAGTTAACCCATCAATGAATCCCCTAGCAGCACGAAATAGAAAATCCGATTCCAAAATTTTCTTATCAACTTAAATAAGGAATTAATCTTAATAAATTCTTTAGCAAGGTCCCAAGGCTTCCATAGTCCAGATATCACACATCCATCCCACACCTCATTGTCGCCTTCCTTCACTGTAGCTTTCCTTTTCCTTTATCTGCAGTAAGAGGAAATGCAACTATAAGCGGATGCTTAGTAAGCGCTATCTAACTCGCAAAACTCGGATATGCATGTGTACAAAAGGGAATCTAGAAACTGAATGCTTTAAAAGAAAAGCTGCTCATGCTCATCTAATAGTAAAGGAACCGAAATTAAAGAAATCAATACTGTAAAGCTAAAGGACCGGTTGGTCATACCTGTCAAGCTAACAGAGGAATCAAAACAGACTGAAATGGTAAACATGTAAGGCTGCTCATGCTTGCAAATAGCTATAAGAAAGTCTAAACAACATGCTAGAATAAAAGAGCTAAACTTGCTGGTTTTTAAACCTATGTGAAGCTTATTTCATTTATTCCCAAACTTATACTCTTATACTTCAAAATAATAATCTCTTGTGCCCAGGTTTAGTACCATTGCGCGCTCCCTAATAGAAACTGAGGTAGCGAGCCACCAGTCCTACGAGGGTAAAGACCTTGGTCTTACCAGGGCTAAGACCTCGGAATTGGTCACCTGGATTTATTTAACGACAACCTCGGAAGTTGGGTATTAGCCTTTTCAAATAAAATACATATTATCTTTAAATACTCCTAAAATGAAGTGCCTCGGCATTTCTTCAAACACTTGGTGTATGTTTGATCTCAAATTCTGGAATTTGGGATTAAATTAAATCCTTGGTCTTTTCTTACTTATAACTACTCAAATATGTGATCTGTTCATGCTCAATAACTCAACACGAACTAAAAACAAGCAAACTGGGATGCTAAAGGAATATCTAGAACTGCATGCTGGAGCGTAGGTAAGGTTGTCCGTGCTAATTGGAAAGCAGAAAAGGTCTAAACGGCATGGTTCAAATAAAGTTGTTCTTATTCATTGCAGTAACAGAGCAAACCAACATGGTATACTTAAAACACAGGCTATTCATGCTCCCTAAATCAATAACAAAACTAAAAACTGAAATACTAACATGCACAATCAAGAAGCAAGAAAACTCAACTAACGTGCTAAGGGTAAGGGGTTGTTCGTACCCCATAAATAGTAAAAGAAAATCTAAACTTGTTGGAATTAGACTTCTATTAATTGTCTGTTGAAAAACTCAAACTAAAGAAGGAAACAAAGATCCGAAAACTACTCCTACTGCAGGCGAGAGCACTTACCTATGTGTTCTTGAACTTACAGCCAAGAAGAGAAGCTTCTAGGGTTTCAGAGGGCTTGAAATCTCGGCCTCTTCTTCATGCCTACGGGTTCTCCTCGACGAGAGGGTCTCGAATCTGTGAAGAGCTCACGGAATTACCCCTTGGTCGGCCGCCGGAGACAAAGCCATAGCTTCGGCTTCGTTTTCGCCCGAGCAGTGCTGTCGCACACGAGAGAGGAGAGGATGAGATGGTTTTTAGTCGTGAGGAAATAACCTGATTCCTTTTTATACCAATGGGTATTCTCGGTTTCAGTTATTCCTTAAATTTATTTCGCCATCACTTTGATCATGAAACACCTGCTTGAGCGCTTGGCTATCGTGCTTCGCTTAAGTCTTGGATCGGGTCGGAGGTCATGGGTTCGAACCTCAGTCGAACCTCTTTATTTTTTGCAACTTCTTTTTTTTTTGGTAAAAATACCAAACGAACTCCGAAAATTTCATAAAAATACTCTAAAAATTCCTAAAAATCTCTAGAATATTCCTAAAGAATTTCTAAATATTTATAAGCACTTTTAGAACTCCAAACAATAAAATTTGGGGTGTTACAATTTTTCGTACCTTATAAAAAGTTCATCATCGAACTTAGAATAATTCTGGATATCTCTGTCTCATGCTGTCCTCACGCTCCCAAGTAACTTCAACGTGCTTCTGGTTCTTCCAGATGACTTTCAATAGTGGCACTTCTCTGTTTCTTAGTCTCTTAACTCCTCTGTCCATTATCTGTGTAGGTCTGCTCTCATAGCTAAGATCCTCCTGGATCTGCACCGACTGAGGCTGAATCACTTGGCTAGGGTCGTGGAGGCACTTCTTTAGTATGGAGACATGAAATACATTGTATATTACTGACATGTCTTGAGGTAAATTCAGCTTGTAAGCTACCTTCCCAATCCTCTCTGTGATCAAGTAGGGTCCTACATAGCGAGGACTTAACTTACCCTTTTTGCCAAATCTCATCACTCCCTTCATAGGAGCGTGTTGGTGCAGTGAGCACCAGATAATCGAACCTGAGTTTTGATTATGGCAAAGAGTTCAAAGTTAAGCTATGGTGTTATCTAACAAGGTTCATGGAGCTTACAGGAAATTCTAAGTGATGCTTAGGCAAAAGTCCTAGCTGCGGTTAGGCAAGGTGAAATCTAAGGGGGGGGTAACCTTAAGTAATAGGGGGTGGTAACCCTAGGTGAAGGAAAAATCCTAAGGGGGGGTAACCTTAGGTCCTAGGGGGTGGTAACCCTAGGTGGCGGAAAAACCTAAGGGGCGGCAATCTTAAGTCCTAGGGAATGGTAACCCTAGGTGGAGGAAAATCCTAAGGGGGGGGGGTAACTTTAGGTCCTAGGGGGTGGTAACCCTAAGTGGAGAAAAATCCTAGGGGGCGGTAATCCTAGGTCCTAGGGGGTGGTAACCCTAGGCGGAAAGTCCAGTCGGTCTGGAGGACCGGGCTGGCATAAGGTAAATCTCCTGAGTGGAGTAGGTGAGGGCGCGTTCCCCGCAGAGGGAACAGTGGGCGTCGGGTCGACCTAGGATTTCCGGTTGGAAATTCGAAGTCAGACCCGGACAGTCCGATGACTATCAAACTTCATATTTATGATATTATATGTATTAACTTTTGTTTTGCAGGATATGTTTGTGTTTTGGATCTAACATGTCTTGTAGGTATAAAAGAACAAGGTTAAGCCTCAGATAAACAGTGTCCGAGGCGCCTACATGGAGCTTGGAGGTGCCTCAGGTGCAAAAGATGAGTTGGCTGCGAAGTAGGCTTGGAGGCGCCTTGAAGGAAGCTCAAGGCGCCTTGGACCGGTGGATGAAGGTGCCTGGAGGAAGCATGAAGGCGCCTTGAACTTGATAAGGTTCGACCAGTTCAGCCCCTATCTCAGCGTGTGACTCGACCAGCATGGAGGCACCTTGGATGGCTTTCAAGGCGCCTTGAACACCCTTTATAAGAGGGTTTCGAGCAGCAGCTCAGAACAACTTATTCCAAGTGATCCTCTTGCTGCGTGTCGCTAAATCGACGACCCGGAAGTGCTACGACTTGACACCGACGACCCAGAGCTTCGTTTTTTCATCCATTGTTGTCGGTATAAGATTTCTGGTTTAAATTAAGCTGTAAATTGTTATACTTGTAAACCTTATCGAGCTTATAGTTGTTGCCCACGGAAAGCGATCAAGGATCGCGGGCCTTCGAGTAGGAGTCGATCTAGGCTCCGAACGAAGTAAATCCTCATGTTCTTTCTGTTTGTTTTTCTTTATTCCGCTGCGTATTTTAACTCCGATAGTTTTACGATTCCAAACCGAGTGAAAGCCACGAGCGTTATTCACCCCCTCCCCCCCCCTCTAGCGCTTCTCGATCCAACAGAGCGACCTTGAGAAAGACTGAATCCCCTACTTGGAACTCAAGTGGCCTACGGCGTGTGTCAGCATAACTTTTCTGTCTACTCTGGGCAGTCTCAATTCTCTGACTGATCTTCTGGATAGCCTGAGTGGTCTCATCCATCATCTCTGTCTGAATGCCCAACTCCACTTTGATTTCTTTCCTTTCACCTACTTCTTGCCAACAAATGGGTGATCTGTACTTTCGACCATACAGTGCCTCGTAAGGTGCCATCTTGATAGTGGCCTGGTAGCTATTGTTGTAGGCGAATTCAGCTAAATACAGATACTTGCACCAACTGCCCTTAAAATCTAATGCACAAGTTCGGAGCATGTCTTCTAAAATCTGATTTACTTGTTCTGTCTGTCCATCAGTCTGGGGATGGAAGGTTGTGCTGAACTTAAGTTTGGTGCCTAATGCATTCTGAACACACTCCCAAAAATGAGAGGTGAAGCGCCCATCCCTATCAGAAACAATCGACTTCCTTAACTCCATGAAGTCTGATCACTTCCTTAACATATAGTTGTGCCAACTGCTCTATAGAGTGGGACACCTTGATGGCTAGAAAATGGGCAGACTTTGTCAACCTGTCCACTATCACCCATATCGCATCGTACCCATTAGTGGTCCTTGGAAGACCTGTTATAAAGTCCATGAATATTTCTTCCCACTTCCACTCTGGTATTGGGAGGGGTTGTAGGACTACTCCTGGTCTCTGGTGTTTTGCTTTGACTCTCTGGCATGTCAGGCAGATACTGACATACTTTGCAACATCTCTCTTGAGTCCAGACCACCAAAATCTCTGTTTCAAATCTTGATATATCTTGGTGGAACCAGGATGCATGGAGTACGGTGTACTATGAGTTTCTTCTAGAATCTTCTTTCTCAGTTCCTCATCATTGGGGACACAAAGGCTGTAACGCCTGAAAATTCTCAAAACTATTTTAGAATTATTCTATGATTTTTCTGGAATTTTTAGATATTTTTTCGGAATTTTCCGAGTAGCGGAAGCAACAAAAATAATTAGAACCGCAAAATTGCTTAGGCGGGAATCGAACCTGAGACCTATGGTTTCGGGATAATGTTAGTAATCGGTTGAACCCAGCAGGGCCGTGCTGGAAGAAAGAGGAACCAATTACATTTATATTAGAGTTGGGTTTAATAATCCACTTAATATAAATTAAGAACTTAAGTTGGGTTGGTTTAATTTGGTTCGGCAACCTTCTCCTCTCAAAACCTCACGCCACCTTCTCCTCTCAAACCCTCACCGCCGCCTCTCCCTCTCTTCCTCCTCTCGACGCACCAAGCCAAGGCTCAAGGGATCATCTTCTGGCGACGACTCCAACACGAAAAAGATTCTTCTCCGCGAGAGGAACGCGAAGACGTGAGCGGATCGTCGAGAAGATCATCTCCACCGGAATTCTAGCGAATAGAATCGTAAGAAATTACGAATAGGAGGTAAGAAACCCCTCACTTGCAGTATAATAGCTCCGTTTGGTTTTCTACGCATTGGTTTTAGCTATATGCAGGTTTTTTCGGCACATAGGGTGTGTTTGAACCCTCCTCGAGGATTAGGGATCTAGTTGAGCACCTCTAGACGGGCCGGACACGTTGGTCTCCTTTAGTTGGAGATTCTAGACGTTGTCGGGTGCCTAGAGGTGATCTCCCTATTAGAGGAGAGAGTTGGAGCACACCAAGTGTTCGGTAAAATGTTAGTGTAGCTAAATACCACCTCAGTTATGTTTAACAGCTCAGTTAAATGCATTAGTAGCATTTAAATCAGTATGTTAGTCTAGTTTCAGCTTACATGGGACTACGGTCCAATGGGTGGGCTCCCACAGTCGCCTCTAGGTTTAGATAACCTAGCTCTAGGTTCAGATAACCTAGAAACAGCAAAATAAGCAATTAGTAGCTATATTCAGTATTTTATTTTCAGTGGCACTGTACTGGATTAGATATCCATTGGGCTGGGCTCCCATAGTCGGTCCCTAGGTTTAGATAACCTAATTCTAGGTTTAAATAACCTAGTTAACCCTACTAAATTCGGGACTTGCAAACCCGGGTCTAGTTAGGGATGCGCGCATAGCAAGTACAGTTACCGGGCCCAAACAACATGATTACTATTTTCACTTATTATGATATTAGCTTTCAAACTCTTAATCTAATCCAGTGATTATAGTTTAAGATCAGTTTTAGCGCAGTTCAGTTTCAGTTCAGTATCATGCTCCAGTTTAGTTTTTCCCTGTGAATATGCATGATAACTTTATGTGCAGTTGTTATACATGTTTTTATGTTCAGGTTTAGATATGCCATGCCATGCTAATTTATTCAGTATATCTAGCATATGTTTCAAACAGCATGATTTAAAATCATATTTGCATCGTTGCATGTTTTTGTGAGGTAGATGGTTTCTTACTAAGCTTTAAGCTTACAGATACTATTTTTCCTTATACTGCAGATAAAGGTAAAGGAAAGATGGACTAGCAGTGGAGGTTGGAGGTCAATGCAGATCAAGATGTGTGTGGCAGGAACTGGAATAAAAGATCCTTAGGGAGTTAGCAGATTAAGAACTTAGTTTTTGTTTTAAGATACTTTTATGCAGTTCTAGTGGTTTTAAATGCTATGAATTAATAAGCTTTGCACTAGATCATGTTAGAATGCTAGTTAATAGATATTAGAACGCTTTACATGCATTCTATAACTGTTGTGTGATGTTTTAGCACGAACAAGTGCTGAAATCAGAGTTCCAGGAGCGAAATCAGAACTCTGATCGGCCTACAGACCGATCAGAGTCTGTGCTGTGCCACTGGATCGGTCAGCCGACCGATCCAGATGCAAACAGAAGGTTGGCATCTGCCACTGGATCGGTCAGCCGACCGATCCAGTCGCGAACAGAAAGTTGGCCTTCGCGAACAGAGGTTACCAAAGCTTGCTGATCGGTCTGCCGACCGATCAGTGATCAGCCGACCGATCAGTGCACCTCTGGATCGATCGGTAGACCGATCCAGCCACGTACAGAAGCGACAGCCTATGGATCGGTCAGCCGACCGATCCAGAGAGTTTTCTTCCGTGCCAGTATCAGCTGAGTCGATCACGGGATCGATCCGACAGCCCAATCGATCTAGGGATCGATTGAAATGCCTGATTACAGCTAGCAGGTCATCTGAGAGGCATAGATTGTCTTCCCTAACAGGTGTACAACCCTTAGGTACACCTAGAATGTTAAGTTTAGATTTTATAGAAATCAGTTTAGTAAGATTTTCATCAATCCAGTTTTTCCGCATTAGTCATTTAGCACAGCATAACTGTAGCGATCGGCCTTACAGCCTAGTAGTAGAAGGCGAGTCGTTACAGAGTGGTATCAGAGCAGTATTCCATACTTCCTACACACACATCAGCATTGTACCTGCAGCTTCCAAGTAAGGATACCTCTACTCTCTTTATTGTTTCTTGCTTTCTAGTTACAGTTTATGTTTATATGTCTATTGCCTGTTAGTCTGTGCTAGTCTTTTAACATGATATCAGTAGTTATATAACTGCAATTACCTTAGTTATGTTATGTTCTCTATGTTGTTAGAAATGGCACGAGGACGCCCAGCTAGAAGGGCACTAGCTACTGAGCCCCAGCAAGAGGCAGGCAGTTCAGTGGCTCCTCCTGACCTTACAGCATTAGTGGCTCAGTTACAGCAGCAGCTAGCTGAACAGCAACAGGAAATAGCCACCTTAAAGGCTAACCAACAGAATACCCCACAGTTACACCGAACTCGACGACTCCGGTAGTCTTAGAGGTTCCACCACCACCACAAGACTGAAGACAAAGACCAAGTTTCAGTGAGCCAAGAAAGGAAGCCTATCCGATCCAGTGGCAGTGAGTCAACCAGAGAACTTCTCGGGCACTAGTGAACCATGGGATGCACAAGCCCGGTTCAAAACATCGAGAGCACGATGGAGCTCGACCGCCGTAACATGAGAAGGTGAAGTGTGCCTCCTTCGCTTAACAGAGACGACGCGTGGTGGGAAAGAATCGAACGCAGCGCCTAGTGAACCGATGACATGGGCCGACTTGAGAAGGAGTTCTTCGAGGAATTCTTTCATATGCGGGTTACAAATCGCCACTACGACGAGTTCACGAGTTTCGTCAGGGCAACCTTTCAGTTGAGGAAGCCGTGAAGAAATTCAACTTCTATGCCCAGAGCTAGTCAGCACAGAGAAGGAACGGATCCGATTGATGCTTAAGATGCCGAGGCCAGAGATAGCAGTGAACGTGGCTGGTGGCATACATAGGCCACAAACCACAGAGGACTTAGTGAGCGGTGCCTTGACCACGGAGCATTACCAGAACAGCATAAAGCAGCAAAAGCAAATCCCTCGAGTCCAAAGGCCAAGGAAACTCTCACACTCAAAACAGCAAGGCCACAACTCCAACTGGAAAGGGAACTCCAACAACAAGCGCAAATCAGGAGTGACTCAAAGGAGGACCATCTAGCAAGCGACCCAGTTATCCAAAGTGTGCCACTTGTGGAAAATTCCACCTGTGGGTTTGTCGCAAGGGCACACGAGGATGCTTTGAATGTGGACAAGAAGGGCACATGGCCAAGCGGTGCTCGAACAAGACCGGTCTTCCTCGGCCACAAGAGATTCAAGACGCAGCCACCCACCGCTTATATCGATGCAGTCGCTCTAGAGGGTCCACATATCGCCAGGCATTAGAAGCCCTCCACCTATGGCGAATCGCGAGGATCTACTCACTCACCGAGAGGACGAGCCAATGCCTCGATTGTCACAGTCGATTAGCATTTTTCAAGATATAGTGCTCTGCTCTATTTGATACTGGGCAACCCATTCATATAGCCGGATGTTCTCCAAAATTAGAAATACCCCGAGGTACTCGGTGGTCGGGTTCGACGACTACCTTCGGAGAGATCATGGCATCCACGCATTGGCTCAGAGCAGTGCCATTATAGCAGACAGAGAGCTCTTTTGTGATCCGATAGTGCTAGAAATGATCGACTATGATGTCATCCATGGAATGGACTTTACGATCGGATATGGTGCTTCCATAGAGTGTCAGAATGTAAAGTCATATTCCAACCAAGGCAATACGGTTTGAATACTACGAAGAACAAAAGAGAAAAGCGAAAATTTCTCTCAAGAATGAAGGCATGTGGTGATGGATTCGGATGTACGGGTACCTAGCACATGTAGTCAATACCGGCCAGGACAAGGACAACTAGCAGAGGTCCGAGTTGTATGTGACTACCAGCAGTCCCTGAAGAGTTACCAGCCTAGCACCGGCTGGAGATTGAATTTGAGATAGAGCTTTTCCCCGGCACCAATCCTATTTCCAAGGCGCCTTACCGCATGGCTCCAGCAGAACTGAAGGAACTTCATGAGCAACTACAGGAGCTGCTTGACAAGGCAAGGGTTTCATACGCCCTAGTCACTCACCATGGGGAGCGCCTGTACTGTTCGTGAAGAAGGATGGAAGCATGCGGCTATGCATAGACTACAGAGCACTGAATCAGGTCACGATCAAGAATAGGTATCCTCTTCCCAGAATAGATGACCTGTTCGACCAGTTAAAGGGAGCAGCAGTGTTCTCTAAGATTGACCTCAGATCAGGATATCACCAAGTCAGGGTCAAGGAGGGTGATATACCGAAGACAGCATTCAGGACCAGATACGGACATTACGAGTTCGTAGTCATGCCTTTTGGCGTGACAAATGCTCCAGCTACATTCATGGATCTCATGAACAGAGTATTCAGGGAGTATTTAGATAAGTTTGTTATTGTGTTTATCGATGACATTCTTATCTACTCAGGAACTCAGGAAGAACACTCAGAGCACCTGAAACTAGTATTGCAGACCCTTCAGCAGAACCAGCTATACGCCAAGTTCACGAAATGTGAATTTTGGCTAGATCAGGTGTCCTTCCTGGGTCACATCATCTCAAAGGATGGTATTATGGTAGATCCCAGTAAGATAGAAGCAGTAAGTAACTGGAAGAGACCTAAGAACGCCAGTGAGATCAGGAGCTTTCTGGGATTAGCAGGATATTACAGGAAGTTTGTAGAGGACTTCTCCAGGGTAGCCTCCCACCGATGCCTCTTACCGGAAGAACAGAAATTTCGGATGAGGACTGTGAGAAGCTTCAATGAGCTAAAAGGAGATTGACCGGTGCTCCCATTTTGGCTCTACCGACAACACCAGCAGCTTTGACATCTATAGTGATGCCTCTAAGTTGGGACTAGGAGCAGATCTGATGCAAATGGCAAGGTGATCGCCTATGCCTCCAGACAACTCAAGGATTATGAGAAGAATTACCCTACTCATGACCTTAAGTGGCAGCAGTAGTGTTCGCTCTCAAATTTGGAGACATTACCTATATGGAGCTCGGCAGAGTGTATCGATCATCGGAGTCTGAAGTATTTCTTCACTCAAGGATCCGAACATGCGACAGCGCAGGTGGCTTGAGCTGGTCAAGGACTATGATGTGGACATCCTCTACCATCCAGTGGAAAGCCAATAAGGTAGCGATGCACTTAGCGTAAAATCCAGCTACCTTATTATCTCTTACACCATGTCACCGCCCTACGAAGGAGATCGAGATTTCGGTCTAGAGTTCATCGTGGACAGCTCTCTACTATGACCTTAGAGTCTACCTTGCTTGGTGATATTCAATCACTCAGGAACAGGACCTTGAAAGAAAATCAAGCAAGGGCTATCGAAACAGAGAGTAGAGAATTGAGTGTCCGATAATGGGGGGTGTTGTATTTTGGTGATGCACTGTGTTCCGGATCGGGAGGAGCTACGGAGACAGATTTTAGATGAGGCTCACAGGACTCCCTATGCGATGCATCCAGTTTCCACCAAAATGTATCAAGACCAAGAACCGCTTTTGGTGGTCCGGGATGAGCGAGACATCGCCAGATATGTTAGCATCCGCCTCACCGCCAGAGGGTCAAGGCGAGAACATCACGACCGGAGGAGTTCTGCACTATACTGATTCCGAATGGAAGTGGAGGATATCTCCATGGATTTCATAGTGGGACTACCCAGAACCACGAATGGTTTTGATGACATCTGGGTAATAGTTGACAGGTTGACTAAATCAGCCCACTTTTTAGCTATCAAGATATCCTACTCCATGGAGAAGCTAGCTCAGTTGTATCTCCAGGAGATCGTCAGACTACATGGAGTCCCACGAACCATCATTTCAGACAGAGACAGCAGATTCACATCACACTTCTGGGAGTGTGTACAGTCAGCATTGGGCACGAAGTTAAAGTTCAGCACAGCATTCCATCCTCAGACAGATGGTCAGACAGAGCGAGTAAATCAGGTACTCGAAGATATGCTCCGAGCATGTGCCCTAGATTTCAAAGGAAGTTGGTGCAAATATCTGAGTCTAGCAGAATTTGCATACAACAACAGCTATCAGGCCACTATCGGCATGGCACCTTACGAGGCTCTCTATGGGCGGAGGTGTAGATCTCCAATCTGCTGGTATGAGAGTGGTGAACAGAAAGAACTAGAACTTCAGACAGATCTAGTAGCAGATACCACAGCAGCTATACAGCAGATCCGCCAGAGGATAGAGACAGCTCAGAGCCACCAGAAGAGCTATGCTGACCCTTAGAGTTTTCAGTCGGGGATACAGTGTTCCTCAGAGTAGCTCCCATGAAGGGAGTGATGCGTTTTGGGAAGAAGGGCAAGCTTAGTCCCAGATATGTGGGACCATACCTTATCAGCAGAAGAGTGGGCAAGGTAGCATATGAGCTAGAGCTACCCCAGGAAATGTCAGCTGTCCACAACGTATTTCATGTCTCTATGCTGAAGAAGCATACCCCAGATGCCACCCAGGTGATTGAGCCCCAGTCGGTACAGATCCGCGAAGACCTCAGTTATGATAGTTGGCCTATTCAGATAATAGACCGAGCAGTTAAGAAATTGCGGAACAAGGAAGTACCATTAGTCAAAGTCATTTGGCACAGTCACACAGCAGAAGAGGCAACTTGGGAGACAGAATCCAGCATGAGACAGAAGTACCCAGAATTGTTCTAAGTTCGAGGACGAACTTTTTATAAGGTATGGGGGATTGTAACGCCCAAAAATTCTCAAAACTATTTTAGAATTATTCTATGATTTTTCTGAAATTTTTAGATATTTTTCCGGAATTTTCCGAGTAGCGGAAGCAACAAAAATAATTAGAACCGCAAAATAGCTTAGGCGGGAATCGAACCCGAGACCTATGGTTTCGAGATAATGTTAGTAACCGGTTGAACCCAGCAGGGCCGTGCTGGAAGAAAGAGGAACCAATTACATTTATATTAGAGTTGGGTTTAATAATCCACTTAATATAAATTAAGAACTTAAGTTGGGTTGGTTTAATTTGGTTCGGCAACCTTCTCCTCTCAAAACCTCACGCCACCTTCTCCTCTCAAACCCTCACCGCCGCCTCTCCCTCTCTTCCTCCTCTCGGCGCACCAAGCCAAGGCTCAAGGGATCATCTTCCGGCGACGACTCCAACACGAAAAAGATTCTTCTCCGTGAGAGGAACGCGAAGACGTGAGCGGATCGTCGAGAAGATCATCTCCATCGGAATTCTAGCGAATAGAATCGTAAGAAATTATGAATAGGAGGTAAGAAACCCCTCACCTGCAGTATAATAGCTCCGTTTGGTTTTCTACGCATTGGTTTTAGCTATATGCAGGTTTTTTCGGCACATAGGGTGTGTTTGAACCCTCCTCGAGGATTAGGGATCTAGTTGAGCACCTCTAGACGGGCCGGACACGTTGGTCTCCTTTAGTTGGAGATTCTAGACGTTGTCGGGTGCCTAGAGGTGATCTCCCTATTAGAGGAGAGAGTTGGAGCACACCAAGTGTTCGGTAAAATGTTAGTGTAGCTAAATACCACCTCAGTTATGTTTAACAGCTCAGTTAAATGCATTAGTAGCATTTAAATCAGTATGTTAGTCTAGTTTCAGCTTACATGGGACTACGGTCCAATGGGTGGGCTCCCACAGTCGCCTCTAGGTTTAGATAACCTAGCTCTAGGTTCAGATAACCTAGAAACAGCAAAATAAGCAATTAGTAGCTATATTCAGTATTTTATTTTCAGTGGCACTGTACTGGATTAGATATCCATTGGGCTGGGCTCCCATAGTCGGTCCCTAGGTTTAGATAACCTAGTTCTAGGTTTAGATAACCTAGTTCTAGGTTTAGATAACCTAGTTAACCCTACTAAATTCGGGACTTGCAAACCCGGGTCTAGTTAGGGATGCGCGCATAGCAAGTACAGTTGCCGGGCCCAAACAGCATGATTACTATTTTCACTTATTATGATATTAGCTTTCAAACTCTTAATCTAATCCAGTGATTATAGTTTAAGATCAGTTTTAGCGCAGTTCAGTTTCAGTTCAGTATCATGCTCCAGTTTAGTTTTTCCCTGTGAATATGCATGATAACTTTATGTGCAGTTGTTATACATGTTTTTATGTTCAGGTTTAGATATGCCATGATTGTATGCTTATATGCCATGCCATGCTAGTTTATTCAGTATATCCAGCATATGTTTCAAACAGCATGATTTAAAATCATATTTGCATCGTTGCATGTTTTTGTGAGGTAGATGATTTCTTACTAAGCTTTAAGCTTACAGATACTATTTTTCCTTATACTGCAGATAAAGGTAAAGGAAAGATGGACTAGCAGAGGGAGCTGGAGGACAATGCAAAGGATGGTGTGTGTGGCAGGAACTGGAATAAAAGATCCTTAGGGAGTTAGCAGATTAAGAACTTAGTTTTTGTTTTAAGATACTTTTATGCAGTTCTAGTGGTTTTAAATGCTATGAATTAATAAGCTTTGCACTAGATCATGTTAGAATGCTAGTTAGTAGATATTAGAACGTTTTACATGCATTCTATAACTGTTGTGTGATGTTTTAGCACGAACAAGTGCTGAAATCAGAGTTCCAGGAGCGAAATCAGAACTCTGATTGGTCTACAGACCGATCAGAGTCTGTGCTGTGCCACTGGATCGGTCAGCCGACCGATCCAGATGCAAACAGAAGGTTGGTATCTGCCACTGGATCGGTCAGCCGACCGATCCGGTCGCGAACAGAAAGTTGGCCTTCGCGAACAGAGGTTACCAAAGCTTGCTGATCGGTCTGCCGACCGATCAGTGAGCCACTGGATCGGTCAGCCGACCACTCGGATCGGTCGGAGACCGATCCGCCCACGCATGTAAGCGAACCTATGGATCGTCCACGATCCAGAGAGTTTTCTTCCGTCCAGTATCAGCTGGGTCGATCACGGGATCGATCCGACAGCCCAATCGATCTAGGGATCGATTGAAATGCCTGATTACAGCTAGCAGGTCATCTGAGAGGCATAGATTGTCTTCCCTAACAAGTGTACAACCCTTAGGTACACCTAGAATGTTAAGTTTAGATTTTATAGAAATCAGTTTAGTAAGATTTTCATCAATCCAGTTTTTCCGCATTAGTCATTTAGCACAGCATAACTGTAGCGATCGGCCTTACAGCCTAGTAGTAGAAGGCGGGTCGTTACAAAGGCGGCTCCCCTGATAGAGGATTCCACTGTCTGATAACCGAAACTCTGAATTTTCTTCTTTTTATATCCCTTGCTTGATCTTCTGGATATCTGGATCTTCACTTTGCTTTCTCTGTATATCCTCAATTAGGGTCGACTCTAAGGTCAATGCCGAGAGTTGCCCATAAATAATTTTAACTCCAAAGTCTGACAATTCCTTCTGCAGTGGTAGTGCTAATGATGACAAGGGCATCTGGGTTGCACTGGATTTTCGGCTTAGTGCATCCGCCACTTTGTTAGCTTTACCTGGGTGGTAGAGGATTTCACAGTCATAATCTTTAACCAACTCTAACCACCTGCGTTGTCTCATGTTTAAGTCTTTCTGGGTAAAGAAATACTTCAAGCTCTGATGGTCGGTGAAGATTCTACACTGAACTCCATACAAATAATGTCGCAAGAATTTTAGTGCAAAGACCACAACTGCTAGCTCAAGATCATGAGTGGGGTAGTTCTTCTCATAGTCTTTGAGTTATTTGGAAGCATAAGCTATAACCTTCCCCTCTTGCATGAGAACAGCTCCAAGGCCCATCTTGGAAGCATCACTGTATATGTTAAAACTCTTGTCACTCTTTGGAACAGTCAGAATGGGAGCATTGGTTAGTCTTTTCTTCAATGCTTGGAAACTTTGCTCACATTTGTCTGACCATTCAAACTTCTTGTTCTTCCTAGTTAGGGCTGTTAGTGGGGAGACTATCTTGGAAAAGTCCTCCACGAATTTTCTGTAATATCCAGCTAAACCAAGGAAGCTTCTAATCTCCCTAGCGTTCTTGGGTCTACACCAGTTGTTGACCGCCTCTATTTTGGCAGGATCCACCTGGATGCCTTCTTTAGAAATGATGTGACCTAGAAACGCCACTTGCTCTAACCAGAACTCGCACTTTGAGAATTTGGCATAAAGCTGTTTTTGCTGTAGGGTTTGCAATACAATTCTCAAGTGCGTGTCATGCTCCTCTGGGGTTCTTGAATAGATCAAAATGTTGTCGATGAACACAATGACAAATTTGTCGAGGTATTCTCTGAACACTCTGTTCATTAAGTCCATGAAGACCGCAGGTGCATTAGTCACACCAAAAGGCATGACTATAAACTCGTAGTGTTCATATCTGGTCCTGAAAGCTGTTCTGGGTATATCACTTTCTTTCACTTTCAACTGATGGTACCCAGAGCGCAGGTCTATCTTAGAGAACACTGTCGTCCCCTTTAACTGATCAAATAGATCATCTATTTTGGGAAGAGGGTACTTGTTCTTAACTGTTACTTTGTTCAGCGCTCTATAATCTATGCACATCAGCATAAATCCGTCTTTCTTCTTAACGAACAACACTGGAGCTCACCAGGGTGAATGACTAGGGCGGATGAAACCCTTGTCAAGTAGCTCCTGAAGTTATTCTTGTAACTCTTTTAGCTCTGCTGGAGACATGCGGTATGGAGCTTTTGAAATTGGACCGGTACCAGCAACCAGTTCAATCTCAAACTCCACTTTTCTATTGGGAGGTAGTCCAGGTAGCTCTTCTGGAAATACCTCTGGATACTCACAGACTACCCGAACATCTTCCTGCTTGGGTCCTTTTTGTCCTTCTGTATTCACAATGTACGCAAGAAAGTCAGCACACCCTTTAGCTAACATTTGGTGAGTTGTTAAAGAAGATAGGAACTTCTTAGTCCTCCTCTTTGGGACTCCCGTGAATTCAAAGGGTGGTTCGCCTTCTGGGATAAAGATCACTTTCCTTCTGCGACAGTCCACCGAAGCATTGTACTTGCTGAGGAAATCCATACCCAAAATAACATCAAAATCCTGCATCGCAAGGACTACTAAATTAACATATAGTTCTCGGTCTGAAATTTTGACTGGTACAACCCGAAGCCACTGGTTGGACTCCATGACTTCCCCAAAAAGTAGGGTTGTCAAGAACTTAGAGTTCATGCTCTCTGTAGGCACCTGAAATTCTTTGGCAAAGGGTACTGATATAAAGGAATGAGTCGCCCCAGTATCAAATAGTACAGTAGCTACATGCTAAAAAATAACTACTTGACCTGTTGCGACCGTGGAGGCACTAGAAGCTTCCTCTTTAGTGAGGGAGAATACTCTGGCACTGGCTGGAACTGGTGGGGCTTCCAACCTTCCTTGACTGAGCTGAGATCCGTCCAGAGTTGCAGGCATGTAGTGTAACTGAGGCTTGCTCCCGTATGGCACTGCCTATTGCTGAGGTGCTTTGAGCATGTTAGGACATGCCTTAGCCAGGTGTCCTTCTTGACCACACGAATAACATCCAGTCATACCCAAAAGACAGACTCTTGGATGTAGTCTCCCACATTTAGGACAGGGAGGGAACTTGGCCTGCTTGTCTACTGCACCTCTCTTTTGGCTGCCTCCTGTATTCCATCGTTTCCTTTTGTTATCCTTGCCCTTCCAGTTCTGCTTACTTGCCTGGGGTTTCTGACTCCCTGCTGTCTTGTCCTCTATCTTGACTGGCTTGAGTTGCGTTTGTTGTGCCTTGATGCTGTTCAGATAGTGCTCAGCAACTAATGCCCTGCTAACTAGCTCTTCACCAGTCTGTGGCCGGTGAGTTCCACTACTCATATTAAGTGCTATTTCTGGTCTCAGCATTCGGAGCATCAGTCTGACTCGTTCCTTCTCTGCACTCACTAACTCTGGGCAGAGCCGAGCTAGCCTGTTGAATCTTTTGACTGCTTCTTCTACTGGCGGGCCACCTTGTCTGAATTCTATAAACTCCTTATAATGTCTATTGGTGATCCGTTGGCGGAAGAATTCTTCGTAAAACTTTGTCTCAAAGTCAGCCCAACACATCTGGTTGGTTGCTCTCTTGCTCTTAACTCTCTCCCACCACATACGAGCATCTCCAGATAGGAAGAAGGAGGCACACTTGACTTTCTCGACTTCTGGCCAGTCAAGAAGCTCCATTGTGCTCTCCAGTGTCTTGAACCAAGTCTGGGCATCCCAGGGCTCAGTTGTGCCTGAGAAACTTTCTGGCTTCAACTTCAGCCACTGAATCAGGTATGCTTCTTGTCGTTTAGATGCTGTGGCACCTTCCAGGGCAGCTGGTGTAACCTCAGTCACCACTGGGGTCTCCACATTGATAGTTGGGGGAGGGGGAGGAACTGGCTGCTGATTTGCCATCAGATTGGCGATTACTTGTTGCTGCTCTGCTACTTGTTTCTGGAGTTGAGCGACAACTTCAGAGAGATTAGGCTCAGTTGTTCTAGGCTCTTCGTTCTCCTGAGCTCGGTCCTCAATACGAGCGGTACGGGGACACCCTCTTCTTGCCATCTAGTCATGCAGAGAGAGAAAATTAAAATCGTCCCTATACTCTCTAGACATATATATATATATATATATATAAACATAGAAAGAAAACAAAACAAGAACTTTTATCTTACTTAAACCCATATAAGCAAATACTTCTAAGGATTTCTCTATACTGCAATTAATAAGGAAAGACATAATAAATAAAAACATTAAGTACTTTCTTACTTGAAGACGGCAAGGCTGATGCTGATGTGTGTGTGATGCTGGAGAATGGGGACTGCTCTGATACCAACCTGTGATGACCACCCTCCTTACTACTACTCTCTAAGGGTGGACGCTACTTAACTACTCATTCTACTTAACTGATATTGCTTACTCTAAAGATAGTAATACTTAACCCCCTTTAACTGATCCGGAAAATAAGAACAGAACATGTAACTTACAACAACTAATGCATGCAATTCAAGTGTAATGACTGTATCATATAAAATTTCTTGGCAACCTTAGCTAACAATAAGGAAAATAGTTAACCCATCAATGAATCCCCTAGCAGCACGAAATAGAAAATCCAATTCCAAAATTTTCTTATCAACTTAAATAAGGAATTAATCTTAATAAATTCTTTAGCAAGGTCTCAAGGCTTCCATAGTCCAGACATCACACATCCATCCCACACCTCCTTGTCACCTTCCTTCACTGTAGCTTTCCTTTTCCTTTATCTGCAGTAAGAGGAAATGCAACTATAAGCGGATGCTTAGTAAGCGCTATCTAACTCACAAAACTTGGATATGCATGTGTACAAAAGGGAATATAGAAACTGAATGCTTTAAAAGAAAAGTTGCTCATGCTCATCTAATAGCAAAGGAACCGAAATCAAAGAAATCAATACTTCAAAGCTAAAGGATCGGCTGGTCATACCTGTCAAGCTAACAGAGGAATCAAAACAGACTGAAATGCTAAACATGTAAGGCTGCTCATGCTTGCAAATAGATGTAAGAAAGTCTAAACAACATGCTAGAATAAAAGAGCTAAACTTGCTGATTTTTAAACCTATGTGAAGCTTATTTCATTTATTCCCAAACATATACTCTTATACTTCAAAATAATAATCTCTTGGGCCCAGACTTAGTACCATTGCGCGCTCCCTAATAGAAACTGAGGTAGCGAGCCACCAGTCCTACGAGGGTAAAGACCTTGGTCTTACCAGGGCCAAGACCTCGGAATTGGTCACCTGGATTTATTTAACGACAACCTCAGAAGTCGGATACTAACATTTTCAAATAAAATACATATTATCTTTAAATACTCCTAAAATGAAGTGCCTCGGCATTTCTTCAAACACTTGGTGTATGTTTGATCTCAAATTCTGGAATTTGGGATTAAATTAAATCCTTGGTCTTTTCTTACTTATAACTACTCAAATATGTGATCTGTTCATGCTCAATAACTCAACACAAACTAAAAACAAGCAAACTGGGATGCTAAAGGAATATCTAGAACTGCATGCTGGAGCGTAGGTAAGGTTGTCCATGCTAATTGGAAAGCAGAAAAGGTCTAAACGACATGGTTCAAATAAAGCTGTTCTTATTCATGGCAATAACAGAGCAAACCAACATGGTATACTTAAAACACAGGCTGTTCATGCTCCCTAAATCAGTAACAAAACTAAAACTGAAATACTAACATGCACAATCAAGAAGCAAGAAAACTCAACTAACGTGCTAAGGGTAAGGGGTTGTTCGTATCCCATAAATAGCAAAAGAAAATCTAAACTTGCTCGAATTAGACTTCTATTAATTGTCTGTTGAAAAACTCAAACTAAAGAAGGAAACAAAGATCCGAAAACTACTCCTACTGTAGGCGAGAGCATTTACCTATGTGTTCTTGAACTTACAGTCGAGAAGAGAAGCTTTTAGGATCTCAGAGGGCTTGAAATCTCGGCCTCTTCTTCGTGCCTACGGGTTCTCCTTGACGAGAGGGTCTCGAATCTGTGAAGAGCTCATGGAATTACCCCTTGGTCGGCCGTCGGAGACGAAGCCCTAGCTTCGGTTTCGTTTTCGCCCGAGCAGCGCCGTCACACGCGAGAGAGGAGAGGATGAGAGGGTTTTTGGTCGTGAGGAAATAACTCGATTCCTTTTTATACCAATGGGTATTCTCGGTTTCAGTTATTCCTTAAATTTATTTCGCCATCACTTTGATCATGATACACTTGCTTGTGCGCTTGGCTATCGCGCTTCGCTTAAGTCTTGGATTGTGTCGGAGGTCGCGAGTTCGAACCTTGGCCGAACCTCTTTATTTTTTACAACTTCTTTCTTTTGGTAAAAATACCAAATGAACTCCGAAAATTTCATAAAAATACTCTAAAAATTTCTAAAAATCTCTAGAATATTCTTAAAGAATTTCTAAATATTTATAAGTACTTTTAGAACTCCAAACAATGAAATTTGGGATGTTACATCCTAAGTTCTATCTTACTTATTTGTCATATTATATTTGTGTAATTTGTGGATACGGACTTGATGTGCACAATATCTATTATCTTTTTTATGTTGCAAGAATAATATTTATGTTTTGGTTACATGGATATTAACTTGGTGTGTTTAGATACACCGATGTATAATAATATTAACTAAATTTTGTACTATTACAATGTTATATAATATTAGTTTTTCACTGTTTCGGAAATCAAATGTCGTTAAACAATACTGATATTACATCGATTTTCCACCGCTGCCAAAACCGATGTCATTAACTGATATTACACCAGTTTTACATCATTGATGGAATTAGTGTTGTTAATATTACATCGATCGTAAACCGCTACCAAAACTGGTGTTATTAACATATATTACATCGATTTTACACCGTTGCTGAAACAGTGTCGTTAAGTGATACTACACCGGTTCATAACCGATTCGAAAACTGGTGTCGTTAAGTGATACTACGCCGGTTATAACCTGATGTCTAAAATGACAGACCTTTTACATCGCCTTCATAGACATCAGTCGATTTTGTAATAGACAGCGGTGGAAAACCAATGTCTATGAGGATTTTTCTTGTAGTGTGTTCTAAACAAAAGTATGTATCCCAAGACTCTTGATGAGATAGTCGAAATGAAGAAAAAACTATATGCTAGTACAATTGGTAGTTTAATGTATACTATGTTGTGTACTCATCCTGATATAATCTATATTGTTGGCTTGGTTAGGTGTTTCCAGTTTAACCCAGGATCGAGACATTGGAAAGTGATGAAGAGGATATTAAAATACCTCAAAAGAACAATAGATTATTGTATTTGTTTCTAAGGATCTAAGATGAGTCTGAAGGGCTATGTAGATGCAGATTGGGTAGGAAATCTTAATGATAGAAAATCCACATCTGCTATATCTTCTTGTTGAATGGTGGCACTATCTCATAGAATAACAAGAATCTGGCTTATGTAGCTTTGTCGATGATGGAAGTTATGTGGCTTGGCTTGTGTATCCTTGTTAACAATAGAAGCTATATGGCTGACTTGTGTAGCCTTGTTGACAATAGATGCTATGTCGCTTATGAAGTGGCTGTGTAAGAGACTATCTGGTTAAGAAGGTTTCTGAAGCATCTGAAGATTATTGAGGAAAGTGAGAGTCCTATTACAATGTACTGTGACAGTCAAACTGCTATATCTTTTTTCCAAAGATCCCAAATATCACAGTAAAGATAAGCATATAGAAATTAAGTATAATTTTATAAGGAATAGCATTGACAAAAAAAAGATAGTTCTTGACTTGCATATCCTTTTACTAAGCCATTAACTAAAGAGTCATTTCAAGAATATAAGAAGTCTTTATAACTTCATAAAATGTAACACATTATAAAATGTCATGATCTATTCAGTGTATATATCTTTATTACATTTGAAAAAAAGTCTCGATAAGCATGTTGACAGACTGAGATTGGTTCACTCACATGGGCAATCATCTCTATTTGTTAAGTATAAATAGAGCTAAGACTGTTACTTATGGGATAACTTATGTAGCTATGAATAGAAACATACTCATAAGTTAAGGTCACCTTGATAATTATGTCAAGATGAAATTATTTATGTAATGATTGGAGTAAATAAATCCATCATTTACTGAATCTGCATAGAACTAGATTGGAATTCATATGTTGAATTCAGGATTAAATATTAGGTATGTCTAGATCAAAATCTGGATGATGTTAGATTTTTGTGAAAAACATGCGCTCTTTTTAGTAAAGAGAATAACATCGTAGCATGTGATTCATACCATATGTGCTATGATGACAAGAAGGGTAGTAGGAGAATGGATCATTACTTCTGTACTATATGAGACCATTGAGATTATAAGTTAATCTCAATCTTACCTTAAGTGACTATTTAGCTGTCTACTTGAAGTTCTGATCAGTGTCTTCTACTTTAGCATATTTCCTATTGGCTATGGATGATTCGGTCTATAAAGCATAACTAGGAAAGTGATTGATTAGAATGAATAGATTCTAGCTAAAAAAGAAGATTAAGATCGATTTACATCTTTGATATTTATTCACTGGTACCAGTTATATTTTTTATTGAGTACATAAAATATAATTGTGAATAATTGTATTGATTGGAGATGTTGAACATGTTTTTGATATAATAGTCATTCTGATGGATTAGAGATGTTCATAATGATGTAAATGATTGAATCTGGAGTAAAGGTAAGTTATTGATGTCTCTTATTCATTCTATAGAGTAGTTATATAAGGTATAACAATCTTCTTAGCAATTATTATTCATTGTGCTTACTGTTGCACGAACCATTTTCCTTAATGTATGGAATGGATATTCTTATTTGGTCTTTATAACTAATTAATTTTTTACTTTGGTCTTTGTGACTAATTAATTTTTATTATGGTCTTTGTGACATGATCATCTTGTAGTCTATGTGACTTATATGGTTTATGTGACCATATAACCATTATGGATTGACTTGAATGAGTGGGAGATGTTAGACGTTATAGGCATTTAGGAAGTGAAGGGGTGATCCGTTCACCTTCCTCCATTTGATCTCTCAATAAATTAACATTAATGCATTGCTTACAAATCGATGCAAGCTTCCTATATAAACCTGGCGTCCAAGAACAATTTAAAAGGTGTGTGACGGTGAAACAAGGTGAAGAGAGAACATCTAGAAGAGAGGTATTTGGTTTGTGACACTTCAGAGAAGGTTCCAGAGTGGTGATCTTCTTGACGACAATAAGCTTCGCAGATCAGAGTTGTCTGCATCTTCTTCTCCGAGTTTCTCCTCTAGAGCACTGTGAGTTATTCATTTTGTACGAATCCTTTTTATATGTAGTAACAAATTTAATTCCAATACATATGAATGTGAGATTAGTCTTATATTGAGAGTTTTAGGATAACATGTATTTTAATATATTTAGATGAGCATATGTGCATTCGTAAGAAGTACAAATTTAGGATCTGAATTGTACTAAAATTAGTTAACTTATGTACAAACACGACTTATATGGATTGATTAAGGTAAAATTTTATCCAAGTAACCCAACTCATTTTGCCAATCGATTTATTTTTTCTGCTACTACCTCTAGCAGACTAATTAAATTGTTGTGACTGGAAACAAACAACCATTAATTTAGCTAGCTGCTAATGTTTTGAGTAAGCCAACAAAGGATAATTAATGATAGAATAATGATCTATAGTCACTATTTTGAACCTATTAATTTATTCTCTTCCCTAGGCAAAAGAGATAAGAGAATTGCAAAATCCATAGGGCTATAATGAACCAAACTACTCATGAGCTATTCGAAACTCGATTCGATAAAAGCTTATTTGAGCTCGTTTAATGAAGTTCGTTAAGATAAACAAACCAAGCTTAAGCTTCATAATACTCAGCTCATTAACTTGTGAACATGTTCGTTAGTAAGCCCATGAATCAACTTTTAAACGAAAAAATAATAGTTTTGATACTAAATTTATATATTTTATACTCTACTTATGAAAAATATAGATAAATATATTAAATTTATTTATTAGAATAAAATTCTAAATTTTAATAAGAATATTATAATTTTATCTAAATATATAATTTAGTTTTAAATAAATATTTAAATTTATAATTTATATTTATTAAGCTCATTTAGGCTCGATAAAAGCTCAAATAAGCTCGTGAGCCATAAATATATTCGTTAAATAAAGCTCGAGCTCGACTCGATTATAAACGAACCAAACTTAAACATTAAAGAGTTCAACTCAGCTCTGCTCGATTACATCCCTAAAAATCCATTGATCATCTATAATCTATAAGCAACAACTCTTCTCCACAGTTCTTCGTCCACCTCTCACCTTCCATGCGGGCACTGCTCTTTCGCAGTGAACAACCCATACCTAGTTGTGAACATGGTCCAGTCATTTTATCTTAAAAAAACAAATGTCCTATGATCATAGGATCCAATAAAAAAAATAGTTATTTAGGGAGAAAATTTTACCACTAAAATTTTTCATTGCAAATTTATGACATATTTTGTGACAAAAACATAAATTGCCATAAATTAGCAACAAAATTTGTTACAAAATATTTTTGTCGCTAATTAATAACAAAATATGCTTTATCAAAAAAGTCATTGGAGATTAGCGACGAAATTCAATATTTATTGTAGCTTTTGTGACAAATCATTAGTTCGTCACAAATTTTACGACAAATAATTAGTTCGTTGCAAAATTTACAATGAATCCAGGATTCGTCAAACATTCCATTTTCTTTAATTTTAATTTTTCAAAGCCGGTTGATGGGCCTCGAGATAAAACCAGTTCATATGAGTTTCTAAAAATCTATTAATTATATAAATACTATCAAATATTAATTTACCTAATATATTGAGATCGATAATTTTTTAAATGTGATTTAGATTTTTTGAAGATATTCACGTTAAAAAAAATCATTGATTAGGTTAAACTAATATTTGAGGATATCTATATAATTGGGTGATTTATAAGAACTCATAAAAATTGCTTTCATATCATTCTAAGCTCTCTAGGAACCTCAACCGACTTCAGAAAATTTAAATTTATAAAAAAATAAAAATTATCATTCTGCGATGAATTCAGGGAGAATCTACGACGAATCCATAAATTCATCACAAAATGCTAATATATATATATATATTTTAAAATTTAAACTTTTCTAAGCCGGTTGATGGACCTAGAGAGGTCAGAATGATATAAAATTAGTTCCTCTGGATTCCTATAAATCTATTAATTATATAAATATCATAAAATATTAATTTTATCTAATATATTGAGATCAGTAATGTTTTAAGGTTAAAATAAATCTAACATATTAAATTTATTGTCACGCCCCGGAGGAGTCCCTGTCCGAAGAAATTTCGACAGCATCTCCTCTGTACGACGGACAATCTGAAACTTTCTACATATCCATATACCTCAGCCACATGCGGCTAGAATAATAACAGTAAATAAACAATCACCCACGCAGTTTAATAGTAGACAAACAGAGCAGTAATAAGATGACTCGAAAACAACCCTACTCCACTACACCCATAAAACACAAATCCGACAAACTCACCTCTTCTGCCGTCCAGGCAGGTATGTAGTAAAACATATCGAATAAAAATCCATCGACAAATACAATCCATACATTATCCAAGTATCAAAATAAACTAATTCTAAACATAGTCAAATAAGAAGAAAAACTAAAAGGTCAATAAATCCTCGTGGTCTGTAGGGGACCAGCAACTGGAACTCTCTCTTGACAGCATCAACCTGAAAAATAACAACAATGGAGGCGGGGTGAGTCCAACACTCAGCATGTACAACTGATATGCAAAGTAGGGAAATAACATCAAGCACTAATCATGCGTACAGTCTCATGATATAAAAGGATGAAATGCAACTGAAGTAAACAGGAGAAAAACTGTACTAACCAGACCTGGGTATAAGGACATATAGTTCGAGTGGCATAGAAATCCTGTATGCATGTCAAACATAGGCGTCCAAACAATATACAACATATAAATGCAGCAAGCACAAACACAAGCAATAAATGCATCATGCATATGATGCCAATGATGCGTCCTGGTCACCCCTGACGCCAGTCGATCATAGTGAGGCCGAGTGGGTAGGGCTGTGACAACCGTGCACTCTGTCGTCACTACTCCTGATGAGTGACCGAGTGGACGGGATGCTGTCGAAGTACACCTATCCTCCTACTCCAAATCATAAATGGGGGAGCGCAATGCTCTCAACTCCCGGTACACGATGACGGGGAGGAATCCCTGCCGGCTAACACGTTGTGTCACACTACCCATGAGCGGACCAACGGAGCCAAACAAAGTCGCTGCTGCAACACACTCTGCCTGAATCGACCACTAACCCATGAGTGGTGGTGTGTGTAGATCCATGTAACTGGCGATGTGCTCAACAATAATGGAGCGGACTATCGCACAGCATGCAATCATGCAAATGGTGCATGACACTAACTACAAAATATCTTGAACTAATCCACATATATATAAAAGTGCACCATAGGTCAACGAATCAAATCAAAGGTACACTGAAGGTATAAAATCTAGGTCTTGAACATGGTGAAGCATGGTATATCACTACCCCTATAAACATGTATCAACAGGTAAGGAATACATGAGATGCAAAACAAGCAATCAACCAATCATGTAACAGGTATCGGGTAGTGATTAACCTAAACAAATAAGAGAACATAATTATTGCTACTTGTTAAATTCACTACTATGTATATCAAAGACATAAAGTCAAAAGTACCCGCCTCCAATAAGAAATGGTCCAATCTGGTCCAAATCTGACGTCGAGATGCTCGTCTCGCGTCAAGGTCCTGTGCCACCAATATAAACATATTCTATTTAGCTACACTTCTTTTAAATAGCCAAATAAAAATCCCTAACCCTAATTTATTCAAATTTTCATTTCAGGTGTAACTACAATAAGAATAAAATTCTTCCTCTAGTCAAATCCAAATAATTATCCCTTCTAAAACTCATCAAGATATAAGAATTCCTCGGTTAGTCAATGTCGGAGATACACGCTGCGATACCGCTGTCCAACATGGTTAAATTCCCGAAAATTAATAATCCATCACTGTATTACCTATTTTAGAGGCTATGGTTAACGCTTACCTCAACTCACTGCTCAAGCTGGTTGCTGCCGAAGAAAAGTAGCCGCTGAAAGGTAACTGTCAGACCCAAGACAATCCACAGCAAGTCTTATTTCATGTTACGATCACACTCACAACACCATAGCAAGTCCTGTTGGAAATTCTTCCTCACTGTCGGTTCAAGATGAGATCAAAAATTGAAAATACCAAATTAACAACCTACCTCCAAAAATCACAGCTAGGGCACGGGTTGGAGGGCTTCAGCAGTAGGGAACTAGGGCACAGGTGAGTCTGCAACGATCTAGGGTTCGGCTGGCCGGCACTAGGGCAAACGACGGCGTCTCTGTGCAGAGGAGCAGCGGCGGCTGTACACCCCAACTAGGGCATAGGGGAAATCGGCGTTGCTCTGCCAGAAGAGAGGAAAAGACTCGGCCGGTGGGGCTCGCGCGTTGCCGGCGTTTGGGCAGGGATAGCAAAGGATCGGCTCGTGGAGGAAGAAGGCTTTGGCGCTCAGCGTTGCTATCGTCTACCGGCGTCGGTGGATCGGGGGAAGAACACTAGAAGGAATAGAGGTTTGGCGGTGTCGGGTAGAGGCAAGAAGAAGTGAGAAGAAGAAGTGGCCGAGGGGTTTTTGTCGCGAGGGGGGGGGGGGGGGGGGGAACTGCCGCGACACCGATTAGGGCACGCGAGGAGAAGGCGCGGGCAGCTCGGCACGCGGGGAGGAAGCACAGTGACGAGAGGAAATAAATAAGAAAACTTTTCCTCTTTAAAGCGGGGTAGCCTAAACAGGCTTTTCCGAGCCCCATTTTTATCCCCGATAACTCGTCCGTACGAGCTCCGAAAAATTCTCAAAAATTCTGGAAAATTTCCTTATTAATATTCGCCTATTTTCGCTATTTTACATTCTCCCCCACTAATAAAAATTTAATCCCCAAATTTCGTTATCTACCATCAGCAAGTACTAATAACGGACAAAAAGTATAAATGCTGAACGGTAAACTGAATCACATACCTCACGTAAAAAGATGGGGATATCGAGCTCGGATAGTATCCTCGAGCTCCCAAGTAGCCTCCTCGTCCGAATGATGCTGCCATCCGACTTTAACCAGCCGGATAGTCTTGTTCTGCAACTGACGCTCTTTCCGGTCGAGAATCCGTACCGGAACCTCCTCATAAGTGACGTCAGGCTGAACTAGAACTGAGACATCTGTCAGCACATGCATCGGGTCATGTACGTATCTCCTCAGCATCGATACGTGGAATACATCGTGAACGCCTGACAGGGACGGTGGTAGTGCCAGTCGGTAAGCTACCGCTCTGATCCTCTCCAAGATCTCGAAAGGGCCAATGTACCGCGGAGCTAGCTTACCTCTGAGGCCAAATCTCTTCACCCCTTTCGTGGGTGAAACTCGTAGAAATACATGGTCGCCAACAGAGAACTCTAGTGGTCTGCGTCTCCGATCAGCATAACTCTTCTGGCGGTCCTGCGCCTCTGACATCCTCTGTCTGATAGTACGGACCAACTCTGCATCCTGCTGAGCTCTATGAGGTCCCAACATCTGGGCCTCTCCAACCTCATCCCAGTGGACGGGTGTCCGACAAGGCCTACCATACAATGCCTCAAACGGTGCCATCTGGATAGCCGAATGAAAGCTATTGTTGTAGGCAAACTCTACCAACGGCAGATGGTCCTCCCAACTGCCTCCGAAATCCATAACGCATGACCTCAACAGGTCCTCTAAAGTCTGAATGGTCCACTCTGACTGTCCATCTATCTGTGGATGGAAAGCTGTACTAAAACGGAGCTGTGTGCCCAAGGCCTGCTGCAGACTCTGCCAGAAACGAGACGTGAACCATGGATCTCTATCCGAAATGATACTCAACGGAACACCATGTAGTCTGATGATCTCCCGACAATACAGATCTGCCAATCGATCCAGGGGATCAGTCCTCCGAATCGCTAAAAAGTGCGCGGATTTGGTTAATCGATCAACGATTACCCAAATCGCGTCATGACCTCGTCGTGTTCTCGGCAAACCCACCACAAAGTCCATGGTAATGTGATCCCACTTCCACTCAGGAATAGGAATCCGCTGAAGTAATCCTGCAGATCTCTGGTGCTCAGCCTTCACCTGCTGACAAACAAGACATCTAGCTGCGAAATCCGCGATGTCTTTCTTCATGTCGTTCCACCAATAGGAACGCCTCAAGTCTCGATACATACGGGTTCCGCCTGGATGGATCGCAAATCGAGAGCGATGTGCCTCCTGGAGTAGCTCCTGTAAGACCGGATGAGACTGAGGTACGCATAATCTGCCTCGGAAGTATATAATACCCTCCTCGTCGCGTGTAAACTTGGTCTGCTGCCCGGAAGCTATCTAACTGCTAATGAACTGCAAATGCTGATCACCAGCCTAGGCCTCTCGGATCCTCGTCCTGATCGACGACTGAGCAACCATGGTAACCAAAATACCCTGCTCTCTCGGTCCCTGCTCCTCAAGATCTAACTCAGAGAAACCCTGAATCAAGTCTGTAACTGAAACTCGGTGGCAAGCCAAAGTACCTCTGGACTTCCTACTGAGTGCATCTGCAACCACATTAGCTTTCCCCGGGTGGTAGCTAATGGTACAATCGTAGTCCTTCAGGAACTCCATCCATCTCCTCTGTCGGAGATTAAGTTCCTTCTGAGTGAAAATATATTTGAGACTCTTATGATCAGTGAGAATCTCAAATGTAATACCGTATAAATGGATGACGCCAAAGCTTCAGAGTAAAGATGATGGCAGCTAACTCCAAGTCATGAACTGGGTAGTTCTTCTCATGCTCCTTCAGCTGACGAGAAGCATAAGAGACTACTCTGCCGTGCTGCATCAGAACAGCGCCCAAACCCTGAAGAGACGCATCGGTGTAGAGTACAAATCTGTCCTCTCCAGAAGGTAAAACCAAAACTGGAGCCGACACTAATCTCTGCTTCAGCTCCTGAAAGCTGGTTTCGCAATCCTCGGACCACGTAAACTTCACGCTTTTCCTGGTAAGACGTGTCAACGACATAGCAATACGCGAGAAACCCTCAACGAATTGTCTGTAATATCCTGCTAGTCCCAGAAAACTGTGGATCTCCTGTACTGATTTCGGCTGCTCCTAACTGGTGACAGCCTCGATCTTCTGAGGATCTACTGAAATACCTCTGCTCGAGACCACATGTCCCAGAAAACCAACTAAGGATAACCAGAATGCACACTTGCTGAACTTCGCGTACAACTGATGTCATCTAAGAGTCTCCAAGACTATACGAAGATGCTGTGCATGCTCCTCCTCGGAATGCGAGTAGACCAATATGTCATCAATGAAAATGATAACAAACTGATCCAGATACTCCAAAAAAATGCGGTTCATCAAGTCCATAAACACCGCTGGAGCATTGGTAAGCCCAAATGGCATTACCAAAAACTCATAATGATCGTATCTCGTACGGAAAGCTGTCTTCTGGATATCTGAGTCTCTGACCCTCAACTGATGATATCCGGATCGCAGATCAATCTTAGAATACACTGATGTACCTCTGAGCTGGTCAAACAAATCCTCGATCCGTGGTAAAGGATATTTATTTCTGACGGTCACTGCATTCAGTTGTCTGTAGTCAATACATAACCTCATAGTGCCATCCTTTTTCTTGGCAAATAATACCGGAGAACCCCATGGAGAAACACTAGGGCGAATGAATCCCCTGTCTAAAAGCTTCTGGAGTTGAACCTTCAGCTCGTTCAACTCTTTTGGTGCCATACGATACGGAGCTTTCGATGTCGGCGCGGTTCCCGGAATCAGCTCAATAGCGAACTCCACTGGCCTTCTGGGAGGCAAACCGGGTAGCTCCTCAGGAAATACATCCGGGTACTCACGGACCACAGGAACGTCGGAGAGCGGCGAACTACTGCTGTCTTCAGTACTAATCAGAGATAATAGGAAACCGTGACAGCCGTGAGACAGCAGCTTCTGCGCCTGGATCGCCGAAATAATCGAGATGCCGTCGTCTCTGATGCCAGTGAAACTCCACGAGGGTTGGTTCGGAGGCCGGAAGGTGACCACCCTCGTCTGGCAATCAACGGTAGCATGATATACCGACAGCCAATCCATGCCAAGAATGATATCAAACTCGATCATCTCCAATACTAGAAGATCTACCGTAAGTATTATGTTGCCAAAATCTAACGGGCAACCTCTGACCTCCTGGGTGACATCTAAAGTATCACCGGATGGTAGGGAGATGATCAATCGCTGCAGTCTAAAAGTAAGTAATCTACCAATCTCCCGCATAAAGGTACGGGATATAAAAGAGTGCGAGCTACCAGTATTAATCAATATATCAGTGGAAAATGCATAAATGGAAATCGTACCGCGGAAAACGGATCCGTCGGCTCGCTACACATCCTCTCTGGTAATCGCATGAACACGTCCAGTCTCTGGTGGAGGAGGAGGTGGTAACGCTGCCAGGGATTGCTGCGGATGGGCAGAAGCCTGCCACTGAGGCGGAGCTGGATAATGTGCCAGAGAAGACTGAGAGGACGGTGACTGATACTGTGCCGATGATTGGGACTGAGTCTGGTACTGGCCTAGAGGCTGAGGCTGCATCTGATACTGCCCCTGCGTCGGATAATATGGTCCTAGAATAGAACTCTGGGGTGCTATGGAAGCATTGGAGTACTCCTGTCCAAGCATGCCAAATGCTGCTGCTGCAGGTGAAGTATCCCCTGCTGACGATGTGAAGATTGGGCTTTCTGCCCTCCTCGATATGCCTCGATCGACTAGACTGCCCCTCCGACCACCTCCGAATCGTGGCCGAGCCTTCACCGACAATCTCGGCTCGGTGCCTAGGTAGTTTGCAAAAAGCAAACTGGTCCCCAGAGCAAGCCGGGTGAGGTGATCTGACCCACATCTCAAACAAAGGAGTATCACTGAAGGTGGTTGCCGCTCGAGAAACCGGAACGCCTCAAGAAGACCGCCGACTTCGAGGCCTCACGAGACACCCTGAAGTACCGACCGACCGATCGCGACTACTCGCCGCTGTCCCGTCACGGTGTCTCGGATCCGGATGCTCGACCAGATGCTTCCTCTTCCTGTCCGGAAATGCTCTCATCGAGCTAACTTTATCATCAAAACTCGATCCAATGCATCCGAGTAAGATACGATTCCTAAACCGCAAGCCTTACTTGCAGATAACCATCTAGTCCTCGATAAACCGCATCATGCGAGATCCGTCTCCGCAACTAACTCGACAAAACTTAGCCAACCGTTGAATTCAAGATATACTGTCACCGCGATTGTTCGACGCAGACCCATGAAATCGCCACGAGCCATCTGATATGATAGTGGGAAAAAACGGCTTTCAAGTGACGTTTCACTCGCCGATGATAGAACGCTGAGTAATCCACCAGGCGTTAGCCTCATCCCGTAAATGAAAAGCAGCCAGCTCTGCTTTCTCCCACTCGGAGCAAGCCATATAGAAGAAAGTCTGTTCCATAGTCTCTATCCATGACAATGCCATACCCGGATCAAGGTCTCCTCGGAAGAGTGTGAACCGAGTCTTCATCGACTCTGCCAATGCTGGAATCCTAGCTCGTGCTGCAACAATGTCAGTGAGCTGTGTCGGGACGGCTGCAGGAACTGGCGGAACCACTGGAACTGGTGCTACAAGTGGTACCGCGGAATAAACCAGAGGAGGTACTCCCGGTGCTGCTGTATAAACTGGAGCATAAGCCGTCGGTGGTACTGCCGGGTGAACAAAAGTGGTCGCGACAGGAGGTACAGTAGGTAGTGATACCGGAGGTGGAGCAGCTGCTGCTACTGTAGGCACTGGGGCACAGGTGCCACTGGTGTTGGGTACACTGTAGGTCCAGGTGGCGGTGGTGTCGGGTACGCCGTATGCTGCGCTGGAGCAGATATCGGGAACGCCGATGGTACCCCTGATGGTACCGGAACTACAGTAGGGATAGGTACACTCGGCATAACCGAGGTAGGTACCTCTATAGGAGCCGTCGGGGTCTGAGAGCCCGACGCCCCCGCAGTATGCTGAGTCTGTCCCTGACTGACAGGCTCATCAACAGTAGGCATCTCTGGCATATCCAGAGATCCCGTGGTCCTCGTACGTGGTCATCCAGCACCACGTCTCACCGTAATACGCGTAGATCTCCTCATATCTGTTAAGTTATATTATAGATATTACTACCAATATAACAATCATAAAATAAACATCATACCTTTTGCTGTCTGGAGATGTTCCATCCTTGTCCAGTCCCCAAATTGACCACGGAATTCCGTACAAGAAAATCACCGGAAATCCATATAAATCCAAAACGGAAATCCGAAACATAACCATAACGAAAATCCGGAAATGCCCAATTTGACTCGCAAACTTGGCTCTGATACCAAATAAATTGTCACGCCCCGGAGGAGTCCATGTCCGAAGAAATTTCGGCAGCATCTCCCTTTACGGCGGACAATTTGAAACTTTCTACATATCCATATACCTCAGCCACATGCGGCTGGAATAATAACAGTAAATAAATAATCACCCACGCAATTTAATATTAGACAAACAGAGCAGTAATAAGATGACTCGAAAACAACCCTACTCCACTACACCCATAAAACACAAATCCGACAAACTCACCTCTTCTGCCGTCCAGGCAGGTATGTAGTAAAATATATCGAATAAAAATCCATCGACAAATACAATCCATACATTATCCAAGTATCAAAATAAACCAATTCTAAACATAGTCAAATAAGAAGAAAAACTAAAAGGTCAATAAATCCTCGTGGTCTGCAGGGGACCAGCAACTGGAACTCTCTCCTGACAACATCAACCTGAAAAACAACAACAATGGAGGCGGAGTGAGTCCAACACTCAGCAGGTACAACTGATATGCAAAGTAGGAAAATAACATCTAGCACTAATCATGCGTACAATCTCCTAATATAAAAGGATGAAATGCAACTGAAGTAAACAGGAGAAAAACTGTACTAACCAGAACCTGGGTATAAGGACAAACAGTCCGAGTGGCATAGAAATCCTGTATGCATGTCAAACATAGGCATCCAAACAATATACAGCATATAAATGCAGCAAGCACAAACACAAACAATAAATGCATCATGCATATGATGCCAATGATGCGTCCTGGTCACCCCTGACGCCAGTCGATCATCTCACACACAATAGTGAGGCCGAGTACGTAGGGCTGTGACAACCGTGCACTCTGTCGTCACTACTCCTGATGAGTGACCGAGTGGACGAGATGCTGTCGGAGTACACCTATCCTCCTATCCCAAATCATAAATGGGGGAGCGCAATGCTTTCAACTCCCGGTACACAATGACGGGGAGGAATCCTTGTCGGCTAACAAGTTGTGTCACACTACCCATGAGCGGACCAACGGAGCCAAACAAAGTCCCTGCTGCAACACACTCTGCCTGAATCGACCACTAACCCATGAGTGGTGGTGTGTGTAGATCCATGTAACTGGCGATGTGCTCAACAATAATGGAGCAGACTATCGCACAGCATACAATCATGCAAATGGTGCATGACACTAACCACAAAATATCCTGAACTAATCCACATATATATAAAAGTGCACCATAGGTCAATGAATCAAATCAAAGGTACACTGAAGGTATAAAATCTAGGTCCTGAACATGGTGAAGTATGGTATATCACTACCCCTATAAACATGTATCAACAGGTAAGGAATACATGAGATGTAAAACAAGCAATCAACCAATCATGTAACAGGTATCGGGTAATGATTAACCGAAACAAATAAGAGAACATAATTATTGCTACTTGTTAAATTCACTACTATGTATATCAAAGACATAAAGTCAAAAGTACCCGCCTCCAATAAGAAATGGTCCAATCTGGTCCAAATCTGACGTCGAGATGCTCATCTCGCGTCAAGGTCCTGTGTCACCAATATAAACATATTCTATTTAGCTACACTTCTTATAAATAGACAAATAAAAATCCCTAACCCTAATTTATTCAAATTTTCATTTTCAGGTGTAACTACAACAAGAATAAAATTCCTCCTCTAGTCAAATACAAATAATTATCCCTTCTAAAACTCATCAAGAAATAAGAATTCCTCGGTTAGTCAATGTCGGAGATACACGCTGCGATACCGCTGTCCAACATGGTTAAATGCCCAAAAATTAATAATCCATCACTGTATTACCTATTTTAGAGGCTATGGTTAACGCTTACCTCAACTCCCAGCTTAAGCTGGTTGCTGCCGAAGAAAAGTAGCCGCTGAAAGGTAACTGCCGGACCCAAGACAATCCACAGCAAGTCTTATTTCATGTTATGATCACACTCACAGCACCATAGCAAGTCCTTTTGGAAATTCTTCCTCATTGTCGGTTCAAGATGAGATCAAAAATCGAAAATACCAAATTAACAACCTACCTCCAAAAATCACAGCTAGGGCACGGGTTGGAGGGCTTCAGCAGTAGGGAACTAGGGCACAGGTGAGCCTGCAACGATCTAGGGTTCGACTGGCCGGCACTAGGACAAACGACGGCGTCTCTGTGTAGAGGAGCAGCGGCGGCTGTACACCCCAACTAGGGCACAGGGGAAATCGATGTTGCTCTGCCAGAAGAGAGGAAAAGACTCGGCCGGCGGGGCTCGCGCGTCACCGGTGTTTGGGCAGGGACAGCAAAGGATCGGCTCGTGGAGGAAGAAGGCTTTGGCGCTCAACATTGCTATCGTCTACCGGCGTCGGTGGATCGGGGGAAGAACACCAGAAGGAATAGAGGTTCGGCGGTGTCGGGCAGAGGCAAGAAGAAGTGAGAAGAAGAAGTGGTCGGGGGGTTTTTGTCGCCAGGGGGGGAGGAACTGCCGCGACACCGGTTAGGGCACGCGAGGAGAAGGCGCGGGCGGCTCGACACGCGGGGAGGAAGCATAGTGACGAGAGGAAATAAATAAGAAAAGAAAAATAAAAAATAAAACTTTTCCTCTTTAAAGCGGGGTAGCCTAAACAGACTTTTCCGGGCCCCATTTTTATCCCCGATAACTCGTTCGTACGAGCTCCGAAAAATTTTCAAAAATTCTAGAAAATTTCCTTATTAATATTCACCTATTTTCGGTATTTTACATTTATAACTCTTTCTAGTAATTTTACTAAGTCTTAAGTACACGTAATTGACTTAGAAATGGAAGAAAAATATATTGGGTCAAATTAGTATTTAAGGGCATTTATATAATTAGGAGATTTATAGGAATCCATAGGAACTTATTTTTGTTGGTGCAGTTAGCACCAATGGTCAAACTTAGGTTTTGATGAATGATAAATAGATTAAAGTTAGATGATGTGTTATCTAACCTTATTACCAAGTATGCAAAAATTGACGAGTTTAGAGGAACATACATTAGGTTGAAGTTCAGTTAGGTCTAAGAACTTGATAACTAGCACAAAATCTAGATATGTCAAGGAGTGACCCGATATCTAGCAGGAAGTCTGGCTGGGTGTGCGGGACCTGATAGCTGGCTGAAGTTCTGTTGGGTCTACGAACCTAACAACTGGTGGAAAGATTGGTGGATCAAAAGATAAGTTAATTGACTGCAAATGGTAAGTGAGGTAAGTCACTGGAGGAGAGAGATCCAGTGAGGATGAGTCCCGTTGGGACTATAGGCGCGGGCTGGCTTAGAGCCATGTGGGGAGTCTAAGATGAGACCATGACTAGATCATATTTTTGGGAAGTTATAATCTAATTAATAATGCTATCTCTGTATTGAGCTAACTTAGTTTTGCAGGTTATACTTTGTTGTGCTAACCTTGTGATGTAAGAAATTAGTTGGCTGAAAAAGGGTCTCCAAGTACCCGGGAAGGGTTCGGGAGCCCTGACTGAGTTCAAGCGCCTGGATTGGCATAAAGCTAGGTAGGTGACCAGCTGAGGTGGCACACCCAGATTAGTCAGCACACATCAGAGTCTAGATGCCAAGATCCGTCCAGGTGTCCGGAGATGGATAAATATTTAGAGATAAAGCTTCGACGAGGCACAAACACGTCAGCAGTCCAGGTTCTCGAACTGGGTTCAAGAGCTCGGACATGGATAAATTAGCGATGAAGTTGGATCAGATAGGCTTCGATCCAAGTGGCTGGAGATGGATATAATAGGAGCGTCAGTACAACCTTTCTATGCGATCATTTCATCATTCGACTGCTTAGATCATGCGTAAACTGCTTTGCTACGATGTTGCGACATCGATTCCAAGCTTCGACTTCCCTCTACTACGAATCGGTACATTTTAATTTAAAGTTACAATTATCTATTTTTTTATTGAATAGAGGAAATGTAGGATTGTTACACTTCCTTTGATCTTTTGTACTCGATTCTCTTTTCCAATAGTTTCGAAAAAGGTTTTTAGTGAATTCCACATCAATATAGTCTGAAGGATCGTGAGTCTTGGAGTAGGAGTTGCCAAAGACTCCAAATCAAGTAACAGCTTGAGTTTGTACTGTTTATTTTCTATTTCTATTTTCCCCTGCGTACTTAATTTCAAAATAGTTTTTTTTTTTAAAAAAAAAATCACCTAATTCACCCTCCTCTTGTGTGCATCGACATGTTATTTAAAGCTCTCTTGGTATCTCAACCAGCTTCGAAAAGTTTAAATTTATTTAAAAAATATCAATCTATGATAAATCCAAGGATTTGTCATAGATTTGCGACAAATCTATGAATTTGTCATAGATTCTGTGATGAATTCAAGAATTCACCATAGTTTTTTTTTTAATTTAAACTTTCCGAAGTCGGTTGACAAACCAAGAAAGGTTGAAAAGATATGAAATCAATTCCTATGAGTTCCTGTATATCTACGAATTATATAAATGTTCTCAAATATTAATTTTACTTAATATATTAATATCAGTGATTTTTTGAACGTGATTTAGATTTTTCAGAGATATTCACATTTAAGAAATCACTAATTAGGTAAAATTAGTGTTTGAGGTTATTTATATAATTGGGTGATTTATAGGAACTCATAGAATATTCTGAGCTCTCTAAATACCTCAACTAATTTCAAAAAATTTAAATTTATAAAAAAATAAAAAATATTATTCTATGACGAATTTAGAGATTCATTGCAGATTTGCAACGAATCCATGAATTCGTCGTAGATTCTGCAACAAATCAAAGAATTCACCCTAGAATTTAATTTATTTTTTAATATTAAAATTTTCAAAACTGGTTGACAGACCAAGAGAGGTTGGAATAACATGAAACCAGTTTCTATGGGTTTCTATAAATCTATTAATTATATAAATGCTCTCTAATATTAATTTTACTTAATATATTAAGATCAGTGATTTTTTAAAAGTGATTTAAATTTTTTAAAGATATTCACATTAAAAAATTCACCGATTAGGTTAAATTAGTGTTTGAGGTTATTTATATAATTGAGTGATTTATAGGAACCCATAGAAACTAGTTTAATGTCATTCTGAGCTCTCTAGGTACCTCAATCGACTTCGAAAAGTTTAAATTTATAAAAAACATAAAAAAAGTTATTCTGCAATGAATTCAGAGATTCGTCATAGCTTTGCAATGAATCCATGAATTTGTTATAGATTCTGCAATGAATCAAATAATTCGTCATAGAATTCAATTTTTTTAATTTAAAATTTCCAAAGTCAGTTGTTGGACCTAGAGAGGTCAGAATGACATGAAACCAGTTCTTATAGGTTCCTATAAATCTAATGATTATATAAATGCTCTTAAATATTAATTTTATCTAATATATTGAGATTGATGATTTTTTTAATATAATTTAGATTTTTTTGGAGATATTCATGTTAAAAAATCACCGATTAGGTCTGATCCAGCAGTGAGGATGGGGGACCCCCCCTTAAGCAGAGTCAACGCCACGTGAAGGTTGAAAGGTAAAAGGTCAACCAGAGGTTTGGCCGAGCGGATAAAGATTGGGGCGACCGGCCGAAAGTTTCGAACGGAAGCAAAGACACCCCGACGGGGAGTCGGGGTTCCGACGCTCATGTTGAACAGGGTCGTATGGCCGAGCGAGTAGCCCGCTCGGCCGAAGGCATAAAGCAGCAATACTGTGAATAGCCTCCGCCGAGCGCACGACCGGGAGGCGATCCGGTCAGACCAAAGGTACTTGCCGAGCGGCCTGACGCTCGGCGCAGGAACAGAAAAGACAAGGATTAAGGGACATCGAGAAACATCTTCTGATAGCAGACATGTTCGACGACTAGGCCATACACAAAATCGTACGATGGAAGGTTCTGTTGTCCCATCAAAGAGGTGCTCAGACTGTAGCAGTATGGGGTCAGGCAAGCTCTTCTGACAAGCCCATACCGAGGTATGGTAAGAGGACACGTATTCACCTCGGTATGTATGCATGAGCCTCTCCACAGCTCTATATAAGGGTCCTCATACTTCGCCAGAGGTACGCATTCTCTGGTATTCGAAGCCACTTCTGCATTTCCTCTTGCCTGACTTGAGCGTCAGAGGGTCGTCGCCGGGAACCCCTTCCCGGCCCGACTTCCTTACAGGTTCGCCGGAGATCCGTACGGCCGACCGGAGATCCACGTCATCAGTTCATAGAGAGTCACGTGCCCAGCGTCCGTTGATTCAGCGTTCGGACAGGATCAATTTGGCGTCGTCTGTGGGAACGCACCTGCATCCGAGCGGAAGCAATGGACGAAGCTGGACGACCGCACACGGTGAGGCTCTCCACGGAGGAGCTCGACGCTTTGATCGAGGCAAGAGCCGCTAAGCTTGTGGAGCAAAAACAGAAGGCACAAGCCGAACGGATGGAGCAACAAGCGACACCCGCATCGGGAGGCCGAGCGGAAGCACTACCGGCCACGGTTCCATTTAATCGGGGCCCTATTTTGTACGCCTCCTGAAGCCGTAATAGTTAATCGTGACCGAGGATCTTCATCCGACGAGGCGCTTATGTGAGACAACAGAAAGGGCAAGGCCCCCTGAACGGACGCCTCCCCCGAGCGGATCAACCCGCAATTTTCAGAGGCCATCCTGCGGGACCCTCTGCCAAAACATTATGTGCCCCCGGCGATCGGGGAATATAACGGAACCACCAATTTGGACGATCATCTTGGTAAGTTCGACAACACGGCTACCCTACATTAATACATAGATGGAGTAAAGTGACGGGTGTTCCTTACCACCCTCTCGGGATCGGCGCAACGGTGGTTTCGGAGGTTGCCGGACGGATTCATTACAAGTTTTAAGGAGTTCCGCACGGCCTTCCTCCACCATTTTGCAAGCAGTCGGCGTTACCAGAAGACTGGTGTCAGCTTATTCGCCATCAAGCAAGAGCCCAGGGAGTCGCTCAGAGCATACATCCAACGATTCAACCGAGTGGCCATGGATATTCCAACGGCCACCTCAGAAACGATGATGAATGCGTTCACGCAAGGCCTCGTGGACGGTGATTTCTTCTGGTCACTCATTTGGAAATCGCCTCGAGATTACGATCATATGTTACACCGGGCCAACGAGTACATTAATGTGGAGGAAGCCCAGGCGGCCCGGAGAAAAGAAGTTCCAATTGAGCGGCCAGCCCCTGCCGAGCGGAAGCCTGTTAATTGCCAGGAGTCGCCTAGAGGACCGAGGGCCGAAGCAGTCTGCCCTCACCACGTGAGGTCCCAAGCAGTCCAAGAGGTATCTGCCGAGCGGCCCAAACCAAAGAAGAAGGTATGGACCCCTATGTTTTGCTCCTTCTACCGGACCGACACGCATAACACGCGGGATTGCCGAAGCCTTCCCCTGATCGCCCACCCCGCTCCTCGGAGTAACCGACGTCGATCACCATCATCCGACAGGAGACAACGACATCATGAGGTCGATCGGCGGATACCCGACAGGCGACAGCATCAGTCTCCCGAACGGAATTACCCTCAGAGGCACGAGGACAATCCTCTGGTGTCTAGGGAGCGGCCTAGGCCGTCCGCTCGGGAAGAAGAAAATAGAAGTAACACTTCCCGAGGCGAAATCAACATCATCGCTGGCGGGCTGACCGGAGGCGACTCCAACAGAGCATGGAAGGCGAGCGTCAGGCAGCTTCAGATCCATGCGGTCGGCTGCAGCCAAGAACGGGCGAGCGGTCCCGAAATCAGTTTCGGTCCCAGGGACTTGAAAGGAGTCGAAGTGCCACATGACGACGCTCTCCTCATCAAAGCGGTAATAGCTAACTATACTATTCACCACGTTTTCATCGATACAGGAAGCTCGGTCAATATTATATTCAAAAAGGTCTTCGACCAACTACAAATTGATCGAGCCGAGCTGCTGCCCATGACAACCCCCCTTTATGGGTTTACGGGCAATGAAGTTCTGCCGGTCGGACAAGTCCGACTGGCTATTTCGCTGAGAGAGGAGCTGCTCAGAAGGACGAGGACTGCCAACTTCGTCGTGGTCGGCTCTCCTTCAGCATACAATGTTATCTTGGGGTGACCGGCGCTCAGCGAGTTCCGAGCGGCCGTCTCCACCTTCCACCAGAAAATCAAGTTCCCAGTGGAGGATAAAGTGGGAGAAGTATGAGGAGACCAGCTGGCGGCTTGGCGATGCTACGTCGAGATGGTCCGAGCTGAAGCTGACTCCGCTCGGAAGACGCCACAGATCGAGGTGAATGCCATAATCGAAAAACCACCCTCTTTGGTTTATGAAGAAAAAGAGGAAGTACAGATTCACCCGACCCGATCGAAGGCCACCACATTCATTGCGACCGATCTGGAGGCAAGCCAGAAAAAGGAAGTGATCAAATGTCTCCAGAAAAACTGCGATGTCTTCGTTTGGTCGACGCATGAGCTGCCCGAAATTTCGCCAAGTATAGCGCAGCACGAGCTCCATGTCCGACTGGACGCTCGGCCGGTGAAGCAAAGGAAGAGGGACTTCAGCGCCGAATAAAATGCCATCATCCGAGCGGAGGTTGAGAAGCTCCTGGAGGCCGGCCACATACGCGAGGTCCAGTTCCCGAGCTGGCTGGCGAACGTGGTACTAGTCTCCAAGCCGGGCAACAAGTGGAGAGTTTGCATCGATTTCTGGGATCTCAACAAAACATGCCCAAAGGATTTTTATCCTCTACCCCGGATCGATCAACTAGTGGACTCCATAGCCGGCTGCGAGTTGATATGCATGCTCGACGCCTATCAGGGCTACCATCAAGTGCCGCTCGCCTGAGAAGATCAAGAGAAGGTCAGCTTCGTTACAGCCGACGGCACTTACTGCTACAATGTGATGCCGTACAGACTGAAGAACGCGAGAGCAACTTACCAGCGCTTGATGAATAAAGTGTTCAAGGAGCAGATCGGACGAAATTTGGAAGTGTACGTTGATGATATTCTCATCAAGTCCGTCCGATCGGCCGATCTCTTTAAAGACATGGAGGAGACTTTCCGAACGCTGAGGAAGTATGGAGTTAAGCTGAACCCTCAGAAGTGTCTGTTCGGGGCAAAAGGCGGGCGTTTCTTGGGCTATATAGTGACCGAGCGGGGCATCGAGGCAAATCCCAGCAAGGTGAAAACATTACAAGATATGCTGCCCCCAAGAAATCTAAGGGAAGTACAGCGCTTGACCGGTCGGATAACAGCATTGTCAAGATTCATCTCGAAGACGGCCGATCGAAGCCTCCCATTTTTCAAAATCTTGCGCAAAGCTATTAAGTTTCATTGGGATGAAGAATGCGATCGGGCGTTTGAAGAACTGAAGACATATCTGAACTCTTTGTCCGTGCTAGCCAAGCCAGCTGTAGGTGAGCCGCTCTGTATTTATTTATCTTCAACCGAGCAGGCAGTAGGCTCAGCATTAGTGAGGACGAGCGGAGAGGAACAACCAGTGTACTTCTTGAGCCATATTTTAAAAGACGCTGAATCTCGCTACACTGGGCTTGAGAAGCTGGCTTTTGCTTTGGTCCTCGCCGCTCGGCGACTTCGTCCTTATTTCTCGGCACATATAATCATCGTCCGGACAAATAGCCCATTGGGAAGAGTGCTGTTGAACCTAGAAGCATCCGGACGGCTCATCAAATGGACAACGGAGTTGAGCGAATTTGACATTCAGTATCAACCCCGTTCGGCGATAAAGGCGCAGTCCTTGGCAGATTTTGTCACCGAAGTGCAAAAGCCAGAGCCCGAAGCTATGTGGAAAATATTTGTGGACGGATCGTCCACTCGTCTCGGGAGCGGGATTGACGTGCTATTACTCTCTCCCCAAGAAGAAAGGATGCACATATCCGTCTGGCAGGACTACAAAGCCACCAATAATGAAGCGGAGTATGAGGCGCTCATAGCCAGCTTGCAAGCCGCCCGGCATGTTGGGGTCGGTCGGGTGATGCTCCATTCCGACTCTCAGCTGGCTGCCCAATAGCTCTCGGTCACTTTTGAGATTAACAACGTTCAGCTCAAACTCTACGCTGAAGCCTTCGAAAAGCTCATGGCCAACTTCAGGGAAGTCATTATCCAGAAGATACTCCGAGCGGAAAACCAGGCGGCAGATGAGTTAGCCAAACTCGCAAGTTCAATATCACCGGTCGTCATCCAGCAACCAATTGAACAAGTATCTTTGGTGGCGCACGTCGACCGGATGGAGGGCCTCACGTTTCCGAGCGATTGGAGGACAACCATCATGGAGTTTCTTTGATCGGGGGCAACACCATCTGATCGGGAAGCAGCCCAGCTATTATGGAGGAGAGCCGGTCGGTTCACGCTCATTGGAGACCAGCTCTACAAGAAGGCTTTCTCCCGCCCACTATTGAAGTGTGTGAGCTCAGAGGATGCGGAGTACATCCTCCACGAAGTGCACCAAGGATCGTGCGGGGGACATCCGGGCGGACGATCGCTGGCCAGGAAGATCTTGCTGGCCGGATACTTCTGGCCAACCCTGCAAACAGACACCGCTCGGACCGTCGCGACGTGCCTTTCCTGCCAGAAGTATCACAACGTCTCCCACCGACCGGCGGAGGAAATGAAAGCATCTTCAGTATCATGTCCGTTCGATCAGTGGGGAATGGATATCGTGGGTCCGTTCCCTATGGCGACCGGTCAGCGGAAGTTTCTGCTGGTGGCGGTCAACTATTTTTCCAAATGGGTAGAGGCCGAGCCACTAGCCAAGATCACTGAGCAGATGGTCAAGAAGTTTATCTGGCAGCATATAATCTGTCGGTTCGGCATTCCGCGCCGACTCATATCTAATAACGGACGACAGTTCGTCGGGAAGCAGCTCGAAAAATGGTGCAAAAGTTATGGCATTGAACAACACTTCACTTCCGTGGCGTATCCCTAGAGTAACGGCCAAGCGGAAGTAACCAACAGAGAAATACTCAGAATTCTTCGAGCTCGACTTGACCACATAGGAGGAAGTTGGGTGGACGAGCTGCCAGACATCTTATGGGACATCCGCACGACTCCAAAGGAGGGAACGGGCGTCACGCCGTTCCATTTAGTGTACGGTGGCGAAGCGATTATCCCGGTAAAAGTCGTCGTCGAGTCCTTCCGGATCCAGAATTATGATGATGATAACGCCGAGCGGAGGAATATGGAGTTGGACTTGATCGATGAAGAGCGAGCCAAAGCGTCCGTCCGGCTGATGGCGTACCGATAGAGGATGAAGCAGAATTACAACCGGCGCGTGATCCCCAGAGCGTTCCAGGTCGGCGACCTAGTGTGGAAGAAAGTAAAGCCGATCGGGGATGTTGGCAAGCTGGAGGCTCCTTGGGCAGGTCCCTTCAAAGTCATCGAAAAGCTCCGCTCGGGTGCTTATTATTTGGAAGATGAAGACGGACGGCGGCTGGATCGACCATGGAGCGCAAATCATCTCCATCCGTACCGAGCTAGGTGAGAGGTGCGCTGATGTAATTCATTTTGTGTATCTCTTGGTCGCCTGTGTTCTTTTAATGCAGGAAGCAAAATAATAAGAAACACATTTGGCAATCTTCGCCGAACGGCAGTGTTGAAATTAGCCTTAAAGGCCGTCGAGCTTCGACGTTAAAAATCGAGAGTCGAGCCGGTGACTATAAACCCTCCGAGCGGAAGACCGTCGAGCTCCGACGTTAAAAATCGAGAGTCGCGCCGGCGACTATAAACCCTCCGAGCGGAAGACCGTCGAGCTCCGATGTTAAAAATCGAGAGTCAAGCCGGCGACTATAAACCCTCCGAGCGGAAGACCGTCGAGCTCCGACGTTAAAAATCGAGAGTCGAGCCGGCGACTATAAACCCTCCGAGCGGAAGACCGTCGAGCTCCGACGTTAAAAATCGAGAGTCGAGCCGGCGACTATAAACCCTCCGAGCGGAAGACCATCGAGCTCCGACGTTAAAAATCGAGAGTCGAGCCGGCGACTATAAACCCTCCGGCCGAAAGACTGTCGAGCTCCGACGTTAAAAATCGAGAGTCGAGCCGGCGACTATAAACCCTCCGAGTGGAAGACTGTCGAGCTCCGACGTTAAAAATCGAGAGTCGAGCCGGCGACTATAAACCCTCCTAGCGGAAGACCGTCGAGCTCCGACGTTAAAAATCGAGAGTCGAGCCGGCGACTATAAACCCTCCGACCGGAAGACCGTCGAGCTCTGACGTTAAAAATCGAGAGTCAAGCCGGCGACTATAAACCCTCCGAGCGGAAGACCGTCGAGCTCCGACGTTAAAAATTGAGAGTCGTGCCGGCGACTATAAACCCTCCGGCCGGAAGACCGTCGAGCTCCGACGTTAAAAATTGAGTCGAGCAGGCGACTATAAACCCTTCGGCCGGAAGACCGTCGAGCTCCGACATTAAAAATCGAGTCGCGCCGGCGACTATAAACCCTCCGGCCGGAAGAAGACAACAAAGAGGTCATCAAATGGATTGGTCGATCGTACAAGTAACCAAAAGTACTTTGTGAACATCTGGAGAAAATCCCGTTTGCGAAACAGGATATATACCGCCGAGCGGACTAGCTACGCAAAATACTTCGTAAAAAACCCCTTTCGAACACGAGAAAGGTGGGATGAGAGGCGAATAACGAGGCGAATAACGAGGAGAAGCAAAGGAACATGAACGGTAGTTGGCGAGCCGAGCGGACAACACTTATATTGATTAGCAAATGCAAAAGCAAGTAAGAGGATAGCATTAAAGAAATTAAGGCCGAGTGGCCGAATTACAAAAATGGATAAGTGTTTTGCCGAGCGGCCGAGTTACATAAAAATTTCTACTCGAGGAAATCATAAATGTCTTGGGGGATGGTGCCGAGGAGTGTCGCCTGGTCTTGAGCCGGGATGAGGACGGAGTTGGCGAGATGACCCTTGGACTTTAAATAAGTTGTGGTGGTCGTCATAGCGAGCTCGAAGGCAGTGTACATCCGTTCGCAGACTTTCTTCGAGAACACTTCCGAACGGATGTAATTCAGCCTTAGGGCTGCGACTCGGCCAGGCTCAGCGTCTTGATATTCTTTAAAGGCCGCTTGGGAGGCTGCGAGGGATTCCTGCAAAGTCTTCAATTCTTCTTTATATTTGATCACCTCAGCCGAGCGGCTCGCCTTCTCGCCGTCGAGCTGCTCCATTAGCTCCTTAACTTTTTGCTCCAGGCCCCGAGCCTCGATATTCTTCTTCTCCAGGTCGGAGATAGCCGTCTTCTTCCGCTCGGTCGCCAGGCTTATTTTTCGGTCAAGTGATTTGACCTGTCGATCGATCTCGGATAAAGTATGTGCCTGGTCGGCCATTTTCTTTTGCTCCGTCGCCAGCAAAGCTTGGGTCTTTTTGAGCTCTTTCTGCAGCTCGGTGTAGGAGGGGCCTTGGGAGCCGGGCGGACCGCCCGAACTCCTTAGCCGCTTTAGCTCCTCGTCCACCATGGCTAGCCGGTTGCAGACGGCTATCTCCTCCACCCATCTCTGACAAAAGAAAGATTGTTAATGGCCGATCAGAAAGAATGCGTAAAGGACTTAAAAAGAAAATAAACTTACCCCCGTTGCCTGCTGCATGTGGTTGTAGGCCAGATTGCTGAGGGGAATCATTGCGACGCGCGCCCGAGCGTCGGCCCACATCTCGACTAAGGGCCCCTTCATTGTGATCATGTGTTCGGGCGTGGTTGGCCGATCGGGTTCGGGCATTAATTCCTCGGTGGGAAGATGCAGGGAGACCTGGACGGTGCGGCGCCGACCGGGGGTCGTCTGGGCAGAAGCCGGGGAAGGATCGGAGGCCGGCGCAGAAAATTGGGACAGAATGGCCGAACGCTCGACTCGGCGGGGAGCGGGCGGAAGGGTGCTGATTGGAATGGCCTCGAGAGGGTCCGCGGGCGCGTCCAATTGCGAGGGGGTCCGATCGGATGATATCGCCTCCACCGCTGGGGCTTTGCCGCGGGAATCAGCGGTGGTCCGCTCGGATGGATGGACCGCAGATGTAGCCGAGCGGAGTGGTGTCTCCGTGCGGCGTCTCTTTTGACGGAGGGGGCGCTCTTCCACCTGAGCCGAGCCTTCCTCCCGGATGGAAGGCTCTCGACTAGCAGTTGCGCCAGCCGCTGGCTCCTAGATAGAAGCCTGAGCGGCTAACTCCCCAGCATTTGTGTCGCTCTCCCCTTCATTAGAGCCGACCGGCTGAATGCCAAGCGTCTCCATTTCTTTGGCCGCCGCGGCCTCGAGCGCCGCCGTCTTCCTCTTCAAAATTCCAGCCATCACCGACTCCATGACAATGTTTGCTCCAAAGGAAAAAGGAGAAAATCAGTTAGCAATCAAGGCAAATGTACAAGCAAGATTCTTACCGAAGCCGCTCGGGAGGGGGGTCCTGATCGGACTCAGGCCGAATATATACATTACCCATTCAGGCAGGAACTTATTGATGTCAAACCTCAGACCGGCTAGCATGTTGGCGGCATGAAGATAGTCCGATCGGGTTTTGAACCTTTTGAGCTCTGGTGAGGTTGGTGGTCCGATCTGCCACTGCGTCCGGAAGGAGGCCCGCTCGGGCATACGAAGATAGAAATAAAATTCTTTCCAATGCTTATTAGAAGAGGGCAGTTTATTGAATAAAACTAACCCGGGCCGAGCTTGGAACATGTAAGTGCCCAGCTCGGACTATTTGGGGTAATAGAAATAGTAAAAGACCTCCGGTCGGAGGGGGATATTGTGGATTTTGAACAAGACGACGACGTCGCATAAAAGGCGGAAAGTGTTGGGGACTAGGCTTCCGAGCGGAATGCCGAAAAAATTGTAAACTTCAGCAATGAAGGGATGAATGGGAAATTGCAGACCAGCTGTGAACTGGTCGTGGAAAACACAAAAAGCTCCGCGCGGCGGTTTGTGTGGCCGAGCGGAGGGAGAGGGTAAGATAATTTCGAAGTCAGATGGGATGTCAAAATTATCCATCAGGATATCGGCGTCGCGCCGATCGAAACGCGACTCCATGATAGTATACCATGGGCCGAGGGTTTGGTCTTGAGGCTGAGAGGAACTAGCCATTGGCCGAGCGAATGAAACAAAAAAAAAAGGCGAAGAAAGGTAGAGGATAGAAGAAAGAACATGGCAAACAAAACAGTGCCCCGAGGACCAAAACTCGGGAAAAGAAGGGCAAAGAAAACACAAGAACCAGAGATAGAACAGAAAAAGAGCCTTACAGAGAAGAAGGAGGATCGACGAAGAACGCAGGATCACCGGAAAAAGAGAACCGAAGCTGCCGGAGCAATGAAACGCCGAAGCTTCTGGGCACACGAGAGCAGAAATGCGGCGAAGGTGGAGAAAGCGAAGGATTTATAGGGTTGCGCCCAAGCGGCCTCCACCGTTGGATTCAGGTCGCGAGAATCGGAGCACGCATCGCGCCGTCCATTTCAAACCGCCTCGATCTCATCACCCGAGGCGCCGCCACCGTATGATGACGGCAGCAATGCCACATGGCATTCCACCACAGGAGAGCATTTAATGAGCGCCTTAACGAGGCGCAGAGCGCATGCTCGCCCTTAATGATGGAGATTGGCATAAATTCCGAGGAGATCCGAGGAAAGGTGGCGTTGACTGAGGCCGTAGCAACCCCACACGTGCCGAGCGGGGGATGGTTTCTTGGAGACGCCGCTCGGCGTAACTGGTGGTCCAGTCAGTCGGACTAATCGCCTCCTTCGACTAGACTTGAAGGGGAGGCAAGTGATCCGGCAGTGAGGATGGGGGACCCCCCTTTAAGCAGAGTCAACGCCATGCGGAGGTTGAAAGGTAAAAGGTCAACCAGAGGTTTGGCCGAGCGGATAAAGATTGGGGCGACCGGCCGAAAGTTCTGAATGGAAGCAAAGACACCCCGACGAGGAGTCGGGGTTCCGACGCTCATGTTGAACAGGGTCGTATGGTCGAGCGGGTAGCCCGCTCGGTCGAAGGCATAAAGCAGCAATACTGTGAACAGCCTCCGCCGAGCGCACGACCGGGAGGCGATCCGGTCAGACCAAAGGTACTTGCCGAGCGGTCGGACGCTCGGCGCAGGAACAGAAAAGACAAGGATTAAGGGACATCGAGAAACATCTTCTGATAGCAGACATGTTCGACGACTAGGCCATACGCAGAATCGTACTATGGAAGGTTCTGTTGTCCCTTCAAAGAGGTGCTCAGACTGTAGCAGTATGGGGTCAGGCAAGCTCCTCTGACAAGCCCATATCGAGGTATGATAAGAGGACACGTATTCACCTCGGTATGTGTGCATGAGTCTCTCCACAGCTCTATATAAGGGTCCTCATACTTCGCCGGAGGTACACATTCTCTGGGATTCGAAGCCACTTCTGCATTTCCTCTTGCCTGACTTGAGCGTCGGAGGGTCGTCGCCGGGAACCCCTTCCCGGCCCGACTTTCTTGCAGGTTCGCCGGAGATCCGTACGGCTAGCCAGAGATCCATGTCATCAGTTCATAGAGAGCCACGTGCCCAGCGTCCGTTGATTTAGCGTTCGGACAGGATCAAGGTCAAATTAGAGTTTGAGGGTATTTATATAATCGGGTGATTTATAAAAACCTATAGAAACTAGTTTCATATCATTCTAAGTTCTCTAGGTCTCTCAAACAACTTCAAAAAATTTAAATTTATAAAAAATGAAAATATATCATTTTGCGATGAATTTAGGGGTTCATCACTAATTTACGATGAATCCATGGATTTGTCATTGAATATGTGATAAATCCATAAATTCATCATAGATTTAGTGACAAAATTTGTAACAAATTTATTTTCATCGCTAAAACCCATAGACATAAAAATCTACCCCACTCTCCTTGCCCTAATTCCTCTTGGCAGCACGAGCAATGCGGGTCATTCCAATTTTAGGCAATCTTCGGCGAGGTTCTCTTTCTCTCCTCTCGTCCATCTCTAACCATCGATAGAACTACTGAACCCCACAGTTGCCCTTGTTGTTGGAACCCCAGGTTGTTTTGATGTGATCAAACAAGTTAAGTTAGGTCCTGTGGTATTTTGACCCTGTGTCTAAGTGTGCAGGAACTTAGGAGCACAGGAAGTCGAGCGAAAGACGTAGATAGCGAGAAGGACGGCAAGGGAGAGAGCCGACGAGGTCGGTGCGTCTGAGGGACGAGGTGCTGCAGAAGAGTACACCGACACACGAGAAGGAAGCGCATGGTGTTTTCGAGGGACGAGAAGTCGGAGCAGAAGATTGCTCGAGGAGAAAGAGACGCAGCCAGCGAGAATGTCAGCATGGGAGAGAGCTGACGGGCTCGGTGCGTTTGAGGGACGAAGAGCTGTGGATGAGTACGCCGGCGGACAAGAAGGAAGCACGCGACAATTATGAGGGACGAGAAGCCAGAGCGGAAGCTTGCTCAAGAAGGCCGAAATCGGGTTTGGGTGAGCCTTATTTCGATTGGCCGAAATCACCTAAACGAGCGGAGCGGAAGATCTGGATCGAGGCGAGCAGAACTGGAGATGAGGGCACGGACCGTAAAAGTCAACAAAGCTGACTTTAAGGGTCCGGGCGCTCGAAATCAATCCGGGTGCTCGAACCAGTCCAGGCGCTCGGAACCCTTCCGGGAGCCCAGAATGCGACTGTTGACCAAATCACATTTAACCATGATCCATTGCGAAGGGGTTAAAGTTTTATCTCCTTCCAGGTGCCTGGAACCCTCCAAGCACCCCGACCAAAGCTATAAATACAGGCTTGGTCCAGAAGTTTTTCAATGAGCAAGCAATTTGTAATACAACACTTGTGTGCTCTTTATTGTTAGTTTAACTTCTCATTTCTATGCATGAATGCTATAAAGAGGCTTCTCCGCCCGAAGGAGAATTTAGTGCGATCAACTTCCTTGGATTAATAATCTCCCCGGTTGTAACCAAGTAAACTCCGATGTCTCTTTACTTTTAGCTTATTTTCTTTATTTTCATTTTATGCAAGTGTTCATTTAAGTCTGAGAAAGGTTGTTTTATTTTTAATTTGTGCAGGGCTAATCAACCCCCCTTCTAGCCAGCCACCAACGGTCCCCAACAAGTGGTATCAGAGCAATGATGCCTCAAAAGAACAAACCGCCGACCGAAGCAACGAGATGGCCCGAGCTAACATCTATCCACTAACGTTCGAGGGGGAGTTCACGTTTTGGAAGCGACGAATAGAGGTATTTCTTAAAATAGATTTTAGTATTTTACTAATAATGAAATATGGTTATGAAGCACCAAATAATGCGAACGGATAGGAAATTGAAAAATGCCTCTGGACAAATAAAAGTAGCGCGACGATTTCATGTCAAACGGTAAGGCTGAATATCATCTCATAAGTATACTACCAGTGAAGGATCTTGATAGAATCGACAACTACTAAAGTGCAAAAGAACTCTGGGAAAAGTTCTTGAAGCTCTACGAAGAACTAATTGAAGCCGAATCTGACTCCTCAATGGACACCGAGTCATCGTCAGAAGAATCCAAGATCGAAGAAATTATCGGGACAACCCTTATAGCCGAATTCCTTCCTGAGGGCACAGAAAGATCATCCCAGATGAGCATCGATGAAGGGGGAGAGTCATCGGAGGAAAGTAGCTCTACAGGGGTAGGATCAGAGATCGATAAGGTAAGTCAGGTATGATCTCTACCACTTGACCAAATGTTTAAATTTGTTAAATTATTAACTAAAGATTGTTGCATGCTAGAGAAAGACAATAAAAATCTGAAATTAACTTTAAATAAATCTTGGATGTCGGAAGATCTTAAAAGACTAAAAGTGGAAAATGATAAATTAAAATTAGTAAATGATAATTTGAAAATGCAAGTCGATATTTTAAAAAATCATGCATGTTCAAATAATCAACATATTAGAAAATCTTATGGATTAAATTGGTATCTTAGATACCATAAGAGACAAATTAGAAATATTTCAAAGAAATATATCCCTAAAAAATATCTAATTAATCTAGTTGGCTGGAACCTATATTGGGTTCCTAAGTCTTGTCTTACTTGACCATTAATTTAGACAAAGCGCTTTCAGCGACAAAAATTAAAATATTTAATTTTCTTATGCGGCTTTGTCTAGAAGTGGTTGATAATCCAATAACCAAGAAAGCTTAGTGTCTTGCCACAGTCTGAAAGCCAAATATTGAAATAAAATATTTAATTGACTAACGGATAAGACATTAAATTAAAATTAGATAATGGTTTAAAAAGTTTTTCCAAATATTTTTTTTTGGAAATTACTCAAATGTTTTTTTTTTGCAAAGTTCTCTAAACTTAGAAATTTCTTTTGCAAAGTTTTTAACTTAGAAATTTTCTTTTTTCTTGAATTTTACTTAGAAATTTTTTAAAGTTTCTAAAAATTATTGCAAATTCTTTTTTGTGATATCAAAAATAATCTTTGAATTTTTCAAAGTTTTCAAAGTTATTACCCATAGACTTGTTGGGATACCCCATTTTTTATGTGATCAAAGAGGGAGAAGGAAAATATTAAGTTTAGGGGGAGGTAGATCAAATTTTTGCACTTTCATGCAAAATTTATTACTTTTGATTTATGTTGATTTACCCTAACTTAACTTGGGTTGCTCACATAAAAAAGGGAGAGATTGTTGGAACCCCAGATTGTTTTGATGTGATCAAACAAGTTAAGTTAGGTCATGTGATGTTTTGACCCTGTGTCTAAGTGTGTAGGAACTTAGGAGCACAGGAAGTTGAGCGGAATACGCAGCTAGCGAGAAGGGCGGCACGGGAGAGAGTCGGCGGGCTTGGTGCGTCTGAGGGACAAGGCACTGCGGAAGAGTACACCGGTGGACGAGAAGGAAGCGTGCGGTATTTTCGAGGGATGAGAAGCCGGAGCAGAAGATTACTTGGAGAGAAAGAGATGCAACCAACGAGAAGGTCGATATGGCAGAGAGCCGACGGGCTCGGTGTGTCTGAGGGACAAAGAGCTGCGGATGAGTACGCTGGCGGATGAGAAGGAAGCATGCGACGATTCTGAGGGACGAGAAGCCGGAGTGGAAGCCTGCTCGAAAAGGCCGAAATCAGGTTCGGGTGAGCCTTATTTCGGTTAACCAAAATCACCCAAGCGAGCGGAGCGGAAGATCTGGACCGAGGCGAGCAGAACCGAAGCCGAGAGCTCGGACCACAAAAAGTTAACAAAGTTGACTTTAAGGGTCCGGGTGCCCGGACCAGTTCGAGTGCCTAGAACCTTTCTGGGCACCCAGAATGCGACTATTGACCATATCATGATTGACCATGATCCATTGTAAAGGGGATATAGTTTTATCTCCTTCCAGGCGCTTGGAACCCTCTAGGCGCCCCGACTAAGACTATAAATATAGCCTTGGTCCAGAAGTTTTTCAATGAATAAACAATTTGTAATACAACACTTGTGTGCTCTTTATTGTTAGTTTAGCTTCTCATTTCTGTGCCTGAATGCTGTAAAGAGGCTTCTCCGCCCAAAGGAGAATTTAGTGCGATCAACTTCCTTGGATTAACAACCTCCCCGGTTGTAACCAAGTAAACTCCGTCGTCTCTTTACTTTTAGTTTATTTTCTTTATTTTCATTTTATACAAGTGTTCATTTAAGTCCGAGAAGAGTTGTTTTGTTTTTAATTTGTGCAGGGCTAATCAACCCCCTTCTAGTCGGCCACCAACAGTCCCCAACACTTGTCTGGCTACAGGAGCCCACGACTACCCTTGGGTGGCTGCGGGAGCTCGCTACTAGCCTTGGCTACTCGCGGGAGCCTGCGGCTGCCCTTTGTTGGGATGTATACTATAAGCCTAGCTTTTGTATGAACATTTATTTTGAAATGTTTTGAAATGAGAATCACTTTGGTCAAATGTCTGCATTTTATATTTATATATATGTCAATGCAGGTGCCTATTTAATTTATATTGTAGATAACATGGTGTGTAGTGCCACACAGAAGATCATGTTATTGGTTTTTTATAAATTATAAATAGTAGCTCACAACCAAGATGGATTGGGACAAACCATTTGAACGGTTGTAGTGTAATTTGGTATTAGTCTGTCTTAACTATAAAATTACACTAGTACACTATGTGTGTATTGAGCAGGACCATTTGAGGTTGTTTGATTTGTACTGACTACATAAAAGAATAGAACCTCAGTTATTATGGATGTACGTCCTCTTAATCCCCATATAATAACAAGCACGTATACTTAGTTTTTATTTGTTTAACTTATTAATGGGTGAGATTTATTCTTTAAATCAATAGGACCAATGAGTTGGGAGATAGTATTATTTCTATGGTGTGTTGTTGATTATAGAAGGAATTTGTGTCCTAATTATTTAGGCTGATGATGTCCCCTTGAGGAGCTCATAAGGATTATCATGTAAACCCTATAGATAGACTTAGTCTGGCATGATAATAAAGTTGAGTGGTACTACTCTTGAAATTAGATGTTAATTAATTGGGTTGTCGTAACTCAATTAATTAACGGACATACGATATCTTAAATACAGGGAGATTAACATACTCATGATAAGAAGGAGCCCATATTATAATATGGGATTGGTGCGGTAGTTCAATAATAACCTTTTAGTGGCATGGGTTATTATCGATGGACTTGAGTTGGGTGTTCGGGTCGAACACAGGAAGCCCAAGCCCATCAGGAGGCCTAAACCAATTCCTCCTTTAGGTCCCTGTTGTAGCCTCTATATAAAATCTCACATCCACCCATCCAAGGAGTTGTTGGTTTTGGTTTTTCGGCACCACCTCCTCCTCTTTGCTTTCACAGGGCTGACGACACTTCTTTGCTTTCCTAGGGCCGATGGTCCTCTTCCCTTGCCTAGGGTCGGCGCCACCTTCACCCATTGCTAGGGTCGGCGGCAAGCTCTTCCTCACCTTGCCTAGGGTCGGTGGCAAATCTTCCCAATCAAGCTAGGGCCGGCAGTATTCTCCCATCTATTGCTTGTGGCCGGCGGTTTTGAGGAGAGGAGGAAGAGGAGATGGCACCCATTCTAGAGCCTCCTTTTGTGGTCGGCGGTTTGGAAACAAAGAAGAGAAGAAGGGTGGTTTTTGTCTTGGTAGATCGTCACCCACACAACATCCAAGAAGAGGAGAGGAATACAGCAGAAGATCAAGTGGTCTTTAGCTACAAAGGAAAGGTACAACTAGTTCTTTAATTTCACTGCGTAATTAGTTTAGTTTTCTTTGTATCGATTTTGAATGCTAACACAAGAGGCCAGCGATCTTGTACTTCGATCAAGGTGTGCTTTGATCCGTTAAGAACTTGCTTGATTGATCAAGCACATGTCTGATCAAACATGCGGGTTGCTAGGAAAAGTTCTATACTTGTACAATTTTTGTATATGTAAATTTAAACATAACAGAATTCCAGCGCCTTCACCCTTGGCCTATCTCAGGAGCCCGTGGCTGGCCTTGGCCACCTGCGGGAGCCTATAGATGCCCTTGGCCGGTCACGGGAGCTCGCGCCTTGGCAGGTCGTGGGAGGTCGCAGTGGGCTTTGGTCGGCCGCAACTAACCTTAGTAGGTCACGACTAGGCTTTGACGGCCCTAACTGGGCTTGTACAGTCGTGGCTGGCCTTGGCCAGCCACATATGGCCTTGTCTGGCCGCTACGGGCCTTGTCATACCGTGGCGACCCTTGGCCAACTACGAGAGGACCCTGCAGGACTTGCCTAGCCATGGTGGCCCTTTGGTGGCTATGGTTGGTCTTAGGCAGATTTGGTTAGCCTTAGGTGGCCACGGCTCCCTCTGTTGGTTGTGGCTAACAATGGTGGGCCTTGCCCTGCCACGACGACCATTGGTCGTCCCTTGTCGCCCTTGACCATCCCTTGCCACCCTTGGCTGGCCTTGTGGCTGCCTTACAATTGGAGCAATCGGTGTATCCTTAGGTTTTGATATTTGGGCAAAGGGTTTAAGTTAGGGTGTGCATTTGTGTTTGATTTTTGCTGTTAAATGTGCAGGTGACAGGTGCAAGGAAAGACCGAGAGTGATCTTGACAAAGGTGAAGTCCAAGCATGAGAGTCTTGGCTGTGTAAGTCCAAGCTTGAGGCTTGGCTGTGTAAGTCCAAGTGTGACTTGGCAAAATGAAGATTCAGAGCTAGGGGGCTCTTGGCAAGGATGAAGTCTCAGAGTGAGAAGATCTTGGCAAGTGAAGGCCTGGGAGTGAGGAGTTTCTTGGCAAGGATGAAGACCCAGAGGTACGAAGCCTCTTGGCAAAGGAAGACCCAACAACAAAGACAAGGCTAAAGGAAGCTCTTGAAGGCCAGGAATAAAGGATGGGGAAGCATCTGAGGGACGTAAGGCTGATGGAGGAGGCTAGAAGGCAAGATTAAGGTTGTGCGGGTGCGGACGAATGCACGAGTGATTGTACTCATGGGTAAAATCCTAAGTTAGGGTTTACCAGTCGACTGGTATATATCTTAGTCGACTGGTGGTTGAGAATCAATAGTCCTAGAATGGAATTCTAGGGTTTGTAGTTCTAGGGTTACCAGTCGACTAATTCATTTGAATGGTCCAGTCGATTGGGCAATCGACTGGGAGAGAATATAATGCTTCTATTCACTCAGCCCATGAAGACCAATTGACTGATCCATGGTGAGTAGTCGACTAGAATCAAGTCATTAGGTTGTAACGGTTGAATCTACAGAGGCCAGTCAACTGGTAAGTATGACAATTGACTGGCGGCGAAAACACAGCTTCGGTGTTTCCTCCTAAGCTCTATATAATGGAATTCAGATTGGCTAGCTTGAGTGATGAAATTAAAGGTGGTTAACCCCTAATAGAGTCTCCAAAGCTCAAAGCAATCCAAGAGTTCTTGATCGAGTTTGTGGTGAGGTTTCTCCACTAATAAGGAGAATTGAGCTAGCCGGAGTTTTGAGAACTAATCCACCGACAGATTGAGGGATCTCCACCTTACGGACAACCATGAAGTAGGAGCATTATCTCTGAACTACGTAAAGAAATATGTTAGGGTTTGTTTTCTTTCTTCTTGTCTCTAGGGTTAGCTTTCATATTTGCTTGTGTGTATTTTTTATTGCGCTAACAAGTATAGAAAAGCGAATGAAGTGGGCAATTGTCTATTCATCCCCATCTAGCCGATGATTAAGGCTTTAACAATTGGTATCAGAGCAAGGAGTGCCCTTGAAGGACTAACCATCAAAAGAAGCAAACACTAGAGGAAGAAGACGATAATTTTTTGAAATTGTTCGATACCAACAAGTGGTATTGTAATGGAATCAAAAGGAGCACTAGGATAAGACATTCGAATTCCACCTCCATAAGAGCATGAAGACTTCAAGTATTAGAGGAAGCGCTTGGAGACATTGTTCTAAATGGATTAGAACCATTGGATAACGTTAGAGGAACTTTTGAAGCTCTGGAAGATAAGAAGGGAAAGTGTCTTTGACCATAGTATTGGACCAAGGAGTAAAGGGAGCAATTGGAGGCAAACACGGAGGTAACAAAAGTTTTGATAAATTTATTATCTCCTAATGTCTTATCTTGTCTAGGTGAGTACAAGTGTGCTCATGAGCTATGGAGCAAAGTGATTACTCTTTATGAAAATACTACACAAATCCAACAAGTGGAGGAGCTCAAGGAGAAGAGCTTATTGGTCTAAGAGGAGGAGAAGGACTAATCGGATGTTGAAATGTGCTCAATATCCAAAGAAGAGGAAGAAGTGGAATCATCCATATCTTTGAGAAAAGAAGTGGAATTATCCACATCTTCGAGGAAAGAAGTGGAATCATCCATATCTTCAATGGAAGATGAAGAGTCCAAGATAAATGAAGAAGAAGTCTTGGAAGCGTAACTCTCAACTGCCTCTACCGAGAAGAGTGGGAAGAACCTCATCAAGTATTTTGAGTGTGGTAAAATGGGACACTACAAGAGTAGGTGTCCTTCACTCAAAAAGAAAAAAGAGATAACTCTTAAACTCAATTCAATTCATTTAGAATCTAATTTGATTCATAGGAAGAAAAAGGAGAAGATGCACATAGTGTGCTTCACATGTGGTGAGCGGGGATACTACCACACAAAATGCCCAAGGAAGGGAGCACTCAAGAAAATGGAGTGGATGAAGCAATGGAGGAAGTGAAAGAATCCATGTGGATGCTTGTATCAAGGGGGAGCTCTAATGGTAAATAGAAAGGTAAACCCTAACTTAAATTTTAATTCAAGTTCTAGGGATATACATGCTAGAAATAATAATGTCATTTATTTTCCCGTGCATAATTATGATTTTAGATATAATGATAGGAATATAGTTAACATAGTTGATAACCATAGGAAATTAAATTCAAAAGTTAAACCTAACAAAAAATAACCCACTTTGCCTAAGGAGAGGAAGGTGGTGGAAAATCTAGGCATTAATCCCAAGAAGGGGAGACACATGCCTAAGAAGGTGAGTAGGTCTAGGAATGTCCATGGTGGACAAGTCAATTTTAGGGTTAGAAACATAGAATTGGAAAATCAAATCTTGAGGGAAAAGTTCGATAGGGGTAGAAAAAGTCCTAGATAGATTTATTGTTGGATCTAAAGAACTTAATAAGATTTTAGGTAGTCAAAAATACAAAAGTGATAGATCATGTTTAGGATACTGATCATCATCTCCTAAGGCCAAAGAAAGGACACATGCAATGATTACATATACTAATGGCAAGGGAGAAATCTTTAAGGTCAAAGAAAAGATATAAGTAAGGGTTGCATATAACTATGACAAGGAGAAGAAATTCAATGATAAGTCAACCAAGGATAAATCATCCAAGATTAAGGACAAGGAGAAATTAACCAAAAACAAGGTATCTAAGGTTAAGAGAGTAAAGTGGTTAGGTCAATTATCACCCGAGGTGCATCATAGTGATCTAGCCATAATAAATGAGTCACCTAGGAAGGTAGCTAGAGTTAAGAGCTCTAGGGGAGCTCAAATAGTCAATTTGGGACCCATGGTTAATGGATCTCAAGTGGACCTTTCTTGGGATTCTATATGTGCCATAAAATGTGCCAAAGGGTTTAGAGATGGACTTGAGTCTCTAACCTTCGTGGTTGGCATAATTGGGATGAGATTCATGCATGAAAAATATGAAATGGGATTCATATTACATGAAAATTAGTTTTAGATATATAGATTCCATATAAACTAATGCTAGAGATGCATTATGGTTTAGTATGGGTAGATACATCAAAAGGGAGACAAAACTAGAACTTTAGGTTAAGGTTCAATTGAACCATTTAGATAGTTTTAGATTTTATATTATCTTGGGATCTGTGTTGAATTAATTTGTTATTCTATTTTTCCTAAGTAAAAAATGGTAAAACTGACTTCTTTACAAAATTTGAGAATATTTAGAGGTCTAGGAAATCTCTGGTGTATTTTTGAAATTGGGTTCAAAAATGGATTTAGGTTGAAATTTTGGTGTCAATCGTCTGCTATCAGAAACCAACCGACTGGTAATACTGTTCATCGAACACATAATGACTCTATGAGGTTGATTCAATAAGAGCAGTTGACTGGGGACTATGCTAGTCAATTGAGACAATTTGAAACTGTTTTCAGTAATAGGAAATGACCAAAAGGATGGTATACATGTATGTAATATGGGGAATTAATACATGATGATTATGGTCATTAGAGGCTGGACTTCCTGCTAAGTGCATCGGCAACCACATTAGCTTTCCCTAGGTGGTAGCTAATAGTATAGTTGTAATCCTTTAGGAACTCCATCCATCTTTCTATCAGAGATTAAGTTCCTTCTGAGTGAAAAGGTATTTGAGACTCTTATGATCAGTGAGAATCTTAAAAGTAATACCATAAAGGTGATGCCGTCAAATCTTCAAAGCTAATATAATGGCGGCCAACTCTAGATCATGTATTGGGTAGTTTTTCTCATGCTCCTTCAACTGACGAGAAGCATAAGAGACTACCCTGCCGTGCTGCATCAGAACAGCACCCAAACCTTGAAGAGATGCGTCGATGTAGAGTACGAAGTTGTCCTCTCTAGAAGGTAAAACCAAAACTTGTGCCGACATTAATCTCCACTTCAACTCCTGAAAGTTGATCTCATAGGCTTCTGTCCAAGTGAACTTCACGCCTTTCCTGGTCAGGCGTGTCAGCGGCATAGCAATGCGAGAGAAACCTTCGACGAAACGTCTGTAATATCCAGCCAATCCTAAGAAACTCCAGATCTCCTGAACTGATTTTGGCTGCTACCAACTAATGATAGCCTCGATCTTCTGAGGGTCTACTAAAATACCTCGACTGGAAACTACGTGACCTAGAAAGCCAATTGAGGGTAGCCAAAAAGTACACTTGCTGAACTTCGCATATAGACGATGTTGTCGAAGAGTTTCCAAAACGCGAAGATGTTGTGCATGCTCCTCCTCGGAATGCGTGTAGATCAAAATATTGTCGATGAAGACAACAATGAACTGATCTAGATACTTCAGAAAAATGTGATTCATTAAATCCATAAACACCGCTGGAGCATTGGTAAGTCCAAATGACATTACCAAAAATTTATAATGTCCGTATCTGGTACGGAATATTGTCTTCTGAATATCAGATTCCTTAACTCTCAACTGATGATATCCGGAACGCAGATCAATCTTAGAATATACTGATGTACCTCTGAGCTGATCAAATAAATCCTCGATCCGTGGTAAGGGGTACTTATTTCTGACAGTCACTGCATTCAGCTGTCTGTAATCGATGCACAACCTCATAGTACCATTCTTTTTCTTGACAAATAATACTGAAGAACCCCAAGGAGAAACACTAGGGCGAATAAATCCCCTGTCTAATAACTCCTAGAGTTGGACCTTTAGCTCGTCCAACTCTTTCGATATCATACGGTATGGTGCTTTCGATGTCGGCGCGGTTCCCGGAATCAGCTCAATAGCAAACTCCACTTGCCTTCTTGGAGGCAAGCTTGGTAACTCATCTGAAAATACTTCTGGATACTCTCGGACCACTGGAACGTCTGAGAGCTGAGTACTACTGCTGTCGTCAGTATTAATCAAAGACAAAAGAAATCCCTGACAGTCATGTGACAACAGCTTCTGAGCCTGCATCGCAGAAATGATCGATATACCGTCGTCCCTAATACCAGTGAAATCCCATGAGGGTTGGTTTGGATGTCGGAATGTGGCCACCCTCATCTACATTCAACCATGGCATGATATGCAGACAGACAATCCATGCCAAGGATAATGTTTAACTCGATCATTTCCAGTACTAATAAATCAACCATGAATATCATGTTGCCAAAGTCTAACGGGCAACCTCTGACCTCCTAAGTGGCGTCCAATGTATCACCGAACGGTATGGAGACGGTCAGTCACTACGGTCTAAGTAAAATCGTACAGCAGAAAATGGATCCGTCGGTCCGTTACGCATCCTCCCTGGTAACCGCGTGAATTCGTCTAGTCTTTGGCCTACCATGCTCAGTGAATTAAATATCGGTGTTGAAACTTAACTTGGTAAGGGTCTGCTACAATACATTTCATTTGCTCCTAACCAAGATAAGTTTTCAATCCACTGTCAGAATGAGACATTTCAAGTGTCCGAGGTGCTAGTATTGGTCCCTAGCACAACTCTAAGTGGAGGAAGCCACTGAATTTAGTGGTTGTACTAATCACCAACCCTAGACGTAGGAGGAGGAGGAGGACTAGGCAAAGGAAGAGGAATCACATAACTCATGTAAGTGTGTTGTAGAGGAGGTAAGAAAGGGTAGGGAAAGTAAAGGAATGAATGGCAGAATCAAATACAAGAAGAAAAGGATATTTTAAGAAGTCCAACCGGTTATCCTTATGGAATAGTACAGGTACAAGCCCGTACCAAACATACCCAAATGAATGCATGGTCCATTATTCTAGATTTATATCATACTGTGGGAGTGGGTACGACGGGTATGGTCGAGGTAGGTACCTCTGAAATCGTCAGAGTCTAAGAGCCTGACACGCCTACAGTACCATGTGGAGTCTATCCCTGACCGACAGACTCGACCCCAGTAGACATCTCTGGCGACTCTGTCGCTAGGGATTCAATCGCCCTCTTATGTGAATGTCCTGCACCACGTCTCGGAGCGGGAACACATGCATTTTGCCTCATTTCTGTTAAATTATGTCCCAGATATTACTACAAGTATCAAAATAGAAAATTAAACATCATACCTATATGCCGTCTGGAAATGTTTCGTCGCTGTCAAGTCCCCAATTATGCCCTTTCCTTAACGAAATCAAATAATACCCTATACCTCAGAATTTCGAAATGAGAAAAATAACGGGCATTCGTACAAATGCGAAATGGAACTCCGAAACATGAAAATAACGGGAATCCATATAAATATAGAAATACCCAGATTGACTCGCCAAACTGGGCTCTGATACCAAATAAATTGGTATCAGATTAATTAAAAAAAATCTAAAACGAAAAGCAAGTATCGTATACCTTGCTCTGATACTAAAAATATTGGTATCAGATTATCTCGAAAATCTAAAACATGGAAAATCCGACATCGTAGCCAGCTCTTGAATTAGGTTTTGGTAGTTGAGTGAAACATGGATTGCCACTAGAATTGATTTAAGTATGGATTTAAATCTAAACGAATAATTGGGGTTAAGGAAACTAACCCTAGATGACCGTTGAGTTATATTTAATTAGGGTTAAAAGGCTGGATCTAATCTAAGCTTTGGGTTAGATCCGGTTTATTTAATTAACCGAGATCAACAAATAAAATTAGGATTTCCTGGTTAATAGGAATTTTGATTAAGTTATTGGATATCTGCGAGCATGGCTTAATTATATGCTTGTTATTACAGGATTTTGATTCGAGACGAGTGTCTCGACGTGGGGTCTATCTCGGAGACAATCTCCACCTTTTGAAGTGGGTACCTTGACTTATCTCTTTTGATAATTGTTGGTGCAACATCTCTCAGGTCAAGGTTGACCTGGTTGACCAAGCTTGAGTCTTGGTTTGGGTTTCGATGTTTGACAATACAAGGTTGATTGAACAAGAGTCAAGTAGGTCAAGGATTGACCGGATACTTGACTGGGAAGTCCTAACTGGGATGTTAGGCGAAATGAAAGTCCTGGTGAGTGAAGCCAGGTAGCGGAAAATCCTAGTGAGTGAAGCTAGGTGAAAGTTCTGGTGAGTGAAGCTAGGCAGAAGAAAAGTCCTGGTGAGTGAAGCCAGGTAGCGGAAAATCCTAGTGAGTGAAGTTAGGTGAAAGTCCTGGTGAGTGAAGCTAGGCAGAAGAGAAGTCCTGGTGAGTGAAGCCAGGTAGAAGGGAAATCCTGGTGAGTGAAGTCAGGTGAAAGACCTAGTGAGTGAAGCTAGGCAGGTTGAAAGTCCTGGTGAGTGAAGCCAGGTGAAAGACCTAGCGAGTGAAGTTAGGCAGTGAGAAAATCCTAGTGAGTGAAGCTAGGTGGAAGTCCTGGTGAGTGAAGCCAGGCAGAGGAAAATCCTAGTGAGTGAAGCTAGGTGAAAGACCTGGTGAGTGAAACCAGGCAGAAGAGAAGCCCTAGTGAGTGAAGCTAGGCAAAATGGAAGTCCTGGTAAGTGAAGCCAGGCACGGGGGAAAATCTAGATGGGTCAAGGTTGATCAGACATCAGGTGAAAGTCCAAGTAGGTCAAGAGAGTGACCGGATACTTGGCATGATGAAGGAAAGTCCAAGTAGGTCAAAGGAATTGACAGGATACTTGGCAAGAGGAGAAAAGTCCAAGTGGGTCAAAGGGATTGACCGGACACTTGGTGAAGGAGTCCTAGCAGGTCAAGGAAGTGACTAGATGCTAGGCATGACGTACCAACAGGTTAAGGTTGACCGAATGTTGGTTTGGGAGGCTTGGGACTTGGTTTTGGGTAAAAACCAAGAGTTGGATGGATCAGTGGATCGATCCAGGCAGTTTCCCAGCACACAGAAAGCCTCTGGATCGATCAGTGAATCGATCCAGAGGTCCCAATCGATCGGTGGATCGATTGGGACGCTGCTGCTTCGTGCGATAAGCGCTGGATCGATCCGTGGATCGATCCAGGTGTTTTTCCAGAGCACAGAGGCGCTCTGGATCGATCCGTGGATCGATCCAAAGCCTCCCCGATCGATTGGGAGCATTCCAATCGATCAGGATTCGACCGTTAGCGTCGATTTAAGCCGCAGGCATTCATTTCCTTCGGCATCGCTTCCACAACAGAGCTCAGATCTTCACCAGCGACTCCACAGAGCTCTCCACGCCAGTTCTTGAAGTTCTTGGAGGTTCTTCCAAGTCAAGAGGCGGATCTATTGCAAGAGGAAGAAAGCTAGGGTTAGGGTTTTCTTGTACTCATTGTAAGCTTTGTGCTTGTATTTTGTATCCTTTCCCCTTCTTCTTGTAGTGTGAACTTGTAGGGCTTCTCTGCCTTCGGTAGTTATCGAAAAGGAGGGTTTTATTAGTGGAGGGTGCGTGAGTAGGTGTGGATTCTTGGACTAGTCACCTCTTGTGAGGTGGATACCAAGTAAACCAACCTTGTTAGCGTTGTGTGGTTTGTTTCTTGTATTTCCGCTGCGCATCTTTGAAGAAACAAGCAACGACGAGCACCTAGCACGCGACGAGCTATTCACCCCCCCTCTAGCTACTTTTCGGTCCCAACAAGTGGTATCAGAGCGAGGTTGCTCTTCACCGGAATCATCGCCGGAAGGGGCAAACAAAACAAGCAAAGCTAGAGGGTGAAGAAGTTGGAGCAATTCTACAAGTCGAAGACTTCATCACAAGAAGCTCAACTTCAAATGGAATTCTGAGATGGACTCGGATTCGACACGAGGGCGCCTCTACCATACACATCTACGAGCTTCGATCTTTGGAAATCAAGGATTGAAAACTTCTTAATGGTGGAGATAGAGCAATGATTTGCTCTCATGGAAGGTTTTGAAGTTCCCACAAATTCCAAGGGCAAAGTACTCAAGAGGAGCAAGTGGAGCCAAGACCAAATCCAAAGATATGAGGCCAATGACAAAGTGACCAAGCTCTTGGTCAATTTATTGCCAAGCAACATCCTGGAGCAAATTGGAGAGTTTGAAGATGCCAAGGAGCTTTGGAGCAAATTGGCAAGAATTCATGAGATCCCCTCCACTGTACCAAATCAAGGAGAATCCAAAGAGGGTGACTCAATGGATCAAAACCAAGAAGAGGAGGACTCCGAGGTTGAGAGATGCTCAACCTCCGAAGAGGAGGTCCAAGAAGCTTCATCCTCAAAGGAGAGCAATCAAAAGAGCAAGGAAGGAGTATATTCCTTGTTTCATGTACAAGAGGATGAAGATGAAGAAGAAGGTGAAGCCTCCACCTCTAGGATTGAGGGGGAGCAATCTTCATTGACACCGGAACAAGAGCAAGAAGAATCCTCCACATTCGGGTCAAGAGAAGAAGAGGATGAAAAAGCTTCCACCTCCACAAGTCAAGCAAAATCAAATGGAGGAATATCATCTTCGGATCAAGAGGAAGCTTCTACCTCCGGATCCAAAGGAGAAAGTGTCATCCCTACACAAAAAGGTATAAACATTTCAATTAATAATAAAAATCATATTATATGCTTTGAATGTAGGGAACATGGGCATTACAAGAGCAAATACCCTAAATTGGCCAAGAAGAAGGGCCAAGTGGCATTAAAGGGCAAGGAGAAGCCCAAGGAGACCATCCCCGGAACAAAGAAGAGCAAGGAGCACATGGTGTGCTTCTCTTGCAATCAAAAGGGGCATTACCGAAGTCAATGCCCTAATGGGAAGAAGGTGGTCAAGGCTCATGGAGGAAGCTCAACTCAAGGGGGAGCCTCTAAGGTAAAAAAGAAGGTATCTTTTATTGAGCCTATTTCCTTGCAAAATGGTAAAAAGCATGCTAGGTCAAATTTATATCATTTTAATGCTATTTACCATGAAAATAGGAAGCATGATAGCGTTAAGGAAAATCATGTAGCTTATCATGCCAAAACCTCTCAATCTAGGGTTAGAAAGGTAGATAGAAACTTAGGTAAGAACCCTAAGGATTCTAGGTATGTACCTAAGAAGAAGAAAAATCATGATTTTAGTGAAAAATCTATGGTTGAGGGATTATGGAAGGAAAATCAAGTCTTGAGGTCAAGACTTGATAAATTAGAGAAGATCCTTAGAAGAATCACAAATATGACACAAGGGTCTAAGGGTAAAAATCTAGGTCTAGGAGTATCAAAGTCATCCAATGGCCATAGAGGTTTGGGATACAAACCTAAGGCTAAGAAGGATGAAATTTCGTACCATAGGGTTCCATATAGTTATGGAACTAACCCTAGGTCTAGTGGTCAAGTCAAGAATACTAGGGAAGTCATCCCTAAGAGTATTTTGCAATAAATGTGACTAAGGCTTCTAAGAAGTCTAAGAAAGTCACAAACAAGGTCACAAGGGAGACTATCCCTAGAGTTGACCTAGAAAATGTGACCAAGGTTTCCAAGAAGCCAAACAAGGTCACTAGGAAGATATCTAGGGAAGTTATCCCTAGTAAATACCTAGAGCATCTAAGCAGCACCTATAGGTGTTGGGTTCCTAGGAGCATTTTCTCTACCCCATAGATGGGTTAGAGAGTGTCAACTCTAAGAAGAAGGGTAGTTAACCCAACTTTGAAGAAATTGACACTCAAGGAGCATTTTCAAGGTTATTATTAATCTTTGAAAATAAAAAGGATTATTGATTTACTTTTTGAAAGAGTAAAATGTGTCAAATTTGAGAAGTCTTGATCTTATTTTAAAATGGCAAAATTTAGAAAAGGCATAAGAAATACTAAGTTGGGATTTTGGTATTTGCTTAGTAATTTAAGGTAAATCTAAGCCTTAATTTAAAATGCTACTCTGGTGGAAAAATGAAATATGCCAACATTTGAGGAATAATCTCGATTTCAATTGGCATAAGTTAATCAAGAGAATTAGAAATGCCAATTTATGTTTTGACATTTTCTTGAAGCATTTAGGGTGATCTAGGTTTAGTTTTTAAGTTTAGCTAAGGTTTAAAGATACTTAGATAGATAATCTAGGTATACTTTATTTATGCTAAATCTTGCCATGATTGTTTGCCCATGATATGCCATGACATCATATTTAGGTTTGTATTTTGCACTCATTCTTTTATTATGAAAAATATACAAAAATACCATGTTATGTCATACATACATCATGTAGTTATAGGAATCTTTCTTTTGAAAGCTATTTCTTTTTTATGTATGCCATAACATTATCATGCATTATTTTATTTTCTTTAAATTAAGAACAAATGACATTAGTTCAACAAGTGGCATTTGTTTAACAAGTGGAATAAACAAGTGGCAGTTGTTTAACAAGTGAATCAACAAGTAACATCCTTGGTGGATGTTTACCACTCAAAATGCCCAAATAGATATGCATGATCCCTAGATTAGCGTAAAACCAAATTTTACATCTCACAAAGACACATAAAATGACTTGTATGTGTTTTAGTGCACGTTAGATACAAGTGAGATGTTAGGAAGATGAATAAAACTCAAGATGTTGATTTAGTGCATTCTTTTGAGTTTTAGGTTCATCAAAACACATAGTTATGTGTTTTCCCATCATTTGGAAAGCTAATGTACAAGTCATGTGCATTAAGCCCAAGGAATGTGATGGGATATTGGTTTTGAAAATTATTTTAAAAGGCTTTTGGAAAACCTTGGTGAAGGCTATTTTTTGATAGTAATCACCATTTAATAGTTAGACACGAACTTGAAGAAAACGCTAAAGTTTTAGCAAGTTTTCAAGCTTGTGTCAATCTTTGAAAATATGATGTATTTTCATAGAAAACTATTTTTCCATGATAAAGTATGCCCTAAATAATGTCTACACGAAATTTCATGATTTTTGAATTTTTGTAGAATTTTCTAGGGGTTTCTGAAGTTGGCTGAATTTGAAATTCAGCAACTATCAGAGCTCCGATCGATCCATGGATCGATTGGAATGTCTGAATCGATCAGTGGATCGATTCAGAAGGCAATTCTAGCGAGCAGAGGCTCGCTGGATCGATCAGCCGATCGATCCAAGAAGACTGAATCGATCAGTGGATCGATTCAGCAGGGTTCAATCGATTGGAACCTAACTCCAATCGATCGAATATGCTGATTTTGACTGGGAAAGCTTGTTTTCAGCATATTGAACCTATTTTAGTCTAGGTAACCATTCCAAACCCCTCAAAATACATTTGTATACATAAAAAGAGAGTTTTCATGTTGAAAACAAGGATGGATTGGTTAAGGAAGACTATGTTGAAGTTTAGGTTGAGGTTTGTTTCAAATTCTGAATATTTGAACCTCACAACTTAGAAATTTGGGTTTCCTAAAGGTTTAGGGATTCTAAGTCATTGTTGGTGCAATGACAGAAGTTATCACTATGTCTTTAGGGGGAGGGACTCTTTAAAGACATGAAAATTATTTTTCATGAACCTTGGAAGGTGGTTAACCTTCTGTGTGAGAAAATGCTCAAGGTTGAGCATTTGGACTTTGTTATTGCTCCAGGGCGAGCATTGTTGATAATGAAGGGAATGAGCCCTTCATTATCGTGTTGATCACAACGAGTGAAGTTATGAACCATGATGAGCAACTCTTCAGGGGGAGAGTTTTCAATTGGGGCATGGGTTGATGTGTGCTCAAATATGGGTTGATGTGTGCCAATAGGGGGAGAATGAAAGGATTTGTGAATGGGAGTAAGTTAGGCTTTCATTACATAGAGGGAGTTTGCCCTCTTAAGGGGAGAATGAAGAGCTTAACTTATGTATTCATTACCTAGTGGCATGAAGAAGAATGAGGCTATGGGATTAGCCTAACTTACATGTGGTATTGTAAGTGTTTTTGTGGTATTGTCAAACATCAAAAAGGGGGAGATTGTTGGTACAACATCTCTCAGGTCAAGATTGACCTGGTTGACCAAGCTTGAGTCTTGGTTTGGGTTTCGATGTTTGACAATATAAGGTTGATTGAACAAGAGTCAAGTAGGTCAAGGATTGACCGGATACTTGACTGGGAAGTCCTAACTAGGATGTTAGGCAAAATGAAAGTCCTGGTGAGTGAAGCCAGGTAGCGGAAAATCCTAGTGAGTGAAGCTAGGTGAAAGTCCTGGTGAGTGAAGCTAGACAGAAGAAAAGTCCTGGTGAGTGAAGTCAGGTAGCGGAAAATCCTAGTGAGTGAAGCTAGGTGAAAGTCCTGGTGAGTGGAGCTAGGCAGAAGAGAAGTCTTGGTGAGTGAAGCCAGGCAGAAGGGAAATCCTGGTGAGTGAAGTCAAGTGAAAGACCTAGTGAGTGAAGCTAGGCAGGTTGAAAGTCCTGGTGAGTGAAGCCAGGTGAAAGACCTAGCGAGTGAAGTTAGGCAGTGAGAAAATCCTAGTGAGTAAAGCTAGGTGAAAGTCCTGATGAGTGAAGCCAGACAGAGGAAAATCCTAGTGAGTGAAGCTAGGTGAAAGACCTGGTGAGTGAAGCCAGGCAGAAGAGAAGCCCTAGTGAGTGAAGCTAGGGAAAATGGAAGTCCTGGTAAGTGAAGCCAGACACGGGGGAAAATCCAAATGGGTCAAGGTTGATCAGACATCAGGTGAAAGTCCAAGTAGGTCAAGAGAGTGACCAGATACTTGGCATGATGAAGGAAAGTCCAAATAGGTCAAAGGAATTGACAGGATACTTGGCAAGAGGAGAAAAGTCCAAGTGGGTTAAAGGGATTGACCGGACACTTGGTGAGGGAGTCCTAGCAGGTCAAGGAAGTGACTAGATGCTAGGCATGACGTACCAACAGGTTAAGGTTGATCGAATGTTGGTTTGGGAGGCTTGGGACTTGGTTTTGGGTAAAAACCAAGAGCTGGATTGATCAGTGGATTGATCAGTGGATCGATCAGTGGATCGATCCAGGCAGTTTCCCAGCACACAGAAAGCCTCTGGATCGATCAGTGAATCGATCCAGAGGTCCCAATCGATCGGTGGATCGATTGGGACGTTGCTGCTTCGCGCGATAAGTGCTGGATCGATCCGTGGATCGATCCAGGTGTTTTTCCAGAGCACAGAGGCGCTCTGGATCGATCTGTGGATCGATCCAAAGCCTCCCCGATCGATTGGGAGCATTCCAATCGATCGGGATTCGACCGTTAGCGTCGATATAAGCCGCAGGCGTTCATTTCCTTCGGCATCGCTTCCACAACAGAGCTCAGATCTTCACCAGCGACTCCACAGAGCTCTCCACGCCAGTTCTTGAAGTTCTTGGAGGTTCTTCCAAGTCAAGAGGCGGATCTATTGCAAGAGGAAGAAAGCTAGGGTTAGGGTTTTCTTGTACTCATTGTAAGCTTTGTGCTTGTATTTTGTATCCTTTCCCCTTCTTCTTGTAGTGTGAACTTGTAGGACTTCTCCGCCTTCGGTAGTTACCGAAAAGGAGGGTTTTATTAGTGGAGGGTGCGTGAGTAGGTGTGGATTCTTGGACTAGTCACCTCTTGTGAGGTGGATACCAAGTAAACTAATCTTGTTAGCGTTGTGTGGTTTGTTTCTTGTATTTCCGCTGCGCATCTTTGAAGAAACAAGCAACGACGAGCACCTAGCACGCGACGAGTTATTCACCCCCCCTCTAGCTACTTTTCGGTCCCAACAATAATGTCATGTTGATATGCTTAGTAGATTATAGCCTCTAGTAATAATTATATTCGTCTTTATTTCGGTATGTCACTACATGATACATGTTGCATGCTTTCATCTGTTTTGCATTTATGATTTATTATTGCCCTGATTATTTATGCTCATAATGGTAGTGACATACCATGCCTTATGATATACCGGATTAGACATTTACCATATCTGACACATGTACCCAAAGTTCCTTATTTGATCCATGTATTTTCTTTGGGTACATATTTTATGAACATAGATATGGGCAGGATCTTCATGCTTAGTGTCATGCATCATCTTGCATGATTGCATGCTGAGCGATTGGTAGCCCCATTATTGTTGAGCTCATCGCCAGTTACATGGATCTGCACACACAACCACTCATGGGTTAGTGGTATATCAGGTAGGGTATGTGGCAGTTTGCCCTGTCAGTGCTCCGCTAGTCCACTCATGGGTAGCGTGACGCAGTGTGGTAGCACATCAGGGATCCCTCCTCTGGACTGTTTCAGGGAGATGAGAGCATTGTGCTCTCCCACTTATGATTTGGGGTAGGAGGATAGGTGTACTCCGACAGCATCCTGTCCACTTGGTCACTTATCAGGGCAGTGACGGCAGAGTGCACAGTTGTCATAGCCCTACCCACTCGGTCTCACCATCGTGTGCGAATGGTTGACTAGTGTCAAGAGTGACCATGTCATTTGCATCATATGCATGATTGCATTTATTGCTTGTGTTTGCTGAACTTTGTTTGCTGCATATTTGGTGGATGCATATGATTAACATGCATACAGGAGACATGATATTTTCGGTCTGACGACCTTACTATTCTGATATGAGGCCCTGGTGAGTACAGTTCTCTTCAGCCTTTTCTGTTCTACATTTTTAGCTTTTGTCTAAGAGACTGTACTCCATGATTATTACTATTAGTTATAGTTTACTATACATGTCAACTTGGTATCCGCTGAGTGTTGGACTCACCCCCGTTGATATTATCTATTTCAGGTTGAGGTCGTCAGGAGGTTCCCGTCGCTAGTTCCCCACCACTTTGCTTCGCGACGATTTTCTACTCTTTAGTCTTTTGGTTCCTTTTTACATTTCATATATATGTGTGTGATTTGTATGTTTGTACTCAAGGAGTTTTATCGAGTTTTTAGTTTACTACACTTCTTTTTCCGCTGTGTTGGTTTCTCTGTTGTGTTTTGTCTTTTCCGTTGTAGTAGTGGAGTAAGTAGTTTTCAAATATAAACTTGGTGGTTGTGTCAGCCAGAGGCTGATATATGGTTGTTTAGTTATATTTATTGTTATTGTTCTGGCCGTGTTGGCTGAGGTATATGTGGCCCTAAGGGCATTGTAATGAAGTTTCATATTATCACCCGTACAGGGGAGATGCTGCCGAAATTTCTTCCGACAGGGACTACCTGGGGCGTGACAATTTATTTGGTATCAGAGTGACCTTACGACCGTGAGTGCGCCTGTGGCAGGAGCACCCAGGGCACCACCTAGCGAGGGAGATTTTGGGATTTGTCTGTGGTGTGATTCGTGGTTACACAACGAGGACGTTGTGTCTTTAAGTGGGGGTGATTGTAATACCCTGGTTTTGAGATTCTGATTAAGTATGGCTTAAAAGGTTAGATGATACTATCCATATCACTAAGGTGCACCTTCCTTTTCGGAAGCCCAAACTTAAGAACTCCAAAATTAAGCGTGCTTGGCTTAGAGTAATCTGAGGATGGGTGACATCCTGGGAAGTTTTTCAGGGTGCGTGCGAGTGAGGACAAAACACACTGAAAGGACTTCTGGTGGTTTGTGGAGCTAGTCGTCAACCTGATGGACAATTCTGGTGGCGTTCCCGGTTCGATCCGGGTGGGGCCCGCCCGGGCTGGGGCGTTACAGCAGAAGAATTGAGCAATATCATAATGTAAATCCAAAATAAAATCACTACACAGAAGAGCTATCAGAAACCACAATCATAGAGACAGATTTACAGGCATCTTCTTCTTTCACGCATTCTAAAATTAGCTCATACGTCTTCGGCAGAGGGAATTCCTCCCGCAACATGTCCCCAACATATTCCTTTGCAGCTTCTTTGCAACTCCTTCATCTCGCCCTTCAGATCTTTGATTTACTCCGTCAGCTTCTTTTGTTTCTCCCTGAAATTAAGATACAACTCCTCTATGCTCTTAGGCGATGATGATTTGGTTTAGTTTGTTTAAATAGGATTAATATTTAACCATTAATTTGCATTTAAGATGACGATTTGTATTCTCTAATAAATACATACTTTCTAATAATATACTAGAATAGAACACTAATTATTAATATTAATTATATTAAATTAAGATGACGTTTTGTATTCTCTGGTCAATACTTACTCCCAAGAATATATTGGAATAGAAGACTAGTTATTAATATTAATTATGTGTATACCACAAATCTGGGATTAACCTTTTAGTTTAATTAAAAATAAATAAATTAAAACGTAGGACATATCAAACATAAAAAAATTGAATAAATTAAAATAATATAGTAAATTCCTGAACCCAAGAATTCAGAATAATAAGTTCTTTATTACTCAGAATAAAATAATCATTTAAAATAATGAAACAGATTATATTTATCGAGAAATGTAAAATGATATGGAGATCATATTCATTACATGCTTTCATCAATTGTATTGTTTCCTTGTATGTTCCTTTATGAAATTTTTGTATATATATTTCCGGATACTTTTTAATCATTTTATCCAATAGGAATAGTTTCCTATAGTTCTTCTTATTCTATGAATCTTTTTAGAACATTTTTCTCTTGAATATGATTTTAAAAAAATTTAAGATTGTTTATTATTCCACTAATAAATAACCTAACATTCCAGACATTTATTAAAGAGAAATTTGACTATTTAGAATGAACATTTTATATTTTTAATAACATGCATTAAATGAAATACTTTATATTTGTATTTAGCCCGTCAAATTTTGATTGTTCAGATTTACTATAAAATGGACAATGGACTCATTATTTCAAAAGTTAATAGTTTTTCGTGATTTATCTCCTTCATATTAATCTTGGGATGAATTGACAGGGACACTGAGTACGAATGTATTCATCTTATTATCACAATGAACGTATGTCCCCTCAGGGTGACGCAATAGTTAATACATAAAATATTGTCATATGAAATATTAGAATCGAAACTCGACACGCTCGAACATATCTTTCCTCGTACCTTGATCACTTACACTAATAGATAATAACCACCCGAAATTTATCTTTTTCATATTAACCTAAAGACAAATTGATAAAGACATTAAGAGCAAACGAATTATCTTTTACCATATATACATAGACATTATCAGATAATCTACCCCAATTTTAATCATTCATTGGAACACTTGTAATTACAGATCAAGCCTGTTCAATTCTCATTTATCCTTGTTTAAAGTTGAGTGACTAATTAAACATTCAACATTTCGTATAATCTTTTGGATAAATCTTAATGATTAAAATTTGATCAATCAAAATTTAAATATAAAATATTTCATTATTACATATTATTTTAATAATTAAAAAATAAATATAAAAATTTAATTTTGACCCATCAAATTCTCATTATTTAACACTCTCTTAATTTTATTGTATTATTTCACCATTTCCCTCTGCAAATTTGCAGTGGGAGCAGAAATTAATGCTCACCGTGCAACAGCTGCCTCTGGCCAATTGGCATGCTTCCTTCCTCCAATCGCATTGTTAAAGTCTGTCCAAACCCTTCCATCATCTGACAGTTCAGTTCAAATCTTCATGTCGTCACACAAGTGTTTGATCCCCTCCCTTACTTCATCTTCCTCGATCGCCTCCCCCTCCTCTCTCTCCATGTCCTCCGCTGCTCTCGTACCTCCTCGTATTAACTGTCCACAAATCACTACCTCCTCTCTCTAGCTGCCTTCCCATTACTCACGTAGCCCTGTATTCTGCTCCACGCCACAGCATGCAGCCATTACTCCTCCATCACGTTACCTACCCTCTGCTATGCTATATCATATCTCTCACTTCTATTTTATTTTATTTTTTAATTTTTTAATTATAATGTAATTAATGACAATTACCATATGTATCCAGGCATATTTACTCACGCTGGCCTGCAGTCGATAAAGTTCTCTCTGTCTGCCTCTGCCCTTCACGCATCCGCTCCGGGTCTTGTCTCCAGGGACAAAGTCCCGTGGACGTCGTTCTCTCCGCCCAGTTCGCTCGGAACACCCACCACCGGGGCAGCTACACCCCGCCTGACGGCTGCCAGACACGTCTCCGAGCAGACACGCGTCTTGGTTGCGCGTGCCCAGTTGGGTGCCCGCTGTCCTATTTTCTGCTCGGGATTGCGCCATACCTTCGGCATAGGCTTCTTCACGACAGTTCCATCAAGGTCAAACCAGTTACGTACAATGTTAAGGAGGAAACTTGAGCATTAGTCACTGCGTGTGGTACATTTGATAAGTCAATGCAGTGTTGTACATGTTCTGGACCACATGTGAAAATTTACCCGACCGATGGAATCGGGTCGGATCGGATCGGGTCGGGTCGGACTAGAAATTAGAAGAACTCGAACTGGTTTGGCATGGGGGGCTGCTTACGGGAGTGGGAGCGGATCGGACCGGGCAGGACCGGCGGCCGGTGCGAGCGCATGAGCGCCAGGTTGATGCCCTTGAAGAAAGGGTGCGCCTTGACGTCCGCCGCGCCGCGCCGGGAGCCGAGGCGGGCGGTGGGGTCCTTAGCCAGCAGGCTGGCGATGAGATCCTTCGCCGCCGACGAGGAAGGGTCGGCCGTCGGGAAGGATAGCGGCTGCTTGACGATGTTGTGGAGAGTCTGCAGGTTGGTGGGCCCGGCGAAGGGAGTGCGCCCGTAGAGGAGCTCGTAGAGGAGGATGCCGTAGGCCCACCAGTCGACGGCGCTGCCGTGGGGCTGGCCTGCGGCGACCTCTGGCGCGACGTACTCGTGAGTACCCACGAAGGAGCACGACCGAGCGTCGACAGGCTCCGCGACGAAGCGCCAAGGGTCGGCCTTCGTGGCCATGTGGGGTGGCGGCCGGCGAGCGAGGAAGGGGAGGCAGGAGGGATCGGCAGGGAAGCGCTCGCCGTTTTCAGCGGCAGAGTGGCCCCTGTCCGCCGGGGTGGAGGTGGCGATGGGCTCGAGGGTGGGCGAGGAGGTGGACTCCAGGGAGAGGTCGAAGTCGGAGAGCATGATGTGGCCGTCGGAGCGGATGAGGATGTTCTCCGGCTTCAGGTCGCGGTAGACGATACCGAGCATGTGAAGATACTCTAGGGCGAGCAGCACCTCCGCCGCGTAGAACCTACGGCATTTCAATCAACAACGTCAAAGCCGGAACAGAGCCAACAGGAAGCATCTTTCAGTTACAGCTGGTCAAATAGTTGGAAAGAAGGAATCTTTCCAGTTATGATTGAGATCGCCAAGTAGTCTCCGATCGAAGAGAAAGTTCAAAGTTGTGTGAATTCCGTGAAGGTAATATGAAAAAGTTGGTGGAAGATGGGAAAAGGATTCGATTTTTAGTCGAAGAAAAGAGGTTCAGTGGAGCACCTGGTGGCGGCGACGGAGAAGCGTTGGCGGGGCTGGCGGTGGCGGAGCGTGTGAAGGTCTCCGCCGCTGCAGTATTCCATCACGACGCAGGAGTAATGCGGCGAAGCATCGAAGTCGGCGTAGAGAGTGGGGAGAAAGGGGTGATCGAGGATCCGGAGGATCCTCTTCTCCGTCGCCGCCCTATCGAGCTTCTTCTTCTTGGACAGCGCCAACTTGTCGACCACCTTCATCGCGTACGGGTGCGGCGAGGCCTCGTCGCGCAGGCGGCAGAGATAGACAGTTCCGATGTCGCCGCTGCTAATGCGGCGGAGGAGCTTGAAGTCCCGGGGGCCGAGATTGGCGGGAAGAGACCGACAACTAATCGCGGCCCAGGCCGGATCCGACGAGCGGTGCGGCTTGGAGGGAAGCCGGGTCGGAGCACAGGGGCGAAGACCGGCGGGGAGCTCCACCGTCGCCTCCAGCGGCACAGGTCCAGCAGTATCAAATGAAAGACGCGAGAAACTACTCCGGCTGTCGCCACTGCTGCTCATCGAGCTCTGGCTGGAGTTAATCACTTCCAGCCCGACGTCGCCATCGGAATCCAGCGCCAAATCCAACATCTCCGCCTCCCAAAACACCCCCGCAAGCTTCACCACATCAAATCGACACACCTTAGATAGCGAACAAGATATTGGAAAAGCATAAAAATCCAATCTTTTTCAACAGGATTGCACAGGAGAAACCGGAAAAAGGGGAAGGCCGCTTTGGATCTTTCTCCCGAATCAGACAGTGCGGGGCGCAATTGGCGACAAGCACAACGATGCTCGTCAACAAACGGGGCGATTCGCCGAGCAGACAGGGAAATCCCAGGAGCAGTGAAGATCGTCAGCGATTCTATTCGCTGTGCTACTCGCCAATGGAAACGGTGGGGGAACAGGAAGCAACAAGGGAATCAAAGAGTTAGGAACCGTCGGGTCTCACTCACTCCTCGTCCCTTCTCGCTGCCATTCCATTATCCGACACCGAGCGCTGCAGGCAAGAACCAGAAACGCTAGCTGCAGTTCTAGCTCTCCGCCCCACCAAAAGAATCAGCGACTTTTCGCCAACAAAGCAACAGCGAGGAAGCTAACAATCTCTACTTGAAATACGGTCCGCCATTAGAGCACCTTCTATGGTTGCCCTATCTCTCCATTCAGGCTCAGCTCCCTGCCCAGGGAGGGGGACAGCTGAGCTTATTTATACCGGTGGCTAACCAAACAATATATCGGCCCCCGTGCCGGTTTAGAAATGGAATCGATTCGACGTTTCCCGTTACACTTAATGCCCGAGTTAACAGTTGCAGTTTATTACGTTTGCTCGTAAACGGCTGACTCGGCACGTGCGGATGTGGTGAGTTCAGAGTACAGGGGTAAGTTTCTTCGGAGGAAAAAAATCTATTTTACATAAAAGGACTTATATGTTAAAAAAGTATTTTATCTTTTTTTTATTTAAAAAATATTTGTTAATCATATTGGACCAATATTGTTGTATTGGCAATTGATCAAAAAACATGCACTTAAGTTGTTGATTTTCTGAAAGGTATATTTACTTTTGAAATTTTACAAATTGACGCATTTATTTTATTTTATTTTATCCATACTACCAGTCATTATGATGTTAGAAAAATGAATAGTATAATTATGATGCTAATTTTTAAAAAGCACAACACTACTATAGATTATGGTGTTTATTTTAAAATTAATACAACAAATGTTGATTTTTTAAATGCATAACCATTGCACCATAATGATCATGAAGAGAATAAAATGAAAAATAAATCCATCTGGTGAGTAATTTAAAAGTTAGTTATGATTTCAGAAATTTTATAATTTTAATTGCGTTTTAGAAAAAATAAAGATGAAATATTTTTAAAAGTAGTTTTCAACTTTATAATTTAAAAAAAAAAAATCTTGAAAATTTTATTCATTTAAGAGTTTTGCTACTTTGTTTCGGTAATAATATCTCAGTTGTTAGGTGGCACGAGACTATATGAAATGTGCACTTTAATGACGTGTCTTAGTTCTACATATTAAGGTGGGCCCCTTTCATTATGGACCGCCAAGTGTCATCCTCGCCTAATCATACACTGACAAGTACGTATAAAAATTTCATCGATAATCTATTTTAGATCATTTATCAAAAAATAAATTAATCAAAAGAATAAAGTATTAATTCGCGACCAATAAAATCACAGCTTTGGGGGTAATTCGTAGACAAGTATAAATTCCAATTCCACCTGTTCTTATGAAATATATACATAAATCTACCACATGACGTGGAATGGAGATTAGTTGATAGATTTTGTCGCTGCGGCGGCGCCCGCCACCGACCGCCGGTGGCCCACCGCCATGTGCGGCGGCAAGGCCTTTTCCGGCTTCATGAGCTACTGGCCCACCGTGGGACCTATCTCTGCTTTGTCTTTTGATTGGAGGAGAGTATATATATATATTAATTTTTTTAATTTCATTTTTGTTTCTTAAGTCATATAATTAAGACCTGTAGTGTCTTTAGGTGTGTTTGAAGGTTGTTGGACATGGTGCGTTTGGTTTGTCCCATTTTTATTTTTATTTTCTGAAAAATATGTGTTTTTCGTTTTTTTAGAAAATGATTTTTCTGTATTTTTCGTTTTCTTAGAAAACGCTCTATCATTTTTTTTAAAAATGAACGTGGAAAACGCAAATCAAACACGTTTTTCATTTTTCAGAAAATGAAAACAGAAAACAGTATGGAAAATACAAACCAAATGCCCCCTAAACTTCCAGAAAACATAATTTCCCTTTTTAGAAATATTTTTTGATGTTAACAAAATGACACTAAAATTAAAGGTCTCTCAAATGTTTATGGCACACTAGATATCTTCTAAATTGTAAGAAAGGATAACACTTGAAAACTAGGATTCTCACTTTGAAGATCGATAGCGCTTTATATTTTGTGTTTTTTAAACGATATCTTGAATAGGAAGATGAGGTCGCACATGAATTGCCACAATGTCTGTGGAAATGGCAGCCGAAAGTACATCGAGTGGAGCCCTGCATCAATCAAAGAAGCTCTATTCCTGGGTCACAAGGGTGCCCAACAACAACTCATCAAAAAGATGCCTTGTTGCTTTGCTCAAGAACAACCTCAGGTAATTAGACCTTCCTACTCTTGCCACCTCAATTAATACACTTGGAACCCTAAACTAACTAAACATGTTCCTTAAGAAATCATAATTATCATTTTTAAATATATACATGTTCACCATATTCAAAATGTTGCATGTGTGGAGATTCAATGTTGCATGCCCCTGAGAGGACTTTGAAGTATGTACACAATGTTGAAACATTTTCCACTTAGGGTTGGTTCATGTGAAAAGGTCACATAATTAATAGATGGATTATTTTAAGGACTACATTACTTTTAAATTTATTATAAAAAAATATTCCATTTCATCTCCATATATTTTTGTTTTTGGAATTATAATTATTCTTAATATTATTGTATATCAATACAAATAAATTATTTTGTAGCAGTTATAACTTATAATTATTACAACATAGGCACTTCAACTTTGACCAACACTAATAAATTATATTGTAATAATTAATAGGTATAGTTCATAATTATTATAATATAGACACTTCATCTCTAATTAATATTATATGTAGAAGCACTTCGATTTTAATTAACACTAATAACATTATGTTGTAGTAACTATATTTCATATTGCTTGTAATATGGACGTATCATCTTTAATCAACACCAATCAATATTGGTCAATACATATCAATATCATGTTATAACAACTACGAAACATAACTACTAGAACATAGATAATTTATTTCTAATATATCATTATTATATTATAGTAGTTATGAAATTATAACCATTACAATTGTATAGTTGTAGTAGCTACAGAGTCGTATCTTTACAATTATATAATAACTACGAGATCATAATTATTACTATGGCATAGTAGTTATATGAAAAATAAGGACAATTTAGAAAAGTAAACCGATACATAGGCAAAATGAAGCGTCCTCTTGATAATAAATAAAAAAAGAGCAACTCTGTGACCATTCCAATAAAAATATTTTAAATATTGTTGTCCTTGTTTTTTCTACTTAGCTTAATTGAATCACGTGCATATAATTTGATTAGCATCTCAAGTGGTTTAGGCATAATTAAATTTTATGGTTAATTGTTAAATTAGGCTAAATCCGAGGGTAAACAGAAGTCATTAATGCGGTATCATTCAAAGCTCACATGGGTGAGGAAATTAGGTTTATGGGTCTTTGTCTCTGTCTTTAATTGGAGACTAAATTATCAATTACTATCTTTTTTTATGTTATTTGTCTTTCAATAAACTTAAAATTGAGATCCTTAAAAATGATATATTGTGTTCTAATCTTGCATTGCGAATACAAATAAGTAATTGTTGACAATGACGACGATTCTCCCCCCATGTGCCCCACTAGTCATGAGATGGCTACGACTCATCTCCGACATCAATGCACTAGCTTTGGACCCATATATTGATGTTGGGATTGAGCTATATTTATTATGACATTGATACTAGGATGTTGAAATCTCGTTCAAGAACTCATTTTGGGTTAATTCGATCATGCTTGTACAGCCTGTACAAACAGGGTGAAATTTATCCTCATTTTGAGACATATGAATCTATAGGAGTGGCATAGTCGATAAGGAAGCTCATGTTAGTAGATCGGTATTGAGCAAACTAATTTTAGTTAATTTTAAGCGAAAGTTAACTTTCCCTAATTAGTAAAAGTTTAAAATCTATGCCATTGGAGTAATAAAATAATGTAAAGAGAAGGCAGAAAACATACAACAACACTGATGATGGATGCAAACTTCCATAAAAATGAATCAATGAATTACTTAATTAATTAAAAGAAAGAGATGAAACATGTCATGGGAAATAGACACATGGAATAAGCTTGAAACTGAAACTGATAACAGATACAGGAAATGTAATGGCAGGAGGTGGAAGGGATTGAATAAGAAATGATGGAAGGGTGTTCAAATTTGATGAGGCCGAGGAGGATGCAGCGGAAGAAGAAGGCAACCTTGCAGCAAAGTAAACACATGCTTGGAGAAGGAGGAGAGACAGCATTGCCATGATTCTCGCTGTTTTGATGGGTACGTAGACAACAAAACACCTCGACTTTTAATTAATCGAAATTTCTCAACTACTCATGTGAAATTTGAGAATTAGTCAATGGATGCTTTCTCTTATAACATCTATAAATAAAATGTCTGGTTCAAATTAATTATAAAAATTAATGACTTGAATAACTTTCAATTATGAAGTAGAGAAATCGTTTTTAGCCGAATCAAATGCTCGTTGGTTTATTTCTAAAAGAAATCTTAAAAAAATGGTGCCCTTTATAAAGAAAAAAGAGGCACTCATGGCCCAAATTTCCAAAAGAAAATAAAAGGAATTAATTCTTTGCTGATCATAAAGTCAACACTTGATAAGACAGAAGCCAAAGGCATGCAAGAAAGTAGTCAACATTTATATTCAACAAAATATGGCTGTCTCCTTGGCATCTTTAGAATTTGCTGCTGTCTTTTATTTATATTTATTTATTTATTGTTTTTTTTTTAATATATTCTACTAAGCTTAAGTTGGACGTTGAGGCCAAATAAAATACCAAATCGAGGACAAGAAAATAAACAAGGGAGATGATCTCGCTTAAATTTGACTTGACTCGACGCAAGTGTAATTAATAAAATGGATGGATGGCCAAAGAAGTCAATTGCTAAGCTGTTGATGGTGTACTTTTAATGACATTTTAATCAAGATTTAAGTAGGTAGGTATGGTATTGGTGGTATGGGAACTTGAAGCAGAGATTAGCTAATTGATGGAGTTTAAATGGATCTGTACTGGATATTTATTTTGATTTGTACGAATATTATATATAATTCTATTCCTACAATCATGCTAATTGTCCCACACAATTGTCCAGTTGAATTAGCTGTGTGAAGTAGGTTAATTATCAGATCGATAGAAATAAGTTCTAGAAGATTATTATTATTATTATTATTATTATTATTATTATTATTATTATTTTGAATTTTATCTGAATGAACAATAGAAAATAAGTTCTGTATCGAAATGTCGATTTTCAGATGCTGAGGCTGCATACAAAAGAATCAACTTGACTACTGCCTACAGACTTGTTGACTTCCCTCTAAATTTTAAACTGATAGAGGAGATGCTTGAGGCAGTCGATCAAAAAATTCTTTTTTAGTTCATATGGATGCTAAAATTTTGAAATTAGAATTCATGATTAAGAACACCCAATAAGTGATATCATAGCCCTATATCGTTTTCATCAATTTTATAGCAATAAAGTTAGGATTTTCATCGATTTTTTATTGTTTAGTTAAATTAAATTTTGATCAATTCGTGTAAAATGATGCTTGATCATTGAAAACAGAATAAGAAAAATCTAGGATTAGGTGTTGTTTTTTATTTTCTTGCATTTTTCACAAAGCACACGAAGAACAACACCATATCAAATTGATGAAAGCTAGATTACTGGTGAGTTGACTTCAAGTTTGACTAGAAGAAGACCTCAAAATAAGAACGCCTGTAGAAACACAAAGGAGGAGAGAAGGAGAGCATTAGCAAGCAGGCCAGAGGTGTGTCGACGTAGCTACTCCGACGCTCAAGTCAATGGAATGGAGGGCAATGGAGAGGAACAGTAGTAAAAATAAAGGAGTGTGTATAAATTGATCGTACTTATGCCTGCAGGAGGGGACCTCTTTTATAATATCTTTGTAATCATAATTCTCATTATTTGGGCATCATGTCATGGTAAAGCATATGTCATAATGTTGTATTTCTATTGAATCCAGTAGTCTCATCGATCATATCTTACCCATATCCCGTATCTATATAAAGATATCATCCCACGTACTTCTGACAACTCCACGTACGACATTAATTATGGAATTGACTTATGAGTCAAAGGGCCCATTGGGCTTTTCATACTTGGCTCAAATAATGGGTTAGTGGCTTAGCTACGAAGGAGACTCAATCTTTCATCATGGGTGAGCGGGTCTGATTGTATGCTTGTTCATCTTATGGGGAGTTGAGGGGTGCTAAGCCCCTAGAGTTAGGAGGATCCGATAGGAAAGCCATAGAAGAATTGTCTGATCGGATCTTGGAGTCAGAGGGAGTAAAGCTCTAGGGAAAGTGTAGAATTTGACTGGAAGGGCGTCTTTGAGTTGGTAGAGTGGAATACTGAGGGAGCATGGTCCTTGGGATCGTGGATGTCCGATCGGAAGGTGACTTCGAATGGTCTGATCAGGGTGTTAAGTGGAAGGAGCATGGCCCTTGGGGATTAGTGTTTATTCGATCGGCTGATGTATTTGGATGGTCCTATCAGATGGTTGCTTAGGTTAACCCTTTTGGATTTTGCCTTCCTCGTCAGGGAGAACCTTGATCATCCGCTTCCACATGGGGTGCTCCAATTTTCTTTGTATCACATGCCTCCCTTTTGAGTCTTGTCAAAAGAGGTTGGGTCCACTGACTAGACACAAGTATGGTTCAATATGCTGATCGGCGTGATTCCTTTAGGGTTGTCGTCATCCTAATAATTTTGTTGTTGTATGGTCAATGCCTCAAAACTGTGCGAGTAACGAATTTTTAATGTTGGTGATATGCATGATGGTGTATTTATGTGGTGATTCACCCTATCAAATCCGCCATAATGCAGGTTAACAAGTGATCACCATGTGGCACCACCATGTCAAGGTTGTCCTTTCAGGGCTACTGTTATGATTTGATTAATCTGACTATTTTAATCCGATGACTGTGATAATTAACCCCCTTTTTTATCTTCAGATTAGACCATCGGGATTCAAGTGTTGTAGGGTTTTCAAAGGTGAATGTTGGGAGAGAACAAATGCAATCGTCTTGTCTTCCATCATTCAACGACAACGGCGATTCTTCCCCAGGGTTCTGTTGCTCTTTTTCTTGTAAGTTCCTCAATCCTTTACTGTTCTCCTTGCACAATCCTATTGTCCAATCGAGACGCACGTGAGAGGGGGGGGGGTATGAATCACGTGGTGTCAGAATTTTTTTTCTCTCTTTTAAAAAAACAAAGTAAGTATGCGCAGTGGAAAAAGTGAAAACAAGAAAGTACAAGAACGCAAGTATTTGTACTTGGTTTGGAGCTTTCGGCAACTCCTACTCCAAGACTCAGGTCTTGTAGACCTATCAATGGTAATCCACTAATAACCTCTTTTGGAACCACCAGAAGAGGAGATCGAGTACAAAAGAAAGAATAGGAAAAGTGTAATAAGTTACATTTTCCTTTATGCAAATTTAAGTACAGAAATTAAACTTCGTTACCTAACACTCTTTATAGACAGTTGACTCGAATCAATGTTGAACGGGCCCTCAATAGTACTTGGGTGTAGCAGAGTCATAGCAGAATAGCAGCAGAAAGCCAGAATAGTCGGAACGTCAAACGGATGTGTAGAAGCTTGTATAAGAGATGTGTAGAAAGCCTTGGTCGAATGTCTCTTTTATAAGGGATGGAAGACACCTTCAATGCGAACTTATATCCCTTAAAAATCGATTTCTTATTGTCGACTACGTCTCTACCTTATCCGCCCGAAGGTGTCTTCCAAGCACTCGAAGGCGCCTTCCATAGCTCTGCTCAAGGCGCTTTTTGTCTACTGGAAGGCGCCTCGGGTACTATTCACTTGAGGTATTTTGTACTCCCTTTGTCCTGTAAAATGTGCTAGTCCAACATAAAAATATTTAACCTGTAAAATAAAGTTAACACAATAATAATGTGATTAATTTATGACTTAGACTCTATCTCCCCAATACTAGAATCTAGTTAGAGTCTCAATTTAGGTTTCTGAAATGGACCTAAATTGGACCGACGCCTACTGCCCCCTTAACCAATACGCGTCCTCATTGAATTACTCTCTTTCAGTGACTTACCTCCACTTAGAAAATGTCAAGTTACCCCCTTGACATCCAATCTAACCCACCAGTTCTTCCGACCGGAATCATACATCCGGATTTCGCCAATCAGGAACCTAACATCCCGACTTCCTACCTGAATCGCACATCTGGACTTCAACCTATTGGGAATCAAACATCCCGACCTCCTGCCAGAATTCCATATCTGGACTTCATGCCTAGTGTCTGATCCTCTTGACCCGTCACGTTAGTCAACACTGCGTACTCGATAACAAGGTTAGATCAATAACACATCTAACTTTAATCCACTTGTCATTCATCAAAATTTAAGTTTGATTATTTGTATCAACTGCACCAACAATCTCTTTTTTTTTGATGCAATGACAACCTGTGTTAAAGTTAATAAAATATGCAAAAACATAAAAAGAAATGACTTTTAAGAGAAAAAATGAAATAGATAAGTTTTATTTTAATTTCTTTATCATTTTAAGGTTAAGTTTTTCGGATTTTTATTGATTTTCTTACTTAAACTCTAACTGTCCTCCTTTGACATTCATAATTTATATATATATAGAAGTAAGAATAACAAGTGATTAATTTTTCAAAGTAATTTTAGGTATATTGAAGGGAGGTAAAAATATTTCCAAAGTATTTTGAAAGGGATTTTTGAAATTTACAAAAGGTTTTCAAATTTTTAAAAATTAAATTTTCAAAAATAAACTATTTTGCAAAGCTAAATTGTGTAATAATTTGATAAACTATTTATTAAAATAGATTACAAAACACTTTTCAAAAATTCATGGTAAAGTAATTTTTAAAGTGTCCACTGTTCAAGGTAACTTTTTAAAATAACATCGTAAGAGAATGATTTTCAAAGGACTTGTCAAAATACTTTCCAAAAAAATATTTTTGCAACACATTTTTTAAGGAAACCATCAAAGAATTTTTTTAAAATATTTTGTAAAACACTTTTCTTTACAATTTTCAAAATAGAAAAAATTATAATTATAGTTTCTTAAAGTAGGTTTTAAAAGTAAGTTTGCAAAAAGAATTTCATCAAGATTAATTAAAGTAGTTAGATTTTCAGTGAAACTTTTAAAAAGTAAATATTTCAAAGCAACTTTTGAAACATTTGATCAAAACATTTTTAACCAAAGATATAAGTAGGGTTCAAAAATAATTTTTGAAATATCCTCCTCCTCCTCCTCCTCCTCCTCCTGAATATGATATTATTTAAAAAATATTATTCATTTAAAAATTATATTTTAAATGTCTAACCGTTAATTATTAATTAATTATCAGAGGATAATAATGTTCACTTGGTTAATCATGTTAAGTATTAATGTCTAAGTTAGAAATTTACTGAAAAATGACTACTTAACTTCATCAATGTACTGTTTGTATTTTTCATCCAGACTTATGTTGATGTACTGATATAAGAATCGGAAGTCCAGGTGATAAGCCTACGCATCTCATGCCATTTTAAGTTTTTGATTATACAATCAAGGTAAACCTAGTGTATTTGTGAGATCCTCATTGCCTAGATCTATAGGAGCATGCGTTCTAGGAATTTATCCTAAACTAAGGCCAAAATAAATTTTAAAATATTAAGGAAATGAGAATATTTAAAAAATATAAATATGAATTTTCCTAGAATTTAAAAGTTGTTTAAGGAGAAACACATCCTAAACAAAATAAATAATATATATAACTACACTAAACAAAATCATGTTTGGTCATCATCAGCAGGTGGAGGTGGAGGCTGATCAATCACTCGTAAAGCTCGAAGGATGGCCTGCATCTGTAGGTCTAGCCGTCCAAGGACAGTGATCATCTCACCGTGAATAGAGGTGAATACCTCCAAGACTTACTGCCAGATCTGTGCAGAAGACTACTTAATTCTAGCAAGTCAATCTTCTACAAAAAGCGAGGCCAAGGGCTTGGTCGAGGTCGGGGTCGGAAAAGGTCCAAAGAGCTCCTAAATCATAAATACTAGCATCTCCTCCCCTTTGGCCAGAGTGACTGGTGGGATATCCTCCTCGGCCTCGTTTGAAACGTCTGGCTGAGGACCCACTCTCTAAGCCAGTCCCCCCTTGAGCGGTAACATTTATATGCACTAATGCGAGTTGACACTGACCAATCTTATCATATGCACTAAGGGAAGTAGATGTATCCTGAGTTTCTAGTACATTTCTAGAATCTAGTGCACTTGATCATAATTCAATATCCTAAACTACCACAACATACCAAAGTTCACCAAAAAAAGGAACTGGTGGAAAGTTCTCCAATTAACACCTAATATAAGTGATAGAGCCCCATTATAAGAACATGCCTTATTCTAGCAGTGATTTTTTTCTAACTTTGATTAATTCAAGTACATTGGTTTTAGATATTTTAACATCCTTCATATAACCACTAAAGCTTCAAGGATTAGTTTAAAGTTTCATACACCCGTATGATCGAAACATAAGTCTTAAAAATGACTGAATTGGCATCGATACGATAAAAACAAATATGATCGCATAAATTAAAAATCAGTAACTGCCATGTAAAGGAATGTTGATACTACTAAAGTAATAAAAAAAACCAACATTGATGTCACTAGGTTTTGTTGGATCGTGAAGAATTAATAGAGAGGGGGGTGAATATCGAATTAAAAATTTTCGAGTACGGGTACGCAGCGAAAAACAAAAAGAGAGAGCACGGTTAACAAAGTCGATTTATTTGGTTCGGAGCCTTTGTCGACTCCTACTCTAAGGCCCGCACACAAGGGTGCTTTTGATGATCAATTTATCAACAATTCGTAAATTATTACAAACTAAGTACAATTGCTTTAAAATAAAAGTATACCGACGAGAACAAGGAATTGAAAGAAGAGCGTGTCGGAGGAGGAGCGTCTCAGCGTCGCAGGAGCACAGGAGAGCAGTTCTTGAGTGTTAGCATAGTTTATCATTAAATATAATATTAATTAGATTCCGTCTCTCCGAGATCGGAATCTAGTCAAGATCTCGACTTAGAGTTCCGAAATGATTCTAAGTCGGATCGATGCCTAAGTTCCCTTCCCGGGAATGCGTCCTCACAGTCACTCCCCTCCAGTGACTTATCTTTACTTACCTGCCAGCCATTCGGTCAACCCATCGACCTAGCTGGACTTCGTGCCAAACGTCCGATCAGCCTGTTGACCCGTTTGAACTTCGTGCCAGCTATCTGGTCGGTCCGTCGACCTAGCTGGGCTTTGTGCCAAACATCAGGTCAGCCCGTCGACCTGTCTGGGCTTCTCCTGCACACTCGGTCAGAGTGTTAGATTAACAACAAGACTAACTTAACCTATTTTGTCATTCATCAAAACCTGGGTTAGACCGTTAGTGCTAACCGCACCAACAATCTCCAACTTAAAAGGGAAATCAATAATTTAGGGGAGGCTCCAGAATATCTGGCACCTCCAAAAATAATTTACCCGACAGGGTAACCGAAATCAATCTACCCGGCAGGATAATTAGGACTAGAGTAAAAGGACAAGGTTTAACTTGACCAACGGTACTGGTGAAGTTTTGGATGATAGTACGTTAGGGAAGCTTAGTCTATGCATGTCTAGGAAGATATGACTTCAACCTGGTGCATTTGGCTAAGTGGAAATAACCGAAGCTACCCTTTATGGATCCTAACTAGTTAGACTAAGGTTTTGTACTAAGTTTAGTGGATAGGACTATTTGAAAAACCTCGAAGGCATGGTTACTCTAATGATGTCTAGGTGACTCACCATAGCCCAGAAGTTTATCCAAAGAATGTTTGTTTGTTGAGCCCAAAGCTAAACCTGAATCTAACACAAAGTTAAATCAAATCCTAAAAAATTAAACCTAATTCATCTCACAAAATTATAGGATTCCTTGATTGAAAATTTAGATCGGATGAGATGACTAAGGTCTAAAAATTAAATTAAATCTAATCTCATTAAATCCAATAAAAATTAAATTAAGTTAACTAAAACTAAATTAAATTAAATTAATTTAACTTAAAAAAATTATTTTAACGTTAAAAAAATTATTTTAAAAAATTATTTAACATAAAAAATTATTTTTTAACTTTAAAAAAAATTATTTTAACTTAAAAAAAATATTTTAACAGAAAAATTATTTTTTAACTTAAAAATTATTTTAACTTTAAAAACAATATTTTAACATAAAAAATTATTTTAACATAAAAATTTATTTTAAATCATTTTAAAAATTATTCATTTAAAAAAATTCTTTAAAAATTCATTTTAAAAAATTCTTTAAAAATTCATTTTAAAAAATTCTTTAAAAATTCATTTTAAAAAATTCTTTAAAAATTTATTTTATAAATTATTTAAAAACTCTTTTAAAAATCATTTCAAAAATTATTTTAAAACTCTTTTAAAAGTTTATTTTAAAAATTATTTTAAAATCATTTTAAAAATCTTTTAAAAATTATTTAAAAATATTTTAAAAATTATTTAAAAACTCTTTTAAAAATTATTTAAAAACTCTTTTAAAAATCATTTTAAAAATTATTTAAAAAATCTTTTAAAAATTCTTTTACAAATTATTTAAAAATTCTTTTAAAAATTATTTTAAACATTATTTAAAAACTCTTTTAAAAATCATTTTAAAAAACATTTTAAATATTATTTTAAAAATTATTTAAAAATTCTTTTAAAAATTATTTAAAAATTATTTTGAAAATCATTTTAAAAATTATTTTAAAACTCTTTTAAAAATTCTTTAAAAATTGATTTTAAAAATTCTTTAAAAATCATATTAAAAATCTTTGAAAATTTCTTTTAAAAATTATTTAAAAAATAATTTTTAAAAATCTTTTAAAAATTATATTAAAAATTATTTTAAAACTCTTTTAAAAATTATTTTAAAAATTATTTAAAAACTCTTTTAAAAATGATTTTAAAAACTCTTTTAAAAATTATTTAAAAACTCTTTTAATAATTATTTAAAAACTCGTTTAAAAATTATTTAAAAACTCTATTTAAATCATTTTAAAAATTATTTGAATATTCGTTTTAAAATTATTTAAAACTCTTTTAAAAATCATTTAAAAAAATACTTTTAAATATTAGTTTTCACTTTAATAAAATTTTGTTAACTTAAAAAAATAATAATTTTTTTTATAGATTAGTTTAACTTTAAAAATTATTATTTTGACTTTAAACTTATTTTAAACCTTAAACATTATTTTAACCTTAAAATTATTTTTAAACTTAATTTAACTTAACTGAAAACTAAAACTTAAATTAAAACTTAATATTAAAATTACAATTAAAAATTAAAAATTTAACTTAAACTTAAAATTAAACTTAAGTTAACCACTAATATTAATTTAAATCTAAAATCAAAACTGAATTAAACATATGTTAATTGTCATTAAACGTATTATAAAAATTATTTTAAAACCCTTTTAAACACTATTTTAGAAATCCTATTAGGAATCCCTTAAAAAAATATTATAATAATAATAATAAAATTCTTTTAAATTCATTTAAAACTTAGACACCTAACTTAAAAACTTAAATTCCATTAACTTAAACTTTAAACTCAATTATGTAATTAATGAGTAGAACTTAATTGTTTAAGTCTAACTTTATTTGAGAACTAAAATTGACTTGAATTAAACCTTATTAAATTGTATTTAATAACTTTAACTTCATGCTAACTTCAAACTAAATTAATCCTACTTAAAAGGAAGTAAATAAAAAAAATAATTATAACTAACACTTTCATTGACCAACTCAATCAATTAATACAAAATTTAAATTATTTTAGTATTAAATTTTTAAATCAAGTAAAAATTAATCAATAAATTATTGATAATGGTTAACTGTTATTGAATTAATAAAATCTTATCTTATTTAATCTTAAACTGAAGCTTAAGCGCTTGAATCTAAAATTAATTATTGATTAATCAAACTCAAATAAATAATTATACCACAGATACAGAGATAATTATGTAAATAATATAAGTGTTACTAAATCCCCTAGAACACTTAGGTAGAAAAATGTGTTAGGGCTTTGAAATGCAACACACCCAAACCTTAACATTATATTAAGGGGGAGTAATAAAATAAGGAGGATTAATAAATTAAGGGAGAATAATAAATTAAAGGAGTATCAAGTTCAGGGGAAGGTTTATTTTTTTAATTATCTCCTTAAGTGTTATTTTTTTAATTTTCTCTTTAAAATCTCTTTAGAAAATTCTACCTCAATTTATTTAAAAAAAAATACTTTGAAGATCTTATATTAAATATTCGTAGCAAATATTTTCAAAAGGTTTATTTTAATAATGTCAGGGTTCAGGGGGAGCGAAATTATTTTCGCATTTTTTATTAAAAATATTTTTGAAATTAGGTTTTGAAAAATATTCTTCTTAAAATATTTTAGGAATGTGTTTATGAAACCTAACCTTTGTAAAACTAAGTTTTATGTTAAATTTTTTTAAAACTTGAAAAATTAGATTTTGAACATTGAATTTTACCTGGTTTTTAAAAATTTTACTTTTATAAAATTTTCTTTATAGAATTTATGTTTGAAAAATGTTTCAAGTTCAAGTTTATTTTGAAAAATTTTGGAACATATAAACTTATGTTTGGAATTTTGGATTTTTTTTAAACTTATACTTGAAAAATTAGCTTTTATAAATTTATGATTGCAATAATTATCTTTTGAAAATTAATCTGCAAACTTACTACTAAGATGTGTTGCTAAATTAGTTATCTTTCTAACTTAGTCATTTTTCAAAACTTAGTTATTTTAAAAAATTATTAAATATTACTCTTTCTAAGTTATCTTTCTTAGCTTTTTTTGAACATGATAAGAGATATTTTTTAAAGTAAAATTTCTAATTATTTAACTCCCCTGAGTCGATCTGATTTGGGTTTGCACTCTTTTTGTAATATTTTTATATTTATAATTATTTGATCCATGTTTATATTTGATGAATGCCAAAGGGGGAGGGTTAGATGGTTAAGTTAGCTAAAACAAATTGAAAATAAAAACTAACTTAAAAACCTATTAATGATTGTTTTACTTGCATTTTATACTAACTTAAGTAAGTTATCATTTCATCAAAACCTGGGTTAGACCGTTAGTGCTAACCGCACCAACAGGTTTAGCATATAGCCATTGGGGAGATAGAGGAATGTTATTTACTGGATTCACTTGATCTGCAACATGCACCATAAGATACATTAAGTTTATAGTGATAGAATTAAGATTGAGTAGAAAAAATTAAAATTTAGATGTTGGTTAACATTATCCACGCTATCACTTTTTTTTCCACGGTTGATATAGCTACCGTTGCCAACATCATTACCAATACCACTACCAATTCCACCTCTTGCAACCTAATTTTACAAACATCATTCCCAATACCACTACCAATCCTACCTCTCTAAAGGTAGAGAGGTGAATATAAAAAAGTTGGTGGTGGTATAAGGGAGTACAAAAGATCATTAGTTTAAAGAAGACATGTTTAAAATAATCTTATAGTTGTACAAATTAAGAAACTATGAATATGTATAAAGGAACTAAAATTGAGGCAAACAACACTAACAGGTACAACAAAGGCTAAAAGCATTTGATAAGTTTTATAAAAAGTTAAGAACTAGGGATAAGAAAAAAGATATTGTCAGATTGTAGAGTTTGGAAAGGAAAATAAAAGACTTAGGTATACTAGATATGTAAAGGATTGAGAGGAGAATAAGAGGAAAGATAAAGATTCTTTGAATTAATTTATTTTTATGTCAAAACAGCTAATAGAAAAGAGCATCGTGAAATGAAGATGCATATACATATAATTGTTATCAACTTAGAATAAGAATGAACGTGGCTTTCGAATTTGATAACTTTTGTGGTAGGTTTTAAAGAAGAGAAAATCTAGTAACTTTTCTAAGGGCAGGATAGGAAAAGCCCCAAAAGTCTATCTCATGGTATTAGTATCACAATAAGGTACATATTTATAGAGGGAAGAGAAACATTACATAAAATTGTGGTTGAGAAGAAAATGGTGGCTCAATGGATGTATAAACTCTATACATATTTATATGATGAGAAGAAATTGACATTTCTCATAGATACACCAAAATGAAAAGTAAATGTTCAACAATTAAAATGAAATTACAATCGATAATTCAATAGCTTCTAGTAGAACATGGAGGCAGGCCAGTCAAACATCTTGATCCACTAATAGATGTCAAGAAAACTGCCAAAATTAAGTATACAAGTCCAAGCATAAATTCATCTTGGTTTAATATTGATGATCACTGTAATCATGGTTCCAAAAACTTTGTGAAACATCTAAATAAGGGAGAGTTTGATATGCTTTTATATAAAGATAATAAGAAGAAAATTTGATCAAGAGAAATCTGTTAGAGTGTATACTAAAAGTCTAGTTTTTGTATAAATATTTATTTAGAAATAAAGAATCACATTGGTCAAATGTCTATATTTATATGCTAAGTGTAGTTGTTCGATTAATTTATATTGTAAATAACATGGTGTGTGGTGTCACACACAAAAGATAATGTTATCAGTTCTTTATAAATTATAAACAGTTGCTCACGACTAAGATGGATAGGAACAAACCATTGGAATAGTCGTAGTGTAATTTGATATTAGTTTATCTTGACTATAAAATTACACTAGTACACTCAGAGTATATTGAGTTGGACCATTTAAAGTATGTTCTTTTTATACTGACTGAATAAAAGAACAAGACTTTTGTTATTATGAAAGTGTGTGCTCTTAATCATGATATAATAACAAACACATATACTCAATATTCATTTCTTTAATTTATAAAAGGGTGCGATTTAGTTCAATAAATCAATAGGTCTGATAAGTTGGGAAATGATATTATTTATATGGTGTGTTGTTGATTATAGAATGAAACTGTGTCCTAGTAATCTAGGTTGATAATGTCCACAAGAGGTGTTCATAAGGATTGCCATGTAAACCCTACAGGTAGACTTAGTCTGACATGACAATAAGGTCGAGTGGTACTACTCTTGGAGTTAGATATTAATTAAGTGAGTTGTCCGTAACTCATTTAATTAGTGGACATTCGATATCTTAAGCACAAGGAGATTAACACATTCATGATAAGAAGGAGCACATATAGTAATATGAGATTGGTGCGGTAGTTCAATAATAACTCTTTAGTGGAATGAGATATTATTGATGAACTCGAATTGAGTGTTCGGAGCGAACATGGGAAGCTCAAGTTCATCGGGAGCCAAAACTAATTCCTCCTCTCAGTCCCTGTCGTAGCCTCTTATTTATAAAGTCTTATACCCACCCATACTCACCTTCTTACCCACCTTAAGGTGGTCGCCCAAGCCTAGCTTGGAGGCCAAGCTAGGGCCGACCAAACCAAGGTGAGTTGGTGGTAGGCCCTAGCTTGAACCCAAGCTTAGGTGGTCAGCCAAAGTAAATTAAAAGGATTTTATTTTAAAATCTTTTCTTATGTGGAAGCCATGGTTTTAAAAGAGAGTTTAAAATTTAAATATTTCCTTTTATAAGTTTTCTACAAAAGATTAAGAGAAAGATTTGATATCTTTCCTTATTTGTAGTTAAAAGGAATATTTTAATTTTTGATAAAACTTTTCTTTTTGTTACCATCCTCATGATTTTAAAAAGAAAGTTTTAAAATTAAATATTTCTTTTTATAGTTTTCTACAAAAGATTAAGAGAAAGATTTGATATATTTCCTTATTTGTAGTTAAAAGGAAGATTTTAATTTTAGAGAAAACTTTCCTTTTGGTAAATCATCCACATGTTTTAATAAAGATATTTTAATTTATAAAAGTTTCCTTTTATAACCAACCATGAAGGGAATTCTTAAAAAAAAAATTTTATTTTAAAAATTTCCGGAAACAAATTAGAAAGTTTTAATTTTGTGTTTAAAACTTTCCTTATATGGAGGGATTGAGGTGGCCGGCCACATTGATAGAGAAAAGGAATTTTTTTAATCAATTAAATTTTCCTTTCTATGGCAAAAAAAATAAGGAAGTTTTTATTAAAACTTTCCTTATTTGCCAAGACCAAGGAATATAAAAGAGAGGGTAGAGATGCCTCACCTCACAACAATATACATCAAGTATTCCTCTCTTCTCTTCCTTGTGGTGGTCAACCCTCATCTTCTTCCTCTCCTCCTTTTCTTCTTCTTTGGTGGCCGGCGGCATCAACTCTCAAGGAGCTTATTGGTGGTCGGACTTTACTTGGAGAAGAAGTAGAGAAAGGAGACTTTGTTTCTTAGCATCCCTTGGAGCTTGGTTGGTGGCCGAAATTCTTCAACTCAAGGAGTTTGTTGTTGGCCGAAACTTGCTTGGAGAAGAAGGAAGCTTGGGTGGATTCTCATCTCGGTAGATTGTCACCCACACGACGTCCAAGATAAGAAGATGAATACGACAAAAGATCGTGAGGTCTATAAGGTATAAAAGGTATAACTAGTTATTAGTTTTCGCATCATAACTAGTTCACCCTTTTATTTAGATCTAAAAATACCAAACACAAGAGGCTAATGAATCTAGGTTATCGAATTTATGTTTTCAATTTTGTGTTTCTTTTGTTTTTCAAATTTGTGATTCGATTGTTCTTTTTGGTTAAACCTAGGGTTACTATAAGGAGATTAAATATTGGTTTTCTTTGTAAGGCTTTGTCTAGGCAGTGGTGGATGATCCCATACCCAAGAAGGCCTAGTGTCTCGCCACGTTTGACCTGGAAGCCGAACTTTAAAATAAATATTTAATCAAATTTGTAATATAGGTGGATTTGGATTAATAATGTTAAGCATCATTTGCGATCCAAGTCTAAACATCTAAAAACAGATAAGTTGAATTTGGAATTAATAATGTTAAGTTCTGTTTGCGATTCCAAATTTAATTTCTAAAGAACACAATAGGTTGTTAGGAATGGTTCAGGACTTGTACAAAAATTTTGTACAAGGGAACCAGTACGATATTCCCAATAGCAACCAACAATTGGTATCAGAGCTAGGGTTTGCCTCTGTGTGTTTGATTTTCAGTTTAATTATGCACATGTCATACATAATTTAGGCAGGATAATTGTAGGATATGCTAACTCTGTGGTTGCAGGCTCCAACTATTATGGCTTATAGTGATTGTGTGTGATTGGACCCTTGAACATGTCAAGAGCATTTTATGTGTTTGCATGATTGTATGTATTAAATACAGCAGGAGCTGTATTAGTTTTAGGATTTTACATTTTTGTTTTGAATTAGATTACATGTACATTTCCTTGTGGAATATAGGATCGATAAATGTAAAATTCTATTTTTGTCGCGGATCGTATCCTTGCAAGGCGTGGTACTATTGGAGGACCAGAGACGCAGCAGAAAAGGAAGCTCGATGGACCCCACGACATGAACCCTAGGGCTGACAGCACACGGAAGACAGTGATGGAAGAAGCCATAATAGTTGAAAAGTTAATTTCCATATTTATTTCTTTTATTTACTGTGATGTGTGTGTGCATGTGATGTGTGCTTGCATAGTTAAAATTTCTCACCTTAAAAAACTAAGTGGGAGAGGGATTAGTAAATAAATTCCACAGTCTCCATTACTGGTTTGTAAGTGAAGCAACAAACTTGCATGTTGGCTCTGAGTGCCTCCCTCCACAACAAATGAGTTTGTTTGCGGATCACTAGATCAAACTTCCTTTATGAATGATTACTGGTTTGTAGGTGATGCATTCAAACTTGCGTGTTGGCTCTAAGTGTCTTCCTCCATAATGGATGAGTTTGTTTGCGGATCACTAGATCAAACTTCCTTTATAATTACTGGTTTGTAGGTGATGCATTCAAACTTGAGTGTTGGCTATGAGTGCCTTCCTCCACAACGGATGAGTTTATTTGCGGATCACTAGATCAAACTTTCTTTATAATTACTGGTTTGTAGGTGATGCATTCAAACTTGTGTGTTGGCTCTGAGTGCCTTTCTCCACAACGGATGAGTTTGATTGTGGATCACTAGAAACTTCCTTTATGAGTAATTATAGGAAATCGTTTAGGTTTGTGTGATCTTCTCTAGGTGAAGGAGCACAATCCTATAAGTAATCAAGTAATAGTATACACTTAGGCACATTTAATAGTATCCTCCCCAACGGAGTCACTGCTATTATTTGTGTGACCAAAGGAAAACCAACTATTAATTATAATTGTCATAAAGTTAGGTTGATAAGATAATTAATGGGTAAGACCCTCCTCTTACAAATGTCTGAATTTGTATACGTCCACACTAACGTGACATACAAAATTCACGGTGTTTGAGGTGTTGATGAATTTAAATGATATTGTTTTGAGGAATCAATATTATTTTAAATTCAAAGTTTTGATCAAATATTTGATCAAAGACAGACCAACTATTAATTTTATTTGTCATAAGGTTAGGTTGACGAGATAAAATTAATGGATAAAATCTCCTCTTAAAGTTTGAATTTGTATACGTCCACACTAACGTGACATACAAAATTCATGGGGATTTTGAGGTGTTGGTCTTGACCAAATATTTTTTGCGATTCTTAGGATTTCAAATGTTTTTCAATCCCCTAGCTGTTATATTATAGAATAGACTTAGTAGTCCCAATTATAATGATTGCAAACAAAAACTTGGACATTAAGGTGGGCTGTTCTCTCAGAATTGAGAACAATAAAGGTGTATTTTATTCATTAGTTGTTGAAACATGTTTAGTGGTGTTATCTACCGATACTTGGTGTGTAGATACGGGAGCCACTGATCAAGTCAACTATATGAAGGAGAAATCACCGTCTACATGGGCACTACTACAAAAGAAGCAGTTATTGCAGTGGGAGATGTTTATCCTCTGACAGGAATAAAACATGGATTTTGAGAAATTGTCTTTACGTACCAAGTTTTAGAAAGAACTTGATTTTAGTTTATAAAACTATTCAAAGAACTTGATATTCTGTCTATTTTGATAACAAAGTTGTTATCAAGAAAAATAGGGAAGTTATCTGTTCTGGTACATTGGTTGGCAATTTATATATTCTAAATCCAAAAACTCTCACGATGCAACAAATGAAAATTAATAACACATCTTCTAACTCTAATAAGAGAAAATAACCTTCAGAAATGAACCAATCATTTCTTTGGCATCTAAGGCTAAGTCATATTAACTTGAGTAGGATTCAAAGGCTAATAGTCGATGAACTTGTGGGTTCGTTGGTGGTGGAAAACCTTCCAACCTGCAAGTCTTACTTGGAAGGGAAAATGACCAAAAGGCTTTTTAAGTCTAAGGGGTATAGAGCCAAAGATGTGTTGGAATTGGTTCATTCTGATTTGTGTGAACCTATGACTATCCAGGCAAGAGGTGGTTTCAAATATTTCGTCTCTTTTATAGATGACTATTCGAGATACGTGTACATTTACTTGATGTGTCGCAAGTCTAAGTGCTTAGATAAGTTCAAAGAGTACAGGATGATGTAGAGAAGCGTCAAGGTAAAAGTATCAAGACACTACGGTGAGATCATAGTGGCGAGTACCTCTTAGGAGAGTTTAGAAGTCACTTATCAGAAGTCAGGATTTAATCCCAACTGACTGCACCTGGTACACCCCAACAGAATGGTGTAGTAGAACGAAGGAATAAGACTCTTATGGAAATAGTTAGATCAATGATGAGTTATTCAAAATTACCAAATTCATTTTGAGGATATACTCTGGAAACGGAAGTGAACATAGTACATTCTAAGTCAGAACCCTCTACTCCCATAGAATTGTAGAATGGGCGTAAACCTAGTCTGAAGCATATTCGGTTTTAGGATAGTCCAGCACATATGTTGAAGGGAGACACTGATAAGTTGGAATTAAGAACAGGAGTTTACTTGTTTGAGGATTATCCTAGAGAAATGAAAGGAGGTTTATAGTCCTAAAAATTAGAAGGTCATTGTTAGCACCAATGCCCAATTTTTAGAAGAGGACTATGTAATGAGCCACAAGACCATAAGTAAATTTGTTCTTAAGGAAATAATAAATGACACGTCTAATCTAGTACCAACAGTACAAGATGAGATACCACAAGAAACTGCAATACGTGTCACAAATGATGCACAATTACAGACAGTGCCTCGTCATAGTGGGGGAGGGGGTTGTTAGGAAACCTAAAAGATTCATATTTTGGGGGAGTCTTTGGACTTGATCCCTGGTGAACATGAACCTGATCTCCGGACATATGATGAAGCGCTCCAAGATAAAGATGCAGCATCTTGACAAAGAGCAATGAATACAAAGTCTGGGAGCTTATAGAACCACCAAATGGTGTAAAAGCCATTGGGTGTAAATAGACCTACAATAGAAAAAGAGGGGCAAACGGCAAGGTGGAAACTTTCAAAACAAGGCTTGTTGAAAAAGGGTATCCATTATGAGGAAACTTTTTCACCGGTAGCCATGCTCAAGTCTATCCAGATTCTTTTATCTATTGCTGCTCATATGGATTATGAGATTTGGAAAATGAATATCAAGATAGCATTCCTTAATGGAAGTATAGAAGAAAATATCCATATAAAGCAACCAAAGGGATTCATTGTGAAGGGCAAAGAGCATCTAGTATGTAAGCTTAATCGGTCTATTTATGGACTGAAGTAAAGCTTCAAGGTCTTGGAACATCCGGTTTAATGAAGTAATCCAAACCTATGGATTTATTCAGTGTCCGGATGAGTCTTGTGTATACAAGAAGTGTGATGGAAACGTGGTGGTATTTCTTATACTATAAGTATATGATATTTTTGGTAATTGGAAATAATATCAAAGTGTTGTTGGAAGTAAGGATATGGTTGTCCAAGCAATTCGATATGAAGGACTTGGGAGAATGTGCACATATTCTCGTGATCAAAGTAATAAGGGATCACAAGAAAAGAATGTTGTGCTTATCCCGAGCTTCATATATCGATACAATCCTAGCCCGTTTTAGCATGCAAGACTCCAAGAAAGGTTTTCTATCTTTTAGATATGGAGTAGCTTTATCTAAAGAGATGTCTCCGAAGATATCAAAGGAGATAAAGGACATGAAGGCAGTTCCTTATGCTTCGGCTGTCGGAAGCCTAATGCATGCTATGCTGTGTACGAGAATGGATATCTATTTTGCCATAGGCATGGATAACAGATATCAAAGTAACCATGGACAGGGACATTGGACTACTATAAAGCATATATTGAAGTACCTGAGAAAGACTAGAAATTATATGCTGGTTTACCAAGCAGATGATTTGCTCCTTGTAGGTTACACAGATTTTGACTTCCAATCAGATAGGGACAATAGTAAGTCGACCTCGGGGTTTTGTGTTTACTTTAGGAAGTGAAGTCATAACTATAGTGGAGTATTAAGCATTAGTGTTTTTTCAGACTCCACTATGGAAGCTAAGTATATGGCAGCCTCTGAGGTAGCCATAGAAGCTAAATGACTTAGAAAATTCATGATAGACTTAGATGTGATTCCTGGTTTGCCCAAAAATTATTACAGTGTATTGTGATAATAAGTGGTCTAGTAGCAAACTCGAAGGAACCACGAGCTTATAAGGCAAGTAAACACATAGAGCACAAGTACCACCCAATACGAGACATCGTATAACGAGGAGAAGTTGTTGTCACCTAGATTGCATCAGATGATAACCTGAGAGATCCTTTCACTAAGGCCCTTAATGCAAGAGCTTTTGATGGACATGTTGAAGGGTTGAAAATCAGATGTATGGTAGGGTATATGGCAGCATAGTCTTTTAGTATAAGTGGGAGATTGTTAGAGTGTATACTAAAAGTCTAGATTTTGTATAAACATTTATTTAGAAATAAATAATCACATTGGTCAAATGTCTACATTTATATATTAAGTATAGTTGTTCATTAATTTATATTGTAGATAACATAGTGTATGGTGTCACACACAGAAGATAATGTTATTAGTTCTTTATAAATTATAAATAGTTGCTCACGACTAAGATGAATAGGAACAAACCATTGGAATAGTCGTAGTGTAATTTGATATTAGTTTATCTTGACTATAAAATTACACTAGTACACTCAGAGTGTATTGAGCTGGACCATTTAAGGTAATTTCTTTTTATACTGACTGAATAAAAGAACATAACCTTTGTTATTATGGAAGTGTGTGCTCTTAATCATGATATAATAACAAGCACATATACTCAATATTCATTTCTTTAATTTATCAAAGGGTGCGATTTAGTTCGATAAATCAATAGGCTCGATAAGTTGGGAAATGGTATTATTTATATGGTGTGTTATTGATTATAGAATGAAATTGTGCCTTAGTAATCTAGGTTGATAATGTCCCCAAGAGGAGCTCATAAGGATTGTCATGTAAACCCTACAAGTGGAGTTAGTCCGACATGACAATAAGGTCGAGTGGTACTACTCTTGGAGTTAGATATTAATTAAGTGAGTTGTCAATAACTCATTTAATTAGTGACATTCGATATCTTAAACATAGGGAGATTAACACACTCATGATAAGGAGCCCATATAGTAATATGAGATTGGTGCAGTAGTTCAATAATAACTCTTTAATGGAATGAGATGTTATTGATGAACTCGAGTTGAGTGTTTGGGGCGAACATGGGAAGCTCAAGTTCATCGGGGGACCAAAACTAATTCCTCCTCTCGGTCCCTGTCGTAGCCTCTTATTTATAAAGTCTTATACCCACCCATACCCACCTTCTTACCCACCTTAAGGTGGCCGACCAAGCCTAGCTTGGAGGCCAAGCTAGGGCCGACCAAACCAAGGTGAGTTGGTGGTCGGCCCTAGCTTGAACCCAAGCTTAGGTGGCCGACCAAAATAAATTAAAAGAATTTTATTTTTAAAATCTTTTCTTATGTGGAAGTCATGGTTTTAAAAGGGAGTTTAAAATTTAAATCTTTCCTTTTATAAGTTTTCTACAACAGATTAAGAGAAAGGTTTGATATCTTTCCTTATTTGTAGTTAAAAGGAAGATTTTAATTTTTGATAAAACTTTCCTTTTTGTTACCATCCTCATAATTTTAAAAAGAGAGCTTTAAAATTAAATATTTCCTTTTATATCTTTCTACAAAAGATTAAGAGAAAGATTTGATATCTTTCCTTATTTGTAGTTAAAAGGAAGATTTTAATTTTAGAGAAAACTTTCCTTTTGGTAAATCATCCACATGTTTTAATAAAGATATTTTAATTTATAAAAGTTTCCTTTTATAACCAACAATGGAGGGAATTTTTAAAGAGAAATTTTTATTTTAAAAATTTCTGGAAACAAATTAGGAAGTTTTAATTTTGTGTTTAAAACTTTCCTTGTATGGAGGGATTGAGGTGGCCAACCACATTGATAGAGAAAAGGAAATTATTTTTTAATCAATTAAATTTTCCTTTCTATGACAAAGAAAATAAGGAAGTTTTTATTAAAACTTTCCTTATTTGCCAAGACCAAGGAATATAAAAGAGAGGGTAGAGGTGCCTCACCTCACAACAATATACATCAAGTATTCCTCTCTTCTCTTCCTTGTGGTGGTCGGCCCTCATCTTCTTCCTCTCCTCCTTTTCTTCTTCTTTGGTGGCCAGCGACATCAACTCTCAAGGAGCTTATTGGTGGTCGGACTTTGCTTGGAGAAGAAGTAGAGAAAGAAGGCTTTGTTTCTTAGCATCCCTTGGAGCTTGGTTGGTGGCCGAAGTTCTTCAACTCAAGGAGTATGTTGTTGGCCGAAACTTGCTTAGAGAAGAAGGAAACTTTGGTGGATTCTCGTCTCTGTAGATCGTCACCCACACGACATCCGAGATAAGAAGAGGAATACGGCAGAAGATCGTGAGGTCTATAAGGTATAAAAGGTATAACTAGTTATTAGTTTCCGCATCATAACTAGTTCATCCTTTTATTTAGATCTTGAAATACCAAACACAAGAGGCCAATGAATCTAGGTTATTGAATTTATATTTTCGATTTTGTGTTTCTTTTATTTTTCAAATTTGTGATTCGATTGTTCTTTTTGGTTAAACCTAGGGTTACTATAAGGAGATTAAATATTGGTTTTCTTTGTAAGACTTTGTTTAGGCAGTGGTGGATGCTCCCATACCGAAGAAGGCCAAGTGCCTCGCCACGTTTGACCTGGAAGCTGAACTTTGAAATAAATATTTGATTAAATTTGTAACATAGGTGGATTTGGATTAATAATATTAAGTATCGTTTGCGATCCAAGTCTAAACCTCTAAGAACAGATTGTTGGTGTATTAAGCATCCGATGATCGAACCAATATTTTGATTATGGCAAAGGGTTCAAGTTAAGGTATTTTTTTATCTAACGTGCTTAAATGATGTCTCAAGAAAGTCCTAACTGCGGTTAGGCAAGTGAAAACCCTAGGGGGCGATAACCCTAGGTCCTAGGGGGTGGTAACCTTAGGTGAAGGAAAACCCTGGGGGTGGTAACCCTAGGTCCTGGGGGTGGTAACCCTAGGTAGAGGAAAACCCTAAGGGGTGGCAACCTTAGGTCCTAGGGGGTGGTAACCCTAGGTGAAGGAAAATTCTAAGGGGGTAACCTTAGGTCCTAGGGGATGGTAATCCTAGGTGGAGAAAAATCCTAGGGGGCGGTAACCCTAGGTCCTAGGGGGTGGTAACCCTAAGCTGAAAGTTCAGTCGGTCTGGAGGATCGAACTAGCATCAAGTAATCTCTCCTGTGGGGAGTAGGTTTGGACGTGTTCTCCACAGAGGGAACAGTAGGCGTCGGGTCGACCTAGGGTTTCCGGTTGGAAATCCGAAGTCAGATCCAGGCAGTCTGATGACTGTCGATCACTTGATTTATCATGTTTATATATGTTCTTACTGTGTCTTGCAAGGTATGTTGTTTTGGGACTAACGTGTCTTGCAGGTAGAAAAGGAACAAGCTAAGCCTTGGATGAACAATGTCCGAGGCGCCTCCATGGAGCATGGAGGCACCTCGGGTGCAAGGCTAGAGCTATCTGCGAAGTGAGCTTAGAGGCGCCTTAGAGGACAGTGGAGGCGCCTTGGACTGCTTCTTGGAGGCGCCTCCATGGGGCATTGGAGGCACCCTCAGGCTGATAAGTGGCAGCGGCGAGAGCCCATCGACAACGAGGATTACGGGATAAAACTTCGGCTTGGAGGCGCCTCCATGGGGCATTAGAGGCGCCCTTAATGAAGTATTTAAGTAGGTCTCGAGGCAGCAGCAAGACAATCAATTCTCAAGCTACCTTTCTCCTGTGTGCTACTAACAAGACGACTCAGAAGTGCTACGATAAGTTACCGACGATCCGGAGTTGCGATTCTTTAATCTTTTGTCGTCGGTATAATTTTTCAGTTTATTTTATTATAATCCTTATTGTACTTCAGTTGTAATATCTCTCGATATTATAGTTGTTGCCCATCGAAAGCGATCAACGATCGTGGGCCTTGGAGTAGGAGTCGTCACAGGCTCTGAACCAAGTAAATACTTGTGTTCACGTTTGTTGTCTTTTATTTTCGCTGCTTTAACTCGATAGTTTTACAAATCCGAAACGTGTGAAAGCCACGAGCGCTATTCACCCCCCCTCTAGCGTGATCTCGATCCAACACAGATAAGTTGAATTTGGAATCAATAATGTTAAGTTCAATTTGCGATACCAAATTTAATTTCTAAAGAACATAATAGGTTGTTAGAAATGGTTCAGGACTTATACAAAATTTTTGTACAGGGGAACCGGTACGATATTCCCAGTAGCAACCAATAGAATCACCTTGCGCAACTCATTCCAGAGCTTGTAGAACGAGGCATTGTGTGGCCCATGCACAATGTGAGCTCATGGAACATTGTATCAAGAACCTACTCGAATGAGAAGAAATCTCATTCCCTACAAGGCTGCCTCAACCGAAGCTTCACCTCGACGCCACCACCAACATTTAGACATAAAAGAGTTGGATTGGCATGGCTACAATAATCCCCCAAAAGAATCAATCAACAAATGTTGAAAAATGGAAGAGGAACAAGAAGAGCACTATGGCAGTGCATGCGAAGAAGATATTAGGGCAGGGTGAAGGGTCGCGTTAGTGCTGGGGGCCAAGGAGGCAAAGATACGAAGAGAAGATCAATTTATTGGAGTCAATCGCCTCACAACCAAAATCGATTTGTTATTTTATAAAGGAGGTGAAGGGATGTGGCGAGGAAATTTTGGGCATGAAGAGGGAGTGGGGGTGCCGAGAGCTCGAAGAGGGGACAGAAAGGGGAAGGTATGGGGCGGTGATGGGGAGCAGTGTTGATAAGGTTGTGGGGCTTTCGAGGCTTGCAGGGAGGGTTGGGATTTTGACTTAGACTTTTTCATTGATCCTGTAATAAGGGCAATACCTTTCTCAGTTTAACTGGAGTTAGACTGCTCGTGTAGTTCTAATTCACAAAAGAGTTCATATAATTGAATTTTAGAAAGGTCCCTCGAGACTTTATAGACATCTATGATAGATGCCCATAGAGTTTTAAGAGAACGCATTTAGGGCATGCCTTATTTGGTCACGGTTGTCGAATTGGTTGTTAGGACCGAAAAGTAGCTAGAGGGGGGGGGGGTGAATAGCTCTTCGCGTGCTCGTTGCTCGGCGTTGCTTGTTTCTTCAAGGATGCGCAGCGGAAATACAAAGAAACAAATTCAAACACGCTAACACTTGGATTTTACTTGGTATCCACCTCCATGGGAGATGACTAATCCAAGGATCCACACAACGCACGCACCCTCCACTAATGAAACTCTCCTTTATGGTAACTACCAAGGGCGGAGAAGCCCTACAAAACTCAATACAAGAAGAAGAAAGGGTAGTAAAGAAATACAAGCTTACAAGCTTACAATGAGTGCACAAACCCTAACCCTAGTTTCTTCTTCTTGCTTTGATCCGCCTCTTGACTTGGAAGAGCCTCCAAGAACCTTCAAGAACTGGCGATCTCGATCTTGAGAAGAGTTGTGGAGGAGCCGGTGAAGATCTGAAATGAATCGGAAGTGCTTACCGAAGACAACGCTCGCCTGCGGCTCAAATACGACGCAACGGCCGGATCCCAATCGATCCGATTATTCCCAATCGATCGGGAGGCTTTGGATCGATCCATGGATCGATCCGAGGCGCCTTGGAATGCTCGGATCGATCCACCGATCGATCCAGCGCTATCGCGCGGGCAAAGAAGCCCCAATCGATCCACCGACGATCCAAAGGCTTTCGTCATTGAAGGTGCGGATCGATCCACCGATCGATCCGCAGGGTTTGAATCGATCCACCGATCGATCCAGAGCTTGGTTTTTCCCAAACCAAGTCCTAAACCTCCCAAACCAACATCCGGTCAAACTTAACCTGTTGGTACGTCATGCCTAGCATCTAGTCACTCCCTTGACCTGCTAGGACTCCCTCACCAAGTGTCCGGTCAATCCCTTTGACCCACTTGGACTTTTCTTTCATGCCAAGTATCCGGTCACTCTCTTGACCTACTTGGACTTTCACCTAGCTTCACTCACTAGGGTTTTCAATCTGCCTAGCTTCACTCACTAGGTCTTTCACCTGGCTTCACTCACCAGGATTTTCATACTGCCTAGCTTCACTCACTAGGACTTTCACCTGGCTTCACTCACCAGGATTTCCATCTGCCTAGCTTCACTCACTAGGACTTTCACCTGTGCTTCACTCACCAGGATTTCCATCCTGCTTGACTCACTCTTCTTCATTCACACCGATCAGAATCTCCCCATATGAACAACTGCACCTGCATTGTCCATGTGTCTACATGTATTGTCAAACCTCGAAACTATGACCAAGACTCAAGCTTGGTCAAACCAGTCAACCTTGACCTAAGGGATATTGCACCAACAATCTCCCCCTTTTTGATGTTTGACAATACCTTTAAGTTTGGACCATTCTGAGTTAAGCTAATCCCATAGCCTTAACTCCATTCATGCCAAGGTATGAATGTTGGTTCCCTTCATTCTCCCCCTATGACCTCCCCCATAGGTAATGAAGGTCTAACTTAAACCACACATTCTCCCCCTATTGGCACACATCAACCCATCTTTGAGCACACATTAACCCGTGCCTCAATTTTGGGCACTCTTCAACAAATGCCCCATTTTTGAAAACTCTCCCCCTGAAGAGTTGCTCATCGTTGTTCACAACTTCACTCGTTGTGACCAACACGATAATGGAGGACCCATACCCTTCATTAACCTTAACCCTACATTCTCCCCTAATGTAGGCAAATGCCCATCCTTGAGCATTATCCACTTGAAGCCACTTGAACAATGAGGATATCCACTCCCCATTAAAGTTCAAACGCTCAACCTTGAGCATGTTCTTAACGGAAGGTTGACCACCTTCCAAGGTTCATGAAAAATAATTTTCATGTCTTTAAAGAGTCCCTCCCCCTAAAGACATGGTGATAACTTCTGTCATTGCACCAACAATGACTTGGAATCCCCAAAACTTTAGGAAACCCAATTTTAGAAGTTTTGAGGTTCAAATATTCAAAATTTGAAACAAACCTCAACCTAAACTTCAACTTAGCCTTCCTTAACCACTCCCCTTCATGCTAGTTATTTATGGAAATAATACCAAATACAAGAGGCTTACGTTCTAGAATTTCGAATATGTTTTTTCGATGTTGTGTTCTTTTGTTTTTTCTTTTCCTTGTGATTTGATTGTTCTCTTTGGTTAACCTAAAGTTATTTTAGGAAATTAAATATTAGCTTTCTATAAAAGGTTTTGTCTAGTCGGTGGTGGTTGCTCCCATATCCAAGAAGGTCATGTGCCTCGCCACGTCAGTACTGGGAACCAATTATGGAAATTAATATTTAATGGAATTAATAACTTAAGGAGACTTGGGTCGAATGTGTAAAGTTCCGCAGGAGATCCAAGTCAAAACCTAAAAGAACAAATAGATTAAGTTTTGGATCAAACGTGTTAAGTTCCGCAGGCGATCCAAAATTTAATTTAAAAGAACACATGGTAGCTAGGAAAAGGTTCAGACCTTTGTACAAAATTTTTGTACAGTGGAACCTATAATTTAAAGGTATAATTTCAATTATTATGTGAAAGATATTTTAAAGAGATTAAAATTAAAATATCTCTCTTGTAAAAGATCTACAAAAGATTAAAGAAAGAGATTAGATCTATTTCCTTATTTGTAGATTGGAGAGATGTTTTATTTTCTCTTTAAAATTATTCACATGTTAATAAAATTAAAATTATAGAAATTTCCTTTTATTAACCATGAAGAGATTTTTAAAGAGAAATTTTATTTTTTAAAATTTCCGGAAACAAATTAGGAAGTTTTAATTTGTTGATTAAAACTCTCCTAATTTGCTCTTTTGATTGTGGCCGGCCATCACAAGTTGATTGGGAAATTTTATTTTATTTTTCTCAATTAATTCATGTCAAGGAAAATTAAGGAAATTTTATTATAATTAAATTTCCTAATTTGCCTAGGCCAAGGAATATAAAAGAAGGGTGAGGGTGCCTTCATTCTATTATTTTCTCTCCCTTTTTCCTTGGTGTGGTGGCCGGCCATTACCCTCTCTCTCTCTTCCTCTTGTGGTGGCCGAACCTCTTCCTCTCCCTTGGAGTTCTTGTGGTGGCCGGATACTACTCGGAGAAGAAGAAGAAGAAGGAGAGAAAGCTAGCATCTCTTGGAGCTTGGTTAGTATTTTGTTTTTCCTCCTTGGTGAAGTTTCCCTTTGTGGCCGAACCTTGCTTGGAGGAGAAGAAGGTGGTTGGTGGTTTCTCATCTTGGAAGATCGTTGCCCACACAACGTCCGAGGTTAGAAGAGGAATACGGTAGAAGATCAAGAGGTTTTTCTACAAGGTATAACTAGTAATTTTTATTTCCGCATCATGCTAGTTATTTATGGAAATAATACCAAATACAAGAGGCTTACGTTCTAGAATTTCGAATATGTTTTTTTGATGTTGTGTTCTTTTGTTTTTTCTTTTCCTTGTGATTTGATTGTTCTCTTTGGTTAACCTAAAGTTATTTTAGGAAATTAAATATTAGCTTTCTATAAAAGGTTTTGTCTAGTCGGTGGTGGTTGCTCCCATATCCAAGAAGGCCATGTGCCTCGCCACGTCAGTACTGGGAACCAATTATGGAAATTAATATTTAATGGAATTAATAACTTAAGGAGACTTGGGTCGAACGTGTAAAGTTCCGCAGGAGATCCAAGTCAAAACCTAAAAGAACAAATAGATTAAGTTTTGGATCAAACGTGTTAAGTTCCGCAGGCGATCTAAAATTTAATTTAAAAGAACACATGGTAGCTAGGAAAAGGTTCAGACCTTTGTACAAAATTTTTATACAGTGGAACCTATAGGTTTTCCGAGTAGCAACCAACAATTATTGTTGGAGTGTATACTGAAAGCCTAAGCTTTGTAAACATTCATTATGAATAAAGAATCACATTTGGTCAAATTTTCTACATTTAGTTGTAGTTGTTCAATTAATTTATAACGTAGATAATATAGTATGTGGTGTCACATACAGAAGATGATATTATCAGTACCTTATAAATTATAAACAGTAGCTCACGACCAAAATGGAAAGGAACAAACCATTAGAAGGTCGTAGTGTAATTAGGTATCAGTTTATCTTGACTGTATAATTACACTAGTACACTCAGAGTGTTTTGAGTAGGACCATTTGAGGTCGTTTCTTTTATACTGACTTTATAAAGAAACAAAGACCTCGGTTATTATGGAAGTGTGTGCTCTTAATCCTAATATAATAACAAGCACACATATTTGATATTTATTTCTTTAATTTATCAATGTGTGAGATTTAGTTCGATGAATCAATAAACCCGATAAGTTGGGAAATGGTATCACTTATAGTGTGTGTTGTTGATTATAGAAGGAAACCGTGTCCTAGAGATACTAGGTTGATAATGTCCTCAAGAGGAGCTCATAAAGATTGTCATGTTAAACCCTGCAGGTGGACTTAGTCCGACATGATAATAAGGTTGAGTGGTACTACTCTTGGACTTAGATATTAATTAAATGAGTTGTCAGTAACTCACTTAATTAGTGGACATTCGATATCTTAAACACAGGGAGACTAACATACTCATAATAAGAAGGAGCCCAAAAATGTAATTTGGGATTGGTGCGGTAGTTCAATGATAGTTCTCTAGTGGAATGAATTATCATTGATAAAATTAAGTTGTGTGTTCGGGGCGAACACGGGAAGCTTAATTTTATCGGGAGACCAAAACCAATTCCTCCTCTCGGTCCCTATCGTAGCCTCTTATTTATAGAGTTCTATACCCACCTATACCCACCTTCTATACCCACCCAATAGGGGCCGGTCAAGCTAGCTTGGGAACAAGCTAGGGCCGGCCTAGGTATAAAATTGGGTGGCCGGCCCTAGCTTGAACCCAAGCTAGTAGGGCCGGCCAAATTAAATTAAAAAGGAATTTTAATTTTAATTTTTATTATTATGTGAAAGATATAATTTAAAGAGAATTAAAATTAAAATATCTCTCTTGTAAAAGATCTACAAAAGATTAAAGAAAGAGATTAGATCTCTTTCCTTATTTGTAGATTGGAGAGATGTTTTATTTTCTCTTTAAAATTATTCACATGTTAATAAAATTAAAATTATAGTAATTTCCTTTTATTAACTATGAAGGGATTTTTAAAGCGAAATTTTATTTTTTAAAATTTCCGGAAACAAATTAGGAAGTTTTAATTTGTTGATTAAAACTCTCCTAATTTGCTCTTTTGATTGTGGCCGGCCATCACAAGTTGATTGGAAAATTTTATTTTATTTTTCTCAATTAATTCATATCAAGGAAAATTAAGGAAATTTTATTATAATTAAATTTCCTAATTTGCCTAGGCCAAGGAATATAAAAGAAGGGGTGAGGGTGCCTTCATGAGATACAACCTCTATTATTTTCTCTCCCTCTTTTGTTCCTTGGTGTGGCCAACCATCCTCTCCCTCTCTTCCTCTTGTGGTGGCCGAACCTCTCTCCCTTCCTTGGAGCTCTTGTGGTGGCCGGATACTACTTGGAGAAGAAGAAGAAGAAGGAGAGAAAGCTAGCATCTCTTGGAGCTTGGTTAGTATTTTGGTTTTCTTCTTTGGTGAAGTTCTTCCTTTGTGGCCGAACCTTGCTTGGAGGAGAAGAAGGTGGTTGGTGGTTTCTCATCTCGGTAGATCGTTGCCCACACAACGTCCGAGGTTAGAAGAGGAATACGGTAGAAGATCAAGAGGTTTTTCTACAAGGTATAACTAGTAATTTTTATTTCCGCATCATGCTAGTTATTTATGGAAATAATACCAAATACAAGAGGCTTACGTTCTAGAATTTCGAATATGTTTTTTGGATGTTGTGTTCTTTTGTTTTTTTCTTTTCCTTGTGATTTGATTGTTCTCTTTGGTTAACCTAAAGTTATTTTAGGAAATTAAATATTAGCTTTCTATAAAAGGTTTTGTCTAGTCGATGGTGGTTGCTCCCATATCCAAGAAGGCCATGTGCCTCGCCACGTCAGTACTGGGAACCATTTATGGAAATTAATATTTAATGGAATTAATAACTTAAGGAGACTTGGGTCGAACGTGTAAAGTTCCGCAGGAGATCCAAGTCAAAACCTAAAAGAACAAATAGATTAAGTTTTGGATCAAACGTGTTAAGTTCCGCAGGCGATCCAAAATTTAATTTAAAAGAACATATGGTAGCTAGGAAAAGGTTCAGACCTTTGTACAAAATTTTTGTACTGTGGAACCTATAGGTTTTCCGAGTAGCAACCAACAATTGGTATCAGAGCTAGGGTTTTGCCTCTGTGTATTTGGTATTTAGTTTAATTATGCACATGTCATACATAATTTAGGCAGGTTAATAGTAGGATGCGCTAACTTTGTGGATGCAGGATCCAACTATTATGGCTTTTAGTTATTATGTGTGTGATTGGACCCTTGGACATGTCAAGGGCATTTAAATGTGTGTGCATGATTGTATTCAAATACAGCAGGAGCTGTATTTAGTTTTATTAGGATTTTATTTTTGATCTAGATACATATACATTCCTTTTATGGAATATAGGATCAAAATGTAAAATTTTATTTATGTCGCGGATCGAATCTTGCAAAGCGTGGAACCTTCTAAGGACCAGAGGCGCAATATGGCAGCAACTTGGGATGACAACACACGGAGGAAAACTAGAGATAAAAGCCATAATAGTTGAAAATTAGGAAAATTAGTTTCTCTATTGCTTTTATATTATGCTGTGTGTGCATGTTAGTTTACAAGTAAAGTAGGCTAGCATAGTTAAAATTCCTCATTTATAAATAACTAAGTGGGAGAGGGATTTTTAAATAAATCCCATGGTCTCCATTACTGGTTTGTAAGTGAAGCAAACAAGCTTGCGCGTTGGCTCTGAGTGCCTTCCTCCATAACGGATGAGCTTGTTTGCGGATCACTAGAACAGACTTCCATTTTTGGATGACTATAGGAAGTTAATTAAGAGCGTGTGATCTTCCCCAACGGAAGGGGCATAATCTTATTAATGGACTTAGTGTCAAGTAATGGTATACACTTAGACACATCTAATAGTATCCTCCCCAACGGAGTCACTGCTATTATTTGTGTGACCAAATGATACCAACTATTAATTTTATTTGTCAAAAAGTTAGGTTGACAAGATAATAAAATTAATGGGTTAAAACCCTCCTTTACAAATGTTGAATTTGTATACACACTAACGTGGCATACAAAATTCACGGTGTTATGAGGTGTTGGTTAATTTAAAATAGTATTGTTTGAGGAATCAATATTATTCTAAATTTAGAGTTCGACCAAAAGTTATTTGTGATTCTTAGGATGTCTTTCAACCCATTGTCCATCATACTTCAACAGAATAGACTTATTGGACCAAACTACATAGATTGGAAAAGAAACCCGGACATTGTTCTTAAAGCTATAAATATGTACTGATCGAACCTTGTCCTGATGCACCCATCGGTGAATCTACCCAAGAGGAGATTGAATATCATAGGAAATGGGTAGATGAGATGGCGCGGTGTTACATTTGGCTTCAATGTCAAATGTATTGCAACATCAACATCAAGATTTACCAACACCTATGATATTATGAACAATCTCAACGAACTCTTTGGTCATCAGGATAGGGCTTCTAGGCAAGAAGCCATGAGAAAGATAATGACACCACCATGCAAGAGGGTACTCCTAAGGGATCATATCCTAAAGATGATGGCTTATCCGAACGAGATACAGCTTGGAGGAGAAATTGATGGGGAAACCCGGATCGATATGATCCTCAAACGCTACCTAGAAGTTTTGAGCAGCTCCTCAACTATAATATGAATAAGAGGGTTTATTCATTAGCGGAACTACTGACGGAACTTCAAGCGCAGAAGGATTATTTCGTCACAATGCTCAAATTCACTATGTTGAAAATGGTTGTAAACCGAAAGGAAAGAAGAAGAAGAAACAAGCTGGTTCAGCAAAGAAAGTGAATAAATCTCAGAGTACGGGATTTAAAGCTGGAATGAAGAAGCCGAAGGGCAAGTGCTTCATCTGTAAGCAGGCAGGACATTGGAAGGCGGACTGTCCTCGTAGGAACCAAAACAAAGGTATATCTCATACTCTAGTTGTTGAAACATGTTTAGCGGTGTTATCTACCAACACCTGGTGTGTAGATACGGAGCCACCGATCATGTCTCTGCAGGGGTTCCAGGAAACCCGACGACTATCTGAAGGAGAAATTACCGTCTACATGGGCAATGCTACTAAGGTGGCAGCTGTTGCAGTGGGAGACGTTTACTTATTTTTTAGTAGAAATAGAAATTTGATTTTAAGAAATTGTCTTTATGTACCCAGTTTTAGAAAGAATTTAATTTCAGTTTCTAAACTGTTTTTAGATGGATATTCAGTTTCTTTCAGTAACGATGTAGTTATTAAAAGAAATAAAGTGATTATCTGCTCGGTGCATTAGTTGGCAATTTGTATACTTTAAATCCAATTTCTTCCACAAAGCAAAATATGGAAATTTATAACTCATCTTCTAACTCTAATAAGAGAAAAGAACCTTTAAATGAACCAAGCATATCTTTGGCATCTAAGGCTTGGTCATATTAACTTAAGTAGGATTCAGAGGCTTATAGCCGATGGACTTTGAGTTCATTTGAGTTGGAAAATTTTCCAACTTGTGAATCTTGCTTGGAAGGTAAAATGACCAAGAGGCCGCTCAAGGCCAAGGGTATAGAGCCAAAGAAGTGATAGAGTTGGTTCAATTTGTGTGGTCCTATGTCCGTCCAGGCAAGAGGGGTTTTGAATATTTTGTCTCTTCATAGACGATTATTCAAGATATGGATATATTTACTTAATGCGCCCGGAAGTCCGAGTGCTTTGATAAGTTCAAAGAATACAAGGTTGATGTGGAGAAACGACTAGGTAAAAGTATCAAGACACTATGGTCGATCGTGGTGGCGAATACCTCTTAGAGAGTTTAGGAATTACTTATCGAGGCCGGATTCAATCTCAATTGTTCGCACCGAACACCCCAATGTAATGGTGTAGCGAACGAAGGAATAGGACTCTTATGGAGATGGTTAGATCAATGATGAGTTATTCAGAATTACCAAATTCGTTTTGGGGATATGCCTGGAAATAGCAGTATATGTTATGAACTTAGTACCTTCTAAATCAGTTTCTCCCACAGAATTGTGGAATGGGCGAAAGCCCACCTAAGACATATTCGATTTGTAGTCCAAGACATGTGTCAAACCAGATCTCGATAAGTTAGAATCCCATACAGAAGTTTGCGTGTTTGTAGGATATCCCAAAGGAACGAAAGGTGGTTTATTTTATAGTCCTAAAGACCGAAGGTCATTGTTAGCACCAATGCCTAGTTTTAGAAGAAGACTATATAATGGATCACAAGCCCAAGAGCAAAGTTGTTTTAGAAGAACTTAGAGAGGACATGTCTACTTCAGCACCAACAGAGACAAGATGAAGTACCACAAGAGACCGCAACATGTGTCACACATGATACACAACCACGAGAAGTGCCTCGTCAGAGTGGGAGGGTTGTCAGACCGAAAGATTCATGTTTTGGGAGAGTCTTCGACTTGATCCCGGTAAACATGAACCTGATCCACTAACATATGACGAAGCACTCCAAGATATAGATGCAAATCTTGGCAAAAGGCAATGAATTCAAATAGAGTCTATGTACTCTAATAAAGTCTGGAAGCTTGTATGGTATAAAAGTCATTGGATGCAAGTGGATCTACAAAAGGAAAAGAGGGATGGACGGGAAGGTAGAGACCTTCAAAGCTAGGCTTGTTGCGAAAAGGTACACTCGTAAAGAGGGAATCGATTATAAGGAAACCTTTTCACCGTAGCCATGCTTAAGTCTATCCGGATACTCTTATCTATTCTGGTCATATGGATTATGAGATTTGGCAAATGGATGTCAAGATGCTTTCCTTAATGGAAGTCTTGAAGAGAACATTCATATGAAGCAACCAGAAGGGTTCATTGAAAAGGCAAAGAGCATCTAGTGCAAGCTCAATCGATCCATTTATGGATCAAGCAAGCTTCATCTTGGAACATCCGGTTTAATGAAGTAATCCAATCATATGGATTTATTGTCCTGATGAGTCTTGTGTATACAAGAAGTGTAACGAAACGTGGTGGTATTTCTTGTACTATACGAGATGATATTTTGTTAATTGGCAACAATGTCAAGGTATTATCGACGTAAGGGTATGGTTGTCCAAACAATTTGATATGAAGAACTTAGGAGAGTGTGCACACATTCTTGGGATCAAAGTGATAAGGGATCGCAAGAAAAGAATGTTGTGTCTGTCCCAAGCTTCATATATAGACACAATCCTTGCTCGTTTTAGTATGCAGGATTCCAAGAAAGGTTTCTTACCTTTAGGCATGGAATAGCTCTATCTAAAGAGATGTCTCCGAAGACATCAAAGGAGATAGAAGATATGAAAGCAGTTCCTTATGTTCGGCTGTAGGAAGCCTAATGTATGCAATGTTGTACGAGACCGATATCCGCTTTGCCGGGCGGGATGGTCGCAGACATCGAGTAACTCGACAAGGACATTGGATCATGTAGAAGCATATATTAAAGTACCCGAAGGACTAGAGATTATATGCTAGTTTACAAGCAAAACGATCCGCTCCCTGTGGGTTACACGGATTCAGATTTCCAATCGATAGGGATAATAGTAAGTCTACATCAGGCTATGTGTTTACTTTAGAGGTGGAGCCATTTCATGGAGGAGTGTTAAGCGTTCGGACTCAACCATGGAAGTCGAGTATGTAGCAGCCTCCGAGGCACTAAAGAAGCAGTATGGCTCAGAACTTTCTAATGGACTTAGATGTGATTCCGGTTTGCCCAAAATCATCACAATTTATTGTGATAATAGCGGTGCAGTTGCAAACTCGAAGGAACCACGAGCTCATAAGGCAAGTAAACTTATAGAGCGCAAGTACCACCTGATACGAGATATCGTGAAGCGAGGAGAAGTTGTCATCGCCAAGATTACATCAGCAGATAACCCGGCATCCTTTCACTAAGGCCCTTCCTACGAAAGCTTTCGTATGGAGGGAATGGGAATCAAATGTATGGTAGAAGATATGGCAATTAGTCATTAGTATAAGTGGGAGATTGTTGAGTGTATACCGAAGCCTAAGCTTTGTAAACATTCATTATGAATAAAGAATCACATTTGGTCAAATTTTCTACATTTAGTTGTAGTTGTTCAATTAATTTATATTGTAGATAATATAGTATGTGGTGTCACATACAAAAGATGATATTATCAGTACCTTATAAATTATAAACAGTAGCTCACGACCAAAATGGAAAGTACAAACCATTAGAAGGTCGTAGTGTAATTAGGTATCAGTTTATCTTGACTGTATAATTACACTAGTACACTCAGAGTGTATTGAGTAGGACCATTTGAGGTCGTTTCTTTTATACTGACTTTATAAAGAAACAAAGACCTCGGTTATTATGGAAGTGTGTGCTCTTAATCCTAATATAATAACAAGCACACATATTTGATATTTATTTCTTTAATTGTTCAGAACACATCAACCAACAATTGGTCAGCTTAGGCTTTGACCAAATTTGACCAAATGTGTAGATAACATGGCGTGTGGTGCCACACACAGAAGATTATGTTATCAGTTCCTTATAAATTATAAACAGTAGCTCACGACCAAGATGGAAAGGAACAAACCATTGGAAGGTCGTAGTGTAATTAGGTATTAGTTTATCTTAACTATATAATTACACTAGTACACTTAGAGTGTATTGAGTAGGACCATTTGAGGTCGTTCCTTTATACTGACTTTATAAACGAACAAAGACCTCAGTTATTATGGAAGTGTGTGCTCTTAATCCTAATATAATAACAAGCACATATATTTGATCTTTATTTCTTTAATTTATCAATGGGTGAGATTTAGTTCGATAAATCAATAAGCCGAATAAGTTGGGAAATGATATCACTTATAGTGTGTGTTGTTGATTATAGAAGGAAACTGTGTCCTAGTGATCTAGGTTGAGAATGTCCCCAAGAGGAGCTCATAAGGATTGTCATGTTAAACCCTGCAGGTGGACTTAGTCCGACATGACGATGAAGTTGAGTGGTACTACTCTTGGAGCTAGATATTAATTTAGCGAGTTGTCAGTAACTTACTTAATTAGTGGACATTTGTTATCTTAAACACAGGGAGACTAACACACTCATGATAAGAAGGAGCCCACAATGTAATTTGGGATTGGTGCGGTAGTTCAATAATAGTTCTCTAGTGGAATGAATTATTATTGATAAAATTAAGTTGTGTGTTCGGGGCGATCACGGGATGCTTAATTTTATCGGGAGACCAAAACCAATTCCTCCTCTCGGTCCCTATCGTAGCCTCTTAATTATAGAGTACTATACCCACCTATACCCACCTTCTTACCCATCCTATAGGGGCCGGCCAAGCTAGCTTGGAGACCAAGCTAGGGCCGGCCATGGGTATGTTCATGGGTGAATTCATGTGGCCGACCCTATTTGTACAGTGGAACCTCTAGGCTTTCCGAGTAGCAACCAACAATTGGTATCAGAGCTAGGGTTTTGCCTCTGTGTATTTGGTATTAGTTTAATTATGCACATGTCATACATAATTTAGGCAGGATAATAGTAGGATGTGCTAACTTTGTGGATGCAGGATTCAACTATTATGGCTTATAGTTTTATGTGTGTGATTGGACCCTTGGACATGTCAAGGGCATTTATATGTGTGTGCATGATTGTATTATAAAATACAGCAGGAGCTGTATTTAGTTTTATTAGGATTTTATTTTTGATCTAGATACATGTACATTCCTTTTATGGAATATAGGATCAAAATTGTAAAATTCTATTTATGTCGCGGATCGAATCTTGCAAAGCGTGGAACCTTCTAAGGACCAGAGGCGCAGCGGAACAAGGAGCAAGATGGATGCGACAGTTAGACCCGGTGGCGGTGGCCAAATATGGCAGCAGCTTGGGATGACAACACACGGAGGACAACTAGAGATAAAAGTCATAATAGTTGAAAATTAGATTTTCTATTTATTGCTTTTATATCTGTGTGTGCATGTTAGTTTACAAGTTTAGTAGGCTAGCATAGTTAAAATTCCTCATTAATAAATAACTAAGTGGGAGAGGGATTTTTAAGTAAATCCCATGGTCTCCATTACTGGTTTGTAAGTGATGCAAACAAGCTTGCGCGTTGGCTCTGAGTGCCTTCCTCCATAACGGATGAGCTTGTTTGTGGATCACTAGAACAGACTTCCATTTTTGGATGACTATAGGAAGTTAATTAAGAGCGTGTGATCTTCCCCAACGGAAGGGGCATAATCTTATTAATGGACTTAGTGTCAAGTAATGGTATACACTTAGACACATCTAATAGTATCCTCCCCATCGAAGTCACTATTATTTGTGTGACCAAATGAAACCAACTATTAATTTGTCATAAAACTAGGTTGACAAGATAATAAAATTAAAGGGTTAAAACCCCTCTTACAAATGATTGATTTTGTATACGTCCACACTAACGTGGCATACAAAATTAACGGTGTTTGAGATAATTTTATTTGTCATAAAGTTACGTTGACAAGATAGTTAATGGGTAAAACCCTCCTCTTACAAATGTTGATTTTGTATACGTCCACACTAATGTGGCATGCAAAATTCACGATGTTTTAAGATGTTGGTAAATTTAAATAATATTGTTAGAGGAATCAATATTATTTTAAATTTAGAAGTCTTGACCAAATATTTGATTAAAGATAGACCAACTATTAATTTTATTCGTCATAAAGTAAGGTTGACGAGATAATAAAATTAAATGATAAAATTTCCTCTTTGAATTTGTATACGTCCACACTAACGTGACATACAAAATTCATGGGGATTTTTAAGGAGTTGGTCTTAACCAAATATTTTTGTGATTCTTAGGATGATGGTCAATCCCTAGCTGATATACTTTAGGATAGACTTAGTGGTCCCAATTATAATTGATTGGAAATAGGATTTGGACATTAAGGTAGACTGTCCTCTTAGAACTAAGAACAATATAGGTGTATTTTATTCATTAGTTGAAACATGTTTAGTGGTGTTATCTACCAGAACCTGGAGTGTAGATACAGATACCATTAATCATGTCCGCAATTCATTGCAGGGTTCCAGGAAACCCGACAACTAAATGAAAATAAAAACACCGTCCACATGGGCACTGCTGTAAAAGTGGCAGCTGTTGCAGTGGGAGATGTTTATCTTTTAATAAAAATAAAACATGGATTTTTGAGTAATTGTCTTTACACACCAAGTTTAGGAAGAACTAGTTTTCAGTTTCTAAACTATTCAAAGAACATGATATTCTGCCTCTTTTAATAACAAAGTTGTTATTAAGAAAAAGAGGGAAGTTATCTGTTCTGGTACGTTGGTTGGCAATTTATAAATCCAATAACTCTCACGATGCAACAAATGGAAATTAGTAACACATCTTCTAACTTTAAGAGAAAGTAACCTTCAGAAATGAACCAATTATATCTTTGGCATCTAAGGCTAGGTTATATTAACTTGAGTATGATTCATTGGTAGCTGATGAACTTTTGGGTTCATTAGTAGTGGAAATCTTTCCAACCTGCGAGTCTTACTTGGAAGGAAAAATAACCAAGAAGCTTTCAAGTCTAAGGGGTATGGAGTCAAAGATATGTTGAAATTGGTTCATTCTGATTTGTGTGATCCTATGACTATCCAAGCAAGAGGTTGTTTCAAATATTTCGTCTATTTTATAGACAACTATTTGATATACGGATACATTTACTTGATGTGCCACAAGTCTAAGTGCTTTGATTAGTTCAAAGAGTATGAGGCTGAGAAATGTCAAGGTAAAAGTATCAAGACACTACGGTGAGATCGTAGTGGCAAGTACCTCTTGGGAGAATTTAGGAGTCACTTATCAGAAGTAGGGATTCAATCCCAACTAACTACACCTAGGTATATCCCAACAGAATGGTGTAGAAAAAGGAAGGTATAGGACTCTTATGGAAATAAGTAGATTGATGATGAGTTATTTAGAAAATTACCAAATTCATTTTAAGGATATACTCTGGAAACGGAAGTGAACATAGTACCTTCCAAAGTCAGAACTCTCTACTAATAGGTGTAAGCCTATTTTGAAGCATATTCGGATTCGGGTAGTCCAGCACATATGCTGAAAAGAGACAATGATAAGTTGGACAGGAATTCACTTGTTTGTGGGTTATCCTAGAGAAATGAAAGTAGGTTTATAGTCTTAAAAATCAGAAGGTTATTGTTAGCATCAATGACCGATTTTTAGAAAAGGACTATGTAATAAACCTCATGCCCATAAGAAAATTTGTTCTTAAGGAAATAATAAAAGACATGTCTAATCTAGTACCAACTATACAAGATGAGATACCACAAGGAAACTGCAACATGTATCACAAATGATACACAATTGCAGAAAGTGCCTCATCGTAGTGGGAGGGTTGTTAGGCAACCTAAAAAGATTTATGTTTTGGGAGAGTTTTTGGACTCGATCCCTGGAGGACATGAACCTGATCTCCGAACATATGACGAAGCACTTCAAGATAAAGATGCAATATCTTGGCAAAGAGTAATGAATAACAGAATTAGAATATATGTATTCTAATAAAATCTGGAAGCTTATAGAACCACCAAATGGTATAAAAGCCTTTGGGTGTAAAAAGGTCTATATTAGGAAAAGAGGGATAAACAGGAAGGTAGAAACTTTCAAAGCAAGGCTAGATGAAAAAGGAAATTTTTTCACTGGTAGCCATGCTTAAGTCTATCCGGATTCTTTTATCTATTTGGCAAGTGGATGTCAAGACAGCATTCCTTAATGGAAGTCTTGAAGAAAACATCCATATAAAGCAACCAGAAGGGTTCATTGCAAAGGGCTAAGAGCATCTTGTGTGCAAGCTCAATCAGTCTATGGACTGAGGCAAAGCTTCAAGGTCTTGGAACATCCGGTTTATCAAAGTAATCTAGACCTATGGATTTATTGAGTAAACGGATAAGTCTTGTGTATACAAAAGGTGTGATGGAAACGTGGTGGTATTTCTTGTACTATACATAGATAACATTTTTGGTAGTTGGAAATAATATCAAAATGTTGTCAGAAGTAAGGGTATGGTTGTCCAAATAATTCGATATAAAGGACTTGGGAGAATGTATATATTTTTGAGATCAAAATAATAAGGGATCGAAAGAAAAAATATATTTTACTTATCCCAAGCTTGATACATCGGAAAATCCTTGCTCGTTTTAAGCATGCAAAACTCCTCGAAAGGTTTCTTACCTTTTATGCATGGAGTGACTTTATCTAAAGATATGTCTCTGTAGACATCAAAGGAGATAAAGGAAATAAAGGCAGTTCTTTATGCTACGGCTGTTGGAAGCCTAATGTATGCTATGCACGAGATCAGAAATCTGTTTTGCCAAGGGCATAGTTAGCAGATATCAAAGTAACCCTGGACAAGGACAGTGGACTGCAGTAAAGCATATATTGTAGTGCCTTAGAGGCACTAGAGATTATGTGCTAGCTTACAAGGCAGTTAATTTAGTCCTTATGAGTTGCATGGATTTTTGACTTCCAATCGGATAGGGACAATAATAAGTCAACCTCGGGGTTTTGTGTTTACTTTAGGAGGTAAAGTCATAACTATGGAAGAGTGATAAGCATAGGTGTTTTTCTGGACTCCACCATAGAAGCTTAGTATATGGCAAGCCTCTGAGGTAGCCATAAAAGCTGAATGACTCAATAACCTCAAGATAGACTTAGATATGATTTCTGGTTTGTCCAAAGATTATTACAATTTATTGTAATAATGTTGGTGCAGTAGCAAACTCGAAGAAACCATAAGTTTATAAGGCAAGTAAACACAATAGAGCGCAAGTACCACCCAATACGAGAAATCATATAAATGAGGAGAAGTTGTTGCCGCCTAGATTGCATCAGGTGATGACCTATAGATCCTTTCATTAAGGTCCTTAAGGCAAGAGCTTTTGATGGGCATGTTGAAGGGTTGGGAATCAGATGTATGGCAACAGATATGGCAGCTTAGTCTTTTAGTATAAGTGGGAGATTGTTAAAGTGTATACTAAAAGCCTAGCTTTTGGTATAAACATTTATATAGAAATAAGAATCACATTGGTCAAATGTCTACATTTATGATAAATGTAGTTGCTCAATTAATTTATATTGTAGATAACATGGTGTGTGGTGCCACACACAGAAGATTATGTTATCAGTTCCTTATAAATTATAAACAGTAGCTCACGACCAAGATGGAAAGGAACAAACCATTGGAAGGTCGTAGTGTAATTAGGTATTAGTTTATCTTAACTATATAATTACACTAGTACACTTAGAGTGTATTGAGTAGGACCATTTGAGGTCGTTCCTTTATACTGACTTTATAAACGAACAAAGACCTCAGTTATTATAGAAGTGTTTGCTCTTAATCCTAATATAATAACAAGCACATATATTTGATATTTATTTCTTTAATTTATCAATGGGTGAGATTTAGTTCGATAAATCAATAAGCCGAATAAGTTGGGAAATGATATCACTTATAGTGTGTGTTGTTGATTATAGAAGGAAACTGTGTTCTAGTGATCTAGGTTGAGAATGTCCCCAAGAGGAGCTCATAAGGATTGTCATGTTAAACCCTGCAGGTGGACTTAGTCCGACATGACGATGAAGTTGAGTGGTACTACTCTTGGAGCTAGATATTAATTAAGCGAATTGTCAGTAACTTACTTAATTAGTGGACATTTGTTATCTTAAACACAGGGAGACTAACACACTCATGATAAGAAGGAGCCCAAAATGTAATTTGGGATTGGTGCGGTAGTTCAATAATAGTTCTCTAGTGGAATGAATTATTATTGATAAAATTAAATTGTGTGTTCAGGGCGAGCACGGGATGCTTAATTTTATCGGGAGACCAAAACCAATTCCTCCTCTCGGTCCCTATCGTAGCCTCTTAATTATAGAGTACTATACCCACCTATACCCACCTTCTTACCCATCCTATAGGGGCCGGCCAAGCTAGCTTGGAGACCAAGCTAGGGCCGGCCATGGGTATGTTCATGGGTGAATTCATGTGGTCTATTAAAATAAAAAGGAATTTTAATTTTAAAATTTTTCTTATGTGGATAATATAATTTAAAAGAGAGTTTAAAAATTTAAATCCTTTCTTTTATAAGATTCTACAAAAGATTAAGAGAAGAGTTAAAATCTCTTTCCTTATTTGTAGATTAAAAGGTTGATTTTAATTTTGGTAAAAACTTTCCTTTTAATTATATTCATGATTTAAAAGAAAGTTTAAAAATTAAAAATTCTCTTTTATTAGTTTCTACAACAGATTAAGAAAAGATTTAATATCTTTCCTTATTTGTAGATTGAAAGGAGATTTTAATTTTTAGAGATAAGTTTTCTTTTTGGAAATTATCCACATGTTTAAAAGAAATATTTTAATTTATAAAATTTCATTTTATTAACCAATCATGAAGGGATTAAAATTATTGGAGAAATTTTTATAAATTTCTAGAAACATATTAGGAAGTTTTAATTTTTGTTTTAATTAAAACTCTCCTTGTTTTGGGGAGAAGAGTGGCCGGCCATTATAATTTGAAAAGAGAAAATTATTTTAATTAAATAAATTTTCCTTTTCAATGGCAAAAGAATTAAGGAAGTTTTTATTAAATTTTCCTTATTTGCCAAGACCAAGGATTATAAAAGAGGGGGTAGAGGAGGCTTCAAGGCTAACAACTCTATTCTATTTTTCCTCTCTTTTCTCCTTGGATGTGGCCGGCCCTTTCTTTCCTCTCCTCTCCTTTGTGTGGCCGAAACCTTCTCATGGTGGAGATAGCTTTGGTGGCCGGATCTAAGAAGGAGAAGAAGGAGAGAAAAGAAGCCTCTTTTCGAGCATCCCTTGGAGCATGGTGGTGGTGGCCGAATCTCTTCATCCTAGGAGAAGTTTTGATGGCCGAAACTTGTAAGGAAGAAGAAGGTGCTAGGTGGTTCTCATCTCGGAAGATCATTGCCCACACAACGTTCGAGGTTAGAAGAGGAATACGGTAGAAGATCAAGAGGTTTTTCTATAAGTTATAACTAGTAATTTTTCTTTCCGCATCATACTAGTTATTTATGGAAATAATACCAAATACAAGAGGCTTACGATTCTAGAATTTTGAATATGTTTTTCGATGTTGTGTTCTTTTGTTTTTTCTTTTCTTTGTGATTTGATTGTTCTTTTCGGTTAACCTAAAGTTATTTTAGGAAATTAAATATTAGCTTTCTATAAAAGGTTTTGTCTAGTCGGTGGTGGTTGCTCCTATATCCAAGAAGGCCGTGTGCCTCGCCACGTCAGTACTGGGAACCAATTATGGAAATTAATATTTAATGGAATTAATAACTTAAGGTGATTTGGGTCGAACGTGTTAAGTTCCGCAGGAGATCCAAGTCAAAACCTAAAAGAAAAAATAGATTAAGTTTTGGATCAAATGTGTTAAGTTCCGCAGGTGATCCAAAATTTAATTTAAAAGAACACATGGTAGCTAGGAAAAGGTTCAGACCTTTGTACAAAATTTTTGTAAACATTTTAGGCTTGACCATCTTCTCTGAGTGTATACTGAAAGCCTAAGCATTGTAAACATTCATTATGAATAAAGAATCACATTTGGTCAAATTTTCTACATTTAGTTGTAGTTGTTCAATTAATTTATATTGTATATAATATAGTATGTGGTGTCACATACAGAAGATGATATTATCAGTACTTTATAAATTATAAACAGTAGCTCACGACCAAAATAGAAAGGAACAAACCATTAGAAGGTCGTAGTGTAATTAGGTATCAGTTTATCTTGACTGTATAATTACACTAGTACACTCAGAGTGTATTGAGTAGGACCATTTGAGGTCGTTTCTTTTATACTGACTTTATAAAGAAACAAAGACCTCGGTTATTATGGAAGTGTGTGCTCTTAATCCTAATATAATAACAAGCACACATATTTGATATTTATTTCTTTAATTTATCAATGGGTGAGATTTAGTTCGATGAATCAATAAACCAAATAAGTTGGGAAATGGTATCACTTATAGTGTGTGTTGTTGATTATAGAAGGAAACTGTGTCCTAAAGATACTAGGTTGATAATGTCCTCAAGAGGAGCTCATAAAGATTGTCATGTTAAACCCTGCAGGTGGACTTAGTCCGACATGATAATAAGGTTGAGTGGTACTACTCTTGGACTTAGATATTAATTAAATGAGTTGTCAGTAACTCACTTAATTAGTGGACATTCGATATCTTAAACACAGGGAGACTAACACACTCATAATAAGAAGGAGCCCAAAAATGTAATTTGGGATTGGTGCGGTAGTTCAATGATAGTTCTCTAGTGGAATGAATTATCATTGATAAAATTAAGTTGTGTGTTCGGGGCGAACACGGGATGCTTAATTTTATCGGGAGACCAAAACCAATTCCTCCTCTCGGTCCCTATCGTAGCCTCTTATTTATAGAGTTCTATACCCACCTATACCCACCTTCTATACCCACCCAATAGGGGCCGGCCAAGCTAGCTTGGGAACAAGCTAGGGCCGGCCTAGGTATGAATTTGGGTGGCCAAGCTAGCAGGGCCGGCCAAATTAAATTAAAAAGAAAATTTAATTTTAATTTTTATTATTATGTGAAAGATATAATTTAAGGAGAATTAAAATTAAAATATCTCTCTTGTAAAAGATCTACAAAAGATTAAAGAAAGAGATTAGATCTCTTTCCTTATTTGTATATTGGAGAGATGTTTTATTTTCTCTTTAAAATTATTCACATGTTAATAAAATTAAAATTATAGAAATTTCCTTTTATTAACCATGAAGAGATTTTTAAAGAGAAATTTTATTTTTTAAAATTTCCGGAAACAAATTAGGAAGTTTTAATTTGTTGATTAAAACTCTCCTAATTTGCTCTTTTGATTGTGGCCGGCCATCACAAGTTGATTGGGAAATTTTATTTTATTTTTCTCAATTAATTCATGTCAAGGAAAATTAAGGAAATTTTATTATAATTAAATTTCCTAATTTGCCTAGGCCAAGGAATATAAAAGAAGGGGTGAGGGTGCCTTCATGAGATACGACCTCTATTATTTTCTCTCCCTCTTTTGTTCCTTGGTGTGGCCGGCCATCCTCTCCCTCTCTTCCTCTTGTGGTGGCCGAACCTCTCTCCCTTCCTTGGAGCTCTTGTGGTGGCCGGATACTACTTGGAGAAGAAGAAGAAGAAGGAGAGAAAGCTAGCATCTCTTGGAGCTTGGTTAGTATTTTGGTTTTCTTCTTTGGTGAAGTTCTTCCTTTGTGGCCGAACCTTGCTTGGAGGAGAAGAAGGTGGTTGGTGGTTTCTCATCTCGGTAGATCGTTGCCCACACAACGTCCGAGGTTAGAAGAGGAATACGGTAGAAGATCAAGAGGTTTTTCTACAAGGTATAACTAGTAATTTTTATTTCCGCATCATGCTAGTTATTTATGGAAATAATACCAAATACAAGATGCTTACGTTCTAGAATTTCGAATATGTTTTTTGGATGTTGTGTTCTTTTGTTTTTTCTTTTCCTTGTGATTTGATTGTTCTCTTTGGTTAACCTAAAGTTATTTTAGGAAATTAAATATTAGCTTTCTATAAAAGGTTTTGTCTAGTTGGTGGTGGTTGCTCCCATATCCAAGAAGGCCATGTGCCTCGCCACGTCAGTACTGGGAACCAATTATGGAAATTAATATTTAATGGAATTAATAACTTAAGGAGACTTGGGTCGAACGTGTAAAGTTCCGTAGGAGATCCAAGTCAAAACCTAAAAGAACAAATAGATTAAGTTTTGGATCAAACGTGTTAAGTTCCGCAGACGATCCAAAATTTAATTTAAAAGAACACATGGTAGCTAGGAAAAGGTTCAGACCTTTGTACAAAATTTTTATACAGTGGAACCTATAGGTTTTCCGAGTAGCAACCAACAATTGGTATCAGAGCTAGGGTTTTGCCTCTGTGTATTTAGTATTTAGTTTAATTATGCACATGTCATACATAATTTAGGCAGGTTAATAGTAGGATGTGCTAACTTTGTGGATGCAGGATCCAACTATTATGACTTTTAGTTATTATGTGTGTGATTGGACCCTTGGACATGTCAAGGGCATTTAAATGTGTGTACATGATTGTATTCAAATACAGAAGGAGCTGTATTTAGTTTTATTAGGATTTTATTTTTGATCTAGATACATATACATTCCTTTTATGGAATATAGGATCAAAATGTAAAATTTTATTTATGTCGCGGATCGAATCTTGCAAAGCGTGGAACCTTCTAAGGACCAGAGGCGCAGCGGAACAAGGAGCAAGATGGATGCGACAGCTAGACCCGGTGGCGGTGGCCAAATATGGCAGCAGCTTGGGATGACAACTAGAGATAAAAGCCATAATAGTTGAAAATTAGTTTCTCTATTGCTTTTATATTATGCTGTGTGTGCATGTTAGTTTACAAGTAAAGTAGGCTAGCATAGTTAAAATTCCTCATTTATAAATAACTAAGTGGGAAAGGGATTTTTAAATAAATCCCATGGTCTCCATTACTGGTTTGTAAGTGATGCCAACAAGCTTGCGCGTTGGCTCTGAGTGCCTTCCTCCATAACGGATGAGCTTGTTTGCGGATCACTAGAACAGACTTCCATTTTTGGATGACTATAGGAAGTTAATTAAGAGCGTGTGATCTTCCCCAACGGAAGGGGCATAATCTTATTAATGGACTTAGTGTCAAGTAATGGTATACACTTAGACACATCTAATAGTATCCTCCCCAACGGAGTCACTGCTATTATTTGTGTGACCAAATGATACCAACTATTAATTTTATTTGTCAAAAAGTTAGGTTGACAAGATAATAAAATTAATGGGTTAAAACTCTCCTTTTACAAATGTTGAATTTGTATACGTCCACACTAACGTGGCATACAAAATTCACGGTGTTATGAGGTGTTGGTTAATTTAAAATAGTATTGTTTGAGGAATCAATATTATTCTAAATTTAGAGTTCTGACCAAAAGTTATTTGTGATTCTTAGGATGTCTTTCAACCCACTGTCCATCATACTTCAACAGAATAGACTTACTAGACCAAACTACATAGATTGGAAAAGAAACCTGGATATTGTTCTTACTGCTGAAAGCTATAAATATGTACTGACTGAGCAGTGCACCTACTGGTGAATCAACCCAAGAGGAGATTGAATATCGTAGGAAATGGGTAAAAGCAGATGAGATGGCGCGGTGTTACATTTTGGCTTCAATGTCAAATGTATTGCAACATCAGCATCAAGATTTACCAACAGCCTATGATATTATGAACAACCTCAACGAACTCTTTGGTCATCAGGATAGGGCTTCTAGGCAAGAAGCCATGAGAAAGATAATGACAACCACCATGCAAGAGGGTACTCTGTGGGATCATATCCTAAAGATGATGGCTTATCCGAACGAGATACTGATCCTTGGAGGAGAAATTGATGGGGAAACCCGGATCGATATGATCCTCCAAACGCTACCTAGAAGTTTTGAGCAGAACTATAATATGAATAAGAGGGTTTATTCATTAGCGGAACTACTGACGAACTTCAAGCAGTGAAGGATTATTTCGTCACAATGCTCAAATTCACTATGCTAAAATGGTTCTACTTAAACCGAAAGGAAAGAAGAAGAAGAAACAAGTCGGTTCAGAAAGAAAGTGAATAAATCTTAGAGTACGGGATTTAAACTGGAATGAAGAAGTCAAGGGCAAGTGCTTCATCCGGGACATTGGAAGGCGGACTGTCCTCGTAGGAACCAAAACAAAGGTATATCTCATGCTCTAGTTGTTGAAACATGTTTAGCGGTGTTATCTACCAGCACCTGGTGTGTAGATACGGGAGCCACTGATCATGTCTGCAATTCCTTGCAGGGGTTCCAGGAAACCCGATGACTATCTGAAGGGGAGATTACCGTCTACATGGGCAATGCTACTAAGGTGGCAGCTGTTGCAGTGGGAGACGTCTACTTATCTTTTAGTAGAAATAAAAATTTGATTTTAAGAAATTGTCTTTATGTACCCAGTTTTAGAAAGAATTTAATTTCGGTTTCTAAACTGTTTTTAGATGGATATTCAGTTTCTTTCAGTAACGATGTAGTTATTAAAAGAAATAAAGTGATTATCTGTTCTGGTGCATTAGTTGGCAATTTGTATACTTTAAATCCAATTTCTTCCACAAAGCAAAATATGGAAATTTATAACTCATCTTCTAACTCTAATAAGAGAAAAGAACCTTCGGAAATGAACCAAGCATATCTTTGGCATCTAAGGCTTGGTCATATTAACTTAAGTAGGATTCAGAGGCTTATAGCCGATGGACTTTTGAGTTCATTTGAGTTGGAAAATTTTCCAACTTGTGAATCTTGCTTGGAAGGTAAAATGACCAAGAGGCCGTTCAAGGCCAAGGGGTATAGAGCCAAAGAAGTGTTAGAGTTGGTTCACTCTGATTTGTGTGGTCCTATGTCTGTCCAGGCAAGAGGGGGTTTTGAATATTTTGTCTCTTTCATAGACGATTATTCAAGATATGGATATATTTACCTAATGCGCCGCAAGTCCGAGTGCTTTGATAAGTTCAAAGAATACAAGGCTGATGTGGAGAAACGACTAGGTAAAAGTATCAAGACACTACGGTCAGATCGTGGTGGCGAATACCTCTTAGGAGAGTTTAGGAATTACTTATCAGAGGTCGGGATTCAATCCCAATTGTCTGCACCTGGAACACCCCAACAGAATGGTGTAGCAGAACGAAGGAATAGGACTCTTATGGAGATGGTTAGATCAATGATGAGTTATTCAGAATTACCAAATTCATTTTGGGGATAGCTCTGGAAACAGCAGTATACGTTCTGAACTTAGTACCTTCTAAATCAGTTTCTTCTACTCCCATAGAATTGTGGAATGGGCGAAAGCCCAGTCTAAGACATATTCGGATTTGGGGTAGTCCAGCACATGTGCTGAAACCAGATGCTGATAAGTTAGAATCTCGTACAGAAGTTCGCGTGTTTGTAGGATATCCCAAAGGAACGAAAGGTGATTTATTTTATAGTCCTAAGACCGAAGGTCATTGTTAGCACCAATGCCCGCTTTTTAGAAGAAGACTATATAATGGATCACAAGCCCAGAGAAAGTTGTTTTAGAAGAACTTAGAGAGGACATGTCTACTTCAGCACGAACAAGATGAAGTACCACAAGAGACGCAACACGTGTCACACATGATACACAACCACGAGACTGTCGTGGGAGGGTTGTCAGGCAACCTGAAAGATTCATGTTTTGGGAGAGTCTTGGACTTGATCCCGGTAAACATGAACCTGATCCACGAACATATGACGAAGCACTCCAAGATATAGATCGGCATCTTGGCAAAAGGCAATGAATTCTGAAATAGAGTCTATGTACTCTAATAAAGTCTGGGAGCTTGTAGAATCACCTGATGGTATAAAAGCCGTTGGATGCAAGTGGATCTACAAAAGGAAAAGAGGGACAGACGGGAAGGTAGAGACCTTCAAAGCTAGGCTTGTTGCGAAAGGGTACACTCAGAAAGAGGGAATCGATTATGAGGAAACCTTTTCACCGGTAGCCATGCTTAAGTCTATCCGGATACTCTTATTCGTTGCTGCTCATATGGATTATGAGATTTGGCAAATGGATGTCAAGACAGCTTTCCTTAATGGAAGTCTTGAAGAGAACATTCATATGAAGCAACCAGAAGGGTTCATTGAAAAAGGCAAAAAGCATCTAGTGTGCAAGCTCAATCGGTCCATTTATGGACTGAAGCAAGCTTCAAGGTCTTGGAACATCCGGTTTAATGAAGTAATCCAGTCGTATGGATTTATTCAGTGTCCGGATGAGTCTTGTGTATACAAGAAGTGTAACGGAAACGTGGTGGTATTTCTTGTACTATACGTAGATGATATTTTGTTAATTGGCAATAATGTCAAGGTATTATCAGACGTAAGGGTATGGTTGTCCAAACAATTTGATATGAAGGACTTAGGAGAGTGTGCACACATTCTTGGGATCAAAGTAATAAGGGATCACAAGAAAAGAATGTTGTGTCTGTCCCAAGCTTCATATATAGACACAATCCTTGCTCGTTTTAGTATGTAGGATTCCAAGAAAGGTTTCTTACCTTTTAGGCATGGAATAGCTCTATCTAAAGATATGTCTCCGAAGACATCAAAGGAGATAGAAGACATGAAAGCAGTTCCTTATGCTTCGGCTGTAGGAAGCCTAATGTATGCAATGCTATGTACGAGACCTGATATCTGTTTTGCCGTGGGCATGGTCAGCAGATATCAGAGTAACCCTGGAAGCATATATTAAAGTACCGAGAAGGACTAGAGATTATATGCTAGTTTACCAAGCGGACGATCTGCTCCCTGTGGGTTACAGTTGATTTCCAATCAGATAGGGATAATAGTAAGTCTACATCAGGCTATGTGTTTACTTTAGGAGGTGGAGCCATTTCATGGAGGAGTGTTAAGCGAAATGCGTATCGGACTCAACCATGGAAGCTGATAGCCTCTGAGGCGGCTAAAGAAGCAGTATGGCTCAGAACTTTCTAATGGACTTAGATGTGATTCTGGTTTGCCCAAAATCATCACAATTTATTGTGACAATAGCGGTGCAATTGCAAACTCGAAGGAACCACGAGCTCATAAGGCAAGTAAACTTATAGAGCGCAAGTACCACCTATACGAGATATCGTGAAGCGAGGAGAAGTTGTCATCGCCAAGATTGCATCAGGAGATAACCCGGCAGATCCTTTCACTAAGGCCCTTAAAAGCTTTCGATCGACATGTGGTGGGAATGGGAATCGGATGTATGGTAGATATGGCAAACAGTCATTAGTATAAGTGGGAGATTGTTGGAGTGTATACTGAAAGCCTAAGCTTTGTAAACATTCATTATGAATAAAGAATCACATTTGGTCAAATTTTCTACATTTAGTTGTAGTTGTTCAATTAATTTATATTGTAGATAATATAGTATGTGGTGTCACATACAGAAGATGATATTATCAGTACCTTATAAATTATAAACAGTAGCTCACGACCAAAATGGAAAGGAACAAACCATTAGAAGGTCGTAGTGTAATTAGGTATCAGTTTATCTTGACTGTATAATTACACTAGTACACTCAGAGTGTATTGAGTAGGACCATTTGAGGTCGTTTCTTTTATACTGACTTTATAAAGAAACAAAGACCTCGGTTATTATGGAAGTGTGTGCTCTTAATCCTAATATAATAACAAGCACACATATTTGATATTTATTTCTTTAATTTATCAATGGGTGAGATTTAGTTCGATGAATCAATAAACCCGATAAGTTGGGAAATGGTATCACTTATAGTGTGGTAGCACCTATACCCACCTTCTATATCCACCCAATAGGGGCCGGCCAAGCTAGCTTGGGAACAAGCTAGGGCCGACCTAGGTATAAAATTGGGTGGCCGGCCCTAGCTTGAACCCAAGCTAGTAGGGCCGGCCAAATTAAATTAAAAAGGAAATTTAATTTTAATTTTTATTATTATGTGAAAGATATAATTTAAAGAAAAATTAAAATTAAAATATCTCTCTTGTAAAAGATCTACAAAAGATTAAAGAAAGAGATTAGATCTCTTTCCTTATTTGTAGATTGGAGAGATGTTTTATTTTCTCTTTAAAATTATTCACATATTAATAAAATTAAAATTATAGAAATTTCCTTTTATTAACCATGAAGAGATTTTTAAAGAGAAATTTTATTTTTTAAAATTTCCGGAAACAAATTAGGAAGTTTTAATTTGTTGATTAAAACTCTCCTAATTTGCTTTTTTGATTGTGGCCGGCCATCACAAGTTGATTGGGAAATTTTATTTTATTTTTCTCAATTAATTCATGTCAAGGAAAATTAAGGAAATTTTATTATAATTAAATTTCCTAATTTGCCTAGGCCAAGGAATATAAAAGAAGGGGTGAGGGTGCCTTCATGAGATACAACCTCTATTATTTTCTCTCCCTCTTTTGTTCCTTGGTGTGGCCGGCCATCCTCTCCCTCTCTTCCTCTTGTGGTGGCCGAACCTCTCTCCCTTCCTTGGAGCTCTTGTGGTGGCCGGATACTACTTGGAGAAGAAGAAGAAGAAGGAGAGAAAGCTAGCATCTCTTGGAGCTTGGTTAGTATTTTGGTTTTCTTCTTTGGTGAAGTTCTTCCTTTGTGGCCGAACCTTGCTTGGAGGAGAAGAAGGTGGTTGGTGGTTTCTCATCTCGGTAGATCGTTGCCCACACAACGTCCGAGGTTAGAAGAGGAATACGGTAGAAGATCAAGAGGTTTTTTACAAGGTATAACTAGTAATTTTTATTTCCGCATCATGCTAGTTATTTATGGAAATAATACCAAATACAAGAGGCTTACGTTCTAGAATTTCGAATATGTTTTTCGATGTTGTGTTCTTTTGTTTTTTTCTTTTCCTTGTGATTTGATTGTTCTCTTTGGTTAACCTAAAGTTATTTTAGGAAATTAAATATTAGCTTTCTATAAAAGGTTTTGTCTAGTCGGTGGTGGTTGCTCCCATATCCAAGAAGGTCATGTGCCTCGCCACGTCAGTACTGGGAACCAATTATGAAAATTAATATTTAATGGAATTAATAACTTAAGGAGACTTGGGTCGAACGTGTAAAGTTCCGCAGGAGATCCAAGTCAAAACCTAAAAGAACAAATAGATTAAGTTTTGGATCAAACGTGTTAAGTTCCGCAGGCGATCCAAAATTTAATTTAAAAGAACACATGGTAGCTAGGAAAAGGTTCAGACCTTTGTACAAAATTTTTGTACAGTGGAACCTATAGGTTTTCCGAGTAGCAACCAACATTCCACACGAAAACACCCTTTTTATGTATACAAATGTATTTTTAGGGGTTTGGAATGGTTACCTAGACTAAAATAGGTTCAAAATGCTGAAAATAAGCTTTCCCAGCCAAAATCAGCAACTTGGATCGATTGGAGTTGGGTTCCAATCGATTGAACCTTTCTGAATCGATCCACTGATCGATTCAGACTTCCTGGATTGATCGGCTGATCGATCCAGCGAGCTTCTGCTCGAGGGAGACTTGCCTTCTGAATCGATCCACGGATCGATTCAGGCACTCCAATCGATCCATGGATCGATCGGAGCTCTGATAGTAGCTGAATTTCAAAATCAGCCAACTTCAGAAACCCCTAGAAAATTCTAAAAAAATCCAAAAATCATGAAATTTCGTGTAGGCATTATTTAGGGCATATACTATCAAGGAAAAATGGTTTTCTATGAAAATACTTCATATTTTCAAATATTGACACAAACTTGAAAACTTGCAAAAACTTTAGTGTTTTTCCTCAAGATTGTGTCTAACTATTCAATGGTGATTACTATCAAAAGATAGCCGTCACCAATGTTTTCCAAAATCATTTTAAAACATTTTCAAAACCAATATCCCACCATGTTCCTTGGGCTTAATGCACATGACTTGTACATTAGCTTTCCCAATAATGGGAAAACACATAACTATGTGTTTTGATGAACCTAAAACTCAAAAGAATGCACTAAATCAACATGTTGAGTTTTGTTCATCATTCTAACATCTCACTTGTATCTATTGTGGACAAAACACATACAAGTCATCTTATAGGTCTTTGTAAGATGTAAAATTTGGTTTAGCCCTATTCTAGGGATCATGCATATCTATCTAGGCATTTTAGAGATATTAGACATCCACCCAGGATGTCACTTGTTAATAAGTGTTGTTAAATGCCATTTGTCCTTAATTACAAGGAATTAAACTTAATGCATGATTATGCTATGGCATACATCAAAATGAAATAACTTTCAAAAGAAAGATTCCTATAATTACATGATGTATGTATGACATGACATGGTATTTTTGTATTTTCATAATAAGGTATGAGTGCAAAAATAAACATGATGTCATGACATATAATGGGCAAACAATCATGTCAAGATTCAGCATAAATAAAATATACCTAAATTACCTTTCTAAGTATCCTTACCCACTTAGCTAACCCCACTTGTTTTAACTTAAAACGTTAAACCTAGATTGCCCTAAATGCTTCAAAGAAATGCCAAAACCTAAATTGACATTTCTATTTCTCTTGATTTGTTTATGCCACTTAAAAATTAAGCATATCCTCAAATGTTGGCATATTCCATTTTTCCTCAAGAATAATCACATAAATCAAGGCCCGGATTGCCTTAAATTTCTAAGAGAATACCAAAATCCCAACTTGGTATTTCTCTAGGTTTTCCCAATTTATGCCATTTTAAGATAAAAACAATTTTTCACCATTAGGCACATTTTATTCTTTCAAGGAGTAAATAATAATTCAATTTCATTTTCAAAGGTTAACAAAAACCTTGAAAATGCTCCTTGAGTGTCAATTTCTTCATGATTGGGTTAACTACCCTTTCACTTAGAGTTGACACTCTCTAACCCATTTATGGGGTAGAGAAAATGCTCCTAGGAACCCAACACCTATTGGTGCTCCTTGGATGCTCTAGGTATTCACTAGGGATAACTTCCCTAGATACCTTCCTAGTGACCTTGTTTGGCTTCTTAGAAGCCTTGGTCACCTTTTCTAGGTCAACTCTAGGGATAGCCTCCCTTGTGACCTTGTTGGTGACTTTCTTAGACTTCTTAGAAGTCTTAGTCACTTTGGTTGCAAAGATACTTCTAGGGATATCTTCCCTTGTATCCTTGACTTGACCTCTAGACTTAGGGTTTGTTCCATAACTATATGGAACCCTATGATAACTAGGCACATCCTTTTTAGCTTTGGGTTTGTATCCCAAACCTCTATGGTCATTGGATGGCTTTTGCACCCCTAAACCTAGGTTATGCTCATTTTGCCCTAATAGGATATTTTCCAATCTTTTTAGGGTCTTTTCTAATTTATCAAGTCTTGACCTCAAGACTTGATTTTCCCTTACTGAGTCCTTAGTATTTGATTTTTCATTTGATCCATGAGCATTTTTATTCTTGGGCTTGTATCTATTATCCTTAGTGTTTTTGCCCAAATGTCTATCTACCTTCCTAACCTTAGGTTGGGTAGTCTTGGCATATAGGGCCACATGCTTTTCCTTAATGCCCTCATGCTTTCTATTCTTATGGTAAATTGCATTAAAATGATAAAAATTTGAACTATCATGCTTTTTACCATTATGCAAGGGAATAGGCTCAATGAAAGTTACCTTTCTTTTTACCTGAGGGGCTCCCCCTTGAATTGAGCTTCCTCCTTGAGCCTTGACCATCTTCTTCCCCTTGGGGCATTGACTTCGGTAATGTCCCTTTTGATTGCAAGAGAAGCATATAATATGCTCCTTGCTCTTCTTTGTATTGGGGATGGTCTCCTTTGGCTTTACCTTGCCCTTTTGTGCCACTTGGCCCTTCTTCTTGGCCAATTTAGGACACTTGCTCTTGTAGTGCCCATGTTCCCTACATTCAAAGCATATAATATGATTTTTATTATTAATTGAAACATTTATACCTTTGCTTGTAGGGGTGACATCTTTTCCTTTGGATCCGGAGGTAGAAGCTTCCTCTTGATCGGACCTTGATTCTCCTCCATTTGATTTTGCTTGACTTGTGGAGGTAGAATCTTCTTCCTCCTCTTTGTCTCTTGACCCGGATGTAGAGGCTTCTCCTTCTTCTTGATCCGGTGTCACCAAGGATTGCTCCCCCTCAATCCTAGAGGTGGAGGCTTCATCATCTTGTACATGGAACAAGGAGTATGCTCCCTCCTTGTTCTCTTCATTGCACTCCCTTGAAGATGAAGCTTCTTCTTGGACTTCTTCTTCGGAGGTTGAGCATCTCTCAACCTCGGAGTCCTCCTCTTGATCTCGCTCCAATGAGTCTCCCTCTTTGGATTCCTCTTGATTCGGTACAGTGGAGGGTTCTTCATGGATTGTTGCCAATTTGCTCCAAAGCTCCTTGGCATCGTTGAATTCTTCGATTTGAGCCAAAATGTGGCTAGGCAATAAGTTGACCAAAAGCTTGGTCACTTTATCATTTGCCTCGCTCCTTTGAATTTGCTCCAAGCTCCATTTGCTTTTCTTGAGAAGCTTGCCCTTGGAGTTTGTTGGAGCTTTGAAGCCTTCCATTAGAGCAAACCATTGCTCTATCTCCATCATAAGAAAATTTTCGATTCTTGATTTCCAAGAATCGAAGCTTGTGGATGTGTACGGTGGAGCCACCCTTGTGTCAAATCCAAGTCCATCTTGGAATTGCATCTTGAAGTTGAGCTTCTTGAAATCTTTGACTTTTGATGAATTTGCTTCAACTTCTTCACCCTCTAGCTCTTCTTGTTATGCTTGACCCTTCCGGCGATGATTCCGGTGAAGAGCGGCCTCGCTCTGATACCACTTGTTAGGACCAAAAAGTAGCTAGAGGGGGGGGGTGAATAGCTCTTCGCGTGCTCGTTGCTCGGCATTACTTGTTTCTTCAAGGATGCGCAGCGGAAATACAAAGAAACAAATACAAACACGCTAACACTTGGATTTTACTTGGTATCCACCTCCAAGGGAGATGACTAATCCAAGGATCCACACAACGCACACACCCTCCACTAATGAAACTCTCCTTTATGGTAACTACCAAGGGCGGAGAAGCCCTACAAGACTCAATACAAGAAGAAGAAAGGGTAGTAAAGAAATACAAGCTTACAAGCTTACAATGAGTGCACAAACCCTAACCCTAGTTTCTTCTTCTTGCTTTGATCCGCCTCTTGACTTGGAAGAGCCTCCAAGAACCTTCAAGAACTGGCGATCTCGATCTTAAGAAGAGTTGTGGAGGAGCTGGTGAAGATCTGAAATGAATCTGTGAAGTGCTTACCGAAGACAACGCTCGCCTGCGGCTCAAATACGACGCAACGGTCGGATCCCAATCGTTCCGATTATTCCCAATCGATCGGGGAGGCTTTGGATCGATCCACGGATCGATCCAGAGCGCCTCTGTGCTCTGGAAAAACACCTGGATCACGGATCGATCCAGCGCTTATCGCGCGAAGCAGCAGCGTCCCAATCGATCCACTGATCGATCCAAAGGCTTTCTGTTCGCTGGGAAAGGTCTGGATCGATCCACTGATCGATCCAGAGGCTTTTTGTTCACTGGGAAAGGTCTGGATCGATCCACTGATCGATCCAGAGCCTGGTTTTTCCCCAAAACCAAGTCCCAAACCTCCCAAACCAACATCCGGTCAAACTTAACCTGTTGGTACGTCATGCCTAGCGTCTAGTCACTCCCTTGACCTGCTAGGACTCCCTCACCAAGTGTCCGGTCAATCCCTTTGACCCACTTGGACTTTTCTTTCATGCCAAGTATCCGGTCACTCTCTTGACCTACTTGAACTTTCACCTAGCTTCACTCACTAGGGTTTTCAATCTGCCTAGCTTCACTCACTAGGTCTTTCACCTGGCTTCACTCACCAGGATTTTCATACTGCCTAGCTTCACTCACTAGGACTTTCACCTGGCTTCACTCACCAGGATTTCCATCTGCCTAGCTTCACTCACTAGGACTTTCACCTGGCTTCACTCACCAGGATTTCCATCCAGTCAGGTATACCTACTTGACTCTTCTTCATTCACACTGATCAGTCCCTGATCAGAATCTCCCCATATGAACAACTGCACCTGCATTGTCCATGTGTCTACATGTATTGTCAAACCTCGAAACTATGACCAAGACTCAAGCTTGGTCAAACCAGTCAACCTTGACCTAAGGGATATTGCACCAACATTGGTGGTCGATTAGGTGAAGACTATTGGGGATATCCTTGATCCTCATATGTAGTTTTTTTACGGTTTCACCATCCAACATTTTTATGTTAAGGAGTTGATTTTAATACAAGTCTCTTTTCATTACCTTTGAGTTATCGTTCATTCCCTCATGTAGTTCGACCAGTTTGTCCTATAATTCTTTTGTATTTTTGAAAGGACTGCCTCGGTTGAGCTCTTCCTTTGCTAGCCCCGCATTGGAGCGTGTTGAGTGCCTTCAAGTCAGTTTACATCTTCTTCTTTATTTCATCCATCCATTTCTCCGGGTCGAGAAGTTCATTGGTTTTATCGATTAGTGTCGTGTAGTCACACCGGATGGGGAACCGAGTTTTTTATGCCTGTCTTGAGGAAAACTTCCATCATCCTTTTTCAGTATGGGAAATCATTGTTATTGAAGAGGGGAGGTCGGACGGTGCTAAAACCTCACTTTGAGACATTTTTCTTGCAAGACAATTTACAAACAGAAAATTTTTCCAAGACTTTATCCTGGGGTAAGTAGTGTGATAGAAGGAAAAAATGAATTATAAAAGAAAAAAAAGTGAATTCTTGATTGGTGGTTGCACCAAATCAAGAGCCCTTGCTCTGATACCAATTGTAGGACCGTTGAGAATGAGAGAGAAGGGGGGGGGGGGGGGGGGGGAATCTAGCCACTTAAAAAATTTTCATTACAAAACCTTTCATAAAATTTAAGTACGCAGTAGAATAAAATAAAGAAATAAAGAAAAAAAGATAATTTTTTTTACTTGATTCGGAGCCCAGTCGACTTCTACTTCAAGATCCGTGATCCCTTGGACCATATCCGTTGGGCAATTCACTAATGATCTCCTCCAAAACTTCACAAGGAGAAATCGAATACAAATGAAGGAGGGAGTAACAACCTTTACACCTCTCCTTAATAAAATAAGTACAATAATCAACTTTACCAACAAGTCAAAGGATTTGAAATTGGAGCTTTCTTGTCGAAGTAGACTTTAGTGTAGAAGTAGAAGAACTTGCACAATCTAAAGTAGCAGTAATGAATGAAGCAATGAGTAAGTCTCTCTGGCTCAGACCTCAAGGGAATCTTTTATATGCAACGCCCTATCGATGAATAAACTATTCCGTCGACTTATCTTATCTGTCGATTGATCATCCTATCTATCAACTGATCCTTGTTCCTTCCTTGTTTGCTCTAATCCGAACCATCTAATCATATAAATCATGTTGTTCCATTGACTGATCAAAGTTATCCGTTGACTAAACCCCATCCCTTTATTTATTTGTCTGATCTGATTTGTCCAATCTCAGAAATTATGTTGTTCTGTCGACTGATCTAAGTTATCCGTCAATTGAACCTCTCTTTCCTTTTGCTAGATCTTGTTGATCTGGCTGATCTCTAAAACCCCTAATCTGTCAATTAATCATCTTGATCCATTGATGAAACATTTTAAAGATTCGTCGACTAAACAATCCTATTTGTTGATGAAGCCACACAGTTCTTGCAAAACATTATTAGCACAGATAATATTTAACCTATAAAATAGAGTTAGCACAATAAATAATGATGCATGAGTATGACAATAATGGTTGTCTTAATCTCAACTTACAAACCTCCTGATCTTTTCAGTTGGATTAACACCTAAGATTTGTCCCTACTAGGATATGACCTTGTTGGACCCTTGACAGTCGACTAGAGGAGGGGGAAGGGTGAATAACCCTGCAAAGAAAAATGAAAAATCTTTCCCAAACTTTATAGCTTTAACAAAATTAACACTTGCATAAAATAATTAAGAGACTAAAAAAGACGGGGCACAACGAATTACTTGGTTACTGTAGGATTGAAAAGAATTTAGATATCTCCATAATGGTATGATATTGTCCACTTTGGGCCTAAACCCTCATGGTTTTACTCTTGGGCTCTATCCAAAAGGCCTCATGCCAATGGAGATATCTTTTCTCTTATAAACCCATGATATTTCCCATGTGTTTTCAATATGATACTATGTTTGCAACCTTGCAACCCCAACAATCCCCCCCCCCTCAAACAAAAGACCACAGGCTTCCCACGTCCGATCCTCGATTCACCAGGTCTTCCCGCCCCTCGGTCCACCTGACCTACTGTTGGTTGGTCCTAGGAAGATCGTACCAGTTCCACTGTACAAAAATTTTATACAAGTGTCAAACCTTTCCTAACAACCTATTGTGTTTTTTATAAATTAAATTCGAAATTGCAAACAGAACTTAACATTATTGGTTCTAAATTTAACTTATCTGTTCTTAATGGTTTAGACTTGGATCGCAAACGATACTTAACATTATTGATCCAAATCCACCTATGTTATAAATTCAATTAAATATTAATTTCAGAAATCGACTTCCAGGTTAAACATGGCGAGGCACTAGGCCTTCTTGGATATGGGAGCAACCACCACTTCCTAGACAAAGTCTTTCAATGAAATCTAATATTTAATTTACTTATATAACTCTAGGTTTAACCAAAAAGAACAATCGAATCACAAATTCAAAAAACAAAAAAAACCCAAACTCGAATCACAAATTCGAAACCTAGAATTATATGCCTCTTGTGTTTGGAATTCATACAAAGAAAAACTAGTATGTGTTGGATCGTAGTGTTCGCTAGAGGGGGGTGAATAGTAAAAAAACATTATCGAGAATACGCAGCGGAAATAGAAAGCAATGCTAACACAGACCAATTTTACTTGGTTCGGAGCCTTTCTCGACTCCTACTCCAAGGCCCGTACTTGTTGAGTGCTTTCGTTGGGCAATCACTAATAGTTCGTAAATAGAATTACAATATCAAGTACAAGAACTATTAAAAGATAATACCGACAACAATAAGAAAGGACACTTGAATCGCAGGTCATCGGAAGAGCTTCACAGCGTCACAGGAGCACAGCAGAGCAGGGAGTAGAAGATCTTATTCTCTGAGTTGTATATAGAAGCTCCACCCTTGACCCTTCTTTTATAGGATGCTCGAGGCGCCCGCAGCCCTTCGGGGCGCCCTGGTGTGACGTAGCAGGCCCAACTAGCGAGCTCCACGTGTCGACGTTACGTCAGGGGATAAAACTTGCCTTCGGGCGCCCGGACCACCTTTCTCCAAAAACTCCTTCTCCTGCAAGACAAGGTTAGTCCGAGGCAATGTATATCCTGCAAAATAAAGTGTTAGCACAGTTTATAATTTAACAAAAAGAGTATTAATTAGATTCCATCTCTCTGAGACCGGAATCTAGTCAAGATATCGACTTAGATTTCCGAAATGATTCTAAGTCGGATCGGCGCCTAAGTTCCCTTCCCGGGAACGCATCCTCACAGTCACTCCCCTCCAGTGACTTACCTTTACTTACCTGCCAGACGTCCGGTCAGCCCTTCAACCCGTCTGGACTTCGTGGCAGCTATCCGGTCAGCCCGTCGACCTAGCTGGACTTTGTGCCAAATGTACGGTCAGCCCTTCAACCCATTTGGATTTCGTGCCAGCTATCCGATCAGCCGTTGACCTAGCTGGGGTTCGTGCCAGACATCCGGTCAACCCTTCGACCTGTCTGGGCTTCTCCTGCACACTCGGTCAGAGTGTTAGATTAACAACAAAATTAACTTAATCTATTTCGTCATTCATCAAAACCTGGGTTAGACCGTTAGTGCTAACCGCACTAATAGTATGATGCGGAAAATAATTACTAGTTATACCTTTCTTTGTAAGCAACAACCTCTTGATCTTCTACCGTATTTCTCTTCTTATCTCGGACGTTGTGTGGGTGACGATCTACCGAGACGAGAACCACCTAAGCTCCTTCTTCTCCAAGCTAGTTTCGGCCATCACAAAAAACTCTAAGAGTGTGAGGTTCGGCCACCACCACCAAGCTCCAAGGGATGCTAGAAACAAAGCCTCCTTTCTCTCTTTCTTCTCCAAGAAAGATCTGGCCACCTTCCAAGCTCCCAAGGATGAAGATGTAACACCCATAGGATCTCTAATAATGCCATATGAATTTTATGCATGATAAAAATAGGCCTTATGTGGATTTTTCCAAAAATAAAAGAAAATAAAACTAAAAAGAGACATGACCAAGGTTTGAACCTTGGACCTCTTAGTAGATGCATGTATGTGTTAACCAGTAGCCCCAGCAGGGGAGTGCTGTTATGAAAGAGAGGGGCATGATAATTAAAGGTAAGGAAAGGCTCCCTCCACTTAGAAGGAAAAGTTAGAGTTTTCTTCTACTACCTTCCATGAGAAGATGGTTTTGCCTTCTTCCTTCATTTAGCATAAATAGGAAAAAGAGAAAGGGAATTTCATTTTTACCTCTCTTCCTCCTTCCTTCTCCCACCGAAATCCCAAGCCTCCTCTTCCTCATTGCCGAAATCAAACAAGAGGTCTTCTTCCTAGGAGAACTTCACAAGCAAGGTTACTTTTCATTATAAACCAAGCGAAAGGAGGTAAGTATCCCCTCACCTGCAGTACAAGTAGTTTAAGACGTTTCTATGCTTATAGGTTACTTGAAAACTAAGATCTTGCCATATGAGTTTCGGGCATGATGAGGTTAAGGGACTATCTATGGATGTTAAAAGTTTTTATGCTTCATGTTGTTGGAAAATTTGGAATCCTACTCATTTAAGGTTTCGGCCAAGATGTGACAAGAGGTCTAGAGAAAAGTTTGAAACCTAACTATGCTTGTTTTATGCTTCCACATGATGTATGATTTTCTATACCATGTTAGGTTAAATTTCCATGTCTTATGTTGCCTCAAAAACCTAGAAGCTTATCCTTAGGTTTCGGCCAAGGAAAGAAAAAGGAACTAGAGAAAGTTTTAAACCTAACTACGCTTGTTTTATGCTTCCACATGATGTATGATTTTCTATACCATGTTAGGTTAAATTTCCATGTCTTATGTTGCCTCAAAAACCTAGAAGCTTATCCTTAGGTTTCGGCCAAGGAAAGAAAAAGGAACTAGAGAAAGTTTTAAACCTAACTATGCTTGTTTTATGCTTCCACATGATGTATGATTTTCTATACCATGTTAGGTTAAATTTCCATGTCTTATGTTGCCTCAAAAACCTAGAAGCTTATCCTTAGGTTTCGGCCAAGGAAAGAAAAAGAAACTAGAGAAAGTTTTAAACCTAATTTATGCTTGTTTTATGCTTCCGCATGATGTATGATTTTCTATACCATGTTAGGGTAAATTTCCATGTCTTATGTTGCCTCAAAAACCTAGAAACCTTACCTTTAGGTTTCGGCCAAGGAAAGAAAAGGGGACTAGAGAAAGTTGTAAACCTAAACTATACTTGTTTTATACTTCCTTATGATGTATGATTTTCTATACAATGTTAGATTGAATTTCCATGTCTTAAGTTGCATGAAAAACCTAGAAACCTTACCTTTAGGTTTCGGCCAAGGAAAGAAACGGGGCCTAGAGAAAGTTGTAGACCTAAACTATGCTTGTTTTATGCTTCCTCATGATGTATGATTTCCTATACAATGTTAGGTTAAATTTCCATGTCTTATGTTGCATGAAAAACCTAGAAATCCTACTTTGAGGTTTCGGCCAAGGTTGAATGTTAGAGTTAGAACCTCACTTATGGTTACCAAGGGACTCACTTGCTATGCTATGTAGGTTGCAAAAGTTTCATGCTTTAAATTGATTAAAGAAAAATTTAAAACATGCCTTCATGTTTCGGCCAAGATAAGAAGAATGAGGTTAAGAAGCTACCTAGGGTTCCTAAGGTCTTACATGTTATGATTAATGATTATGAGGACTTAGGTAATTGATTTCATGTCTCCATGTTGTTTGAAAATCTATGATGTATGTTTATATGTTTCGGCCAAGCATGATTTAGGGCTTGTAAGAAGTTTCAAAACCTTAACCATGCATGATGTGGACTCTTATGATATGATATGAATTTTATGTCACCATGTTAATTGTTATATGCACTTATGTCATCATGTTATGAATTCCTATGAGATACTATATGTTATGTGCACTTCATGTTATCATGTTATGTTTTTTTATGAGATGCTATATAATGTGCACTTCATGTCATCATGTTATGTTTTTATGATATGCTATATGTTATGTGCACTTGGTGCCATCATGCTATGTTTATGCAAGGCTTATGTAAGATGAAAAGCCTAAGAGATGCTTCCCTTAAGTTGGGATCAAAAGCACTCTTCATGATATGACAAGAACATGAAATGTTATGATATGACAAGAACATGATATGTTATGATATGACATGATATGACATACTATTTTACTTTGTATGGCTTGTACCAGGGATGGGCTCCTAAGTGCCCATAGGTCGATGGCGAATGAAACGGGCCTAGTAAAAGAGATGGGCTCCTAAGTTGCCCTAGGTCGATGGTCTATGAAACGGGCCTAGTTCCTAGTAGGTTCAAGATTAGCTACCTTGGATCTACTTAGGATGCGCGCATTTATGTATGTATGTGGTACAAAGCCGGGCCCTCATGTTGAGATTATGTTTAAGTACTTATATGATATATGTTTTCAAAAGAACATCTTGCATATTCTCATTCTATATGTACATGTTTTCAAAAGAGCATCTTGCATCCACATATCTCATGCTATATGATTCCTTATGCTTTAGAAAAATGCTCTATAGAGATATTTTCATGTTATGTGATCTTTATGCTTAGAAAGATGCCCTTGAGATATGATTATGATGTATAGATGTATATGCTACTATTTTATGCTTATGCTCCCACATGTTATGCTATGATATGTCTTATGCTCTCACATATTATGATATGATTTACCTTATGCTCTCACATGATATGCTATGATTTCCCTTATGCTCTCACATGTTATGCTATGATATGTTTTATGCTCTCACATATTATGATATGATTTACCTTATGCTCTCACATGATATGCTATGATTTACCTTATGTTCTCACATGTTCTATTTATGATTTGCCATATGCTATGTTCATGATTTATGGATTTTGTGAGTAGGAAAGAAACTTACTAAGCCTATGTGCTTATAGTTTATATTTCCTTGTACTGCAGAAAAGGGTAAAGAATGGCTAAACTAAGGGGAGCAGCAGGAAAGACAATGATGATGTGTGTGGAAGTGGCATGGTGGAATAGATCCATTTATGTTTTAGAACCTATATATGTCTAAACTTGCATGTGAACCATGTTTTGATTTCATGTTGGTATGCCTATGCTTAAGTTATGGAATTATGAATCATGTTCAAGTATTATGCATGAATACTAGTATGTAGCATATCCATCATGTTATATGGTTATAAATTAGAAAATTTTAAATACACCTTCCGCTGCCATGAATTCATATGCATATGTATGTCACGTAGTCCAAGTAACACCCGTCCCTTCTTAGAGTAGTACTAGCATGGGAGGGATGGGTGTTACAGAAGAGGTTCGGCCAAGGAGAAGAAAGAAAAAGGAGAAGGGAGAATAAGAAGGGCCGACCACACCAGGGAAGAGAGGAGGAGAATAGAATAGAGTTGTGTAAGGTGAGACACCTCTACCCCCTCTTTTATATTCCTTGGTCTTAGAAAATAAGAAAAATTTAAATAAAATCTTCCTTATTTTCTTTCCATGAAAAGGAAAATTTTAATTGATTAAAACCAATTTCCTTTTCTTAAAACATCATGGTCGGCCACCTCATAGCTCCAAATAAGGAAAGTTTTAATAACACAAGAATTAAAACTTCCTAATTTGTTTCCAGAAATTTTTAATAAAAATTTATCTAATAATTTTTCTCTTCATGGTTGGTTATAAAAGGAAATTTTATAAATTAAAATCTCTCTATTAAAACATGTGGATGATTTCCAAAAAGGAAAGTTATCTCTAAAATTAAAATCTCCTTTCAATCTACAAATAAGGAAAGATATCTAATTTTTCTCTTAATCTTTTGTAGAAAACTATAAAAGGAAATATTTAATTTTTAAACTCTTCTTTTAAATCATCGCTTCCACATAAGGAAAGCTTTTAAACAAAATAAAAAATCCTTTTAATATGATATGGCCGGCCACACCAAGCTTGGGTTCAAGCTAGGGCCGGCCACACAATCTTGGCTCATCCTATTTACTTGGCCAGCCCAAGCTTGGGTTCCAAGCTTGCTTGGCCGACCCCATTAGGATGGGTAAGAATGTGGGTAAGGGTGGGTATAATACTCTTTATACAAGAGGCTACGATAGGGACCGAGAGGAGGAATTGGTTTTGGTCTCCCGATGAAATTAAGCTTCTCGTGTTCGCCCCGAACACCCAACTTAATTTCATCAATAATAATTCATACCACTAAAGAATTATTATTGAACTACCGCACCAATCCCAAATTATATTTTGGGTTCATTCTTATTATGAGTGTGTTAGTCTCCCTGTGTTTAAGATGTCAGATGTCCACTAATTAATTGAGTTACTGACAACTTATTTTAATTAATATCTCAGCCCAAGAGTAGTTCCACTCATCCTTATCATCATGTCGGACTAAGTCCACCTACAGGGTTTAACATGACAATCCTTATGAGCTCCTCTAGGAAAAATTATCAACCTAAATTACTAGGACACAGTTTCCTTCTATAATCAACAACACACACTATAAGTAATATCATTTCCCAACTTATCGGGCCTATTGATTTATCAAGCTAAATCTCACCCTTTGATAAGTTAAAGAACTGAATACTAAATATATGTGCTTGTTATTATATTAGGATTAAGAGCACACACTTTCATAATAACTAAGGTCTTATTCTTTTATTAAGTCAGCATAAAAAGAACTTACCTTAAATGGTCATGTTCAATATACTCAGAGTGTACTAGTGTGATTTATTAGTCAAGATAAACTAATACCTAATTACACTATGACTATTCCAATGGTTTGTTCCTATCCATCTTAGTCATGAGCTACTGTTTATAATTTATAAGAACCGATAATATAATCTTCTGTGTGTGAGACCACACACCATGTTATCTACAATATAAACTAATTGAACAACTACACTTAGCATATAAATGTAGACATTTTTGACCAATGTGATTCTTTATTTCAAAATAAATGTTTATAAAAGCTAGGCTTTTAGTATACACTCTAACAATCTCCCACTTATACTAAAAGACTAAGCTGTCATATCTGCTATCATACATCTGATTCACATCCCCTCCACATGTCGATCAAAAGCTTTCGCTGAAATGGCCTTAGTGAAAGGATCTGCCAGGTTATCTGCTGATCCAATCTTGGCGACAACAACTTCTCCTCGCTTTACGATGTCTCGTATCAGGTGATACTTGCGCTCTATATGTTTACTCGCCTTATGGGCTCGTGGTTCCTTGAAGTTTGCAACTGCACCGCTATTATCACAATAAATTATGATGATTTTGGGCAAACCAGGAATTACATCTAAGTTCATTAGGAAGTTCCTAAGCCATACAGCTTCTTTGGCTGCCTCAGAGGCTGCCACATACTCAGCTTCCATGGTTGAGTCTGATACGTATTTCTTCTTAACACTCCTCCGTGCAATTGCTCCACCTCCTAAAGTAAACACATAGCCTGATGTAGACTTACTATTGTCCCTATCTGATTGGAAGTCTGAATCCGTGTAACCCACAGGGAGCAAATCATTTGCTTGGTATACTAGCATATAATCTCTAGTCCTTCTCAGGTACTTTAATATATGCTTTACGATAGTCCAATGTCCTTGTCCAGGGTTACTTTGATATCTGCTAACCATGCCCACGGCAAAGCATATATCCGGTCTCGTACACAGCATTGCATACATTAGGCTCCCCACAGCCGAAGCATAAGGAACTGCCTTCATGTCCTCTATCTCCTTTGATGTCTTCAGAGACATCTCTTTAGATAAAGCTATTCCATGCCTAAAAGGTAAGAAACCTTTCTTGGAGTTTTACATGCTAAAACGAGCAAGGATTGTATCTATATATGAAGCTTGAGATAGGCACAACATCCTTTTCTTATGATCCCTTATGACTTTGATCCCAAGAATATGTGCACATTCTCCTAAGTCCTTCATATCGAATTGTTTAGACAATCATACCCTTACATCTAATAACACTTTGACATTGTTGCCAATTAACAAAATATCATCTACGTATAGTACAAGAAATACCACAACGTTTCCGTTACACTTCTTGTATACACAAGACTCATCCGGACACTGAATAAATCCATATGATTGGATTACTACATTAAATCGGATGTTCCAAGATCTTGAAGCTTGCTTCAGTACATAAATGGACCGATTGAGCTTGCACACTAGATGCTCTTTGCCTTTTTCAATGAACCCCTCTGGTTTCTTCATATGGATGTTTTCTTCAAGACTTCCGTTAAGGAAAGCTGTCCTGACATCCATTTACTAAACCTCATAATCCATATGAGCAGCAATGGATAAGAGTATCCGGATAGACTTAAGCATAGCTACCGGTGAAAGGGTCTCCTCATAATCGATTCCCTCTTTCTGAGTATACCCTTTCGCAATAAGCCTTGCTTTGAAGGTTTCTACCTTCCAATCTGTCTCTCTTTTCCTTTTGTAGATCCACTTACATCCAATGACTTTTATACCATTTGGTGGTTCTACTAGCTCCCAGACCTTATTAGAATACATAGATTCTATTTCAGAATTCATCGCTTTTTGCCAAGATGCTGCATCTTTATCTTGGAGTGCTTCATCATATGTCCGGGGATCAGGTTTATGTTTACCCGGGATCAAGTCCGAAGACTCTCCCAAAAACATGAATCTCTCAGGTTGCCTCACAACCCTCCCACTACGACGAGGCACTGTCTGTAACTGTGCATCATTTGTGACACGTGTTGCAATTTCTTATGGTACTTCATCTTGTACTGTTGGTACTGAAGTAGACGTGTCCTCTCTCATTTCTTCTAGAACAATTTTACTTCTAGGCTTGTGGTCCATTATATAGTCTTCTTCTAAAAACTGGGCATTGGTGCTAACAATGACCTTCTGGTCTTTAGGACTATAAAATAAACCACCTTTCGTCCTTCTAGGATAACCCACAAACACGCAAACTTCTGTATGAGATTCCAACTTATCAGCATCTGCTTTCAGCACATGTACTGGACTACCCCAAATCCGAATATGTCTCAAACTGGGCTTTCGCCCATTCCACAATTCTGTGGGAGTAGAGGGTACTAATTTAGAAGGTACCAAGTTCAGAATGTGCACAGCTGTTTCCAGAGCATATCCCCAAAATGAATTTGGTAATTCTGAATAACTCATCATCAATCTAATCATCTCCATAAGAGTCTTATTCCTTCATTCTGCCACACCATTCTGTTGGGGTGTACCAGGTGCGGATAATTGGGTTTGAATCCCGACCTCTGATAAGTAATTCCTAAACTCTCCTAAGAGGTATTCGCCACCACGATCAGACCGTAGTGTCTTGATACTTTTACCAAGACGTTTATCCACATCAGCCTTGTACTCTTTGAACTTATCAAAACACTCAGACTTGCAGCGCATCAAGTAAATGTATCCGTATCTCGAATAATCGTCTATAAAAGAGACAAAGTATTCGAAATCACCTCTTGCTTGGATAGACATAGGACCACACAAATCAGAATGAACCAGTTCTAACACATCTTTGGCTCTATACCCCTTGGCCTTAAAAAGTCTCTTGGTCATTTTACCTTCCAAGCAAGATTCACAGGTTGAAAAATTTTCCACCACTAATGAACCCAAGAGTCTATCAGCTATAAGACTTTGAATCCTACTTAAGTTAATATGACCAAGCCTTAGATGCCAAAGATATGTTTGGTTCATCTCCGAAGGTTCCTTTCTCTTATTGGAATTAGAAGATGTGTTATTAATTTCCATTTGTTGCTTTGTGGAAGAAATTGGATTTAAAATATATAAATTGTCAACCAATGCACCAGAATAGATAATAACCCTATTTCTCTTTATAACCATATTGTTATTAAAAGAAACAGAATATCCATCCAAATACAGTTTAGAAACTGAAATTAACGGTGATTTGAGGTGTTGGTTAATTTAAATAGTATTGTTTGAGGAATCAATATTATTCTAAATTTAGAGTATTGACCAAAGTTTATTTTGTGATTCTTATGATAACTTTCAACCCACTGTTCATTATACTGAAAGAGAACAAACTTACTAGTCCCAATTATATAGATTGGAAAAGAAACCTGGACATTGTCTTAACTGTTGAGGGCTATAAGTTTGTAATGTCAGAGGTTTGCCCTAATGTGCCTAATGGTGAATCTACCCAAGAGGAGATTGAGCATCATAGGAAATGGGTAAAGGCAGATGAGATGGAAATAATATTTAAAACTATAAAAGGAAATATTTAAATTTGCATTCTTAATTTTCAATTTTTCATTTTCAATTTTAATCTTGTAGAGATCTTCTAATCGACAAGATATGGCTAAGGTTGATTTTAAATCCTTATTTTCATTCTCTAATTTACAATAATTTTTCGATAATAGTTTTATAAATTCAAACATTTTATCTGGAGGTAGAGATTGTACTTGACTTACCTTATTGATCTCAGAATCTGATACTCCCCCTATAGAGCTGCTTTATTTTGATGTTTCTCCCCCTCCATCGATGTTTTCTTCCGAAGAACTCCCCCCCTTCATCAATGCTCATCTCAGACGAGCTTTCTTTTTCTTCAGGTAGGTACTCGACTATTAGAGCTATTCCGATAATTTCCTCGGTCTCAGATTCTCTTGACGATGACTCGATGTCCATCAAGGAGTCAAATTTATCTTTTTTAGGTTCTTCATAGAGTTCAAGAACTTTTCTCAAAGTTCTTTTGCACTCTGATATTTGCCAATTCTATCGAGATCTTGAGTAGGTAAAACACTTAGAAGGTGGAACTCATCCTTACCATTAGCCATGAAGTTGTTGTGCAGCTCTTCAATGAAGGATCGAAAGCGCTAGAAGGGGGGGGGGGGTGAATAGCGCTCGTGGCTATTTTAACAATTTAAAACTAAGAGTAGAAACGCAACGGAAAATAAATGCAAACACATAGAGATGCAAGTGGTTTACTTTGTTCGGAGCCTATCTCGACTCCTACTCGAAGGCCCGCGGTCCTTGACCACTTTCGGTGGGCAACAACTATATGTCGGAAAGATAATTACAAGTTGGAGTACAATTAGTGCAATAAAGGAACTATACCAATGAAAAAGAGAACAGAGAACTTTGGAGTGATTCGTTGGAGTAGCAGAGCGTTGTTGAGGCGTTAGCAGCAGCACATGGAATAGCAGAGTTTTCTGTTCGAAAATCGATGATCTAAGCTGCACCTCGAGGCCTCCTTTTATAGCTCTGCAAAGTCTGATTCAGATCCCCAAGCTTCGGGATCAAGTTTGAGCCGACGCGGATCAGTCGACCGATCCCAATGTTCGGTCGACCAATCAGGCGATCTTCTCCCATCCGATTCGCCCGATCCTCTCGCTCCGCTGGTCAAACTTTATTTGAGGTTCGGTCGACCGATCACCGTTTTCGGTCGACCGATCAGCTCTCCTGACTCTGTCAACCTGGCCTGATCTAGTCGACGCCCAACCCTGGTTCGGTCGACCTATCCCCTGGTCGAGCCTGGTTCAACCTCTGGAGATCTGATCTGCTGGCTTGTGGGTTCGGTCGACCGATCCCAAGGTTTGGTCGACCGATCCCAAGGTTCGGTCGACCGATCCTGGTCAGTCCTAACCCTACACAAAAAGATTAGTTTCCTGCAAAACAGAGTTAGAAAACAAAAGATAATATATAGAAATAACTTTGACAGTCTCCAGACTGTCCGGGTCTGACTTCGGGTTTCCGACCGGAAACCCTAGGTCGACCCGACGCCTACTGTTCCCTCTACGGGGAACGCGTCCTCACCTACTCCACTCAGGAGATTTACCTGATGTCAGTCCGGTCCTCCAGACCGACTGGACTTTCTGCCTAGGGTTACCACCCCCTAGGACCTAGGGTTACCGCCCCCTAGGGTTTTCCTCCACCTAGGGTTACCTCTCCCTAGGACCTATGGTTGCCGCCCCTTAGGGTTTTCCTCCACCTAGGGTTACCTCCCCCTAGGACCTAAGGTTACCACCCCCTAGGGTTTTCACCCGCCTAGCCACAACTAGGACTTTTGCCTAAGTATTACTTAGGACTTTCCTGCAATCTCCATGAACCTTGTTAGATAACACCACAACTTAACTTTGAGCCCTTTGCCATAATCAAAACTCAGGTTCGATCATCTGGTGCTCACTGCACCAACAATCTCTCCCTTTTTGATTATGGCAACTTCGGGTCAAAGTTAAGTAAAACATAACATTAAATAAAGGAATAAATAATGGAAGTTAACCATGAGCATGAATGCAATTTAAAGTTTATGCTTCCCCTTTCATTCTTGATTTCTTAACTTTGACTTATCACTCCCCCTTTGACATAAATCAAAAAAAGGAATTAACACAAGAGAGAAATCATCTCTTTAATTTTAAGCTCCCCCTAAATGGTAGCATAGTTTAAGTACTTAGACTTTGATAAAAAAATTTGGTTAAGTACTTTAATTTAAAAGGTTTTTTGAAAATAATAGTTTTCTTAAAAAGAATTTTCTTTTAAAAAAAATTGTTTTGAAAACCACTTAGCTAAATTTGAACTGCTTAGCTATGTTTTCAGCTTAAAAATGATTGAGTTGAGAAAGTATCTTGCCAAGTGGCTAAGTTTAGAAGATAATTTAACTCAGTTTAGTTAGAGAAAACTTAATTAAGTACTTAGCTTTAGCTTCTAGAGGAGTCATAATTTAAAAGTCAGGTTATGAATAACTTTAATTTTAAAGCTAAGTTAAAAAATAACCTGAATTTTTGAAGATAAGGAAAAATTAGTTTTTAATTTTTAAGTCAAGTCAAAGATAATTTTATTTTAAAAACCAAGAAAAAATTACTTTAAGACCAACCCAAAATCACTCCCCCTTAATTAATGCCTTAATAACTTTAAGTAAGGTTATTCATTCAAATTCAGTTGGTCCTTAAGTCCAAGCATGAGTCAATATGTTTCAGACTATTTACTTTTGAGAGGTATCAGAGCCCTAAAGTTCATGCCTAAGTGAACTCAAACTGGTTTAAATATCAAGCATGTTGTTTTGCGGCCACATGTCTAACCATTTAGCTACTAGCTGATTACCTAGAGGGCAATAGCTTTCACTTAGTTAGTCAAGTTAAGTCACTAAATCCAGTTAGATTTGACTAGTGCTGGAAGACTTAATTTGATTACTGTTGACTTGGTGTTTAACGCCCAGACTCATATTGATGCACAGATATTAACATTCTTGAGTCCAGGCTGTACCCTATGCATCTCACGTCATTCTATGTTTTTCAAACACAAGCAAGGTAAGTCTAGGTGTTTGTGAGATGCTCTGGCTGAAACTTAGGGGAGCATGATTTCTAAGGTTGAGCCTAGGTTAAATCCACATTTTGAAAATCTAGTAAAAGCTGGAATTTTAAAACCAATATTTTCCTAGAATTTTTAAAAGGAACAAGATGATTAAATAAGAGTTTTGAAGTAAGACCACGAATTTGAAAATCAACACCTATTCTACCCAACACATTCCTATTTGTCTTCTAAGTGAGCTGAACTCAAGTTCAGGTAAGGGCTTTGTAAAGATGTCAGCTAGGTTTGATTTTGACTCAACATAGTTGAGTTCAATATCATCCTTAGCTATGTGATCCCTTACAAAATGGTGCTTTACTTTTATATGTTTAGTCCTTGAGTGATGAATTGGGTTTTTTTGTTAAATTTATTGAGCTTATATTATCAATTGAAAATTTTGTTTTATGATACTCCAGTTGATCGTCTTTAAGGGTATGCATCATCCATAGCAACTGAGATGTGCATTCACCTAAGGCTATATATTCAGCTTCAGTGGTAGATAAAGCAACACAGTGTCGCTTTCTACTTGACCAACTTACTAGGCATTGTCCTAGAAATTGACAGCTACCACTTGTGCTTTTTTGTCTAGCTTGCATCCGGCATAGTCTGAGTCAGAGTAGCCGGTTAGGTCAAGGGTGCCAGATCTAAGGTACCATAGTCCTACATTTAGGATTCCCTTAACATACCTAAGGATTCTTTTGACAAGGGTTAAGTGAGACTCTTTTGCACAAGATTGGTATCGTGCACAGATACCTACTGCGAAAATAATGTCTAGTCGACTCGCAGTTAGGTACAGTAGACTTCCTATCGCATTTCGATAGTATTTCAAATCTACTGATTTATCTTCTAAGTCTGAGTCAATTTTAGCATTTGTAGCCATTGGTGTGTTAATTATTTTTGAGTTCTCCATGCCAAATTTTCTAACTAATTCCTTAGCATATTTAGTTTGATAAATATAAATTCCATCTTTAGTTTGCTTAATCTGTAAACCTAAAAAGAAATTAAGTTCTCCTACCAGACTTATTTCAAATTTATTTTCCATTAGTTTGGTGAATTCTTTTAGAAATTTAGAGTTTGTGGAATCGAAAATAATATCGTCGACGTAAATTTGGGCTATAAAAATGTCATTTTCTAAGGTTTTTACGAAAAGGGTTGGGTCTATTTGACCTTGGTTAAATCCTTTTGATATTAGATAATTGGACAGACGTTCATACTAAGCCATAGGTGCTTGTTTTAGTCCGTATAGAGCCTTTTTTAATCTAAAGACATAATTTAGTTGTTCTAAGTCCTCAAATCCTGGGGGTTGACCTACATATACTTCTTCTTTAATAAGTCCGTTTAAAAATGTGGATTTTACGTCCATTTGGAATAGCTTGAATCCTTTGTGTACTGCATAGGCTAGCAACATCCTAATGGATTCAAGTCTTGCTACAGGAGCATAGGTCTCATCATAGTCTAACCCTTCTACTTGACTGAAGCCTTTAGCTACTAACCTAGCTTTGTTTCTAACTATTTCACCTTGATCATTTAATTTGTTTCTAAAAACACATTTGGTGTCAATTACGGATTTATTAATGGGTTTAGGCACTAATTCCCAGACCTGATTTCTTTCAAATTGGGTCAATTTTTCTTGCATTGCTAGAGTCCAATTTGGGTCTGGTAGGGTTTCTTCTATGGTTTTGGGTTCGATTTTTGAAATCAGGGCTATTTAACTTTGGTTTCTATAGGATGACCTAGTTCTGACTCTTAAAGTTGGGTCACCCAAAATTTGGTCAGATGGGTGATTTGTGCTTGTTCTTGTTGGTCGTATACCATTTGAGTTGGTGATTTGTTCTTCAGATTCAATAGGTTCAGGTTGAATTTCGTCATCTTCTCTGTTTATTGGGTTAGCATTTTCTGTATTTTCATTTTCATTTATTGTGTTGGGTAATTTATTTTCTTCATCAAATATTATATTTATTGTTTCTTCTACTTTTAGGATATTTTTGTTATACACTCTATATGCTCTATTGGTTGTTGCATACCCTAAAAATATTCCCGGGGTTGTTTTTGATGTAAATTTCCCTAAGTAGTCTTTAGTGTTCAAAATGAAGACTTTACACCCAAACACTTTTAAATAGTTTAAGTTGGGAATTTTATTATAATAAATTTCATAGGGTGTTTTATTTTGAAATTTTTTAATTAAAATCTTATTTTGAATGTAACAGGTTGTATTAACTGCTTCAGCCCAGAATTGATTAGATAGTTTATATTCGTTCAACATGGTCCTAGCAGCTTCTTGTAGGGTTCTGTTTTTACGTTCTACTAAACCATTTTATTGAGGGGTCCTAGGGCAGGAGTATTCATGTTTGTACCCATTTATTTCACAAAATTCAGTAAAGTTGTGATTATCAAATTCTCCTCCATGGTCGCTTCTGATTCTTTTTATTTGAGTGTCTTTTTCATTTTCTATTAGTTTACAAAAATTACAAAAGACTTCAAAGGTTTCATCTTTTGTCTTTAGAAATTTTACACAGGTGAACCTGGAGTAGTCATCGATTATAACTAAGCAATACTGGTTCTTGCTTAGTGACTTGGCTCCATGTGAATCAAATAGGTCTAGGTGAAGGAGCTCAAGTTGACAAGTGGTTCTAAATAAATTGGTTGACTTGTGGGTTGACTTGGTTTGTTTTCCTTGTTGACATGCATTACAGATTGAGTTTTCAATAACTTTTAATTTGGGCAACCCTCTAACTAGTTCATTTTGACTCATTTTTGAAATGAGTCTAGTGTGAGTGTGACCTAATCTTCTGTGCCACAACTCAGTTTCCTCTTGTTGTGTTAGAAAGCACTTTATTGAGGATGTTGGTAGATAAATGGTGTAGACATTATCTTTCCTAGTGCCCTTAAGTATAATTTTTGGATTTTCAATATGTTTAACTATACATTCAGACTTGGTAAAATTAACTGAGTAACCAGTATCACATAATTGGCTTATACTTAATAAATTAAAATTGAGATTTTCAACTAATAAAACTTTTTGAATAATAAAATCGGAGTTAAGTTCGATATTACTTTTTCCGATTACCTTAAGTTTACTATCGTTGCCGAACGCAACCGATCCTAGGTTCTTTAGTTTGAGCTTAGTAAATTTCAATTTATCTCCAGTCATATGTATGAGCTTAGTAAATTTCAATTTATCTCCAGTCATATGTCTGGAGCATCAACTGTCCAGTATCCATTGATTTAATTCCTGCACATAAAATAGTTGAATTAGATTTTTTTTCTCTTTGATCAAAAGACAGCTTAATTGAGGTAAACTCCCTAATTTTCTATTTTACCTAATCTAGGTTAATTATCAGTTAATCCTATGGGGGATTGTTAGATGGTTTGAATAATTAAAACATTAATCTTAAGGGTTTTGGGTTAATTAAAAAAATTTAAGTTAATTGAATTTTGAAAAATATTTTAAGTTAATTAGTTTTTAAAAAAAAATATTTTAAGTTAATTTAATTTGAAAAATATAATATTAATTATGAATTTGAATTTGAATTAATTATGAATTTAATTTTGAATTTGAATTAATTATAATTATGAATTTAATTTTGAATTTCAATTTATTAGTCATCTCACCCGATCTAAATTTTCAATCAGGGACTCTTATAATTTTTGTGAGATGAATTGAGGTTCAATTTTAGGATTATGTTTAACTTTGTGTTAGATTCAGGTTTAGCTTTGGGTTCAATAAGTAAGCATTCTTTGGATAAACTTCTGGGCTATGGTGAGTCACAAGGAACTCATTAAAGTAACCATGCCTTCGAGGTTTTCCAAATAGTCCTACCCATTGAACTTAATACTAAACCTTGGTCTAACTAGTTATGATCCATTTCAGGGTAGCTTCGGTCAGTTCCACTTGGCCAAATGCACCAGGTCAAAGCCATATCTTCCTAGACATGCGATGCTCAAGCTTCCCTAACGTACTATCACCCAAAAACTTCACCAGTACCGTGGGTCAAGTTAAACCTAGCCTATTTTATCTAACCTTAATTACCCTGCCGGGTAATCTACTCTTGTTTACCCATTTCGGGTAGATTAAGTTTGGTTACCCAGTCGGGTAGTTTAGTTGCGGGTGCCAGCTATTCTGGATCCTCCTTCTATTTGTAATTGAATTTAGAATGTTAAATTTAATTTCGAATTTTGATTGAATTTTGAATTTAATTTCAAATTTTGATTGAATTTTGAATTTAATTTCGAATTTTTAATTGAATTTTGAATTTTAATTTTAAATTTTGATTGAATTTTGAATTTCAATTTAATTTCAAATTTTGATTGAATTTTGGATTTTGAATTTAATTTCGAATTTTTAATTGAATTTTGAATTTTAATTTAATTTTAATTTAATTTGAATTTAGTTTTATTTTAATCGTTTTTCTTCTAGCTCCCCCTGGATCATAGCCTCGATATGGTCTATCGAGGTAATGTATTTGATCCTTAGGAAGCCAATATTGTCTGAGTCCAACTTGATTGATCAGGTTGGACTTGGCAACCCATGCTTGGACCATTTTTCTATTTGTTCTTTGTATGAGAGATAAATATGACTTATACTTCTTTTTCGATTTGTATCCTAGTCCAGTTCGATTGTAGATTGCCCTTTGTGTTCTAAGAATCAAGTCAAGATTCTTGGATCCCAAGGAAAATCGTTCTAAAGTTGACTTCAAATCCTTGACTTGACTTTTTAGGTTGGAATTCTCTTCCTCAAGTTTTTGAACTTGAGTTGAGGTTCCAGCCTGAACTGGATCAGTCAAAGATTCGTTATTAGTTGTTTCTTTAAGGAGTGTTACCTCCTTCAGAAGCGACTTGATTCGAATTTTGGACTTAGCTACTTTATGCATTAAATAATTAATTAAGCCATATAAACGATTTTTACTTACAGAGGAGTTTGGCCCTTTGAAAACGAATGCGGATCCGTGGCTTCTCTCGGACTCGGCTTCCGATTCTTCCTAGCTTCCGGATTCGTTGGTGTAGTCTCGGGCTGTCAAAGCGAGAAAATTCGTCTGCTCGAGTTCTTCGTTGTCGGATTCCTCGGAAGAAGACTCGTCCCATGTTGCTTTCAAGGCCTTCTTCCTTTTTGGTTTCTTTGGATCCTTTTGGTTCGGGCAGTTTGCCTTGATGTGCCCCTTCTGATTGCACCCGTAGCAGGTCACTTCGAATTTGACCTTTGAGCTTGGTTGGGCTTCTTTGGACTGGATGACCTTTCTGACATCCTTTTTGTTGAAGCCCTTCTTTTTGCAGAGTTTCTTTACTAGGTTGACTATTTCGGTTGTAATCTCGTCGTCATCTTCCGAATCTGGTTCTTCTTCTGACTCTGGTTCAGTTCTGCGCTTTATCTTTGATTCGCGCATTCTCCCTGTTCCTGCAACCAAAGCCAACCCTTTCTCGGTCGGGCGTGCATTAGTCTGTTCATGAAGTTCGAATTCTGTAAAAAGTTCATCTAACTTAATGGTAGATAGGTCCTTAGAAACCTTGTAGGCATCTACCATGGATGCCCATAAGGTGTTCCTCGAAAAGGCGTTTAAAGAGTACCTTATGATGTTCCGGTTATCTACCTTCTGTCCAATTGCATGAAGACCGTTGAGCAGATCTTGAATCCGGGCGTGGGGTTGAGCAGCTGTCTCACCTTCCTGCAGTTTGATATTAAATAATTTATTGAAGATTAGGTCTCTTTGATTTACTTTGGTGTCGGACGTTCCTTCGTGAAGTTCAATGAGCTTCTCCCACAGCTCCTTGGCACTGTTGAAGGGGTCGATGCGGTTAAGTTCTTTTTTTGATAGGCCACATTGGAGGGTGCAGGTCGCCTTGGCATTAGCTTCCACCTTCTTAATCAGAGATGTGTCCCAGTCCTCGTATGGTAGTGGCTTGCCGGTGCTATCAGTTGGTAGTTGGAGTCCGGTTTTGACGATCATCCAGACTTCAAAATGAGTCTGGAGATATGCCTCCATCCGACCCTTCCAGTACCTGAAGTCGTCTCCGGTGAATAGCGGGGGGCGGGCTGTACTGTAGCCTTCTTGAAGGGCCATTTTAGATCAACTATGAAGAAAAATAAACAACAAGAAAATTCCAGGACTTGGTCCTGGATTAGTAGTGCGGGAAGTAAAAAAAAATTGAAAACGAACTCGGGTGGTGTTGCACCAACCTCGAGCAAAAAACCGATTCGAGAAAAGAATTAGAATATAGCTATAAAGCTAAATTCTAATTGACTCCGAAATATTTGAAAATACCACGAAAAAATTATTTTGAATGGTGGTTGCATCGATTCAAAACGACCCCGCACTGATACCAATTGAAGGATCGAAAGCGCTAGAGGGGGAGGGGGGTGAATAGCGCTCATGGCTATTTTAATAATTTAAAACTAAGAGTAGAAACGCAGCGGAAAATAAATACAAACACACAGAGACGCAAGTGGTTTACTTCGTTCGGAGCCTATCTCGACTCCTACTCGAAGGCCCGCGGTCCTTGACCGCTTTCGGTGAGCAACAACTATATGTCGGAAAGATGATTACAAGTTGGAGTACAATTAGTGCAATAAAGGAACTATACCAACGAAAAAGAGAACAGAGAACTTTGGAGTGATTCGTTGGAGTAGTAGAGCGTTGTTGAGGCGTTAGCAGCAGCACACGGAATAGCAGAGTTTTCTGTTCGAAAATCAATGATCTGAGCTGCACCTCGAGGCCTCCTTTTATAGCTCTACAAAGTCTGATCCAGATCCCCAAGCTTTGGGATCAAGTTTGACCCGACGCGGATCGGTCGACCGATCCCAATGTTCGGTCGACCGATCAGGCGATCTCCTCCCATCCGATCCGCCCGATCCTCTCGCTCCGCTGGTCAAACTTTATCTGAGGTTCGGTCGACCGATCACCGTTTTCGGTCGACCGATCAGCTCTCCTGACTCTGTCAACCTGGCCTGATCCAGTCGACACCCAACCCTGGTTCGGTCGACCAATCCCCTGTTCGAGCCTGGTCCAACCTCTGGAGATCTGATCTGCTGGCTTGTGGGTTCGGTCGACCGATCCCAAGGTTCGGTGGACCGATCCTGGTCAATCCTAACCCTGCACAAAAAGATTAGTTTCCTGCAAAAACAGAGTTAGAACACAAAAGATAATATATAGAAATAACTTTGGCAGTCTCCGGACTGTCCGGGTCTGACTTCGGGTTTCCGACCGGAAACCCTAGGTCGACCCGATGCCTACTGTTCCCTCTACGGGGAACACATCCTCACCTACTCCACTCAAGAGATTTACCTGATGCCAGTCCGGTCCTCCAGACCGACTGTACTTTCCACCTAGGGTTACCACCCCCTAGGACCTAGGGTTACCGCCCCCTAGGATTTTCCTCCACCTAGGATTACCTCCCCCTAGGACCTAAGGTTGCCGCCCCTTAGGATTTTCCTCCACCTAGGGTTACCTCCCCCTATGACCTAGGGTTACCACCCCCTAGGGTTTTCACCTGCCTAGCCGCAGCTTGGACTTTTGCCTAAGTATTACTTAGGACTTTCCTGCAATCTCCATGAACCTTGTTAGATAACACCACAGCTTAACTTTGAGCCCTTTGCCATAATCAAAACTTAGGTTTGATCATCTGGTGCTCACTGCACCAACATTCAGTCCATTGATGCTCCTTAAGTTCTTTCCCTTCTTTGCTTTTAGGTATATCAAAACCATACTTAATTGTTAGTAAAATATTAAAATTAGTTTTAAAATATACCTCCATTTAATATCTCTAAAACGCGAAATCCCCCTTGAATACTGGTGGGTAGATGTTTGCACCAGCCATTTCTTATGCTTCAGTCGGTGGATAGTCCTTCTGAGGCAAATTGTTGGACCCTTGGTGGCCAGCTAGAGTGGGGGGGGGGTGAATAGTCTTACAAAGGAAAACAAGAAATCTTTCTCGAACTTTGTAGCTTTAACAAAATTAACATTTGCATAAAATAATTAAGAGACTAAAAAAGACGGGGCACAACGAATTACTTGGTTACAATCGGGGAGGTTATTAATCTAAGAAAGTGGAAAGCGTACTAATGTCTCCTTTGGGCGGAAAAGCATCTTACAACATTGATGGCTCACAATAACAAAGCTACAATCATGTATAATCAATTACAAGTGTTCTCCAATGTTCTCTAGTGTGTTATCTAACTTCTGGGACCAATGCTATATTTATAGCCCTAGTCGGGGTGCTTGGAGTGGGATAAGCTTTATCCTCATCACAACGGAACATGCCACATTGCATTTAGCTAGAATTCTAAGTCTGGGCATCTAGAGGGGTTCCGGGGCGCCAGGACTAAGTCAGGGCGCCCGGACCAAAAAGTCAACTTCTAGTTGACTTTTTGGTCCCGATTTTCCACTCTGGTTCCCCTTGCATTGGTCCGGGTCTTCCACTCTGGCTCCACTCACTTGGGTGATCTTGGTCATCCAAAATAGGGCTCACCCGAACCCAACTTTTGACCTGCTAGAGTAATCTTCCGCTCCTGGCTTCTCGTCCCTCGAAATCATCGTGTGCTTCCTTCTCATCTGCCAGCGTACTCTTCCGTAGCACCTTGTCTCTCGGATGCACCGAGCTCGTTGACTCTCTCCCGTGCCATCCTTCTCGCTAGCTGCATCTTTTGCTCATCTCCTCGGGCAATCTTTCGCTCCGACTTCTCATCCCTTGGAAGCACCTCGTCTCTCGGACTCACCAAGCCCGTTGGCTCTCTCCCGTGCCGTCATTCTTGCTAGCTGCATCTTTTGCTCGACTTCCTATACTCCTAAGTTCCTGTACACTTAGATATAGGATTAAAAACTAATAGGACATAACCTAACTTAGTTGATCACATCAAAACTATCTTAGGGTACTAACAAACCTCACTACACTTCTTCCAGGAGCTTACATTAACTCATCTGTCAAACATCTGGTGCTTCAGATTTGATTGAACTTTCTATGCTCAGTGTCTAATCACCTGATCCACTATGAATTTTTTTGTAATACTAAATTAGTACAACAACAAGAATAATAATACAAAATAATGTTGGTAAAACTATACTTAAGTTTACCAAAATCCTCTAGTCCAGTCAATCATGCACCGGAAACCTTTTGGTCAAAGAAATCTTAGAGTTCACTCTATTAGAGCAATCGGTGTCACCCCATATTTTGATATTTGGACAAATGTTTAAGTTAGGTTTATTATTGTATTTGATATGCCCTTGTGAGTATGTAGGATGTAGGTACAATAAGAAAAGTCCAAGTGAGATCTTGACAAAGGTGAAAGTCCAAGTGGAGTCTTGGCGGTGTAAGTCCAAATATATAATCTTAGAAACGTAAGTCCAAGTTTAGTTTGACAAGGATAAAGACCAAAGCCGAAGAAAGCTCTTGAAGGCAAGTTGTGAAGGATGGGGAAGCATCCGAGGGACGCAAGACTGATGGACGAGGCGAGAAAGTATGGTCATGAGAAGACGTGACAACAAGGACAAGGCCGAAGGAAGCATCTTGAAGGCAAGACATGAAGGATGGGGAAGCATTTGAGGGACACAAAGTTGATAGAAGATGGCAACCTACACTGTGTGAGATGGAAAATCAAGAGTTGAATTCAATTAATCTATCTTATAATCCATTTTTATTGAATCCAAATCAAATACTTTATGTGTAGGAACATAATAATTTGGACCAATGGATATTGAATAGTGAATATTCCAGACATATAACTGGAGATCGATTGAAGTTCACCAAGCTAAAACTCAAGAACTTAAGGTCAGTTGCATTTGGCAATGATAGAAAACTTAAGGTAATCGGCATAGGTAATATCGAACTAAGTTTTGATTTCATTATTAGAAATGTCCTATTAGTTGAGAAATCTAAGTTTAACATACTTAATATTGGTCAATTGTGTGACTCTGGCTACTTAGTAACATTTTCTGACTCTAAATGTATAATTAAAAATATCAAAAATCTTAAAATTATACTTAAGGGAATTAGGAAAAATAATATTTATACAATTGACCTACCAACTTCCTCACTCAAGTGCCTCTTGACACAATAAGAGAAAACCAAATTGTGGCATAGAACACTGGGTCACACTCACATTAGACTCATTTCAAAAATGAGTCAAAATGGCTTAGTTAGAGGTCTACCTAAATTAAAAAATTTAGAAAATATAATTTGTAATGCTTGTCAACAAGGTGTTAGAGTAGGTGCCCTACAAAGCCAACTATTGGTTAGAGCTTTATTGACTTTTGTAAATAAATAACTTTTCTTTTAATATAATTTAATTTAGTTTGACATTTACTTTATCTTTATACTCATGCTAGATGCATAGATAAAGTCCTTGAATATACTATAGTGAGATATGGTGGTACATATGATGGTCATCATGAAATACATCAATATTCACTGTATATTCTAAATTTGTTTGTAGTCGATTGGGTCACTTAATAAACAAGGATAAAGGCTGCTTGAGCTAGAAACTAGCATCTGTGATGTAGTGTACCATGTTTCATTGGTAAGGACATAGAGATGTTCAAACATACGGATGGGCGATCATATGATGAGTTCATCGAACATCGCCCTCACACAAACTTTCCAAGTGGTTATCATTTATTGAGTGGATAAGTCTTTGGTTGTGGTTGTAAACTAGTAGTGCTTATGACCCAGGACAACATTGAGACTCTATATGCTAAGGTTACACTTTGACTCATTTACCGACTCTATTAGGGTCATCAGGTGGTGAGATTGGATATACTAACGAAACAAATAGGAGTCAATATATTATAGTCAAGGATTCACCACACACCTACAAGTGTGGATATCCTCTGTAATATATTATTTTATAGTGTATGAAATATCTGATCAGAGCTATAAGATATATTTTAGGAAAGGAGTTTCCTAGTTACACATGGGATATCACTATAAGATATATCACATGATTGTCGAATTAATATACAATCCTTGATGTACCAATAGTTGTAGATTCGATCGGGATATATGAGATGAAGGGACCAGACTGTACGTTAATCATAATCGACTAGTTCTTGCAGGCATTATTCAATGATACCTAGGGAATCATGGGGCGGTGCTGCTAGACGCTCTTACCATGATTAATTGGGTGTTAATCAGAATTAGTTCTGACATCTTATAATTAAGGAGTTGACCATAGGATGAGGCTCTTAAGGGTATGCCCGAATAAATGACAAGTATAGTCCTAAATCACAAAGAGTTGTGAACCCAAGGCTAGTTGTATCCCTGTACCATTGAGGGTCACACAAGTATTGGTTTCCCTATTTTCCATTGAAAAAGTAAAATTCAAGTAGTTGAATTTGGCGAATAAAGTTTGATGTGATCAAACAGTGTGTTGATAAATAAAGTTTGATATGATCAAATTTTAGAGTGATTTCCAATCAATGGAAACAAGAAGAGTGGAAGAGTTCCACACAAAGTATATAAATTTGATTTATATTATTGTAATAGCGAGCATATGTGTTTGCCACATCAACGATATTGGATCATTGATATAATTACAATGAACTCACATAATTAGATTCTAGAAAAGTTCTAAAAATCTAATAGACTAAGATGGAAGAGATAATGGACCTTGAAAGTTCAAGCCAAAGAGGAAATGCAATTATAATTAAATTGCATCATGAGAAAATAAAGAAAATAGATTTAAAAAAAAAGGAAAAGGGAGATTTGGTTCAACATAGAATGAAAAAACACTACAAAAAAAAACAGGATTACCGACGGAATTTTCCGTCGTAATTCCGTCGGAAAAGTCATTTAGTGGAGGAATTATGACGGAAAATCAGTTGTCGAAAGATAATTTGTCGGAAACGGATATACCGACGGAATTTATATTTTCATAGTAAATTTTATCGACGGAATTTATATTTCCGTCGGTAAATCACACCGGAAATAGTGCTTCCGGAAGCAGTGGTTACCGACGGAAACAACGATTCCGTCAGTATCTATGGACGAAATTTATATTTCCATCAGTAAATAATTTTGTAAATATCGACAGAATCATTTATTTCGTAGGTAAACATCGACGGAAATATCATTTCCGTCGGTAAACCATTACGATAATTACCAACGAAATACCGATTCCGTCGGTAGAATAAAAAAAATTACAAGAAAAAATTTATATCCCTTTTTGTACCCTATTTACAATCCATATATACACTAAATTATCACAGACGATAACATTTCATATATACAAACACATACAAATAATCACATTCATACAATCACATACAAACAATCATATCCACATCTACAAAGACATTTCATACATCCTAATAATTCATACAATCCATACAAATATAAATAAACTATAACATCCATACAAACAAACTAATATAAATAAAAATGACAATTACAATCATCTAAAACAAACAAAATCTAAACAAATCACAATAATAGAAACAAACTAAATTATTCAAATATCCATATCTAAATCCATATTTACAGAATCAGATATTTAAATACATATCATGATAGAAAATACACCAAATAATACATCCACATACAATAGAAAATCCTGTAGAAAGTAAAATATAATAAAATATAATAAGATTTAGGAATACGATAAAATTTTTATAGCGATTTATGTATAACTAATTTTGATACCTGGATAGAAATAAGCAGATGATAATTATGATGATGATCAATATGTCAATAGGAACTCCTGCAACACACAATAATATAATATTTAGAAATGTGTAGTACTATAATGAAATGTTGAAAGCTCAAAAAAATATGATTAGATCTCTTAAAAATACTCAAACAAACAAAGAAGAATATTAATAATTAAAACTGAGTAGGAAAAACTACTTACAAAAAAATGATTCCTCCAAAACTCTAGTAAAAACTTCCTCTAAAAACCATTACAATGACACTTGTCAAATATGCAAGAAAGGAAGTAAGAGCAATGCACTAAAAAAACTATAATTTTAAACTAATTTTACATGTCAATTAAAAAAGATACCTAGATCATATTTTGAATATCTACTAGTCGTGACGAATTGTTCCTGAGAAAATGTAATACAATTAGAGGTGAGTAGATTATAATTAATATCAAAATAGAATAAATATATTTTGTAAGTTTTATAAGTGATAAACAAAAAAAAAAGGTAAGTTATAGTTGCACAAACCTAATCAGAGTCATGTGGGTCTTGAGTTTCTTGTAGAAGAAGAACTAGGGCGGGCCCTAGCTCTAGGATCTTAAGATGATTTAGAAGTCTTGGAAATTGATGAGCCTATTATAGTTAGTTATAAGCTAACACTATCCTCTAAAACAATTTTAGAATCAAAAGCTACCAGATTGTTTCGTTGGGAGAAGGATAAGGTGAAGATATTCTTACAAATAGATGAAGGTGGAACGAAACGAAAGAGGTACAACATTCAATGTGCAACAAATTTTACAGATGTGACAGCAAAATTTGTTGCATATGCAATGTTGTACCTCTTTCGTTTCGTTCCACCTTCATCTCTTTATAAGAATATCTTCACCTTATCCTTCTCCCAATGGATCAATCTGGTAGCTTTTGAATCTAAAATTGTTCCAGAGGATAGTGTTAGCTTATAGCTAACTATATTGGATGATATGTTGGTATAGTACCTAGTTTGGATTTTAGTTACATCAGAAGATGTGGTAACGAATTAAATGAAATCAAATAAGCGATGCCATAAAGGATTTTGAAGTTGAGGTTCAGCAGCTGATTGATATTTAGTTCATGGGTCAATACAAAATTATATCAATTGAACAAAACCCGTGTAACAAAAATTAGAATTCACAACTAACTGCATAGCCTCATCTAACTAGCATGTAAGCCCCATATAGGGGAGGATGTGTTGGTTCACACAAAGATAGTCTTCTCAAGATCACACCTAAATAATGTTATGAACAAATATGCTCTATAAGATCCTATCAAATAACACAAGTGATGTGTCATGATTCAACATTATGCTTATTCCATTTACTTACTGCATCAATAGGAGGAAGGATAAACTAGAAGGTACAACTATACAGTTGGACAAAGCATCATTTTCCATTATATGTATCTAACAAAATATTATATAATTTCAACCTCTATTTTCATGGTATTATTGAAACTTGATAATACCTAAAGAATATCGAGATGTGTAGTTTGTTAGATAATCAATATTAACAACCAAGAAATAAAATCTTAAACATCAAAAGAACAATCTCATAAAATTAGACATGCATTTATATTCACTGAACTGTAGTATCCTCACTCTTCCAACTTCATTAGGCCTTCAGCACAGCCGCTGACAACTTGCTGGCAGCCAACATAGTCGTCGGTCGATAGCTGCTAGCCGCTTGTAAGCGCTCGGTACAGTTGTCGGCCGCTTGCAAGCGCAAGACACAACCACTTGCAAGTGCCCGGCACAGTCACAGGGCCACTTGCTAGCAGCTAGCCGGCACATCCATCGGCTACTTGCTAACAGCCGGCGACCAGTGTGTTGGTGCAGCGGAGGCCGACAAGAGGGGGGTGAATTGCCTGAAAAATAAAAACTATACCCTCCTCGTCTTTCAACTCAAACAGATAGCAACAATAATAAAAATAAATAGCAGAAATAGAAGAGAGACAGACTTTTAACTTGGTTATAACCCAGGGGGTTATTAATCCAAGGCGTTCGAAAATCGCACTAGCAGAGTCTCCTTCACTGTAGGCGGAGAAGCCTTTTTTACACACTTAGAGCGCTCACTAGTTGTTAGGAATGAATACAGAATTGGTTACTAAGTTTTATTTTTTAATTCCTAGCTCCAGGGGCCTTTATATAGCGCCTGGAAAGTCTATCCCGAGGTTCCAAGGCGCCTCTAATGAGGTTCAAGGCGCCTCCAACTCGGTGAGTGGATAGAATTCTATCTGGTGCTCGAACGGTCATTTTGACCAGCTTGGAGGCGCCTCCAACAGTGTTGAAGGTGCCTCCATTGTTGAAGGCGCCTCCAAGATGGAGGACTGCGCAGGCACCTCCAGCACTTCCTTTAAGGCGCCTACAGCTAGCTCTTTATCTCTTTTTGACTTTGTTTCAGCTTCCAAAGCTCCGATAAACTTGGGTGATTGTGGCCAACTGAAATAGGGTTCGCCCGAACCCAATTTTTGGCCTTCTCCTTGAGCAGCCTTCCTCCTCGGCTTAACGTCCCTCGAATATCGCGTACGTTCTTCTCGCCCACCAGTGTACTCTTCCGTAGCTCTCTCATCCTTCGTACTTACCGATCCCGTCGGTTTCCTTCCCGTGTCGTCCTTCTCGCTAGCTGCATCTTCCACTTGACTTCCTGCGTTCCTAAGCTCCTGCACACTCAAACACAGGGATCAAACACAAAGTAGGACCTAACCAGCTTGGTTGATCACATCAAAACTGTTGGGTTCTTCGAGCCGCGAAAATCGCTTTTTCGCGTCGCGGAAACTCCGAAGGACCCAAAGCCGTAGATCCGTGCAAAGATTCGTATAAAAATTCGAAAAACTATTTCTTGTACGAGTTCAAAAATTGATCTACTACTTAGATCTATGAGGAAAAAGTGTTTACCCTTGATGCGCGCCCTACGCGAATCCCGCTCTTCCAAGGTGTTGCCGGATCTCAAGATCGTCAAGCGCCGGTTCTCTAGAAGTATCCACACGGACAACTTAGGTGGAGAAAACCTCACACAAAGGTGTGCTAGCACCTTGGTAAGGTTCGGCCAAGTAAGGAGGAGAGGGAGAGGGAGAGCTTGAGAGGAAGGAGGAAGAAGATGCAACACATGAATGAAAAATCAAATTCTCATTCACAAAACAAGTGGCCGGCCACTTTCAAAATTCACATTAATTGCATTAATTGCAATTAATATGAAATCATTAAGAGAGTGGCTTTGTAACTTTCATGAGGTGGCACCCATGATGATGTGGAACATCATTATTGGTCCACCTAATGTCAACTCACCAATGAAGTGGCAAAAGGTCAAGTCAAAATTGACCTTTGGTCTTCCTTCTCAAGTCAAGTCAAACTTGACTCAATCTCTACCATGGTGGATCTAATCCAACCATCTGATTCGAGCCAACTTAATATAATGAATCTAATTCATTAAATTAAATTGATTCAATGAGTCAAAATCTAAATTAGACTCATTTAACACATGAATCAACTTGAGTCGAACTCAAGTTAGCCCAATTAGGATTACTCTTAATCCAATTTGATTCATCAAATGAATCTAATCCTCTTGGTTCATCATATGAACCTAATCTCCATCTAATTGTCCTAAGTGTGTGACCCTATAGGTTCTTGTAACGTTGGCAATGCCCTAAACCCATTTAGGAGCATAAGTAATGAGCGGTATCTAGCAACACATCATTACTACCCAAGTTACAAGAATGTCGAGATCCGACATCACCTTGTGACTACCAATTGTGACTACTCACAAAATAATGACAAGTGTCCTTCTATCATAGACATCTAGATTGATCAATATGAGGCATAGACCGTGTCATCCTCTAATCAATCTAAATCTTGAACTCCAAGTAGACTCACTCGATCAAATGAGCTCAACATCTAATGTTGACTCATTTGGGCATAACCATGCACTTAGTGGTCTCACTCTATCAAGAATACCGATGTCGCTCCCGTCATACGGGAGGATAGATTCCATCTACATCATTCACATCCCTCTACATCGTTATATACCCAGTAATCGCCTTTATAGTCCACCCAGTTACGGGTGACGTTTGACGAAACTAAAGTACATAACTCCTTATGTAGGGATCCATGGTGACTTCAGGTCTAAGGACTAATAGTCATACTAATAGCTACATGAAAAAGTATATGACACTCATATAACGATCCATGATACTTTCTCATGGCGGGTCATTCAATATACATTCTCTAATGCATACCCATGTGTCAGCTTGATATCTCTATATCCATGACTTGTGAGATCAAGTCATCGAGCTGACCTACATGCTAGTCTTATTGTATTAACATTGTCCCTGAATGCTAATACTCGACTAGGAATGATTTAGAGTAGTGTTCCCTATATCATCTCACTATCGATTCAACTAATCGATTGATATAGGTATGAACCTTCTACTCAAGGACGCTATTATACTTAGTCTATTTGGCACTAATATAAATAAGTATAATAACCAAACAAATGCCTTTATTAATAAACAAGAATATGATATACATGAGTCCATACAATCATCAAATGATTGGCTCTAGGGCTCTAACTAACAAAAACAACCATGGGGTTCAACAATCTCCCCCTTTTTGATGTGCATCAACCCAAGTTCAAGTTAGGGTAAAAATAGACAAACAATAATTTTAAAGAAAATTACTAAACTAACATGTTAAGCATAAATTTGTAATAAATAAAATTGCAACTAATTAATTAAGAGTTAAGTAGGTTTTTTCAAAAATATTTTTAACTTTTTAAAAAAAAATTCTCTCCCCCTGAACTTGTATTTTTCTCTCCCCCTTTAATCACAGCAAAAATGGGGTAATAATTATATGATTTAGAAGAATATTTAGAAAATTTTAAGTTAGAAAAATTTCTGAGCAAGATGACTTTAAAAAAATATCTAAGCAAAAATAAATTTTTAGAGTTTTCCAGAAAAAATTTCTAAGTAACATGAATTTTTAGAATTTTTTAAAATAATTTCTAACTCAAAATTAATTTTTAGAATTTTTTTTTTTAAAAATGTTTGAAAAACTTTCAAAGCATTACTTACTTCTAGTTTAATGTTTTTTCAGAAAGTTAATTAAACATTTTATTTCAATATTTCAGCTTCCAGGTCGTGGCGAGGCACTAGGCCTTCTTGGTTATTGGAGCAACAACCACTTCCTTAGACAAAGCTTCATAAAGAAATTTTAACGTTTAATTTGTCTTCTGAAAGCCTTAAAAAAAAATTTTAATCTAGAAAGGATTTTGGAATCCAGTATAGATTCCTTCCTACTGGGTTATTCAAAAATTTAAAGGTACATAATTTCTGGGGACTTTCCTATGTCCCTAATGTTTTCTAATATACCAGTTCAATTTTCCATAAATTCTTAATTTTGATTTTGGAAATTTATTTAAGCATGCATCATTATTCTTCAATTTCTCAATTTTAACTTTTAATTTTTTCATTTTCTAATTTTAGATTATCATACATTTCTAGTGGGCATGCTTTTGCTGTTAGTTAAAGTCCTAGAGCCAATCATTTGATGATTGTATTATGGACTTCTTGTATCAGATTCTTATATAAATAAAGACATTTGTTTTGGTTATTATACTTACTTGTATTGGTGCCAAATAAACTAAGTATAATAGAGTCCTTGAGTAGAGGGTTCTTACTTATATCAATCGGTTAGTTGAACCGATAGTGATATGATATAGGGAACACTACTCTTAATCATTCTTAGTTGAGTATTAACATTCAGGGACAATGTTAATGTGACGAGACTAGCATGTAGGTCAACTCGATGACTTGATCTTACAAGTCATGGATATGGAGATATCAAGTTGACACATGGGTATGCATTGGAGAATGTATACTGAATGACCCGCCATGAGAAAGTATCATGGATTGTTATATGAGTGTCATATACTTTCTCATGTGACTATTAGTATGACTACTAGTCCTTAGACCTGAAGTCACCATGGATCCCTACATAAGTAGTTATGTACTTTGGTTTCGTCAAACGTCACTCGTTACTGGGTGGGCTATAAAGGCGATTACTGGGTATGTAACGAATTATGCAGAGAGATGTGAGTGATGTAGATGAGATCTATCCCTCCTATATGATGGGAGAGATATCGCTATTCTTGATAGAGTGAGACCACGAAGTGCATAGTCATGCCCAAATGAGTCAATATGAGATATTGAGCTCATTTGATTTAGTGAGTCTACTTGGAGTTTAAGATTTAGATTGGTCAGAGGATGACACGGTCTATGCCTCACATTGATCAATCTAGATGTCTAGGATAAAAGGACACTTATCATATATTGTGAGGAGTCACAATTAGTAGTCACAAGGTGATGTTGGATCTCAACATTCTTGTAACTTGGGTAGTAATGATGTGTTGCTAGATACCGCTCATTACTTATGCTCCTAAATGGGTTTAGGGGCATTGCCAATGTTACAAGAACTTATAGGGTCACACACTAAGGATAATTAGATGGAGATTAGGTTCATATGATGAACCAAGAGGATTAGATTCATGTGATGAATCAAATTGGATTAAGAGTAATCCTAATTGGGCTAATTGAGTTGGACTCAAATTGATTCATGTGTTCAATGAGTCTAATTTAGATTATGACTCATTGAATCAATTTAATTAAATGAATTAGATTCATTATATTAAATTGACTTGAATTAAATGGTTGGATTAGGTCAACCATGAGAGAGATTAAGTCAAGTTTGACTTGACTTGAGAGGAAGAGGAAGAGTCAAGTTTGACTTGACTATTTGCCACCTCACTTGTGAGTTGGCATTAAGTGGCCAATGATGATGTGCCACATCATCATGTTTAATACATGTGTGTGCCACCTAATGGAGGTTACAAATTCCCTTTCAATTTAATGTGGTCGGCCACATTAAATGAGAAGGAGTTACACATGTGTGGCCGGCCACTTTGTGAATGAATGGAATTCATTTTTCATTCAAGGCATTATTCCATCATCTTCTTCCTTGCTCCAATTCTTCTCTCCCTCTCCTCTCCATTGCCGAGACCTTCTTGGAGTGCTAGCACACTCTAAGGTTCTCCCTCCATCGATTTGTTCGTGTGGATACTTCTAGAGGGTTGTCTACTTTGACAACCTTGGGATTCGGCACCTTGGACGAGCGGGATTTGCGAAAGGCACGCATCAAGGGTAAAACTTGTACTCTAATGTAGTTCTAGAGTTTGTAAACTCGTACTCGTAGGTTTTTCGAAATTTTATTCTTCGCACGGATCTGGTGGCGGGGGTTTCGGGGTTTCCGCGACGTGAAAAAGCGATTTTCGCGGCCCGAAAGACCCAACAGTGGTATCAGAGCCACGTGCAAAGAGAGTACGAATTTAATTTGATTTTTTTATGAAAAATATAGGTTCTGTAACTTTCTGTAATTTTATGGTTTTTATGGATATTTTTCTCGTAGGAGCGAATCATAAGTGTTTCGACACTTGTAGGCTTCGACTACCGAGAAGATTTTTCCGAAACGGCAAGGTTTCGCACCAAAATTTTTTGGGACAGCGGGCTAAGGCGCTGTAGGATTTCTTAGGGACACTCGTGATGGTTAAATCGCGGGTAGGGGCGCTGTCCCTGGCCCCGCAAGGGGATTCATTCCGCGATTGCGTCCGAAAACCGCTAAACGAGACCGCCGGGAATTTTTACTCGTAAAAAAATTGTAAAAATTGTAGAAAAATTACAAAAAATTATAGAAAATACATAATTTAGACTTATGTATTATTTATATTATTTTGTGATAGTCATGGCCCAAAAAGACCCAATCTGATTGGAAATGTGTTGTAATTCATATTACGGCCTGCGCGCCGTCATTTGTGTTGTGTGTGTTGTATACTTGATACGCGACCTGCGCGTCGTGCCTTTCTCCATTTATTCTTGTTGTAAATTAGTTAAGACTCGAATGTAACTCGAGTTTCAAAATTGTAATGTACAAAATTGGAGCGGTGGAAGGCCCACTCGAGATGGAGTTACGAGGAGGGCGCGAGCAACACAAGGTGGTCAAAGGGAGGAGCTTGAGAAGCTGTTGACCTTAGGTTGGCCATCCGATCTTCTCATTGGCTTGAGAAGATCGTAGTAGGGCCATGACTAATCACAAATAATTTAATTAATTGCTTGTGTTTATGTGATGCATAATTAGTAATTAATTAGTGCCTAACGATTATATTAGATCTAAATCATGTACAAGATGCACCCTCTCGATTAGTTTAGATCTCAATCGCGTCAACTCAAATGGCTACCGTGTCGTGATACCTATCACTACCTCGATCACATGTGTTGTTGAATCTGCCAAAGCAGAGCAACACATATTATCTTGGTAGGGTACGGAGGGACAATCTTGGTCCCGCCTATCAACGCATGGGTGAGTAGAGACTCAATTTGATTGAGTACAACTAGTTAAATCGAGTTTAACTGTAGGCATTATTCCAACGATTGGAAAGATAGGACATAAATCACATTTATATTAATTCTTGGGCGTATTAGCCAAAGCTAACTCAAGTTTTAATATAACTGTAGATAATGATCCTATAAACAAGAGTTGCATAGAGATGTAATTGGTAAATCGTTACCTACCGATCATACTAAATCTTGGGCGTATTAGCCAAAGCTAACTCAAGGGTTAGTATGATGTGGATCTTGTCCCACATGAATTATAGAATTCAGTGGGAGTATCATTTAGTTAAAGGCCTAATTAAATGATTTAAAAGAATATGATATTTATTTTCTGCATTTTTCCTGTTGTAGATAACCATGACGTCGAATATGAATTCTTTCTCCTTGCGTTCTGTCCTTGAGAAGGACAAGCTCAACGGAGCAAATTTCCTGGACTGGCACAGGAACTTGAGAATAGTTCTCACCCAAGAACGTAAACTGTACGTTCTGGAAGAGCCCATTCCGGAGGCTCCTCCTGCCACTGCCATGCGAGCTGACCGAGATGCTTACAAGAAGCATCAAGATGACGCATTAGATGTGTCCTGTCTAATGCTCGCGACCATGAACTCTGAGCTTCAGAAGCAACACGAGTTGATGGGCACTTACGATATGGTTGAACATCTTCGTCAACTATATCAAGGACAAACGCGACATGAGAGATTTGAGATCTCAAGGGCACTATTTCAGTGCAAGATGTCAGATGGGACTCCCGTAGGCCCATATGTACTCAAAATAATTGGGTACATAGAAAATCTACAGAGGTTGGGATTCCCGCTTGGCCAAGAACTGGCCACTGACCAGATCTTGTAATCCTTGCCAGATAGCTATAGTTAATTCGTTCTAAACTACAATATGAACGAAATTGACAAGCCACTGCCCGAGCTGCTTAGCATGTTGAGAACTGCTGAGCTGAACCTTAAGAAGGCAAAGCCCCACTCTGTTCTGATGGTTCAGAAACACAAGGGCAAGGGCAAGCCCAAAGGCAAAGGAAAGTCCCAAGCCAAGGGCAAAGGCAAGGCACTGAAGCCTAAAGGAGGGGTCGCCAAGGATGCTACCTGCTTCCACTGCGGTCAGACCGGGCACTGGAAGAGGAACTGCAAGGTGTACCTGGAAGATCTTAAGAAGAAACGAAGTGAGACTTCCACTTCAGGTATATATGTTATAGAAGTCAATCTATTTATTTCTTCATCATGGGTATTAGATACCGGATGTGCTTCTTACATTTGTACTAATGTGCAGGCGCTGAGAAATAGCAGGGCATTAGCAAAGGGCGAGGTGGACTTACGCGTAGGCAACGGAGCACGGGTTGCTGCTGTTACTGTAGGAACTTATCATCTATCTCTGCCCTCTGGGCTTGTATTAGAATTAGATGAATGTTGTTATGTGTCTGCTTTAACTAAGAACATAATTTCAGTTTCTTGTTTGGACAAGAAAGGTTTCTCTTTTATTATAAAGGACAAATGTTATTTTGTTTATTTAAAAGATATATTCTATTGTAGTGCACCTCTGATGAACGGACTCTACATTCTAGACCTTGAAAGCCTTATCTATAACATAAATACCAAAAGGTTCAAGTCAAATGACCTGAACCAAACCTATCTCTGGCACTATCGCTTAGGTCATATAAATGACAAGCGCTTATCCCAGCTCCATAAGGATGGTTTGCTGGACTCGTTTGATTTTGAATCTTATGAGACGTGCGAGTCATGCCTACTAGGCAAGATGACCAAGACTCCCTTTAGTGGGCACAGTGAGAGAGCGACTGACTTGTTAGGTCTTATACATAATGATGTATGTGGCTCTTTCAATGTCGCTGCTAGAGGCGGTTATAGGTACTTCATCACATTTACTGATGACTTCAGTAGATATGGTTATGTGTACTTGATGACACATAAGTCTGAATCCTTTGAAAAGTTCAAAGAATTCAAGAATGAAGTACAGAACCAGCTTGGCAAGAGTATTAAGATACTTCGATCAGATCGAGGTGGAGAATACCTTAGCCATGAGTTTCGTAACTATCTAGCTGAGTGTGGGATTCTATCCCAACTCACTCCTCCTGGAACATCACAGTGGAATGGTGTATCCGAAAGGAGGAATCATACCCTATTAGATATGGTACGATCTATGATGAGTCACACAGATCTTTCGACATTCCTTCGGGGCTATGCTCTAGATACGGTAGATTTTATACTCAACCGAGTTCCATCCAAGGCCGTGATAAAGACACCATATAGGATACGAACTGGGAGAGATGCCCAGGTGTCTTTCATGAGGATTTGGGGTTGTGAGGCTTACGTTCGACGTCAAGTCTCAGATAAATTGGGACCCAAATCTGACAAGTGCTACTTTATTGGATATCCCAAGGAAACTAAGGGATATTACTTCTACATTCCCAGTCAGCACAAGGTAGTTGTGGCAAAGACTGGGGTCTTTCTAGAAAGGGACTTTGTTTCTAGAAAAACTAGTGGGAGTACGTTCGATCTTGAAGAAGTTCAAGATACATACCATAGCACTGAAGCCTCGATGGAAGTTGAACTAGAACCACAAAGTGTTGTGGATTATGTTGTTCCACAAGGAGTTGAGGAACAACAACCAGTTCAAGTAGACATACCTCTTCGCGGGTTTGATAGGGTACGTCATCAGCCTGAGAGATACTCATTTCTCTTGTCTGACCATGATAACGTTGTGCTCATAGAGGATGAGCCTACCACCTATCAGGAAGCTATGATGAGACCAGATTCCGAGAAATGGCTAGAGGCTATGAGATCCGAAATGGAATCCATGTACACCAACCAAGTATGGACTTTGGTTGATCCACCTGAAGGGGTAAAACTCATTGGGTGTAAGTGGGTCTTTAAGAGAAAGACTGACATGGATGGACTTATCTATAAGGGTCACTTGGTAGCTAAAGGTTTCAAGCAAATTCATGGTATTGACTATGATGAAACCTTTTCTCCAGTAGCGATGTTTAAGTCCATTCGGATCATGCTTGCTATTGCAGCATACCATGACTATGAGATATAGCAGATGGATGTCAAAACTACGTTTCTGAATGAAAACCTGCTCGAGGATGTGTACATGACACAACCTGAGGGTTTTGTAGATCCACAACATACTAGCAGAGTATGCAAGCTGCATAGGTCCATTTATGGACTAAAGCAAACTTCTCGGAGCTGGAATCTTCGATTCGATGATGCAATCAAATAGTTTGGTTTCATCAAGAATGAAGATGAACCTTGTGTCTACAAGAAGGTTGTAGGGGATATAGTTGTCTTCCTCATATTGTATGTGGATGACATACTGCTCATTGGGAAAGACATCCCTTTGCTACAGTCTGTCAAGACTTAGATAGGGACATGTTTCTCAATGAAGGACTTAGGTGAGGCATCCCACATTCTAGGGATATAGATCTATAGAGATAGATCTAAGAGATTGCTTGGCTTAAGTCAGAGTACATATGTTGACAAGGTACTCCTACGGTTTGCCATGCAGAACTCCAAGAAGGGATTTCTGCTGATGCCACATGGCGTGAGTCTTTCGAAGACTCAAGGTCCCTCTTCTAGAAAGGAGAGAGACCGCATGTATCTGATCCCTTACGCCTTAGCCATAGGATCTATCATGTATGTCATGCTATGTACTCGACCTGATGTCTCGTATGCTTTGAGCATGATGAGCAGATACCAGTCAGATCCAGGTGAAAGTCACTGGATAGCGGTCAAGAATATTCTTAAGTACTTAAGAAGGACTAAAGAATATTTCTTGATATATGGAGGCAATGATGAGCTAGCTGTAAAGGGTTACAATGATGCCAGCTTCCAAACCGATCAGGATGATTATCGATCGCAGTCAGGGTTCATGTTTTGCATTAATGGTGGTGCTTTGAGCTGGAAGAGTTCGAAGCAGGACACAGTCGCTGATTCTACGACAGAAGTCGAGTACATTGCTGCATCAGAGGCAGCAAAGGAGGCAGTTTGGATCCGCAAGTTCATCACTGAACTTGGGGTGGTTCCTAGCATCGCTGACCCCATTGAGCTTTATTATGACAACAATGGAACTATAGCACAGGCGAAGGAACCTCGCTCACACCAGTGGACCAAACATATACTACGGCGCTTCCATCTCATTCGAGAGATTATCGAGAGAGGAGATGTGAAAATTTGCAGAGTACCCACAGAGGCTAACATCGCAGATCCCTTGACCAAGGCTTTGGCACAGAGAAAGCATGATGGTCACACTAGGTCATTGGGACTTAGAGCCTACACTGATTGGCACTAGTGCTAGTGGGAGATTGTTAGTTAAAGCCCAAGAGCCAATCATTTGATGATTGTATTATGGACTTGTTGTATCATATTCTTATATAAATAAAGGCATTTGTTTTGGTTATTATACTTACTTGTATTGGTGCCAAATAAACTAAATATAATAGCGTCCTTGAGTAGAGGGTTCTTACCTATATCAATCGGTTAGTTGAACCGATAGTGAGATGATATAGGGAACACTACTCTTAATCATTCCTAGTCGAGTATTAACATTCAGGGACAATGTTAATGCGACGAGACTAGCATGTAGGTCAACTCGATGACTTGATCTCACAAGTCATGGATATGGAGATATCAAGTTGACACATGGGTATGCATTGGAGAATGTATACTGAATGACCTACCATGAGAAAGTATCATGGATCGTTATATGAGTGTCATATACTTTCTCATATGACTATTAGTATGACTACTAGTCCTTAGACCTGAAGTCACCATGGATCCCTACATAAGTAGTTATGTACTTTGGTTTCGTCAAACGTCACCCGTAACTGGGTGGACTATAAAGGCGATTACTGGGTATGTAACGAATTATGCAGAGGGATGTGAGTGATGTAGATGAGATCTATCCCTCCTATATGACGGGAGAGACATCGATATTCTTGATAGAGTGAGACCACGAAGTGCATGGCCATGCCTAAATGAATCAATATGAGATATTGAGCTCATTTGATTTAGTGAGTTTACTTGGAGTTCAAGATTTAGATTGGTAAGAGGATGACACGGTCTATGCCTTACATTGATCAATCTAGATGTCTAGGATAGAAGGGCACTTGTCATATATTGTGAGGAGTCACAATTAGTAGTCACAAGGTGATGTTGGATCTCAACATTCTTGTAACTTGGGTAGTAATGATGTGTTGCTAGATACCGCTCATTACTTATGCTCCTAAATGGGTTTAGGGGCATTACCAACTTTACAAGAACCTATAGGGTCACACACTAAGGACAATTAGATGGAGATTAGGTTCATATGATGAACCAAGAGGATTAGATTCATGTGATGAATCAAATTGGATTAAGAGTAATCCTAATTGGGTTAATTGAGTTGGACTCAAATTGATTCATGTGTTCAATGAGTCTAATTTAGATTATGACTCATTGAATCAATTTAATTAAATAAATTAGATTTATTATATTAAATTGGCTTGAATTAAATGGTTGGATTAGATCAACCATGAGAGAGATTAAGTCAAGTTTGACTTGACTTGAGAGGAAGAGGAAAAGAAAGAGTCAAGTCCTATTTGCCACCTCACTTGTGAGTTGGCATTAAGTGGCCAATGATGATGTGCCACATCATCATGTTTAGCACATGTGTGTGCCACCTAATGGAGGTTACAAATTCCCTTTCAATTTAATGTGGTCGGCCACATTAAATGAGAAGGAGTTACACATGTGTGGTCGGCCACTTTGTGAATGAATGGAATTCATTTTTCATTCAAGGCATTATTCCATCATCTTCTTCCTTGCTCCAATTCTTCTCTCCCTCTCCTCTCCATTGCCGAGACCTTCTTGGAGTGCTAGCACACTCTAAGGTTCTCCCTCCATCGATTTGTTCGTGTGAATACTTCTAGAGGGTTGTCTACTTTGACAACCTTGAGATCCGGCACCTTGGACGAGCGGGATTTATGAAAGGCGCGCATCAAGGATAAACTCGTACTCTAATGTAGATCTAGAGTTTGTAAACTCGTACTCATAGGTTTTTCAAAATTTTATTATTCCCACGGATCCGGTGGCGGAGGTTTCGGGGTTTCCGCGACGCGAAAAAGTGGTTTTCGCGACGCGAAAAAGTGGTTTTCGCGGCCCGAAAGACCCAACATTTGCTAGGTTCAATTTTAATTCAGCATTTTCTTTTTCTAATTTGAATAAGTCTTTAGAAAGAGACTTAATAAATTGAAACAATTGAGTAGGGGTTAGATTACGTACCTGACTTACCTGACTCGGTGATGCTCCCCCTTCATCTATACTCATTTCAGAGCTTGACTCTTTTTCCAGCTGATGGTTAGCCATTAGTGCTAACCCAAAGAAGGCTTCAACGTCTGATTCGGAAGAAGACGAATCTGACCAAGTGGCCTTCAGGTTCTTATGCTTGGAGGATTCTAGTTTCTTGTACTTTGTCTTTTCCTCCTCTTTTTTCCTTTTCTTTAATTTTGGGCAATCATCTTTGATGTGCCCTTCTTCGTTGCAATTGTAACAATGAACTATTCTTTTTCTTTGTCGATGCCTCTTTGTCTGCGATCTAAATTTATCAGAATTAAAAAACTTATTGAAATGCTTTACCAATAGTGCTGCTTCCGATTGGTCGATCGAGGCTTCGGAATCAGAATAGTTTGTTCTTGCCTTCAAGGCAATGTTCTGACTTGCTTTCTCCACTTTATTGGGCTCTGCAAACCAAGATTCGTGAAGTTCAAATGTAGAAAATAAATTTTCTAAAGTACTTACCTCGAAGTCCTTAGAGATGTAATATGCATCTACTAAGGAGACCCACTCTGGAGTTCTGGGGAAGGCGTTGAGCGCGTACCGGATCGAGTCACGATTTGATATTTCTTCTCCAAGATTGCTTAGTTGAGTTATTAGCTCCTTAATTCTTGCTTGGAGTTGCGCTACCTTCTTGCCGCTGTTCATCCGAAGGTTTGTTAACTGGGTCCGGAGGATGTCGCGCCTCGCTAGCTTAGCTTCCGAGGTACCTTCGTGAAGCTCTAAGAATTTGTCCCAGAGGTCTTTAGTGGAATCGTAGCTCCCGATCCGACTTACCTCCTGGGGCGGCAACACGCTGAGTAGGTGGAATTTCGTCTTTCTGTTGGCCACGAATTATGCCTTCTCTTTCTTTGTCCAGTTGAATTCTTCTTTGTCTTTTGGAACTACATAACCATATTTCATGATTAAACAAATATCAAATTCGGTCTTGAAAAATACTTCCATCCGGCATTTCCATGTCGCGAAGTCTCCGTCGAACTTCGGGGGATGAATATTCGCTCCGGCCATCGTCTTGATCGTTGTGCTTCAGTCGGCGGTTAGTCCTTCTGAGGCGGTCTGGCTCTGATACCAATTGTTGGTGCAGCGGAGGCCGGCAAGAGGGGGGTGAATTGCCTGAAAAATAAAAATTATACCCTCCTCGTCTTTCAACTCAAACAGATAGCAACAATAATAAAAATAAATAGCAGAAATAGAAGAGAGACAGACTTTTAACTTGGTTACAACCCAGGGGGTTGTTAATCCAAGGCGTTGGGAAATCGCACTAGCAGAGTCTCCTTCACTGTAGGCGGAGAAGCCTTTTTTACACACTTAGAGCGCTCACTAGTTGCTAGGAATGAATACAGAAATGGTTACTAAGTTTTTTTTTTAAATTCCTAGCGCCAGGAGTCTTTATATAGTGCTTGGAAAGTCTATCCCGAGGGTCCAAGGCGCCTCCAATGAGGTTCAAGGATAGAATTATATCCGGTACTCAAGCGGTCATTTTGACCAGCTTGGAGGCGCCTCCAACAGTGTTGAAGGCGCCTCCAACAGTGTTGAAGGCGCCTCCATTGTTGAAGGCGCCTCCAAGATGGAGGACTGCGCAGGCGCCTCCAGCGCCTCCTTTAAGGTGCCTACAGCTAGCTCTTTAGCTCCTTTTGACTTTGTTTCAGCTTCCAAAGCTCTGATAAACTTGGGTGATTGCGACCAACCGAAATAGGGCTCACCCGAACCCAATTTTCGGCTTTCTCCTCGAGCAGCCTTCCTCCCCGGCTTAACGTCCCTCGGACGCCGCGCACGTTCTTCTCGCCCACCGGTGTACTCTTCCGCAACTCTCTCGTCCTTCGGACGCACCGAGCTCGTCGGCTCCCTTCCCATGTCGTCCTTCTCGCTAGCTGCGTCTTCCGCTCGACTTCCTGCGTTCCTAAGCTCCTGCACACTAAGACATAGGGATCAAATACAAAGCAGGACCTAACAAACTTGATTGATCACATCAAACAACCACGGGGTTCAACACAGTGACCAGTGGCAGGCCACTTGCTAGCAGTTGGCGCAGCCACCAGTATGCGGCTGGTGGTCGGCAAAGCCGCTAGCTGTGTGCTAGTGACCGGCGGAGAGGAGAAAAACAGGGAGGAGAGGAGAGAACTTACCTGAAGATCACCGGAGAGCAGAGATCGCATCGGAATCGCTGAAGAGGAGAGATCGCACCGGAATCACCGGAGAGGGGAAAATCGAGTGTGCGAGAAAAGAAGGGTCAGTGCCCTAATTTTATCGAGATTAGCGATAGAATCTAAATTCCGTCGATAATTAATGACAGAAATTTCATTCCGTCAGGGATTACTAACGGAATTTAGATTCAGTCAATAATCCTGATATTTTGCAACAAAATTTTATTTTTTCGGGATTACCGACAGAATATAATTTCTGTTGGTAATCCTTGACGGAATGAAATTTCCGTCGGTAATTACCGATGGAATTTAGATTCTGTCGCTAATCCCGAAATAATCCTGATATTTTAATTCCGTCGGTAATCCTGATATTTTAATTATGCTTTACGGGATTACCGACAGAATTTAGATTCCATCGGAAATTATCGACGGAAATTATATTCCGTCGGTAATCCTGATATTTTGTAGCAAAATTTTATTTTCAGGATTACCAATGGAATATAATTTCCGTTGGTAATCCCCGACGGAATGAAATTTTCGTTAGTAAAATTAGAATATTATCGACAAAAATTTCATTCCGTCGGTAATATTTTCTAACGGAATTAAAATTTCGTCAGTAAAATGATGGAAACTATTAAAATAACAGGATTATCGATGGAATCTAATTTTCATCAGAGATTGCTGACGGAATATAATTTTCGTCGGAGTTTACTGATGAAATAATATTCTGTTGGTATATTCTGTCGGTATATTCTGTCGATAAACCTGATTATTTTTTAGTGGAAAAATAAAGAAAAAAATTGTTTTTCTTTTTCCACCATCTCCACGTTCTCCACCTTCACCACTTCCATCACATCTAATTATACTCACTTCCACATTCTATACATTTAAAAAGAGATGAGAAGGAATTTTTTTTTTGGAAAATACGACAGCAACATTTTTTGAGAGAAGTACGAATAGGTTGTTTCTTTCATGGAGTGTCTTTGGTGGAGTGATAATTCAGTCAGCAAGTTCTTCATCTTCTTATTGGAGTATTTTGGCTGGCACCTCTTAAAGAAAGAAGATAGAGATTTTCTTCCTCTCTTCTATCAAAAAAGTCCTATCTCTTTATTGTTGCTTCTCCTCTTCGAAAAGTATTATTGCCGCCTACCTTCTTGTAGAATTTTAGAAGACGTTGTTAGGATCCTTCGTACGGAGGCTAGAGAGGGGGGTGTGAATAGTCGACCCCAAATCGTCGTTTCTTTCTACAAAACGTGTTAGCGCAGCGGAAAATACAAAGAAACGAAAGAGAAGAAAACCAAACCTTAACACAAGGATGTAACGAGGTTCGGAGATTAGGGCTCCTACTCCTCGGCGTGTCCGTAAGGTGGACGAGTCCAGTCAATCCGTCGGTGGATGAGTCCCCGGAGAACCGGCTAATACAATATACTCCTTGTGGGTGGAGAAACCTCGCCACAAACGTTTGCAACAGCAAATAAAGAGTACAAGAACAGTAAGAAAAGCAATACAATATGAATACAATAGCACTCTACCAATTGCTTGCTTTCTTGTCGACTGGAGGTGAAGCAGCAACTTCACAACCCAAACGCAGCAGCTGGTCGACGACTGGAAGCTCACGCGAAGCTTCGGAGGCGAGCTCAATCAAAGCTCAGTTGAAGCAGAAGCTTTAGCAGCAGAAGAACAAAAGTTCTAGTAGAAAAGAAGATCGAGAGTTGTTGCACAGAAGATGCCCTCGTCTTCTTATACCTGCGAAGAAGAAACAGCGAAGAAACTAGCCGTTGCGTCACAACGGCTAGAACCCTGATCGGTCTGTGGACCGATCAGGCAACATCCTGATCGGTCTGCAGACCGATCAGGGAAGCAGCCTTCGCTTCTGTTCCGTCCCTGATCGGTCCATGGACCGATCAGGAAACATCCTGATCGGTCCACAGACGAAGCTAGCCGTTGCGTCACAACGGCTAGAACCCTGATCGGTCTGTGGACCGATCAGGCAACATCCTGATCGGTCACCAGACCGATCAGTTATCACACAGTAGGCTACTGATGTGTTACTGATCGGTCACCAAACCGATCAGAATATTCGAGGTATCACTGGATCGATCACCAGATCGATCTAGTTCATGATTTTCGCCCAAACCAAGTCCAAACCAACATCCGGTCAATCTTGACTTGTTGGTACTTCATTCCTAGCATCTGGTCACTCCCTTGACCTGCTAGAATTCTCCGCCAAGTGTCCGGTCAATCCCTTTGACCTACTTGGACTTTCCTCAACACCAGATGTCCGATCATCCCTGATCCATCAGGATTTTCCCTTGCCTGGCTTCACTCACCCGGACTTTCACCTGGCTTCACTCACCAAGATTTCCACACTGCCTAACATCCCAGTTAGGACTTTTTCACTGCCTGGCTTCACTCACCAGGACTTTCCAACTGCCTAACGTCCCAGTTAGGACTTTCCCACTGCCTGGCTTCACTCACCAGGACTTTCCACACTGCCTAGCATCCCAGTTAGGACTTTCCCACTGCCTGGCTTCACTCACCAGGACTTTCCACACTGCCTAGCATCCCAGTTAGGACTTTCCCACTGCCTGGCTTCACTCACCAGGACTTTCCACACTGCCTAACATCCCAGTTAGGACTTTCCCTCGTGCCAAGCTCCCTGCTTGGACTTTCCACGTGCCAAGCTTCCTGCTTGGACTTTTCCCGAATCACGGTCAACCAGGTCAACTTTGACCTAAGGTTGCACCTACAATCTCCCAAACACCTATTCTTGTCAAACATCAAGAATACAACTCTCTTCTCGTCAAACATCGTCAAACATCAAAACACAACTCGAGTCAGGTCAACCCGAGTCAGGTCAACCAGGTCAACCTTGACCTAAGATTACACCAACAGACGTAACCCTTTGTTGAGGGCTATTAGACATCCCCTTGTGAAGGGGTAATTAGGCGGCCCCTTCCTCATCTTCGAGGAAGACGTTTCGACTGTCTCAACGAAAAATGACATTTTATCTCTAGTGCGATCAGGTGTTGGAAGGAGGACTCCAATAGTGGACCGGATTAGACGAAGAAAGTATGAGCTCATGACAACAACGAAGAGTTATTTCATTACAACCAGAACAGAGAACAGTTAGAGTCATCTCGATTGTTTTGAAAGTATATTTATACTTGTACATTGATTTATATATATATATTTTGATGCATGCTTTAATAGTTTTATTTAGATTTGCTTAAATAATCTAATATGCTTATTTTAGATAGTTTAGCATGTCTAAATAAAATAATTAAATTAACATTATATGAATCAATCACATGATAGCTTATCTTTGTTATGCTTTTAGGATCTTACTTATACGGTTAGATTGTAATGCATGCTTAGATAAATATCATACTTATGTTTGTTTTAAAAATCATACAAACATTCCTTTGATTTAATTATTAAATCACAAATAAAATTTTTAAATTTCTGTTGTACATAGGAGTGTAGAAACATGATATCCAAATTTCGAATTCGACTTCAATAGTGGTATTAGAGCGAGGTTATAGTTGTTTATCGTATAAACTTTTAGACAAAAATATATATGTTCTTGCTAATTATTTTGACCACATAAAATATTTGGTAACATATTATAGTGAAACATGATTTTACCTATAATAATTAGTTTACCAAAATTGATTATAGATAAATTGATTTATCAATTTAGTTGATAATCTCATGGTCAAATTTAAAGAAACATAAATTGATCAATTAATTAATTGTTAATTAATTGATATAAAATATTTGATATTATGTATACCATGCAAGAACGATAATCAAATGACTCTCAGTGATTATTTATCCTTAAAATATAATATATTTGATATATAGTATTAGATATATATATATATGTTATTTTATAACATAGTTGCTTAAATCCGACAAATATACATAAAACATATTATATCTTCCGAGTGATGATATAAATATTTAAATTAAATCCCTCATTTTGAATATGATTCAAAATTTATATCAAGCCATAAAGGGAAAAATAAAATAGTATATTTTTCACTGCCTTCTGTTAATGGTGGTTGCATGATGAAAGCTACCCGTTGTCAGTATCTGGCTCATATCATTAGGGAGGCTTGTATGTCGGAAAGCTGTCTTCCACTAACATAAGTGATGTAGATTGGGTGGAACTCCCATGACTTCGGCTCATATCATTGAGGGAACGCATGACAATCGCTCATTACAATCTAACATTGATGGGTCGGCTTGACACACAAAGATAATCGGCGTCATATTGGGCCATTATCAAACATGAGGCGAATTACATAGAGGTTGCATATGATGTAATTGAGTTCTACCTTTTGGGAATTATGATTGGCTAATGTTATTTAGGGATCACAATTGGTTAATTGAGCTCTATGTACTCGCTAATTGAGATGTAACGGTCCTTGCCGAGACGTTACAGTCAGACCCTGTAACGCGTTCCTTCAAGGGAACAACCTAGCATTAACACAATAGCTTAATGGATTCATTCATTTAATATTTGTCATAGTTTGACGCTGGCTGGCAACCTAATGCAACCCTCCTCCTTTATCCGGACTTGGGACCGACCATGACCGGTCCTCATGGGCGGAGTTATATATATATAGAGAGAGAGAGAGAGGATTGATATCGCGCGCGCCCGCACAGTGCGCGACTGTGCGCGCGCGCACGATATCAATCGGATTTTTTTTTATTTTTTGACTTTTTTTAATATTTTAAATTAAAAAATCAATTAAAAAATAAACATTTTATTATATAAATCTCTAATACATTACTATATCCCCTCAACCTATTACAATACTCAATAAATACTTAAATTTATTTTATTTTAATTTCTTTTTTAAACTAAACACTATAATCTAATTGGGAAACCTAAACCCCAGAGGTAAAATCTAAAAAAAAATAGCTATACTATAACTCAAAGCCTGAACGCTAGAGGTAAAAATCTAAAAAAAATAACTTTAATATTATAACCCAAAGCCTGAACCCTAGAGGTAAAATCTAAAAAAAAAATAACTTTGATACTATAACCCAAAGCTTGAACCCTAAATAGCTTTGATACTATAACCCAAAATCTGAACTCTAGAGGTAAAATCTAAAAAAAATAGCTTTAATACTATAACCCAAAACCTGAATCCTAGAAATAAAATTTTAAAAAAATATTTTAATTATTTTTTTAATTAAAAAATTAATTATAAAAAAAATAACAAAACACAGACATTTTGAATTAAAAAATAATATTTTTTTTATATAAGTAACTACGTTAAGATATCCCCTTAACATATTACAATACTCCATAAATATTTAAATTTATTTCATTTTTAATTTTTTTTTTTAACTAAATATTATAATTTAATTGGAAAATCTAAACCCTAGAGATAAAATCTTTAAAAAAAATTAACTGAAAAATTATATCCCAATTAAGATGTCTGAACCCTACTAATAAAATCTTAAAAAATATATTTTATTTATTTTTTTAATCAAAATTTAAAAAAATAAAAAAATCATGATATACTGTGCGACTCGTACAGTCACGTACTGTGCGTATCGCGCAGTATATCAAAATCGTATATATATATATATATATATATATATATATATATATAACGAGATCTCAAGTTTTCCAATCCTATGAGGATCACACTTTATATATATAGTAGTAGTAGGTTTGATTCTGTTATCAACCTATCAATAATAACATAATATGGGTTAATGACTTGAGATCTCATTGCTTTCAGTACAACGTTGTCCCCTTAGTTCCTACAGAAGATCCTCCTTCCGTTTCTTTTTCTCAGGATCATCGAATTTTGAGGACGAGATTGAGACGATAACAAATCTACTATATTAAGGTCACATTTATTTTGGTCATCATCTATTTCATTTAAATTGATTTCTGTTGTAAAATTTATGCATGATTCTTTTCAAGTTCATATGGATGCTAAAATTTCAATGTTAGAATTCATGATCAAGAACACTTGCGACTTACTAAGAATCGTAGCTAATCAATTGGAGAAAGAGCACACCCATGGACTGGGTCGAAGGCTTCTTCTTAAGATGTTGCTTGTTTTCTTGTTGCTTCTTCTCTTATTGCTATGGTTTTCACCTTCACTTGGGTCGTTAGTGGCATAGATAGTCCTAGCTTACAATGGCAATGGTGCTTGATATTGGTAAGCATCTATGGAGTTGCACGTGCTAGATTTGTGACAGGAAAGGGAATGAGTTCCAATGTCATAACACTAGGCCTTAAATGAATCCATGGTTGATGAGTAAATTTGATGTTCAATTTGATAAAAATATATTTATCTTCGTTCAATACATATAAAATTAATTAAATAAATAAATATAAATATCTAATATAGAAATTATGAATTATTCATAAATAATATTATGTCCATATTCATGAATAAAGTTGTCAATTATGCTTGATAATAAATCTTTTTATCAAAATTATCAATAAATAAAAAAAACTCTCTCAAAAAGAATAAATAAGCATGTAATACTTCACGGATCAATCAAACAAGTTTCAAACATAAAAATTTTAAAAAGTTTATCTCGACTTAGCTGGTTTACAAACCTACACACCGGAGTGACAGGCATGCTATGAAGTATGAACTGTGGAACATAGGGCACTCTACTGACTTTTTCTAGGAAATATTGTCTCCTTAACAACAGGGCCGTCTCAATCATGCTTGAAATCCCTAGGTGAAAAAAAAATTAATATTTTTTAAATAAATATTATTAGAAATATTTAATTTTATTAGTTATATTAAAAGGTGGATCGACTCTACGACCAAGCTACAGTTGGCCACTAGGGGAGAATATTTTTCTTGGTTTTGCCGAGATTCGACATCTTGCCTACTGTAACAATATCTACCCCGTATTAGTCAACTCCACCATGTCCCGGAGCGACATTTAATTTTGTTAGTAAAATTTAAAAAGATAGTTTCATATATTACCAATGATTAATTATGTAATTGGAAGTAGTGACCAATTAAGTCACATAGAATAACTTTATCTTATGTCTAACCTCACTTTTTTATTATTAGTAAAATTTAAAAAATAAAAAATATTTTATATTAACTAATTTAGAAACAAGTAATAAACTATTGTAATACTATCAATATACATTATAATTATAATTTTTTTTAAAAAATATCAATCATTTTTAATTTCGAGGAAGGAAAGTCTCGACACAATAGTAAAATTATTGTGCAACCTAAAGAAAATAGATTCGAGTACTCGATATAGTCATTACGTATAATAAACTCTTTCTCAAAATCCTATATTGACGGAAGGTTTGTGAACTAAACCTTTTTATTAATTTTAACTTCGATAAATTATTAATAAATTTATTTATCCAAAAAGATTTAGTTAAAAAATATTGTGAATTATTAAAAAAATTAAAAGAAAAATAAAATTTAATAAAGAAATAATACTACAATATTAAATATGCTTTTTACTTTAAAAAATATTTTTATAAAAAAATATTAATTAAGTATAACCAATAAATATTTTTAATTTATTAACAAAATTTAATTTTGATTAATAAATTAAAGGTTTATCAGTAAAAAATTTACTAATTAAATTTTAATTAAAAAATAAAAATAAATTATCAAACAAATCTAATTTTAATAATAAAAAATTAAATTTATCAATTAAATCTAACCCAAGTAAAAAAATTTTAAAAAATTTAGATTTAATCTATAAAAAAATTTAAAATTTTTGACCAAATATAATTTAACTGGTAAAAAATTAAAATTACTGGTGAAAATAAATCTCAACTAAAATTTATTTTAGTCATAATTTTAAATATTTAATATTCAAACTCATATATTTTTAAATTAATATTTATATTTAATTTATATATGTATATATATATAAAATTTGTAGGCCTCAATATAATAAAGAGCTCTAGGCATAGATGATTGTAGTCTATGCCTTGAGCCGGCTCTCCTTAACCAGCTCTGACTTATTTTCCTTGTCCTTGAATGAATGTAAATGCCAAAAAAAAATGCTGCTGTCATTTGGAGTTGACAGCAAAGGCCCAAATGACAGCAAAGGCCAATCAAATTCTTTATCCATTACTTGTTCTGAGACATGACAGTGAGTTTTCTCCATTTGTGGATGTGCGCCAAGCAATGTTTTAGGCAACAACTGCTTGTTCTTTGTTCCTTATGTTTGTTGTTGTCGTCCTCGCTACTGGAAAACATGATTTTGGGCGAGAACTGCTGTTGTCTACATGCTCCTCGCCAACTTCCTTTCAAACAATAACTGTGATATAAACTTCTTTCAAACTATTGTTTAGAGAAATTTAGAGATGAACTTAGAGAAGCAAAATCAGAATCAATCAAAAAATTTTAAAAACTAGTTTAATACCTTTCGGTTAGGAAATGCTACCTAGTTATTTGATTAATTACTATAGAGTTGTAACTGTAATTGTAACTGTTTGGAAACAACAACACTTTGTTTGGGATTTGAAGGTAGATTCTCAACTAAATTCTAGTTGAAAGAATTCTAGATTTTATGCAGAGAAACAAGATCGTATCTTATGGAAAAGTTCTTTGGGATACCAGTTGATAGATATATACTATACTTCTTATAGTTTTTTCACTAAGGTCAAGCCCGACCATCCAAGATGCTTCCTTGTATCTGGGCCTTTGTTTGGGTTAGGAATGAATTAGTTCATGTCGCACCTCACAAGCCATGTCTTGCCATACGAGTCACATTGGACGAGCGCAACTGATTGACACATTTTCTTTTAAGGGTTAAAGGTAAAGAACTTAACTAATATTTAGGTGGTCTAGTAGTGAATTGTGAATAGGTTAGATTCAAAGGAAAGGAAGAACTTTTAGTCAAAAGTTAGATTTAAATTCATATAATAATTATTATTAAAAATAATAATAATTTTAGTTAATTTTATTAACTATATCTTGGATGATCGGTTCGGTCCTACGTACAAAAATTCTCCACTGATTATTAGAATAAATCAAAAAATATATATGCCGATCAACTCAAAAATTTAACATCTTTTAGTTACGTCCTTATTTAAAGGAATAATTATTATGAAAAGGGGTTCAACCGATTCCATTGAGAATAATTTCATAATTTTTTTTTAAAAGAAAACTTTCTAAAACCATTGAATTTGGAGCCGGCTCTTCTAGATGATAAAAGGAACATCAAAAGTCATGGAAGAATATTTGATTGATTGCATCTTTTTCTTAGTAACTTTATTTTCTTGCTTTAACAATGAAAAAACTGTATTTCGACAATTCCTTTTTTTATCATTTTAAGTTGGTTGATTTCATTAGAAAGTCCTACCGTGATTTTTTTTGGAGGAGGGGTGTTTGTATAAGAGTTTTAAAATGTAAGGAGTAAATTAATAACTTCAAAAATAAGTGTCTTTAGAGAATTAAGTACACTATAAGGGCAAAACTAAAGATTGTCTTTTTAAGTAACGTGTGGGCATTATTAATTAATAATCTAATTATATTCATATTATAAAAAAGATCTTGAAATTATTTAACCCTTTTCTTCGTGAAGATACTCATACTTCATTCACTAAGAATTGTTATTATGTATTACTCTGTTGATAAAGTTTGATTAAATAAATTACAATTGTTATTATTTTAATTAATGTTATTTATTAGTTTTATTTTCTATTGTTAAATAAAAATAAGCCTGCCACAGATTACTGATTTCGCTATCTAAACTTTCTTCTTATAATAAAAAACCGTCTACTTTAGTTGTAATCAGACTTGTCCTTTGTTGATCATGAGAAGGGGCCTCAGCCACGACGTCGACTCCTGCTCCTCCTCCGCCGCCCTTCTCCTTCTCCTCCATCTCCTTCTCGCCACTCTCTTCTCGATCTCCGGCGGAGCTGACACCTTAACCCCAGATCTACCTCTTCTTGTCGATGGAAGCACCACCTTGACCTCCGCCAGTGGCACTTTCCAGCTGGGATTCTTCAACCCCAGCGGATCCACAAACCGCTACATCGGCATATGGTATAACAGGATCTCCCCCCAAACCGTCGTGTGGATCGCCAATCGCCGAAGCCCCATAACCACCCGCTCCGGCAACCTCTCTTTGACCACCACCGGGACGCTCGTCCTCACCGACGGCAACTCCAGTATCCTCTGGACTTCCGGCGCGCCGGATTCATCCCTATCGAATCCCGTCGCGCAACTCTTTGATGACGGAAACTTCGCCGTCCATGAATCCGGCAGCGGTGGTTCTGACGGTTTCGCGTGGCAGAGCTTCGACTTCCCGACGGACACGCAGCTTCCGGGCATGATATTGGGGCGAAGGAGGCTCAGAAACGGGACCGACCTTGACATCAACATCACGGCCTCGACGAGCGATAGCGATCCCACTCCGGGCCCATTCGTCTACGGCCTCGATTTGCGGGGAGACCCGCAGCTGTTCATTTGGTCCGGGACGGAGCAGTACTGGCGCGCGGGGCCGTGGAATGGCGGGTGGTTCAGCGGTGTCCCGGAGATGGTGGACACAGCCAACGGACTCCTGAGGTTCGATGTTAGACCCAATCAGACGACCTACTTTCGCAGCGATCAGTCTTCTGCTCTGTTGAGATTTGTCATTCATTCTTCTGGCACTGTAGAGCTCAATGTGTGGTTAGAAAGTCGGCAATCTTGGAATAGGATTTGGTATGCACCCAAGGATCTATGCGATTCTTTGTCGTCCTGCGGCCCCAATGGCTATTGCCGCCAAATCATCACGCCACAATGTGTGTGCTTGCAGGGGTTTCACCCGCGTAGTCCCACAAACTGGCGACTCCGAGATGGGACGGGTGGTTGCCTGAGAACTACGCCGTTGGATTGCCGTAATGGAACCGACGGGTTCGTCATCCTAAGAAACATAAAACTACCAGATACCTCGACGTCGATGGTGAGCGCAAGCTTGAGCCTTGACCAGTGCAGGTCTTTGTGCTTGAATAACTGCGATTGCACAGCTTATGCTGCCTCAAACATCAGCGACGGTAGCAACGGTTGCATAACGTGGACAACCAGTCTCACCGATATCACAGTGTATCAAAGTAGCGTAGGACAAGATCTTTATGTCAGGCTCGCGGCAGCTGATTTAGGTGCGTTCTTATCTACTATTCCACTTAGTTTGAACAAATTGAATGCTCAATTTTGTATTTATACAACGAAGTTTACCCATCTTCCAGAGTCTGAGCCTTCATCTGGTCGTCGTCAGAATCATTTTGTTGTTATTATTGTTACTCTTACTGTGTCGATTGTTGTTCTCTCCTGTCTTGCTTTCTGTCTTTGGAGGAGGATGAAGAAGAGAGGTACCCTTAATGCTTATTCTTTTAACTAGTTTCAATTCTTGTTCACAATTACCTGGAGAACATCAATTTATCAAATTTGTATTATATTTGATATGTTTGTAGGTGCTGATATTATTGAAGCAACAGAAGAAAATGACTTAGACCTTCCATTATTTGATTTGGGCACAATTAGAAACGCAACATTCAATTTCTCATCACAGAACAAGCTTGGCGAGGGAGGTTTTGGCCCAGTATACAGGGTATATAGATTATTATGAATTGTTTCATAAATTTTATTGTTGGTTTTCTTGCTTTTACCTGGAAAAGATATCTTTCTGTTTATTTTGATAGAAACAACTAAGATGTCTAAAATGACTGGGTGCAGGGTAAGATAGGGGAAGATCAAGAAATAGCCGTGAAGAGGTTGTCTAAGACATCAACTCAAGGTTTGAATGAGTTCAAAAATGAGGTGACATTGATTGCAAAACTGCAGCACAGAAACCTTGTTCGACTTCTTGGTTGTTGCGTTCAAGAAGAGGAGAGGATATTAGTCTATGAATACATGCCTAATGGAAGCTTAGATATCCTCTTATTTGGTTAGTAAAATTCTTTTTAAATCAATTCCTTATTTATATATTGAACCCCTGGTTATCTAAAACCATGAGATGTTATATAGCCTTGAGGTCATAACTGCTAGTAGTCCTTTTCCAGATAGAAAGAAGAGAGAAGTTCAATGGTAGATTATTCCTAATGATTTGGAAACTCTTGAACTTAGGGATGGACTTTGGAATAAACTTGTTACTATTTTGTGCTTTTGCGAAGGTTGAGTTTCCATCTCAACTTAAAAACAAAAAGCCTGCTTTATTTGATATATCTATATATATTTTGATAAACTATATGGAGCGTCGGTGTGGTCCATGTATGCTTTACAACTTTGAAATCTCCCCTTAGTCCCTAGGGGTGGTGTATGTGTGGTACATGAAAATTCAGTTAACAAAATCAGATAGAATGTTTTTTTTATTCTACTTTTTATATCAGGATTATGATATTACTAGAGGGAATGGAGGGAACATTTTGAAGATGAATGGAGATATACATGGGAGACCCACAACTCTAGGGTAGCGCATGACTGCATGTAGTCTAACTCTATTTTTGGCTCAAAATGGCAAGATCATAATTATTGAATAATTATGCACTAAATTTTAACCTAGACGTCTGCCCAACTTATTTAGATTTGCTTCCAGCTTTTTGTCAATGGAAGATAGTTAAGGCAACTTACTTTGAGTTGAAATTCTGTTAGCAAACTTTATAAATAAGCTCCTTCTAATAAGTGATGTAAAGATCATTTTATTTAGTCACTGACCACCTTCCTTGCATTAGATATTCAAGAACTTGATCAAATAATAAATTTATTACTACTTTTTTATTTAGATGAAGTTAAAGGCACTATCTTGGATTGGCGAACACGATACAATATAATAGTTGGAATTGCTCGAGGACTTCTTTATCTGCATCATGATTCTAGATTTAGAATCATCCATAGAGATCTTAAAGCTAGTAATATTCTTCTTGACAAGGATATGGATCCCAAAATATCTGATTTTGGCATGGCTAGGATATTTGGAGGGGATGAATCAGAAGCAAATACCAGAAGAGTTGTTGGAACATAGTAAGTAGATATATTTGCGCTTACCATTAACTTTATTAATCTGGATGGTAGAAGAAATTATTATAAATTTACAATTATTATTGCAGTGGATATATGTCACCTGAGTATATCATGGATGGAATCTTTTCAATGAAATCAGATGTGTTTAGTTTTGGTGTGTTGGTACTAGAGATTATAAGTGGCAAAAAAAATAGAGGAGTTTATCATGGGTCACACAATTCGAATCTTCTAGGACATGTAAGTGCAAGAAACTTTCTTTATCCTTTATGTAAGTGGTTTCCCCTTATTATTATGATGCTAACCAATTCCATTTTAGATATGGAACATGTGGAAGGAAAGCCAATGCATGGATTTTGTGGACAAAAACATTGGGTATTCTTTTTCAGAGATTGAGGTCTTGAGGTGTATAAAAATTGGACTTTTGTGTGTTCAAGACCGGGCGGAAGACCGACCAACAATGCCTTTAGTGTTGACAATGTTGAGTAGCACCGGAGATATTGCTCTCTTACCGGAGCCTAAGCAACCGGGTTTCTTTTCTAAGCGAGACTTGATGTCGGAAGTTTACTTGTCATCATCAATGAGCAATCATCAAGACTCATCTGCCAGCAACCAAATAACAATCACGAATATAGAAGGTAGATAGGAGTCGGTCATTTCTAAATGTACTAGAATGGATAATAAAATATAATGTATAAATAATATAGGCATTTTTGTAGTGGCAGTTCTATGATGTAAATCTTTTGGTATAAATAGTAGTAATTTTGTTTGGTATAAATGAGCAGAATAATTTTCCTACTCTCTAGAACTTGAATCAAATGTTCGACAACTAAGTTAGTAGATTAACAAAGTTTTGATATTGAAAAAAAAAACATTTCCTAAAGCCAATTCTAAGGTAGATAATTGAGGGTGATCCACCTTCATATTTATGGGTTCTCATAATTACCTTTTCAAAAAGAAATAATTAGTATTTTAAGTTTATCTATTTTTTTATAAGAAAATTTTATTAATGAATGAGAATAAACTATGGGTTAGGATGTCTCGGGGCCGTGTTGTGTTTTTCAATGGATAATTAAGATATTTAAGGTTTGAAGTTCACCTAAAAATATTAGTCATTTGGATGAATTTTTATGAGTATTTTTAAAATTATAATGAAAAAATTTTATGAGATCGAATCGATCATATTCAGAATTAGTCAGTTTGAAAAATTGTATATCTAAATTATTAAATAAAAAATCATTCATATGCGCTTATATCTTAATGAACATCTTGATCTGACACTTCACCTTTAAAATTAAGAGTGAGTAATCGGTTTAAATTGAATCGACTGAATCGATTAAATCAAAAATTGAAATGATCGAATTTTTTCCGAACCAATCGAACTGACCAAACTTTTTTTAAAAAATTAAACCGATCGAACTGATAAAGCATCGGTTAATTCAGTTTTCGACCGAAATAATTGAATTTTTCACTTTGGTTTGGTTTGATTTGATTCCGGTTTGGTTTAGTTTAGTTTGATTAGTTTGGTTCCGGTTTGATTCGGTTAAACTCATAATATTGATTCGGTTTGATTCCAGTTTGATTCAATTTAATTTAGTTTGGTTCCAATTGAATTTGGTTCAACTCATAATATCGTTTTAATCAGTTTAATCGAATTTTAATTTTCAAAATTGAAACTAAACCGATATTTCTAGAAAAAAAATTAAATTTTTACATTTACAAAACTAAATTTTTAACCTCGATCAATTAATTTAATTTAATCAAACTTTAACTCACCCCTAGTTAAAATTATATCGATTTTTAATGAATTATATGAGATACACTAGGCCGAACATGGCTAACACTTTTGCAACCATGCCGTTCCCGTATTCACCCTTATTTCTATACCCCTATATCTCTTTACATTAACAAATTGAGAGGGAGGGCCAATACTATACGTTAACTTGTTGACTGTTATTATCATTCTTTGGAAAAAAAAAATTAACTTGTGGATGCCAATGTTGTGTTGACTTTGAATATGTCTCCATGTTGATTGTCCAATCAAGTTTCCGTAACCCAAAGGGCTTCAGCTTCAACTTTTTCTTGGCTTCCACTTTCATTGCTATTGTCCCAAAAATTCCAAGTTTGAAAGTGAAATTTCCTTGATAATAGGGTAGACTGTACATCATATATCGCTTAGGATCATTTTCCACCACAGGCACCTACCCCGAACAAGTGAATCCTAGACATTCCAAATTGTTCATTCAAAAGACTAGTTCTTGGGCTTGACCATTTCAGTCGGCTAGTCAAATTGGATCATTCCTACACTGATCGACGTCAAACTTTACGACTATGACCGAACTTTGCTTTCTCGTCAACTTTTTATTCAAAAAATAAATGCGGTAATCGTCGACATGTAGTGGTTGTTACTTTCAAAAGTCGGAGATTTGAGGTCTTGCGGGAGAAAGACAATAAGGGAAAACTTGTATCGTGAACAAGGTGTTTGGATGAATGTTGGAGTTATTCAGCACTAAGAATTAAGTTGGAAGTATTTTTGTGAGTCCAATTTTTGTGAGATAAACATTCATTCAAACAATGCTGCACAAGTTGAATAAAAACTTGCAATTCACCTTCCTCTTATCAAACCAAAACCCTTTCAATTTGTGCATGTGTATACCATAAAGAAAAAAATACAATAAAAATCTTTATTCTTTTACCAAATATAATACTTGTTAGGAAGTTATCATTTGACATTTATGCCAAGAGTATTGAGTTGACTGATTGGGCCATGGTTCAATTGGGTCAGTTAGGTTAATGGATCAGTCGAGCTGGGTTGAATTGGCTGATCAGGTTAGTTGAGCTTGCGGTGACTAGGCAAGCAAATCAAGCTATTAAGGGAGGATCGGGTGGGTCAATTTAATCGAGAAGAGAGGGTTAAGCTCTTAGGGAGCAAAAGTTGGATAGATCAATTAGACCGAGCTAAGCAGACTAGTAAGATCAGACAGGTCAAATGGATCATGTAGATTAGAAGAAGCGAGTAGACCAAGTTAAGTGCACTGATCAACTCGAGTGGGATGAGTCGATTGGATGCAAATTAATCAAGTCAAATTGGCTAAGTTGGTCAGGCAAACCACTCAATCCTCATTCATGCTATAGAGATGAAATATTTCACCCCATTCCATGTTTGAAGCTACAAAATGGGTGGAATAGAACCAATCATTCTTCCAAATGTTCATCACACCAAAAATTAACCATTACAATGGAATCAATCAGGAATAAACCACTTCAATACTTTTTCTTTCCATTCCAACCTATCAAACATGGCCTGAATTTATGATTTGAATAGCAAAGTAAAATTGATAACACTTATTAACGCGATAACCTCCTCTGGAAACAATTCCTTCCAATTTAAAAATTAAAGAGAGAAGGAAGGTTTTAAACTGTGTTCCATGTAGTCCTAGAGGAGCACCAGTTTGCAACAAGATGTATAGAAATGAGATTCCAACATACAAAACCATAAATTCTTACTGAGATTACAATAATCTGAGCTATAATTATCTGAAATTTCATATGGTGCATTAGTGAAGCTTAATACACAGAATCATGGAACAGTGATCAATATTAGTCGCAAGGCAACTGAAGGGCATAGACCAGAAAGCTAAAACTACAACAAATCAGTCGCACATCATATCCGAAGTTGCAAGCAATGCAGAGATTGCACAGAGGTACAGGAGCATTCCGTGCCTTGATCGTGGGGGCGAGGAGCATGTTACCTGTGAGGTTACCATGGCATACAACAGCTTCCAACGTTTGAAGACCATTTGATATGTGGTTTAGTTTGCCTCTCTGAGATATCCTTTGGGCCTAAAGGTTGCACCTAAAGGATGTTACATTCAATCATTGTTCCAAAGAACTAAAATGTAAAATTAAGTTATACATTCGCATTCCAAATATGCTCTACATTTTATGCTTCACACTAAAGCAATAGAAACATCTACAGATAGGAGTCTAGTAGATTAAAATAAAATGCTGTGGCTAAGAATTTTTTCTTGTCTCTTGTTTTGTTATCCAGAATAATTCTATTTGAATAGAAATTGAAATAGCATTACATAAATTGACTTAGGATGATTATAATGTATTGGTAGAAGTTAATCAGTATGAGTTTGTATATGGTTTTCATTAGTATGGGAGCTAGGAATGAATAGAATAACCAGATTGATATGCCAAATGAGTATTTCCAGATAAATGAATTAAAATAAAATCATTTAATGGAACATTTCTATATCAATTCCATTCCTTTTATCTGTTTCTTTGGATCCATATAATCAACCCAGATTTGAACACAAATCAATTGATTATGCAAGTGCTTCTATCCGAGTCTTTTCAAATCTTTAATAAAATAATATGGGCACAGGCAGTTACACTTGTTAACATAGTTCAAGTGATTGAAATATAATTGCATATCATCATAATCAATGTTTTTGACAACTATTTGGAGTCAGCTACATCCCTCTATGAGCTTATCACTAGTCTATGTTATCGAAATAAAACAGACATATGTAAAGTAGAACTAATGGTCAGAAATTCGAATATGATGGTCCATGAAAGCAGTGCACTGATTAATGTTTATGGTGGTCGGGGCAGACCCAATAAATACATAATTATCCCAACTAAGGCATCTTGTTCGACAATCATAAATTATAGAATGAAGTAAAGAATACATTTAGCGGGCCAATTTGTATCCCCTTGTTATTTTGTTGCCTTTATTCCATCTGTTTCTTTTGATTACAAATAAATCCCCCAAAAAAAAAACCTTACAGATTTAACACAATTTAGTCTCTTTTTATCCGAGTCATCCAAATTTTCTAAAAAAAACTGGGTGAGCGAAAATATGCTGAAGGCCCACAATGAATGAAAAAACTCTTATTGAATGAAAATAATGAGCAGATGAAAGCACATATGAACTCTTATAGTCTTATTGAATGCATTTGCATATATTTTCAACAGGTGGCATAAAGAATCAGGCAAGTTCATTTGCATCTCCAAATTACTTACTTTCAATTAAATGACAAGAATGTATCATGCAAATTCAACCTAGAAAGTGTCAGTACCAAGAAGAAACTTTTACCTGTCAAGCATAAAATTTTTAATCTTGAAAGAATCAGAAAGAGTTCATCTCAAGGCAGTAAGTCCTCCTCTTCATGAGCATCTTCGTTGCTGTTCTATATGGCTCTTCAAAGCAATCTTGGATCCAGCAACTATCTGAGAACTCATTGGAACCTGGTATGCAACCACCTACTTCCTTCGGCCGCTCATCACTTGGTTTGATAGCCAACAGGGTTGCACCGTTCAGCACAAACCCACCAGGCAACTCAAGCTGGTGGGCATACCACAGGCGCATGCTTAGCGCTGGCAAAAGGGTCCGCTGCGAGCTCCCTGAGGCCACCACTGCTTTTAACCTTAGTTCTAGCAGCTGCTGCCGGTCCATGGTCAGCACTCCTTGTCCGTCAGCATCCGTCAGGACCAAGCACTCCAAAGGCTCATGGTCGACCACAATAGGATGGAAAAGATAATGGCGTGCCGATGCAGCAATCAACGAGCTAATGGTCCATACGACCCTCCGCTTTAAGCTTCCATTGGCGTAGAACGACTCCGGAATGCTCTCACAATCATCACCTCCACAAGCATCATCGGAACTAAGACTGAGGCTAGGATTCGCGGATTTAGGGGAAATGGATGGTGAAGAGGCCACGGAGGAGGCGCCAAGGATGACGCAGCGATCGAGGGTGGATCCGAAGTCGGCCCTCCACTTCAAGAGGACGCCGTCATGGTCATCGAGCTCGCCGTCAGGAAACTCGATACGGAGGCGACGGATTTCTCTGAAGTTCTTCAACACCTCGGTCGGTGAGTGGTGGGCAACGGTGGAAGAAGGCAGCGAAGGAGAAGAGGACGAAGGCGATGATGTCCTGGAGACGGTAGCAGACGCAGGGAAGGGGGAGAGGATCTGCCCAAGAGCCTGAAGCGGCTTGACGAGCCCACCTAGGACGAGACGGGCGAGGTGGGATATGACGCCAGTGGGCTTCTGCGACAAGACGGCGACACCGCTTGCCACGGCATCAGAGGACAGGGAGGCGTCGTCAGAGATGACGCAATCGACCCGGAGGACGACGTCGTCGACGAGAGGTACCACGGCGAGGAAGCGGCGGGACACGACGCAGCACCGCCCCAATTGCTTGATATCGCCGACCAGATTGAAGATCAAAAGGAGCACCGAGTCAGGAAGCTGGTCGAAGTGATCGATCCCCTCGTCCACCGACTCCGCCGGCGGCGGATCCGGGCGGCGCCTCCGTGACCTATCCAGATCCGCCGATGGTAGGGCGCCATAAGAAGACATCGGATCGGAAAACTCGCGCAAATCGAGTTAAGAATCCTTAGAAGCCGATCGAAAACCCTAGAGAGGTTCCATGAGGCGATCAGAAGTGAGAGAAGCGCAATTCCAGAACCTAAACGGAACCCTACCTCTGAGATTTTCGGGCGCGAGCACGGTTCTTGAAGCAATGGGAAGAAGGAGAGGAGAGGGATCAAACCATTGAAGAATCGGAATTTGTAATCGCTGCCCACGAAGAAGAAACGCGAGGCAACCAGGAAAAAATAATTATATAGAAAATGTTTCAGTTTCAAAAAAAAAAAGTATAATTTAAAAAATCTATTTTTTTTTTTTTTTTGGTTAAGTTGGCGTTGGGTATCCCGTATCCGTCTTAGCCGATTAATAATGATTAATCCGGTTCTATAGTTATTTTTTACAGACCCGCTCACAACTGACATCCATCAACCAAAGAAATTGACCAGGCATTTTCACACTGTACCATTGTCCCGAGGTTAAAAAACAAAGCAAAAAAAATCGGGTGTTATATAACTGATCTATTTAGCATGACCATACTAACATAATAATAATAACGAGTGAAATCCCAAAGATCTTAATCGGTGAAATCCCAATTTGAGGTCTACAAGTGAAATCTCAAAAACTCACAAGCACCTACTGTGCAAATCTCAAATGCACTATAGGTAGGTAGTGGGATAAAAAATTAGGAATATTACTATTAGATATTTAATATACATCAATTAATACTTAAGTGATTGATATGGTCTTACGAAATTTTTTCATCGGTCAATGAGTAGTGAGTGATCCATCAATAGTATTTTTAAGTATTAAGAAAAATTTATCTATTAATTTATTGAAATTGATATTCTATCTTTAAATGTTTGAAAAAATAAAAAAAATCATCTGTTATACCATTGCCTTGAGTAAAAAAAAATAGAAAATAAGAATCTAAATTCTTAAAAAAATTTCAGTTTGTTATAACTGTTCTATTTAGCATGCAATTTGACCATATTAACACAACAACAATAACAAGTGAAATCGCATAGGTAAGGTCATAATTGATGAAATCCCAATTTGAGGTCTAAGAAGTGAAATCTCAAAAATTCCTAAGTACTTCAAATCCTAGATACGACATATTACAAGGTATTTTCTGTTGGGATGAAAAATTAAGGGTATTGGTTGCTGGATGAGGAGTTGCTCGTGCTTCCAAATTTGCCTACTGGTCAGGGTAATCTGTCGAGTTGGATCATCAACCTCCAAAATTAGCCGGATAGAAGGCCATATACCTGAATTTCAAAAAAAAAAGACCAAATCTCAAAAATGAGCTCTTGACAAGTGAAGTTCTACTGGAGGTCTGATAAGTGAATGTCTGGAGATGAGCATTTGGCAGATGGAAGGCGCCATAGGAGGTATGACAAGTGAGCGCTTGAAGGTATAACAAGTTCCATAGTGAGGTTTGACAAAATTGATGATGATTCTCAATATGTTTGAAGGGATACCGACTTAGTGAACTTGAATTGAACATGACTCAAAGGTTGGAGGCTTATCGAGGTGAACTCAAGAGATGGAACAACATCAACTACATTTTACATGTGGCAAACTACATTTTACATTTTAGATAGAAAATTTTCTATTTAGGTGCAAACTCATCATCAAGACATGTGAAGTGAGAGATCGAGCAAACTACATTTTACATTTTAGATAGAAAATTTTCTATTTAGGTGCAAACTCATGTGGCAAAAGACGATTCGTTCACCCTAGCACCCCCCGCCAACCCGTCCTTAGGTCAACACGGAGGAGGTAAATCACGGGTGGCTACTAGCCATTAGTGCAAATGGCCAAGACATGGGGAGGTGTTGGAGCAATCCCAATGGTCCGTGGGACCATGTGTTTTGGTGTTTGGGCAAAGAGTTTAAATTAGGATTGCCCTCGTTATTTGATATGTGTACTTGAGTTGTGCAGGACTGCAGGATACACATGTGACTCAGGTTGACGGCTTCGGGTCCGGTGAAGGATGGAGCAACCGAGGGACCGTGGACAAGGCAGCAAGGACAAAGGCCGAGGGAGGCGACTTCGAGGCATACGCGAAGGATAGCATTGGGGACGAGCCGCGGGCTTGAATGCATCCGAGGGACGAGAGTCAAAGGAAGTAGGCCTGAAGGAAAGAGGTCAAGGCTACAAAGAAGAGTCAAGTGAGTCGTAAGGGTCCGAGTGCGAGAGAAATGTACTCAGGATGGGAAACCTTAGGTTTAGGGTTGTACCAGTCGACTGGTACTGGGATCAATCGACTGGTGGTGAGCACAGAGAGCTTCTGTGGCCGAAACGGCTGGGATCAGTCGACTAGTAGAGAGCCGTTGAGAGAGCCGTTGGGCTGGTGAAGATGAAGAACTTCCTCGAAATGGACTGGGACACCATGATGGTGATCAAGGAACCATTTGAAGTCCCAAGAGACAAGAAAGGAAAGAAGCTCCGACCCCGACATTGGACGGAGGAGCAAACCACATGATCGGAGGAAAATTCAAAGGTAATATCAATATTGATTGAAATTTTGCCTTCTAACGTGATAAGTCGTGTAGGTGAATACAAGAACACCCACGAGTTGTGGAGCAAGGTAAAGAACTTTTTACCTACACATGATGAGATAAAGCCCAAGGAGATGGGCTTAGTAGCTCGAGAAGAGGAGGAGGAGCAACCGGAAGGTGACGAGCACTCAACTTTCGAGGAGGATGAAGAAGCATCGTCAACATCCTCAAGGGTTGAAGAAGAATCCAAGACGGAGGAAGAAGAGATCTTGGAGGTCAACCTAGTGAGCACCTCCACCGAAGCAAAGTCAAAGGACCACATCATTTGCTTCGGTTGCAATGAGAAGGGACACTACAAGAGTAGGTGTCCATTGAGTAAGAAGAAGGTATCTCCTAAACTCAATTCAATTCATTTTGAATCTAATTTGAGTTGTAGGAAGAAGAAGGAGAAAAAGCACATAGTGTGTTTCACGTGTGGTGAGCGAGGTCATTACCACACCAAATGCCCAAAGAATAAAGAAATCAAGAAGTTGGCGCATTTGAAGAAGGAGGAGAAGAAGTGGAGGAAGAATGGAGGCTCATGTCAGGGGGGAGCTCCAAAGGTAAAGGGTAAGGTAAATCCTAATTTAAATTTGAAGTCAAATTTAAATTCTTCCATACATGCTAGGAATAATTCTTATTATTTACCCATGCAAAATTTTGGATTTAAATATCATGATAGGAATAGGGTAAATATTGATCATAACCCTAGGAGACCTATGCATGATAGACCTAGGAAAGTTAAATTCTCATTACCTAAGGAGAAGAAGGTAATAGAGAACCAAGGCATTAATCCCAAGAAGGGGAGACATATGCCTAGGAAGGGTAGGTCTAGGAATGTCTAAGGTGGACAAATTAACTCTAGGGTTAGGAACCTAGAGAAGGAGAATCAAGCTTTAAGGGGAAAGTTTGATAAGTTAGAACAATTCCTTAAGAGATTCAATGTTGGATCTAAGGAATTAAGTATGGTGTTGGGTAGTCAAATACCCAACAATGATAGATCGGGCTTGGGATACCGATCTAGTCCCTCCAAGACCAAAAGGAGACCATGTGCTAGGGTGGCACATGATAAGGGCAAGGGAGAGTCATCTAAAGCCAATGAGAAGAAATATGCTAGGGTTGCATATGATTATGGCAAGGATGATGTGTCCAAGGTGCACCACTGTGGTTTAGCTATAGTGGAGAAAGCATCTAAGAAGATGGCTAAGGCTAAGAGCTCTAGGGGGAGCTCAAAGAGTTAAATTGGGACCCATGGCCAATGGATCTCAGGTGCATACTACTTGGGAGTCTAGAGGAGCCATGGAATGTGTCAAAAGGTTTGGAGATGGATTTGAGTCTCAACCTTAGGGTTTTGGCACAATTGGGTTATGTTTCATGCAAGAAATATGGCATTTGGAGTCATATTGCATGATATTTGGTTTTAGATATATAGATGCCATATAAACCAATGCTAGGGATGCATTGTGGGTTGGTATGGGCAAATACATCAAGAGAAAGTCAAAACTAGGACTTTAGGTCAAGGTTCAATTGAACCATTTAGCTAGTTTTGGATTTTATGTCAATCTTGGGATTGGTGATAGATACATTTTGTAATGTATTTTTCCCAAGTATACAAGGGTACAATAGACCTCTCCACAAAATTTGAGAATTTTTGGAGGTCTAGGGAATTTCTGGTGCATTTCTGAAGTTGGCCTGAAAAGGCTATTTTTTTTCAAAAATAGGGTACCATTCGACTGGTACAGATACCAGTCGACTGGTAACAGTAGATTTCGACCACAGAATGCTTCTGTAAGGTTGTGTCGAAGGGGGCAGTCGACTGGCACTTGGGGCAGTCGACTGATACTAGTCTGAAAGTGTTTTTCAGCGCTGATCTTGACCATGTCAATTCGTTTAGATGTATGAGATCCATTGGGGATAAATACATGAGTTTAGGGTCAGTTTGGATGATAAGTTTTCAACAATTGGGATATTGTTGAAGAAATATTTGGATGTTAGGCAAAGGGGGAGAAGTAAGGTTTAGTTGGGAAAACCTTAAGTGCCTTTGCGTAGGGGGAGCCTTGTGATAGGTTCTTAAAAATCCCTGTGGGAAAATCCTAGATCATTGGGGAGCTTAGGTGTAGGGGGAGCCTTGGGATAGGTTCCAATGCATGATGCATTCATTCAGCTGTTGCCAAGTGTGTAGCCTTGGCAACGTAAGTCCATTCGGCGGTGTAAGTCCAAGTGTGTAGCCTTGGCAACGTAAGTCCATTTGTTATTAGCATTGTTATTTGCTATTTGTTTTCCCTAATGATCCGGCGGTTAGAACACGGGACCCCATAGCGAGGGGTCAACGCCACGTGGAAGTCAAAGGGCCAGGTGGTCCATCGGGGAAGGGTGAGCCGACCGGACTCATGAGAAAAGGGCAGACCGACCGGCCGACCGGAGAAGGATGAGTCGGCCGCCCGACCGGCCGACCGATGAATATCCGATAATAAAAAGACGCCCTGACAGGGATCGGGGTTCCGACGCTCGATTGAACAGTAACGAAGGGCTGAGCAGATGTCATGATCGTCCAAAGGCAATGTAACATACTGCTAGTAGTCCCTACACAACATCTTACCGAAGATCTCCCCAGCATGCCGATGGAGAGAGAAGGCCGGACGTGAAGTAAGTGTCGTCCGGCCAGGCGTAAGAAGAATGTCGGCCGGACGGACGCCCCGTCCCGCCGGCCGGACGGACGCCCCGGCCTGTGGTCGGTAGAGGAGGATGAGAACATCTTATGACAGTTGTCAAGTCCTATGGCTAGGCCATATTCCAAGTCTGACAACGAGGTGTTCTGTTGTCCCATCGAAGACGTACTTGGACTGTAGCAGTATGGCGTCAGGTAAGCTTTCTGACAGACACATACCGAGGTATGGGCTGCGGACACGTATACGCCTCGGTGGACGTGCAGGAGCTCTTTCACCACTCTATATAAAGAGCCTTATACTTCACCGGAGGTACGCGTTGGACACCTTTGGAGCCACTTTTTTCATTACTTGCTTGCCTGACTTGAGCGTCGGAGGGTCGCCGCCGGGAACCCCTTCCCGGCCCGACTTCTGTGCAGGTTCGCCGGAGGTTCGTGCAACCAGTCGAAGATCCACGTCAGCAGCTGGGGAGCGCCACGTGCCCAGCTCCCATTGATTCAGCATTCGGATAGGATCAAATTGGCGCCGTCTGTGGGAACGCTCCTGCATCCGAACGGAAACGATGGACGAGGCTGGACGACAACACACGGTGACGCTTTCCACGGAGGAACTCGACGCTCTGATCGAGTAGAGGGCCGCCAAGCTTGTGGAGCAAAAACAGAAAGCAACAGCCGAGCGACCGGAGCAGCAAGCAACGTCAGCGTCTGGTGGTCGAGCGGAAACACCACCTGCCACCGTTGCATTTCATCGGGCCCTATTTCGCACCCCCGAAGCCGCACGCACTCATAGAGATCGGAGATCTTCTTCGGATGAAATGCCGAGACGAGATGATAGAAAAGGAAAAGCCCCTCGAGCGGACTCATCGCCCGAGTGGATTAATCGCCAATTTTCAGAGGCTATTCTATGAAATCCTCTGCCCAAGCACTACGTGCCTCCGACGATCGGCGAATACAATGGAACCACCGATCCGGATGATCATTTGGGCAAGTTTGATAACACGGCAACCCTGCATCAATACACAGATGGGGTGAAGTGTCGGGTTTTCCTCACCACCCTATCTGGATCGGCTCAACGTTGGTTTCGGAGGTTGCCGGACGGATCCATCACAAGCTTCAAGGACTTTCGGACGGCCTTCCTCCACCACTTCGCAAGCAGTCGGCGCTATCAAAAAACCAGCGTTAGTCTGTTCACCATCAAACAAGAAGCCCGTGAATCGCTCCGAGCTTACATCCAGCGGTTCAACAAAGTGGCCATGGATATTCCAACGGCCACCTCGGAGACCATGATGAATGCCTTCACACAAGGCCTCGTGGATGGGGATTTCTTCCGATCGCTCATTCGAAAGCCGCCCCGAGACTATGACCACATGCTACACCGGGCCAACTGTTGGAGTGTATACTGAAAGCCTAAGCTTTGTAAACATTTATTATGAATAAAGAATCACATTTGGTCAAATTGTCTACATTTGTTTGTAGTTGTTCATTTAATTTATATTGTAGATAACATAGTATGTGGTGTCACATACAGAAGATGATGTTATCAGTACCTTATAAATTATAAACAGTAGCTCACGACCAAAATGGAAAAGGAACAAACCATTAGAAGGTCGTAGTGTAATTAGGTATTAGTTTATCTTGACTATATAATTACACTAGTACACTCAGAGTGTATTGAGTAGGACCATTTGAGGTCGTTTCTTTTATACTGACTTTATAAAGGAACAAAGACCTCAGTTATTATGGAAGTGTGTGCTCTTAATCCTAATATAATAACAAGCACATATATTTGATATTTATTTCTTTAATTTATCAATGGGTGAGATTTAGTTCGTTGAATCAATAAACCCGATAAGTTGGGAAATGGTATCACTTATAGTGTGTGTTGTTGATTATAGAAGGAAACTGTGTCCTAGAGATACTAGGTTGATAATGTCCTCAAGAGGAGCTCATAAAGATTGTCATGTTAAACCCTGCAGGTGGACTTAGTCCGACATGACAATAAGGTTGAGTGGTACTACTCTTGGACTTAGATATTAATTAAATGAGTTGTCAGTAACTCACTTAATTAGTGGACATTCGATATCTTAAATATAGGGAGACTAACACACTCATAATAAGAAGGAGCCCAAAAATATAATTTGGGATTGGTGCGGTAGTTCAATGATAGTTCTCTAGTGGAATGAATTATCATTGATAAAATTAAGTTGTGTGTTCGGGGCGAACACGGGATGCTTAATTTTATCAGGAGACCAAAACCAACTCCTCCTCTCGGTCCCTATCGTAGCCTCTTATTTATATACCCACCTTCTAAACCCACCCAATAGGGGCCGGCCAAGCTAGCTTGGGAACAAGCTAGGGTCGACCTAGGTATAATATTGGGTGGCCGGCCCTAGCTTGAACCCAAGCTAGTGGGGGCCGGCCAAATTAGATTTAAAAGGGATTTTAATTTTAATTTTTATTATGTGGAAGAAATAATTTATTAAAGAGAATTAAAATTAAAATATCTCTCTTGTAAAAGATCTACAAAAGATTAAAGAAAGAGATTAGATCTCTTTCCTTATTTGTAGATTGGAGAGATATTTTATTTTCTCTTTAAAAATTATTCACATGTTGATAAAATTAAAATTATAGAAATTTCCTTTTATCAACCATGAAGAGATTTTAAAGAGAAATTTTATTTTTTTAAATTTCCGGAAACAAATTAGGAAGTTTTAATTGTTGATTAAAACTTGTCCAATTTGTTCTCCAATGATGTGGCCGGCCATTAGAGATTAATTGGGGAAATATTATTTTATTTTTCTCAATTAAATCATGTCAAGGGAATTAAGGAAATTTTATGGTAATTAAATTTCCTAATTTGCCTAGGCCAAGGAATATAAAAGAAGGGGTAGGGGTGCCTTCATGAGACACAACATCTATTATTTCTCTCCCTCTTTTGTTCCTTGGTGTGGCCGGCCAACCTCTCCCTCTCTTCCTCTTGTGGTGGCCGAACCCTACTCTTCCATTGGAGCTCTTGTGGTGGCCGGATACTACTCGGAGAAGAAGAAGAAGAAGGAGAGAAAGCTAGCATCTCTTGGAGCTTGGTTAGTATTTTGATTTTCTTCCTTGGTGAAGCTTCCTCTTTGTTGGCCGAACCTAGCTAGGAGGAGAAGAAGGTGATTGGTGGTTTCTCGTCTCGGAAGATCGTTGCCCACACAACGTCCGAGGTTAGAAGAGGAATACGGTAGAAGATCAAGAGGTTTTTCTACAAGGTATAACTAGTAATTTTTATTTCCGCATCATGCTAGTTATTTATGGAAATAATACCAAATACAAGAGGCTTACGTTCTAGTATTTCGAATATGTTTTTCGATGTTGTGTTCTTTTGTTTTCTTTCTTTTCCTTGTGATTTGATTGTTCTCTTTGGTTAACCTAAAGTTATTTTAGGAAATTAAATATTAGCTTTCTATTAAAGGTTTTGTCTAGTCGGTGGTGGTTGCTCTCATATCCAAGAAGGCCATGTGTCTCGCCACGTCAGTACTGGGAACCTTTTATGGAAATTAATATTTAATGGAATTAATAACTTAAGGAGACTTGGGTCGAACGTGTTAAGTTCCGCAGAGATCCAAGTCAAAACCTAAAAGAACAAATAGATTAAGTTTTGGATTAAACGTGTTCCGCAGCGATCCAAAATTTAATTTAAAAGAACACATGGTAGCTAGGAAAGGTTCGACCTTTGTACAAAATTTTGCAGTGGAACCTATAGGTTTTCCGAGTAGCAACCAACAATTGGTATCGAGCTAGGGTTTTGCCTCGTGTATTTGGTATTTAGTTTAATTATGCACATGTCATACATAATTTAGGCGGGATAATAGTAGGATGTGCTAACTTTGTGGATGCAGGATCCAACTATTATGGGTTTTAGTTAATTATGTGTGATTGGACCCTTGGACATGTCAAGGGCAATTTATATGTGTGTGCATGATTGTATTAAAATACAGCAGGAGTTGTATTTAGTTTTATTAGGATTTTATTTTGATCTAGATACATGTACATTCCTTTTATGGAATATAGGATCAAAATGTAAAATTCTATTTATGTCATGGATCGAATCTTGCAAAGCGTGGAACCTTCTAAGGACCAGAGGCGCAGTGGAACTAGGAGCAAGATGGATCCGACATCTAGACCCGGTGTCTTTGGCCAAATATGGCAGCAGCTTGGGATGACAACACACGGAGTACAATTAAGAGATAAAAGCCATAATAGTTGAAAATTAAATTTTCTATTTATTGCTTTTATATTGTGCTGTGTGTGCATGTTAGTTTACAAGTTTAGTAGGCTAGCATAGTTAAAATTCCTCATTTATAAATAACTAAGTGGGAGAGGGATTTTTAAATAAATCTCATGGTCTCCATTACTGGTTTGTAAGTGATGCAAACAAGCTTGCGCGTTGGCTCTGAGTGCCTTCCTCCATAACGGATGAGCTTGTTTGTGGATCACTAGAACAGACTTCCATTTTTGGATGACTATAGGAAATTAATTAAGAGCGTGTGATCTTCCCCAACGGAAGGGGCATAATCTTATTAATGGACTTAGTGTCAAGTAATGGTATACACTTAGACACATATAATAGTATCCTCCCCAATGGAGTCACTATTATTATTTGTGTGACCAAATAATACCAACTATTAATTTTATTTGTCAAAAAGTTAGGTTAACAAGATAATAAAATTAATGGGTTAAAACCCTTCTTTTACAAATGTTGAATTTGTATACGTCCACACTAGCGTGACATACAAAATTCACGTTGTGATGAGGTGTTGGTTAATTTAAAATAGTATTGTTTGAGGAATCAATATTATTCTAAATTTAGAGTTCTGACCAAAAGTTATTTGTGATTCTTAGGATGACTTTCAACCCACTGTCCATCATACTTCAACAAAATAGACTTACTGGACCTAATTACATAGATTGGAAAAGGAACCTGGACATTGTTCATTACTAAGCTATAAATTTATATTGACTGAACCTTGTCCCGATGCACCGGTGAATCTACCCAAGAGGAGATTGAATATCATAAGAGATGGGTAAAGGCGATGAGATGGCGCGGTGTTACATTTGGCTTCAATGTCAAATGTATTGCAACATCGAGATCAAGATCAACAACTTATGATATTATGAACAATCTCAAGGAGCTCTTTGGTCATCAGGATAGGGCTTCTAGACAAGAAGCTATAAGAAAGATAATGACAACCACCATGCAAGAGGGTACTCAAGGGATCATATCCTAAAGATGATGGCTTATCCGAACGAGATCTGATCCTTGGAGGAGAAATTGATGGGAAACCCAGATCGATATGATCCTCCAAACGCTACCTAGAAGTTTTGAGCAGTCACTGAACTATAATATGAATAAAAGGATTTATTCATTAGGGAAACTACTGACGAACTTCAAGCAGCAGAAGGATTATTACGTCACAATTCTCAAATTCACTTTCTTGAAAATGGTTCTACTTCTAAACCGAAGGAAAGAAGAAGAAGAAACAAGTCGGCTCAAGAAAGAAAGTGAATAAATCTCAGTAGGATTTAAAGCTAGAGTGAAGAAGCCAAGGGCAAGTGCTTCATCTGCAAACAGACTGGGAAGGCGGACTGTCCTCGTAGGAACCAAAACAAAGGTATATCTCATGCTCGGTTGTTGAAACATGTTTAGCGGTGTTATCTACCGACACCTGGTGTGGGAGCCACTCATCATGTCTGCAATTCCTTGCAGGGTTCCAAGAAACCGACTATCTGAAGGGGAGATTACCATCTACATGGGCAATGCTACTAAGGTGGCAGCGGTTGGAGACGTCTACTTGTCTTTTAGTAGAAATAGAAATTTGGTTTTAAGAAATTGTCTTTATGTACCCAGTTTTAGAAAGAATTTAATTTCAGTTTCTAAACTGTTTATAGATGGATATTCAGTTTCTTTCAGTAACGATGTAGTTATTAAAAGAAATAAAGTGATTATCTGTTCTGGTGCATTAGTTGGCAATTTGTATATTTTAAATCCAATTTCTTCCACAAAGTAAAACATGGAAATTTATAACTCATCTTCTAATTCTAATAAGAGAAAAGAACCTTCAGAAATGAACCAAGCATATCTTTGACATCTAAGACTTGGTCATATTAATTTAAGTAGGATTCAGAGGCTTATAGCCGATGGACTTTTGAGTTCATTAGAGTTGGAAAATTTTCCAACTTGTGAATCTTGATTAGAAGGTAAAATAACCAAGAGGCCGTTCAAGGCCAAGGGGTATAGAGCCAAAGAAGTGTTAGAGTTGGTTCACTCTGATTTGTGTGGTCCTATGTCTGTCCAGGCAAGAGGAGGTTTTGAATATTTTGTCTCTTTCATAGACGATTATTCAAGATATGGATACATTTACCTAATGCGCCGCAAGTCCGAGTGCTTTGACAAGTTCAAAGAATACAAGGCTGATGTGGAGAAACGATTAGGTAAAAGTATCAAGACACTACGATCTGATCGTGGTGGCGAATACCTCTTAGGAGAGTTTAGGAATTACTTATCAGAGGCTGGGATTCAATCCCAACAAAATGGTGTAGCAGAACGAAGGAATAGGACTCTTATGGAGATGGTTAGATCGATGATGAGTTATTCAGAATTACCAAATTCGTTTTGGGGATATGCTCTGGAAACAGCAGTATACGTTTTGAACTTAGTACCTTCTAAATCAGTTTCTTCTACTCCCATAGAATTGTGGAATGGGCGAAAACCCAGTCTAAGACATATTCGGATTTGGGGTAGTCCAGCACATGTGCTGAAACCAGATGCTGATAAGTTAGAATCTCGTACAGAAGTTCGCGTGTTTGTAGGATATCCCAAAGGAACGAAAGGTGGTTTATTTTATAGTCCTAAAGACCAGAAGGTCATTGTTAGCACCAATGCCCAGTTTTTAGAAGAAGACTATATAATGGATCACAAGCCCAGTAGTAAAGTTGTTTTAGAAGAACTTAGAGGACATGTCTACTTCAGTACCAACAGTACAAGATGAAGTACCACAAGAGACCGCAACACGTGTCACACATGATACACAATCACAGATAGTCTCGTCGAGTGGGAGGGTTGTGAGGCACTGAAAGATTCATGTTTTGGGAGAGTCTTGGACTTGATCCCGGTAAACATGAACTGATCCCTGTTCATATGAAGCACTCCAAGATATAGATGCAGCATCTTGGCAAAAGGCAATGAATTCTGAAATAGAGTCCATGTACTCTAATAAGGTTTGGGAGCTTGTAGAACCACCTGATGGTGTAAAAGCCGTTGGATGCAAGTGGATCTACAAAAGGAAAAGAGAGACAGACGGGAAGGTAGAAACCTTCAAAGCTAGGCTTGTTGCAAAAGGGCACACTCAAAAAGAGGGAATCGATTATGAGGAGACCTTTTCACCGGTAGCCATGCTTAAGTCTATCACGATACTCTTATCCATTGCTGCTCATATGGATTATGAGCTTTGGCAAATGGATGTCAAGACAGCTTTCCTTAATGGAAGTCTTGAAGACAACATCCATATGAAGCAACCAGAAGGGTTCATTGAAAAAGGCAAAGAGCATCTAGTGTGCAAGCTCAATCGGTCCATTTATGGACTGAAGCAAGCTTCAAGGTCTTGGAACATCCGGTTTAATGAAGTAATCCAGTCATATGGATTTATTCAAAGTCCGGATGAGTCTTGTGTATATAAGAAGTGTAACGGAAACGTGGTGGTATTTCTTGTACTATACGTAGATGATATTTTGTTAATTGGCAACAATGTCAAGGTATTATCAGACGTAAGGGTATGGTTGTCCAAACAATTTGATATGAAGGACTTAGGAGAATGTGCACACATTCTTGGGATCAAAGTTATAAGGGATCGTAAGAAAAGAATGTTGTGTCTATCCCAAGCTTCATATATAGATACAATCCTTGCTCGTTTTAGCATGCAGGATTCCAAGAAAGGTTTCTTACCTTTTAAACATGGAGTAGCTCTATCTAAAGAGATGTCTCCAAAGATATCAAAAGAGATAGAGGACATGAAAGCAGTTCCTTATGCTTCGGCTGTAGGAAGCCTAATGTATGCAATGCTATGTACGAGACCTGATATCTGTTTTGCCGTGAGCATGGTCAGCAGATATCAGAGTAACCCTGGACAAGGACATTGGACTGCAGTAAAGCATATATTAAAGTACCTGAGAAGGACTAGAGATTATATGCTAGTTTACCAAGCAGACGATCTGCTCCCTGTGGGTTACACGAATTCAGATTTCCAATCAGATAGGGATAACAGTAAGTCTACATCAGGCTATGTGTTTACTTTAGGAGGTGGAGCCATTTCATGGAGGAGTGTTAAGCAGAAATGCATTTCGGACTCAACCATGGAAGCTGAATATGTAGCAGCCTCTGAGGCAGCTAAAGAAGCAGTATAGCTCAGGAACTTTCTAATGGACATAGATGTGATTCCTGTTTTGCCCAAAATCATCACAATTTATTGTGATAATAGTGGTGCAGTTGCAAACTCGAAGGAACCACGAGCTCATAAGGCAAGTAAACATATAGAGCGCAAGTACCACCTGATACGAGATATTGTGAAGCGAGGAGAAGTTGTCATCACCAAGATTGCATCAGCGGATAACCTGGCAGATCCTTTCACTAAGGCCCTTCCGGCGAAAGCTTTCGATCGGCATGTGGAGGGAATGGGAATCAGATGTATGGTAGAAGATATGGCAGCTTAGTCATTAGTATAAGTGGGAGATTGTTGGAGTGTATACTGAAAGCCTAAGCTTTGTAAACATTTATTATGAATAAAGAATCACATTTGGTCAAATTGTCTACATTTGTTTGTAGTTGTTCATTTAATTTATATTGTAGATAACATAGTATGTGGTGTCACATACAGAAGATGATGTTATCAGTACCTTATAAATTATAAACAGTAGCTCACGACCAAAATGGAAAGGAACAAACCATTAGAAGGTCGTAGTGTAATTAGGTATTAGTTTATCTTGACTATATAATTACACTAGTACACTCAGAGTGTATTGAGTAGGACCATTTGAGGTCGTTTCTTTTATACTGACTTTATAAAGGAACAAAGACCTCAGTTATTATGGAAGTGTGTGCTCTTAATCCTAATATAATAACAAGCACATATATTTGATATTTATTTCTTTAATTTATCAATGGGTGAGATTTAGTTCGTTGAATCAATAAACCCGATAAGTTGGGAAATGTTATCACTTATAGTGTGTGTTGTTGATTATAGAAGGAAACTGTGTCCTAGAGATACTAGGTTGATAATGTCCTCAAGAGGAGCTCATAAAGATTGTCATGTTAAACCCTGCAGGTGGACTTAGTCCGACATGACAATAAGGTTGAGTGGTACTACTCTTGGACTTAGATATTAATTAAATGAGTTGTCAGTAACTCACTTAATTAGTGGACATTCGATATCTTAAATATAGGGAGACTAACACACTCATAATAAGAAGGAGCCCAAAAATGTAATTTGGGATTGGTGCGGTAGTTCAATGATAGTTCTCTAGTGGAATGAATTATCATTGATAAAATTAAGTTGTGTGTTCGAGCGAACAATTTTATCAGGAGACCAAAACCAACTCCTCCTCTCGGTCCCTATCGTAGCCTCTTATTTATAGAGTTCTATACCCACCTATACCCACCTTCTAAACCCACCCAATAGGGGCTGGCCAAGCTAGCTTGGGAACAAGCTAGGGCCGGCCTAGCTTGAACCCAAGCTAGTGGGGGCCGCCAAATTAGATTTAAAAGGGATTTTAATTTTAATTTTTATTATGTAGAAGAAATAATTTATTAAAGAGAATTAAAATTAAAATATCTCTCTTGTAAAAGATCTACAAAGATTAAAGAAAGAGATTAGATCTCTTTCCTTATTTGTAGATTGGAGAGATGTTTTATTTTCTCTTTAAAATTATTCACATGTTGATAAAATTAAAATTATAGAAATTTCCTTTATCAACCATGAAGAGATTTTAAAGAGAAATTTTATTTTTAAAATTTCCGAAACAAATTAGGAAGTTTTAATTGTTGATTAAAACTTGTCCAATTTGTTCTCCAATGATGTGGCCGGCCATTGGTTTTAATTTGGGAAATTTTATTTTATTTTTCTCAATAAAATCATGTCAAGGAAATTGAGGAAATTTTATGGTAATTAAATTTCCTAATTTGCCTAGGCCAAGGAATATAAAAGAAGGGGTAGGGGTGCCTTCATGAGACACAACATCTATTATTTCTCTCCCTCTTTTGTTCCTTGGTGTGGCCGGCCAACCTCTCCCTCTCTTCCTCTTGTGGTGGCCGAACTCTACTCTTCCATTGGAGCTCTTGTGGTGGCCGGATACTACTCGGAGAAGAAGAAGAAGAAGGAGAGAAAGCTAGCATCTCTTGGAGCTTGGTTAGTATTTTGATTTTCTTCCTTGGTGAAGCTTCCTCTTTGTTGGCCGAACCTAGCTAGGAGGAGAAGAAGGTGATTGGTGGTTTCTCGTCTCGGAAGATCGTTGCCCACACAACGTCCGAGGTTAGAAGAGGAATACGGTAGAAGATCAAGAGGTTTTTCTACAAGGTATAACTAGTAATTTTTATTTCCGCATCATGCTAGTTATTTATGGAAATAATACCAAATACAAGAGGCTTACGTTCTAGTATTTCGAATATGTTTTTCGATGTTGTGTTCTTTTGTTTTCTTTCTTTTCCTTGTGATTTGATTGTTCTCTTTGGTTAACCTAAAGTTATTTTAGGAAATTAAATATTAGCTTTCTATTAAAGGTTTTGTCTAGTCGGTGGTGGTTGCTCCCATATCCAAGAAGGTCATGTGCCTCGCCACGTCAGTACTGGGAACCTTTTATGGAAATTAATATTTAATGGAATTAATAACTTAAGGAGACTTGGGTCGAACGTGTTAAGTTCCGCAGGAGATCCAAGTCAAAACCTAAAAGAACAAATAGATTAAGTTTTGGATTAAACGTGTTAAGTTCCGCAGGCGATCCAAAATTTAATTTAAAAGAACACATAGTAGCTAGGAAAAGGTTCAGACCTTTGTACAAAATTTTTGTACAGTGGAACCTATAGGTTTTCCGAGTAGCAACCAACACCAACGAATACATCAACGTGGAGGAAGCGCAAGCGGCCCGGAAAAAAGAAACTCCAACCGAGCGGGCTCCTCCTGCCGAACGGAAGTCGCACGTTGCTCATCAGCCACCCAGAGGACCACGGGCCGAAGCAATTCGAGCTCATCCAATACCTCATGTCCAAGAAGTAGCAGCCGAGCGGCCTAGGACAAAGAAGAGATGGACCCCAATGTTCTGCTCCTTCCACCGGACGGACACACACAACACCAAGGATTGCCGCAGTCTTCCTCTAATTGCCCACCCCGTTTCCAGAGGCGCCGGTCGTCGGTCGCCATCAGCCGACAGGCGGCAGAGGCCTCAGGAAGCCGATCGGGCAGTAGCCGACAGGCGGCAACAACCGACTCCCGAGCGGCATCGCTCTCCGAGGCGTGAGAATCTCCGAATGTCTAGGGAACGTCCCCGACCTTCCGCCCGAGAAGAAGAAAATAGAAGCAATACTTCCCAAGGCGAAATCAACATCATAGATGGTGGGCCGACTGGAGGAGACTCCAACCGAGCAAGAAAGGCGAGCGTCCGGCAGCTTCAGATCCATGCAGTCGGCTGCAGCCGAGAGCGGGCGAGTGGACCCGAAATCAGTTTTGGGCCTGGGGACTTGGAAGGAGTTGAAGTGCCCCACGACGACACTCTGCTCATCAAAGCGGTAATAGCCAACTACACTATTCATCGCGTTTTTATTGACACAGGAAGCTCGGTCAACATAATATTCCAAAAGGCGTTCGATCAACTACAAATTGACCGCACCGAGCTGCTGCCCATGACAACCCCCCTCTATGGGTTTACGGGCAATGAAGTCCTACCGGTCGGACAAATCCGGCTGGCCATCTCACTGGGAGAAGAGCCGCTCAGGAGGACGCGGACAGCGAACTTCATGATGGTCGACTCTCCCTCATCCTACAACATCATTTTGGGGCGATCGGCTCTCAGCGAGTTCCGGGCGGCCGTCTCCACCTTCCATCAGAAGATCAAGTTCCCCGTCTAAGACAAAGTGGGAGAGGTACGGGGGGATCAACTGGCAGCTCGGCGGTGCTACGTTGAAATGGTCTGAGCAGAAGCAACTTCCGCTCGGAAGTCGCCACGGATCGAGGTGAATACTATAACTGAAAAGCCTCCCTCTTTAGTTTATGAAGAAAAAGAGGAAGTGCATATACACCCGACCCGATCGCAAGCCACGACATTCATCGCGTCCGATCTGGAGACGAATCAGAAAGAGGAGGTGATCCAATGCCTCCGGAGAAACCATGATGTCTTCGTCTGGTCGACACATGAGCTGCCCGGAATTTCACCAAGTATAGCACAGCATGAGCTCCACGTCCGACCCGACGCTCGACCAGTAAAGCAAAGAAAAAGGGACTTCAGCGCCGAGCAGAATGCCATAATCCGAGCGGAGGTGGAGAAACTCTCAGAGGCCGGCCATATACGCGAGGTCCAGTTTCCGAGCTGGCTGGCGAATGTGGTGCTAGTTTCCAAACCCGACAACAAGTGGAGAGTGTGCATCGATTTCCGGGACCTTAACAAGGCGTGCCCAAAGGACTTTTACCCCTTGCCCGGAATCGATCAACTAGTGGATTCTACGGCCGGCTGCGAGTTGATATGCATGCTCGACGCCTATCAAGGATATCATCAAGTGCCGCTAGCCCGGGAAGATCAAGAAAAAGTTAGCTTCGTGACGGCCGACGGCACCTACTGCTATAATGTGATGCCGTTCGGATTGAAGAACGCGGGAGCCACTTATCAACGCTTGATGAACAAAGTGTTTAAGGAACAGATCGGGCGGAATCTGGAAGTTTATGTGGACGACATTCTTATCAAGTCCGTCCGAGCGGCCGATCTCTTCAAAGACATGGAGGAAACCTTCCGAACGCTACGGAAATATGGAGTCAAACTAAATCCCCAGAAGTGCCTGTTCGGAGCAAAAGGAGGGCGTTTCTTAGGTTACATAGTGACCGAGCGGGGCATCGAAGCAAATCCCAGAAAGGTGAAAGCTCTACAAGACATGCCGCCTCCAAGAAATACTAGGGAAGTGCAGCGTTTGACCGGTCGGATAACTGCTCTGTCCAGATTCATCTCCAAAACCGCCGACCGGAGCCTTCCTTTTTTCAAAATCTTGCGCAAGGCTACTAAGTTTCACTGGGACGAAGAATGTGATCGGGCGTTCGATGATTTGAAGACATATCTGAACTCTCTCCCGGTATTAGCCAAGCCGACTGCGGGTGAGCCACTTTGTATTTACTTGTCTTCAACTGAGCGAGCAATCGGCTCGGCATTAGTGAGAGCGAGCGGAGAAGAGCCTGTGTATTTTCTTAGTCATATTTTAAAAGATGCTGAATCTCGCTACACTGGGCTCGAGAAGCTGGCTTTCGCTCTGGTCCTCGCCGCTCGGTGCCTTCGTCCATACTTCCTGGCACATACCATCATTGTCAAAACCAATAGCCCGCTCGGGCGTGTATTATTGAATCCAGAAGCGTTCGAGCGGCTCATCAAATGGACGACGGAGTTAAGTGAATTTGATATCCAATACCAGCCCCGCTCGGCAATTAAAGCGCAGTCCTTGGCAGATTTTGTGACTGAGGTGCAGAATTCAGAGCCGGAAGCTATGTGGAAAATATTTGTGGACGAATCGTCCACTCGGCTCGGAAGCGGGATTGGAATACTGTTGCTCTCCCCTTAAGAAGAAAAGATGCACTTATCCGTCCGGTTGGATTATAATGCTACAAACAATGAAGCAGAGTATGAGGCCCTCATAGCCGGCTTGCAGGCTTCATTCGGATTCCCAGTTGGCTGCTCAGCAGCTCTCTGGTACCTTCGAAATCAACAGTGCTCGGCTCAAGCTCTACGCTGAAGCCTTTGAGAAGCTTAAAGCCAATTTTAGAGAAGTCATTGTCCAGAAGATACCCAGAGCAGAAAATCAAGCGGCCGATGAGTTAGCCAAACTCGCGAGCTCAATAACGCCGATCGCCATTCAGCAGCCAATTGAACAAGTATTGTTGGTGGCGCACGTCGACCGTATGGAAGGCCTTACGTTTCCGAGCGACTGGAGGACACCCATCACGGAGTTTCTGCGCTCGGGCGCCACACCGTCCGATCAGAATGAAGCCCAGCTGCTAAGGAGGAGAGCCGGTCGGTTCACACTCATCGGCGATCAGCTTTACAAGAAGGCTTTCTCACGCCCGCTGTTGAAATGCGTGAGCTCGGAGGACTCGGCTTACATCCTCCAAGAAGTACATCAAGGATCATGCGGAGGACATCCGGGCGGACGATCGCTGGCTAAGAAGATCCTGTTGGCCGGGTACTTCTGGCCAACCTTACAAGCAGACGTCGCTCGGACCGTGTCGACGTGCCTTTCGTGCCAGAAGTACCATAACTTCGACCACCGACCGACAGAGGAAATGAAGGCCGCTACTGTGTCTTGTCTTTTCGACCAATGGGGAATGGATATTGTGGGTCTGTTTCCTATGGCGACCGGACAGCGGAAATTTTTATTGGTGGCGGTTGATTATTTTTCCAAGTGGGTGGAGGCCGAGCCGCTAGCCAGGATCACCGAGCAGATGGTCAAGAAATTTATTTGGCAGAACATCATCTGTCGATTCGGCATCCCTCGCCGACTAGTTTCCGACAACGGACGGCAGTTTACCGGAAAATTGCTCAAAGATTGGTGCCAAAGCTATGACATCGAGCAACACTTCACGTCCGTAGCATACCCCCAAAGCAATGGTCAAGCTGAAGTAGCTAATCGGGAAATTCTTCGTATTCTACGTGCTCGGCTCGACCATTTGGGAGGAAGTTGGGTGGATGAAGTGCCGGGCGTCTTATGGGCTATCTGAACGACTCCAAAGGAAGGGGCGGGCGTCACGCCTTTCCACCTGGTGTATGGCGGTGAAGCGATCATTCCTGTTGAAGTCGGCGTTGAGTCCGTCCGGATCCAAGGCTATGATGATGGCAACGCCGAACGGAGGAACATGGAGTTGGATTTGGTCGACGAGGAGCGAGCCAAGGCGTCCGTTCGGCTGATGGCGTACCGGGAGCGGATGAAGCAAAACTACAACCATCACGTAATCCCCAGATCATTCCAGGTCGGTGACCTTGTCTGGAAGAAATCCAAGCCGGTCGGCGACGTCGGCAAGCTGGAAGCTCCCTGGGCGGGCCCCTTCAAGGTTATCGAAAAGCTCCGCTCGGGCGCTTACTATTTGGAGGATGAAGACGGACAGCAGCTGGATCGGCCATGGAGCGCGAATCATCTCCAGCCTTATCGAGCTGGATGAGAGGTGCACTGACGTAACTCATTTTTGTGTATATGCTAGTCGCCCATGTCCTTGTAATGCAGGAAGCAGAAATGAATTAAAAGATGGCTAGTGTGTCTGCCGAGCGGCTGTGTTAAAGATTAGCCTTTAAGGCCGTCGAGCTCCGACGTTAAATATCGAGAGACGAGCCGGCGTCTATAAACTTCCGAGCGGAAGACCGTCGAGCTCCGACGTTAAATATCGAGAGACGAGCCGGCGTCTATAAACCCTCCGAGCGGAAGACCGTCGAGCTCCGACGTTAAATATCGAGAGACGAGCCGGCGTCTATAAACGTCCGAGCGGAAGACAGTCGAGCTCCGACGTTAAATATTGAGAGACGAGCCGGCGTCTATAAACGTCCGAGCGGAAGACCGTCGAGCTCCGACGTTAAATATTGAGAGACGAGCCGACGTCATAAACCTTCGAGCGGAAGACTGTCGAGCTCCGACGTTAAATATCGAGAGACGAGCCGGCGTCTATAAACGTCCGAGCGGAAGACCGTCGAGCTCCGACGTTAAATATCGAGAGACGAGCCGGCGTCTATAAACGTCCGAGCGGAAGACCGTCGAGCTCCGACGTTAAATATCGAGAGACGAGCCGGCGTCTATAAACCTCCGAGCGGAAGACCGTCGAGCTCCGACGTTAAATATCGAGAGACGAGCCGGCGTCTATAAACGTCCGAGCGGAAGACCGTCGAGCTCCGACATTAAATATCGAGAGACGAGCCGGCGTCTATAAACCTCCGAGCGGAAGATCGTCGAGCTCCGACGTCTATAAACCTCCGAGCGGAAGACCGTCGAGCTCCGACGTTAAATATCGAGAGACGAGCCGGCGTCTACAAACGTCCGAGCGGAAGCACCACCTGCCACCGTTGCATTTCATCGGGCCCTTAAACCCTCTGAGCGGATAGCCATCCACGTGATACATTCCGGCGATAAGAGCCGACCGACGACAGGGCCTGTTCTTTAAGGCCAGCATACGGCCGAGCGGCTCGCTTAGATAAAAATATGGGGAAAACCCCTTTGAGATAAGATGCAAAGCAAAAGATAGTTAATAAGAATTAAAGACGTGAGCACGTGAACGAATGACGTTCGCTCGCCGAGCGGCTATGCAGTCGCATGGCGAAAGACGTTTTTCGAAGACAATCGGCTTGAGCTCATGTTAAGAGTATGGAGCCGAGCGGAGGAGTTTTAAAGAACACTTTAAACATGAAGAAAGAAAAATTTCTTGCCAAAACAAAAGTTGCAAGAACAGAAAGATGATCTATTTACGCCAAACGCTGGGCAAACAAAAGAGGCTACAGCAAAAATGAGTTGTGCCGAACAGCAAGAGTACAAAAACATAAACACTCCTCACGCGTCAAAATCAAAAAGAGCATCAGGAATGACGCCCATCACGGTAGCCAGATCCTCTGGGGGGATGGTCAGCTCGGCGGGAAGGTGGCCTTTAGCCTTCAAGTAATCCACCGCCGCCTTGATCGCCTCTTCGAAAGTGAGGGAAATCTTGTCGGTGAATTTCTCTCCGAAATCATCTGAGCGGACAAATGCCTTCCTCACTTCGTCAGAGCGGGCCGACTCCCCATCCTGATAACCTTGGAGCGCGGCTCGGGAAGCATCGTTGGTGGCATGGAGATCCTTCAAGTCTCCTTCAAATTTGAGCAGATCGGCCGAGCGGCCCTCCTTCTCGGTGGCCAGGAGGACATCCAGCTCCTTGACGCATTGCTCTAGCCCTCTGATCTCCACCTTCATTAGGTCCATGTCATCGATGGTCTTGCGCTTCCGAGTGGTCGCCGTCTTGATCTCTTTATCCCGTTGTTTGACCACAGCTTCAAGCCGAGCGACCTCGCTCGCCAGATCGGAAGTTCGTTTCCGTTCGGCTTCCAAGAGATTTTTGCTTTTCTCCAAAGCAATCGTGGATTGCCCTTGGTTTGCCTCCGAAAGTTTGAGTTTTTTCATTTCTTCCTCCAGCTCAGCCAGTCGATTGCTGACTGCGATCTGCTCTACCCAACTCTGCGAATAAAGGCAGTTAAGTTAAAAGCTAAAATAAAAAATATCAGTAAAGCAGAAAGGCATACCCCGGTCGCCTGCTGCAGGTTACTGTCCCCTAGCTGATTGGGGGACATGAGCGCGACGCGTACGCGCGCGTCCTCCCAAACTTTGGCGAGCGGACCGGTGAGGGTGATCTACTATTCGGGAACCGATAGCCGATCGGCGACCAGTAAGTATTCCTCCAAGGGAAACCTGAGGACAGTTTTAATCACCCTCGGGCTGCTCGACACATGGGATGAATCGTCGTCCTCCGAGTATGAGATCGAAGCTTACGTCGGACTAGCCCTAATGGCAGACCACCAAAGAGAAGATGAAAACAACTCAGAAATGAGCATCGATGAAGGGGGAGGATCATCAAAGGAAAGTTGTGATGAAGAGGGAGCATCAGAACATAAGGTAAGTGAGATACGTGCACTTTCTTCCAATCAGTCTTTGCAATTTGTTAAAATTCTTTCAAAGAACTTAGTTCAATTAGAAAAAGATAATGCTAAGTTAAAATTAAACTTAGCAAAGTCATATCTCTTAGAAATGTTCGATAGTTTAAAAATAAAAAATGAAAAATTGAAAGCACAAATAGAAAAACTAGAAAATGACAATGCATATTTGAATTCAAATATTTTTTTAAAATTAGCATTAAAAAAAATAGTAGAATTAATTGGTATATAAGGAATCACCAAGGATAAATTAGAAAAATCTATAAAAATTATGTACCTCTCAAATTTTTAGTGATACAGTAGGCAAGAATTGATATTAGGTTCCAAAATCCTTTTTAGATTAAAACTCTATTTTTTTTAAATTATAGAAATTGTCTCAAATTAGAAAAATACATTTTTCTTGTTCATATTTTGACTTGAAAATTTTTTCTATGCTATCTGATGATTTAATTTACAAACTAATTTTTTTAAAAAAAAATTGTTTACTGTTGAGTTATTTTTTTTAATTTATGTCAAAATGGGAGATTAGTTACTAACAATAGCATATTTATGGTTCTGAAAAATATTAGCTTACTGGTAATATTTTGTTATATACCCCTAGAAAATTTTTTCAAACTTTTCTAACAGTTTACTTTATGTTTTCAAAATTTTTTTCTAATTTTTTTTTATATGATCAAAGGGGGAGATATAAGTAAAAGTTAAGGGAGAGTTAGGATTTTTATCCTTGTATTTGTTTTTTTTACAATTAACTTGTTTAAATTCATTGCTTTACTATTTCATTGCATTTTTAACTCTAACTTGAACTTGGTTTAATGCACATAAAAAAGGGGGATTGTTAGAACCCGGGGTAGTTTTGATGTGGTCAACCAAGTTCAATTAGGTCCTGTTGTGTTTGATCCTTGTGACCAAGTGTGCAGGAGCTTAGAAAAATAAGAAGTCGAGCGAAAGATGCAGTTAGCGAGAAGGATGGCATGGGAGAGAGCCAACGAGTTCGGTGCGTCCGAAGGACGAGGCGCTGCAGAAGAGTACGCTGGTGGACGGGAAGGAGACGCGCAGCATTTCCGAGGGACGAGAAGCCGGAGCGGAAGCTTGCTCAAGGAGAAGGCTGAAAAATGAGTTTGGGTGAGCCCTATTCTGGATGATCGAAACCACTTAAGTGAGCGCAGCATCAGAAAAGACAATGGAGAAGTGTGGAGCTCGGTAGTAGCTGTTGAAGGTGCCTTAAATGGTATTGAAGGCGCCCTCGCGCCTTTCTGGTGGAAGGCGCATTCAACCCCTGAAGGCGCCTTTGAGCTTGAAGGTGTCTTCGAGCCTTTATGGAAGACACTTTCAACAAATAGTAGTCATTATTCGAAGATAAGATTTTATCTTCGGTGATAAGCTTTGTCACGCTGGAGGCACCTTCAAGCCTATTGAAGGCACATTCCAACGTTGGATAAGATTTTCCAGGGGCTATAAAAGACCCTTGGACTTAGAAAAGAACTAACAACTAAACTACAAGTCTTATATTCACTTCCTAGTCATTCAGTGAATTGTAAACGTCAGCAAGAGGCTACTTCGCCTTCAACAAAGGAGTTTTTCTAGTGGAGTCTTCTTTAATGCCTTGGATTAACAACCACCTAGGTTATAACCAGTAAATAGATTGTTCTCTTACTTTTTGTTCAGTTTTATTATTCTATTTATTATTATTGTGCTATTGATCAAATCAAAAGAATGAGAAGGGGTTTATTTTTTTATAGGTAATTCACCTCCCACTTGCCGACCCCGCTGCACTATCAATTTCAAGCCATATAATGACTTCACTAATCAATAAATCTTTTTTTTTATCCTGGTACAGAAAACCCCTCAGGTTGCTCCATGTAGATCTCCTATTTTAAATCTTTATTTAGAAAGGTTATCTTTACATTCATCTGATGTATTTCGAGATTCCATAGAGCTATAATAGCCAACAATACTCTGATGGAAGTTATTCTCGACACCAGAGAATACGTATCAAAGTAATTAATGTTATCTCATTGTTGATATCATTTGATTGCCAATCTAGCCTTATACTTATCAATTGTGTCATCTGACTTCATTTTCTTCTTAAAGATCCACTTGTAACCTAGTAGTTTACTTCCTGGAGGAAGATCCATAAGTTTCCAAGTGTGATTTTTCAAGATAAATTTTATCTTAGATGCAATTACCTCTCTCCAGTGAGGTTCATGAGAAGAGTTTACTGCTTCTAAGTAATTTTAGGGTTCACTTTCTAACATAAAAGTGATAAAATCCAATCTGTAGGATTTTTCTACCCATGCTCTTTTGCTCCATCTAAGCTTAACCTCGACTGGTTTCTCATCATCATCTTCACCTTGTGTTGCATATACTCGTTTTGAGGAGCTAGCTTCCTCTCGGGTCTTATATGGAAACGCATGATCAAAGAATGAGGCATTTCTCAATTCTATTATCGATTTCTTGTGTATATCTGGTACTTGTGACTCATACACAAAAAACTGATACGCATTGTTGTTATATGCATATCCAATAAATATGCAATCAACTGTCTTTGGTCCTATCTTAATTCTTTTTGGATCAGGCACCAAAACTTTGGTAAGGCACCTCAACATTCGTAAATATTTATAGGATGGTTGTCTTCCATTCCGTAATTTATAAGGGCTCTTACCTATTTTCTTCTGAGGTACCTTATTTAAAAGGTAATTAGCTATTAACACAACTTCCCCGCACATGAACTATGACAATCCAGAGCTCAATAAAAAAGCATTCATCTTCTCCTTTAGAGTTTGATTCTTTCACTCAACAACTCTATTTTACTTAGGAGTATAAGGAGATATTGTTTCATATCTAATCCTATGTTCAACACACAACTCAACGAACAGTGATACATATTCATCGCATCGGTCACTTCGAACCACCTTAATCTTCTTATTAAGTTGGTTTTCAACCTCATTCTTATATAGAGCAAATTTCTCTATAGCTTCATCCTTACTTTTGAGAAGATACACATAATAATATTTTGTGTTATCATCTACAAAACTGATGAAATATTTATTCCCACACGTGTTAGTGTACCTTTGAGGTCACACACATCGGTGTGAATTAACCCAAAGGGGTTTGTTGCTTCTCTCAACATGTTAAAGGATGACCTTGTCATTTTTGCTTCAACACAAATCTCATACTTGTGTTTTGGGTCAAGGTGGAATGTTAGTATGCTTCGCATACTTATTAATCTACATAACACATCATAGTTAACATGCCCTAGTTTACTATGCCACAATATGAAGACTCAAGTATATAAATGGAAGAGCTTTCATCTTTATTTATCTTAGGCCTAATGGTCATTACATTGAGCTTGAACAACTCATCAGATACATAGCCCCTTCCTACAAACATTCCATTTTTTGACAGAAAAATAATATGAAAGTTATGCTTGCTTAACAGTGACCCAGACACTAGATTCTTCCAAATCTCTGGAACATACAACACATTGTTCAGAGTAAGATCCTTGCCCGAGGTCATCTTCAACACCACTTTTCCTTAGCCCATGATGTTCGAGGTTGCTGAGTTCCCCATGAACAGCTTGTCTTCATTAACTTCTTCAACATTATGGAGCAGCTCCTTATTGCAGTAGACATATTTGGTGGCTCCAATATTGATCTACCATTGTTAATTTCTGGTCCCTCGTCTAGGTTGGCCTCCTGCTTCTTCTTCAGCTTTCTGCATTCCGAAGATTTGTGACCGGCTCGACCACAGTTGAAGCACTTCCCAGAGAATTTCTTAATGCCTCCTTTAGGTCCTATCTTGGAAGTCTTTGGGTTCTTCCACTTTGAGTTTTGACTATGCTTGACCACGTTGGTTTTCAAAGTAGCTTGAGAGAATAGCTTTCTCTCTGAACTCTTGTTGTCTTCTTCGATGTGAAGTCTAACAATGAACTCTTCCACATTCATCTCCTTCCACTTGTTCTTCAGGTAGTTCTTAAAGTCCTTTTCAGTCAGGAGGTAGTTTTTCAATGATAGTAGTCACCTGAAAGGTTTCACTCAGAACCATCCCTTCTGAGTAAATCTTGTGCAAGATCATCTGAAACTCCTGGATTTAGCTGATCACTATCTTAGAGTTAACCATCTTGTAGTCCAGGAATCGACCTACGATGAACTTCTTGGCCTTTGCATCCCCCATCTTGTACTTTTTGTCCAGGGACTCCCACAACTCCTTAGTCATTCTCTTCGTGCTATACACAGCGTACAACGAGTCGACAAGGCAATTGAGGATATAGTTTCGGCAAAGGAACTCAGAGTGAGTCCATGCCTCCAGTGCACTATGGTATGTGCATCAGTATCCTCAATACGCTTGGGAGGGCCCTCGGTCAAGAACCGAGATAGATTGAGCATGGTTAAGTAGAAGTGTATCTTCTGCTGCCACCTCTTGAAGTTTAATCCAATGAACTTCTCTGGCCTTTCCCCATGTTTGATTGGAACAATTCTAATCAGGGCAAGGGGGCCTTACTGTGTTGAGTCTGTTGCAACTTAACATTTTGTTCTGTGGTCATCTCAATAGAATCGAAGTTTGTTTCAAGATTGTTGGATAATTTGTTGCCGGAGATATTGGAAAAAGTATAGAGAATTGAAATTACATAAAATCAATTCTAACTTATCTATTGAGATGAATTAAGTGGATAATCTCAGGCTACCAGCAGGGTTGGTTCTGCCAAACTTTCAGTGGTCCGAGTTGTAGAGTTGATGCAATGTGTAGTAGAATCAGGAATTGATCACCGAATCGGAAAGAGAATTCACTGACTAAGATACTGAGGCTTGTGTTTAACGCGACTTCCTTGAAATATATTCGTCCCACCTCCAACTGTGCTTCGAGGTGTTGGAGATCTTATGGCCGGCTAGAAGGGGGATTGAATAGCTTAGACACCCCCAAGTCAGTTTCTTCTCTACAAGGTTAGTTTTCACAAGCAGAGATGAAAGAAAAACAAGAAAGCAATCAAACATACAAACTCTAACACATTCGATGTAACGTGGTTCGGAGATTGCTTGCTCCTACTCCACGGCTTATCCTTGAGGTGGACGATTTCTTAATCCTTCAATGGATTAGTCCCTGGCAATCTCTGTCTAGAGCTTTCTCCTTCTCGGTGGAGCAAACCTCTCACAAGGCACTCTTCTTATTTACAAGATTGAGAATGAGAATTAGAAGAAAAGTGTTAGGCTTTGGAAGCTTGGAGGCCAAGACTAGGAGTGTAACAACAAATTAGTAACCTCCTTCAATGCCCCAAGCTTCCAATATATAGAAAAAAGAGTTGATCATAAGACAACTCATTTCCTATGCACCAGTCGATTAGCACTTCCATTAGTCGACTGATGCAACCATTAGACACAGCCAATGACTACTTGGCATAATCAGGATTTTTGCCAATGGTCACCGACGGTCACTTACCAGTCGACTGGTCACTGCTGGTTGAGCGAACAGAATACTTCTGTTCGCTCCCAGCCGACTAATCAGTCAACTGGACTAGTCGACTGCAACTTCCATCAGTTGACTGGTCCTGGTTACACACTCACACTCATCCTTTCAGGATTCACCCTTGAAGCCCTCTTCCTCGGCCTTCGTCCCTCATATGTACCCAAGCCCGCGACTCCTCTCTATGTCGTCCTTCACGTTGCCTTAAAGTACGCTTCTCTCGGCTCCACTCCATTGCTCCTCGTCCAACGGTCCCTCGGATGTCTTCCACACCATCCTTCACCAACTCAAGGATCCGAGCTTTTGGATGAGCTTCCCAAACTTGGTTGCACCAAGTTCCTCATGTGTTTCACCAAGTCCTGCATGACTCAAACACATATCAAATACATATGAAAGACTAACTTAAACTCTTTGACACACACATCAAAATCATGATCGTACCGATCAAACTTAGGTCGATTACACCAACAATCTCCCCTTTTTGATGTGTGACAATATGTTTAAGTTAGACACAAATAATAACAACTTGAAAATTACAAGCAATATGTAAACATGAAGTGTAAATCCAAACTCCCCCTTAACATATGCTCTTAACCTTAATTTTCAAGTTTTGCACAAATATGGAGAATTAAGTTTCTAACTTGAACCTTCTCATTTCTCCCCCTTTGACACCATCAAAAAGATTGCACCTATCTTCCAAGTACACTATGGCATCAATGTTGACTTAAAAATACCCAAAATCAGCTTCTGAAAGTGATAGAAAATAGCTACCAGTCGACTGATAACTGTTGCAGTCGACTGCCACAAAGCCAATTCGAATACCAACGTTTTGAAGCCAGCTTCAGAAATATATAAAAAATTTCAAAAAAAATTTAAAAATCATGAAATTTTGAACACATATTTATTTTAAGGTCCTCTATTAAGGAAAAATATTTTTTCATGGAAAATCAAAGTATTTTTGAAATTTTGACCAAATCTCAAGAACCTTGAAAACATACAATAGTGTATCAAATTGAAACCTTGTTTTGTATTCATATGTTTCAAGATAAGTGTACCACTATAAGTAAAACATAGAATTATTTCCAAATATTTGAAATGTCCAACTATGATCTATGGGTAAAATGTCTATTAATTAAATATTTGCTTTCCCCATAGTTGGACTATGATCACTAAAAATTGATACATTTCATAATTCATCAAAATGTCATAAGCATAAGTGAATTATTAGTATCATCCTATCATCTCACATCTATGTTTAAAAATATGATGTAAGTCCTTGTGAGATGAAATAAAGGTAACCTCTACTTTGCCTTCATGAGGTTATATTCAAGGCTAAGTGCTCCCTCTTAAGGTTTCAAGTCAATCACATAGGAAAAAAAATTTAGAATTATGACTTTCACGGTTGACTAACTCAAAATCCTCTAACCCTTGAGGATTGACTTTGGTACCCAATAGAAGTTCTTTCTAATTGGGTTGACCAAGTACTCTTTAGGGATCCATTTCCTATCTATGGTATTTGTCTTAGATTGCCCCCTAGCAAGTACACAATGGTAGGCTTTCACATTTTTGGGTTCATTGTATCCTAGCCTCTTTTTGTTAAAGTTTGCCCTTTGGCTCCCAATAATCATGCTTAGGGTATTTGAGCCAATTTCAAATTTTATAAGGGCTTTGGTGAGGTGTTCTACCTTTTCCCTTAATTCCCTATTTTCTTCTTCTAAACATGATACATTTAAAATAGAGGAAGAAGAAGCATGCACATCATTATCCTTAATAGGCATGGATTCTAATTTTTCCTTAAGCATGAAAATATCATTTTTCAAAGATTTGTTCTTTCTTTTTGGCTTAAATAAATCATCATTTGTACTTGAAATAATTTTAATTAAAATATGAGGGGGAAGATTGTATACCTCACTTATCGAGAAGTCCGAGTCGGAAGATTGTCCCTCCCCTTCACTTGAGCTCCCTTCTTCATCTTCACTTGAGCTCTTTCCCTCTTCATTTTCGGATGAGGTGGAGGCAACATCATCAATTTCCATTAGAGCAAAATGGGAGACAAGTTGTTCTTTTTCCTCCGATGATGATGATGGATCATCCCATGTCGCGAATAAACTTTTGACCTTCTTCCCTTTTCCCTTTATCTTCTTCTCTTCTTCCTTTTTCTTTTCTTCCTTCTTCTTCAAGAGGGGGCATTCATCCCTTATGTGTCCTTCTCCTTGGAAATTGTAGCACTTTACCTTCCTTTTTCTACTCTTGCCTCTTGAACTTCTCCTAGCATATGATTTGTTAGAATTAAAATTCTTAAATGCATTTTTCATCTTTATTACCATATATGCCTCTTGATCGCTATCCATTGAGGCACTTGACTCCTCGGAATCAGAAGATGGTGGAGATGAAGATTTCTTCTTCTTTCCCTTTCCCTTGTTTGCCACAAGGGCTACTCCTCTTGATCTATGGGTTTCTCCATCTAATCCTTCAACTCTTGTTTTGTGGAGCTCATTGTTGAGAAGAATTCATCTAGAGAAGATTTCTCTATGTCTTTTGAAATGTAGAATGGATCTACAATGGGCATCCATGTTGTGGTTCTTGGGAAAGCATTGATGACTTTCATTATGATGTCTCAGTTTGTAAGTGGCTCACCTACACTTGTTAGTCCATTTAAATTTTTCTTAATTCTAGAATGTAAAATTGATACATTTTCTCCTTTTTTAAGCTTGATATTGTTGAGTTGAGTTCGAAGAGATCTCTTCTTGCTAATTTTGCTTCCGATGTCCCTTCATGAAGCTCCACTAGCTTTTCCCATAATTCCTTGGCGCTTAAGTAGTTTCCAACCCTTGTTAATTCTTGTTAGGGAAGGACATTTAGTAGATGATGTATTGCTTTTGAATTTTCTAAATGTTCTTCCCTTTGTTTCTTGCTCCACCTTATTTTCTCGAGTATCTCATTATTGTAATCCTTAGGTATTTTGAAACCATTTTCCATAATTAGCATAATATCAAAATTGGTTTCGAAAAATAACTCCATTCTCTTCTTCCACCAAGAGAAATCTCCTTCGAATTTTGATGGGTGAATGTTTGAGCCACACCCATGTGTTGATGTTGCTCTTCTCAGCGATTAGTCCGTTGAAGGGCACCCTCACTCTGATACCACTTGTTGGAGATCTTGTGGTCGGTTAGAAGGGAAGTTGAATATCTTGGACACCTCGAAGTCAGTTTCTTCTCTACAAGGTTAGTTTACACAAGCAGACATGAAACTAAAACAAGAAATCAATCAAAAATACAAACACTAACACATTCGATGTAGTGTGGTTCAGAGATTGCATACTCCTACTCCACGGCTTGTCCTTAAGGTGGATGATCCCTTAATCCTTCAGTGGATTAATCCCCGGTAATCTCCGGCTAGAGCTTTCTTCTTCTCGATAGAGTAAACTCTCACAAGGCACTCTTCTTCTTTACAAGATTGAGAATGAGAATTGGAAGAAGAGTGTTAGGCTTTGGAAGCTTGGAGGCCAAGACTAAGAGTGTAACAACAAATCAGTAACCTCCTTCAATGCCCTAAGCTTCCAATATATAGAGAGGAAAGAGTTGATCACAAGACAACTCATTTCCTGCACACCAGTCGACTGGCACTTCCATTAGTCAACTGATGCAACCGTTGGACACAACCACGACTACTTGGCAAAATCAGGGTTTCTACCAACGGTCACTTACTTGTCGACTGGTGAAAGTACCAATCGACTAATCACTGTTGGCCGAGCGAATAGAATGCTTCTGTTCACTCCCAGTCGACTGCAACTTCCATCAGTCGACTAGTCTTGGTTACACACTCACACTCATCCTTTCAAGAGTCACCCTTGAAGCCCTCTTCCTCGGCCTTTGCCCCTCAGATGTACCCGAGCCCGCGGCTCCTCTCCATGTCATCCTTCACGTTGCCTTGAAGTCCACTTCCCTCGGCTCCACTCCATTGCTCCTCGTCCAGAGGTCCCTCATATGTCTTCCACACCATCCTTCACCGACTCAAGGATCCGAGCTTTTGGATGAGCTTCCCAAACATGGTCGCACCAAGTTCCTCATGTGTTTCACCAAGTCCTGCATGACTCAAACACATATCAAATACATATGAAAGTCTAACTTAAACTTTTTGACACACACATCAAAACCATGATTATACCGATCAAACTTAGGTCGATTGCACCAACACGAGGTTCTCTTGAGTTGTCTGTTTTCCAGAATACAATGGTAAAACCATGCATGCAACCAAGCACTGGTTGTTTATGGCGAACTGAGAATACATCCGAGTGTTATCACGAATAGTTCAGCTGAATGGATGCATGACTGAGAGAAAAGAATTAGGGAACGAAGGTGAAGAAATTCTTTTACTTTCGCTTTCACCTTTTCCTTCTATCTCGCTCTCTCTTTGCTGAAGATCCAGCCTCCTTATATAGGAGCTCTCACATTGACTACGATGAATGACCAAATTATGGTCATTTAATACTGAGTTTAATATTGTCATTAATGGATTTAATGTCTTCATTAATGCTGAGACATTATGGAATCATTATTAATGGGTTTAATGTCGTCATTAATGCTGAGACATTATGGAATCATTATTAATGTATTTAATGTCGTCATTAATGCTGAAATATTACAAAATCACCATTAATGAGTTTAATGTCACCATTAATATCAAGACGTTATGGAATCACCATTAATTTTATATTAATGCTTCTATTATACTCTTGAGCAAGTAGCAAAAAGATATTCAGGTGACAAAATGTTAGTTTATTCACTTGAGCAAATCTTGCCTCGACCGGTCCGACATTCAATGTGTGCAGGTCGTGCTCGCTCCTGTGTTAACCTTGGTTCAGTACAATCCAGATCCTGGATTTGCATCCACCCTTGCGCACCCACACGTGATAGAGTCTCTTCCTATGCATATGTTTACAACATCAATGCATGTGTCATAATTTAAACCAACAATAAAGCTAAGAGACTTCTAATGTGGAACTAACAACTCATGCACAATAAAGTCTCTTCGTCTCCACCTTTTTATTCCATTCACATTTCCAACACCAGTGAACCAAATTTAGAGGAGTTGATTGGAAGAAGATTTTGTCGACTGATGGACGAAATAATCGATTAAAATCAATATCGAGTCGACTTCATTATGAATAATGAAAAGCAAACAACACTAACACACCAACATTTACTTGGTTCGGAGCCTGCGACGACTCCTACTCTAAGGCTCGCGATCGTCGATCATTTTCGTTGGGCAATCACTATCAATTCAGAAAGTTACAGTAATGATTACAATTAAGCAATTAATTTTAACAATATAACAAATAATACCGGCAACTTGGAGAATTAGACCTTGAACGTGGTTGTCATCGGAGCAGCTTTTGGGCGTCGTAGAGGCTTTATTAGAGCAGTGCACAGAAGCGGAAGTTGCTTAGAATGTGGTTGTGAAGCCACTGATCGAATGCTTCTTTTATAACCTATTTTGGGCGGCTGGAGCATGCTGACGTGGCGTGCTCTTGTTGAAAGGTGATCGACAAAGCTTATCCACCTCTGGGTGCTCGGACCGTGACACAGGTCAGACCAATCCTTGCGCTCCAGCTTAGCGAACATATTATATTTTGGTCGTCTCAGCGCCCAGACCGCGAGAGTGCCTGGCCCTTACCCAAGCTATTGCTTGGCTAAGGCATACCGGGAGCCCGGACCCCTATTTTGCCCATTTTCAACTTCCTGCAAAATAAGGTTAGTCTAGGCACATAATATGTAAAGAACGATAAGATTTGACAGCCTTCGAACTGTCCGTTCCTAACTTTGAGTTTCACTAAAATTTTAGGTCAGACCGATACCTACTGTTCCCTCTTCGGGGAATGCGTCCTCACCTACTCTTGTTAGGAGAAATTACCTTTTGTCAGACTAGTCCTCCAGACTGTCTAGACTTTTACTCAATGTCCGAAACTTCAGACCTTTATGCTGAACGTCTGATCCACGACCTATTTAGTCTTTCACCTGGTGTCCGTAACCCCCAAGATTTTCACCTAGAGTCCTCGACTCTAGGATTTTGCCCAAAGTCCTCGACTCGCCAAGACTTCGCCTAGTCCCCTGGACCAAAACTTCGTTGCCTAACCGCAGCTAAGACTTTCCACCTGCCTAACCGTAGCTAGGACTTTCCTTTGCCTAAGATCACTCAGGACTTTCCTTTGCCTAAGATCACTTAGGACTTTCCTGTACACTTAGTTCAACTTGTTAGATAATAAGATTGCATAACTTTGAACTCCTTTACCATTATCAAAACACAGGTTCGATCATCTGGTGTTTCCTGCATCAACAATCTCCCCCTTTTTTATTATGGCTACCTGGTTCAAAAGTTAAGTAAAAATATACAAAATAATAAGGCAGAAGAATAAGTAATTTTCAAGTAACATTTTCAAGGAGCATTTTTCAAGGTAAAAAAAAAATATTATTTACTCCCCCTTAAGTATTACTTTTTCTCAACATAAAGATTTTTTTCTCAAAATAAAAGTTTTTTACTTTACTTTTAATACCTTTCTCCTCGTTTGACATATATAAAAAAATTATTAAGTAGAAAGAAAAGTTGTAAAAAAAACTTTAATTTTGAAAAGTTAACCTTTTAATCCTTTTCTTATAAGCTCACCTTAAAGTAACACTTAACTTTCCAAAAAAATATGTTTAGCTTAAAAAATATTAGCTAAATAGTTAGCTTTAAAAACTTTTTATAAAACTTAGCTTTAAAAAGACTTTAAAAAAACTTCGCTAAATAATTAACTTTTGAAGATGATTTCTTTAGCTAAATACATAGTTTGAAAAGATTTTTGTTGTAAAAAAAACTTAGTTAAAAATATAGCTAAAAAATTCTTTTAAAATTTTTAGGAAGTAATTGATTTTGAAAATCTTAACTTATAAATCTTTTGAAATATCAACCCAAAAGAAAAAAAAATTAACTCCCTATTTCCCTCTGTTAAAAAGTTTAAGTAATTTGTAGGGGATAGTGAGCTTAAATATTTCAATTAATGCCTTGATTAATGACTATGACCCTAGAGCCCAAGCATGAAAAACTTAAGTTTAAAAGTATGGAAGTAATTATTCATTTTTCTAATTTTCCATATTCTATGTTATCAAATACATTTAGCTTATGAATTTGTGTGAGATGAAGTTAAGTTAATTTTAAAGTTAAAATTTAAAAAATATTTAAGTTTGAATTTTAAAATATCGAAGTTTGAGTTTCAAAAATATATAAGTTTGAATTTTAAAATATTTAAGTTTGAATTTCAAAAATATTTAAATTTAAATTTTAAAATATCTAAGTTTAAATTTTAAAAATATATAAGTTTAAATTTTAAAATATTTAAGTTTGAATTTCAAAAATATATAAGTTTGAATTTTAAAATATTTAAGTTTGAATCTCAAAAATATTTAAGTTTAAATTTTAAAAATATTTAAGTTTGAATTTCAAAAATATATAAGTTTGAGTTTCAAAAATATATAAATTTGAATTTTAAAATATTTAATTTTGAATAAAATATTTAAATTTCAAATATATTTAAGTTTAAATTTTAAAATATTTAAGTTTGAATTTCAAAAATATTTAAGTTTGAATAAAATATTTAAGTTTTAATTTTAAAAATATTTAAGTTTTAATTTTAAAAATATTTAAGTTTGAATTTCGAACAAATACTTATGTTTGAATTTAAAAAATATTTAAGTTTGAATTTTGAATAAATATTTATATTTTTAAAATTAAAATTTAAAAATGAATTATGATTTGAAAATTAACATTTTAAAATATTAAGATTTTAAAATTAAAATTTAAAAATTAATTATGATTTGAAAATTAATATTTAAAATATTTAAGATTAAAATTTGAAAATTAATTATGATTTGAAAATTAATTAACTTTTAAAAATATTTTAGATTTTGAAATTAAAATTTAAAAATTAATTATGATTTGGTTTAAGTTTGGTTAAGTTTTATTAAGTTTAGTTTAATTTGAATTATATTTTCGTTGATTAAATTAGGCTAAAGTTTTAATTAACTAATTTTAAACCTAAATACATTCACCCTTCTTCTAGATTATTAATTAGGGATTTGTGAGATGATTAATTTTATCTTTAATTTAGATTCAAACCTAAGGATTGATTTATACATTAGTTAAACTAAGGTTTAACAATTAGTTAATTAAATATTTATTTCAATAATTAGTTTCCCGACTGTAGCGAGATACTAGACCTTTTTGGATATTGAAATAATAACCATTTCTAGATAAAACTTTTTAAAGAAAATAAATATTTAATTTTATTTCTGAGTTGAGAAAGCTCTGAAAAAATTACTCAAATTATAATAACATTATCATTTAATAGGCTATTGAACATAACTGGCCCTAGTGTGGTTAAAGTGGGGATGGTGCACAAGGCCCTACCTCTAGCAGGTTCATTTTTTTAATAAATTTTAAATATATTTTTAACTAAATGATAACAAAACGTATTCGTTGAAAAATAAATAAATTTAAAAGTGAGCCCGTTTATAATATATATTTTAAAATAAATATTAACAAAATCATCTTAAAAAAATAAATTTAAAAAATCTAATTATAAATTTTAAAACATTATGAATTTTTTTAAAAGTATCTAAAGTTAAAAAAAAAAATATGAACGGAGCGGGCCTTTTCTTCATCCACCCATCTTTTCTTATTTACTAGTATGATCGTACACATGCGTTGCATGTGTAATATAATAATATATAAATTATTTGAGTCTTTGAAAATCTAAATTGTTTAGATTTTCTAATGTCACCCTTACGAACCAAGAATTAATTATTTGGGTAGGATTCGTCAGACCCATGCAATAGTCACGCTAGAGAATCCCAGCAACAAACTATTATAATGAGCTTCCTTATGAAAAAAATTATTTTAATTTAATATTATACTTGTCTTAGTAAAAAAATAAGAAAAGTATATTTTTTTAACATCGTTGGCCTAAAATATTTATAGAAACTTCTTTGATCATTGTGTTGTCAATTCTAAGATATGAGACTAAAGAGAATTATATTTTTTTATATAAAACAATCAGACAAAAATTAATGATGAGAAAAATTCATAATAATACGGTATAAGTGAGTCTCGAACTCTAGATCACTGATTGTTTCACTTGTAGAATTACTAATAAACCTTGGAATTATTTTTAGTGTAAATAAAAAAAAGAATATTAATTTAAGCTTCACCAAAGTTAGTTAGTAAAGAGGGAAGATTTTTAATAAAATAGTAAGATATCTTTCTAAATCTTAAAATCTTTAAATATAAATTTAATTTATGTGTTCAATTAATAAAATTATTTTTATAGTATCAATTTTATTATTTATTTTTATATGAATACACAGATCTATTTTTCTTTTATATTGGACCCTTTAAAATCTAGAGTAGGTCGTGCTACTGAAGTTACGTGGTCATCAACCAATATGACATGGATTGACTCGTACTGTCTCGGCTAACTATTGGGTCGGACACATGTCGGTCGTCATTAGTCAATTCCGCTTGCATCTATTACGCTCTCGATGGCTCTTCCACCTATGGCATCAATTATGCAATCATGCTATTGATGTATCCAACTATACCATAATAATTACCTCTACCTCATGGATGACATGAAGAGATTTGAATGTTTCAAGAAAAAACTATAAAAATTAAGCAAAACACAGTTGGTCGCAGCATCGAAATGGCAGACATCCAAGTGGCAGTCTAATCAATTTTTTTTCAACCTACGACATTGACAGTGTTTGATAATAATGATGGCGAATATGGTCATAATAGGACTGAGACAAACATCACATCAGGTGTAAATTTTATATCGCGTCATATATGAACTTGAGGGACAAGATGCTGAATTTGGTGATGGAGCAATAAGCTTGACCTTGACCTCGGCCAGGGCTGTTCTTCTTTAAGATGGCAGAGAAATCTTTGGTTGATTGAGAAGGGAATTATTACTGGTTCAATCACGTCTTGTCCATTTAGTAATTTGTCACTTTGCAAGATGATGGACAATCTTCCAGCCCCTCCCCCCGTCTTTTTCTTAATGCAACCACTCTTCGTTGTTCGGTAGGATAAGCTGGAGATGTGATGCACCACCTAAATGCAATAAATGTAATTAAATTCCAAAATTCTCATATCTTTACCTTGTTTCTTTTCCCTCACGGCTTGTTTCAGAAAAGAAGATTTTTAACAAAACCAAGACGTCAAATTAGAATTTGTCAATACAAGGAGCTTTCAATTCATTAATGCATACAATAATCAACATGCTACCTAACTAATCGACATAGTTTATTCTTCATGCGACACAGCTTTGTGCAAGTGCTTTGGGTTATTAGTGCTGAGAGAGATGGATCAACAAATACAGCATTGATTGAAGAAAGTTTCTAAGAATTACATTTAGATTTTTGCAATTAGACCGAGGTTATACTGTTAACTGATGCAGTATATTTAGATTTTTCCAATTAGACCGAGGTTATACTGTTAATTAATGTAGAAAATCTTTCATTGGTCGTCATGATGGGTCCTCTTCATTCGGTAGGCTTCCATATCTTCTGCAGTAACCTGTTCGAATATATTTGAATTTAGTACGAGATACATATAAAAAGGGTAAATCATAGCAAGTAATTAGGATGATTAGGATGTTAAATCTGCCACACAAACTGTATGGGAGATGATACCTCGTCGTTCCACTTGATGTTGTCCTTCCTTTTTCTTTCATCTCGTTCTTCTTTCTTACTTTCATCCTCCTGTTGAAAAGAGACAGTTTTCAGTATCTTTCCATCAGGAAATCGAAATCACAAAGACGAATAGGAAAAAAAAATGCTACCTTCTTCACGGCTTCTGCAAGCAATTTCTTATCAAGAACCAAATTATCAGTGACATCAGTTCCCCATGTTGCCAGTTGCTTTTCTTCATCCTCTGGAATGTTGTCTGACGCAGGCAAACATTAGAAAAAATAAGTTAGGAATTTACAAAGTGATACAAAAGATGGCAAACAAGCTGCATTTAGACAGCTTTTGCTAATTGAGAAGAAAACTTCACTATGGTGAATAACCAGGCAAGCTTCCATTTAGCCAAAACCAAAGAGTATAGAGTCTAATGTTAATTGTTGTTTGTACTAGGTAACTAACAAGCATTTAAACATACCTTGAGTGGCCTCCTTGCGAGCCATGTTTGTCTTCATAAGCTCAGTTGCAGCTTCAGCAGCCTCAATCCCAGCTAAGCCTGTGCAGTAACTGTTACGTATTGTTTGCTTGCAACACTTGTAACCCCATTGAAAATCCTTCCACCATGAACCCCAAACAGTCGTGTGGTTGTTAATGAAGACATCTTCTTCATACTTACTCCTTGGAAGTGAGGCCTCCTGCAAATCCAGCCAGCATCATGTATAACTGAAATTAGCCAAAACAAATACAAGTGTTATTGGAAAATAATAATAATTTAAAAAATCCTTAAAGCAATCAAAAGCTACAAAATGAAAATGAGGAAAAAGTTTCAAATTCCCAAATTGCACCTTTTAAAAAAAAACACAAATTTCTAGAATCTTTGTAAGGCATAGAGGGGATTAATCTAATAACCATACCTGTCCCTTAATTATTCGACCAGCTTGATCATATTCAATCTCTCTTTCAGTCTGCCCAAGAAGAAGTTCTCTTGGCAGTTCCTCAGAAGCTGCATTTCCATATTTCTCTATGATGGAATCCTTAGTTTTATGCTTCAATTTCTCCTTAATCATCTTATAGTTTTTGAACAGCAATTCAGCTTGAGATGGGGCAGCTTGCATGTGAATATCCTGCCCTTTCTCGAATGCTTCCCAAGCATGTGTATTCAGTTGCTTGAAATCCAATGCTTGACCATTCATTCTGTTTTGGTTATCACCCTACATATAACAGAAACTATCGGTAAGACCTCCATAACGAGAAGGTTGTGGTCAAACTGGCATATTACATTTTTTAGAAAGGGCATACTGAATAAAACTTTTCATTTGGATCACTATCAGGTAAAGGATCCTCGCGCATAGAACGAGTCTTTGGATCATAATAAGTAAAATACGACACCTAAATAATAATTAAATGATAAGGTTATTTGAGAAATAATCTTATGGAATTTTTTGAAAATTTTTATAAATTTTCTGGAAATTAAACGGAGTTTGTACGACACGTTTAAGAGGATGAAACAATCGGGCTTAGAGAAAGCATGTTTAGAATAACTATTAAAGTGAGATTTGATTGAGGAATTAACTTAGGTTTTAATTACCTAAACCTAAGTTATATATATTAATCATACCTAATTCTTCATTTCTTCCCAAACCTCGCTTTCTCCCCCAATTCCGATCGCACCTCCCATTCTCTACGCCTACCACCATCCGCGTCGCCTTGCCGATCGTCGGACTTTCGTGCGCCACCGGCTTCTCTCCGATCATGAGCAAGAAGTCATCACGATCTCCTAGCCGCCCTTCTGTTTCTCGTCATCATTGATGTCTCGATCTGCCAAACACCGCCGCAGTAGTTGTCACCTCCTCTAGGTCATTATCGGCGGACTCCCGGGCGTCGTCGGCCCCCCCCCCAGACTCTGTGCCATCTCCCAATCATCTCCTTTGTTGCTCGATTGTCACGGTAGGCATGGGCCTCGTCGCCCCGATCTATCGCCGCTCACTATCACGAGCTCCCATCTCTCAATCTATGTTGCTCCTTCGCTTAAGGCCAGATCAGTGACGCAGCTGACCCCTTGTTCATCTCGTGCCTTAGATCCCTCTCATCCACTCCGATTGATGTCGATCACCTGAGCTATGATCTAGCTACTGTCTTTCTCCTCCTGGTCGCGGACACTCGAAGCTTGCCAGAAGTCGAGCACTCAAGCCGGTGACGGGGGTAGGCCGTTGGCCTCTCGATTTCCCCTTCTAATCTCCATCGCCAGTTTCCTGTGAGTCGATGCATCTTCTGTTGTGCCAATCACGGCCGGTCGACGCCACTGTTCCTCTTTCATCTACCATCGCCGGAGAGTTGAGGACGTAGGGGAGTAGGGTTGTTGTTCTCCTACACATCAGCAGTTGCAAGGGGTTACCACGCATTGGCCGCTTCAATCGTGCCGAGCCACCTCATCATTGTTGTGAGCCGTATCAGCTACTCCTGGAGCAACTACTACCACCAGAGAAGAGAACCGTGGGTAACAAAACCTCTTATTTCTTATGCTTTGTTCGTTAATTTCCTTATGGAAAGATTGATCAGAATGTTGAACGAAGTATGAAGTGATTAGGTAGACTCAATTAGAGATTTTCTATTCGATACACGGTAGAACTTGGCTATGATTTGTAATCTATGTTGCAGGGTCTTGGTTCGATCTGAAGCAGACTCTTGGATGTGAAGAATGTTCAGCGCAACTTGCATATTTAAGGTGGATACTTCCTGCTTTATTTCTTTAGTACTTTGACCCTAGTGCATGAGCTTTATATTCAGATAGTTGATGCATTTACCTTAACTCTACTCATATTTTTCCTGTGCTTGATGCCTATCCACTCAATCTTTGAGCTACTCGTTTCTATATCTATACAATCTCACGTTGCTATCTATGATATTTAGCAGATACTAGATACCATGCTTACTTGGTTTGAATGTTATTTATTTACACACCTTACTGAGCATGCTGACATCATGTAGCATACCTGGCTTCCGTTTTTATATATATATGATGACTGTTGCATCTTGCGTATCATGTCATTGTATGCATACTGAGGACCATTGTCTCCCTTGTGGTGTGAGAGAGTCGTCAGTCAGGGTCGCACACTCGGCCACTCATGGGTAGTGGTAGTTGGAGTGTATCGCTTGTCTTGTCGTGCTCCCACTCGCTCACTCATGCGTAGTGATGCTGGAGTTGCGAGCAACAGGGACCCCCGTCGCAGATGTAGCTAGTTAGCTACTGTGCAACTGTCCCCTCGGCCACTCGAGAGTAGTGGTAGCTGGAGTGATGTACAGTTTGTCATTTATCCGGCCTTTCGACCATACTGGGGTCGTGGTGTAGAGAGGTGGGCAAGGTGAACATCCGTGCATACTCTGTTATTATTATATCTGCTAATGTTGTTCCTTACTTATACCGCTGTTGCTAGTTTATGCTGCTGTTGCTTACTTATGCTGGTATGCTTACATATGTTGAGATAAATATCTGTTGTATGTGTTTAGACACTGACTTACTTATTGGTAGTATACCTCACATGATACCCTTGTAGTATGAGTAGTACTATTACATATCTTTACTACTCCTGGCCTCTATTACTAGCCTAGGATATGATTTCAGGTATGGATATTTATTAAGATATCACTGTAATATCTGCTAATTTTCTTATGAGACTGTATATCTTTGTATCTCTAGTTCTTTATTATGTTCATGCACTATCTGTCTATTACTCGCTGAGTCTTAGTACTCACCACCCGTAAACTGGTTTATTTCACCAGGTAGCAGGTAAAGGATTTTTGGAGTGGCCTGGAGATCCTGTCCGCTAGTCCCATGCCACATCGAGCGACTTCTATCGTTAATGCTTCCACTCACATTATTGGTTTTGTACTTGTATTTGTATTATGTACCTTCTATATGGTTTTCCGGACTTGTGGTGTCCTTTATTTCGGTTATGAACTTGTTGTGTCAAGTCGGGTCGACTTGCAGTTAGTTGTATTATTTTTATATTTTGCTTATGTCTTCCGCAGTCTTTTTGTTCCAGCCGTGTGGGTTGCTTACTATACAACTGCGTGGTTATGTTCTTTTTGTTCCAGCCGTGTGGGTTGTGTATATAACTGCGTGATTGTGTTTTATATCCAGCTGTGTGGGCAGTTGTTACTTGTGAGTAGCCTTGGGCAATGTATACTGGTTTCATTTGTCACTGCTACAGGGGAGGTGCTGTCCGATTTTTATCGGACAACCTTCCTCTTGGGGCATGATAATTTATTAGTATCAGAGCCAAATTTTACGATGCCTGTTTTCTCATGTTTTTGTATTTTCGCGATTTATTTTTTTGATGTGACTTTGCGAGTTTTGGGACCAGGCAGCGATAGAACATCTCCAAGCTATAAGCGGTATGCTTGTGTACTATTATCAGACACTTCTATTGGTACTTGTCTAGTTATTTATAGCATGTATGACATGTGTTGGGTGAGTTTAGATCCATCATACCCTTGTAGAACTACTGTTTAGGTCCATTAAACCTTACTAGAGATAAGGGATTACAGTCTCATGGGATTTCTTCTACCATACCACTAGTACTACTAGTTTCTGCTATTACTTGTTTGGTAGTGGATAGTATCTGCTAAATATCATGTTGGCTCGGTCAGTAGAGTATCGATTTACTCGTGTTGGTTCGGTTAGTAGAGAACCGATTTATTTTTGTTGGTTTAGTTAGGAGAGGAATGATTCATTCTTGATGGTTTAGTTGGTACAAGACTGATTTACTCTTATTAGTTCGGTCAGTAGAAGACCGACTTACTCTATTTCATGAAAATTCTGACCTTTGGGTTATTTGTGTTTGGTTAGATAACTTAGAAGGCACATATGAGTACATGACTTGTACGAACATAGAAATGGTTGAATTAGCCGTATACCATTGTTAGCTTGACTAGTATATAGAGGATCGATGTATTCTATCCCATTAGGACTTTGACCATGAACTGTTTATACCTGATTAGATAATTTAGAAGGTACATTTGGAAAGATGACCCCACTGATATGAAAAAGTGTAGAGCTAGCTGCTTAACACTTACAAGATATAACCGTTACTTGGTTGTATAACTTGGTCAGTACATTCAGATATATGACTTGTACCGGTGAAGAAAAGATGATGTTAGTTGCGTATCCTTTACGTGACCAGGCACCACGTAAAGGAAAATGCAGAAGATGATTTTTGAGTTCAGGGCATCTCTTGGTGATTGTTTTGAGGAGTTTGAGAGAGAGTACTTCTTTATTTCCTTTGGAAGCATAACGCTTTATAAGGCGATGGTCAGATGACTCGCCTAACGTTGTTCCATGGGAGATCCAGACTCATGGATCGATTGGATATAGTTAGATATCCTTGATGATACCTAGAGATATATAAGCCTCAATGATGCGGAGGAGGTGATGTTAGTTGAATAACACCTATTAAATCTGGCCGTTAATGAGGGGAAGTTTCAGATGACGATCTTCAAGGGGCAGAGCGATGATCGACAGTGATGCCGGTTAGTTATTTGTTGATGGTGCTCCTCTATCCTTGTGTGCATTGCTCGTCACTAAAGATTACTGAACCTCAAGTGGAGCAATCATAGTATGATGTGTTGCAAGACAATGGTTAGTCAGATCAACTATCATTGTCTCCATAAGTAGCTGAAGACTTTGACCATATGATCATTTACTAAAGGTCTTGAAATCTATATTTTAGATCAGAGTGTTCGACCTTTTGTCGACAGTTATCGGAGGACATTTTACGAGTATGATTATGAGATTTGTGGTGATATTCTCTGATGGGTAGACTCTTAGTCAGGAGGTTGAGTGACCCTTTGGACTTTGGATTGTGATTCTTTTATTGCGGATATTTGAGTATTTGGAAGGATGAGATTTGACATACTTTTTGGGCATTTTTAGATAGGATTAGTAAAGTTTTTATACTCATATCTTATGAATTGACCATATCTCTACCATTTGAAGAGTTGTAGATTATCAATCAGGAAGTCAAGAGATATCCCTTGGACTTTAGTAGTCATACATCATAAGTTGGATGATGATATATTTCTGCATCTTGATAGTACACTATAATAAGAATTGGTCACTGGAAAATTATCAAGTATGATTGATGTTGAGAATGATTTGAGATTGATGGATATTGTGAGATCAGATATTGTGATATGTTGATTTCTGATGATTTATTGGTGGATATCCTTTTACACAACATCTAAATGTTGTGTGATATGTGATTTTTCTGATACTCTATTAATGGATATTTGACTTGGTGATCTATTATTTAGTGTTTGATGTTGATAGTGACGAGGAGTAGTATGTCTTGATATTTATGAATTTTGTGATTTGTAGTTGGTGATCATGTTATAGACTCGTCGTCAGCGATCTTATAGTTAAGTGTCTTTGTTGTACAGACATTGTGTCCTTAGTATTGCCATTTAGGCTTATCAGTGCCCTAGATGTTTTTATGGGCTTGATGAATCTAGTATTCCTAGAGAATTTGAATCAGTTATAATTGTCTTCACAATATTGTGATATATTCCTGATCCGAGGTGGGTCACGAACACTATCTTCGCATAGTTCTGGAGATGTTTCGACGAGAACATCTCTATGTGAAGTTCAGTAGTGCGCATTTTGATTGTCTTCTGTAGAATTACTGGGGACTTGTTGTCTCTAGCATAGGTATATCAGTGAATCCTCAGAAGATAGAGGTTGTACCAGTTAGGAGTAGTCGAAGTCTGTATAGGAGACTCGTAGCTTCCTTAATGTAGCTGGATATTACCGGTGATTGATTGAGGGTATTTCCAACATAGATATGTCGTTGACTGGACTGTCTAGGAAAGAAATGAAATCTTCCTGGACAGAAGCTTGTGATACTAGTTTCAGGAGCTAAAACAAAAAGTTGATAGTTGCACCCGTCTTAGTTTTACCATCTGGGGTAGACGGATTTATACGCTACACAAATGTACAGTACCAGGGGTTAGGTGCAGTTTTGAAGTAGCGCGGTCAAGTAGTTTCATATCCTTCTTTAAAGTTGTAAGATCATGAGAAGAATTATTTGATTCATGATTTGGAGTTAGTAGCTATCATTTTCACACTGAAAATATGGACACACCATTTATACTGGAATTATTATCTCCGTAGGAGATTGTGTGTTCTTGAGTCTCATTCTGTCCGGGAGGAGTAACTCCAGGAAGCACACTAATCCAGAGTTGAGATACATATGGGTGGTACCCGAATGTTTGGAGTCTTGGAGTATTCCTATTGGTGGAGCGACATGAGGAAAGACATCACGGATTTTGTAGCTTAATATCTAGTATGACTACAGATGGAGGCTAAACATCAGAGACTAGTGAGATTGTTTCAGTAGATAGGTATATTGGAATGAAATTGGCAGCATGTTATGATAAACTTTGTTGTGGGATTACTTAGGACACAGAGAGGATATGATGCGATGTGGGTAAATGTTGTTTGATTGACTAACTTGCTCCCATTCTATTGATCAGTAGGACAGATTCTTAGGATCGAGTAGCAAGGTTATACTGTAGAGAGATTACTAAATCTCATGGTATATCTTTGAATAATATATCGAATGGAGATTTGTGATTCACATTACAATTTTAGTAGATTTTACAGTGGACCATGAGTATAGAGTACTGATTCAGTATAGCTTTCTACTCTCAGACAGATGGAGACGTAGAAGGAGTTGTAGATAGTGTGTGTTATGGATTTTATGGTAGTAGATTTTACCCGCAGTTAGTTGGGTAGCAGTGTGGGAGTAGTAGAAGCGGGGTGAGCTCATAACCCACAGAGTCATCCTTTATAGTTAAGGATTTGATCATGATATTTGGATGGAGTGGTATATGAGTATGTTGTCTGGTTGTTACTCTTAGATAGGGATTTCTGAGTTGAGCAGGAAATTTGGGGAACAAATTTTTGTTAGTGGGGAAGAATGTAAAATACGACACCTAAATAATAATTAAATAACAAGGTTATTTGAGAAATAATCTTATGAAATTTTCTGGAAATTATACGGAGTTTGTACGACACATTTAAGGGGATGAAACAATCAAGCTTAGAGAAAGCATGTTTGGAATAACTATTAAAGTGGGATTTGATTGAGGAATTAACTTAAGTTTTAGTTACCTAAACCTAAGTTATATATATTAATCATACCTAATTCTTCATTTCTTCCCAAACCTCGCTTTCTCCCCCAATTCCGATCGCGCCTCCCATTCTCTACACCGGCCACCATCCACATCGCCTTGCCGATCGTCGGACTTCCATGCACCACCGACTTCTCTGCAATCATGAGCAAGAAGTCGTCCCGATCTCCTAGCCGCCCTTTTGTCTCCCGTCATCATTGATATCTCGATTTGCCGGCACCGCCGCAGTAGCTGTCAACTCCTCTAGGTCATCATCGGCGGACTCCCTGGCGTCGTCGGCCCCCACCCTCCTCCGACCATGATGCCATGGGGCAGACTCTGCGCCATCTCCCGATCATCTCCTTTATTGCTCGATTGTCACGGTAGCCACGCGCCTAATCGCCCCGATCTATCGCCGCTCACTATCACAAGCTCCCATCTCTCGATCTCCGCTGCTCCTTCGCTTGAGGCCAAATCAGTGACGCAGCCGACCCCTTGTTCATCTCGTGCCTTAGATCCCTCTCATCCACTCCGATTGATGTCGATCACCTGAGCTATGATCTAGCTACCATCTTTCTCCTCCTGGTCGCGGACACTCGAAGCTTGCCAAAAGTCGAGCACTCAAGCCGGTGACGGGGGTAGGCCGTTGGCCTCTCGATTTCCCCTTCCGATCTCCATCGCCAGTTTCCTGTGAGTCGATGCATCTTCTGTTGTGCCAATCACGTCCAGTCGACGCCACTGTTCCTCTTTCATCTACCATCGCCGGAGAGTTGAGGACGTAAGGGAGTAGGGTTGTTGTTCTCCCACACATCAGCAGTTGCACGGGGTTACCACGCATTGGCCGCTTCAATCGTGCCGAGCCACCTCATCATTGTTGTGAGCCGTATCAGCTACTCCTGGAGCAACGACTGCCACCAGAGAAGAGAACCGTGGGTAACAAAACCTCTTATTTCTTATGCTTTGTTCGTTAATTTCCTTATGCAAATATTGATCAGAATGTTGAACGAAGTATGAGGTGATTAGGTAGACCCAATTAGAGATTTTCTATTCGATACACGGTAGAACTTGGCTATGATTTGTAATCTATGTTGCAGGGTCTTTGTTCGATCTGAAGCAGACTCTTGGATGTGAAGAATGTTCAGCGCAACTTGCATATTTAAGGTGGGTACTTCCTGCTTTATTTATTTAGTACTTTGACCCTAGTGCATGAACTTTATATTCAGATAGTTGATGCATTTACCTAAATCTACTCATATTTTTCCTGTGCTTGATGCCTATCCACTCGATCTTTGAGCTACTCGTTTCTATATCTATACAGTCTCACGTTGCTATCTATGATATTTAGCAGATACTAGATATCATGCTTACTTGCTTTGGATGTTATTTATTTACACACCTTACTGAGCGTGCTGGTATCATGTAGCATACCTGACTTCTGTTTTTAAATATATATGATGACCGTTGCATCTTGCGCATCATGTCAATGCATGCATACTAACGATCATTGTCTCCCTTGTGGTGTGAGAGAGTCATCAGTCAGGGTCGCACACTCGGTCACTCATGGGTAGTGGTAACTGGAGTGTGTCGCTTGTCCTGTCGTGCTCCCACTCGCTCACTCATAGGTAGTGATAGCTGCAGTTGCGAGCAGCAAGGACCCCCGTTGCAGATGTAGCTAGTTAGTTACTATACAACTGTCCCCTCGGCCACTCGAGAGTAGTGGTAGCTGGAGTGGTGTACAGTTTGTCATTTATCCGTTCTTTCGACCATACTGGGGTCGTGGTGTAGAGAGGTGGGTGGGGTTACCATCCATGCATACTCTGTTATTATTATACCTGCTAATGTTTTTGCTTACTTATGCTGCTGTTGCTAGCTTATGCTGCTGTTGCTAGTTTATGCTGCTGTTGCTAGTTTATGCTGTTGTTGCTTACTTATGCTGATATACTTACATATGTTGAGATATATATCTGTTGTATGTGTTTAGACTGGCTTACTTATTGGTAGTATACCTCACATGATACCCTTGTAGTATGAGCAGTACTATTAAAGATCTTTACTACTCCTGACTTCTATTGCTAGCCTAGGATATGATTTCATGTATGGATATTTATTAAGATATCACTGTAGTATCTGCTAATTTCCCTATGAGACTTTATACCTTTGTATATCTAGTTTTTTATTATGTTCATGCACTATCTGTCTATTACCCTCTGAATCTTAGTACTCACCACCCCGTAAACTGATTTATATCGCCAGCTAGCAGGTAAAGGATTTCTGGAGTCGTCTGGAGATCTTGTGCGCTAGTCCCATGCCAGATCGAGCGACTTCTATCGTTAATGTTTCCACTCGTATTATTGGTTTTGTACTTGTATTTGTATTATGTACCTTCTGTATGGTTTTCCGGACTTGTGGTGTGCTTTATTTCGGTTATGAACTTGTTGTGTCAAGTCGGGTCAACTCGCAATTAGTTGTATTGTTTTTATATTTTGCTTATATCTTCCACAGTATTTTTGTTCCAATCGTGCGGACTGCTTACTATACAACTGCGTGGTTATGTTCTTTTTGTTTCAGCCATGTGAGCTGTGTATATAACTGCGTGGTTGTGTTTTATATCCAGCCGTGTGGGATGTTGTTGCTTGTGAGTAGCCTTGGACAATGTATACTGGTTTCATTTGTTATATAGGGGAGGTGCTGTCCGATTTTCATCGGACAACCTCCTCTCGGGGCATGACATAATATGAAGAATTGACATCCAAATTCAGGACGTATTTAACTGTATCCTCTCTAATACGCAGATTCCTAGATGGAATAGCATGAAATTATTAGTGCATGCTCTCAAACAAAGAACTTAGGAGTTTGACAATTTGATGGGAAAAGGGCCAACATGTGATGCTCGAAATAAATAAAACTTCCAGTTTGATATAAATTTCAAATGGAGTCAGAAATAAAAATTACCTGACAGTTCCTGTGCTTCCACCACCTGTGGTGCGAACTCGTTTTTCTACCTTGGCAAAGTCCATCTGTTTGCTCTCAGCAACTTTAGCCTCATCAATTTTCAGATCTTCATCCACATCATCATCACTGGCAGCGTTCTCACCATTCTGCAGGCTATTCTTCCCCTCCAACTTTTTGAGCTGTTGTTCCTTCAGAAACTTTCTTCTGGCTTCCTCTCTAGCTTCATATTGCTCAATCACACGAGAATAAGGAGAAGCTTCATGCCCATTCCAACGGTCACGTTTACCATCATAGTCAAGTTCAAAGCTCTCCACTTTCTCATCTGGCGCTATATGCATGTTTGTCCACTTAGATCCAACCTTCCGAGGTCTTTCCATGCAAGACTTCTTGTCATGAGTATTGCTCCACATCTAGAGAATGTATATACATATAGTTCAGCATGGAAGCATAAAATAATGTAGAAGCAAGCAAAATCAATGGACAATTTCTAGTGTGCTCCAAATGTTATATTCTCTTCCATATTGATAGCATGCCAAATGAATAATAATGCCTAATAGTCACCTAAGGTTTATATATAAGTAAAAAGTGTGGCACATGATCAAACATTTAATTTAGAAAATAGGCAGATGAATGTCAGTTCTTGCTAGTGCACAAGGAATAATTTAGTGTGGCACATAAACAAACTTCAATTTGGAAAATAGGTGAATGAATGCTAGTTCTTGTTAGTGGCATGCAACTCCTCTCTAGAAGTATGAAATAGAGAATATACTTAACGACATTCCAGATAGACAATAGCCACATGCAAATGTTAGGAAGAAAAACAGGCAGATTAGCATGTAGAAGCTTGTCCAATTTAATACTATATCAAAGGTATATCAAAGGTGGGAAATGTTCCAGAATATAAAAACTGCTTTACTTACTTTTCACAAGCACCCTTTCTATAACAATCTGCTTGATATATCTTTGCACCTCTATCATACCATGACTTGGTATAATTAGGATCTGACTTCCACTTACGTTGATGCTTGAGACTCTATTCGATTATAAAAAAAATAGCAAGTTATCACAAGTCCAACTCAGGTTTATCTAGACAAATATAAATAACAGATACTGGTGAAAAATCACTTACAGGTCTCTCTGCATTGAGATACCAAGGTGCAGAGGACATATATTGGGAAATATGAGGATTGATTTCGTTTCCATCCTCATCCACTTCAGCTGGGGCAAGCCCAGCCTTACGTGCTTCTTCTAATTCAAGTTGCTTCCGATGATCTTCTCGTGATTTAAAAGATACTGTAACCAAGGAACCAATTGTCACAAATATTCATGAATGAAATCGATGTTTGAGAAAAACATATCAAATCAAATCAAATCAAGATTAGTAAAATTTATAAGGACAGCCATAATCTCAAGCATGTTGAACAGAGATAATATTCCTTAAACTTCATGACTCATAATACGCAATATGGCACCATATGATTTTCCCCCATTACAATTAGAGATTAGGCATGCCTGCCAACTTATTGACTTTAATTCAGTGGTAAAAAAAAAAGTCAATAATAATAATGGAAAAAAATATAGTTTCTAGTAAATGTTGACCAACAATCATATATCACAAGAAAATAAAAGAAACCTTCAACATCATATAACCTAGTGAAGAAAACGGTAATTTCCTTGATTGCAAAAACATATAAAGAAATATTAAATGCTAGGGGTTCTAATTTGGCATAAAGACTACAAACTCAAATTCAAATTCAGACAAAAACAAACAAAATATGAGTGATCAGACATTTTTGCGACATGAAAATTAACAGTAGCACATTCCCATTGACAAAGATCAACTATTCAAAAGCCAAGCTAGTATCTCATATTTCAGAAACAAAGAGATATCAAAGAAACTGAGTGAAACCAAGGTGACTATATAACAAAGTGAAGCAAGCTTCCAAAATTTGAAAAGAGAACTAAGATATGAAAACAAGCAACAAACAAAAAAACATCATTTCTTTTGAAAACACCACCAACTCACCAAGAACCACATAAAATTGGTCATAACAGATAATATCCAATTCAACAAATTTAATAACCCAATACAACTTTTTTTTCTCTTGGAGGTATAGTTGTAGTACTCTTAGAATGTGCAGAATGAGAATCAATGCATGGGGAAGATAAGGGACTCATAGTCCAAATGGATCAGGCTAACAAGGCATTGACCAGTATATTACAATTATTAAGCATTTAACAATATTAGGATTTAATTAAGACTAGGTTATGTAACTGAGACCAAAGTATTTTACTATTTTCATGATTTATTAAGCATACTTGTAGTTATGTAAAGACTCTTTCACCTGAAGCAGACGCCATTTTGCAGCGGGAGAGCAGATCGGGGAAGCCCTGCGAGATTCTATCCGTAATTTACTGGCATAATAGGCATACTCTATTATCCGAGATTATTCGAATTAAATAAGATAATCTTAAATAGATAACCTTATACAAATACTTTTGAAACAGAAATATAATATTTCAATAATGTTTTTGGTGGTCACAAAAAATAATTAATCTTTACATGGATGACGAATCCAATAATGATTTTACTTTGACATTTTGATCTCCACTTTAATTATCTTTTAGTCGTTAAAATTAAAAGTATAATCAGTATTAAACTCTTAGGATCGGATACAATAATGATATATTAAAAATTATGAAAGTGATTAGTAATTCGGTGATAGACTTTTAGTGGGCAAAAAAAAAATGTAAGTATTTTAAAGATAATAGTAGTCCGATATTATTATTTTAAGTCATCACAATGTTTTAACCAAAATATTTTGAAAACTTTTCAATACCAAAGTATATATTAATGGTCTTTTTAATAGTCAAAACAAAATAATGTGGTAAAAATCTTTTGCACGGTTAGACATCAATGGTGAAGTTTTTTCGCCTGGAGTAATGGTGCAATAGTTAGATTTTTTCATAGATAATTAAGAGATTTAAAATTTGAGTTTTAGTTGTGGTATATTATAGAAAATTTTCTCTCCAATGAAAAATTAATCTAAGCATATTAGTCGTATGGATGGATCTCCATGAGTACTTTTCAATTTATCCTAATGGTCGATGAGAATTTTCATGAGGTTGAATCAATCTGTTGGTACAATTTGCACTAATGGTCTAATTTAGGTTTTGATAAATGACAAATGAGTTAAATTAGATGTTATTGTAATTTAACTTTATTATCGAATGTGTAGAATTGACTAACTTGACGGGTCAAGAGGACCTGACACCAAACAGGAAGTCTGGTCAAGATATTTGATTCCCAAGTGGCGAAGTCTAGATGTATCGTTCTAGTAGGAGATCGAGATATGCAATTCCCGAATGACGAAGTTTGGATGTGTGATTTCGGTAGGAAGACCTGGCGGTCCTATCAAGTCATATTGATGTCAATGAGGTAACTTAACACATGATAAGTAAAGGTAAATTACTGGAGGAGAGTGATTAGCTGAGGACGCATCTCAGTTGAAGGATTAGTAGGCGTTGATCCAATTTAGGTTTATTTCGAAAACCTAAATTGAGACCCTGACTAGATCTTAGTCTGGAAGGCAAGGTCTAAGCTATAAATTAATCTTATTATTAATGTACTAATGTCGTTTTACAAGTTAAATATTATCATGTTGGACTAGCCTAACTTGCAAGGCAAAAGGAGCAAAAAGACCTCAAGTGAATAGTACCCGAGGTGCCTTCAAACATTGAAAGGCGCCTTTGTATTATTCATGGAAGGTGCCTTCGATGCTATGGACGGCACCTTCAAGGCATAAAATTCAAACTTCATCACAAATAAGGAGCAATGAGTTTGGGATTAGATTTGACATGTTGGAGGCGCCTTCAAGGTTATGGAAGACGCCTTCCACATTCTTTATAAGGGTGTCTCGCGACCTTCAAAGTACAACTTCCATACGAGTTTCTACATGTCCGATTGGATTTCTGACTATTGCAGCTTCCTGCTGCTGCCCTTCTATGACTCTACTATGCCTGACTGCTGTTGTGAAGCTGTCCAAACACAGAGTTCGAGCTGACTATCTACAAAAGTGTTTGGCAACACAATTTAATTCCTGTACTTAATTTCTGTAAATGGAAAGTGTAGCTTGTTACACTCTTATGATTCTTGTGTATTCGATCCCCTCTTCTGATGGTTTTGAAAGAGGTTTATAGTGGATTATCTGTCGATAGGTCCGTGTGACTTGAGTTTTGGAGTAAGAGTCGCCGAAGGCTCCGAACCAAGTAAAAACTGATCGCATACTTGTAGTTTCTGCTTGTTTTCTACTTTCTTTCCTTTCCACTGCGCATACTTTATTTTTAAAAAGAATTAAAGAAAAGTTTTTGAAAACCACATGATTCATCCCCCCCCCCCCCTCATGTGCGTTTCGATCCAACAAGTGGTATCAGAATAGGTTCTGCTTTAAATTGGTGCAACCACCAATCAAACCGGGGGAACGATTTTAATTCTTTTTTGGATATCTATTCTTAACATATCTTATTTGAATTGGTAAAATTTACATTTTTAGATAATTATTTCTTATTCGATTTTTACTTGAAAGTGGTACAACACCACTCAAGTCGTCAACATATTTTTTCTCTCTCAAGCATTATTAATCCAAGACCAAGTCGTGGCTCCTTTTAGCTTTTTATTTTCCATGATCAATGTTCCAACTTGAGGGATTCAACACCGCTCTTCCTCTTCTCTTTTCAACAAAAATGATTTTCTGTATTGGAAAAAGAGGATGGAAGTCTACTTGAAGACAGACATCGAACAACGGTTCACTATCCGACGAGGGTATTGGATGCCTGTAAATGAAGCAATAAAAGTACCATTTGATTTGGAAAGATAGAGTCCAAAGGATAATAAGAAAGCCCAAATTGACTCAAAAGCGTTGAACACGATCTAGTACGGACTCACGAAAGAAGAACTTAACCGAGTCGGCCCACACGAGAACGCATAGGAGATATGGGACAAGCTAATCAAATTACACAAAAGGACTACTAACTCAAAGGTAATGAAGCATGATCTATTATTGAATTCTTTATTTAATATCAAAATGCAAGATGGAGAAACCACAAGCCAACTATACATGAGGATCGAGGATATCCTGTACGACCTACACATGATTGGACATCAACTCGAGAACCATGACGTTATCAGGTATGCTCTGAACTCGTTCCTTCGAAACTCACTATGGACATCGATCGTAGATGCCTATAAGGTTTCAAAGAATCTCTCAAAATTAAAGCTAAATGAATTATTTTGTGAATTAGAGTTGCATGAACAAACTAACTGCCCAAAAGTCAAGAAAGGAATTACTTTCTAATAGGTACTTCGAAGGGAGCTAAACATGAAGCAAAAAATTGAATTCAAACTAGAATCAGACTAAGAAGAGCAACTAGCTAGTGAACACATTAAGGAAGATGTTCACTAGGCGCAAGAAAATCTTCACCATATGTGACATGAAGAAGATATCTATATCTGCATCCAACAACTCAAAGACAAACATCACATGCTACAGCTACAACAAGAAAGGGCACTTCAAACACAAATGCCTAAACGAAAACAAGATCAAGAAACAAAAGAAAATACTAAAGGCGAATTGGAATGAGTTGTCTTTAGATGGATCGGGAGCAGACGAACCGAAGCAAGCAAGTTACCTCACACTGATGGCAACCGAGGTGAAATAGATCAAGAAGACAAGTCAGAATATGAGTCGAGCAATGGATCCGCTTCCAGTTTAGATGAATCAACTGGGGTAAAATTTAATTACACTACAAATTTCTTTAAAATTATTTCATGCCTAAATAACAAGTTAACTAAAATTGAAGAACACGCTAATATCCTCCTTAAGGAAAATAACATCCTTAAGAAATTTTTAAAAACTAAAGTTAAAAAGTTAAAAGAATAGTTGGAAAAGTTTACCTCAAGATCCAAGTATCTAAATATGATACTTGGATCCCGAAGAGCTGTATATAATAAATCTGGACTTGAATACCATTCTAACTCAACATTTAAATCATTTTAAAATCTAGCTCAAAATAATAAATTAACCAAAGCTCGGGTTCCGAAAGCATGTTTAACCATGCAAGTAGGATTCAATCAATACTATATATCAAAAATGAAATTCACTACATAAATCAAAATAAATCAAATAACTCACTCTTAAAATAAAAAACTAAATCTTCAAAAATAAACTTAAACCTAAAGAATAAAATCAAATCAAATAAATCAACAAATAAACCTAAAATAAATAAAAATAAAATCAATCTAAACCCAAACTATAACTAAGTCTATTACAACTATAAAGTAAATCGACACAAACCTAAAACCTAAATAGTTCAGTAATTCAGGGGGAGATTCCAAATTAGTTGGCACTGTAAGTACCCTATGGTAGTTTTGATGTGATCAACCAAGTTCAGTTAGGTCCTGTGGTATTTTGATCCTTGTGTCTAAGTGTGCAGGAGCTTAGGAACACAAGAAGTCGAGCAAAAGACGTAGCTAGCGAGAAGGATGGCATGGGAAAAGAGCTGACGGGTTCGGTGCATCCGAGGGACGAGGTGTTGCGGAAGAATACACCGGTGGATAAGAAGGACGTGCACGACGTTCTGAGGGATGAGAAGTCGGAGCGGAAGCCTGCTCGAGGAGAACGCTGGAAAATAGGTCCGGGTGAACCCTATTTCGGATGGTCGCGATCACTTAGGCGATCAGAGCAGCAAAAGAGTGAAAGGAGGCTGGAATTACTACTGGGGCACCTTCAAAGTGAATTGAAGGCCCCTTCTATGGATGGAAGACACCTTCGATGAACAGTACGAAGTCGCCTTCCAGCCCTATGGAAGGTGCCTTCGACTAAGCTGATTTTAGCTATTGCCAAAGGATAAAGCTTTATCCTTTGGTGCCTCATTGGAAGCGCCTTCCAGCCCTATGGAAGACACCTTCAAGCGATGAATAAGATTTTCCACGGGCTATAAAAAGACCCATGGACCTAGGAAATAGAAAACAACTTTTGTATTAACTTCCTAGTAACTTTATGAGCTTTTCAAAGAGTGTAAGAGGCTTCTCCGCCTTCATCAAACGAGATATTTTTAGTGGAGCTTTACAATCACCTTGGATTAACAACCACCTAGGTTGTAACCAAGTAAAAGTCGTAGTCTCTTACTTATTTCCCTTTTAAGTTGTTAGTTTCTTTATTGTGGTTGTTTAATTAGAATTGTGCTACTAATCCAAGTCCAAAGAACAAGAAAGGTTTGTTTTTATTTTTTTAGGCAATTCAACCCCTCTTGTCGGTCCCGCTGCACCAACAAGTGGTATCAGAGCTCAACTATCTCAGAAGGACTAACTGTCGACTGAAGTACCGAAACGATGGCCGGGCCGACGATCTTCCCACCGAAGTTCGAGGGAGAATTTGCGTCTTGGAAGAAATGCATGGAAGTATTTTTCAAAACTAATTTTGAAATACTGTTAATCATTAAATACGGGTTTGTAGCTCTTAAAGACTCCCAAGGAAATGAAAAGGAAGAACATCAATGGACCAATAAGGAGCAAGCAGACTTCGTGGCAAACGAAAGAGTGCGAGTTCTACCTACTCAGCGTACTTCCACCCCAGGAAGTAAATCAGCTTAGAGATTATGACTCAGCAAAGGAACTTTGGGAGAAGTTCTTAGAGTTGCATGAAGGAACTTCTGAAGCAAAGCTCGTGAGAAGGGACCTACTTCGGAACCAGCTATCAAACCTCCAAATGGAAGAAGGTGAAACAGTCGCACATCTACACTCGAGGATCAAAGAACTCATTACCAGACTAACGAATCTTGGAGAAAATGTAACAAACTGAGATTCATTAAGGTATGCTTTAAATGCATTTCCTATGACACCTAAGTGGACCTCTATAGTTGGCTCATTTTATATATCTAAAGACTTGGAAGTTAGTTCATTAGAAAATCTTTTTTCCACATTTGAACTTCACGAATCTAGATGTGTAGAGATGAAAAGGGAGCCTAGTCAGAACATTGCCTTGAAGGCAAAAATGAACGATCCAAACTCTGAAGCGTCATTTGATGAAGACGAAATGACTCTAATGGTAAAATTTTTAGTAAATTCATTAAATCTAATAAATTTAATAAGTCACAGGCAAAGAAGCATTTTCAGAGTAAGAAAAAGGCCTGATGTTACAACTACCAAGGGGAATGGTACATCAAAGATGACTGCCCATAACTAAAGAAAAAGGAGAAGGACAAGGGAAATGGACCAACAAGATCTAAGCACAAGAATTTGAAGGTCACATGAGATGAATCGTCATCCTTTAAGTCTGAGATCGAAGCTTTCTCCAGACTAGCCTTACTGGCCGACCACAAAGAAGAAGATGAAAGTAGCTCAGAGATGAGCATCGATGAAGGGGGAGGATCATCAAAGGAAAGCTGCGATGAAGGGGGAGCATCAGATCATGAGGTAAGTGAGGTACGTGCCCTATCTCCAGATCAGTCTTTTAATTTTATCAAAATACTTTCTAAAAATTTATACAAATTAGAAAAAGAAAATGTGGATTTAAAAAGAAAATTAGCTAATACATGTCCACTAGAATTGTTCGACAATTTGAAAATAGAAAATGTTAAATTAAAAGAACAAATAGAATCTTTAAAAAGTGACTATGCATGTTCATCTCCAAATTTAAATTTTAGAAATTGTAGAAATTTAAATTGGTATATAAGGAACCATAGGGGTCAAATTAGGAAAATCCCTAAAAATTATATTCCACCAAAATTCTTAATAAATCCAGTAGGTACGGACTTATATTGGGTTCCAAAATCTCTTTTTGATTAAATTCTCAAATCCTTTTGGTTTAACTATAAAAATATTTTTTTGTTGGAAATTTTTACCGTGCTATCTGATAATTTGATCTACTAACAGAAAATTATTTCAAAAAATTTTCTTATTTTTGTTGGATATTTTTTTAACAAAAAAAATTATTATGTTGTTCGATCTAAAAAATATTTTGCAGAGTTAATTTTCTAAAAAAGTATTTTTTTTTTGAGAAATAATATCATCTTCTTTAACTATAAAAAAAATTTCAAAATTTTTTGACCGTTGAATAATTTTCTATGAATTTATTAATGAATATGATATTTTGAGTATTAAAAATACTTTTCTAACTTATCTTTGAAATATTTTAGTTTTCTAGGATAAAGCATGATGTCTTCTATCATAACAAATTTTTTTGACATTTTTCAAATTTTATTTGATTTATTATGAATTGTTTTTCGAAAAGTTAGTTTTTAATATTAAAAATTTAAGGAAATAGAAATTGAGAACTTTGATTTTTTTAATATTAAACAATCTGTTTACCATATCTAAGAAACATTTACAAAATTTTTAGAAGTAAAAAATTATTTTTGAAAGAATTATTTTTGAAAATTAGCTACTTTACTAAAATAAATTATTTCTATTAGACTAAATAATATCTTTCTGTGAAATTTTTTTGCTAGTCTACCTTACTCTTTTTAAATTTGACAAAAAATTTCAAGATTTTTTGAAATCGAAAAGTAATTATTAAATTATATTTTATCAAAATAGATGCTTAGTTATTAAAAATAGAATATATTTTAAAATTAATTATAGAAAATACTAACATACTAGTAATATTAGTAATGTACCACCACTAGAAATTTTTTCAAATTTGTTTATCTATTTTTTATATTTTTTCCTATTTTTTTGATGTGATCAAAGGGGGAGAGATAAGTATAAGTTAAAGGAGAGTAGGGGAGTTAGAACATTTTTCTTTTGTAAATCGTTAATTCATTGAATTTACAATGGACTTTACTTATAATATTGTAATTTCTTTCTGTTTAACCCTAACTTGAACTTGGGTTGATGCACATCAAAAAGAGGAAGATTGTAAGTACCCAAGGGTAGTTTTGATGTAATCAACCAAGTTCAGTTAGGTCTTGTGGTATTTTAATCCTTGTGTCTAAGTGTGTAGGAGCTTAGGAATATAAGAAGTCAAGTAGAAGGTGCAACTAGCAAGAAGGATGGCACGGGAAGGGAGTCGACAGGTTCGGTGCATCCGAGGGACGAAGTGCTATGAAAGAGTACACCGGTAGACGAGAAGGACGTGCACGATGTTTCGAGGGACGAGAAGCCGGAGCAGAAGCCTGCTCGAGGAGAAGGCTGGAAAATAGGTCCAGGTGAGCCCTATTTCGGATGGTCGCGATCACCCAGATGATCGGAATAGCAGAAGAATGAAAGGAAGCTGGAATTTCTACTCGGGCGCCTTCAAAGTGAATTAAAGGTGCCTCCACACCTTCACTGTGGAAGGCGCCTTCCATGGATGGAAGTGTTGGACCCCGCGGTTATTTTGATGTGACCAACCAAGTTAGGTTAGGTCCTGCTTGTTATTTGATCCCTGTGTCTAAGTGTGCAGGAGCTTAGGAGCATGGTGTTAGCTAGAGCCCTAGAGCCAATCATTTGATGATTGTATTATGGACTTGTTGTATCATATTCTATATAAATAAAGGCATTTGGTTTTTGGTTATTATACTTACTTGTATTGTGCCAAATAAACTAAGTATAATAACGTCCTTGAGTAGAAGGTTCTTACCTATATCAATCGATTGGTTGAATCGATAGTGAGATGATATAGGGAGCACTACTCTTAATCATTCCTAGTCGAGTATTAATATTCAGGGACAATGTTAATGCAATAAGACTAGCATGTAGGTCAACTCGATGACTCGATCTCACAAGTCATGGATATGGAGATATCAAGTTGACACATGGGTATGCATTGGAGAATGTATACTGAATGACCTATCATGAGAAAGTATCATGGATCGTTATATGAGTGTCATATACTTTCTCATGTGGCTATTAGTATGACTACTAGTCCTTAGACCTGAAGTCACCATGGTTCCCTACATAAGGAGTTATGTACTTTGGTTTTGTCAAACGTCACCCGTAACTGGGTGGATTATAAAGGCGATTACTAGGTATGTAACAAATTATGCGGAGGGATGTGAGTGATGTAGATGGGATTTATCCCTCCTATATGACGGGAGAGACATCGATATTCTTGATAGAGTAAGACCACAAAGTGCATGACCATGCCCAAATGAGTCAATATAAGATATTGAGCTCATTTGATTTAGTGAGTCTACTTGGAGTTCAAGATTTAGATTGATCAGAGAATGACACGGTCTATGCCTCACATTGATCAATCTAGATGTCTAGGATAGAAGGACACTTGTCATATATTGTGAGGAGTCACAATTAGTAGTCACAAGGTGATGTTGGATCTCAACATTCTTGTAACTTGGGTAGCAATGATGTATTGCTAGATGCCGCTCATTGCTTATGTTTCTAAAGGAGTTTAGAAACATTGCCAATGTTACAAGAACCTATTGGGTCACACACAAAGAACAAGTGGATGGAGATTAGGTTCATATGATGAACCAATTGGATTAGGTTCATATGATGCACCAAAGATTGGATTCGGATTAATTCAAATTAGACTTATTGAGTTAGACTCAATTAGATTCAATTGTTGAATGAGTCTAATTTAAATTTGATTCATTGAGTCAATTTATATTAATGAATTGAGATTCATTAAATTAAAAATTGACTTGAATCAAAGGTTGAATTTAACTCAACAAGGAAGAAAATTGGTCAATTTTGACTCGACCAAATGGAAGTTGAAACATCAAGTTTGACTTGATGTATTGCCACTTCATGAAGGATGACTCATCCTACATGGCATGACTAGCCTTGCCACATCATCTCCAAGTCATCAAGGAGGTTACAAATCCCATTTTCATTTAATGTGGCCGGCCACATTAAATGGAATGGGAGTTACATGTGTGGTCGGCCACATTTTTTGAAATGTGGGTTTTCATTTCATGGCAATTAAGTGTGGTTATTGTTGCATCTTCTTCCTTGAGTTCTTCCTCCTCCTTTGCTACTGTTGCCGTGGGTTTCAAGCAAGGAAGAAGAAAGGTGAGTGAATCTAATCCAAGAAGAAAGGTTAGTGAAAGTCACATAGAGTTTTAGAGGAGTGTGTTCTCTTCTTTTCCTTTCTTCATCTTCCAATCCTATCCGAGAGCATCAAGAAGTGCTAGCACACTTGTGGTGTTCTCTTCTCCATCCTTGTGTGTTAGAGAACACATCTTGTTCGTGTGGATACTTCTAGAGGATTGTCTACGTTGACAATCTTGAGATCCGGCGTACCTTGGACTTGCGGGATTGCGAAGGGCTTCGCTTCAAAGGTATAACCTTTTTCCTTTGTAGATCTAAGTGTAGATCTAGGTAAACTCGTACTCGTAGTTTTTCAAAAAATTTTCTTTGCACGGATCCGTTGGCTTGGGAGTTTCGGGGTTTCCGCGACGCGAAAAAGCGGTTTTCGCGGCCCGAAAAACCCAACAGTGGTATCAGAGCCACGTGCGAAGGTGTGTACGAGTTTATTTTGGTTTTTATTAAAAATCATCATTCTGTGAATTTCTGTAATTTCATGATTTTTATAGTTTTAAAGGGTATTTTTCTCGTAGAAGCGAAGCACAAGTGTTTAGACACTTGTAGGCTTCGACTACCGAGAAGATTTTTCCGTAACGGCAATGTTTCGACCCAAAACATTTTTTGGACAGTGGGCTAAGGCACTGTTGGATTGCAAAGGAACCCTCGTGATGGTTAGATCGCGGGTAGGGGCGCTGCCCCTGGCCCCGCAAGGGGATTCGTTCCGCGATTGCGCCCGAAAATCGCTAAACGGGACCGCCGGAAAATTTTACTTATAAAAATTATAAAAATTATGAAAAATTACAGAAAATTATGAAAATATATAATTTTGAATTATATATTATTTTTGTGATAGTCATGGCCCAAAAAGACCCAATATGATTGGATTTGTGTTGTAATTTATAATACGACCTGCGTGTCGTCATGTGTTTGTGTGTGCTGTATTTGATACGCGACCTGCGTGTCGTGCCTCCCTATTTATATTCTGGTTGTAAATTAGATTTAGACTTGAATGTAACTCGAGTTTCAAAATTGTAATGTAAATTTTGAAGCGGTGGAAGGTCCACTCGAGACGGAGTTACGAGGAGGGCGCGAGCAACACGAGGTGGTCAAAGGAAGGAGCTTGAGAAGTTGTTGACCTTAGGTTGACCATCCGATCTTCTCATTGGCTTGAGAAGATCGTAGTAGGGCCATGACATAATCACAAAATTTAGTTAATTACTTGTGTATGTGATGCATGTTTAATTAAGTAATTAATTAGTGCATAACGATTAAGATTAGATCTAAATCGTGCACAAGATGCACCCTTACGATTAGATTAGATCTACATCGTGTACAAGATGCACCCTATCGATTAGATTAGATCTATATCGAGTGTATGATACAACATCGACGTTTAGATTAGATCTAAATCACGTCAACTCTAATGCCTACCGTGCCGTGATACCTATCACTACCTCGATCACATGTGTTGTTGAATCTGCCAAAGCAGAGCAACACATATTATCTTGGTAGGGTATGGAGGGACAATCTTGGTCCCGCCTATCAACGCATGGGTGAGTACAACTCAATTAGATTGAGTAACTAGTTAACTCAGTTGGATCGAGTACAACTATAGGCATTCTTCCAACGATTGGAAAAATAGGATATAAATCACATTTATATTAATTCTTGGGTGTATTAGCCAAAGCTAACTCAAGTTTTAATATAACTGCGGATAATGATCTTATAAACAAGAGTTGCATAGAGATGTAATTGGTAATCGTTACCTACCTATCATACTAAATCTTGGGCGTATTAGCCAAAGCTAACTCAAGGGTTAGTATGATGTGGATCTTGTCCCACATGAATTATAGTATTCAGTGGGAGCATCATTTAGTTGAAGGCCTAATTAAATAATTTAAAAGAATATGATATTTATTTCTGCATTTATTTCTGTTGTAGAATTTTCATGACGTCAAACACGAACAACTTCTCTCTGCGTTCTGTCCTTAAGAAGGACAAGCTCAACGGAGCAAATTTCCTGGACTGGTACAGGAACCTGAGAATAGTTCTCACCCAAGAACGTAAACTGTACGTTCTGGAGCAGCCCATTCCGGAGGCTCCTCCTGCCACTGCCACGCGAGCAGACCGAGATGCTTACAAGAAGCATCAAGATGACGCATTAGATGTGTCCTGTCTTATGCTCGCGACCATGAACTCTGAGCTTCAGAAGCAACATGAGTTGATGGGCGCTTACGATATGGTTGAATATCTTTGTCACCTATATCAAGGACAAGCAAGGCACTGGAAGAGGAACTCCAAAGAATACTTGGAAGATCTTAAGAAGAAGAGAAATAAGATTTCTACTTCAGGTATACATGTTATAGAAGTCAACCTCTCTATTTCTTCATCGTGGGTATTAGATATCGGATGTGCTTTGCACATTTGTACTAATGTACAAGCGCTGAGAAATAGCAAGGCATTGACAAAGGGCGAGGTGGACCTACGAATAGGCAATGGAGCACGGGTTGCTGCTGTTGCTGTAGGGACTTACTTTCTATCTCTGCCCTCTGGGCTTGTACTAGAGTTAGTCGATTGTTGTTATGTGCCTGCATTAACTAAGAACATTATATCAGTTTCTTGTTTGGACAAGAAAGGTTTCTCGTTTACAATAAAGAACAAATGTTGTTCTGTCTATTTAAACGATATGTTCTATTGTAGTGCACCTCTGATAAACGGACTCTATATTCTAGACCTTGAAAGCCCTATCTATAACATAAATACTAAGAGGTTCAAGTCAAATGACCTGAACCAAACCTATCTCTGGCACTGTCGCTTAGGTCATATAAATGACAAGCGCTTATCCCAGCTCCATAAGGATGGTTTGCTGGACTCATTTGATTTTGAATCTTATGAGACGTGCGAGTCATGCCTACTAGGCAAGATGACCAAGACTCCTTTTAGTGGGCACAGCGAAAGAACGACTGATTTGTTAGGACTTATGCATAGTGATGTATGTGGCCCTTTCAATGTCGCTGCTAGAGGCTGTTATAGGTACTTCATCACATTTACTGATGACTTCAGTAGATATGGTTATGTGTACTTGATGACACATAAATCTGAATCCTTTGAAAAGTTCAAAGAATTCAAGAATAAAGTACAGAACCAGCTTGACAAGAGTATTAAGATACTTCGATCAGATCGAGGTGGAGAATACCTTAGCCATGAGTTTCGTGACTATCTAGCTGAGTGTGGGATTCTATCCCAACTCACTCCTCCTGGAACACCACAGTGGAATGGTGTATCCGAAAGAAGGAATCGTACCCTATTAGATATGGTACGGTCTATGATGAGTCACACAGATCTTCCGACATTCCTTTGGGGCTATGCTCTAGACACGGCAGCTTTTATACTCAACCGAGTTCCATCCAAGGTCGTGATAAAGACATCATATAGGATATGGACTGGGAGAGATGACCAGGTGTCTTTCATGAGGATTTGGGGTTTTGAGGCTTACGTTAGACGTCAAGTCTCAGATAAATTAGGACCCAAATCTGACAAGTGCTACTTTATAGGATATCCCAAGGAAACTAAGGGATAGTACTTCTACATTCCCAGTTGGCACAAGATAGTTGTGGCAAAGACTGGAGTCTTTCTAGAAAGGGACTTTGTTTCTAGAAAGACTAGTGGGAGTATATTCGATCTGGAAGAAGTTCAAGATGCAGATCCTAGCACTGAAGCCTCGATGGAAGTTGAACTGGAACCACAAAGTGTTGTGGAAGATGTTGTTCCACAAAGAGTTGAGGAACAACAACCAGTTCAAGTACACCTACCTCTTCGCAGGTCTGATAGGGTACGTCGTCAGCCTGAGACATACTCATTTCTCTTGTCTGACCATGATGACGTTGTGCTCATAGAGGATGAGCCTACCACCTATCAGGAAGCTGTGATGAGACCAGATTCTGAAAAATGGCTAGAAGCCATGAGATCCGAGATGGAATTCATGTACACCAACCAAGTATGGACTTTGGTTGATCCACCTGAAGGGGTAAAACCCATAGGGTGTAAGTGGGTCTTTAAGAGAAAGACTGACATGGATGGACTTATCTATAAGGGTCGCTTGGTAGCTAAAGGTTTCAAGCAGATTCATGGTATTGACTATGATGAAACCTTTTCTCCAGTAGTGATGTTTAAGTCCATTCGGATCATGCTTGCTATTGCAGCTTACCACGATTACGAGATCTGGCAGATGGATGTCAAAACCGTGTTTCTGAATGGAAACCTGCTCGAGGATGTGTACATGACATAACCTGAGGGTTTTGTAGATCCACAACATACTGGCAGAGTATGCAAGCTGCATAGGTCCATTTATGGACTAAAGCAAGCCTCTCGGAGCTGGAATCTTCGATTCGATGATGCAATTAAACAGTTTGGTTTCATCAAGAACGAAGATGAGCCTTGTGTCTACAAGAAGGTTGTAGAGAATACAGTTGTCTTCCTCATATTGTATGTGGATGACATACTGCTCATTGGGAAAGACATCCCTTTGCTACAGTCTGTCAAGACTTGGCTAGGGACATGTTTCTCAATGAAGGACTTAGGTGAGACATCCAACATTCTAGGGATACAGATCTATAGAGATAGATCTAAGAGATTGCTTGGCCTAAGTCAGAGTACATACATTGACAAGGTACTCCTTCGGTTTGCCATGCAGAACTCCAAGAAGGGGTTTCTGCCGATGTCACATGGCGTGAGTCTTTCGAAGACTCAAGGTCCCTCTTCTAGAGAGGAGAGAGACCGCATGGATCAGATCCCTTATGCTTCAACCATAGGATCTATCATGTACGCCATGCTATGTACTCAATCTGATGTCTCGTATGCTTTGAGCATGACGAGCAGATACCAGTCAGATCCAGGTGAAAGTCACTGGATAACGGTCAAGAATATTCTTAAGTACTTAAGAAGGACTAAAGAAAATTTCTTGATATATGGAGGCGATGATGAGCTAGCTGTAAAGGGTTACAGTGATGCTAGCTTCTAGACCGACCAGGATGATTATCGATCGCAGTCAGGGTTCATATTTTGCATAAATGGTGGTGCTGTGAGCTGGAAGAGTTCGAAGCAGGACACAGTAGCTGATTCTACGATAGAGGCCGAGTATATTGCTGCATCAGAGGCAGCAAAGGAGGCAGTTTGGATTCGCAAGTTCGTCATTGAACTTGGGGTGGTTCCTAGCATTGCTGACCCTATTGAGCTCTATTGTGACAACAATGGAGCGATAGCACAGGCGAAGGAACCTCGCTCACACCAGCGGACCAAACACATACTACGGCGCTTCCATCTCATTCGAGAGATTATCGAGAGAGGAGATGTGAAGATTTGCAGAGTACCCACAGAGGCTAACATCGCAGATCCCTTGACCAAGGCTTTGGCACAGAGGAAGCATGATAGTCACACTAGGTCATTGGGGCTTAGATCCTACACTGATTGGCACTAGTGCTAATGGGAGATTGTTAGCTAGAACCCTAGAGCCAATCATTTGATGATTGTATTATGGACTTGTTGTATCATATTCTATATAAATAAAGACATTTGGTTTTTGGTTATTATACTTACTTGTATTGGTGCCAAATAAACTAAGTATAATAATGTCCTTGAGTGGAAGGTTCTTACCTATATCAATCGATTGGTTGAATCGATAGTGAGATGATATAGGGAACACTACTCTTAATCATTCCTAGTCGAGTATTAATATTCAGGGACAATGTTAATGCAATAAGACTAGCATGTAGGTCAACTCGATGACTCGATCTCACAAGTCATGGATATGGAGATATTAAGTTGACACATGGGTATGCATTGGAGAATGTATACTGAATGACCCGCCATGAGAAAGTATCATGGATCGTTATATGAGTGTCATATACTTTCTCATGTTGCTATTAGTATGACTACTAGTCCTTAGACCTGAAGTCACCATGGTTCCCTACATAAGGAGTTATGTACTTTGGTTTCGTCAAATGTCACCCGTAACTGGGTGGACTATAAAGGCGATTACTGGGTATGTAACAAATTATGCGGAGGGATGTGAGTGATGTAGATGGGATCTATCCCTCTTATATGACGGGAGAGACATCGATATTCTTGATAGAGTGAGACCACGAAGTGCATGGCCATGCCCAAATGAGTCAATATAAGATATTGAGCTCATTTGATTTAGTGGGTTTACTTGGAGTTCAAGATTTAGATTGATCAGAGGATGACACGGTCTATGCCTCACATTGATCAATCTAGATGTCTAGGATAGAAGGACACTTGTCATATGTTGTGAGGAGTCACAATTAGTAGTCACAAGGTGATGTTGGATCTCAACATTCTTGTAACTTGGGTAGCAATGATGTATTGCTAGATGTCGCTCATTGCTTATATTTCTAAAGGAGTTTAGAAACATTGCCAACGTTACAAGAACCTATTGGGTCACATACAAAGAACAAATGGATGAAGATTAGGTTCATATGATGAACCAATTGGAATAGGTACCACTTGTAGGACCGTTGGGCCGGCTAGAAGGGGGGTTGAATAGCCTAAAAAAACAACAAAGACCCTTCTCGAACTTTCAACAGAACACTTGCATAAAGTAAATTAGCAGTAAATAAAAAGCAGAAAGAAGAGGCTCACAACTTGACTTGGTTACAACCAAGGAGGTTGTTAATCCAAGGAATGAATGTGCACTAAAATATCTCCTTCAGGCGGAGAAGCCTCTTACAGCAGTGAAAGCACAAAAGACAGAAGCTAAACTAGAACAGGATCGCACAAGTGTTTGGAATGTAAATCTCTGAGATGATTTGAAGCTTCTGGACCAAGGCTATATTTATAGCCTTGGTCGGGGCGCCTGGAAGGGTTCCGGGCGCCCTGGGGGGGATAAAACTTTATCCCCCAACGTCCAAAACACGAAAGATGCATTCTGGTCAAACTTCACGTTCCGGGTGCCCCGGACTGTTCCGAGCGCCCCGGGCTGCTCCGGGCGCCCCGAACAGTTCTGGGCGCCCCGGAGCAAAAAGTCAACTCTGGTTGACTTTTGCGTCCCGGACCTCTGCTCCGTTTCAATCTCGCCTCGGTCCGGGTCTTCTCCTCCGGATCCGCTCTCTTGGGTGATTTCTGCCATCCGGAATAGGGCTCACCCGAACCCAACTTCCGGTCTTCTCGAGCGTGCTTCCCTCCGGCTTCTCGTCCCTCGGAATTGTCGCATGTTTCCTTCTCGTCCGCCAGCGTACTCATCTGCAGTCTTCGTCCCTCGGTCGTCGACCTTCTCGCCAGCTGCGTCTCTTGCTCCCCGAGCAATCTTCCGCTCCGGCTTTCGTCCCTCGGAACCACCGCGCGCTTCCTTCTCGTCCGCAGCGCCTCGTCCCTCGGACGCACAGCGTGCCGTCCTTCTCGCTAGCTGCGTCTTCCGCTCGAGTACCTGTGCTCCTAAGCTCCTGCATACTTAGACACAAGGTTAAATACACACAGGATCTAACTTAACTTGTTGATCACACCAAAACAACCTTGGGGTTCCAACAATCTCCCCCTTTTTGGTGTGATCAACCCAAGTTAAGCTAGGGTAAAAATAGACATTAAATAAAATTAAGTAAATTATCTTTTTGCAATTTAAGTACAAAAAGATAGAAAAATTAAATCTATCTACCTACCTCCCCCTAGACTTATACTTTCCCTTCTCCCCCTTTGATCACAAAAAAATGGGGTTCCAAGAAAAATAATCTAAGGGCTATAGACTTAAAAAAAATATTTCAAAAAAAATTCTAAGTTTTTAAGAAATTTAGAAAGTTTTTCTGAGTAATTTAAGCTGAGATTTCTTTTTTAAAAAGATTCTTAACTTAAAAAAAAAATAATTTTTGAGAATATTTAAAAAAAATTCTGAGTAAGTAAATTTGAAATAAAATATTTTGAATAACCTTTTTCAAGCACTAATTAATTCTTGTATTAATTCTTCATTAGTAAGTTAATTAAATATTTATTTCAATATTTTGGCTTCCAGGTCGTGGCGAGGCACTAGGCCTTCTTGGTTATTGGAGCAACAACCACTTCCTTAGACAAAGCCTCATAAAGAAATTATTTGTTTAATTTTCTCACTTAAAGCGCTAATTTTAATTTTAAAATTAATTTAAGCATGATTTAGGAACCCAATATAGGTTCAAACCTACTGGATTAATTAAAAAGCTTTTAGGGACATATTTTCTTGAAATATTCCTAATTTGTCCCGGGTGATATTTAAAGTACCAATTTAAATTATTAAATCTTCTAAAATTGGTTTTAGATGAGCATGCATAGTTTTTCAAGTTATCTACTTGAATTTTCAAATCATCATTTTCAAGTTTCAATTTTTCATTTGCTATTTTTAATTTATCTAATTCTTCTAAGGGACAAGACTTAGCTAGAATTACTTTTAAATTTTTATTTTCACTTTCTAATTTGCAGCAATCTTTTGTCAAAAGTTTAACGAACTTAAACATTTTATCGGGAGGAAGAGATCGTACCTGACTTACCTTGTCGATCTCGTTGTCCGTTTCTCCCCCTGAACTGTTGCTTTCTTCCGACGTGTCTCCCCCTTCATCGATGCTCTCGATGCTCATTTCAGAAGAGCTTGAATCGCAGTCATCGTCTTGATGACTCGCCATCAGTGCGAGTCCGGAGAATGCTTCGACTTCCGATTCGGACGACGTATCGTCCCACGTCGCCTTCAGGGCCTTTCGTTTTTGGATAGGCTTCTTACCCTTTTCCTTGTCTTTGTTATTCAGCTTGGGGCAGTTGTCCTTGACATGCCCTTCTTCGTCGCAATGGTAGCAACGGATTGTTCTTTTCTTTCTACCTTGTGGATGGTTAGTTTTTCTAGAATTGTATAACTTCTTAAATCGTCTTACCATCATTACCATTTCCTCGTTGTCGAGAGAAGATTTTGATTCAGGTTCGTCTCTCGAAGCTTTGAGGGCGACGTTGTTCTTTGGCTCCCTCATTCCTGCACATCTTGACTCATGCACTTCAAATGTTGAAAAAAATTCTTCTAATGAAATTTTTTCTAAGTCCTTCGAAATGTAAAAGGCATCTACTAATGATGCCCATTTTGAATTTCTAGGGAAGGAATTTAAAGCGTACCTGAGCGAATCTCGGTTACTTACCTCTTCTCCGAGATTCGAAAGTCCGGTGATGAGCTCCTGTATCCTCGAGTGTAGATGTGCAATTGTTTCACCTTCTTCAAGACGGAGGTTGGTGAGCTGGTTGCGAAGTAAGTCCTGTCTCGCAAGCTTGGCTTCGGATGTTCCTTCGTGTAATTCAAGGAACTTCTCCCAAAGCTCCTTTGCCGAATTGTAGGTGCTGACACGGTTGACTTCTTGTGGCGGAAGTACGGTTAGCAGATGGAATTCTGCTTTCTTGTTTGCCACATACTCGGCCTGCTCTTTCTTTGTCCATTGATTTTTTGCTTTGCCCTCGGGAGCTTCAAAATCGAGTTCCATTATTAGTAATAAATCAAAATCGGTACCGAAAAATACCTCCATGTGCTTCTTCCAGCTTGCAAAGTCCCCCTCGAATTTTGGCGGGTGGATGTTAGATCCGGCCATCTCGGTTAGTCCTCCTGAAGCGTCTCGGCTCTGATACCACTTGTAGGACCGTTGGGCCGGCTAGAAGGGGGGTTGAATAGCCTAAAAAAAACAACAAAGACCCTTCTCGAACTTTCAACAGAACACTTACATAAAGTAAATTAGCAGTAAATAAAAAGCAGAAAGAAGAGGCTCACAACTTGACTTGGTTACAACTAAGGAGGTTGTTAATCCAAGGAATGAACGTGCACTAAAATATCTCCTTCAGGCGGAGAAGCCTCTTACAGTAGTGAAAGCACAAAAGACAGAAGCTAAACTAGAACAGAATCGCACAAGTGTTTGGAATATAAATCTCTGAGATGATTTGAAGCTTCTGGACCAAGGCTATATTTATAGCCTTGGTTGGGGCGCCTAGAAGGGTTCCGGGCGCCCTGGGGGGATAAAACTTTATCCCCCAACGTCTAGAACACGAAAGATACGTTCTGGTCAAACTTCACGTTCCGGGCGCCCCAGACTGTTCCGGGCGCCCCGGACAGTTCCGGGCGCCCCGGAGCAAAAAGTCAACTCTGGTTGACTTTTGCGTCCGGGACCTCTGCTCCGTTTCAGTCCCGCCTCGGTCCGGGTCTTCTCCTCCGGATTCGCTCGCTTGGGTGATTTCTGCCTTTCGGAATAGGGCTCACCCGAACCCAACTTCCGGTCTTCTCGAGCATGCTTCCCTCCGGCTTCTCGTCCCTCGGAATTGTCGCATGTTTCCTTCTTGTCCGCCAGCGTACTCATCCGCAGTCTTCGTCCCTCGGTCGTCGACCTTCTCGCCAGCTGCGTCTCTTGCTCCCCGAGCAATCTTCCGCTCTGGCTTTCGTCCCTCGGAACCACCGCGCGCTTCCTTCTCGTCCGCCGGTGTACTCTTCCGCAGCGCCTCATCCCTCGGACGCACAGCGTGCCGTCCTTCTCGCTAGCTGCGTCTTCCGCTCGAGTACCTGTGCTCCTAAGCTCCTGCATACTTAGACACAAGGTTAAATACACACAGGATCTAACTTAACTTGTTGATCACACCAAAACAACCTTGGGGTTCCAACATATATGATGCACCAAAGATTGGATTCGGATTAATTCAAATTAGATTTATTGAGTTAGACTCAATTAGATTCAATTGTTGAATGAGTCTAATTTAAATTTGATTCATTGAGTCAATTTATATTAATGAATTGAGATTCATTAAATTAAAAATTGACTTGAATCAAAGGTTGGATTTAACTCAACAAGGAAGAAAATTGGTCAATTTTGACTTGACCAAATGGAAGTTGAAACATCAAGTTTGACTTGATGTATTGCCACTTCATGAAGGATGACTCATCCTACATGGCATGACTAGCCTTGCCACATCATCTCCAAGTCATCAAGGAGGTTACAAATCCCATTTTCATTTAATGTGGCCGGCCACATTAAATGGAATGGGAGTTACATGTGTGGCCGACCACATTTTTTGAAATGTGGGTTTTCATTTCATGGCAATTAAGCGTGGTTATTGTTGCATCTTCTTCCTTGAGTTCTTCCTCCTCCTTTGCTACTATTGCCGTGGGTTTCAAGCAAGGAAGAAGAAAGGTGAGTGAATCTAATCCAAGAAGAAAGGTTAGTGAAAGTCACATAGAGTTTTAGAGGAGTGTGTTCTCTTCTTTTCCTTTCTTCATCTTCCAATCCTATCCGAGAGCATCAAGAAGTGCTAGCACACTTGTAGTGTTCTCTTCTCCATCCTTGTGTGTTAGAAAACACATCTTGTTCATGTGGATACTTCTAGAGGATTGTCTACGTTGACAATCTTGAGATTCGGCGTACCTTGGACTTGCGGGATTGCGAAGGGCTTTGCTTCAAAGGTATAACCTTTTTCCTTTGTAGATCTAAGTGTAGATCTAGGTAAACTCGTACTCATAGTTTTTCGAAAAAAAATTTCTTTGCATGGATCCGTTGGCTAGGGAGTTTCGGGGTTTCCGCGACGCGAAAAAGCGGTTTTCGCGGCCCGAAAAACCCAACACATGGGAAGTTGAGCGGAAGATGCAGCTAGCAAAAAGGACGTCACGGGAAAGGAGTCGACAGGCTTGGTGTGTCTGAACGACGAGAGAGATAGGGAAGAGTACACCGGTGGACGAGAAGAATATGAGCGGCGTTCGAGGGATGAGAAGTCGGGTCGAAAGCCTACTCGAGGAGAAGGCCGGAAATTAGGTTCGGGTGAGCCCTATTTCAATTGGCCGAAATCACTCAAGCGATCGGAGCTTCGGAAGAAGAGGAAAAAGAGAAGCTGAAAGTTATTTATACCATGCAGTATTGGAGGCGCCTCAGACTTGTCTGAGGTGCCTTCAAGTTGTCCGAGGCGCCTTTAAGAACATTGGAGGCGCCTCAGACCCAGTCTACTTGACCATTTGAGCGCATATAAAGTTTTATCCGGTCAAACCCCTTGGAGGCGCCCTCAACCCTCTTGGAGGCGCCTTCAGGACTCGGGATAGGTTTTCCAGGAGCTATATAAAGGCCCCTAGAGCTAGAAAATTAATCAATCAACTCTGTAACAACTTCCTAGCAACTTGTAAGAGCTTTTAGTATGTAAAAGGCTTCTCCGCCTTTAGAGAAGGAGACTTTTCTAGCGCGCTTTCCAACTGCCTTGGATTAACAACCTTCTTGGTTATAACCAAGTCAAAATTGCTGAGTCTTCTTTCTTTTCTGTTATTCTGCTTTATTTAATTTTCTTATTATTGTTGCTATAATTTTAGAGTTGAAAGTTTAAGGAGGGTATTCTTATTTTGTAGGCAATTCACCCCTCCCCTCTTGTCGGCCCACTGCACCAACAAGTGGTATCAGAGCCAAACCACCTCAGAAGGACTGACCGCTGACTGAAGCACAAAGATCAAGACGATGGTCGGAACAAGCATTCAACCCTTGAAATTCGACGGAGACTTTGCTACATGGAGAAGAAGAATGGAGGTATTTTTTAAAACGGATTTTGACATTCTTCTAACTATGAAATTTGGTTTTACAGCTCTAAAAGATAAAGAAGAGTATTAGTGGACGAAGAAGGAGCAAGCCGATTTCGTGGCCAACGGAAAGGTGGAATTTCACCTGCTCAACATTCTGCCGTCCCCAAGAGGTAAGTCGGATCGGAAGTTATGACTCCGCCAAAGACCTCTGGGAAAAATTCCTGGAGCTCCACGAAGGCACATCAGAAGCAAAGTTAGCAAAGCGGGACATCCTCCGGACTCAGCTGACGAATCTCTGGATGAACAACGACGAGAATGTAGCGCAACTTCAAGTGAGAATCAAAGAGCTGATAACTCAGCTAAACAACCTCAGAGAATCGGTAACAAACCAAGACTCAATTCGGTATGCGCTCAACGCCTTCCCAAGGTCTCCAGAATAGGCGTCCTTAGTAGATGCATACTACATCTCTAAGGACCTTGATGTAAGTACTTTAGAAAGTTTATTTTCTACATTTGAACTTCACGAATCTCGAATTGCAGAGCCTAAACAAGTAGAGAAGCCAAATCTCAACATTTCCCTACAAGCCAAAAAGGACGATCCCAACTCTGAAGCATCGATTGACGAATCTGAAGCGGCTCTATTGGTAAGGAAGCTAAATAAATTTATTAAAACTAATAAATTTAGATCGTAGTCAAAAAGGCATTAACGCAGCAAAAGGACGGTTCATTGCTGCAACTGCAACGAGGAATGATACATCAAGGATGACTGCCCAAGACTGAAGAAAAGGGACAAAGAGAAGTTTCAAAAGTCGACGTCCTCGAAGCGAAAAAGTCTGAAGGCTACATGGGATGAATCATCATCCTCAGAATCAGAAGTTGAAGCCTTCTCGGGATTAGCACTGATAGTCAACCATCTGTTTGAAGAAACCAGCTCGGAGATGAACATAGATGAAGGGGGAGGATCATCAGAAGAAGAAAGCTGCGATGAAGGGGGAGCATCGGAAATAGAGGTAAGTCAGGTATGTAACCTAACTCCCAAGAAATCCTTTCAATTTATTAAAGTACTCACTAATGATTTAGTTAAATTAGAAAAAGAAAATAGTGAGTTAAAATTAAATTTAGCAAAAGCATGCCCACTAGAAATGTATGATAATTTAAAATTAGAAAATAAGAAATTGAAAAATAAAATTCAAAAATTCAAAAATGATTATGCATGCTTGAATAAATTTCCAAAATCAAAACTCAAGTTATATGGAAAATTAAACTGATATATTAGAAAACATCAGGGACAACTTAGGAAAATTTCCAAAAGTTATGTACCCCCTAAGTTCCTGATTAATCCAGTAGGAAAGAATCTTTACTGGGTTCCAAAATCTTTTCTAGACTAATTTTTTTTTGGTTAAAGCTTTCAGCGAGAAAATTAAACGTTAAAATTTCTTTATGAGGGTTTGTCTAAGGAAGTGGTTGTTGCTCCAATAACCAAGAAGGCCTAGTGCCTCGTCACGACCTGAACGTAGAAATATTGAAATAAAATGTTTAATTAACTTTCTGATAAAACATTAAAATTAGAATTAAATAATGCTTTAAAAAGTTTTTCAAACATTTTTTAAACAATTTTTTCAAAAATATTTTTATACTTAGAAAAATGGTTCATGAATAAATTTTTGTATTTAGACAAATTTTTCAAATAATTTTTTTAAATTTTTTTCCAGAAAAATTATCTTACCTAAAGTTTCACTTAGAAAATTTTCAAAAAGAAGTTATCAAAATTGTTTAAAAATTGACTAAGTTAAAAAATATATTCTACTTAGAAATTATTTTTGAAAATGATTTATTTTAAAACTTGAACTTTTCTTTAGAAAACTTCTACTTGATAATTATGCCCCCATTTTTTTTTCTGTGATCAAAGGGGAAGAGATAGGAATAAGTTAGGGAGAGTTAAAAATTTTTAAAAAAAATTCTTAGTTTTGAAAATTCTTTTATTGTAATCTTTATGCTTAAACTTTTAGTTTAGTAATTTCTATAAATTACTGTTTGTCTATTTTTTTTCCTAACTTGAACTTGGGTTGATGCACATCAAAAAGGGGGAGATTGTTGGACCCTCGCGGTTGTTTGATGTGATCAACCAAGTTAGGTTAGGTCCTGCTTATTATTTGATCCCTGTGTCTAAGTGTGCAGGATCTTAGGAGCGCAGAAAGTTGAGCGGAAGACGCAGCTAGCGAGAAGGACGACACGGGAAAGGAGTCGATGGGCTCAGTGCGTCTGAAGGACGAGAAAGTTACAGAAGAGTACACCGGTGGACGAGAAGAACGTGCACGACGTTTGAGGGACGAGAAACAGAGTCGGAAGCATGCTCGAGGAGAAGGCCGGAAATTGGGTTCGGGTGAGTTCTATTTCGGTTGGCCAAAATCACCCAAGCGATCAAAGCTTCGGAAGAAGAGGAAAAAGAGAAGCTGGAAGCTATTTATACTATGCAATGTTGGAGGTGCCTCAGACTTGTCTGAGGCGCCTTCAAGCTGTCCGAGGCGCCTTCAAGAACATTGGAGGCGCCTCAGACCCAGTCTACTTAACCGTTTGAGCGCGGATAAAGTTTTATCCGGTCAAACCCCTTGGAGGCGCTCTCAACCCTCTTGGAGGTGCCTTCAAGACTCGGAATAGGTTTTCCAAGAGCTATATAAAGGCCCCTGAAGCTAGAAAATTAATCAATCAACTCTGTAACAACTTCCTAGCAACCTGTAAGAGCTTTTAGTGTGTAAAAGACTTCTCCGCCTTTAAAGAAGGAGACTTTTCTAGTGTGCTTTCCAATCACCTTGGATTAACAACCTTCTTAGTTATAACCAAGTCAAAATTGCTGAGTCTTCTTTCTTTTCTATTATTCTGCTTTTTTTAATTTTCTTATTATTGTTGCTATAATTTTAGAGTTGAAAGTTTAAGGAGGGTATTCTTATTTTGCAGGCAATTCACCCCTCCCCTCTTACCGGCCCCGCTACACCAACAGGAAGGCACCTTCGATGAACAGTACAATGGCGCCTTCTAACCCTATGGAAGGAAACTTTCCAGAAAATTCCTAAATTTTCTAGAAATGATAATTTCTAAATTAATAGAATATTTCTAAATTTTATTTTTCAAAATTATTTTAGAAACTTTTCAAAAGTTAAATTTTCTAACAATTTAGGAAACTTCCAAAAATAAAAAATTTCTTAATAATTTAAAAAACAAATCCTAAAAATTAATTACAATACTAATTATGAACTATAAACAATTTTACGATCATGTTGAAGCACAATCGAGCTCTGATATCACTATTGGGATATGCCTAATGTGGTGTGTGTTAAAAATATGTTTTATAAACAAGTATAGTGGAAGATTTAACGATAAATAAACTAATTTATTACATCACACACACTACGCATATGAAAGATATAATAGCACAGACAAGATCATAAAATAAAACAAAATAAATAATAAGTATTCTAGGTATAACTTATGGATGACCTATAACGAGAAAGGCATCAACCTTTTGTGACATTGTCAAACCTCGTCTCTTTCGTATCCACGCCGAGCTCTTCAAGACAACTCTAAGAGATCAAGCTTCATCTTTATAACGTACTAGTCACAAGTGAAGGAGAAGGATCAAGAAGAGGAAGAAGAAGCAAAAGGAAGATCTTCTTCCTTTGGGTGGCTCACGACAATAAGAGGAGAACTTCTTGTTATGGTCGACGGCAAGAGAGAGGGAAAGGAAGAGAGAGATATTGGGTTTAGATTTCCAAAACCTAATCATGTAATATGATTCTCTTGTGTAGAGAGAATTCTAATAAAGCTTCGATCATTTTTGTGGAGTAGGCACGTCGTCGAACCACGGTAATTCTTCTTCTTCTCTTTCTTCGTGTTTGCTCTCCTTTTGTGCACCTTTGTCTTGTTGCTCCGTGTGATCTCTTTTCTCTCTTCCTCTTCTTCCGTATTTTAGAGGTTGAGAGCTGTTACCCTCTTTTTGTGTAACAATTGGTATTAGAGTTACAAGTTTTTGGCAGATTTCTTCAACATGTCGGGGACCACTTCTGCGAAGTTTGATCTAGTGATGTTTGACGGAACCAGAAACTTCGGATTATGACAGAGAAGAGTCAAGGACTTGTTGGTGTTGGTTGGTCCAAGGAATATCGTACCGGTTCCCCTGTACAAAAATTTTGTACAAGTCTTGAACCTTTCTTAATAACCTATTGTGTTATTTAGAAATTAAATTCGGAATTGCAAATGGAACTTAACATTATTGATTCCAAATTTAACTTATCTGTTCTTAGAGGTTTAGACTTGGATCGCAAACGATACTTAACATTATAGATTCAAATCCACCTATATTACAAATTCAATTAAATATTTATTTCGGAAATCATCTCCCAGGTCAAACATGGCGAGGCACTTGACCTTCTTGGGTATGGGAACATCCACCACTGCCTCGAAAAAGCCTCTTAACAAAATTCAATATTTAATTTCCTTATATAACTCTAGGTTTAACCAAAAAGAACAATCGAATCACAAGATTGAAAAATAAAAGAAACACAAATTTGAAACAAATCCGAATATCTAGAATCTCTAGCCTCTTGTGTTTGGAATTCATACAAAGAAAAACTAGTATGATGCGGAAAATAATTACTAGTGATACCTTTCTTTGTATGCAACAACCTCTTGATCTTCTACCGTATTCCTCTTCTTGTCTCGGACGTCGTGTGGGCGACGATCTTCCAAGACGAGAACCACCCAAGCCCTTCTTTTTCCTTCTTCCAAGTTTCGGCCAAGCAAACTTCTCCAAGAGATAGCAAGTCTCGGCCACCACCACCAAGCTCTAAGGGATGCTAGAAACAAAGCCTCCTTTTCCTCCTTCTTCTCCTAGCAAGATCCGGCCACCTTCCAAGCTCCAAGAGATGATGAGGTTCAGCCAAGGAGAAGAAAGAAAAAAGAAAAAGGGAGAATAAGAGGGTCGGCCACACCAAGGAAGAGAGGAGAAGAATAGAAGAGAGTTCTCTTTGTGAAGGCACCCTCTCCCTCTCTTTTATAATCTTTGGTCTTGGCAAATAAAGAAAGTTTTAATAAAAATTTCCTTATTTTCTTTGCCATGAAAAGGAAAATTTAATTGATAAAAAATAATTTTCTTTTCTTTTATTAAAGTGGCCGATCACCTCTAATTCTCCAAGTAAGGAAAGTTTCAATCACAAGAATTAAAATTTCCTAATTTGTTTCTGGAAATTTTTAAAATAAAAATTTCTCTATTAATTTTTCCCTTCATGGTTGGTTATAAAAGAAAATTTTATAAATTAAAATATCTCTATTAAAACATGTGGATGATTTCCAAAAAGGAAAGTTATCTTTAAAATTAAAATCTTCCTATCAATCTACAAATAAGGAAAGATATTAAATCTTTTCTTAATCTTTTGTAGAAATTATAATAGGAAAATTTTAATTTTAAAACTCTCTTTTAAAATCATGAACATGGTTTCATAAAAGGAAAGTTTTATCAAAATTAAAATCTTCCTTTCAATCTACAAATAAGGAAAGATATCAATCCTTTTCTTAATAACTATAAAAGGAAAGATTTAATTTTAAAACTCTCTTTTAAAATCATGAGGATGGTTTCATAAAAGGAAAGTTTTATTAAAATCTTCCTTTTAACTAAAAATAAGGAAAGATATCAAACCTTTCACTTAATCTTTTGTAGAAAGTTATAAAAGGAAAGATTTAAATTTTAAACTCTCTTTTAAAACTATGGTATCCACATAAGAAAGATTTAAAAAATAAAATTCTTTTTGATTTAATGTGGCCGACCACACCAAGCTTGGATTCGAGTTAGGGTTGACCACACAACTTGGCTCATCCTATTTGCTTGGTTGGCCCAAGCTTGGGTTCCAAGTTTGCTTGGCCGGCCACCTTAGGATGGGTATAGGTGGGTATAATACTTTATTAATAAGAGGCTACGATAGGGACCGAGAAGAGGAATTGGTTTTGGTCTCCTGATGAAATTAAACTTCTCGTGTTCGCCCCGAACACCTAATTTAATTTCATCAATAATAATTCATTCCACTAAAAAATTATTATTGAACTACCGCACCAATCCCAAATTACATTTTGGGCTCTTTTTTATCATGAGTGTGTTAATCTCCCTGTGTTTAAGATATCGGATGTCCACTAATTAATTGAGTTACTGACAACTCACTTTAATTAATATCTTAGTCCAAGAGTAGTACCACTCAACCTTATTGTCATGTCGGACTAAGTCCACCTGCAGGGTTTAACATGACAATCCTTATAAGCTCCTGTTGGGGGCATTATCAACCTAGATTACTAGGACACAGTTTCCTTCTATAATCAACAACACATACTATAAGTAATATCATTTCCCAACTTATCGGGCCTATTGATTTATCGAGCTAAATCTCACCCTTTGATAAGTCAAAGAAATAATACTAAATATATGTGCTTGTTATTATATTATGATTAAGAGCGCACACTTCCATAATAACTAAGGTCTTGTTCTTTTATTAAGTCAGTATAAAAAGAACTTACCTTAAATGGTCTTGCTCAATATACTTAGAGTGTACTATTGTAATTTATCAGTCAAGATAAACTAATACCTAATTACACTATGACTATTCTAATGGGTTATTCCTTTCCATCTCAGTCGTGAGCTGCTGTTTATAATTTATAAGGAATTGATAACATGATCTTCTATGTGTGACACCACACACCATGTTATCTATAATATAAATTAATCGAACAACTACACTTAACTTATAAATGTAGATATTTGACCAATATGATTCTTATTTCTAAGTAAATATTTATAAAAAAACTAAGCTTTTAGTATACATTCCAACAGTTGGTGTAACAAGGCATGGTGAAGGCGCTAGGAGAAAGAACATCGGAAAGCATGGAGAGATCAGATTGGGAAGAACTTAAGGTGAAGGCAGTAGCAACAATCAGACTTTGTCTTACGGATGACATGATGTACCATGTCATGGACGACGAATCACCAGTGCCAGTTTGGCAAAAGTTAGAAAGCCGGTACATGTCAAAGTCATTGACAAACAAGCTGTATCTTAAGCAGAAATTATTCGGGTTGAAGATGACAGAAGGAACCGATTTGAGCCAGTATATCAACGTATTCAACCAGATTATATGTGATCTGAAGCGGGTTGGTGTGAAGATCGAAGACGAAGGCAATATACTGATGTTGTTGAATTCTCTACCTTCATCTCCTACGTATAAGAATTTGGTTACTACTTTAATGTAGGGTAAGGAAACTCTCAAATTAGAGGAGATCACAGGTGTGTTGCTAGGTTTTCACCAAAAGAAGAAAACAAGAGATGAAGTTTCTCAGGGAGAAGGACTTGTGGTAAATAACAACTAAGAGTGTGGTAGGAGTAAATCTCTACATGGATCGGGTAACAACAAGAAGGTTCGTTCAAAATCGAGAAGGAAGAAGATGATCACGTGCTACAAATGTGGAGGCAAAAGTCATATCAAGAGAGATTGTCTAGAGATAAAGAAATATGTTGCAGAGAACAAAGGTAGTTCGGTAAAGTCTGCAAACATAGTTGGAGAAGAAAATTCAGAGAGCGGTGATGGAGATATGCTATCAGTTATGTCAAGTTCGGAGCAGCTAACAAATGCATGGATCTTAGACTTTACATGTTCATATCACATGACTCCAAACAAGGAGTGGTTTGACACCTATTAGGCAGTGGATTCTGGTTCAATGTTGATGGGAAACGATGCATCATGCAAAGTTATCGGCATAGGGAATGTCATAATCAAGATGTTTGATAGTGTGATCAGAACTTTATGTGATGTCAGATATATACCAGAGCTAAGGAAGAACTTGATCTCATTAGGCACACTGGAAGGTATTGGTTGTAATTACAAATCAGTGAGCAGGGTGATTAAGGTCAGCAAGGGAGCTTTGACGATAATGAAAGGACAAAAGGTAGCAGGAAACATCTACAAGTTGATTGGGACTACAGTTGTAGGTGGAGCCGCCTCAGTGGAGTCTGAATCAGACAGTACTGTCTTGTGGCATATGCGGCTAGGGCATATGAGTGAATATGGGATGCTAGAACTTCACAAGAGAGATTTGTTGAAGGGTATCAAGAAGTGTAAGATTGAATTCTATAAATTCTATGTTCTTGGGAAACAGAGCAAAGTGCAATTCAAGACAGCAACAAACAAGATGAAGGGGATTCTAGACTATGTACATACGGATCTCTGGGGACTAGCCAGTGTAGCATCACGTGGAGGGCACTTGTATTTTATGAGTTTTACTGATGATTTCTCATGAAAGGTCTGGGTATACTTTATGCGTCACAAATCAAAAACTTTTACAAAGTTTAAACTGTGGAAAACTAAAGTGGAGAACCAGACCGGAAGAAAGATCAAATACCTTAAGTCAGACAATGGGATTGAGTGCACAGATTCAAAGTTTCAGGAATTTTGTGAGTAGCATGGGATAATGAGGTATTTCTCGGTTCGCAGTGTTAGAGTGTATACTAAAAGCCTAGCTTTTGTATAAATATTTATTTAGAAATAAAGAATCACAATGGTCAAATACCTATATTTATTTGTTAAGTGTAGTTGTTCAATTAATTTATATTATAGATAACATGGTGTGTGGTGTCACACACAGAAGATCATATTATCAGTTCTTTATAAATTATAAATAGTTGCTCATGACTAAGATGGAAAAGAACAAACCATTGGAATAATTGTAGTATAATTAGGTATCAGTTTATCTTGACTAATAAATTACACTAGTACACTCTAAGTGTATTGAGTAGGACTATTTTAGGTAACTTCTTTTTATACTGACTTGATAAAAGAACTAGACCTTAGTTATTATGGAAGTGTGTGCTCTTAATCCTAATATAATAACAAACACATATATTTAGTATTTATTTCTTTAACTTATCAAAGGGTGAGATTTAGCTCGATAAATCAATAGACCCGATAAGTTGGGAAATGATATTACTTATAGTGTGTGTTATTGATTATAGAAGGAAACTGTGTCCTAGTAATCTAAATTGAGAATGTCCCCAAGAGGAGCTCATAAGGATTGTCATGTTAAATCCTGCAGGTGGACTTAGTCTGACATGACGATAAGGTTGAGTGGTACTACTCTTGGACTAAGACATTAATTAAAGTGAGTTGTCAGTAACTCAATTAAATTAATGGACATTCGATATCTTAAACACAGGGAGACTAACACACTCATGATAAGAAGGAGCCCATAATGTAATTTGGGATTGGTGTGGTAGTGCAATAATAACTCTCTAGTGGAATGAGTTATTATTGATGAACTTGAGTTGTGTGTTCGGGGCGAACACGGGATATTCAAGCTTGTCGGAAGGCCAAAACCAATTTCTCCTCTAGGTCCCTGTCGTAGCCTCATTAATGCTTCAAGTCCACTTAATGAAAGCCCATCTTGGTATCCAAGAAGGGTCGACCCAAGGCTTAGTGACCAAGCCAAGGGCCGGCCATAAATTCCTTCAAGGTGGTCGGCCTTTGCTTTGTGCAAGGGGGCCGGCCACATAATTCAAAGTTAAGGGGTGTTTTTGAATTTTTAAAATCTTCTCTTTGTAGATATGTACAAGTTTTAAAAGAGAGATTTCAAAATTATAAAACTTTCCTTATTTGAATTAGGCCACATGGTTTAAAAGAGAGTTTTAAAAGTTTTAAAACTTTCCTTTTTTGTAACCATCCTCATGGTTTTAAAAGAAAGTTTTAAATTTAAAAGTTTTATTTTTTGTAACCATGTTAAAAAGGGATTCTATAAAAGGATGTTTTTTTAAAATTTTAAAACTTGGTTTTAATTTTTAAAACTTTCTTTTTTTACCATCCACATTAGGAAATTAATAGAGAGCTTGTAAAATTTTATAAGAGCTTTCCTTTTTGTTTATAAAATTTTATAAGAAAATTTTCTTCATGATAAGGGGTCGGCCACCCTTGCTTGGTCACCAAGCAAGGGGCCGACCACAAGAGGAAAATTAGAGGAATCAAGGGATGATTAAAAGGAAGATTTTAATTCATTGGAAAAATCTTTTCTTAATTGTCATGGCCAAGGATTATAAAAGAAGGGGAGGTATTGCCTCAAGAGCTAATTAATTATTTTCTCTCTTCAATCTAGCTTCCTCCTTAGGGTCGGCTCCTTGCCTTTCATCATGCTAGGGACGACCATATTTTTTGTGGTTGCTTTGTGTGGCCGAATACAAAAAGAGAAGTTGAATAAGAGAAGAAGAAGGCACCTTATCAAATATATTCCTCTTGCTTTGTCCTTGCTTAGGGGTCGACCCTCCCTCTCTTCTCTTTATTTTCTCTTGGGTGGTGGCCGAAACTCCCATGGAGTTTCTTCCCTTTTGGTGGTCGGATATAGGAAGGAAGAAGGAGGAGCTTTTGGGTGGTGTTCATCTTGGAGGGTCATCGCCCACACGACGTCCAAGAGGAGGCGAGGAATACAGCAGAAGATCTCGAGGTCATTAGCATACAAAGAAAAGGTATAGCTAGTAATTTTCTTCCGCATCATGCTAGTTATTTTTCTTTGTAAGAATTCCAAACACAAGAGGCATTAGATTCTAGTTTTTCGAATTGTAATTCGAGTTTATGTTTTCTTTTTGTTTTTTGAATTTGTGATTCAATTGTTCTTTTTGGTTAAACCTAGAGTTATATAAGGAAATTAAATATTAGCTTTCCTTAAAAGGCTTTGTCTAGGCGGTGGTGGATGATCCCATACCCAAGAATGACTAGTGCCTCACCATGTAGTCCTGGAAGCCAATTTTGCAAATTAATATTTAATTAAATTTATAACGTAGGTGGATTTGGATCAATAGTGTTAAGTTCTGCTTGCGATCCGAGTCTAAACCATTAAGAACAGATAAGTTACATTTGGAATCAATAATGTTAAGTTCCATTTGCAATTCCTAATTTAACTTCTAAAGAACATAATAGGTTATTTAGGAAAGGTTCGACACTTGTATAAAATTTTTGTACAGTGGAACCGGTACGATCTTCCTAGGACCAACCAACAATTGGTATCAGAGCTAGGGTTTGCCTCTGTGTATTTTGGTTTTCAAATTAATTATGCACATGTCATACATAATTTAGGCAGGATAATAGTAGGATGTGCTAACTTTGTGGTTGCAGGCTCCAACTATTATGACATATAGATATTATTGTTGGTGCGGGAAGCATCCGACGATCGAACCTGAGTTTTGATAATGGCAAAGAATTCAAAGTTAAGGTGTGTTGTTATCTAACATGTTGAATGAGTGTTTCAGGAAAGTCCTAACTGCGGTTAGGCAGGTGAAAACCCTAGGGGGTGGTAACCCTAGGTCCTAGGGGGTGGTAACCCTAGGTGGAGAAAAGTCCTAGCTGCGGTTAGGCAAAGGGAAAACCCTAGGGGGCGGTAACCCTAGGTCATAGGGGGTGGTAACCCTATGCGGAAAGTCTTGGCAGGTCGATGGCTTCAGGCAAAAGTCCTAGGGGGTGGTAACCCTAGGTGGAAAGTCACGTGTCGCGAACTGGTGAAAGCGGACTAGCCGGAAGCGGATGTCTAGCGAGAAAGTCCAGGCGTCAGTCTTGAAAGTCCAGTCGATCTGGAGGATCGCACTGCAACAGGTAATCTCTCCGAAGTGGAGTAGGTGAGGACGCGTTCCCCGTAGAGGGAACAGTAGGCGTCAGGTCGACCTAGGGTTTCCGGTCGGAAATCCAAAGTCAGACCCGGACAGTCCGGAGACTGTCTTAACATTTTTTATTATCCATACTGTTATTTTGTGCTAACTTTGTGTTGCAGGATGTTGTTTGGGACTAACATGTCTTGCAGGTACAAAATAACGAAGATTTGCCTCGAATGAACAGTGTCCGAGGCGCCTCCATGGGGCTTGGAGGCGCCTCGGGTTCAAAATCCTGAGCTGGCGCAAGGAGCAGGCTTAAGGCGCCTTGGATGGGTTGAAGGCGCCTTAGACAAATTGGAGGCGCCTTGAAGAGGTTGAAGGCGCCTTCAGGTCGCGGCAGTCAAAGGGTTATCACAGCGAGCAGATCGGGATAAAACTCTCGTTTAAGGCGCCTTAGAGCTTGTTTAAGGCGCCTTGAACACTGTTTATAAAGGGGGTTCGACCAGCAGCTCATATCAACGAATACCAAGTGATCTTTCATCGACGTGCTGCTCCAAAAGACGCTCAGAAGTGCTGCTACAAGTGCCCGACGACCCGAAGCTTCAGATTTAGCAATTCTTGTTGTCGGTATAATACTTATAGCTTTTAATTGTACTCATAATTGTAATCTTTTAACGAGCTTATAGTTGTTGCCCACGGAAAGCGATCAAGGATCGCGGGCATTCGAGTAGGAGTCGCCTTAGGCTCCGAACGAAGTAAAATCTCTCGTGTCTCTCTGTGTGTGTTCGTTCTTTATTCCACTGCGTGTTTTAACTCCGATAGTTTTAAGATTCCGATAAACGAAAATGAAATAGCCACGAGCGCTATTCACCCCACCCCTCTAGCGCGTCTCGATCCAACAATTATGTGTGATTAGACCCTTAGGCATGTCAAGGGCATTATTTTGTGTGTGTATGATTGTATGTATCAAATACAGCAAGAGCTGTATTAGTTTTAGAATTTTATTTTTGTTCGATCTAGAATACATGTACATTCCTTTGTAGAATATAGGATCGATATATGTAAAATTCTATATTTGTCACGGATCATATCCTTGCAAGGTGTGGTGCTATTGGAGGACCAAAGGCACAGCGGAATAAGAAGTAAGATAGATGCAACAACTCGACCTGATGACGATGGCTAAAGATGACAATAGCTAGGGTTGGAGCACGCGGAGGACAGTGATGGAAAATGCCATAATAGTTGGAAAATTAATTTCTAAATTTATTGCTTTTATTTACTATGATGTGTGTGTGCATGTGATGTATGCTTGCATAGATTAAAATTCCTCACCTTAAATAACTAAGTGGGAGAGGGATTTTTAAATAAATTCCACGGTCTCCATTATTGGTTTGTAAGTGATGCAAACAAACTTGCGCGTTGGCTCTGAGTGCCTTCATCCATATCGGATGAGTTTGTTTATGGATCACTAGATCAAACTTCCATTTGGATGGTTATAGGAAATTAATTAAGAGCGGTGATCTTTCACATCGGAAGGGGCATAATCTTATTTAATGGACTAAGTATCAAGTAATGGTGTACACTTAGGCTCATTTAATAGTATCCTCCCCATCGGAGACACTGCTATTATTTGTGTGACCGAAGGAAAATCAACTATTAATTTGTCATAAAGATAGGTTGACAAGATAATAAAATTATAACCCTCCTCTTACAAATGTTGAGATTTTGTATACGCCCACACTATCGTGGCATACAAAATTCATGGTGTTTGAGGAAATTTTATTTGTCAGGTTGACAAGATAATAAAATTAATGGATAAAACCCCTCTTACAAATGTTTGAATTTGTATACGTCCACACTATCGTGGCATACAATATTCACGGTGTTTGAGGTAATTTTATTTGTCATAAAGATAGGTTGACAAGGTTATTAATGGGTATAACCCTCCTCTTACAAATGTTCAATTTTGTATACGTCCACACTATCGTCGCATGCAAAATTCACAGTGTTTGAGATGTTGGTGAATTTAAATGATATTGTTTTGATGAATCAATATTATTTTAAATTCAAAGTTTTGACCAAATATTTAATTAGAGATAAACCAACTATTAATTTTATTTGTCATAAAGTTAAGTTGACAAGATAATAAAATTAATGGATAAAATCTCCTCTTTGATTTTGTATACATCCATACTATCGTGGCATACAAAATTCATGAGGATTTTAAGGTGTTAGTCTTGACCAAATATTTTTGTGATTCTTAGGATTTCAAATGTTAGTCAATCCCCTAGCTGTTATACTATAGAATAGACTTAGTAGCCCCAGTTATGATTGGAAATAATACTTGGACTCTAAGATGGACTGTCTTTTCAGAACCAAGAACAATATAGGTGTATTTTATTCATTAGTTGTTGAAACATGATTAGTGGTGTTATCTACCAGTACCTGGTGTGTAGATATGGGAGCCACTGATCATGTCTACAATTCATTGCAGGGGTTCTAGGAAATCCGACAACTATATGAAGAGGAAATCACCATGGGCACTGCTGCAAAAGTAGCAGCTATTGCAGTGGGAGATGTTTATCCTCCGATAGGAATAAAACATGGATTTTGAGAAATTGTCTTTACATACCAAATTTAAAAAGGACTAGATTTCAGTTTCTAAACTATTCAAAGAACTTGATATTCTGCCTCTTTTAATAACAAAGTTGTTATTAAGAAAAAGAGGGAAGTTATCTGTTCTGTTACGTTGGTTGGCAATTTAAAAATCCAATAACTCCCACGATGCAACAAATGGAAATTAATAACATATCTTCTAACTCTAATAAGAGAAGGCAACCTTCAAAAATGAACCAATCATATCTTTGGCATCTAAGGCTAGGTTATATTAACTTAAGTATGATTCAATGGATAATAGCCAATGAACTTTTGGGTTCATTGGTAGTGGAAACCTTTTCAACCTGTGAGTCTTACTTGGAAGGAAGAATAATCTAGAAGATTTTAAGTCTAAGGGGTATAGAGCCAAAGATGTGTTGGAATTGGTTCATTCTGATTTGTGTGGATCTATGACTATCCAGGAAAGAGGTGGTTTCGAATATTTTATCTATTTTATAGACAACTATTCAAAATACGGGTACATTTACTTGATGCGCCGCAAGTCTAAGTGCTTTGATAAGTTCAAAGAGTATTAGGCTGATGTGGAGTAACGTCAAGGTAAAAGTATCAAGACACTACGTTGAGATCGTAGTGGCAAGTACCTCTTGGGAGAGTTTAGGAGTCACTTATCAGAAGTCAAGATTCAATCTCAACTAACTGCACCTGGTACACCCCAACAGAATAGTGTAGTAGAACGAAGGTATAAGACTCTTATGAAAATAGTTAGATCAATGATGAGTTATTCAGAATTACCAAAATTCATTTTGAGGATATACACTGGAAACGAAAGTGAACATAGTACCTTCTAAGGCAGATCTCTCTACTCCCATAGAATTGCAGAATGGGCGTAAGCCTAGTCTGAAGCATATTCGGATTTGGGTGGTCTAGCACATGAGAGACACTGATAAGTTGGACAGGAGTTCACTTGTTTGTAGGTTATCATAGAGAAACGAAAGGAGGTTTATAGTCCTAAAAATCAGAAGGTCATTGTTAGCACCAATGCCCGATTTTTAGAAGAGGACTATGTAATAAACCATAAGCCCATAAGTAAATTTATTCTTAAGGAAATAATAAAGGACACGTCTAATCTAGTACCAACTGTACAAGATGAAATATTACAAGAAACTGCAACACGTATCACAGATGATACACAATTGCAGAAAGTTCCTCGTCGTAGTGGGAGGGTTGTTAGGCAACCTGAAATATTCATGTTTTGGAAGAGTCTTTGGACTTGATCCCTGGTGAACATGAACTTAATTCCCGGACATATGACGAAGCGTTCCAAAATAAAGATGCACCATCTTTGAGAAATGAATACAGAATTAGAATATATGTATTCTAATAAATTCTGAGAGCTTGTAGAGCCACCAGATGGTGTAAAAGTCATTGGGTCTACAATAGGAAAAGAGGGATAGATGGGAAGGTGGAAACTTTCAAAGCAAGGCTTGTTGAAAAAGGAAACTTTCTCACGGGTAGTCATGCTTAAGTCTGTCCAGATTCTTTTATCTATTGTTACTCATATGAACTATGAGATTTGGCAAGTGGATGTCAAGATAGCTTTCCTTAATGGAAGTTTTGAAGAAAATATCCATATAAAGCAACCAAAAGGGTTCATTGCAAAGGGCAAAGAGTATCTTGTGTGCAAGCTCAATCAGTTTATGGACTGAAGCAAAGCTTCAAGGTCTTGGAACATCAGATTTAATAAAGTAGTCCAGACCTATGGATTTATTTAATAATCGGATGAGTCTTGTGTATACAAGAAGTGTGATGGAAACGTGGTGGTATTTCTTGTACTATACATAGATAACATTTTTGGTAGTTGGAAACAATATCAAAGTGTTGTCGGAAGTAAGTGTATGGTTGTCCAAACAATTCGATATGAAGGACTTAGGAGAATGCATATATTCTTGGGATCAAAGTAATAAGGGATCACAAGAAAAGAATATTTTGCTTATCCCAAGCTTCATATATCGATACAATCCTTGCTCGTTTTAGCATGCAAGACTCCAAGAAATGTTTTCTACCTTTTAGGCATGCAGTAGCTTTATCTAAAGAAATGTCTCCGAAGACATCAAAGGAGATAAAGGACATGAAAGCAGTTCCTTATGCTTCGACTATTAGAAGCCTAATGTATGTAATACTGCGTACGAGACTAGATATCTGTTTTGCCCAGGGCATAGTTAGTAGATATCGAAGTAACCCAGGACCAGGACACTAGACTGCCATAAAGCATATATTAAAGTACCCTAGAGGGACTAGAGATTATATAATAGTTTACAAGGCAGATAATTTAATCCCTGTGGGTTACATAGATTTTGACTTCCAATCAGATAGGGACAATAGTAAGTTGATCTCGGGGTTTTGTGTTTACTTTAGGAGATAAAGCCATAACAATGGAGGAGTGTTAAGCATAAATGTTTTTCGAACTCTACCATAGAAGCTGAGTATGTGTCAGTCTCTGAGGCAGCCATAGAAATTAAATGGCTCAGAAACTTCATGATGGACTTAGACATGATTTCTGGTTTGCCCAAAATTATCACAATTTATTGTAATAATAGTGGTGCAGTAGCAAACTCGAAGAAACCATAAGTCCATAAGGCAAGTAAACACAATAGAGCGCAAGTACCACCCAATACGAGACATCGTATAACGAGGAGAAGTTGTTGTCGCCTAGATTGCATCAGATGATAACCTATGAGATCTTTTCACTAAGGCCCTTAAGGAAAGAGTTTTTGATGGACATGTTGAAGGGATGGAGATCAAATGTATGACAACAGATATGACAGCATAGTCTTTTAGTATAAGTGGGAGATTGTTAGAGTGTATACTAAAAGCCTAGCTTTTGTATAAACATTTATTTAGAAATAAAGAATCACAATGGTCAAATACCTACATTTATTTGTTAAGTGTAGTTGTTCAATTAATTTATATTGTAGATAACATGGTGTGTGGTGTCACACACAGAAGATCATGTTATCAGTTCTTTATAAATTATAAACAGTTGCTCACGACTAAGATGGAAAGGAACAAACCATTAGAATATGTTGGTGCAATCGACCTAGGTTTTGATGTGTGTGTCAAAGAGTTTAAGTTAGACTTTCATATGTATTTGATATGTGTTTGAGTCTTGCAGGACTTGGAGAAATACATGTGGAACTTGGTGCGGCCAAGTGTGGGAAGCTCATCCAAGGGCTCGGATCGTTGAGTCGGTGAAGGGTGGCACTACAAGAAAATTAGGATTTAACAGCACTTGAAAGACAACGTTTTTTTAAAAAAGCGTTGTCCTTTTTTTTTTACAACGCTTTTAGTGAAAAGCGTTGTTTATCTCTTTGTTTTCTTACTAATAGACAACGTTTTTTTTTAAACTGTTGTCTATTACTGATTTTTATAGGTCAAAGACAACGCTTTTTGAAAAGCGTTGTCTATTAGTAATCACTACAAAAAATAAGGGATTTCGGGACAAAATTGGGGACGAATTTTGAAAAAAAATTCGTTGCAAAAATTTTTGCGACAAATTTTGGGACGAAAATTTTTTCGTCCCAAAATGGTTGATGCCAACTTTTGGAACGAATTATGGATTGTTGCAAATTTTGGGACGAATTTGGGGACGAATTTGGCGACGAAAAAAATTTTCGTCCCCAAATTCGTTGCAAAAAAGTATAGAAATTTGCAACGAAAACTGTTTTTGTTGCAAACCTAGGAACAAATTTAGGGACGAATTTATATAAATTATCCGCCAAAATTGTCTTGATTTTTGCAACAAATTTGGGGACGAATTCGGTGACAAATTATATTTTGTTGCCAAGTTTGTCCCTAATATTGCAACGAATTTGGGGACAAATTCGGGGACAAAATTATTTTTGTTGCCATCTTTGTTCCTAATTTTGCAACGAATAATAAATTTGTTGCAAAACTGGCAACGAATTTCGCAACAAAAACTTGCCAAGTTCATTACACACCAGATAATTTTTCGTCCCAGAATTCGTCCCAAATTCTGGGACGAAATTTGTGGATTCGTCCCAGATTCTGGGACGAAATTTGGGACGAATTTTGTGGATTCGTCCCAAAATTCGTCCCAAAATCTGGAACGAATTCTGGGACGAAAATAATTTTGTCCCAAATTACGATAGAATGGGGACAAATAATTTTCGTTGCCAAATTCGTCCCTATTTCAAATAATTTTTTCCAGCTTCAATCTCTTTCTGCAATACAATCCAAATACATACAAACCAAATTCAAATAACAAATAATATACATTCAACACAATTTAATTTAACATTCAACACATCCTAATTTAACATTCAACACATACAAATTTAACATTCAACACATCGATCAACTCATAATTCAAGAAGTATAAAGTTTGCAACAAAGTTTACAATATCCATCTTGTTCAAGCTACTAGAAAAATATGATACAAAGTTCAACAACCCAATGTTTTATAAATCCATCATCCAACCAACAACACTAAGAATACATATAGTCATCTTCATGAGCCACAAAATCTTTGATCCCCATCAAATCTCTTTTGCCTACATAACAACAAACAAATAAACTAGATCATGTCTAACAAGAAAGATTGTAAATATTATACGATATGACCATGTAAAAAGAATAATTGGAAACAAAACATAAATATGAAATTCCTTAAACATTCTAATAAAAGGCCTAAATATAATAAAAGTCATATTTACCAACGATATGAATCATCTATGTCATAACAACGGTAAAGAAAATTATAAGAATTATTTTGAAGCTAAGTACATGTATCGTAACTACGATACAACCTAATATAATTGACACATCATATAGAGAAAACGAGAGAGAGATATTGTGAAGTATGATATTAGGGTTTAAATTTTCTCACTTAGTTAACTTTATTTTTCATTTTAATTTGCTGAATTTATAGGTTTGTCTTTGGTTGATATTTAATGTAAACTAAAGGATGTTTAAAATAATTGTTCATTTCATTGTGTTAACTAGTTGACAATTTCATATGAATAAGTTTAGCACATTTTTAACAACTCTTTACAAAATATTAAGGTAGGAGGATGCATCGTTATCTAGTAAAGAATTTTAGAATAGTGTAATGTAATTCTAGATGAAATATAAAACTTTTATGTATCTATATAGTTTTGAAACTATACATAGATCAAATTCAGAACTTTTATGCATCATTATCATTAAAGACAAAACAAGAAAGAGTAACTTATCAAAAAGAATGAACACAATTAAACAATTATTTAAAGTTAATTTTAACATAATTATTTAAAGTTAACTTTATATAATTAAACAACTATAACATAATTATTTAAAGCTAACTTTATATATAGATCAGTCAATGCATATTAAAGAACTTAGGAATACCGAAAAGAGGTGAACAAATATAGCTGTCTTCAACTACACTGAGATCAGACCAACTTGAGACCTGCACAAACAACATTATCAAATCAGGAAAAAAAATAAAGTCAGAGTATTAGAGACTTCATTCATATTGCCTAATTATGCTTTAATTTTGTTACTGGTACACAACTAAGAATCATATAGATTAGTCTACGTCAAAGATAAGTCATCTCATACATTGACAGTGGAACAGTGCAAGAAGACAACAGACTTAACCTACAAATGGCAGAGTTGAAAAGTTAAAAAACCATTGATTAATGTGTAAAGCAGTAAACATAAGAAAAAAAAATCATCATACATTATTAAAATTATCAAAAATCATCACCGCCATCATCGTTATCATCGTAGGCATCATCATCGTCATCATTGGGAGGATTCTGACATTGAGCGGAGCTCAACTGAAGGTGTTGCATAATAAATTCTTGTTGTCGGCGCATTTCTCTAATATCTTTCTCCAAATTAGCCCGTTCTAGGTCTCTTTGCACCCTTTCTTGGTCTCTTTGCGAAATTATTTCCTTCAGATGGCTAACCTCATCAGTCAAGGTATTTACTTGGGTCGTAAGTGCTGATGTGGAGGAAGAAGTTCCAACTAATCTTTGGGTTCTACTCAAGGAACCCATCCCCAATATCCTTCCCCCTTTTGGTCCTCCACTGGCCTCTAACCATAAACTCAAATTATTGCCAACAGACTCCTCAGACCCCTGACTATCGATGCCAGCTTGTGAGCATGTTTGAGCTAGCTCGAGTTGATCATATTTTTCCTGTTTTGTAAAACACATACGATATTGATTAGATATAATAGAAACACATATAATATTAAGACAATAATGGTAGGTAAATAATTAAATTTAAACCATATATTAAGGTAAAATAAAAATTAATTCCAACCTTGACTGCTTTTGCTCTCGCCCCACTCCATGTGTTATCTTTTTTTTTAAAAGTGCGAGTGAAAGCATCAATGAAAGAAGGCTCCTTCCCTGTCTCCTTGGTCTAAAAAAACATTATTTCAAATAACGAAATAATTTGATATATATTAAAAATTTGTGAAAGAGTGAAACTATTACCATTCTCCATCTATGCTCATCTATGTTAATGGAGCCTCCCGCATATATAGCACTTGAGTCACCAGAATTGTGAGATTGATTCATTCTATTCAGGTCACTCCTTTGTTTACTTTCCTCCGTTGCCCAAAATAGAGTGATCCTCTCCCAATTTTCTTCAGTGATGAAGTTTGGTTTTTTCCGCCGACTCTTTGCGTGACTTAATACATGTCTAATGTGATCGCCACATTTCTTTTTAAATATTCTTCGTATCTCCATTTCGTCATTCGGGTCCCAATTATTTAAGCGCTGAAATAGAAATTTATTTTATTATATAATCACTGTAAAATTGAAGTAAAGTTAAGAAAATTTACTTTGAACTCGCTCCACCAAAGTTGTTTTGTGGCTGGTGGAGTGCTTGAATATGTCAAAGAATCCCCTCCCCAATGGTTGTTCACGATCCTATTTATTTCTCGAACAACTTGTACCGGATTTTCAAAGCTGCATTAAATTACAAAATAATGATATTATATAATTAAGATAGATCTAACAAATAAAATATTTTATAGTACTTACGAATCACCGATGGGGACTAAAGGGGCTCTATCATTCCTAAACTCAGCAAATGAATTTCTTGCTGAGTCAGGAGGATCTGAGTGGACAGGTAACTGTTCTGGGTAAGGTACTTGTGGCGGCGAATATGAAACCGGTGCAGAAGGTACATGAGAAGGGCCCGGCTGATGAAGGGGTGGCATAGGTACACTGGTAGGAGAATATGATGCCGGTGGAGAAGACACATGGGATGGGCCTGCTTGAGTAGGGGGTGGATTAGGTTCACTGGCAGGTGATGGATGTGTCTGGTCCTGTGGTCGCCGTCTACGTCCACCACGTCGAAATATATGCTGGAAATTTCAACAATTTAATAAAGTTAATTACAGATCTAATACATAACAAAGGATAATTAAAAACTTACCATTTTTATGTAAAGATTATGGAAAAGGATGGAGGGGAAATTTATGAAATGTGACCTCTGATGACCTGTAGGAATAAATACAATGTGTTAACAGATAAAGTAAATCAAATTATAAAAGAGACAGTATATACAATAAAATATGGGAAATTTCTTTAAATAAGCTAACAAAACTTACCCATCATCAAAAATCAAAGTCATCATTGTCATTATCATCCTCATCCTCCTCTTCCTCTTCCTCCTCCTCTTCCTCTTCCTCTTCCTCCTCCTCCTCCTCCTCCTCCTCATCATCATCATCATCATCAATTTCACTTCTATCTACGTTGATTACTACACCGTTGGGATCTCGTAAAGTTGGAATAATATATTCCTCAGTCTGAAAGGTGTTTGAAACTTCCTCTTGTTGATATGCAATGTTTTCCCAACGTGCCTCAATTTTTTTTCGTGCTTTAGTTTTACAAACAGCCCACCAATCAATCTTATCGCGTTTCAAACTCGGATATGAAGAATAGAATACTTGAATTGCTTGTTGTGCCAACACAAATGGTTCATATCTCTTATAAAATCTCTTATGATTTATTTCAACTAAATTATAATGTGGATGCACTTTCATCCCTCTAACAGGGTCAAACCAGCGACACATAAATAATATAACTTGCATTTGTGGTCCTGGGTATTCTACTTCTATAATTTCATCCAACAAACCATAAAAATCATTACTTGGACCTCCTTCATTGGATGACGATACGCACACCCCACTATTCATGGTATTCTTGCCCATTCCATAGTCTTGAGTATGAAAATTATATCCATTTATGAAATATGCTGGCCAAGTGCGTACGCATGAATTTGGACCCCATGACAGATGGATTAGCCATTCTTGTTCAAGGTGAGATTGATTAGCTTGAACCTAAGGTCAAAACACAAATTGTTAAAAGTATGCATATGTATCACACAAATATAGATTTTTTACTTACATATGATTTGAACCATGCAGCAAATTCTTCTTCACAAAATCGATCGAACTCTTGTGGCGATAATTCAGAATATAAGTTGGTAAATATCCGACTCAAAAAAACATATTGTTACACAAATAATTGAAAAAAAAGAAATAAAAATAAAAATATATACTTACTCGTAATATGATGATACTTCTGGACAATTTAGTAAAATATATGTTTGGGCTGCTCGCCATTCTTTACCAGTTAAGTATCTTTGTTTACATAGTCCACTTGGTCGACCAAGGTAGTTAAAAATTGAAAATGAGGTAACATTTGGATCAATAGGACCCTCATCATTTCTGCCCGCTCTTCGCCTTTTGCATTGAACATGAGGTTCAAAATAATATGATGCAAAAGTGGTGACTTCCTCCACAATGTATGCATTAACAATAGAGGCTTCAACTCGTGCTTTATTTTTCACCTTTTTCTTCAAATGATATAAGAATCTGTTGAAGATATATAAAATTATATTAAATATATATATATATATATATATATATATATATATATATAAATAATCCAGGAGTAGAAATATTTTTTTTTCATTCAAACATTCGAATTATACAAATAACACACTCTACCTCTCAAATGGATACATCCACCGAAAATGAACGGGTCCTCCAACTTTGGCCTCATATGGCAAGTGAACCAAAAGATGCTCCATGGAGTCAAAAAAAGAGGGTGGAAATATTCTTTCCAAATTGCACAAAATGATTGGAATATCTCTCTCTAACTTCTCCATGTGTGAACGTTTCAAAACTGTTGAGCAAATATCATGTAGGAAAATACTTAACTCCGTAATCGCTCCCCATACAAATTGTGGTAAGAGTTCCTTAAAAGCAATAGGAATCAGTCTTTGCATTATGATATGACAATCATGACTTTTCATACCAATTAACTTCCATTCTTTCATATCAACACATCTTCCAAGATTAGAGACATACCCATCTGGAAATTTCAAAGATTTCAACCATTCACATAGGACACGTCTTTGATCCTTATTTAATGTATAAATTGCCTTTGGCTTTGGTCCTCTACTATTTTCATCGACATCAAGAGTGGGTCTTTTACATATGAGTCGCATATCTTTTCTTGCATTGAGATTGTCTTTTGTTTTTCCGGTGATATCCATCACAGTATTTATCAGATTATCAAAAACATTCTTCTCAATATGCATTACATCGAGATTATGATGTATCAAATGACTAAACCAATACGGTAAATCCCAAAATATACTTCGTTTAGTCCATTTATGTGTACTCCCATATTCATAATTTGTACCATATGGTTGTTCAATAACAGAGGGAAAGTGATGCACTCTGTACCAAATATCTTGACCAGTCAATCTCAATGGCGGAAGTGTTCTTTCGATCCTATTTTTAGTGAATTCATCTTTATTCTTTTTGAACTTATGATTTGTTGGTAAGAATTGCCTATGACAATCAAAATAACTTGGTTTCTTTCCGTGTTTCAATCTGAATGACTTTGATCTCTCCATACATATTGGGCATCCCAAGATCCCAGCAGTACTCCAACCTGATAGCATACCATAAGCTGGAAAGTCATTTATGGTCCAAAGAAGAGCAGCCTTCAGTATAAACATCTGGTTAGAATGAACATCGTATGTAGGAACACCTTCATCCCATAGTTGTTTAAGTTCTGCTATCAGAGGTTGCATATAAATATCTATTAACTTTTTTGGATTTTGCGGACCTGGTACAACCAATGTTAAAAACATATAAGGTGTTTTCATGCACATCCCAGGCGGAAGATTATACGGCGTTAAAATAACTGGCCAACAAGAATAATTTCTTCTTGATTTACCAAACGGAGCAAATCCATCAGCACAGAGACATAATCTAATATTTCTAGTCTCCTTTGCAAAATCTGGATATGTTCTATCAAAATTTTTCCAAGCATCTGCATCTGATGGATGACACATTAAACCCTCTTCTGTTTGATGAGTTGCATGCCAAGTCATGTGTTCTGCAGTTGCCTTTGATGCATACAATCTTTGTAACCTAGGAGTTAAAGGTAAATAAAACAACTGGCTGTGTGCTTTACGTCGTTGTTGACTCCTGGTTGTCTTATACCTATCTTGATTACAGAATTTACAAACCTCTACTTCTGCATCATCTCCCCAATATAACATACAACCATCTCTGCAAACATCAATTCTTTCAACTGGAAGACCTAAATCTTTCACCAGTTTTTTCATACTGTAAAAATCAAGAGGCAAACTGTGATCACGTGGCAATGTATCGTCAAACGCTTGAACAACATCATTAAAACAATCTTGCGACATATTATGATCTGCCTTTATATTTAATAATCTGGATGTGAGAGATAATTTAGTCTGACTGTCACAACCGGAATATAATGGTTCATTTGCAGCACTCAATACTTCTTGAAATTTGTAATATATTTCATCCAGACCTGGTACATCAGGCTCCTCCAACGGCAATGTATTAGTGGCAAACATTTGTTCACTTGTTGGAGGAAAACTAGAACTTGCACCAAGCGTCTCGGGAATATAATTCTGACAACTTGCATCAATTACCATCCTCTGATATGGATTGAATTGTTCATAATAACTCTGATCCCCACTAGCAGAGGCTTGAAAATTCCGTCCATAATCCTCATCAGATATGAACGGTTCGCCATGACTTGTCCAATTATAATAATTCGGAGTAAAACCAAATCTACAAAGATGTTCTTCAACTTTATCGGTGGATAAAAATTTCCCATTGTGACATTTTCTACACACGCACCTTATCTTCTTGCCATCCATATACATAACTTGAGTAGATGCAAAATTTAAAAATTGCCTCAGTCCAGTGATAAACTCAGGAGTTAACCCCTGACGATTAGGCAAATTTTTGTTATACATCCAACTTCGCTCATTCTGCATTTTACCTGAATTCAACTGTTTAGTTAAACATTATTAAAAGTTACTATACATAAATCTTATCATTGAAGACAAAACAAAAAACAACAGCTAATTAAAAAGACGGAACGCAATTAATCAACTATAATAAAATTATTTAAAGCTAACTTTATATACAAAGTAAATGCATAATAACGAACTTAAGAATACCGAAAAGAAGTCAACAAATACAGGTCTTCAACTACACTGAGATCACGTCAAAATGAGATCTGCACAAAAGAACATTATCAATTCAGACAGTAATTTTTGAATATTAACTTAAACAACTGATAAAATGGTGCACGGCGACAGGCATAAACAGTCCAGCCAACTGCCAAAATGGTGCACAGCGGCAGCCATACGCCGTCCAGCCATCGCCTAGCAACGGGCAGCCACACGCCGGCCAGGCAGCGGACTGCCGGAGGCCAGGCAGAGGCTGCCGGAGGCAAGGCAGGCCCTGCCGGAGGCAAGGCAGGCCCTGCTGGAGGCCAGGCAGAGGCTGGCGGAGGCAAGGCAGAGGCTGGCGGAGGCAAGGCAGCGGCTGCCGCCGGCGGCCAGGCAGCGGCCGGCCAGGCAACGCCTGCACGCGGCCAGCCCAGCCGGCAAGCAGCCCCGCGACGCCGACGAGAGAGATCCGAGAGCAGAGGGCTTACCAGGCGAAAACCTTCCACCGCCGATCGTTGTAGATCACGCCGTCGTCGGTCGGAGATGTGGCCGAAACCTGGAAATCGCAGATGGGAAGAAGGGGGAACGGGGGAGAGAGAGGAAAGAAAAGAGAGAAGGGAAAAAGAATCGGGTTGGGAATTAGATCTAGGGTTTTTAGGAACAAATATTTTTTGTTCCCAATTTAATCCCTAAATTTGGGACAAATTTATGGATTAGTCCCAAATTTTGGGATGAATCGAGATTAATCCCAAACTTTGGGACGAATCCAGAATTCGTCCAAAAACTTAAATTAATTTAAAATAAATTAAATCAAAGACCGAAAGCTTATATCTTGACCTAGATACATCGGAATTTGATGAAAAAAGTTTCTATGCGTTCGTATCGTTGCCTTGATCGTAAATATGTCACCATCCATATTTTTTAAATATTATTTTAAGTGATTCAAATTTTTAATACCAAATTAGGTCAAATTGGAATTAAAAAATTCCAAAAATAAATATATTTGGTAAAAAATATTTTTATGGATATATTTACGATCAGGACAACGATACGAACGCATAGAAATTTATTTCATCAAATTCTGATGTCTCTAGGTCCGTATATGACGCGTCCCATTTTGTTTTTTTTTTAAGATAATTAAATTTTTGGGACAAATCTCTGGATTCGTCCCAAAATTTGGGACGAATCCAGATATTCGTCCCAAACTTTGGGACGAATTCCTGAATTCATCCCAAATTTTGGGACGAATCCAGGATTCGTCCCAAAACTTAAATTAATTTAAAATAAATTAAATCAAAGACCGAAAGCTTATATCTTGACCTAGAGACATCGGAATTTGATGAAACAAGTTTCTATGCGTTCGTATCGTTGCCCTGATCGTAAATATGTCACCATCCATATTTTTTAATTAATAATTTAATTTATTTAAATTTTTCATACCAAATTAGGTCAAATTGGAATAAAAAATTCCAAAAATAAATATATTTGTTAAAAATAATTTTTATGTATATATTTACGATCAGGACTATGATACGAATGCATAGAAATTTATTTCATCAAATTCCGATGTCTCTAGGTAGATATTTTTTAATACATATATAGGTTGCTATTAACTAAAAAGGTGTTGTGCAGTGAACGGTTGTAAATTAATGTCTGAAAACTTAAATATGGACCTACAGACATCGGAATTTGATGAAAAAAGTTTCTATGCGTTCGTATCGTTGCCTTGATCGTAAATATGTCACCATCCATATTTTTTAAATATTATTTTAAGTGATTCAAATTTTTAATACCAAATTAGGTCAAATTGGAATTAAAAAATTTCAAAAATAAATATATTTGGTAAAAAATATTTTTATGGATATATTTACGATCAGGACAATGATACGAACGCATAGAAATTTATTTCATCAAATTCTGATGTCTCTAGGTCCGTATATGACGCGTCCCATTTTGTTTTTTTTTTTAAGATAATTAAATTTTTGGGACGAATCTCTGGATTCGTCCCAAAATTTGGGACGAATCAAAATTCGTCCCAAACTTTGGGACGAATTCCTGGATTCGTCCCAAATTTTGGGACGAATCCAGGATTCGTCCCAAAACTTAAATTAATTTAAAATAAATTAAATCAAAGACCGAAAGCTTATATCTTGACCTAGAGACATCGGAATTTGATGAAACAAGTTTCTATGCATTCGTATCGTTGCCCTGATCGTAAATATGTCACCATCTATATTTTTTAATTAATAATTTAATTTATTTAAATTTTTCATACCAAATTAGGTCAAATTTGAATAAAAAATTCCAAAAATAAATATATTTGTTAAAAAATATTTTTATGTATATATTTACGATAAGGACTATGATACGAATGCATAGAAATTTATTTCATCAAATTCCGATGTCTCTAGGTAGATATTTTTTAATACATATATAGGTTGCTATTAACTAAAAAGGTGTTGTGCAGTGAACGGTTGTAAATTAATGTCTGAAAACTTAAATATGGACCTACAGACATCGGAATTTGATGAAAAAAGTTTCTATGCGTTCGTATCGTTGCCTTGATCATAAATATGTCACCATCCATATTTTTTAAATATTATTTTAAGTGATTCAAATTTTTAATACCAAATTAGGTCAAATTGGAATTAAAAATTCCAAAAATAAATATATTTGGTAAAAATATTTTTTGGATATATTTACGATCAGGACAACGATGAACGCATAGAAATTTATTTCATCAAATTCTGATGTCTCTAGGTCCGTATATAACGCGTCCCATTTGTTTTTTTTTTTAAGATAATTAAATTTTGGGACGAATCTGGATTCGTCCCAAAATTTGGGACGAATCTCGGATTCGTCCCAAAATTAGGGAATCCAGAAATTTGTCCCAAACTTTGGGACAATTCTGGATTCGTCCCAAATTTTGGCACGAATCCAGTTAGTCCCAAAACTTAAATTAATTTAAAATAAATTAAATCAAAGACCGAAAGCTTATATCTTGACCTAGAGACATCGGAATTTGATGAAACAAGTTTCTATGCGTTCGTATCATTGCCCTGATCGTAAATATGTCACCATCCATATTTTTTAATTAATAATTTAATTTATTTAAATTTTTCATACCAAATTAGGTCAAATTTGAATAAAAAATTCCAAAAATAAATATATTTGTTAAAAAATATTTTTATGTATATATTTACGATCAGGACTATGATACGAATGCATAGAAATTTATTTCATCAAATTCTGATGTCTCTAGGTAGATATTTTTTAATACATATATAGGTTGCTATTAACTAAAAAGGTGTTGTGCAGTGAACGGTTGTAAATTAATGTCTGAAAACTTAAATATGGACCTACAGACATCGGAATTTGATGAAAAAAGTTTCTATGCGTTCGTATCGTTGCCTTGATCGTAAATATGTCACCATCCATATTTTTTAAATATTATTTTAAGTGATTCAAATTTTTAATACCAAATTAGGTCAAATTGGAATTAAAAATTCCAAAAATAAATATATTTGGTAAAAAATATTTTTATGGATATATTTACGATAAGGACAATGATACGAACGCATAGAAATTTATTTCATCAAATTACGATGTCTCTAGGTCCGTATATAAGGCGTCCCATTTTGTTTTTTTTAAGATAATTAAATTTTTGGGACGAATCTCTGGATTCGTCCCAAAATTTGAGACGAATCAGAATTTGTCCCAAACTTTGGGACAATTCTGGATTCGTCCCAAATTTTGGCATGAATCCGGATTCGTCCCAAAACTTAAATTAATTTAAAATAAATTAAATCAAAGACCGAAAGCTTAAATCTTGACCTAGAGACATCGGAATTTGATGAAATAAGTTTCTATGCATTCGTATCATAGCCCTAATCGTACGTATGTCACCAGCCATTATTTTTAATTAATAATTGAATCTATTAAAATTTTTCATACCAAATTAGGTCAAATTTGAATAAAAAATTCCAAAAATAAATATATTTGTTAAAAAATATTTTTATGTATATATTTACGATCAGGACTATGATACGAATGCATAGAAATTTATTTCATCAAATTCCGATGTCTCTAGGTAGATATTTTTTAATACATATATAGGTTGCTATTAACTAAAAAGGTGTTGTGCAGTGAACGGTTGTAAATTAATGTCTGAAAACTTAAATATGGACCTACAGACATCAGAATTTGATGAAAAAAGTTTCTATGCGTTCGTATCGTTGCCTTGATCGTAAATATGTCACCATCCATATTTTTTAAATATTATTTTAAGTGATTCAAATTTTTAATACCAAATTAGGTCAAATTGGAATTAAAAAATTCCAAAAATAAATATATTTGGTAAAAACTATTTTTTTGGATATATTTATGATCAGGACAATGATACGAATGCATAGAAATTTATTTCATCAAATTCTGATGTCTCTAGGTCCGTATATGACGCGTCCCATTTTGTTTTTTTTTTTAAGATAATTAAATTTTTGGGACGAATCTCTGGATTCTTCCCAAAATTTGGGACGAATCCAGAAATTCGTCCCAAACTTTGGGACGAATTCCTGGATTCGTCCCAAATTTTGGGACGAATCCAGGATTCGTCCCAAAACTTAAATTAATTTAAAATAAATTAAATCAAAGACCGAAAGCTTATATCTTGACCTAGAGACATCGGAATTTGATGAAACAAGTTTCTATGCGTTCGTATCGTTGCCCTGATCGTAAATATGTCACCATCCATATTTTTTAATTAATAATTTAATTTATTTAAATTTTTCATATCAAATTAGGTCAAATTAGAATTAAAAATTCCAAAAATAAATATATTTGTTAAAAATTATTTTTATGTATATATTTACGATCAGGACTATGATACGAATGCATAGAAATTTATTTCATCAAATTCCGATGTCTCTAGGTCCGTATATGAGGCGTCCCATTTTGTTTTTTTTTTTTAAGATAATTAAATTTTTGGGACGAATCCTGGATTCGTCCCAAAACTTAAATTAATTTAAAATAAATTAAATCAAAGACCGAAAGCTTATATCTTGACCTAGAGACATCAGAATTTGATGAAACAAATTTCTATGCGTTCGTATCATTGCCCTGATCATAAATATGTCACCATCCATAATTTTTAATTAATAATTTAATTTATTTAAATTTTGTATACCAAATTAGGTAAAATTAGAATTAAAAATTCCAAAAATAAATATATTTGTTAAAAAATATTTTTATGTATATATTTACGATCAGGACAATGATACGAACGCATAGAAATTTATTTCATTAAATTCCGATGTCTCTAGGTCCGTATATGAGGCGTCCCATTTTTTTTTTTTTTTTTAAGATAATTAAATTTTTGGGACGAATCCAGGATTCGTCCCAAAACTTAAATTAATTTAAAATAAATTAAATCAAAGACCGAAAGCTTATATCTTGACCTAGAGACATCGGAATTTGATGAAACAAATTTCTATGCGTTCGTATCATTGCCCTGATCATAAATATGTCACCATCCATAATTTTTAATTAATAATTTAATTTATTTAAATTTTTTATACCTAATTAGGTAAAATTAGAATTAAAAATTCCAAAAATAAATATATTTGTTAAAAAATATTTTTATGTATATATTTACGATCAGGACAATAATATGAACGCATAGAAATTTATTTCATCAAATTCCGATGTCTCTAGGTCCGTATATGAGACGTCCCATTTTGTTTTTTTTTTAAGATAATTAAATTTTTGGGACGAATCCTGGATTCGTCCCAAATTTTGGGACGAATCCAGGATTCGTCCCAAAACTAAATTTAATTTAAATTACATTAAATCAAAGACCGAAAGCTTATATCTTGACCTAGAGACATCGGAATTTGATGAAATAAATTTCTATGTGTTCGTATCATTGTCCTAATCGTAAATATATCCATAAAAATATTTATTACCAAATATATTTATTTTTGGCATTTTTTAATTCCAATTTGACCTAATTTGGTATTATAAATTTGAATCACTTAAAATATTATTTAAAAAATATTCATGGTGACATATTTACGATCAAATTAATGATACGAATGCATAGAAACTTGTTTTATCAAATTTCGATGTCTCTAGGTCAAGATATAAGCCTTCGATATTTGATTGTCTTTTTTTAAAAATAATGTCATTTTTGGAACAAATCCTGGATTCGTCCCAGATTTTGGGACGAATCCTGGATTCGTCCCAGAATTTGGGACGAATTCTGAATTCGTCCCAGAATTTGGGACGAATCCAGTATTTGTCCCAAAATCTGGGACGAATTCTGAATTCGTTCCAGATTTGGCGACGAATTTAGCAACGAAATGTTCTATTGTTGCAAATTTGAAACAAAACTTTTTTGTTGCAATTTTCGTTGGTTATTTGGGTCGAAATTTTTTTTCGACCCAAAATTTGTCGCAATTTTGGGACGAATAATTTTCGTTCCAAATATTTGTCCCCAAATATATGTTTTTTTGTAGTGAATTTTTTAGTGTCTATGACAACAATTTTTAAAAAGCGTTGTCTATTGTCAAGTTCTCATCTAAATTTGGGATGATATGAAGGGGAGGGATCTTCTGGACCACATTCCTCTGGTCCGCCCCTGGACCACACTGAGGATATAAAATCTCCCTCACGTGTAAAACACGTGCACGCACCCACTCGAAAAACAGCCCTAACCTCTCTCTCGCCCTCCAGCGTCGCTCCAGCGCCGAAGCCCCAGCCCCGTCGCCTCCCTCCCTCCCTCCAGCGCCGATGACCTAGCCCCGTCGCCTCCCTCCCTCCCTCCAGCGCCGAAGCCCTAGCTCCGTCGCCTCCCTCCAGCGCCGAAGCCCTAGCCCCGTTGCCTCCCTCCCCCGACCTCCAGCGCCGACCTCCATCGCGACGACCTCCAGCGGCCTCCAGCATCGCGGCGACCTCCCTCCTGCGGCCTCTAGCGACCTTCGCGCCCTCCAGCCCCCGCGACGACCTCCAACGGCCCCCTCCAACGACCTCCGCAACATCCAGTGCATCGCCGACCTCCCTCCCGCTGCCTCCACCTCCAGTGCATCCCTACAAAGTGTTCCTAATTTCCCCAACGTACACATCAATTCTTACAAAGTGTTCCTATTTGCCCCATTTATCAGTTTATTCTTACAAATTGAATCAACTTAGACTTGAACAATCACCAACTGACATTATGGTTTCTTACCTTGCATGTTCTACGCTAGTAGTGTTTCACAAGCAGTCGCATGTGCATCTACATGCATCTTTTAGCAATTGTTCAATTTGGATCCATGCTTTCCCCCTGCATTTATTTTCCTAGCTGTTTTGAGAGACTTTTCCTAGTTGATGTTGAAAAACTTTTCATTTATTCTTGTTTGTGATGTTTAAACTTGTCATTTATTTTGAGTTTGAGTTGTTGTTACCAAATCCTTTGAACTATAGTTGATTTAGTTAAAGGGTGTTGGCTTTGGGGATTTTGTTGGATTCTTGATGTTTATATGATCTGTGGAGCAGGATGTTTAAGTTTCTTAGTTTGTAAAAGCAATGCATGCTTTAATGAATTAAACTCATGATATGTTGACATGGGCAACAGTTAGTAAGTGTTCTATTTTATATAGGAATGTGTTCTATTGATCTCTATTAGGATTTAATTTCCAAATCTGAATTTTTGTGAAGTATGTTCATAAGTTCTTATTTATGCTACTGATCATTCTCAAAAGAAATCCTTTAAACTATAGTTGATTTAGTTAAAGCTATTACAATTCATGTTAGATGCCCCTTGAGTTGCTATTTTTTAAATGTCTTATTTTGATTATCTGATTCATAGGTAGTTTTGATTATCAAATTAAATATCTTAATTTGATTATATAATTTATGTCTTATTTTTTGCATGGTAGTGTTGTTCATGTACAAGGAAAGACATGCAAAAAATGGCCATCAGGTATCATGCTTCAAATGAACATATATCTGATGTGTTATAATTGAAGCAGCCTCTTTAAGTAATGTGTCTGTTTGTAATAGTTGGAAAATTTCTTTTTGTTGCTTGATTGGTTCTTCGAGTAGCATGCAATTGCTTATGCTGAGGGTGAGAAATACTATGGAGCAAAAGCAACAATTAATGTCTGGCAGCCAAAGGTCCAGGAATTCAATGAGTTCAGTCTCTCTCAGCTCTGGATATTAGGGGGCTCTTTCGGGGAGGATCTTAACAGCATTGAAGTTGGTTGGCAGGTATACTTCTGTTCTTCAAATTTGATCATCCTAATCTTCTCAACCATTCTCTTAGGATCAATGCTTGCATTAACTTATTCTAGTGTTTCAATATCAGGTCAGCCCAGATCTGTATGGGGACAATTACACAAGGCTTTTTACTTATTGGACTGTGAGTTCAATCTCCACTAGTTTTGTTATCCTGTTTTATCTTTGCAGTTTATTATTAGTAAAGGAGATGCACTTACTGAGATATTCTTCATTTCATTGTACCATTTCTTAGATTAATATCAAAAGAATTGGTTTCATGGTTGTTTTTTGTTTTTTGGTACTTGCTTAGTTGATTATTAGTTTTTTATGTAAAATTTCAGAGTGATGCATACCAAGCAACTGGCTGCTACAACCTACTGTGTTCTGGTTTCATTCAAATAAACAATGAGATTGCGATGGGTGCCAATCTACCCAATTTCGAACTATGACGGATCACAATACGATATAAGCATACTTGTTTGGAAGGTTCAGTTTCAGTTAACATGCAAATTCTAGTATAATAATAAACCAAGCTGGAGAATCTCAACCACTCTTGTTTGTTTCATCATGCACAAACACCAAATGCAAAAGCTCTGCAGATCTTTTTCTTTATAATTGATAACATTTTTCTTTACCATTATGAATAATGGCACTGACAGGATCCTAAGGAGGGGCACTGGTGGATGCAATTTGGGAGGGACTATGTGCTTGGCTACTGGCCTTCCTTTCTCTTCTCCTACCTGGCAGATAGTGCGTCAATGATCCAATGGGGAGGGGAGGCTGTGAACTCTGAGCCAGATGGTGTGCATACTTCCACAGAGATGGGGAGTGGGCACTTCGCTGAAGAAGGATACAGCAAGGCGAGCTACTTCAGGAACATTCAGATAGTTGATGGTTCTAACAATCTAAGAGCTCCAACAAGGATCGGATCCTTCACGGAGCAATCGAATTGCTACAATGTGCAGAATGGGAACAATGGTGAATGGGGGCAATACTTTTACTATGGAGGACCTGGTCGAAGCTCTACTTGTCCGTAGCCTTTAAGTATTGTGATTTGTTAACATCCAGTGTAGTGTCGTTTCTTGATTTAGTATTGTTTTCTTGAGCTGTGGAAATTTGGAGAGAAGCAGCCATATTTCTTAAGAGAAATATGGTTTCTGGTAATGCTTTGATGGATCTGCCATTGGTCCCTACTTTTTTTTTAGGGTACTTAGGCAATGGCAGTGTCAATGACTGAATGTTATCTTGGCTCTGTCAAATGTGTGTTTGATTTGGTTATTGAGATATGCCTCAATTTGTTGTCTAACGTTACATCGGCATTTCAATATGCTATTTTCATTCCATCAATCTTCCACAAAAAACACACGCATGCGTCCATCACCAACCGTGAACATAACCTGAAAGTAAAGACAATATAGCATTAACGATATGACATGAGTCAAATTGTAAGCAGAATAGCTGAAACAGTTCAGGTTTACGGTCTTAAACATTCCAAATTTCCAACACAAAAAGATGGCAAAGCTTCAAGCAGATACAATGATTCCCCGAAGCAGATGAACAAAAAGCAAATCCCATTAAGGAAACAAGATCACTTAGTAATCTTCAGGATCTTCCCCGTCTTCATCTGCACCTTCTGCGCCAACCTCCTCGTAATCCTTCTCGAGTGCAGCCAAGTCCTCTCGTGCTTCTGAGAACTCCCCTTCTTCCATTCCTTCACCAACGTACCAGTGAACAAATGCTCGCTTGGCGTACATGAGATCAAACTTGTGGTCAATTCTTGAGAATACTTCGGCAACGGCAGTGTTGTTGCTTATCATGCACACATCACGCTGAACCTTGGCTAGGTCTCCGCCAGGCACCACTGTGGGCAGCTAGGTCTCCGACGGAGCTAGGGCTTCGGCGCTGGAGGGAGGGAGGGAGGCGACGGGGCTAGGTCTTCGGCGCTGGAGGGAGGGAGGGAGGCGACGGGGCTGGGGCTTCGGCGCTGGAGCAACGCTGGAGGGCGAGAGAGAGGTTAGGGCTGTTTTTCGAGTGGGTGCGTGCACGTGTTTTACACGTGAGGAAGATTTTATATCCCCAGTGTGGTCCAGGGGCGGACCAGAGAAATGCGGTCCAGAAGATCCCTCCCCTGATATGAAGCGTTGGATAAGAAGTAGAAAAACCCTAGATTTCACTAGGCACCCACTTATCTCCCGAATACCCCCCGAACCCCTCTCACGCGTCTTCGATCTCCTCCAGAACCCCTCTCACACAAACCTCATCTCACACCCTCTCCGGCGAACTCTTCCATGAACCTCCCCCTCCTAACTCCTCTTTGCCAAATGAAGCCAAGCGACATTTCCTTTCCGGCATATAGGCAAGAGAACGTGTTCCTAGGGGCACTCACCGTGAGGGAAACCATCACCTACTTGGCCCACCTGCGACTTCCGACTGCAGGCAAGAGGGAGGCAGAGATGGCAGCAGTGGTGAAGGTGGTGGAGGTGATGATCCTTGAGATGGAGCTGCAGGAGTGCGCAGACCAGTTGATCGGGAACTAGCACATGAGGGGGATCAACGGCGGGGAGAAGAAGAGACTGAGCATCGCGCTGGAGATCCTGACGCGGTCGTGACTCCTCTTCCTCGACGAGCCCACCACCGGGCTCGACAACGCAGCCGCCTTCTTTGTGGTGGAGACGTTGAAGCACATCGTGGTGGACAACAACAAGACCATTGTCTCCTCCATCCACCAGCCCAGCAGCGAGGTCTTCAGCCTCTTCGATGACCTCTGCCTCTGATTTGGCGGAGAGGTCGTCCTCTTTGGAGATGCTAAGTTGGCTACCCAGGTAACACTTTTAACAAATATCATCGTTCAAGGAGAGGGGATGATCGCAGTGATTGAATTATTGATCTATAACTTGAGGAAAGATCTAAACTCTGATTTGGTGTTGTAATTTTTCGCAGATGTTCGAATTTTTTTGACATTTTCCCCTCAATCTTGCTCTTGCTTTCGTTTGGAAGTTGAGCGCTAAAGATGATCAGATCGCCCTGAATGGTTAAATATGTTCTGTGCGATTTCTAAAGGATTGTTGGTAGTTGCTCGTTTTTTAACTTGAAATTATCTTATGTAGGCTGTGATTGTTGAAGATAGGATAACACACGCTTGTAATCAACGCTTTCGATGTCGGCGACTTTCGCACCGCTTCCTCCCTCTTCTCCGCCATGCGCCATCAAGGCGACACCAACCTCAACCATTACACGCTTCCCCTCCTCAACTGTGCCTCGGAGAATCAGATTAAGCTCTGAGAAACCTTCCATTCACTCGCTATCAGGATTGGTCTCGCAGGTGATGTCTATTTGTGCAACACAATGATGGAGGTGTACGCTAGGAATGGTCGAGTCCCCTTGGCCCGCCGGCTGTTCGAAGAAATGCCTCTTAGGGATGTGGTAACTTGGACGTCCTTGTTATCCAGCTATGTTAGCGCGGGAGACTCTCCCGAGGCCTTCCACTTGTTCTGCCAAATGTGAGCGGAGGGTCTTGAGGTGAATCAAGTCACAATGGCGGTCTTGCTTCAAGCATGCTATGGTTCCGAAGACAAGGTCGCAGGGTGCCAACTACAAGCATTTGCGAACAAGGCAGGCCTCCAAAGTCATGAGTCGCTTCAAAATTCAATTTTGAGCATGTTCAATAGATTGGCTTGCTTCGAAGAGGTCATGAAGTTTGTCATCATTCAAAACAGGAGCATTGCCTCTTGGAATATCCTCCTATCATCCTACTCTTTCATAGGGGATGTTTCCAGAGTAGTCAAGTGCTATAGGAAGATGAGACTAGAGGTGACTCCTAGCAGTGAGACTCTAACTTTGCCCATCTCTGCATTCGCCAAGTGTGAGCATCTCCCTGGTGGAAGAGAGGTACATTGCAATGCCATCAAAACTTGACAGATTGACTCAGTTCTACGTGCCACTCTCGTCGATTTCTATACTAAATGTGGTGAATTGAAATCAGCAGTCATGTTGCATGATGAATGCCAAGTGAAGAGCAACACCATATGGAGCATCATGATGTGGGGCCTTATTTAGAATGGTGAGTTGTTGGAAGCTGCCAACGTGTTTGAAAGAATGCAAAAGTCTGTAATTAAGCCTTGTAAGGATGCTCTAAGGGCCTTAGTTGTCGCATATACTAACTTGGGAGCATTGTTGTTGGGTAGAGGAGTTCATAATCTTATGTAGGCTGTGATTGTGTAAATAGAATTTTTTTTGTAAATATTATAGTTTTTGTAAACATTCGAATTTACTATTGTGGTAAAAGAAAAATAATCATTTTTTAAATATAAAAATAATAATTTTGTAAATAGATTTTTGTTTATTTTTAAAAGACAACGCTTTTAAAGCGTTGTAAAAGTATTGTTGTTTTGCAAAAAACAACAACGCTTTTAAAGCGTTGTAATAATGTTGTTTTTGAAAAAAAACAACAACGCTTTTAAAATGTTGCAAAAGCGTTGTCATTGCTACAAACGACAACACTTTTAAAGTGTTGTCGTTGAGCAGACTTTTAACAACAGTGCTTTTAACAACGCTTTTTCAGGCACATAGACAACGCTTTTAAAGCGTTGTCTATCAACTTTTTTCTTGTAGTGTGGTGTGGAAGACATCCGAGGGACCGCAGGACGAGGAGCAATGGAGTGGAGCCGAGGGAAGTGGACTTCAAGGCAACGTGAAGGATGACATGGAGAGGAGCTGCGGGCTCGGGTATATCTGAGGGACGAAGGCTGAGGAAGAGGACTTCAAAGGCGACTCCGGAAAGGATGAGTGTGTGAGAATGTACTAGGACCAGTCGACTGGTCATGGGACCAGTCGACTGATCCAGCTTCACAGAATGCACAGAAGCATTCTGTGCTTGTCGGCTACGGGGACCAGTCGACTGCTTGGACCAGTCGATTGGTGTCGAGGTTTGAGTTGATTGTTGATCACCTCTCTCCTCTTATTTAAGGAGAGCTTTGGGGCTTGAAGAAGGTTACTGGTGCTAATTGTAAACCTTCTTAGTCTTGCCCAAAGCTTTCAAGTTCAATTCTCCTCCTCCCAATCTAAACTCCATCTTGTAAAGAGGAGGAGATCATGTTGTGAGAGGTTTGCTCCACCGAGAAGGAGAAGCTTTAGCCGGAGATTCCCGGGGACTGATCCACTGAAGGATCAAGGGCTCGCACACCTCAAGGACACGTCGTGGAGTAGGAGCATCATCTCCGAACCACGTTACATCGAGCGTGTTAGCGTTTGTATTCTTATTTGTTTATAATTGCTTTAGTTTTTGTATTTCCGCTACGCACTAACCTTTTGTAGAGAAGAAATCGAGTTGGGGGTGACCTAGCTATCCAACCCCCCTTCTAGCCGGCCACCGATCCCCAACAGAATAGTCGTAGTGTAATTAGGTATTAGTTTATCTTGACTAATAAATTACACTAGTACACTCTAAGTGTATTGAGTGTGACCATTTTAGGTAAGTTCTTTTTATACTGACTTGATAAAAGAACTAGACCTTAGTTATTATGGAAGTGTGTGCTCTTAATCCTAATATAATAACAAACACATATATTTAGTATTTATTTCTTTAACTTATCAAAGGGTGAGATTTAGCTCGATAAATCAATAGGCTCGATAAGTTGAGAAATGATATTACTTATAGCGTGTATTGTTGATTATAGAAGGAAACAGTGTCCTAGTAATCTAGGTTGAGAATGCCCCCAAGAGGAGCTCATAAGGATTATTATGTTAAACCTTGCAGGTGGACTTAGTCCGACATGACGATAAGGTTGAGTGGTACTACTCTTGGACCAAGACATTAATTAAAGTGAGTTGTCAGTAACTCAATTAAATTAATGGACATTCAATATCTTAAACACAGAGAGACTAACACACTCATGATAAGAAGGAGCCCATAATATAATTTGGGATTGGTGCGGTAGTGCAATAATAACTCTCTAGTGGAATGAGTTATTATTGATGAACTTGAGTTGTGTATTCGAGGCAAACACGGGATACTCAAGCTCATTGGAAGACCAAAATCAATTTCTCCTTTAGGTCCCTTTCGTAGCCTCATTAATGCTTCAAGTCCACTCAATGAAAGTCCATCTTGGTGTCCAAGAAGGGACGGCCCAAGGCTTGGTGACCATGCCAAGGGTCGGCCATAAATTCCTCCAAGGTGGTCGGCCTTTGCTTTGTGCAAGGGGGTCGGCCACATAATTCAAAGTTAAGGGGTATTTTTGAATTTTTAAAATCTTCTCTTTGTAGATATGTACAAGTTTTAAAAGAGAGATTTCAAAATTATAAAACTTTCCTTATTTGAATTAGGCCACATGGTTTAAAAGAGAGTTTTAAAAGTTTTTAAAACTTTCCTTTTTTATAACCATCCTCATGGTTTTAAAAGAAAGTTTTAAATTTAAATTTTTTATTTTTTGTAACCATGTTAAAAAGGAATTCTATAAAAGGAAGTTTTTTTAAAAATTTTAAAACCTGGTTTTAATTTTTAAAACTTTCTTTTTTTGTCATCCACATTAAGAAATTAATAGAGAGCTTGTAAAATTTTATAAGAGTTTTCATTTTTTCTTATAAAATTTTATAAGAAATTTTTATTCATGATAAGGGGTCGGCCACCCTTGCTTGGTGACCAAGCAAGGGGCCGACCATAAGAGGAAAATTAGAGGAATCAAGGGATGATTAAAAGGAAGATTTTAATTCATTGGAAAAATTTTTCCTTAATTGCCATGGCCAAGGATTATAAAAGAATGAGAGGTGTTGCCTCAAGAGCTAATTAATTCTTTTCTCTCTTCTCTCTAGCTTCCTCCTTAGGACTGACTCCTTGCCTTTCATCATGCTAGGGCGGGCCATATTTTTTGTGGTTGCTTTGTGTGGCCGGATACAAAAAGAGAAGGAGAATAAGAGAAGAAGAAGGCACCTTATCCACTATTCCTCTTGCTTTGTCCTTGCTTGGTGACCGGCCCTCCCTCTCTTCTCTTTATTTTCTCTCGGGTCGTGGCTGAAACTCCCATGGAGTTTCTTCCCTTTGGTGGTCGGATATAGGAAGGAAGAAGGAGGATCTTTTGTGTGGTGTTCATCTTGGAGGATCATCGCCCACACGACGCCCAAGAGGAGGCGAGGAATACGGTAGAAGATCTCGAGGTCATTAGCATATTTCTTTTAAAAATTATTTTAAAACTTAATTTCAAAATCTTTCAAAATTATTTTAAAATCTTTTCAAAATCAATTTCAAAATTATTTAAAATTCTTTTCAAAATTATTTCAAAATCATTTTAAATAATTTCAAAATCTTTGAAAAATCATTTCAAAATCATTTTAAAAATCTTTTTAAACTTCATTTCAAAATTATTTGAAAAAAACTTTCAAAATCATTTTAAAAATATTTTTAAATTTCATTTCAAAATTATTTAAAAAAACTTTCAAAAAACCTTTGAAAAATATTTGAAAAACTTATTTCAAAATCCTTTGAAAATATTTGAAAAACTAATTTCAAAATCCTTTGAAAAATATTTGAAAAACTTATTTCAAAATCCTTTGAAAAATATTTGAAAAACTAATTTCAAAATCCTTTGAAAAATATTTGGAAAACTAACTTGAAAATCTTGCTCCCCTAAATTTACTAGACTATGGAATTAGCCCTGAAGGAAATGGAGATTTGAAGTTTGAGCATGCTCATACTTTAGGGCTCTGATACCTGAACAAAATAATCCGGATAACTTAAAATCTATTTAACCTCATGCTTGGACTTAAAGACCAACTAAAATAGATAACCTAAATTAAACAATTAGTCACTCCCTCTTTATCCAAAAAAAAAAAATAAATTCTTACTCCTATCTTTTCAAAATTAAGTTTTAACGCTAAGTACCTTTTAAACTGAACCTACATTCATTGTTTGCAAAAGGCTTAGCTAAAGTGACTCATATAGCAACCTTCAAACATTCTCAAACTTAGCCACCTTACAAATTTTAACTCTAAATGCTAAAATACTTTTCTAAGTTAAAAGTATTAAAAAGCATATTTCTTTACATGCAAAATTTAACTCATTGCTTTCAAAGGACTTTTGCTAAGTAAATTGAGACTTTAAATTTCTCTACAAACAACTTGGCTCCAAAATTTAAAAAAAAAAAAAATCTAGCTAAGTTTTTCTAACTTTAGTTAGGTATGTCTTTCTAAAAATAACTAAGTCTCAAAAGTGGCTAAAGACATCATTCGAAATAATCCATATATTAGCCTTTTAAACTTAGGTGAAAAATATTCCGTTTAACTAAGTTTCACAAGCCTTCTTCTTCCTTCTCTCAAAAAGATTATTTTCTTAAAATCTTAAAACTTGCTTTCAACTGATTTTTTGATATATGGCAAAAGGGGAGAGTAGAAGAAAATTCAAAGAATTAAAGAAAATTGAAAGAAATTCAAATTTTAAAAAGTGAGCTTTTATTAAGGGGGAGTCTTTATATTAAGGGGGAGCTCTGCACTTAATTTAGCTCTGCACTTAACTATCATTGTGCTTGTATTTTCATGCTTATCTTTTAATGGCATTATTTTCTTAACTTTGAATTTTTGTTGCCATAATCAAAAAGGGAGAGATTGTTGGTGCAGGAAGCATCCGACGATTGAACCTAAGTTTTGATAATGGCAAAGGGATTCAAAGTTAAGATTCTCTGTTATCTAACATGTTGAATAAGGTTTCAGGAAAGTCCTAACTGTGGTTAGGCAGGTGAAAACCCTAGGGGGTGGTAACCCTAGGTCCTAGGGGGTGGTAACCCTAGGTGGAGAAAAGTCCTAGCTGCGGTTAGGCAAAGGGAAAACCCTAGGGGGTGGTAACCCTAGGTCATAGGGGGTAGTAACCCTATGCGGAAAGTCTTGGCAGGTCGATAGCTTCAGGCAAAAGTCCTAGGGGGTGGTAACCCTAGGTGGAAAGTCCTAGTGTCGCGAACCAGGTGTAAGACTGGACTAGCCGGGGAAGCGGATGTCCAGCAGAAAGTCCGGAAGCATCGAGTGCTGAGCAAAAGTCCAGTCGATCTGGAGGATCGACTGGCAACAGGTAAATCTCCTGAGTGGAGTAGGTGAGGACGCGTTCCCCGTAGAGGGAACAGTAGGCGTCGGGTCGACCTAGGGTTTCTGGTCGGAAACCCGAAGTCAGACTCGGACAGTTCGGAGACTGTCTATACTTCTTCAATAATGTTTATTATGCTAAATTTGTGTTGCAGGATAGTGTTTGAGGACTAACGTGTCTTGCAGGAGCAAAGGAGCAACCTAAAGCCTCGGATGAACAGTGTCTGAGGCGCCTCCATGGAGCTTGGAGGCGCCTCGGGTGCAAAGGCTGAGCTGGCTGCGAAGCACCATTGGAGGCGCCTTGGAGAAGGCAGAAGGCGCCTTGAGAGGGATATAAGGCGCCTTGAATGGATGAAATTCGACCAGGTTAGGTTTGATCCACGCGGAAGACCAGGCAGCATGGAGGCGCCTTGAACAGCCTTCAAGGCGCCTTGAACACCCTTTATAAGGGGGTTTCGACCAGCACTTCAAACCAACGAATTCCAAGTGATCTTTCATCAACATGCTGCTCCAAAAGACGTTCCGAAGTGCTGCTACAAGTGTCCGACGACCCGAAGCTTCAGATTTAACATTTCTTGTTGTCGGTATAATATTTATAGCTTTTATTTGTACTCATAAGTGTAATCTTTTAACGAGCTTATAGTTGTTGCCCACCGGAAGCGATCAAGGATCGCGGGCCTTCGAGTAGGAGTCGATCAAGGCTCCGAACGAAGTAAAAATCCTCTTGTCTCTGTGTGCTTACTTTGTTTTATTCCGCTGCTTAATTACTCCGATAGTTTTACGAATCGAACGAAATAGCCACGAGCGCTATTCACCCCCCCTCTAGCGCTTCTCGATCCAACATCTACTATGGAGTCCGAGTACATGGCAGTAGCTGAAGCAGCGAAGGAAGCTTTATGGCTTAAAGGGATGGTCAGAGAACTAGGTGTTCAGCAAGGTCGAGTCAAGTTGTTATACGATAGTCAGAGTGCTATCTATTTAGCGAAGAATCAAGTGTATCATGCGAGAACCAAGCACATTGATGTGAGGTTTCACAAGATCATAGAGTTGATTGCTTCTGGGGAAATTCAACTTGAGAAGGTTCACTCTGTAGATAATGCTGCAGATATGCTGACAAAGCCAGTGACCATAGAGAAGTTTAAGCATTGCTTGAACTTGATCTATATTTCTAGATGCTAGAGGAAGGAAGCTCAGACCCAGAGATCCAGATGGAGTTTTGTTCAGATACTTGTGTTCTTTGTAGGGGTGAATATTCGCCAACGTGGAGATTGTTGACGGGTGGCTCATATTTGGATGAAGGTTAATATGAGGGATGTTATGAAAGAAAAATCTATTAAGATTTTTCGTAATAATATTCTGTTAAGATTTTATATAACAGAATTTTGTTGTAATTTTTTATAACAAAATTCTGTTATGATTTTACCGAGTCTGGGGTTTAGCATTATTTATAGGGATCATTGTAAACATATTGTACAACAACAATCACAAGAATCATGTAATATGATTATCTTGTGTAGAGAGAAGTCTAATAAAGGTTCGGTCATTTTTGTAGAGTAGGCATGTCGTCGAACCATGGTAACTCTTTTTCTTTCTCTTCTTCTTCTCCTTCTTCGTGTTTGCTCTCCTTTTGTGCGCCTTTGTCTTGTTGCTCCGCACGATCTCTTTTCTCTCTTCCTCTTCTTCTACGTTTTAGAGGTTGAGAGGTGTTGCCCTCTCTTTGCGCAACAATAATATTTATCAATTATAGAATCTGAGTCAAAAACTTGAAGTAAACTCTCTCGCAATGTAAATAATCATAGAATCTGTTAGAAAATTCTTTCCCATTCTATTATGAAGAACTGTTTTAATATGCCTCATAGCTGATAATGCATTCTCTGTTGTTGCCTGTGGAAACAAGAAAAGCTAAAATTTTATAGATCAACTTGTTGATCAAATTATAGTATTATAACTTTTTTGTTTCAAATAACCCTTAACATAATTCTAAGATAGTGGACATTTTTTGAAAAATTCTCATAACAAACTACATTAAGCTCATAGTGTTATAGCCGACATCTCAAATGATACATTTCCTGTTCAATGAAATCCTCAAGATAATACTTCTCAATGAGAGTACAAATCTTGTTAATATCGAACCATTTAAAATTATCTTTTGGGTCCAAAATAGAGCTAAGCATAAGAAGTTCTACTCTCTCATCACTGAATCTAGAGTTTAAATCTTTCAATTGAAAATCTATTATAGCATTAAATATATCATAATGAAAGTGATGCTCAACTGTGCTTGTATCCTTTTGCCGGCACAAACAACTAGAATGCTTATAATGAGCACTTATCTCCGATATATCAACATTCAATCTAATGCAAAATGATTTGACATACAAAAGAACAAAATCAAAATCATCATTTCTTAATGTTAGGAGAAGTGCTTTAGTCATAGACACTATATCTATTGCATTTATAATATCAAGGGATATTTATTGTAAGGCATGATAAAGTAAATTTGTGATTCTTATTATTTTATGCAACAAATGCAAAAAAAAAAAAAAAAAAAAAAAATCAAAAGACTTCATCACTAATAAGGAACCACCAGCTCCCCTACACATCGAAGTAGATGAACCATTGATGATAATGCTTTTTTTTAAGTTGGCACCAAATATCCAACGAGTATATTAATAGTTGCATCATATATATTTATTAAGATGCAAATATAATCAAAATGAGAGCTCCAGTGAGTAGCTCCTGCTTAATACAAAGTACCAATTTGATTAGCTACTAGCCCAGTCTCGCGTTCGCCAGCAATTGAATGTGCAATTTCATTAACTTGAATAGATTGTAACTCGATATTTCAATTGAAAGAAGATGCAACAAGATTGACAATAATTGTCATATTAAAAAAGAGTCATATAGAGATCTCCTTTTCAGCAGTTACAACTAATGTAGCTCGAGTCGATGGAAAAGTAATTCACATAATATGCATAGGAGTAATCTTTAAGAAATATAACTTGTAATCTATTAAAAGCATCGCATATGTTGATAGCACCATCATACCTCAATCTCGCATATTATGAATTTCTAGATTATATCTAGTGAGAATATCACATATATCTTTCTTAAGTGTTGCAGTTGTGGTATCATGAATATGCATAATTAAGGAAAAAAGTATTCCTATACAAATAATGAACATCAACAAATCTCAAAATTATAGTCATTTGTTCTTTGTTAGATACATCCTTCGGTATATCCACTAAAATATAAAACTTAGAATCTCTAATTTCATCATAGATTTTATTTCTGATTCTATTACTAATAATATACAAGATTTTTTTTTATCTTTTTGTGAGATATACTTTGAATTTCCCAGAGCTTCTTTAAGATAACATCGTGAATACTAGCATTTCATCTTCTCCAAAGTTTTAACATCTCAATGAAATTACTATGATTTTGGGAGTATGAAGATTTATCATGACCTCTCAATCCACATCCTTGCAAACTAAATCAACAAGCGCTCTCAATTATTACTGCAAGTCTTAATCGATTCTTTTGAATCTGTTTAGAAGAATTTCGATCCATAACTTTATCTACATGTCAAGTTACATTCATCAAATCTATAATAGATTTTGCAAATTTATTATGCACTGTGTTTAAACTTCCCATGTGAGACAAAAATGCACACTTGACTTTATCATTAACTCGTTTAGCATTTCATTCGGGTAATTCGATTTTCAATCAAATTAATCAATATTTTATCGATTCGATTTATTCGATTTTTATTGGAAAATTCAATTGGTTCAGTTAATTTGAAAAAATTGATTAATTCAAATTTTCAATTAATTCAGTTAATTTGGTTCGGTTTGATTTTAATTGAATACTCACCCCTAAGTATGAGACGGTGGGGGTATAGCGACGGGCAACAAAAGTACTGCATGCTTACGTGGAGAGAAAAAAGAAAAGATAAGGTTTCCTTAAAAAAATATCCTAATTCATTTTAATCGACCAAATCAGTTTAAGTCATTAAATTTGATTCGGTCAAAATTTAATCAAATCAACTCTAAATCAATTCTGATTTAAATCAATATAATTCTTATCTCCCCATATGTACTTGATGAATTTAGTTAGAACTCCCTCACTTTTGTGTTCAATAATTTGGTTTGTCTATTTTTTTTGATCAATGGTAGAAGTTGCATATACAAAAAGGACCTCGACTGATCATGAAATTTAATTTAAGAATTTAAGCTGATCGGATGAACAATTGCCTATAAAAATAAAATAAAATAAGCTCCCTAGGCTAAAGCCCGAGTAACCTTAGCATCTAGCTCTCAAAACCTATGTACTTGGTAGTCTCTGCATAACTTAATACACACATCAAATCACTAAGAAATTAAGTTAAATCTTTTGTTGATAGCTCAAAATCATCAGAACTAGGAATTAGAATCTATTAATAATATATTGGATAAAAATTAAAAGGGTGTCTTTTTTATTAAAATTGTTAAAAGAGTTGAGCATCCTTTTTTATTTATTATCAAAATAATGTTCATTCCATCCCAGTATATTTTTATTTTAAAAATATCTTTATTTTTAATGTAATTATCATAATTAGAATTTTATAGCTGTTAAAATATAATATTAACCAAAGATGAGCTGTTTATGATGCAAGTTATTACAATATAGTATTAATAGTATTCATGACTATTACAATAACTTCAAATAAGTGTATTCTTGGAAACAAAATTAGAAAGAAATTGTTTCAACTATTCTAATAAAAAGAGTGTCTTTTGATTTTACCTTAATATATTTTGCTTAAAACATATGTTCTATTGGCCAATATGACAACGTAGGACAACAATTATACTTTTATGAGTTCGTTCTACTTTATTGATTTTAACTATTAAAAATCACTAAAACACTTTGAAGACCACTTTCATGATTTTTTAGTGGTTAAATGGTAAAAGAAGACCATCATTTTGTTAACGGTTTTCTTAATAATATATTAGTGTTACTATTTTTTATTTATTTTAACTTTAAAAAACATTAAAATGGTCATTAAGATGCTTTAATAAAAAATATATTGATTACCATTTTGATGATCTTTTGGTGGTTCAAATGGTAATTAGAGGATATCATTGCATATATTGTGTTCTCGTGAGTCTATTAATTTTTTTTCCAATCGAAAAAACAAGTTAAATATCATGCATTTTTTTTAATCAATAGGGAGAAGAATTGCTCATACATGACCAGAATTTATTATTACAATAAAAAAAACAAGGTATAATACTATTGATAAAGATTTATTTGTGATAGTAAAAGATAGGATGAACTTTCATAATGCAGTTCGAACCCTTATTATGTTGGACAGTCTATTAAGATTTATTTGTATGGATTAGTTGAATTTCAAAAAAGTATATTTGAATTAAAAAAAAAATAATAATTTATTCATCACTTTTATTAAATAAAATGTGTAAACAATTTGACTATGTATTTTTTCTAAAATATGTCAATTGACGGACCCATCGAGGCCCATGAGTGGATCTTATCGCCCTCTGTAGTTGAGATCCAAGTTCCTTCAGTGGAAATACCCTTCATCGATGAACGGTAAAGATTGTATGAATATGGTCAACGAACGGTCAAGATGGAGAAGTAGCGAATTGCACCCACTGGAGTTGAATAGGATCCAGCCGCTCATCTCCTCTCTTCTCCACTCGCCTCGTTCGCTCCGCCGTTAGCGTGAGGCCGCGAGCATAATATCTGCTCCTCAAGCCTCGGCCTTTCTCGTCGTCCTCCTCCTCCTCCTCGTCTTCCTCTTTCTCCTCTCTCTGGGTTTGATCCGCTTCGGAAATGGCGGCATCACTCCAGTCGGCAGTGTTCCTCTCAAATCGTATTGATCCGCACAGGCGTCTCTTTGCATCCCCTGCGAGATCTCTTCCAGGTTTTTTTTTTCGCCTCTTTTACGAATCAGATAACTATTACTGATTTGGGATCTGAAGATATGACGATTGTTCCTTTGGCACTCAGGAACGAAAGGAAGCATCTTGGTTGTTAGATCCGATGGAAGAATCTCCGGTAGGCTCAGTGGAAGGAATTTGATCACAAATGCCGTTGCAGTTGAGTGTTGTTTCGTTCTTACTCGTCCTTGTAAATTGATACAATATGTCTCGTTATTTACTTACATTTCTGTCTCTTCTCTTGCATGGGTTAGACGAAGGCCGATACTCCTACAAGTTCCACCGACTCTAAACCTGGGTAAGTTTCTTCTCTCATGCAGTGCTGTTTCTTGACAATTGATTTTTTTTGGAGATTGCAAAGGATTTCTCATGTTGAGTTGTTATTTTCTAAATTCATTTGTGGATTGGAAGAGACATAGGACAAGGAGTTGTTACTCATTATAATCTTGACCCAATCTGGAACATTGTGTTTATAATAGCATCCACTGTCTAGTATTTCCATGTCCCTTTTCCTTGTTGAAACTTTTCTCTTATCCAGCAGTGCGCAAGTATTTTCTAACTCATATAAACATTTATTTGTTGAAGCTTCTGCTATTGTCAGAATTCTTGTTGATCAAAATTAGTGTGGTATTTTGGTGCAAGTTACTCCAAGTATCTGTTGTCAGATTTATAAAGTGTTCTTATAATGTTGAGAGAAATTTATAATGTGGGCGTAGGAAGTTTCAGAATATTACTGAACTAGGGTGGAATCTGGAATTTAATTAAATGCATCATCATGTAGAGATGCTGATAAAGTGGACATGATTAGTCAGATCAGTAGAGCTTCTGGTGTGTACAATCTTTGTATGTCATATCTTAATTTGCCAACTTTATAGTTATAAAATGTAAGATGGAGTATGCGCCAAAGGATGATATGTTTGCTTGTTTGTTACTTTACCCTTGTGAAGGGCATAAAGATACTGTTGCTTTACACTTGATTTCATCATGCCAGAAGCTTTTATTGTATGAACATGGAATATTAAAGTCCTTGAATGGCTAAGCACGCCAATGAATATTAAATTCTACAACAATATTTGCAGTGTGATTGATCCAATTGTTTTTGGACAGAACAAAAATAATCTGTTTGATGTTTAGCTTATTTGACCATTAGATATTCTCATGGTTACTTCATCGTTTCAGAAGCTTTGTCTAACTGCTTACCATGTGTGACTGTTTGGCCTTCACAGCCCTGCACACTCAACTTTTGGGTCTAGTATTCTTTGTGTTTTCGGACTGGAATATTTTGAACTTTATCCTAAAGAAACTAAAGGAAACACACTGACATCATATGTAAAACACTTTTCTTCCTACCTTACTGCCAAATAGAGTTAGTTGTGCCTAATTAGAGGTTTGTCGAATATTCAAATGGAAATCTTAAGGATATTGATTTCAGTTTTATCCACTCAAAGAGGATTCTAATATTCTATTAGTTGTAATAATCTTTTTTCCTTGCCTTTGTAACCTTGTCATGTTACAAAACGTTGCTTCCAACTGTCTTTATCTTTTTTGTTAAATTTGACCTATCATGCAACTGGGCTGTTTATGCTCTTTGTCATAAATTCCAAGTTTTCATGCTTAAGCTTTTATGGTTTACTATGATCTTTTTGGCATGGTTTTGACTTTTGCTGTTTCTTTGTAAATGTCAGTCATGAACTGCTATTGTTTGAGGCTTTACGAGAGGGACTGGAAGAAGAGATGGACAGAGATCCTCGAGTTTGTGTCATGGGGGAAGATGTGGGGCATTATGGTGGCTCATACAAGGTGACCAAAGGTCTGGCTCCAAAGTATGGAGATCTTAGGGTCCTCGACACCCCTATTGCTGAAAACTCCTTTACAGGCATGGGCATTGGAGCTGCAATGACGGGCTTAAGACCTGTTATTGAGGGCATGAATATGGGATTCCTCCTCCTGGCGTATAACCAGATATCAAACAACTGTGGCATGCTTCACTATACTTCTGGTGGTCAATTTAAAATCCCAGTGGTTATTAGAGGCCCTGGAGGTGTTGGGCGGCAACTAGGAGCAGAACACTCGCAGCGCTTGGAGTCATACTTTCAGTCAATCCCAGGCCTGCAAATGGTTGCCTGCTCAACGCCTTATAATGCCAAGGGCCTTATGAAAGCAGCAATAAGAAGTGACAATCCAGTGGTGCTGTTTGAGCATGTCCTGCTATACAACTTGAAAGAGAGAATCCCAGATGAGGAGTATGTTCTGTGTCTGGAGGAGGCGGAGATGGTGCGACCTGGTGAGCATGTTACAATCCTCACCTATTCGCGCATGCGGTATCATGTGATGCAGGCTGCAAAGACGCTGGTCAACAAAGGATATGACCCTGAGGTCATTGACATCAGGTCACTGAAACCATTTGATCTCTACACCATCGGGAATTCTGTGAAGAAGACTCATCGTGTGCTGATTGTGGAGGAATGCATGCGAACAGGAGGAATAGGCTCGAGTCTTAGGGCGGCGATAATTGACAACTTCTGGGACTATTTGGATGCTCCGATCATGTGCTTGTCCTCGCAGGATGTACCAACACCGTACGCAGGGACCTTGGAGGAGTGGACTGTGGTGCAGCCAGCACAGATAGTGGCTGCAGTTGAGCAACTCTGCCAATAAAAGGTGATTCAACTGGCTGTTAGTACTCCACATCACCACTTACAGTTAAATTTCTCGTCTAATTTGAGTTTTCCCCCTACTCTATAAGATTGTTATATAATCAGCTTGAAATGTTTGCTTCTACTTTTCAAAGGGAGTATGGATTTTGGTTCGTTCATTGAAACCAAATCCTAGCGATTGATTGTCGTTTCACTTTTGCAGTATTCGCCTTCATTGTGTTCCTTTAGCATGAAATTTATATAATATTTCAAATATATTTCTTTTGAGATCATGCTATCTGATGAGTGTGTTAGAACTCTGGCAATACATCATCAAGAAATGTAGGTAACATTGAACTTGTTTAGTATCATCAAGGAATCCTGCTCAAATCTTATAAACTGTCTCCTATTTTATCAACCATGGCCATGGGTGTGTATTTGAGGTGGCTCACAGTGGCAACATGATCAATCTGTGTACGCTAATCTTGATCAGTAAAGTCCTTAACCAAAAGGTTGGATTCACCTACAGGGCATTGTGGCAATTTTCCATATGTATGCACTCACATTAGAATTTGACTAGTGGCAAGTTTACATGATATATGCACTCACTTTGAAGCCTATAAAAATCCTAAAAAGAGACTCAAGGTGGGGTTTTTTTTTTTTTATATTACATCCACCCACAGAATACCACATTTAGCTGTTGTGCCTATGATTATTCTTTCAAATTTAGCTGTCTAATTAAATTCTTTTCTAAATTTGATTTAATATATTTGGTTTTATTTGATGATAATGGATTAAATTAAGTTTGACTTAGAAATTTTGTATTTCATGCACATGTTTCAGAATTTTTAAAAGACGGATCCATGTTTCATTATTTCTAAAAGACCCACTAAATTATAATTTTACTCCTATGTATGCATGGAATTTTTTCTCTCGCTTTAATGTAAAGCACGCAACGTTTCTTTCTTTTTTTTTTTTAATTACTTTTAAATTAAATTAATTTAAATATCATTTAAATTCTAATAAATATTCCTCTAAATTTCTTTATTTTTATTTTTAAAACTTTAATAAAAATTATAAAAACAAGGTTAATAAAACATGAAAATTATTATTTTTGTTTTTTTAACATCTTCAATTTTTTAATATGTAATTATAAAAGAGTAAAAAATAAAAATAAAATTAATAACAAGAGTTAATTGTATTAATAAAAAAATAAAAAAAATTATTAGTACTACAGTAATGTTTGTCTTTTGAAATTAATATTAAGTATTTTAAAAGTTTCGAATCATTTTGAATACTCTTGGGAGGATTTTAAAATAGTAAAAAAGAGATGTATTTGGATTCATGTTTACCTAATAAATCCACTAAGTTGGAATGAGTACGATTGGAATTTTCTAGATCTATCAATGTATTTTGCTTGAAATCCATTGATGGACTTAGACAATTTGGATTTTTGAAATTTTATAATAAGATGGAAGTGCGGAATGTGCAGAAGTAGATATGGTGAGAAATCTGGATCCCAAGTCTCGTACATAAAATTATAGGTCTGTGCTAATTTGTATAAAGTCTGAAATTTTTTAAACCTTTTGAACTATCTAGGGTATTTGGATTTTTAAAATTTTGTCATATGATGGGAAAGGTTAGTGTGTAGAAGGCCCAATCCTATTCCTAATACATGTAAGTGAAGTTGTGATCGTATGTCAACTAGCATAGACTATGGTGCTAGTTTTTTAACACCAGCACCACAGTGTTGGTTCTGATCACACACTATGGTGTTGGTTTCCAAAGATCATTACTACTATGGTGCTAGTCTTCAGAAACTTACACCAGAGTCAGTACTAGTTGCCACATGATGATAACTTCACCTATATGTATTAGGACCCGGATTTGACACTATATATATTTTCTACATACTCCACACTTTTATTTTATTATAAAATTTTAGAAATCTAAGTTATCTAGTCCATCAATGAGTTTCGATTAAAACTCATTAATGAACTTAGACAGATTTCTACAGTTCCCTAGAGTCCAAGGGTGTCATCCGTTATCATCGTAAAAGATTATCAATATTGCTTAGAAGGTTTAAAAAGTTTCGAACTTTGTGCCAATTGACAAGGACCTATAGCTTCGTATAAGAGACTATGAACCAAGGTTTCCCACCATATCTACATTCTACACACTCCACACCTTCATCTTATTACAAAAATTCAGAAATCCACGTCATTTAGGTTCATCTATGAGTTTTGGTCAAAATTCATTGATGAACTTAGAGATCTATGATCAGACTCATTCTAACTTCTGTATGTTTTTATAGCTCCCTAGAGTTCAAGGATACCCTTCGTTATCATTATAAAAGATTATCGCTTAGAAGGTTTAGAAAGCTTCAGACTGTGCCAATTGACACAGACTTATAACTTCATTTATGAGACTCAAAACTAAGATTTCTCACCATATCTACCTTCTATACACTCCACACTTCCATCTCATTATAAAAATTCAGAAATCCAAGTCATATAAGTCCATCAATGGATTTTGGTCAAAACCATTGATGGATCTAGAAAGCTCTGATTGGATTCATTTCAACTCCTATAGGTTTTTACAATGTCCTAGATTTAAAAGTGCCCTCTGTTATCATTATAAAAGATTTCCATCATTATTCAGAAGGTTTAGAAAGTTTCAGACTTTGTACCAATTGACACGGGTCTATAACTTTGTGTAAGAGACTCAGAACTAGGATTTCTCACCATATCTCCCTTCTACATACTCCACACTTTTATTGTATTGTAAAATTTCAGAAATCCAAGTCGTCTAAGTCCATCAATAAGTTTCAGTCAAAACTTATTGATGAATTTAGAGAGCTCTGATCAGGCTCATTGCAACTTATGTAACTTTCTGCAGTGCCTAAGAGTCCAAATATGCCCTCCGTTATCACCGTAAAGGATTTCCAGCATTGCTCAAAAGATTTAGAAAGTTTTATATTTTGTACAAATTGACACTAGCTTATAACTTCGTGTAGGAGCCTCAGGATCAAGATTTCTCATCATATATGTTGGATTGTAAGAGATCGAGAGAGAGAGAGAGTGGGGGGGGGGGGGGGGGGAGGGGGAGGAATCCCGGGGTTTTTAAAATTTTTCTTTTCTTTCGTTAAAACTCGAGTGCATAGAGGAATAAAGTAAATAGAAAAATAAAGGACACGTTGCTTTTTTACTTGGTTTGGAGCCTATCCGACTACTACTCCAAGGCCCATGAACTTTGTGTAAATACCCCGGGTGAGTTTTGATGTGATCAATCGGATTAAATTAGGCTTTGCGTTTTATTTGATGCCTTGTGTGTAAGTGTGTAGGGACTTAGAAATACAAGAAGTCAAGCTAAAGACACAACTTATGAGAAGGATGACATAAGAAGTGAGTCGACGGGTTCGGTGCATCCGAGGGACGAGAAGCTATGGAAGAGTACACCGGTGGACAAGAAGGACGCGCGTGACGCTTCTGAGAGACAAGAAGCCAGGGAGGAAGTATGCTTGAAGAGAAGGCTGGAGTTGAGTTCGGGTGAGCTCAACTCTAGACGATCGGAAATCACCCAAACCACCGGAGAAAAAATCGAACAAGTCAACACGAAGTTGACTTGTCCAGGTTCTTGGATCAAGTCCAGGTGCCCAGACCAACCTGGTACAGAACATGCCCCTCGTTGAGATGTTGCTACAAATGATGTTAAGAGTTCACATCATCAACACTCCAAGCGCCCGGACCGGTCCAAATGCTCGGGTGAGGATAAAATTTTATCCTAAAGCCATTGAAGAGTCATTGTGAAGTAGATAGAGTGCACTACTAGGGGCACCCAAACCTACTCCAAGTGCCCAGTGCTGCCATGTCAGCTAACAGATAAAGTCGACCAATATGCTATATAAATAGAGCATCGGTCCTAGGAGTTTTGGACAACACATTTTGTACTTTATTTTTCACTTTATTTTTTGTATTTAAAATTTTTGTTTTCAAACGATGTGTGGGGCTTCTCCACCTTCGACTTTGCTCGAAGAAGGAGGCTTTGCTAGTGTTTACATTGTCTTGGATTATCAACCTTCCCGGTTGCAAACCAAGTAAATTTCGATAGTCTCGTATTAATTTATACGTATTTTCTTTTTATTTATTAAGTGTTTGTCTAACTCAAGTCGAAAGAACGAGAAAGGTATAATCTTAATTTTAGGACAATTCATTTCTCTCTTGTCGGTCGCATTGGGACCAATAATTAGTATCAGAGTCCGGACCACTCTAGAAGGATTAACCACCGTCTAAAGAAAGAAGACAATGGTCGACCACCTAAGTTTGAAGGAGAATTTGTACTTTGGAAATGTAAAATGGATGTATACCTTAAAACTGATTTTGATATTTTTTTAACTTTAAAAAATGATTTTGAAGTACTCAGGGATGAAAACGGAGAACAAAAAGGAGAACATCTTTAGAACAAAAATGAGCAAGCCGACTTTGTAGCCAACGATAAAGTAGAATTCCATCTACTTACCGTACTACTGCTCCAAGAAGTCAACCAGATCGGAACCTACGATTCAGCAAAAAAATTTTGGGAGAAGTTCCTGAGGCTTCATGAAGGTACTTTGGAAGCCAAGCTAGTGAGATGGGACATCATTCGAAATCAGCTAACAAACTTCTAGATAAACAAGGGAGAGAAGGTGACTCAACTCCATGCGAAGATCAAGGAACTGATTACCCAACTCAACAACCTCGGAGAATTGGTAATGAATCAGGACTCAATCTGGTACACACTCAATGTCTTTCTGAGAACACACGAGTGGTCAACCTTAATAGATGTATACTACATCTCTAAGAACTTGTAGGTAAGTACTCTAAAAGAACTATTCTCGACTTTCGAATTACACAAGTTTAGATGTGCAGGAGTTACAAAAGAAACAGAGACAAACCAGAATCTAGAACTACAAGTCAGAAAGGATGAACCAGACTCAGAATCATCTCTCGACGAAGACGAAGAAGCATTCATGGTAAGAAAAATTTCAAACTTCTTTAAAACTAACAAGTTCAACAAGTCTCATGCCAAAAAGCTAATAAGGGGAAGAAGAAATGTTCTGTGACATAACTGTCAAGAACAAGAGCACTTCAAAGATAACTGCCATAAACTAAAGAACAAAACAAAAAATAAGAATAAAGGGTCAAATAAAACCAAGCACAAGAACCTTAGAACAATGTGGGATGAGTCGTTATCCGAGTTCGAGCTGGAAGAGTATGTTGGACTATTACTAATAGCAGATCACCAGAAAGACGATGAAAGTACCACATAGATGAGCATATATGAAGGAGAGAAACATAGGAAGACAATCGTGATGAATGAGGAGCATTGAATTACGAGGATGACACAGTAAGTGAGGAACGTCTCCTATCTCCTAATCAGCTATGTGAAGGTACACAAAAGTTTTCTAGATCATTATGCAAGCTAAGGACGAAATGCATATAATTAAAAAGAAAAAAAATTTAGACTTAAGAACTGCTTTAGTTAATGTATATCCTTTAGAAAATTTTGATAAACTGAAAATAGAAAATGACAAATTAAGAGAATGAATAAAAATATTAGAAAAGATTATGTAGGTTTAAATATGTAGAATTTTTTAAGTACTAAATTGATATTTTAAATTTTACAAGGGCCAAATTAGAAAAGTGATAAAATACATTTTTAAAAAAATATCTTGTTAATAGATGAAAATTTATTCTAGATTTCAAAATCTGATTTTACCTAATAGATAATTAACAATTAATAATATTAGTGTCAAAAATTTAAGATTCTTTTTATCAAAAAAATAATTTTTAATGAATTTTTATAGATGAAATTTTAATATTTAAAATTCTTGGCATTAAATTTTTAAAATCTTTGATTTTTTTAAAAATTAATGGCTAGATTTTAAATCTTCATAAAAATTTGCTATAATTTTTAAGGTCAAATTTTATTTTTAAATATTTTTATTTTGAAAATACATATTCTATCCAAAATGATTTATTTTTGTTAAAATAAATATTGTTTTCTTATGAAAAATTTAATATTGATATGGATAATTATCTTTATCAGTGAATTTTTTTTAAAAAATTTTTAGAAGAACAAAACTAATTTTGACAAATTTGGATTTTAATTTTTATAAATTCGGATATTTGAAAAATAGTTCTTAAATTTTTTTTTTCAAACTTGGTCACTATTTCAATCACTCTTATAAAAATTTTCAGATTTTTTTTTATATATAATCATATTTTTTTATGTGATTAAAGGGGCAGAAATTAGAAATTAAGTTTAGAATTAAGTTCCGGTACAGGTATAGATTTTTTTTTTTTATATTTTTCTTTACTTTATATAATTGCCAAATTATTATATTAGCTTGCAATAACTACTTATTTTATTGTATTATTTATCTTGACTTAACTTATGTTGATATTGTAAGATATGATAATTAAATAATAAGTGTTATTGGAGAAATAAATTTATAATTTTTTTGAGATTTTTTTATAAAAAAACTAGGATTTAAATGAAGACTGTATGACACGTTTAAGAGGATAAATCTATTAGGCTTAAAGAAAACCTGTTTAAATATTCTAATTAAGTTGGGAGTTGATTGGATTAATTAACTTAAATATATATTATTAAAACCTAGGTTTTATTTCCATTTTCCCCTCTCTCACCAGATTCACTCCACCACCACCCTCTCCACTTGCATCACCATCGCTAGTCATCGCTGGCGCTGATCTGCCACTCTTCGGCTACGAGCGAGAAGTTCTCCCTCTCCCAGCCTCCTCGCGCCGCTGCCAGGCACTGCGCGACCTGATTCCAATCGCCCCTCTCTCCCTCTTGCATCTCTACTCGACGTCAATTCTCAACGCCTATTGATGGTCACCTGTCCAAGCCGTTGCGCAACCTTGACATAGCGAGCAATCACCTCCCTTGTTCTGATTCGTTGCCAATCGTTGCAATCAGTAGTCACCCCCTTCTCCCCGATTCATCATCGGTGCAACACCTCTTTCTTCTCTTTACTGTGCCCTACTCCCTGAGTGTTGGTGCCGCTCGATCGTCGACCATCAGCCTTGCTCTGGCCTTGAACCAGAGGCTGTGAATACTCCAGTGGGTGTTTTGTGTGCGTTAGCTTGGTTTCAAGCACAACTCTGGCTAGCACTATTCACTGGCAATCCATAGCTCCGACCATCCTGTTCCGATAGTGAACCTCTCCGACCATGAGCTGTTATAAACCACCTTGGATCTGGGTGAATTTTGGATGACGAACTTGATGTAAACCCTAATGTAATTAGTGTATGGAATGAATTAGGGTTTAGCTTAAGGTTAAACCTAATCTAATTACATTAATGAACTAGATTAGGGTTAATGACGTGATTAGAACCCTAACCTAATTAATTGGATGGATTAAGCTAGGGTTAAGCATGGGTTAGACCAAGTTTAATTATGTGATTTAGTTAATTGGACTAATCGATAAACGAGTTCGATTAGGGATACCCAAATTTGGTTTAGGATTTGATTTAACTATTGACTTCATATGTAATTAGCTAAATATATTATGTGATCGCATGACTTTAATTCAGGACGAGCATCGTAATGTGGGATTTATTTGACACGAGCTACATATTAAAAGAGAGTACTTCTTCATTGGCCTCTATAGTTCATTGAACTTAGTGCATAGTTTTTAATTGATGGATTAAGTTGCTTTACTTTAAATCTACTCGTATTTATCCATACTTGATATTTGCATGCTTGATCTTAGAGATGATCTGTTTATTATCTATACAGTCTCTTCTTTGGATATTCTTACTTTGTAGCATACACACATATATGGTGTGTACTATAGGAGTTATCATGCTAATTATGCATATGTTAGTGTGTATACGTGTATATGTGTTGTTATTTATTGTATATGTTGTTAGTAGACACCCATTGGATCTTTTTATACATATAGATATATGTGATTGATGGATTATGTTTTTGGATATACCTATGTTGTATGTGCATGTGTCCGATATATTTTATTGAAAGTATCTGGTTGATTTTACCTATGTTGTTTATGCATACATGTCTGATATATTTTATTGACATTATATGGTTGATTATGCACATGTGTTCGACATGTTCTATTAGAAGTATCAGCTTGATTATACTTATGTTGTAAGTGCGTGCATGTCTGGTGTGTACTATTGGAGGTATCTTGTTGATTAAACTTATGTTGAGTGTACACACATCTGGTGTATACTGTTAAAGGTATCATGTTGATTATACCTATGTTGTGTGTGCATATGTATCTGGTGTGTACTATTAGAGGTATCATGTTGATTATATCTATATTGTGTGTGCACATGTGTTTGATGTGTATTATTGGAGATATCATGTTAATTATATCTATGTTGTATATGTACATGTGTTTGATGTGTATTATTAGAAGTATTAGGTTGATTATACTTATATAGTAAGTACGTGCATGTCTGATGTATACTATTGAAAGTACACACGCCTAATGTATACTATTGAAGGTATCATATTGATTATACCTATGTTGTGTGTGCATACATGTCTGGTGTGTACTATTGGAAGTATCTTATTAATTATATCTATGTTGTGTGTGCATACGTGTTTGATGTGTACTATTGGAGGCATCATGTTGATTAAGCCTATGTTGTGTGTACACAAGTGTCTGGTGTGTACTATAAGTGTTGTTACTTGCTGTATATGTTGTCTGGTAGATACTTGTTAGATCTTTTCATACACAGATATATGTGATTGATAAATCATGCTTCTGGATATATCTATCATGCTAGGAATGATTATGTACCATTGCATAAAGTTCATATATTAATGTCGAATTAGTTGATTACTATGTAAGTAGCACAACACAATATGTAAATCTTGTCAATTAAGTATCCTACGAGTGGTTGACGATATATTCCCACTACGACGTTAAGAGAGTTGACAGTGATTATGATATGTATATCCTGTCAATTAAGTCTTCTACGAGTGATTGATGATATATCCCCATTACGATATTAAGATAGTTGTCAATGATTGTGATATGTTTGTTATATTAGTATCCTTGGGTTGTTATACCCACTACTAGAATAATGCTCTTTAAGGATACACATAAATGCTCTTATAGTATACTTTTAATGATACTAAAGCTATGATGACATCACTGAAAAATGTATTGAAATATGATGTTAGGTTAGACCCTCTGATATTCCTGGCATTTGTATAATGTCATTATAAAGTATCTATGCTAACTTCAAAAATGTCTTAATTTTAAAGATACACTGACAATCTAAAATGTCAGGATAAAATATTTTAAGGACATTGCCTTATTATTATCGTAATAAGAATAAATTTAAATGTCACGTAAACTAATTTATATTGACAATTATAAGTGTCTTATAATTTTATATAAGGATAATAAAACTTGCTAATAATGATAATTTATAAAGACATTAAATTTTATAACTAATATTTATTCAGACTATATAATTTTAATTCACCCACCACACCACATAGAATAGAAAAAATCTACACATCATCACAATTCACCCATTATATAGAATAGAAAAAAATTTACATTCAAAATATTCAATTCACCTATTATATAGAATAGAAAAAATTTACATCCAAAGTATTCAATTCATTCACCACATCATCATAATTCATCACATCATTAGCATGAATATAGAGTTTACAATCTAAGCCTTGGATAAAGAAGCCATAAGAACCAAAATCATCCTCTGATCCAGTCTGAGACCTGCAGAGATGACGTGTTGGACACGGTGGATAAGTGATTGATCGTCAAAAGACCTTTTCTCCAAAAAGAAGCTTTTCCTTTGATCTTGCGCACCAGGAGACGATCCAACAAAACGTCAATGCTTAAAAATCAGGGGGGGGGGGGGGGGAGACCATAGCAAAGGACCTCCAATTCTCAGATTCAGGCGAAGTTTCCCACAGACAGTGTCAAATTTGATCATGTTTGAGACCTGAGGAGATGACGCACTGGGCACAGTGGATGAGTGATTGACCGTCATAAGACCTTTCTCTCCAAAAAGAAGCTTCTCCTTTGATCCTGCGCACCAGGAGACGATCCAACAAAACGTTAGTGCCTAGAAATCAAGGGGAGTCCTTGGTGAAGGCCCTCCAATGCTCAAGTCAATCACAATCCGAATGAATAGAAGAATCATTAGAACATATTCACGAGAGTAGAGTTGCAGATATCAGTGAGCGTACCTTCATCACGGAGAGAACTCCCCTTTTATATATCACCTTACGTAACCTCCGTAATCATGAGGTAACAAAATGTGTCAGAGTTTGTTAGACAGTTCATCATAATCATCCGAGGAATCTTTATTTTACCCACATGTATATCCCTTTTATCGTTTATAGCTTCTGTTATTACTGAGGTTGCTGAAGGAATATGCTGTCATTATTGGTCTATCGATGGGAGACATGATGTCCCTAAAGAAGTTTTCATAAGAATATTTTCTGACACAAAGTTGTTATTATGACAAGTTGTCTGGATATTGTCTACTGAACATGATTCAGCCGGTCCATAAGCCGGCAGTCTTGTTGAGATGATGTTGTCAACTGAATATAATCCGGTCGGTTCTTAAACTGGCCGCCCTGTTGAGATGATGCTATTGGCTGAATATAATCCGACTGGTCCTTAAACCAGTCACCCTGTTAGGATGATTCTATTGGCTAAATATAATCTGACTAGTCCTTAAGTCAGTCACCCTGTTAGGATGATGCTATTGGCTAAATATAATTCGACCATTCTTTAAGATGGTCGCTTTTATTGAGTTGTCCAATTGTATTTTGTATATTCCACTGCTATGCATCATATTAAGCCACTCAACCATGTTTTGTGCAGCATTAAGATACTTGCTTGAGAATGGTAGAGTATATCATACTCCCAGGAAATCCCTTTAATAATAATATATATTGTGTTGGAATTCCGTTCAGGTGATAATAATATAAGTATAAGTGTCGTATGTCCGGTCGTCCCTTTACCTGACCGAGCTTATGGTAAGTTACCTGGAGAAGGTCCGCTTCGCTCTAAGAGTCTTGATCAACATACTAGGCTGGGCTGTATTTGTCCTGTCCTAGTTTTTGTATGGCCAGGACATATAAGTCTATCTAACTTTATAATCGGATGAGTTTACCTATCTTCTGTCCACCAGTAGTTGGTCTGTTGTGGAATGAGTCAATCATTTCGGTTGACCTTTAAGGTCGGTTGACCTTTAAGGTCGGCTGACCTCGCTCATGATCGCCTTAAAATCTGGCTGGCCCTGAGACACCAGACTCCTCGGTTCGCTCGACTTAAGGGTTGATCATCCTTTCCCGACCGGATTATAACTTGGTCTGGTGGAATCTAAGAAGCTTAGCACTGAGCGACTAATCTATACTAGATGAGGGGATATTACTCTTTTTCGAGTGTGACCACCCCATCATTTTAACTCTTGCTACCACGTCACCTTCCGAGTCCACTCTTTTTCAAAGCCATAAGAACAAAAATCATTGTCCTCAATTGCCAAAGTTATGATGTTTGCAAGAGCCTTGCCCAAAGGAGGAATTTCTTGGGTAGCAAAATCAGACCGGTTAACATCAGCATTTCATCAAAGAGTTTATCTTTGAAAGTATGCAAGAACTTATCCATACTTTGGTCACTTTACTAAAATCAATAAAATAGTATAAATGTTCCAAATATGCTAGATATTAAGTTAAACAAAGTAAAAGAAACATATTGTAGGAATTATCTAATTCTCCTTCCTAGATTGAGAATGTACAAATAAATCCTCTAAAATAAACTTGCTTAGGGAAGACTGAAGCCTACATTTACTCAAAAGTATATAAACAACACACCTACTTGAAAAATGTCTGACATACTGAGTTCCTATAAAGGATCAACTTCCGCATGAGCAAAATTTTCTACAAAATCTAGTAGGATAAAGTGTCCTACTTTACTGATAGTGATGAATTAAACACAATTCAATATAATATTTTTAAAATCAAGCAATAGGTAAGTCCAAACATCAAAAACATAAATAAAAAAGTTATTATGTATAAAGCAATGCATGAAATGATTTGCAAGTAGTTGCCTTACTAGTAAGATAGAGAAATATCCACATAGTATTTGTTATCATATATTTAATTAATCTTTTCATAACAAGATTTGCATTATTGATATCTCTAGTTCTAAAATTTTTTCTTCCACCCTTTTACATCTGTTGTAGAAACAAGTAATCCCATTGACAGAGCAGTAACTATAACCATCTCATCATGATGACTAGAGTTAGAATAGTCAGCAAAGATAAATAAACACAATAAAACTAGTCATTGTGTTTAGTGTACCCACTGCTAATAAATAAAAGTTTTTTTGTATATCTACAAGTCGAAGGAAAATATGTCAACAAAATAACTATGAATCGATGATTCTGATATCACTATAAATATAAGATTCAATGTTAAAAAAATGTTGCAACCAATTTAGAATACAAAACTAATAAAACATTGCATACCAGTTGAGCAAATCTTTGTAAGAGAATTCCATAACATTTTGTGATACATTTCACATTTCTGGTTGATAGCTCAACATAAGAGAAAAAATGTCTTCAAGTGGAAATTGGTTGATGTACTATGCAATTTGATGCACTACACAAAGTTCCAGAGGTCAACTAACAAAGTGTGCAAGAGTAATTTCACTCTACCAAGAGAACAAGCAGTAAGAGTAATAATCCTGACCTTAGATTATTTATGAAAGTTTTACAGTAGAGTGGTGCCTTTTTCATCCAAAACATTAAATTCATCCACCATATCATCATAATTTATTACATCATTCATAATTTTTTTATTAACTACTTGTACAAACACATTCGTGCTTCTTTTATGCTAAACAAATTACTTCTTCTCTATTTGTCCTTTCCAATTTTTCACTACCCAAGTCTAGTAATGTTGCTACTATCAATTTATCAAATCTGATAATTGAAAACAGATTCTACAAAGATTTCCTACTAAACACTTAGTCTAATATTGACTTTACATGAACTAATGTCCATACAGTGACATCTTTTATATGGTTAGTTGGTTATACAGAGATCTATCAAAATCCAGTGGACCTTTAACCTTCTTGCACATATAAGATTATGGTTAATGATTACAAGACATTTCACACAACATACTAGCAGAGAAGAAAATTAATGTTTGCAACTACTTCCTTCTAAAGCCATTAAAACACATAAAAAATGGTGATATATGAGTGAGCTATCATTTAATAAATATGTGTTGTAAATCACATAAAAGGAGATTTTAAAGGTTTATAAACATAGAAATAGTTAGACCATGCAAGTGAACAAAGTTCAATCTATCTCCTGTTAGTTTGACATGGAAAATATGCATGCCACTCAGAAGAATAGATGTTATGGTTGTTCACTCAACTTATGTTTACTATGTCCTCTTTGGCTACTTATCTTTAGAGAAGCATTATCCTACTCATCAATAACCACCATTTTGTTTTTTCTATGAAAGTCAGAAACCACCATTGGTGCATGTTAATGATGAGAAACGAAGCCAATTTCAATGCATTTACTAAGTTTTGATAACCAAATTCCAAAAGATGACATTAGGTACCAACTTTTGATTTATTTATTTTTATTTAAAGTAAATATCTGACATAAAGGTCACAATTCCGAAGGTACTTTTATAACATTTAGTAGAAATGCAGGTATAACAAGAGCAAAGTCAAGAAAGATACCAAGATTTTAGAATTTACAATCTCCTCTTCTCTACTTGAACTCTTCTTTTTATTTGTGGCAAACACATCATCTAAATTACAAACATCACAAGCATCATGTATAATTACCAACAACAAACACAACTAAGTAACTTCTCTACTATATTCACAGTCAACAAAATCAACTAATTTATGATTAAAATCCCTATAGTTATTCAACCAATGCAGATCAAATTAATTAGGGGAAAAAAGAAAAGGGCGAAAATTTCAAAAGAAGGTAGCAATGTTGTTGCCTCGCAACGTGCCACTTCCCAATAAGGCATCAACCCCCTAGTATACGACCATTTGTGAACCGACTGCCTGGCGAGGCATCGACCCCCTCGCAGGCGTCTGTTCATGAACCATCTGTTAGCAGACCACTAGCTTAGCGAGGCTGGGGCCCCCTTGAGTGCGGCCACAGGCGAAGCGGTTGTTCATCACCTGGTGAGGCAGCGCGCGATGCTACGAAGAGGGAAGATATAAGAAATAAGTTACCTTTGAGCTCCTCTTGCTTGTTGTGAAGAGGAAAGAACCTAAATGCACTAAAGGAAAGAAGGGGGTGGAAGAGGGAAGAAAATGGGCTGCACTACAAGGAGAAAAGGAAAGGATCGGGTGGGTGGGTGGGAAGACAAAGTTTCGGTTTGGAGAAGGTCTAATATGTTTATAATATTATGACACTTATAAAATATGTCATCAAAACATCTAATATGATATTTTTTCTAAACATATTATCAGTTCTAATAAGTGTCATTATAAAATATTTATAATGATACTTTTTAAAAGGTGTTGATGAGGTAATGATGAAGGGCCCCACCCCGCTGCCACAGTGGAGGTCAAAGTCAAGATAGTTAACGGGTGGACGATATCGTCCGGTCAGGAGAATCATGCTCCGACCATGGATTAAGAACTGACCCACCATCTTCGACATGAGGAGCAATCGAACAACCAACGCTCAAGGGAGATGGTGCGCAGAAGCCGAGCCGAGCGGCTACCCCGCTCAACAAGATAGCAAGCATAACGTCGACAGAGTTTGACTTCGGCCGAGTGGCCACCCTGCTCGGCCCAGCAGCAGATGCGACATCAGCCGAGCATGCGAACAGCAGACTTTGGCAGAGCGGCTATCCCGCTCGACCCAGCAACAAAGCATGTGGACAGTGGACTTCCGGCCGAACGGGAATCCCACTCGGCCCAGCAACAGACAACGCGCGGACGACGGAATTCTGGCCGAGCGGCTATTCCACTCTGCCAAGCAACATACACAACAGGATATCTTTTGACATCCTTTTGGGAGCTAGTGCCGCTGACAAATGGCATGGTTAGACAAAGGATTGTACGACGGAAGCTTCCACTGTCACCAGGATATGTTGGACCCCGTGGTAGTTTTGATGTGATCAACCAAGTTGGTTAGGTTCTGCTGTGTTTGATCCCTGTGTCTGAGTGTGCAGGAGCTTAGGAACACAGGAAGTCGAGCGGAAGACGCAGCTAGCGAGAAAGACGACACGGGAAGAGAGCCGACGGGCTCGGTGCGTCCGAAGGACGAGAGAGCTGCGGAAGAGTACTCCAGTGGGCGTGAAGAGCGTGCGCGGCGTTCGAGGATGTGAAGCCGGGACAGAAGGCTGCTCGAGTAAAAGGCCGGGAATTGGGTTCGAGTGAGCCCTATTCCGATTGGCCGCAATCACCCAAAAGAACGGAGCGTCGGAAGCTGGAAAAACCAAGCTGGAAACTGTGCCGCCAGCTTGGAGGCGCCTCCAGCAGGCTTGGAGGCGCTTTCAACAGGTCAAATTTGACCGTTTATGTTGCGGATAAAGTTTTATCCGCTGATCGAGCTAGACGCCTTGAACCTTGTTGGAGGCGCCTTGGACCCTCGGGATAGACTTTCCAGGAGCTATATAAAGGCCCCTGGAGCTAGGAATTCAACAACAACTCAAGCAATCAATCTGTAAGCAATTCCTAGCAGTAGTTCTGAGCAATTAGAGTGTAAAAGGCTTCTCCGCCTTCAGAGAAGGAGAATTTTTTTAGTGCGCTTTTCATTGTCCTGGATTAACAACCATCTTGGTTGTAACCAGGTTAAACTTCTGTTTCTGCTTTTATTTTCTGTCTTTATTATTTTACTACTGCATTTATTCTGAGTTGAAATCCGAGGAGGGTAGTTTCATTTTTGTTTTCAGCAATTCACCACCCTCTTGCCGGTCTCCGCTGTACCAACAAGTGGTATTAGAGCCTGATCGTCTCAGAAGGACTAACCGCCAACTGAAGCACTACGATCAAGACGATGGCCGGAGCGAACATCCATCCCCCGAAGTTCGACGGAGACTTCGCCACATGGAAGCGCAAAATGGAGGTATTTTTTAAAACCGAATTTGACATTCTTTTAATAATGAAATATGGCTATGCAGTTCCGAAAGATAAGGAGGAAAATACCTGGACGAAAAAGGAGCAAGCAGATTTCGTCGCCAACAGAAAGGCTGAGTTCCACCTACTCAGCGTTCTACCACCGCAGGAGGTAAATCGGATCGGAAGCTACGACTCAGCGAAAGATCTCTGGGAGAAATTCCTGGAGCTTCATGAAGGTACTTCCGAAGCGAAGCTAGCGAAGCGCGACATCTTCCGGAACCAGTTAACGAACCTCCGGATGAACTAAGGCGAGAAGGTAGCGCAACTCCAAGCGAGAATCAAGGAGCTGATAACGCAACTAACGAACTTTGGAGAAGAGGTAACCAACAGGGATTCTATCCGATATGCGCTCAATGCCTTCCCGAGAACTCCAGACTGGGCCTCCTTAGTAGATGCATACTACATCTCTAAGGACCTCGAGGTAAGTACGTTAGAACAATTATTTTCGACTTTTGAACTTCACGAATCTCGAGTTTCAGAGCCAAATGAAGTAGAGAAGACCAGTCAGAACATAGCTCTAAAGGCAAAAGTAAACGGTTCTGACTCCGAAACCTCAGTCGACGAATCTGAAGCGGCACTACTGGTAAGACGCTTCAATAAGTTTTTCAATTCTAATAAATTTAAATCGCAGAGGCATCATCGAAAGAAGAGGACGGTTCGTTGCTACAACTGCAACGAAGAAGGGCACATCAAGGAGGACTGCCCAAAATTGAAGAGAAAGGAGAAAGAAAAGGAAAAACCAAAATACAAGAAACCAGAACCCTCCAAGCACAAGAATCTGAAGGCTACCTGGTCAGATTCGTCAACCTCTGAGTCGGACATCGAAGAATTCTCAGGGTTAGCGCTATTGGCGAACCATCAACCGGAAGAAGATTCAAGCTTAGAGATGAGCATCGATGAAGGGGGAGGAACATCAGAAGAAGAAAGCAGCAGTGAAGGGGGAGCGTCACCAGATCAGGTAAGTAAGGTACACAATCTAACCCCGTCTCAGTCATTTCGATTTATTAAATCACTTTCTAAAGACTTATTCGAAGTAGAAAAAGAAAATAAAGAATTAAAAATGAAATTAGCAAAGCATGTCCACTTGAAATGTATGATAGTGTAAAATCAGAAAATGATAAATTAAAATTAGAAATTGAAAAACTGGAATCTGCTGCATACTTAAATCAATTTCCAAATTCAAAATTAAGAATTTATGGTAAATTAAATTGGTATATAAGGAAGCATCAAGGTCAACTTAGGAAAATACCAAGAAACTATGTACCCCCTAGATTTCTGAATAATCCTGTAGGAAGGAGCCTCTATTGGGTTTCAAAATCTGTGCTTAATTAATTTTTCAAAAATCAAAAGCTTACAGTGAGACAATTAAACATTGAAATTCTTTATGGAAGCTTTGTCTAAGGAAGTGGTTGTTGCTCCAATAACCAAGAAGGCCTAGTGCCTCGCTACGACCTGGAAGCTAAAATATTGAAAGAAAATGTTTAATTAACTTTCTGAAAAAGCATTAAACAAGAATTAAATAATGCTTTGAAAGTTTATCAAATATTTGACTTATAAAATTCCTTAAAAATTTTTCTTGAAAATTCTAACTTAGAAATTATTTTTTCTTAGAAATTTTTTCCTAGAAAAATCCTAAATAACTTCCTTTAACTTAGAAAATTTTCAGTTTAGACTTAGCAATTTATTTTATAAAAAGTTCCTTCTTGCTTAGAATTTTTTTTACTTAGAATTTTTTTTCTTCAAAGATTTAATCTTACTTGAAAATATTTTACTTAAGACCCTATTTTTGCTGTGATCAAAGGGGGAGAGAGAAGTACAAGTTTAGGGGGAGTTAGAAAAATTTAAATTTTTTTTTATTTTTATGAATGTTTAGGGGGAGTTAGAAAATTTAAAATTTCTTTTTTTTTAAAAAAGTGTTACAATTTTACTAATTGCAAAAATTATGCTTAACTTGTTAGTTTAGTAATTTCTTCTTTAAAATTACTCTGTATGTCTATTTTTACCCTAACTTGAACTTGAGTCAATGCACATCAAAAAGGGGGAGATTGTTGGACCCCGTGGTAGTTTTGATGTGATCAACCAAGTTGGTTAGGTCCTACTGTGTTTGATCCCTGTGTCTGAGTGTACAGGAGCTTAGGAACACAGGAAGTCGAGCGGAAGATGCAGCTAGCGAGAAGGACGACACGGGAAGAGAGCCGACGGGCTCGGTGCGTCTGAAGGACGAGAGAGCTGCGGAATAGTACTCCGGTGGACGTGAAGGACGTGAAGTTTACCGACAACTCGAGTAAGGAATCGGGCTTCCGGTTGTCGGAGTTGTGTTACAGCTTCGTCGGATCGTTTGTTGAGCAGCGCGCAGTAGAAAGATGCGAAGAAGAAGTGTATTTCAGCGCCTGCTTGAGGCTGGCTTCAATAGTCCTGTTGAAGGCGCCTTCAACAGGTCAAATTTGATCGTTTATGCTGCGGATAAAGTTTTATCCGCTGACCGAGCTGGAGGCGCCTTGAACCTTGTTGGAGGCGCCTTGGACCCTCGGGATAGACTTTCCAGGAGCTATATAAAGGCCCCTGGAGCTAGGAATTCAACAACAACTCAAGCAATCAATCTGTAAGCAATTCCTAGCAGTAGTTCTGAGCAATTAGAGTGTAAAAGGCTTCTCCGCCTTCAGAGAAGGAGAATTTTTTTAGTGCGCTTTTCACTGCCCTGGATTAACAACCATCTTGGTTGTAACCAGGTTAAACTTCTGTTTCTGCTTTTTTTTTCTGTCTTTATTTTTTTACTACTGCATTTATTCTGAGTTGAAATCTGAGGAGGGTAGTTTCATTTTTGTTTTCAGTAATTCACCCCCCTCTTGCCGGTGTCCGCTGTACCAACAAGATATGCTCGACCCGTTAATGTACTGTGTCAAGGACACTTTACTGACACGTCTTTTTAGGGAAGACTTTGAGATATGTGCTCGCCTTGGGAAGTGTGCACGTGTACTACAGGAGCTCTATATAAAGGGGGTCCAAGCATCGGCGGAGGTATGCGTTACATGCGATATTACTATTATGCTACAGTTCTTGTTGCTCTGCTCACTGCTTCTTCTTCTTCTTCTTCTTCTTCTTCTTCGCCGGAAACTGACTTGAGCATCAGAGAGCCATCGCCGGGGACCCCTTCCCTGAACTGGCACTGACGCTGCTTGTGTTGTAGGTCGGAGCGAAGTCCACCGGAGGTCAACAGGAGCGCCACATCCTCAGCATCCATCTTATCGACTTTTGGACAAGATCATATTTGGCGCCGTCTATGGGAACGCCACCTGCATCCGAACTGAGAAGATGAAAGACGTTGGGTGACTGACCACCGTGACGTTCACTCAAGAGCACCTGGAGATGCTCGTTCAAGCCCGAGCAGCAAAAATGGTCAAGCAACGGCAATAATAAGTGTTAGCTGATCGGCTAGCGTCGCAGCCTACAACATCGGCGGCTGACAGGCGAGCGAGGCAAAAAGACCAAGCGGAGCAACTCTCCGTATGGGGGCAGAACAGAAGGCTGACCAATACACTGGGGGAAGCACCATCCATACCGATCCCCTTCCATCACGCCTTGTTCCAAACCCCTCGGAGATAGCCTAAGCGCATAAGGAGCGGGGATCATCTTCAGATGATTCTTCCATTCGGGATGCACAGAAAGGCAAAGCACCTCGAAGCAACATGTCTCCTGAACGGATCAACTGACAGTTCTCAGAGGAGATCTTACAAGACCCTCTGTCTTGACACTACACCCCATTGGCGATCGGGACGTACAACGGGTCGACCAACCCAGATGAACATCTGGATCGGTTCGATAATAAGGCCACGCTGCACTAATACATGGATGGAGTGAAGTGTCATGTCTTCCTCACCACTCTTTCCGGATTGGCGCAGCGTTGGTTCAGAAGATTGTCGAACGGCTCGATACAGAGCTTCAAAGACTTCCGAGCCACTTACAAGAATCACCAAGCATATGGTTATCAAATTTATTTGGCAAAACATTATTTGTCGATTCAGAATTCCACGCTGACTCATGTCCGACAACGGAATACAGTTCACCTGTCGGGAGCTTAGAGAATGGTCTGAAGGCTATGACATCCAACAAGCCTTCACCTCGGTGGCCTACCCTCAGGGCAACGGGCAAGCCGAAGTCGCTAATCGAGAGATCCTCAGAGTCTTACGTGCCCAACTCAACAATATGGGAGCCAGTTGGGTCGACGAGCTCCCTAGTGTGCTGTGGGCTCTCCGCACGACTCTGAAGGAGGCGAAGGGAACGCCGAACGGAGACTGATGGAGCCTGACTTGGTGGACGAAGCGCGGGCAAAAGCCGCAGTTCGGCTAATGGCGTACCGACAGTGGATGAAACAGAACTATAATCGGTGAGTGATCCTGAGGTCCTTCCAGGCCGGTGATCTCGTCTGGAAGAAAGTGAAGCCGATCAGCGACGTCACCAAGCTAGAGGCACTATGGGCAGGGTTGTTTAAGGTCGTTCAGAAGCTCCGTTCGGGCACCTACTATCTGGAGGATGAAGAGGGAAGGCAACTCGAGAGGCCATGGAGCACGAACCATTTTCAACCCTACAAGGCTGGATGAGAGGTGCGTGAGTGAATACTTTTTGTATTCTTTGCATGCCTTCCGAATGCAGGGCAATGCATGAATAAAAAGTGAAGACCTCTTTAAACGCATCTTCATGAATGGTCGAGCAGCGACCTTAAACCCGAGATCACCTCAAATCGTCGAGTGATGACGTTAAATGTGGGTCTACCTCAAAATCGTCGAGAGACGACATTAAACGCGAGATCTCCTCAAATCGTCTAGGGATGACGTTAAACACGGGTCTACCTCAAAATCGTCGAGCAACGACGTTAAACGCGGGTCTACCTCAAATTGTCGAGCAACTACGTAAAACTCTTGTCTCCACCGAAGGTCGAGCGGCGACCTTAAATGCGTGCCCCCATCGGCGGTCGAGCAGCGACCTTAAACCCCTGTCTCCATCAGCGGTCGAGCAACGACCTTAAACCCATGTCTCCATCAGCGATCGAGCGACGACCTTAAACCCATGTCTCCGTCAGCGGTCGAGCGACGACCTTAAACCCATGTCTCCATTAGCAATCGAGCGACGACCTTAAACCCGGGTGTACATTGAGTTTACACCAATGGTCGAGCGGCGACCTTAAACCCATGTATCCATTAGCGGTCGAGTGACAACCTTAAACCCCTATCTCCATTAATAGTCGAGCGACGACCTTAAACCCATGTCTCTATAAGCAGTCGAGCGATGACCTTAAACCCATGTCTTCGTCAGCGGTCGAGCGGCGACCTTAAACCCATGTCTCCATCAGCGGTCGAGCGGCGATCTTAAACCTGAGTGTACATTGAGTTTACACCAATGGTCGAGCGGGACCTTAAACCCATGTCTCCATCAGTGGTCGAGTGGCGATCTTAAACCCCTGTCTCTATCAGCGGTCAAGCGGTGACCTTAAACCCCTGTCTCCATCAGCGGTCGAGCTGCGACCTTAAACCCAAGTCTTCGTCAAATCGTCGAGCGGCGACGTTAAACACTTGTCTCCACCAGCGGTCGAGCGGTGACCTTAAAATCGAGTTTATGACCAACCGTCGAGTGCCGATCTTAAACGCGGGTCTACGTCAAATCGTCAAGCAGTGACATTAAACACGGGTCTACATCAACGGTCGAGCGGCGACCTTAAACTCGATTCTTCAGATATTCTTCATCAACGGTCGAGCGGTGACCTAAAACTCGGGTCTTCATCAACAATCGAGTGGTGACTATAAACCATTGAGTCAGAGACTCCCATGTCGATCGGCCGTGTTTGAGCTGTACTTGAGTCGTAGACTCAGCGTGGGGAACTCTCGTGCTAATTGGTTGGGATCAAGTGATCTTCACTGGTCACAGATCAGCTTATCTGAGTATCTATCTCCCCCGTTCGAGGTCGAGTGATTTTCCTTGGTCTCGCACCAGCATACGGGATTCCTTGTCTCCCCCGTTCGGGGTCGAGCATTTTTCGAAAGTTCAGTGAGCGGGCAAGCGTCGATGAATAGCCGACCGTGAACCCGGGCTATGAAGTCTTCAGAATATAGCGACCGTTCAACGCTATTCTTTAAAATACTCCCAGGGTCAAGCGGGAGATCGCGGAATTGTGGACTCCAAATACTAGAGGGGTCGATCAGCTAATAGAATGATTATGAATGAAGCCAAGAGCTTTTGTAAATAATCAAAAGGAGTCGAAAAACATACAAGGAGGTAAAGCTCGTTTGAATGGACGAAGGTGCATTTAAACTTCAAAAATTTTACATTTTACAAGAACGCTCAGACTCACTCAGGAATGCTCGGCCTCACCCAAGATAGTCCAGGGCATCATCAGGCAGAACGACAGTTAGCTTGTCCCGACTTATGACCTTACTGGTCAGATCGGTTGGCAGTTGACCTCCCTCATGGAGCTGATCAATCGTCTCGTCGATCACCAAGTCAAATAGTCGAAGGGCCTGGTCAGTGACTTTGTAGTAAAATGCATCCGAGCGGATGTAGGTATGCTTCTTGACCTCAAACCTACTCGACTCAGCCTCCTGATAGGTCTTCAGGGCCGCTCAGGTGTCACGCCCCAGAGGAGTCTCTGTCCGAAGAAATTTCGGCAACATCTCCACTGTACGGCGGACAATATGAAACTTTCTACATATCACATATACTTCAGCCACAAGCGGCTGGAATGATAACAAAAAATAAAAACAAACACCACGCAGTGTATAGAGATATTCAGCCTCTGGCTGTCACAACCACGCAGTTAATAAAGATAATCAATAACAATAGGACTCTGACTCGAAATCCACCCTACTCCACTATACTCGTAAAGCTCAAATCCAACGAACTCACCTCTTCTGCCGTCCAGGCAGGCATATAGTAGAATAAAAACCAAACCATCCAAAAGACCATCAAACGGTAACAATCCGTACAATATCCATAAATAAAATCCAAAACAAAACTAAAACATAGTCTGATGGAAGAAAAACCAAAATAAAGCAAATAACAACCTAGTAGAGAGCTAGCTCTACGTGCAGATGGGGGGCCAGCGACTGGAACTGCTCCGGACAGCCTCAACCTGAAAATATCAACAATGGAGGCGGGTGAGTCCAACACTCAGCAGGTACAACTATAATAAAACAAATAACAGACAACACTAATCATGCGTACAGTCTCCTGAATATGAGGAGGATAAATGCAACTGAAATGAAATCAGAAGATAACTGTACTGACCGGATCAAAGTATAAAGGTAACAGGTCGTCAGACCGAGTGAGTCATAATCCTGTATGCATGTCAATCAATGCATCCAAACAAATGCAGCATATAAGTGCAGCAATCACAAGCAAATAAAAAATGCAATAAATGCATATGTCAACCCCATACTCTGAAATCAATGCTCCTGTGCAATGACAGAGTAAACGGGATGCTGTCGGAGTACTCCTGTCCTGTGACCCCAAATCATAAATGGGGGAGCTCAATGCTCTCATCTCCCGGTACACGATGACGGGGAGGATATCTCTGCCGGCTACCACGCTGAGTCTCCTGACCAACGGAGCCAAACAGAGTCCACCATCTGCCGGCTACCACGCTGCTACCCTAAATGCCAACGGAGCCAAACAGAGCGGAACTGACTGCCGGCTACCACGCTGAGTCACCTGACCAACGGAGCCAAACAGCAGAACCGCCACACACCAGCCAGATATACAAATCCATGGGTGAGGTGTGCAGTACATGTAACTGGCGATGAGCTCAACCAAAGTAGAGCCGACAATCGCACAGCATGCAATCATGATGCATGATACTGAACATGGCAATCTCATGAATAACATGGCATGATCCATATAAATAGATACAAAGTGTGTACCACAAGAAGACGTATCAAATAGAAGGTACACAAATCGAAGAGGGTATCAAATAAACCCTAGGTCCAGAATATAACAGAGCATGTGGTTAGGTCACTACCTAAGGCATATGTGATCAGGTAGATAATATGCAGTGCAGAATAAATAAACAAACAACATGTACTAATCATGTAGTGACCAACCGAAATAAACAGGTAACACAATTACTGTTATATGTTAAACATATTATCATGCATATCAAAAGACATAAGTCAAAGTACCCGCCTCCAATAAAATGGTCCAAATCCGGACTCCGAGATACTCGTCTCGTATCAAACTCCTGTACCACAAATAGAAATATATTTTTATTTAGCTACAACTCTTCCAAATAGCTAAATAAAATCTCAAATCCTAACTTAGGGCAAACCCTAATCACATTACCCTCATTCTTCTCACACAAATTCATCTACACATGATCATCTAGCTAAAATAATCGAATTACACTATGATCTACAACTAAGACCAAAAACCAAATACCTTACCTTGATTCCTAGCACTGTTGCTGCTGAATGAATTTAAATGTCGTAACAGAAAGTCCACAGCACAGCCTTTCTTGGCTGGAATTCTTCACAAACAGAACAAGATGAGATCCGGCAAGATGATCACAAATCAAACCATGCATAATCTCTACTGACCTCTACAGAAAATGCACACTTCCTAAATTAAATCTCACACAACGAAAGATAGCAGCAAATCAAATTGATCAGGAGATACTGCTCACCTCACTGCTGTCTGGTTGAATCCGGCAGAACAAGTGTGCAAGCAGTTGATGCTGCCAGAAATAGAAACACTGCTGGAATCAAGAGGATTCACTAAACAACCACCAACTGGATTTCAATTCACTGTCCGGATCAAAAAGAGAGATCAAGAAGTCACGATTTCAACCAAACATTCCACCAGAAACCTCTATTCACATGGATCATCACTCACCTCAAAAGATCCCCAACCCCCCTCAATCGAAGCCACTTATGGCTCTGTGAACTGCTCGGGAAGGAGGAACAAAGGAATCGTTCGGCTGTGGAGATCCCAGGGCACTGCGTAGAGAAGGCCGTCGCTAAGGATGAGGAGGAAGATGAAAAGAGGCTTCGATCGGTGGCAGTGTTGCTCGACTAGGGCAGAGGAATCCTTGCGTTACTCCCTGCTCACCGGTGGCGATGCAGGCGCAGAGGAAGAAGAAGAAAATCGGGCAGAGGCTAGGGCTTCGATGTAGGCGAGACAGACTCGGCGGCGGTGGCTTCTGTGGACGGCGTCGGCAGAGGAGAGGGGGAAACCGCCGGTGCCGGCGGTTAGGGCAAAAAGGAAACTCGGCGCGAGGAGTGGGCTCGGGTGCGCGAGGGAGAAGAACAGAAACGGATTTTCGGCGACAATGTAAATAAAAAGGAATAAGAAATAAAAAGGAAAAAAATTTATAAATATAATCTTCTCCTCTCTTAAATAGGGTAGCCTAAACAGGCTTTTTTTTCCGGGCCCCGTTCTGATCCCCGTTAACTCGTCCATACGAGCTCCGAAAAATTTCCGAAAAATGTCCAAAAATTCCGGAAAATTTCCTTATTCATAATCGCCTATTTTCGGTATTTTACATTCTCCCCCACTAATAAAAATTTGGTCCCCAAATTTCGTTATCTACCATCAGCAAGTACTAACAACAGATATAGAGTATAATTGTTGAACGGTAAACTAAATCACATACCTCATGTGAAAAGGTGGGGATATCGAGCTCGGATCGTATCTTCGAGCTCCCAAGTAGCCTCCTCGTCTGAATGATGCTGTCATCCGACTTTAACCAGCCGGATAGTCTTGTTCCGCAACTGACGCTCCTTCCGGTCGAGAATCCGTACCGGAACCTCCTCATAAGTAATGTCAGGCTGAAAGGAGAACTGAGATTATCTATCAACACATATATCAGATCGGGTACGTATCTCCTCAGCGTAGATATGTGGAATACGACGTGAACGCCTGCCAAAGACGGCAATAGTGCCACCCGATAAGCTACTGCTCCAATCCTTTCCGAGATCTGGAAAGGTCCAATGTATCGCGGAGCTAGCTTACCCCTGAGGCCAATCTCTTCACCTCTTTCGTGGGTGAAACTCGCAGAAATACCTGGTCGCAAATGAAGAACTCTAAGGGTCTCCGACTCCGGTCAGCATAACACTTCTAGCAGTCTTATGCCTCTGACATCCTCCGTCTGATAGTAAGGACCACTCTGCCTCGCTGAGCTCTATGAGGTCCCAACAACTGGGCATCTCGGATTCTCATCCTGATCTACGACTGAGCACTTATGGTAACAAGACTACCCTGCTCGGTCTGTCCCTGCTCCTCAAGGTCTAACACAGAGAAACCCTGAATCAAGTCTATAACCACCACTCGGTAGCAAGTTAAAGTCCCTCTGGACTTCTGGCTAAGTGCATCGGCAACCACATTAGCTTTTCCCGGGTGATAACTAATGGTACACCCATAATCCTTCAGGAACTCCATCCATCTCCTCCGTCGAAGATTAAGTTCCTTCCAAGTAAAACAGACATTTGAGATTCGATGATCAGTGAGAATCTCAATGTAATATCATACAGGTAATGCCGCCAAATCTTCAGGGCAAAAATAATAGCGGCCAACTCCAGATCATGAACTGAGTATTTTCTTCTCAGGCTCCCTCAACTATCGAGAAGCATATAAGAATACTCAACCGTGCTACCTCAGAACAGCACCCATACCCTGTAGAGACGCGTCGGTGTAGTGGTCAAATTCGTCCTCTTCCGAAGGTAAAAACCAAAAATCGAAGCCGACACTAATCTCCGCTTCAGCTCCTAGAAGCTGATCTTGCAATCCTCAGTCCAAGTAAACTTCACACCTTTCATGGTCACGCGTGAAAGTAGCATAGCTATGCGGAAGAAACCCTCAACGAAAGGTCTGTAATATCCTGCGAGTCACAAAAGACTGCGGATCTCCTATACTGATTTCGGCTGCTCCCAACGGTAACAACCTCTATCTCCTGTGGAACCACGGTACACTCCTACTAGTGACCGTGTGTCCCAAACATCATAACAAAAGACAATCCAAACCAGCACTACTGATAATCACATATAGATGTTCTCGTCGAATCATCTCTAGATCTATGCAAAGGTAGTGTACGTGACTCACCTCGGATCCGTAATAGATCACAACATCGTCCACAAAGATAATGGACACCTATCCAAACATCCTCGACATACTAGGATCATCGAGTCCCTGAAAACATCTAAGGCACTGTAAGCCTATATGGCAAAAATCAATACACATAATGTCCGTATCACAGACATTCCTATCCATAAGATCTCCAATAATAAATCGAAAAATCTGATCATCAATAACATAAATCACCAAAGAATAAATCCTCCAGGGTGAGAGCAACGCTCCATCACAGGAAACACCACATATGTGGGAGCAACGCTCTACCACAAGAAATCCTCAATATGTGGAAGCAACATTCCACTACAAGTAATCTGAAATATGTATCTGTAATAAATATAGGAGCAATGCTCCACTACCAGCAATCCGTGATATGTGGGAGCAACGCTCCACCACAAAATAATACATAAGTACCCCAAGGCACCTAACTATCCAGCTAGAGGCTGTACAAGATCTCTCTACCACAATTCACTGTGGTTAGCCTAGGCTATAACAACCTAGTAACTAATCAAATCCATCATCAACTCTATCAGCATCCTAGTGGGTCATCCACTGATAGGAAAATTAATTGATGGGTTAATCCAACAAATGACATAATGCAGTCACTCCACATTCTGCATTCAGTATAAGTAGAATCATCATACAGCTACCAATGTATACACCTAGCACACATGCTCACACAACATATGTATGATCAACAAAATCCTCCAATTATTATACACCAAACATACTCACAACTCAGGTATATTCAGTATGATACCTCCAACAATACATACCGAACACGTGTGCAAAATCAATGTAGGTAAAATCAACAATACACCTCAAACCACCCTCACATGACATATCTTCACCTATGCCAAGAGTATAACCAACATATACTTCCAATAAAGCATACTAAACTCAGGTGCACTCACATATCAAACATAATCCAAAAAGATACCTCAGATACCACATCAAACACATATGTACATATCACAACTTAGATTAAATCGACAAAATGCCTCCATCAAAACACCACCGATGTACTTATATTACATCTCGGATTTAATCAACAAGCTATCTTCAATAATACCTCCGGATACATACTCCGAACTACATATCTATAATCCACAAGGAGCCTTCAAACCATATCAGAACATGGATACATATACTACTTACAAATGGACAGTCTACCACAGGACTCCTACAACACATAACAATCATCATATACGTGCAATATAGACATGCAAAATCAGCATACCAGCTCAATCAAAGAGACCAACCTTATGCTACCAACACTCATGGGTTACGGATATATCTAAACAAAATTCATGCATATGTATCAAGAATGAATACATCAATCAAAAGCAACCCAAAATAAAACAGTCTAATCATCCAGTAACAACCCTGCTCTAGGTTCAAAGGAACTGGTATCGGACAAGAAAGATATACACACCGTGGTATAACATTGCCAGTCAATGTCATACACTACCAAGACTATATCCAATGGAAAAAAAATTTTATCCTCATAAATCCAAAATGTACTCTCCCAGTAAACACTAATAACAATTGTATCCCATAAGTGTTAAGCAATTAGCTCTACACTTCCTTACATCAGCGGGGTCACATCCCAAACACCCTCTAAATTAACCCACCAGGTATATACAATCCACGGTCAAAATCTTCATAGAATAGGATACATCGATCCTTTATAACTTATCCAAGCCGATAATGATATATGGCTAAATCAGTCATTTTCACATCAGTACAAAACATGTACTCAAATGTGCTCTAGATACATAACTAAGCACAAATAACCTAAAGGTTCGAACCTCTAAAAATAGATCATGGCAATCCTCTACTGATCAACCATCAAAACTAAATCATTCATCTACTAACTAATCAAGAATACCTTAATCCTCCACAAGCAACTAAGGTATATCAAACCACAACTACCCAACTCGACAAACATAAATCAGTCTTCTACTGACCGATTTAACAAGTGTAAATCAATATTTACTGACGAAAATTAACTAAGATAAAATGGTATACAACGTTGTCAAATAACTAAACCAGTTCATGGGTCAATTCAACACTAATACATCATCTCAAACTAGAGAATGTCAATCCACATAATATCATATGAATAAATGTGTACGACCCAAAAGAAAAAGCTAGAATTCAATATCATCAAGACACCCTCATTTTTTTTTTTATCCTCAAAAATATCAGCCCACTAATATCAGATGAATAAGTCTCTACTCTCCATGAGGGTAAGTTAGCATTCAAAACACCAAATCATTATTTATCCACATAGTTCATTATCAGATGAAACAAATATCAATTTTATCATCCTGTTAACTAACCATAATTAACCAGATTTATTAAAATCAAAAATCTCATAGGCACATAAACTCTCTAGCTTCCAATTTATAATCTGATCACCAACTATAAACATCAACCTGTGAACACCATACATGATACTCACTATATCACCATCAATGACAACCCAAATATAAATCATCAAATTAGTTATCCACTAATAGATCATCAAAATAAATATCTAATATTTGATCATCAGACAACCACATAACATTTACTCTCATAAACCATAAGAAATCAACATATCACAATATCTGATCTCACAAAATCCCTCAACCTCAAACCATTCTCAATAATGATCAAACATGGTAACTCCCAATGACCAATTCTCATCGTATCGGGTACCCAAATATCCAAAAGGTATGAGTATAAAAACTCTACTGGCTAAGTCAACAGGAGTCTATAGGTATCATCCACTACCCAGCTAACAATAGCAGAGACTGGTATGTGCCTCCATCTCCTACTAGTAGTAACAGAAGCTAAAACTACTGATGGTATGATGTGAAAAATCACCAGAGACTATAATCCTTGATCTCTATTAAGGTCAATCATGCTCAATGGCTAACCCATCACATGTAATATGGGCTATAGCAATCAGACAGGTACTAAAGATAAAGTGCTAATACATGCCATAACTATCATAAAATAAACATCATACCTATTTGCCGTCTGGAGATGTTCCATCGCTGTCCAGTCCCCAACTTCTGACCTCAAAATTCCGAACGAGAAAATCGCCGGAAATCCATATAAATCCGAAACGGAAATCCAAACCCAATCGTAATGGAAAAATCCATGTCACTCAAACAACTACCCAGTTTGACTCGCAAACTTGGGCTAATCCAAAAATCTAGAATACCCAAAAAAAAAAACAGGTATCCGATAAATCACCAGAACACCAAAAGCAGGTATCATAACCCGCTCTGATACCAAATAAATTGGTATCAGATAAATCTCAAAAATCCAACACACGGAAATCCAACAAGTATCGCCAACTTTGGCGCTCTGATACCAAATAAATTGGTATCAGGTTATCCCAAATGTCCACAATACGAAATCAAAGAATCGTAAAACTTATGCTCTGATACCAAATAAATTGGTATCAGATAAATCAACGAAAATCCAAAACACATAGCAAGTATCGTATACCTGCTCTGATACCACTAAATTGTCACGCCCCAGAGGAGTCTCTGTCCGAAGAAATTTCGGCAGCATCTCCCCTGTACGGCGGACAATATGAAACTTTCTACATATCACATATACTTCAGCCACAAGCGGCTGGAATGATAACAAAAATAAAAACAAACACCACGCAGTTTATAGAGATATTCAGCCTCTGGCTGTCACAACCACGCAGTTAATAAAGATAATCAATAACAATAGGACTCTGACTCGAAATCCACCCTACTCCACTACACTCGTAAAGCTCAAATCCAACGAACTCACCTCTTCTGCCGTCCAGGCAGGCATATAGTAGAATAAAAACCAAACCATCCAAAAGACCATCAAACGGTAACAATCCGTACAATATCCATAAATAAAATCCAAAACAAAACTAAAACATAGTCTGATGGAAGAAAAACCAAAATAAAGCAAATAACAACCTAGTAGAGAGCTAGCTCTACGTGCAGATGGGGGCCAGCGACTGGAACTGCTCCGGACAGCCTCAACCTGAAAAGATATCAACAATGGAGGCGGGGTGAGTCCAACACTCAGCAGGTACAACTGATATGCATAATAAAACAAATAACAGACAACACTAATCATGCGTACAGTCTCCTGAATATGAGGAGGATAAATACAACTGAAATGAAATCAGAAGATAACTGTACTGACCGGATCAAAGTATAAAGGTAACAGGTCGTCAGACCGAGTGAGTCATAATCCTGTATGCATGTCAATCAATGCATCCAAACAAATGCAGCATATAAGTGCAGCAATCACAAGCAAATAAAAATGCAATAAATGCATATGTCAACCCCATACTCTGAAATCAATGCTCCTGTGCAATGACAGAGTAAACGGGATGCTGTCGAGTACTCGTCCCGTGACCCCAAATCATAAATGGGGAGCTCAATGCTCTCATCTCCCAGAGACAATGAGGGGAGGATATCTCTGCCGGCTACCACGAGTCTCACCAACGGAGCCAAACAAAGTCCACCATCCGCCGGCTACCACGCTACCCTAAATGCCAACGGAGCCAAACAGAGCGGAATCGATGCCGGCTACCACGCCGAGTCACCGACCAACGGAGCCAAACAAAGACCCTACACCAGCCAGATATACAAATCCATGGGTGAGGTGTGCAGTAACTGGCGATGAGCTCAACCAAAGTAGAGCCGATAATCGACAAAGATGCAATCATGATGCATGATATTGAACATGGCAATCTCATGAATAACATGACATGATCCATATAAATAGATACAAAGTGTGTACCACAAGAAGACGTATCAAATAGAAGGTACACAAATCAAAGAGGGTATCAAATAAACCCTAGGTCCAGAATATAACAGAGCATGTGGTTAGGTCACTACCTAAGGCATATGTGATCAGGTAGATAATATGCAGTGCATAATAAATAAACAAACGTACTAATCATGTAGTGACCAACCGAAATAAACAGTAACACAATTATTGTTATATGTTAAACATATTATCATGCATATCAAAAGACATAAGTCAAAGTACCCGTCTCCGATAAAATGGTCCAATCCGGGAGATACTCGTCTCGTATCAAACTCCTGTATCACAAATAGAAATATATTTTATTTAGCTACAACTCTTCCAAATAGCTAAATAAAATCTCAAATCCTAACTTAGGGCAAACCCTAATCACATTACCCTCATTCTTCTCACACAAATTCATCTACACATGATCATCTAGCTAAAATAATCGAATTACACTATGATCTACAACTAAGACCAAAAACCAAATACCTTACCTTGATTCCTAGCACTGTTGCTGCTGAATGAATTTAAATGTCGTAACAGAAAGTCCACAGCACAGCCTTTCTTGGCTGGAATTCTTCACAAACAGAACAAGATGAGATCCGGCAAGATGATCACAAATCAAACCATGCATAATCTCTACTGACCTCTACAGAAAATGCACACTTCCTAAATTAAATCTCACACAACGAAAGATAGCAGCAAATCAAATTGATCAGGAGATACTGCTCACCTCACTGCTGTCTGGTTGAATCCGGCAGAACAAGTGTACAAGCAGTCGATGCTGCCAGAAATAGAAACACTGCTGGAATCAAGAGGATTCACTAAACAACCACCAACTGGATTTCAATTCACTGTCCGGATCAAAAAGAGAGATCAAGAAGTCACGATTTCAACCAAACATTCCACCAGAAACCTCTATTCACATGGATCATCACTCACCTCAAAAGATCCCCAACCCCCCTCAATCGAAGCCACTTATGGCTCTGTGAACTGCTCGGGAAGGAGGAACAAAGGAATCGTTCGGCTGTGGAGATCCCAGGGCACTGCGTAGAGAAGGCCGTCGCTAAGGATGAGGAGGAAGATGAAAAGAGGCTTCGATCGGTGGCAGTGTTGCTCGACTAGGGCAGAGGAATCCTTGCGTTACTCCCTGCTCACCGGTGGCGATGCAGGCGCAGAGGAAGAAGAAGAAAATCGGGCAGAGGCTAGGGCTTCGATGTAGGCGAGACAGACTCGGCGGCGGTGCCGGCGGTTAGGGCAAAAAGGAAACTCGGCGCGAGGAGTGGGCTCGGGTGCGCGAGGGAGAAGAACAGAAACGGCGATTAATGAGGGATTTTCGGCGACAATGTAAATAAAAAGGAATAAGAAATAAAAAGGAAAAAAATTTATAAATATAATCTTCTCCTCTCTTAAATAGGGTAGCCTAAACAGGCTTTTTTTTTCCGGGCCCCGTTCTGATCCCCGTTAACTCGTCCATACGAGCTCCGAAAAATTTCCGAAAAATGTCCAAAAATTCCGGAAAATTTCCTTATTCATAATCGCCTATTTTCGGTATTTTACATCAGGAGACCTCCAACACTATATCTTTAGAGACGATTTGGCCGAGCGGCTGTTCCGCTCGGCGATCAGGAAGTCTTCAGCCTCCTTCAGTTTCTGGGCGAGAGCTGAGCCTCTTTATTCTTCTCATCGAGGTCGGCTGGACCGGTTCTTTCGCGTGTTGGCCGACTCGATTTTATTATCAAAAGTGGCGACCTACTTATTCAGCCACTCCAGCATAGTGGCCTACCCAGTGCTCTTGGTCCATTCGGCCTCAAGCAGTTTGTCACTCTTCTTTAGAGCGGCTTGAAGCCTGGCCACCTCGACATCTATCTTTTCCTGAGCGGCGGAGGATTGGTCGCTCAACGCCTTCAACTACTTCACCTCCTCTTCCAAGAAGGAGAGCCTCTGGCACATAGCCAGGCTCTCCACCCAGTACTACAGACAACAAGCAAACATAAGCGCCGATCGGGAGTGAATTATTCAAATGTAATGTGAAACTTACCCTAGTGGATATCTGGGTGTGGTTGTTCGCGAGCGCCCCTGGGGGCATCATTGCCACACGGGCTCGAGCGTCCTCCTAGATCTTCACGAGTGGCCCTTGGATGTGAATTTGGTGCTCAGGGGCTCAAGACTCAGCACTCAACTTGTGATACTCTTCAATCGATAGAAGGAGGATCGCGGTGATATGTCGCTGCCTGCTCGGGGCCGATTGCGTCAAGGTCTCCCAGTCAGATGGGCGAGATGTGGACACTAGTCGGATGCTTGACTTCTTAACCTTCGAGGGCTTTGAAGGTGGTGTCATGAAGGCCACCATAGGTGCGGCGAGGGTTCCCTACGGCAGCTCAGCTAATGAGGGAGTCCAGTCGGATGATGTAGCGACCTTCGTCTCTGGAATAGGGGTCGATGTCTCGACCCACTCAGCAGTCCTCATCCTTGAGGAAGCAAAACGTGATGAAGGCTCTGCGCGGTGCCTTTTTTAGCTGATCAGTGGCTCTCTTGAGGAAGCTGAGCCGAACGCTCCCTCAACGTGGACAGACTTCAACCGCTTGGGAGGCTGTTGTGAACTCTCAGCCGCTCGAGATAGCCCAGGGAGAATTTTTCACAAGTGCAAATGTTCGTCGGGCCGATCGGATCGAGGGAGCATACTTAGGCCTGAGCGACAAGCTTCCTTAGGCAGATCGGCGAGGGTCGATCTTATCCCGATCTGAAACTACACAGTGTCAAAGGTCGATCGGGAGGAAACCTACTCGGATAATTGTCCAGTCAGTCGGACTACAATCTCCTTCGACTAGACTTAGGGGGAGGCTTGTGATGCGGTAATGATGAAGGGCCCCACCCTGCTGCCATGGTGGAGGTCAAAGTCAAGACAGTCAACGGGTGGACGATATCGGTCAGTCGGGAGAATCATGCTCCGACCCACCATCTTCGACATGAGGAGCAATCAAACAACAGACGCTCAAGGGAGATGGCGCGCAGAAGTCGAGCTGAGCGGCTACCTCGCTCGGCCAGACAGCAAGCATAACGTCGACATAGTTCAACTTCGACCGAGCGACCACCTTGCTTAACCTAGCAGCAGATGCGACATCAGCTGAGCATGCGGACAGTGGACTTCGGCTGAGTGATTATCCCGCTCGACCCAACAACAGAGCATGCAGACAGTGGACTTCCGGCCGAGTGGGCATCCCGCTCGGCCCAGCAACAAACAACGCGCAGACGGTAGAATTCTGACCGAGCGACTATTCCATTTGGCCAAGCAATAGATACAATAGGATATCTTTTGACATCCTTTTGGGAGCTAATGTTGCTGGCAGGTGACATGGTCAGACAGGGGATCGTACGACAAAAGCTTCCACTGTCAATTCAGAGATATGCTCGACCCATTAAGGTACTGTGTCAGGGACACTTTACTGACACATCTTTTTAGGGAAAGCTTTGAGATGTGTGCCCACCTTGGGAAGCATACACGCGCGCTACAAGAGCTCTATATAAAGGGGGTCCAACTATCGACGGAGGTATGCGTTACATGCGATATTACTGTTGCGCTATAGTTCTTGTTGCTCCGCTTACTGCTTCTTCTTCTTCTTCTTCACCGAAGACTAACTTGAGTGTCAGAGGGCCATCGTCGGGGACCCCTTCCCTAGCCCGGCACTGACATTGCTTGTGTTACAGATCGGAGCGAAGTCCACCGGAAATCAACAGGAGCGCCATATCCCCAACGTCCATCTCATCAACTTTTGGATAGGATCAGGTGTCATAAAGAAAGTGTCCTAATAGGTCTTTTTTTTTTGTAGTAACCCTGGGCTACCCATGGGGCATCTGTGGTAGAGTGATGTCCTGTAGCTCGTAGCTAGATAGCTATATCCCGTCTGCCCATGGATTATCTATGGTAGAGTGATCTCGTGCAAATAGGGACCCTGACATTTTGGACTGCCCATGGACTATCTATGGTAGAGTGATCTCGTACAGTCCCTAGCTAGATAACTAGATATCTTGATTATTTGTATTACTTTTGGTGGAGCGTTGCTCTCATATATGATTAATTATTTATGGTGGAGCATTGCTCCCATATATGATGGATTGCTTGTGGTGGAGTGTTGCTCCCACATATGTTGTATAACTTATAGTGGAGTGTTACTCCCACATATGATGATATTTATGGTGGAGCTTTACTCCTACACATGACGATCTATTACTATTATTTGTACTAGCATGTGCTCAAGCTTTGTGGTACCCATGTTGATCATTATCTGGCTCTACTCATTGCATTATTTATAGTTGAGTAGGTTGCTTATGTTGTAGATGCATGTTGCATACCATGATTCATACATGTTCATTTATCATGCCTGTATATGCTGTCATATATTGCCTAGGTGCTATGAGCAGATTTGTTGTTGATCCCTAATAATTTATTGATCATTATACTGTGTGTGTTAGACCAGTACTGGTATGTGCATTTATTATGTCATATATGATCATGTTCTTATTTCCCTAACGAGACTGTATACCTTTGATCTTCATATTCATATATGTACCATTTGATCATGCACTATCATTTTCTATTACCCATTGAATTACCCGAACTCACTACCCCTATAAATGTTTTACTTTCCTCAAGTAATAGATCTATGTTTGATGAGTTGCTTGGAGGATCTTAGCTGTCAGTCCTACGTTACGTCTGAGATTAATTTTTCTTGCTATTTTGTGCTGCGCCATTTATACTTTGTATTCGAGCTTAGTTTTGTAATAATTTGCCTTGTTTTGGGGTTTTGAGCCTTATGGTCACTTTTATTTATTTTTGGATTATATTGTTGTGTAAGTCATGCTGACATGCAATTTGTCAATTCAGTTTATTTCCCTGTGTGGTTTGTGTTTGTACCAGCTGTGTGGGCTGAGTAATAGTTTAAACTTCTACTGTGTTTAATTCTAGCCGTGTGAGCTGTAGCTTATTGTGTTGTTTCCAGCCATATGAACTGTAGATATTTTACTTGTATAGCCTTGCGACAATGTATTCATGTTTTATATGTTGTCATAATGGGAGAGATGTTGTCTGCTTGTCTGGCAGAGACTCCTACGGGGTATGATAGATATACATAAAAAAGAGAGAGATTATAAATATCCCAAGTGAGTTTTGTTAATTTAGACTCTACGTTTCATTTGATGCCTTGTGTCTAAGTGTACAGGGATTTAGAAACATAAGAAGTTGAGCGGAAGATGCAGCTTACAAGAAGGATGGCATGGGAAGTGAGTCGATGGGCTCGATGCATCTGAGGGATGAGAAGCTGTGGAAGAGTACACTGGTAGATGAGAAGGGCGTGCATGGCGCTTTCGAGGGACGAGGAGATAGGGAGGAAGTCTGCTCGAAGAGATGGCCGAAGTTGGATTTGGATGAGCTTAACTTTGGATGGTGGGAAAATTACCCAAGCGACCGAAGCAGATGCCGGACAAGTCAACACAAAGTTGACTTGTTCAGGCACCTGGACTAAGTCCAGGCACCCAGACTTGGTCTAGACGCATAGACCAACCTAGTATAGAACATGCACCTCATCGAGACGTTGCTATGGATGACGTTTGGAGTCCACATCAACAACACTCCAAATGCTCGGACTAGTCCAAGCACTCGGGTGAGGGTAAAATTTTATCCTAAAGCCATTAAAGAGCCATTGTGAAGCAGATAAAGTGTACTGTTGGGGCGCCTAGACCTACTCCAGGAACCCGGAGTTGCCACATCAACCAACGGATAAAGTCGACTAGTAAGCTAGCTATAAATAGAATTCTGGTCCTAAGAGTTTTGAATAACACTTTCCGCACTTCATTTTCGATTTTGTGTTTTATATTTACAATTCATTCTTTCAAAAGCTGTACGAGACTTCTCCGCCTCTGACTTTGCTCGAAGAATGAGACTTTGCTAGTGCTTACATTGCCTTGAATTAGCAACTTTCCCGATTACATACCAAGTAAATCTCAATAACCTCGTGTTAATTTATTTGTATTTTCTTTTTTATTTATCAAGTGTTTGTCTAACTCAAGTCAAAAGAACGAGAAGGGCATACTCGTAATTTTAGGGCAATTTATTGATGTGCATAGTTTATATATACTTTTATCCTTGTATTAATACACATCTGCTTGCATTTCTTGATTACATTCTATGTTGTTGCATCCTATTTTATTATCAGAGATCTACCCTTTGTTGTTTTATGATTGATAGGTTACAATTTAGAGAAGAAATGGAGATAAAACACACCTCAGAACAAATTCAAGAAGAAGCCAAGACATGGTCGTGCCCTTTGGCATGGCTGTGTCTCTAATATCCAGAGCCATGTGCCTTCCATAGCCCAAAAGGGTTATGACCATGTGGATCTACACGGCTATACCTCCCATGCTGTAAAGAAGACCAGATATAGTCGTGCCTCAGGCATGACACTTTCTCTCTAGAGGCCGAGGAGAGGCCACTGCAGAAGCTACTAGGGAGGTGGTCGTGTGGATCTGCACAACCGTACCTCCCCTGCAAGGAAGAACAAGGATATGCCTGTGCTCAGAAGCATGACTGTTCCCCCTCTGGTCTTGAACTACAAGACACAGGTCGCGTCACGCTCCATCTTGAGAAGACTCTAGGTCAAGATCCACGCTCCATCTATGTCTCTTTCGACAATCCAAGGCCACTTCCATCATCTCCATCTTCTCCGGACGTAAGGATTGGATCCGAAAATCTGGCATCATACTTGGATAAGCTTTCCTTCTCTCTTCTCTTTTGAATTATTTAGGAAGCTTGTAATCTAAATATCTTTGGGTTCAATTATCCTTGTCATGGAGTAGATCTTCGTATTCTAGGATTTAGGGAGTAATTGTAATGTGAGATTGATATGAACTCTATGAATTTGCTAATTTCCCTTCTAATGGCATGTTTATACCTTGTATCCATTTGATTAAATATGTGTGTGATATGTTTATGCTTAATTTCCATGCTTAGTTGATTGGATGTAAAGACTGTTCACCCTATAGAGGGGATGCTTTTGATTGTATGCCCAGAGACCTCGTGACAGGGGGTAACCAGACTTTTAGGGGCATCACCCTTGAAACGGAGGGTAGTCTTTACATGAAAGGACCTAATTAGGCTTAATGGGTTGTTCCTTATTCTATGCTAATAGGTTTATTGCATAATTTAGAATTGTATGACTTGGGATCCCTAAGTGAGAAAGGGTCATCCTTTAACCGAACATCCTAGGTTATCTTTATTACCTAGATGTATTGGGTAATCAAGGGAGCAACACTTTGACATAACTGTCAGAGGGGGGGGGGGGGGAGAGGGGAGTGTCAGGATTTAGTTAGACTTTCTACGTTGCATAAGGATAGAGGATTTGAGATGAACAATCCATAATGTATTGATCAACATTACAATGAAACAAACCCCTAGAACACTCACCTTGACCAGTTTTTCTCTAAGCTCTCTTTCTCTCTTTTACTTTCTTAACCTTAGTTCGCAAAACTCCAACTAATATTTCGGATATCTAGCTAACCAGCTGTATAAACTCACTAGTGCTCATCAATCCCTATGGGATCGATATTTTATTACTGATGATGTAACCGTGCACTTGCGACTTCGTAACATTCACCCCCTCTTGCCGGCCACACCGGGACCAACACTTTGATCACTTTAGTTAGGCAATCCACTAAATGATAAAATAGTACAAGTATGAGTACCATGTGCAAGTAAAATAAATATACCAACAACAACGTATAGAAGATGAAGCGTAAGTTGTCGGAAGCCTATTGACATCATAGTAGTTGCAGCTTGCATGAGTAGAAAATGAGCGCAATAGAAAAATTAAAAAATAGGAGTTGTATCTGGCTCAGAGCTTGAAGGCTTCTTTTATAGGTCTCGATCCATCAACTGATAAGAGGTTCCGTCGACTGAACTGATCCATCGGCTGATCACTCTATCCGTCAACTGATCCACTGATCCTTCCTTATTTTTTGTAATACGATCCGTTCAATCCTGGATATTTAGGTATTCCATCGATGAAACATAGTCTTTCCATTGATTGAGCATCCTTTTACCCTTTATGCTCTGATTTGAATCTTAATTAATTCTAGAAATATATTGATCCACTAACTAATCACCTTGATCCATCGATGGGATCAAAATTTCCATTTGCGGTTTGGATTGAATCTTACTGATATAGTTTTTCAGGGTTCTGTCGACTGAACACCTTTTTCCGTCGATAAGACGATCCTACAAAAATAGATTATAAAGTTTATCCTACAAAATAAAGTTAGAATATAAACTTGCAAAACATGATTAATATAAATATAATATATATGATGAAGACAGTAAGGACTGTTATGATCTCAACTTAGAAATCTCCTTTGGTCTCTTTAATTGGATTAGTACCTAAGGTTTTCCCCTAATGGGACACGACCTCACTGCACTACCTCTAGTAGCTTACTTCAACTTATCTGCCAAACATCTGGTCTTCTAGATTAATATTTTTAGTTCCTCTTGTGTCAAGGTAACTGTGCTAAGTCTTCTAGCTTCTTCTATTTCTGAGTTTCAGATTCAAGTGAAGATTACCACATATGACGCCAAATATGATCTTGTTTGAAAGCTAGAGAGATGACGGGTTGGGAAGGTGATATACATAGATTATACACATTTTTATGTATGTTTTAACGCATATTCATGTACTTAATTTATACTTTATCTATGAATTTTTACACCTCTTATCATATTTTCAGCATAATTACTTTTCTTTGTTAGAGATCTGTTCTTTGTGTATTTTTCTACTGATAGGGTACGATTTTAGAGCAAAAATGGTGCTCATAAGTGATTTGGAGAACAAACAAAGACAAAGGGGGCTTGGTCGTGTGGAATCCACATGACCGTGCCATTTACTAGAGATGGAGAAGACTAAGGCCATGTGATCCCACACGTTTATGCCATGAAATAGAGAGGAGATAGTTGTGTGGATTCACATGGCCGTGTGAGATTTCCAGAGAGCAAGAAGAGCATGACCATGTGATTCCACATGGTTGTGTGAGATTTCCAGAGGACAAGAAGACTGTGTCCATGTGAATCCACACGACCATGCATGTGAATCCACACGGTCATGCTATCAGACCAGAGGCCAAGCAAAGGCTGGCTGTGTGGATACCACATGGCCATGGCACGGGCCATGCCAGGCCCGTGCCTAGCCCTATTTAAGGGGTTTTCTCCCCTTATCACGAATCTTTAGATTTTGGTCTCGCCTCCATTCCTTGGAGAAGGGTTCTCCCCCTTGGGGGAACCTGAGATTGTCTATCTTTACTGATCCGTTCACCTCCGAAGCAAGGAAAGCATCCAAGAAGATCGACGCTACACCGATAAGTATTCTCTTCTCTCTTCATCCATGTTTTGAGTTGTAGATTGGTTGACTTATTGTCTCTTAGTTGTATCTTCCTTACAATGGAGTAGATCTCCATATCTAGAATGTAGGAAGTAGTTATGATGTGTTGTAGATGTATGAACTATGTATTTAGATATTTTCTTATTCTATGAAGTGTTTATGCCATGTTTTATGTGTGTTGTGTCTTGTATGTATTTGACAAAATGTGTGTGAGGTCAATTCATATAGATATAGGATTTTGTTTACCGTGTAGTGGGGGTACTTTGGTTTGTTTAATCGGATACCCTCAGACTCTGTGACAGAGGGTATCCCCTGCTCTCTAGGATATCATCCTTGAAATGGAGGACAATTTCCTACAAGGAAAACTAATTAGAATTTATAGGGTTCTCCTAAATTAATATTAGGAAGTGATTTGTGTAATCTAGCGATTGTATGACCGGGGGGGCCCTGTGATAGAGGGTATCCCTTTAATAGGACTTTCTATATTACCTCTTCTACTTAATTGCATTAATATACTATTAGGAAGTAAATCTGTTAACTCTAGGATTACATGACCGAGGGGCCCTAGTGACAGGGGTATCCCATTATGAACTTTCTAGAGCTACTTCTTTACTTAATGATGTTAGAACTTGGGTAAATTCTCCGGTACAACCTACGTCAGGGTTTTGCCAGACTTTAGTTAGAATTCCTAAACAAGTGTAATCATGGAGTTAGGTAGATGAACAATACATAGGGACATTAACTAGCATCATAACGAAACTAAAATCCTAAAATCTATCATCCTTCACTCACCTACGCTTATTCTCTCCCTCTCCTCTCTCAATCTCTCTCTCTTCTTCCCTTCTCTCTCTTTCTTGCGCTTGTGAACCACATTATGATTATCTAGATAATTCATCGTGCGAAGTTAACTAGTGTTAATCAATAGTCCCTATGTGATTGATATTTTATTACTTGATGGCACCTATATATTTGTGGGCTCACATCAAATTTTTGGCCTCATAATCAGGAACTGTTTCTAATAACATTAGTTGACTAACATATGAATTACTCTAGATATTTTTCTTTTTCTTTTACTTTTATTTTCTTTCTTATTTTCATTATGCACTTTCTTTCTTGTTTTTAAATTATGTATTTATTTTTTTAAAAAAAATTAAGACAAAAATTGGTTAAGTGCCTTGATATTTTATATCTCCTATATCTATATACTAAGTGATAATTACTCACCGTGTCTTGTGAGTTTAGTGTTATTGTTTTAGGTAAGACCAAAAAATTCTCTTTAGCCATGGATAAGTCCCTTTCTTGGCAACTTAGAGGCTTTAATATAAGGTATAATTTGGATGATGAGCAAATGCTGAACATCTGCATAGTATGTGGCAGCTTAACTCATCTGTTTGCCATATGCCACCTCTTCCAATATGAAGCTAACCCTTCCATAGAACCAATTGACGATATTTGCATGGTTTGTGGTAGGTCATCCCATCCAGCTACTGTATGTCACTTATTTCACAAAGCTATCAACTCTTCTAATGAATTTCAGAATATATTCCAACTTGTACAACAAGATATATATGATTAAGTTCCTAGAGATCAACAAACTCAGAACTTTCAACCCCAACACACTTCTGAGGAGGATGAACAGTTACTATCGTAACAAAATATCCTTAACTCACCTCAACACTTCAATCAAGATTGGATGGATTATTAAAATTTTGATTACAACTATATTCAAAGTGTTGAGCTCTCTTCTCAAGAAAATTAGAGTCCATCAGAATTTCAAGATGATTCACTATTAGATGGACCACAATAGTTGTAACTTTATGAGCTGACTAACTGAGAGGACTCCCAAGACTAAGATATTCTTGCTTCCAGTCAAATGAAGACTAAACTATAAGGATTAGAAGAGCTCTTGGTGAAGGAGGGGATCTTGTTTCTTCGATCCCTACAACAAGTTGATGTGTCAAGTCTAAATTTGGAGCCTCAGTTGAATGATGATTTGAAGGGGATGGAATGTAAAGCTAAAGGTGACTGTGATCATGATTCTGTAGCTCTATAGGATTCCTCTACTGCTTTGCACAGTGATAATGTATTTGATGATACTTCAAACATTGATAGGACCATTGATGTATCTTCAACTAATCTTGCTATTGTTCTTACTACAACTTCTAATAGAACATGCTTGAGTGATGATGGGATTATAGAGAAAGCATATGTTAATATTTTTGTGAAGCCCTTTGAGTGGGAAGTGGTGGAAAGCCGGAGACCCCAAGGCTGGACACTCCCACTTCTGGCTATACTTCACTTTCATCGGAATAAGGCCTCAACATCAACTGTGATCATCGTACTCTTGTCCTAGGTACTTCAAGTGAACCTTCTCCAACAGTCAAGAAGAATCTTTAAGCAGAAGAAGGAGAGAGCAATTCCTCTAGATGTGATTCCCACGATGAAAGATCCCTCTACATTTTGGGCCATCAGCCGGAAAGTCCGAAGGTATTTCACTCTAGCAAGATCACGATTTAAGTGAACCAAATAAGGGGTCGAGTTAATGACCTTAAACAAGCGTTTCTTGGGAAGCAACCCAAGTTCTTTCTTGTCTTCGTTTATGTTTTTAGTTCCTTTTCTTTTTTTCATAATAACTCATACCTTCTACCTAATTTTTCTTGTCTATTTCTTTTTGCAGGATTCTAAGTTATGGAGGAGTGCAATTCACATATAGGGAAGTATGTTCAAAATATGAACATCTCAACCATTTGGAGATCATCACTTGGTAACTTCTCTAACTCTAAAACGTCCTCCAGTTTGTATTTATAGTTTTCATTGGGACAATGAAAAGTTTCAGTTTAGGGGGATGTGTCAGACTGTAGTTTAGTTTTTGCATATTTCTTTTAGTATAATAATTTTTTTTTCTAGTTGTATCACTTATCTTGCCATTGTTATTTGTTTCTCATAGTAAAATGCTAGCACATTTTATCTAGATATTTATGTTGTGTGATTTGATATGTTAGTATGTCTATTGATCTATGTTTTCCTATCCATAGTAGCATGAAGTGAGCATTGTTATTACTAAAAGAATTTGAATGTTGGCCTAGTTTTAGGATCTCTTCACATTATGCTTGATTTTGATGGTTGATATTTTTGAAAATAGTCATGATTCATAGGACTGGACTAGTACTCTTGCTTCTATGGTGACCTCTCAACTGCATTTTGGTTACTGGATAAACTCAGATCATGCAAGCTCATTCAAAAAAATCAATCCCTATATATATATTAGAAACTAGTAATTCACCCCTTTGAGACCGAGTTAAGTTACTGGGAAAATGAATACTATGTTTCTCTTGATATTGAGTATTCCTTTGAACCTTTTGTAGATGGTGCATAACTTTTTTTGTGGGGGATAAACCTTGCATGTGGCAGGTAAGTGTCTATCACCGAAAGTATGAGGAACACAATTAAATGAAAAATTGATGAGCTTTAGTGATTGACACTTGAGAAAGTTAAGCGATTCATCACACTGAGCACGGAGAACTTCAACTTAGGCCACACTCAAATAATTTTTGTATCATACCATCAATGAAACTATATGATAGGTTTATATTGATTCACTAGGGATTATTACATGTCATCTACGCATATAAATCTAGATTACATGTTTTCCTTGAGAACAAGCAAAGGTTTATATCTGGGGGGGGGGGGGGTATGATGTGCGTAGATTATATACACTTTTATTCATGTTTTGACGCATATTCACATACTTAATTTGTACTCAATCTATGTATTTTTACACCTTTTATCATATTTTCAGCATAATTACTTTTTTTTATCAGAGATCTACTCTTTGTGTGTTTTTCTACCAATAGGGTGTGATTTTGGAGCAAAAACGGCGCTCGTAGACCATTTAGAGAACAAACAAAGATAAAGGAGCTTCGCCATGTGGAATCCACATGGTTGTGCCATTTAATGGAGATGGAGATGACTCAGGCCATGTGATCCCACATAAACTTGCCATGAAATAGAGAAGGGGACAACCCTGACCGTGTGGATTCACACGATCGTGTGAGGTCTTTATAAAGCAAGAAGAGCATGGTCATGTGATTCCACACGACCGTATTAGATTTCCAGAGGACAAGAAGACTATGGCCATGTGAATCCACAAGTCGTGCTATTAGACCAAAGGCCAAGCAGAGGCTAGCCATGTGGATGCCACACGACCATGGCACGGGCCATGCTAGGCATGTGCCCAACCCTATTTAAGGGGGGGGGGGGTTTCTCTCCTTTTCATAGATTTTTGGGTTTTGAGCTTGCCCCCATTCCTTGGAGAAGGGTTCTCCCCCTTGGGGGAACTCGAGATCATTCATCTTGGCTGATTCGTCCACCTCTGGATCAAGGAAAGCGTTCAAGAAGGCCTACGTTACACTGATAAACATTCTCTTCTCTCTTCATCCATATTTTGAGTTGTAGATTGGTTTACTTATTGTCTCTTGGTTGTATCTTCCTTACAATGGAGTAGATCTCCAGATTTAGGATGTAGGAAGTAGTTATGATGTGTTGTAGATGTATGAACTATATATTTGGATATTTTTTTTATTCTATGAAGTGTTTATGCCATTTTATACATGTGTTGTGCCTTGTATGTGTTTGACAAAATGTGCATGAGGTCAATTCATGTAGAAGTAGGATTTTGTTCACTATGTAGAGGGGATACTTTGGTTTGTTTAACCGGGGACCCTATGATAGAGGGTATCCCCTAATCTCTAGAGTATCATCCTTAAAACGGAGGATAATTCCCTACAAGGGAAACTAATTAGAGTTTAGAAGGTTCTCCCAAATTAATGTTAGGAAGTGATTTGTGTAATCTAGTGATTTTATGACCGAGAGGGGGGCCTGTGACAGAGGGTATACCTTTAACTGGACTTTCTAGGTTATCTCTTCTACTTAATTGTATTAATTTATCGTTAGGAAATAAATTGGTTAACTCTAGGATTGTATGACTGAGGGACCCTAGTAACAGGGGTATTCCGTTACTAGACTTTCTAGAGCTAATTCTTTACTTAATGACATTAGAACTTGGGTAAACTCTCTGGTACAACCTACGTGGGGGTTTTGCCAGACTTTAGTTAGAATTTCTACACAAGTATAAGTATGAAATTAGGTAGATGAATAATGCATAGGGACATTAACTAGTATCATAACAAAACCAAAAATCCTAGAATATATCATTCTTCACTCACCTATACTTACTCTCTCCCTCTCTTCCCTCTCTTCTCTCAATCTCTCTCTCTCTCTCTCTTCTTCCCTTCTCTCTCTTTCTTGCACTTGTGAACCACATTCCAATTGTTTAGATAATTTACCATGCAAAGTTAATTAAGCTTCAAGGAAGATTCTATTGAATGCTCATATAATAATAGAAGAATATTCTCTAACAAGTAGTTGTTATTCTCTGACAGGCTATTGATATTCTCTGACAATATGGTTCCTCGAAGATATCCCTACCAGATATTTACCCGATTGAGTGTATATATAAGAGAAGGGTGCTGAGTATGGTAGGATGCTCGGCCCTTAAAACCGCTCGGACATATGTTGTGTAATGTTGGAGATTTGATCATGAAGTAAATGGAAAGACAAGTACCCTAGGTTTAGACGATTCTTAAGACCAACTGACCATATGCAGGGATATTTATTTCTGAAGAATAAGGAACTGAGCCCCAAGAGGCCCGGCCGGTACTTTTAGCCAATCGTCCTTGTACTGGGAGGCTTGTCCCTAAAGTGATATATGAGCTCTGGAAATACGGTCAGATTTCTTATGAGATTTTCCTTGATGTTTGCTCAACGAAGATAAGAATACTAAGCCTTGTAACTCTAGTCAGTTGTTTATCTGGCCACCCATATACAAGAGGATGGGAGAATGAATAGTGAAGACCTATATGTTTAACTGGTTGCCAGATCAACCCACTATATACTGGGCACCCAGAGTGAGACGTTAGGTCCTCATGTCCCGTTCGAATATTATTCTCGGCAGGCCTTATGGTCGGTTGGGACTCTCTTGAACCTGAACAAATGATGGCTGGCAGGATATATACTGGGTGTATTGCTACGGGCGAGGAGCACTAGGCTCCTTTGGTCTGGCTGACCTATTAGCCGGACATCCTTGTACTGAGAACCTTAGCACTGAGCGAGGATCTAAGACCTGTTGGAAGTGACCCTCTAACTGCCACCTCCCCTTGACTTGGACCACCATCTCTCCTTGACTTTGACTATCACATCATACCTGGGTCCATTCATAATAGCTCGTATCACTAGCCTCTCCATTAAGCTTAGTTGAAGGAGGCTTGGTATCCGACTGACTGGACCCAAGTCTTGTGTCTGCCCGATCATCTCCTTTATTGGTTCGAATGCGTGAATATATCTATGATTTTATCTCTAAACCAGGCTCCCACTCGCCCTTTATTATCACACTTAGTTCTATTTTTTGAAAGAATGCATAATCGATATGTGTTGTGGCGTACTACTGATACGTGGGAAGGTTCTTTTTAACGTAATGATTCGATTGTCCTATCCATCATAAATGCCCATTTATGGTCAAGTGTTGTTGGGTTATACTCGATGCGGGTGTGTGCTAGAACATGTTTCATAAACATGCGAAATGAAAAATAAAATAATAATAATTCCTAATTATTACATCACATACCATACGCATACAAGATACAACATGCCATACATGATCGCATAATTAAAATTTTACGGGAAGTAAATTTATGCTAGTTATACCTTACGAGTGAGCTGTAACGAGAAGGGCATCAACCGTAGCGATGCATTCGAACCTCGTCTCTATTGGTATCCACGCAGATCTCCTCAAGACAACTCTTTGAGTATAAGCCTCTCCTTCGAAAGTTACTAGCCATGAGCGAAGAAGAGGGATCAAGAGGAAGAAGAAGAGAAGCACACAAGGGAGTGTTTTCTCCCTTGTGGTGGTCACGGCAATAAGCGGGAGATCCCTCTTGTTGGTGGCAGGAGAGAGAGGAGAGGGAGAGGAGGATTGAGTTTCCAAAAGCCAATCAACCAAATAATAAAACTTGTTGCTAATTCTCTCCCAATTACATCTACATATAATCCTCTTTAATGAGTTGGATTAAAAAGCCTAAATTCAACCCATTATCCCTTAACAAAAAATTATCCCATTAACCCCTTGGTTTGGTTCATAATTAAACCAAGTTGGTTCATGACTAATTCATGATTAAACTAAATATGGTCCAACTCTACCATAAGAGATGTAGCTTATCCGTGCTTCCATTATGATAAATATTTCAATATTTATCTTATGTGTGGACCAACAAAATATTTATCTCTGTTGGATTGTGAAAGATCTAGAGGGGGGGGGGGGTGAATAGCAATCGAAAATTTGAAGCGAGTACGTAGCAGAAAAATGAAAATCGCAACGCTAACAAGAACCAGTTTTACTTGGTTCGGAGCCTTCGTTGACTCCTACTCCAATGCCCGGACTCGTTAAGTGCTTTCGTTGGGCAATTATAATAGTTTGCAAATTGATTACAATAGAAAGTATAGGAACTATTAAATCAAAATACCGACAACAATAAAGAAAAAAAATTTGAACCACAAGTTGTTGGAGTAGCTTCGCAGCGTCGCAGGGGTAGAGCGCAACAGAGTAGTTGTAGAAGGAGCTGTTGTGTTTGATGCTCCGTGGATGCCTTCTTTTACAGGCATGCTCCGAGCACTCGGATCCCTTCCGGGCACTCAGACCATGACATAGGTCCTACCAATCAGCGTGCTCCAAATCTACGACGGGATAGATTTTACCTTCCGGGCGACCGGATCCCTTCCGAGCGTCTGGATCCCTTTCGGGCACCTAGATCCCTTCCAGGCACCCGGACCACTATTCTCCAGAAATTCCTTTTCCTGCAAGAAAATGTTAGTCCAAGGAAAAATAAAAGTTAAACTACCCTGCAAAACAAAAGTTAGCAGAATTTATAATCAGACAGAGAAGTAATTAGATTCCGTCTCCTCGAGGCCAGAATCTAGTCACGATCTAAACTTAGATTTTTGAAATGGTTCTAAGTTGGATCGACGCGTAAGTTCCCTAATTGGGAACGCGTCCTCACCAAGTCACTCCCCTCTAGTGACTTACCTTAACTTACATGCTAAACGTCCGGTCAGCCTGTCAACCCATCTAGACATCATGCCAGCTATCAGGACAGCCCGTCGACCTAGCTGGACTTCATGCCAGACATCCGGTCATCCCGTCGACCAGTTTGAACTTCGTGCCAGCTATCAGGTCAGCCTGTCGACCTAGCTGGACTTAGTGCCAAACATCTGGTCAGCCCGTCAACTTGTCTGGGCTTTGTGCCAGCTATCCGGTCGGCCCGCCGACCTAGCTGGGTTTCTCCTGCACACTTCGTCAAAGTGTTAGATTACAACATGTCATGCCCCCAAAGGAGTCCCTACCGAAAAATTTTGGCAGCATCTCCCCTATATCGGGGATAATCTAAGGCAAACATACATACAAAATATATTAGCCACATACTGCTGGAATATACATACAACCACGCAGTTAATAATGCAGGCCACACAGTTGAAACATAGCATAACCACGCAGTTAATAATGCAGTCCGCACAGCTGAAACATAGCATAACCACGCAGTTAATAATGCAACCCACACGGATGAAACATGGCACATCGGAAATCACAAAATAATGAACATGCAACGAACAAAACAACTAACTACTAGTCGGCTCAGCTTGACACAACATCACCAAACCAAATACAAGATACCACAAAACAAAACTCCAAGTCGACATCGAATTATTACAATACAAAGATCACAAAACCAAGACACAAATAGCAAAGGAAACCAAAACCAGAAGATCATCCTCAAATGTGACATGGCATTGGCGAACAGGACCTCCAAGCAACTCCATAAATCCTTTACCTGCTACCTGACGAAATAAACCAGTTTATGGGATAGTGAATACTAAGACTCAGCGGGTAATAGACAGATAGTGCATGAACATAATAAAGAACTAGAGATACAAAGGTATACAGTCTCGTAGGGAAAATAGCAAATACTGGGATATCATATTAAGTGTCCATACCTGAAACCATATCCTAGGCTAGTAATAGACAGTCAGATGTAGCAAAGACTTGCTACGGTACTACTCATAACTACATGGGTAACATGTGAGGTATATACATATTACCAATAAGTAAATCAGTGTCTAAACTCATACCTCAGGTATATATCTCAACCTATGTGAGCATATCAGAATAAGTAAGCAACAATAGCATAAATAAGCAATAGCAGCATAAGTAAGTAACAACATTAACAGGTATAATAATAACAGCGCATGCACGGATGGTCACTCCCGCCCACCCCCTGTTCCATAACCCCTATATGGTCGAGAGGCCGGGACAATGACAGACTGTACACCACTCTAGCTACCAGTACTCTCGAGTGGCTGAGGGCACAGTTGCATAGTAGCTAACTATCTACATCTACGGTGGGGGTCCCTGCTGCTCGCAACTCCAGCTATCACTACCCATAAGTGAGCGAGTGGGAGCATGTCAGGACAAGCGACACGCTCCAGCTACCACTACCCATGAGTGGCTGAGTGTGCAGCTCTGGCCAACGACCCTCTCAACCACAAGGGAGATATGGTCGCTGGCATGCATGCAATGACATGATGCAAAAAATGTAGCAGTCATCATATATATAAACAGAAATAGGTATGCTACATGAATCCAACATGCTCAATAAGAAACATGAATAAACACTACAAGAAAAACCCTCATAGACATCGGTGGAACAACAACGATTTTAAACAAAAACCGATGTCTTTGAGTATTTTACACCGATTTTTCCAAAAACCGGTGTCTATGAGCACAGATTTTCACTCATAGACATCGGTTTTTAGGCGATGTTTATGAGCACTTTTTTTCATTAATAGACACTGATTTTAATAGCGTTTTTAAAACCTGGTGTTAATGAACCAAAATAAAATATTTTAATTTTCCCACCAGCCAAAATTTACAACACTGTGAAGTTCCCTCTAAACCTAAACCTATATTGCGCCCCTTCCTCTGACCATCTCTCTCAGCTCTCTCAGCTTCATCTCCCTCTTCCTCTTCCTAGATTGACGCCCCTTCCTCTCCCGATTAGGATCAACACACGACGCCCTTGCTTCTCCGTCCAACCACACCGCATCTCCTCCAACTCCTCCCTTTGGGTGAGAAGAGGAGCCCTTCTTCGCATTCCAGTAGTTTTTCCTTCATCCATCTCTGATCCAGCATTCACTACGTTCACTGCTAGGATTTGTATGTTAGGCTTCTTAGACGCGCTACATATACAACTTAAAGGCTTTGATGGAGACTCACGCCCTTGCCGCCTCCTCCTCCGTACCACTCCCCTCCGCGCATGGACTTCCCTGCAAACAACGCCACAGAGTGGGTTTCCTCCTATATTCCTTTCGTGACTCATGTCTACCGGTCGGCTGTAGACTTGGATCGTCGGTGGCTTCGTTCCTAGGGCCGCAGCCGAGGTGTGCGATGGAAGGCCGAGCCTAGGGGGAGGGGAAGGAGGACGAGGAAGAGGAGGGAAGAGAGTTTTAAGATAGTCTCAGGCACATATGACCAGCCCATCCTTGCCCGTGAAAGAAATTGCATCATTTGCTGTGCCAGCTGGAGCGTTGCTTGCTGTCAGTTTTGGTATGTGGATTGTTTTCCTGATTCAAGAGATTGGATTACAAACAGACTTTAGGTTCTACATAAATGACTTGTTTCTCTTTATTGATTTCTTCAACTTTGTGGAACATTGATTGATCTACGTGTATATGCATGTAGGCGAGTATTCCTCAAAATGGAAATTGAACCATACCAATGCATGTGGTTTTAAAACCTTGTTCTTATTTTCTTCCTCTGGACAAAATCTAGGATTGCAAGTTGAACTTGATGTGGCAAACAAGTATGTGCATAAATGTATTAAATACACATAATTTTTTGTAGAGGTACATGGAAGCAGAAATTTTGAGGCCTCTAAGTGGGTTTAACCTAAGAATATTTATATGTTTGGTCCTCATCTTGTTTAAAACCTTCATCTTGCTACACTTTATGAGACATTCAAAGGTACCGTTTACATTTGTCTTAAATAGTGTGCATCTTATAATGTTCTATCTGGTATGATGGATGGTCCATGACGTCCTACATTAAGAAAGGCACATTGAGAAGACAAATCTATTGGGTTACTCTACAAGCCTTTGTTGTCATTGCTAGTCTTTTGACATCCTTTGGTATTCATGCTAGCCTCTTGGTTCATCTTCAAGTCAGATGTATATGAATGCTTACTCTGTGATGCCAAAATTTGACTGTCTTGGTAATCATGCTAAAAGAATATAGCTTTGCTGAACTCCATTTTGCTTCATCATGCTTTAGTTATTTAGATGGTACAACTAATTTACTCCTTCAGCACAATTTTATGGAAGGTGGCTGGAAAACTAATCATGCCAAAACCAAAGGGCTCAACATCTGAGATTAAAAAAGCTCTGTCATCTGGACTTAAGTGGTCCTTTTCTCCTGGGACTAACCTGCTATCAGGTGGTGCTGCAAAACTTGAAAAAGAGTCTAGGCAAAAACTAAATGAGTTTTCCAAGGAACTTAGAACATTCAGAAGTGTTGACTTGTCAGGTTAGCACACTGAACTTGTTAGAATGTATCTACAGCAAGTGATTACAGTTGTTCACTCTATAACTGATTATTTCTAAATCTAATATCTGGTAATGAATATGCTGAGATAACTTTTTCAGGGGATTAAACTTATATTTACTTTACCAAGGTAATGGAATACTTGTAGATATTTAACAAATTCATGATTCTGTTAGGTCGTAACTTTGGTGATGATGGTCTGTTTTTTCTTGCTGAAAGCCTTGGTTACAACAGGTTAGTTCTTTTCCTTCCTTTTCCATAACCTTACTTTTTTTCTTGTTCCTACTTGTAAACTATTGTTGAACCAGACTCTTAAAGGTATGACATTACTAAAGCAAGACATTTAAGCATAACTTTTTTTAGTGTCATTTAGCATCTCATTAGTTTTTTTCCAAGTCTCAGGCAGCAGAGGAAGTTGATTTTTCTGGCAATGGGATTATAGCAGTTGGCCTAAAGGCACTTGATGGTGTTCTTCAGACGAATACCATGCTTAAAACTCTGAACCTATCAGGAAATAATATTGGCGATGAAGGAGCTAAGGTAAGTCCATTTTTTAATTTTAATTTTACTAATTTTTATGTTTGTGCCTATTCATATGGAAATAAACAATTTGATTCTGCTAGAAGTACAATAGTGTATTGGAATACAAGAAAAATTAAAGTTCATTATCACCATTAATTGGTAATTTGATATTAGATGATTTCTTTGACGGTAAATGACAAAATCCTTTAATGGTATTAGATAAATTTACTGTGGTTGATATAGTAGGAATTCACACAAAGTAATTAGCATACAAGCATCCTAATTGTAGTTGCTAAATGCAAATACCCTACTATGTTTAGCTAGTTCATTTGACTGTATTTATCTTAGTTTGTTTAGGTAAGTTTTATGGGGTTTTCATGGGGTAGTGAATTTTTTTTAATATATTTGTGTTCTAGCAGTGATGAGATAATTATTTGCTTGCCATGAAATTTATCTTTGCTTGGCTGATTTATTTCAGTTTTAAATAACTATAGTTTTTACATGATTCTTGCTTTGTAAAAATATATATATATATTTTCGTTTTTAGATTTCCTTCTTGGATGATGATGCAGTTCTCCAATTTGTTGTTATTTTTGTTCATTTCAGTATTTACCTAGTTGCATCACTCTTAACCATGTTTCTTTATAGCCCAGTTGTGCATGCAGTAGTGATTAGCATATCATGTCAGATGGGAGATATACCTCATGTTATGATATTTTCTGTTGTCAAACTTTTTGTGAATGATTGGTATAGTGCATGATGATATCTCTCTATTTAAGTCACCTTGACTTATACCAATTGAATATCTGGTCCTTAAAAGACATTTAAGCTTCTATCAGCATTTTTTGGATGTAATTACAAAATCCACTACCTCCAGCAGCTGAATCATTACTTCATGTCAACATTTTTTCCATGTACATTAGGGACTTAACTCTTTTGGTGACCATAAAATTGAGCAAGTATATGTTCATGAACCTGATATATCAACTTAAGCTCGCTAATGCCAGTCCTAAGCCCAGATGAAAAGGGTGAGCGTTGCGCATGAGGTTGTCAATCAACTTTGACTTTGGCAAATGTTAATGAGTAGATCCATAATCTGATATATCAATTTCATAACAACATATTTCTTATCTAGAAATCTCATTACTTTTTTGCCTGTATAACTACTTACCATTGTGTCCTATAACAACCAGTGAATTACTACTACTTTAGTTTTCATTTCTTATGAAATTTGCATCAAGTTACCTTGTTTATTTTTTTGGATTTGTTTACCAGTTTAGGTGCTGGACTGAGGCACAGAATTTTGATATTCAGTTTCTTATTTCTTTTGGCGAATTTGAATCAAGATAGGATATAAATTGCTAGTTCTTTCATACTCATGAAATTCAATGCATGGCTACATTGTTTATTGTTGAATCTCACTGTCCCAGAATTATCACTTAGTATTAGTCACTTTGTTAAGATTAAGAGAATTATACTTTTCAAGTAACATTTATTTCTTCTTTGTCATCTATTACCAGCATATTTTTTGTTTTTATAACTTTTGTTAAAATGAGTAATTTAACATTTTTTGGGTATTGATTTTGTTTTCTTTATGTGCTTATTTCTTAATAATTTTTCTCATTGACCAAGAAGTTTTTGGACATGTTATTTTACTTTACATTATTCCTATTTCTTTCATTAGCTGTTGAGATTGTGGAAATTTCTTATGCAGTGTCTTTCAGATATTTTGAAGGTAAATGGATGTATTCAGGAACTCCAACTAAACAGTTCAGGTATTGGAGATGAGGTTGTTTAATTTTACTTGTTGCAAGTTCCGGTTGTTTGTTTTTTGAGGAAGAAAATGATTCTTGATTCTGGTAAAGTTTGAATGCTAGCTAAATATGTTATGTAGGGTGCAAGGGTTATTACAGATATGCTGAAAGAAAATCAAACTTTATGTGTACTGGAACTTAACAATAATATGATTGAATATTCTGTATGACCTTATTCTTGGGCAATCTTTCATGTTTTTTTATGAAATTCCTAGATCTTTTACACTTTGTTTCTGGTGTCCTTACTCCTTACACCTTATTTCCATGTGAAATTTTATAGGGTTTTGCAAGTCTTGCTGGAGCACTAGTTGAGAATAAGGCAATTCGATCTATACATCTCAAGCTAATAAGACTTACACACACTTAGATTTTCTATCCATGCAGTTCTTTCTTGCAAATTTAATTTCTTCATCAGATCTGTTGGCTTTCCAGTATTTATTGATTGTACTACTTCTCAACAATTATGTAAAACTATATTTCTTCTTGTTTAGGAAAAATAACACTTCTAGATATTGGCAACAATGAGATTGGTCCCAAAGGCGCCTTTAGCATCGCTGAGTTTGTTAAGAAAACTAAGTCCTTGCTATGGCTGAATCTTTACATGAAAGACATTGGCGATGAGGTGTGGTAATTGACTATTGTTGCTTTATGCTCTGTTGCTTCACTTCTGAAACATAAATTATCATCTAAGGTGCATATATATATATATCTCATTGGAAATCATATAAATGAATTAATGTTACATCTTTATTGCTGCTTAGGAATTTATTTACTTTCCATGTACTTTTAGTGATAAAAGTGAATTTATTTACTTTCCATGTACTCTTAGTGGTAAACAGTTATGTCATTTGGGTCGACTACTAATGAATTGAATTTGAAAGATTAAATTGCTATTTATGTAGTTAGATTAAAATTTTTGGTTTGGATTATATTAGGTTCCCAGGAATGATAGATCTATCACTATATGATGTGGTTGAGATAAATGATGAATGTTTTTCTTTTTAAGCATTTCAATTAGTCATCTTGTTACCTGATGCTCTTACTACTTTTTCAACTATGATTTTTAGTCTTGGTTTACTAATATATTATTTATGTGTTTTTACAGTTTACAAATCTCAAGTACTCCAGAGTTGAAATTGATGAAGTGCAGTTCGAGTGAGTTGAATGCATGCTAGATTACATTTGAGTAGATTATTTATGTATTTTAAATACATAAAAAAACCACATGAAGATTATTTATGGATACTATTGTAAGAAGATTATTTATGTAATTTGTGAATATTTGTGTATTTTATGGATACTATTGAATGAAGAATATTTGTGTAATTTGTGAATATTTGTGTATTTTTTTTTGTTACTGTCGATTTTTCATTGTTTCGGAAATCAAATTTGTGCTGTTAAAAAATACTGATATTACATTGGTTTTCCACAGCTGCAAAATCAGTGTTATTAACTAATATTACATCGGTCGTATACCGCTGCCAAAACTGGTGTTATTAACATATAATATTACATCGGTTTTACACCGTTGATGAAACGGTGTCGTTAAGTGATACTACATCGGTTAATAATCGATTCGAACACCGGTGTCGTTAAGTGATAATACACCAGTTTTAACACGATGTCTAAAATGGCAGACCTTTTACATCGCCTTCAAAGACATCGGTCGAAAATGTAATAGACACCAGTGGAAAACCGATGTCTATGAGGGTTTTTGTTGTAGTGAAATAGCAGTCAAAGCAAGTAAACATGGTATCTGGTATCTATATATCCAGTATCTAGTATCTAGTGTCTGGTATCTACTAAATATCATAGCTAGCAATGAGAGACTGTATAGATATAGAAACAAGTAGCTCAAAGATTGAGTGGAAGTATCAAACGCAGGAAAAATAAGAGTGGAGTCAAGATGAACACAGTAACTATCTGAACATTTAGCTCATGCACCAAGATCAATGTGCTAAAGAGATAAAGCAAGAAATACCCGCCTTTATATAACTCGTGTCAAATAATCCCACATCGATATGCTTGTCTCGAATCAACATCCTGCATATATATATATATATATATATATATTCACATATAGAACCATTAGCTAAACCCAAACCCAATACTAATTCTATTAGGTAATCATGTTTAATTCCACTTAATGATCCAAATCCAATTAGATGATAACTTCATTCTTAATCCACCAATCAAAGTACCAATTCAATTATTCTAATAATGATAATGAAATCATCTAATTAACTCCATCTATCCAATTAATAATGGATTATCCACATACTCATCAAATCTATCCATTAATCATCATCAACTAATTAGCGAACCCAATGCATAAATAAAATCAAATCTCAACATGTCTTACCCTAAATTTAGCAACAAGGTAGCACTGGAAGTGGCTTACAGCCAACAACGACGATCTACAACTATCCTTTACTTCTCCTGTAATCCTAATAATCCAAATATTGGATCCATTTATTAGCCTTGTAATCCAAATCAAGACTGAATACATCTACCTTTAAACTAAACTTACCCAAATTCGCTTCATCTCCGACAATAACAATATGCAACAAAGACCCGACGTCTTGGGTTAACAGCTCCAACTCACAGCAAGTAAAACCGCTTCTCACAACTGAGATCTGAGCAGGTAGCTAGTGGCGTTAGGAAGTTAGGGCGTGGTACATCTGTTGGCGTTGAGAATTTCATTCTGTGTAACTCCCTTATACAAAAATTTGTATAGACACAGAATTTTTCCTAGCAACCCACATGCTCGATCAGACATGTATTTAATCAATCAAGCAAGTTCTTGATTGATCAAAGCGTACCTTGATCGAAGGACAAGATCACTGGCCTCTTGTGTTGGTATTCAAATCGATATCCAAAATCGACACGATGAAAATAAAACTAGATACGCAGCGGAATTAAAGAACTAGTTGTACCTTTCTTCGTAGCTAAAGACCTCTTGATCTTATGCCCTATTCCTCTCCTCTTCTTGGACGTCGTGTGTGCGACGATCTACCAAGACAAAACACCCGAATCTCTTCTTCCTTTCCAAGCTGCCTACCACCAAAGAATGCAAAGCAAAAGGGGTGCCTCCTTCTTCTTAAAACCGCCGACCACCAAGGTGGAAGCAAGGATTGCCGCCGACCCTATGGGTTGAAGGTGGATGCTGCCTCTTCTCCTTTCTCTCTTCTCTTCCTCTTGTCTTCTTGCCTCCAACCATAAAAGATGTGGAGGATAGAATTGTCGCTGACCCTAGCAAAAACAACTAGGTGTCGCTGACCCTAGAGGGATTGAGGAGAATTGTGGAGAGGAGAGATTAGAGATTAGGTTATCCTTTAGGGAGCACCTCCTACTGTTCTTTTATAATCTTTGCTGGTGGCTAAAAAGGAAAGATTCTAACAGAATTATGTTTTTAAATAAAATTTCCTTTTTTTATTCCTATCATGGATGGCTACAAAAAGGAAAAATTTTAACAAAATTAAAATCTCTCTTTTAAACCATTGTAGATAGTTATAAAAGGAAATACTTTTTAACAAAATTTTGTTTTAAATAAAATCTTCCTTTTATTACTATTATGGTCGGCCCCTTGCATGGGCACCAAACAAGGCTTGGCCGACCCTCATGTTGGACACCAAGCAAGGCTTGGTCGGCCCCTTGCTTGGGCTCTAAGCAAGGATGTGGGAGCCCCCTTTCTTGGGTAGGAAGTAAAAATAAAACGGGTGAATACGAGGCTTTATAGAGTCTACAACAGGGACTGAGAGGAGAAATTGGTTTTGGCCTCCTAATGAGCTTGAGCTTCTTGTGTTAGACCCGAACACCCAACTCAAGTTCATCAATAATAACTCATACCATTAAAGAGTTATTATTGAACTATTACACCAATCCCATATTACAATATGGGCTCCTACTTATCATGAGTGCGTTAATCTCCCTATGTTTAAGATATCGTATGCCCGTTAATTAAATGAGTTACTGACAACTCATTTAATTAACATCTGACTCTAAGAGAAGTACCACTCAACTTTATTATCATGTCGGACTAAGTCAATCTGCAAGGTTTACATGATAATCTTTATGAGCTCCTCAAGGGGACATCATCAACCTAAATAAATAGGACATAGTTTCTCTTTATAATCAACAATACACCATATAAATGGTACTATCTCCCAACTTATTGGGCCTATTGATTTAGCGAATAAATCTCACCCATTGATAAGTTAAAGAAATAAATACTAAGCATATATGTTTGTTATTATATCGGGATTAAGAATACGCACATCCATAATAATAGAGGTTCTGTTCTTTTATATAGTTAGTATAAATTGAACAACCTCAAATGGTCCTACTCAATACGCACATAGTGTACTAGTGTAATTTTATAGTCAAGACAAACTAATATCAAATTACACTACAATCGTTCCAATAGTTTGCCCCTATCCATCTTGGTTGTGAGCTACTATTTATAATTTATAAGGAACCGATAACATGATCTTCTGTATGGCACCACACACCATGTTATATATAATATAAACTAAATGGGCAACTGCATCGATATATATATATATATATAAAATACAGATATTTGACCAAAGTGATTCTCATTTTAAAATATCTCAAAAACAGATGTTCATACAAAAGCTAGGCTTATAGTATACATCCCAACAATCTCCCACTTATACTAAAAGACTATGTTGCCATACATCTGATTCCCATCCCCTCAATATGGCCTTCAAAAGCTCTCGTCGGAAGGGCCTTAGTGAAAGGATCTGCCAGGTTATCTGCTGATGCAATCTTGGCGACAACAACTTCTCCTCGCTTTACGATGTCTCATATTAGGTGGTACTTGCGCTCAATGTGTTTACTTGCCTTATGGGCTCGTGGTTCCTTCGAGTTTGCTACTGCACCACTGTTATCACAATAAATTATGATAACTTTGGGCAAACCAGGAATCACATCTAAGTTCATCAAGAAGTTTCTGAGCCATACAGCTTCTTTGGCTACCTCAAAGGCTGCCACATACTCAACTTCCATGGTGGAGTCCGAAATGTATTTCTGCATAACACTCCTCCATGTTATGACTCCACCTCCCAAAGTAAACACATACCCTGAGGTTGACTTACTATTGTTCCTATCTGATTGGAAGTCAAAATTCGTGTAACTCACAGGGAGCAAATCATCTGCCTGGTAAACTAACATATAATTTCTAGTCCTTCTCAGGTACTTTAATATATGTTTTACGGCAGTCCAATGCCCCTATCCTGGGTTACTTGGATATCTGCTAACCATGCCTACGACAAAATAGATATCCGATCTCGTACATAGCATCCCATACATTAGGCTTCCTACAGCTGAAGCATAAGGAACTGCCTTCATCTCCTCTATCTCCTTTGATGTTTTAGGACACATCTCTTTAGATAAAGGTACTCCATGCCTAAAGGTAGAAAACCTTTCTTGGAGTTTTACATGCTAAAATGAGCTAGGATAGTATCGATGTATGAAGCTTGGGATAAGCATAACATCCTTTTCTTGCGATCCCTTATTACTTTGATCCCAAGAATATGTCCACATTCTCCCAAATAATTCATATCGAATTGCTTGGACAACTATACCCTTACGTCTGACAACACTTTAACATTGTTGTCAATGAGCAAAATGTCATCTACGTATAGTACAAGAAATACCACCACGTTTCCGTCACTTTTCTTATATACACAAGACTCATCCGGACACTGAATGTCACGCCCCAGGTAGTCCCTGTCCGAAGAAATTTCGGCAGCATCTCCCCTGTACGGCGGACAATATGAAGCTCAGTATACATATATCTCTATACCTCGGCCACACACGGCCGGAATAATACAATACAATTAAGAAACAACCCACGCAGTTTATATCAACATTCCTACACAGATATAATATATGATCAATCCACGCAGTTTAATAAGGAAAGACGATATAGAACCTCGAAGATATATGTAAACAGCCTACTCCACTACAACGAAGAAAACAAATCCGCGAAGTAAGGAAAATACAACCGCAGCGGAAAACAAAGGTAGCAAACCCGAATGTTCAATGTAAAGTCCACAATACAAACCCACAATACAAGTATATAAGATGCAAAAGCAAAATATAATCCGACAAAGAAAATCCTCGCAATAATGGGGTTAGCGACTGGAATATCTCCTGACGGCCTCAACCTGAAAAATAGTAACAACGGGGTGAGTTCAAAGAACTCAGCAGGTAATCCAATAGATATGTACAGCAACATATAACTACCAGTAATATCCTAAGGTATAGTCTCCTAAACCATAGGACCCACAGTACAGTCTCCTAACAATATAACAGGTATGCATAGCTGAATAAACTGTAATGAGTAACCAGAAGCATGTAATACAGTTTACAGCAAGAATAATAAGAAATGCATAACTGAAATAAACTGTACTCACCTGCGAGGCTTGGGCGAATGACTGTGGACATACACAGATAAAGATAGTCAGAACAAATACGCATGTATCCTGTATGCATGTCAATCATATGCAGTCACCCAAGTGCATCATCCAATATGCAACAATCACAATAAATGCAATCTGTGCATATGATGCAATATGACATGGTCACCCCTGACGCCAGTCTGTATCTCACACACAATGGTGAGACCGCGTGGGTAGAGCTGTGGCACCGTGCACTCTGCCGTCACTACCCCTGAAGAGTGACCGAGTGGACGAGATGCTGTCGGAGTACACCTATCCTCCTACCTCAAACATAGTGAGGGAGCGCAATGCTCTCAACTCCCGGTGACACGATGCAGATCACACTATATCGTGCTACCCATGAGCACCCCGGCGGTGCATCACCGAGCAACCTGCCATACACACCCTGAGTGCTGTGCCACTACCCATGCAGTAGACACGTTGTGTGCAGGCCCTCATGTAGCCGGCCGACGAGCTCAACAATAATGGAGTCGTCTATCGCCCAGCATGCAATCATGCGGTATGGTGCATGCGGCTACAGAATGTCATACCTGAACGTATCCTCCTCCATATACGTAGGTGCCAAAAAGGTAAACGTAGATACATAACAGAGATATAAACAACATGAATCCAACAATATATAACAAGTATCTCCAGCATCTAATCATGGGTAGATAAGCACTATAAGTAACCATAGCCACGAACACATATACACATGGCAAGAGATAAAAGTAAACCAGACTAGTGTAAAGCATCTAACAGTAGCAGCATGTGATAGGTATCAACTAAGCTAGGACCAGGGAAGAAATAAATCTACCATCTATCACTAGTAACTATATATAAACTATACATATCATAAGACAGTATCAAAAGATAAGTCAAAGGGTACTCGCCTCAAAGAGAAGGTACAATCCAGTCCTAATCCGAAGTCGAGACGCCCGTCTCGAATCGGAGTCCTGTGTCAAACAATATATATATTTTATTTAGCTAAATCAAATGAATAGCTAAATAAAATCTCTAAAACTAAATTAGGGCAAAACCCTAATCACATCAATCACAACTTACCAATTTAAATCTAATGGTCGATTAGGGTTAGTTACCTAATCCCTAACCACCAATTAGATTAGAAATCCAACGGTTGATTAGGGTTAATTACCCTAACCCTAACCATTTCATTGGATTTATTCTACACAATTACATCTACGCAATTTAACAACTAGTTACAACATGTATCAAAATCCCTCCACATAAACCACTAAGTAAAACCCTAATTCCAATCTAGAACAAGATCATCTAGAATTCAACTCCGAAACATGATCTACAACAAGATCAATTATCCTATTCCTTACCTCAAATCCAGTTGTTGTTGTTGCTGGATGGTTTACTGCCGAAATCAGAAAGTTCACAAATAGAACAGAGCAGATCAAACCTACTGTTGATGCTGGATTGAGGTGATTGTTACTGCCGGAACCAAAGAAACTCCACAGCAAGCACAGACCTCACCTCCTGATCGGATCAAGAAGGGTTCAATCAATGGAGATCATGGATCACACAATAAACCTTCAAGCCTTTGCTCGGCAACTCAATTGATCCCATCATCTCCAACCAAAACCTAAACCAACCACAATAAGATGACCAATTCGATCAGAGAAGAATCCAGCACAAGAAGATTCAAATCCAAAAGAAGAACCCTAATCTAGCTAAACCCTTGAATCAACAAGGATCCAGTGATGAATCAAGAGGCAATTTCAGAAGAGGGGCTTTCGGTTAAGGCTGGCTTACCCACGCCGGCGATCGAGTGATACAGATCCGGACTAGGGCACCTCTCCAAGCTTCGGTAGGCGATTGGTTGGGAGTCGACGCAAGATCTGGTCCTTCACCGTGCCCTAGCCGCCGCACCTTCGGCGATCGGCCGCAAGCACCACCGGAGCAGAGACCCTTCGGCCGAAGGCAGCCCGGTCTTCCTTGGCACCGTCGAGATCCAGCGATGAGTTCCTCAGGATCGGCGACGAAGGCTAGAGAGATCGAGGAAGGAGAGGGTCGCGTAGGAGGAGATCGGCTTCCAAATCCGCCGGACAGAACCCCCTGATCAGATCCAGCTCCTCGGCACCGTCAAGCTCCGGTGACCCCACTAGTTTCCGTCGAGGTCGACGATCACCGGAACCCCCGGCTGTGCTTCGTCCGCGAGAAAGAGAGGTCGAGAGGAGTTGGGGAGATCGGGGAAGAAGGTGTTCGGGTTGGGTGAAGAGTCGGGTGAATCGGCGATGGGGTTTGGGGGAGAAAAGAAATAAAGGAAATGAATTTATATATTAACACATTTCCTCACTTAAACGGGTATCCTAAACAGGCTTTATCCGAACTCAAAGTTGATCCCCTCAAAACCCTCCGTATGAGCTCCGAAAAATTCCCAGAAAATTTCTAAAAATTCCGGAAAAATTCTATAAGGCTATTTCCCAAATAACCTTATTTATTTAAATTTTCCGAGATCTCACATCCTCCCCTACTAATGAAAATTTGGTCCCCAAATTTCGCTATAACCAACAGCAAACACTAGAATATAACCAAACGGTATAAATGCTGAAAAGAAACTCTAACCCACATACCTCAAGTAGAAAGATGGGGGTATCGAGCTCGGATCGTATCCTCCAGCTCCCACGTAGCCTCCTCGTCAGAATGATGCTGTCATCCGACTTTAACCAGTCGAACAGTCTTGTTCCGCAGTTGACGCTCTCTATGGTCCAGAATCCGCACCGGAACCTCCTCGTACGTAACGTCAGGCTGAATGGGAACTGATATATCTGATAGTACATGTGCTGGATCGGATACGTATCTCCTCAGCATAGATACATGGAATACATCGTGAATGCCAGCTAGAGATGGTGGTAGCGCCAGACGGTAAGCAACTGCTCCAATCCTCTCCAAGATCTGGAATGGTCCAATATATCGGGGAGCTAGCTTACCTCGGAGACCAAATCTCTTCACCCCTTTCGTGGGTGAAACCCTAAGAAATACGTGATCACCAATGGAGAACTCCGGGGGTCTCCGTCTCTGATCAGCATAACTCTTCTGACGGTCCTGGGCCTCTGACATCCTCCGTCTGATAGTGCGAACCACTCGCATCTGCTTGAGCTCTCGAGGTCCTACCAATCGAGCCTCCCAACCTCTTCCCGGAGGATGGGTGTCCGACAAGGCCTACCATACAACGCCTCAAACGGTGCCATCCGGATAGCCGAATGATAGCCGTTGTTGTAGGCGAACTCCACTAATGGCGGTGGTCCTCCCAACGCCTCAAGTCCATGACACAAGACCTCGGCAAGTCCTCCAATGTCTGAATAGTCCGCCTGACCGCCCATCCGCTGCGGATGGAATGTCGATCGAAGCGGTTGTGTGCCCAAGGCTGCTGCATCTGCGGAATCGGGACGTGAACCGTGGGTCTCTATCCGATATGATGCTCAACGGAACTCCATGCAATCGATAATCTCTCGACAATACAACTCAGCTAATCGATCCAGAGAATCGGTCTTCCGAATCGCTAAAAAGTGTGCGGATTTGGTTAATCGGTCAACGATTACCCAAATCGCATCATGACCTCGTCGAGTCCCGGCAATCCTACCACAAAATCCATAGTGATATGCTCCCACTTCCACTCGGAATAGGGATCAGGTCTCTGGTGCTCAGCCTTCACCTACTGACAAACAAGACATCTAGCTACAAACTCTGCGATGTCTTTCTTCATACCGTTCCACCAATAGGAACGCCTCAAATCACGATACATACGAGTTCCACCTGGGTGGATAGCAAATCTAGAGCGATGAGCCTCCTGAAGTAACTCCTCCATGACCGGGTGAGACTGAGGCACACATAATCTGCCCCGGAAATAAACAATACCCTCGTCATCTCGTGCAAACTCGGTCTGCTGTCAGGAAGCTATCTGGCTGCCAATGAACTGTAAATGCTGATCTCCGGCCTGGGCCTCTCGAATCCTCATCCTGATCGACGATTGAGCAACCATGGTAATAAGAATACCCTGCTCTGTCTGTCCCTGCTCCTCAAGGCCCAACTCAGAGAATCCCTGAATCAAGTCCATGACTAAAACTCGGTGACAAGCTAAAGTCCCTCTGAACTTCCTGCTAAATGCATCAGCAACCACATTAGCTTTACCCGGATAGTAACTAATAGTACAATCATAATCCTTCAGGAACTCCATCCATCTCCTCTGTCGGAGATTGAGTTCCTTCTGTGTGAAAATATATTTGAGACTCTTATGATCAGTAAAAATCTCAAAAGTAATACCATAAAAATGTCGCCAAATCTTCAAAGCAAAAATAATAGCGGCTAGCTCTAAATCATGTATTGGGTAGTTCTTCTCATGCTTCTTCAACTGACGAGAAGCATAGGAGACTACCCTACCGTGCTGCATCAAAACAGCCAAGCCCTGAAGAGATGCGTCGTAAAGTATGAATCCGTCATCACCGTAAGGTAAAACCAAAGCTGTGCCGATACAATCTCCGCTTGACTCACGGAAGTGGTCTCACAAGCCTCGACCACGTGAACTTCACGCCTTTCCTAGTCGACGTGTCAACGGCATAGCAATGTCGGAGAAACCCTCAACGAATCGTCGGTAATATCCACAAGCCCAAGAAACTACGGATCTCCTGGATCGACTTGGCTGCTCCCAGCTAGTGATAGCCTCGATCTTCCGAGGATCCACTGAAATACCTCGCTAGACACCACGTGTCCTAGAAAGCCAACTGAGGGAAGCCAAAATGCACACTTGCTGAACTTCGCATACAGATGTCGTCAAGAGTCTCCAAGACTATGCGAAGATGCTGCGCATGCTCCTCCTCGGAACGCGAATAGATCAATATATCATCGATAAACACAATAACAAACTGATCTAGGTACTCCAGAAAGATACGGTTCATCAGATCCATAAATACTGCTGGAGCATTGGTAAGCCCAAATGGCATTACCAAAACTCGTAATGTCCGTATCTGGTGCGAAATGTCTTCAATATCGTAATCTCTAACTCTCACCGATGATATCCGCATCAGAGATCAATACACTGATGTATCTCTGAGCTGATCAAATAAATCCTCAATCCGGGGCAAGGGGTACTTATTTCTGATAGTCACTGCATTCAGTTGTCTGTAATCGATGCACAACCTCAGAGTACCATCCTCCTTCTTGACGAATAATACTGGAGAACACTAAGGTGGAATACCGTGGGGTTCTCCACAAGGATACCGAAATGCTCCTGCCCGTGCATGCCATATGCAGCTGCTGCAGGGGGAGTTGTCCTCTGCCGACGATGAAGATTGGGCTTTCCCAGATCGACTAAACTGCCTCCCAATCCGGAAGCTACATGCGAGCCTTGCGATCTCGGCTCAAGTGCTCGTTTACAATAATAGCAAACCGATTGTCCCAGGTGCATGCACAGTGATGTGATCTCGGGATCCGCATCGGGTGTAGTGTCACCGGTGGGTTGTTTCGCTTAAGACCGGAACGCCAGATGAAGATCGTCCGACTTCCGGTCGCCCAGTTGACCCGTACCTGACCTATCTGAAAGGATCGCTCTGCCGTTGTCCCAAATCTGTGGCCGGGTTTGTCGGAAGTCCGATCACCGCTTTCTTTTCTTGTCCGATTTACTCTCGATGAGCTAACTCAATCATAAGAGTTCTACCAGTGCCTCTATGTATGATGAACTACCAAAACCAGCAATCTTCACCTGAAGATGCCCGTCTAGTCCCTCGACAAACTGAAGCATACGAGATCTATCCTCGACAACTAACTCAGGACAGAATCTGGCCAACCGATTAAATTCAGCATTATACTCCATCACTGAGCGATTATCCTGCCGAGACTCGAAAATCCTGCCGTCGTGAAAACACTGACTCTCGAATGCCTCTCTAAATCTCGTATATATAACATGCTGCTTGCCTATAATCGAGCGCTGTGTGTCCCACCAGATCTCTGCCCCATCTCGTAAGTGGTAAGCAGCCAGCTCAGCCTTCTCCCACTCGGAGCGGCCATGTAAAGGAATGTCCGCTCCATAGACTCTATCCAAGATTGAGCCACGCTCGGATCAGTCTCCCCGTGAAATAGCGTGAATTGGCTTTTCACCAACTCCGCCAAGGCTGGGATCCACGCTCGTGCCACAACCATATCCGTAGATATCGCTGCGGTACTGGGCAGAATCATTGGAGTTGATCTTATGGGTGGTACTGATGGATAGGTTGGAAGAGGTACCACTGGTGCTGCCACATAAACAGGGTAGGAACCACTAGTGGAACTACAGAGTAGGCATAAGTAGGGACGACTAAAGGTACGATGGGCGGTACCGGGTAAGATGTAACCGGTACTGCTGGTGCAGGTACCGAGTATGTAGTAACCAGCACAGATGTCTGTGGTGGTACCGAGTAAGTAGTAGGCATGGCTAGAGAAGGTGCCGAGTACCCTGTAGGTACTACTGGCGGTACAGGCGAGATAGGTACCTCTGAAGTCGGAACCGTCAGGATCTGACAGTCTAACGTGGTCACAATACCCTGAGGAGTCTATCCCTGACGGACAGGCTCAACCCTAACAGAACTCTCTGGAGACTCTGTCTCTAGAGAATCGATCGCCCTCATACATGTGCGACCACATTTAAGTACTAGAACACGTATCATATATGTAAAAATGTTATCCAGAAATCACTACAGGTATGAAAACTATAAAATTACCTGATTTACCTATTTACCGTCTGGAGATATCCTGTCGCTGCATAGCCCCCAAATAGATCCAATAAAACCTCGTCAAAATACCTCGGAATTCCGAAATGAGAAAATCGACGAAAATCCGGACAAATCCGAAAATACCGAGAAAGGCTCACGAAAGTAAGCATCGTAAATCCGAAACCCGACAAGTAGGTATCGCAAAACTTTGCTCTGATACCAAATAAATTGGTATCAGATAACATCTCGAAAATCCAAAACGAAGAGCAAGTATCGTAAGCCTGGCTCTGATACCAAAAATTGTCACGCCCCAGGTAGTCCCTGTCCGAAGAAATTTCGGCAGCATCTCCCCTGTACGGCGGACAATATGAAGCTCAGTATACATATATCTCTATACCTCGGCCACACACGGCCGGAATAATACAATACAATTAAGAAACAACCCACGCAGTTTATATCAACATTCCTACACAGATATAATATATGATCAATCCACGCAGTTTAATAAGGAAAGACGATATAGAACCTCGAAGATATATGTAAACAGCCTACTCCACTACAACGAAGAAAACAAATCCGCGAAGTAAGGAAAATACAACCGCAGCGGAAAACAAAGGTAGCAAACCCGAATGTTCAATATAAAGTCCACAATACAAACCCACAATACAAGTATATAAGATGCAAAAGCAAAATATAATCCGACAAAGAAAATCCTCGCAATAATGGGGCTAGCGACTGGAATATCTCCTGACGGCCTCAACCTAAAAAATAGTAACAACGGGGTGAGTTCAAAGAACTCAGCAGGTAATCCAATAGATATGTACAACAACATATAACTACCAGTAATATCCTAAGGTACAGTCTCCTAAACCATAGGACCTATAGTACAGTCTCTACAATATAACAGGTATGCATAGCTGAATAAACTGTAATGAGTAACCAGAAGCATGTAATACAGTTTACAGCAAGAATAATAAGAAATGCATAACTGAAATGAACTGTACTCACTTGCGAGGCTTGGGCGAATGACTATGGACATACACAGATAAAGATAGTCAGAACAAATACGCATGTATCCTGTATGCATGTCAATCATATGCAGTCACCCAAGTGCATCATCCAATATGCAACAATCACAATAAATGCAATCTGTGCATATGATGCAATATGACATGGTCACCCCGGACGCTCAGTATCTCACACACAATGGTGAGACCGCGTGGGTAAGCGGCACACTCCAGCTACCACTACCCAAGAGTGACCGAGTGGACGGATGCTATCGAGTACACCTATCCTCCTACCTCAAACATAGTGAGGGAGCGCAATGCTCTCAACTCCCGGTACACGATGACGGGGGGGATCCTACCCCGCTGTATCGTGCTACCCATGAGCACCCGGCGGTGCATCACCGAGCAACCGCCATACACACCGAGTCTTGCCACTACCCATGCGATGACACGTTGTGTGCGAGGCCCTCATGTAGCCGACGAGCTCAACAATAATGGAGTCGCCTATCGCCCGATGCAATCATGCGGTATGGTGCATGCGGATGTCATACCTGAACGTATCCTCCTCCATATACGTAGGTGCCAAAAAGGTAAACGTAGATACATAACAGAGATATAAACAACATGAATCCAACAATATATAACAAGTATCTCCAGCATCTAATCATGGGTAGATAAGCACTATAAGTAACCATAGCCACGAACACATATACACATGGCAAGAGATAAAAGTAAACCAGACTAGTGTAAAGCATCTAACAGTAGCAGCATGTGATAGGTATCAACTAAGCTAGGACCAGGGAAGAAATAAATCTACCATCTATCACTAGTAACTATATATAAACTATACATATCATAAGACAGTATCAAAAGATAAGTCAAAGGGTACTCGCCTCAAAGAGAAGGTACAATCCAGTCCTAATCCGAAGTCGAGACGCCCGTCTCGAATCAGAGTCCTGTGTCAACAAACAATGTATATATTTTATTTAGCTAAATCAAATGAATAGCTAAATAAAATCTCTAAAACTAAATTAGGGCAAAACCCTAATCACATCAATCACAACTTACCAATTTAAATCTAATGGTCGATTAGGGTTAGTTACCTAATCCCTAACCACCAATTAGATTAGAAATCCAACGGTTGATTAGGGTTAATTACCCTAACCCTAACCATTTCATTGGATTTATTCTACACAATTACATCTACGCAATTTAACAACTAGTTACAACATGTATCAAAATCCCTCCACATAAACCACTAAGTAAAACCCTAATTCCAATCTAGAACAAGATCATCTAGAATTCAACTCCGAAACATGATCTACAACAAGATCAATTATCCTATTCCTTACCTCAAATCCAGTTGTTGTTGTTGCTGGATGGTTTACTGCCGAAATCAGAAAGTTCACAAATAGAACAGAGCAGATCAAACCTACTGTTGATGCTGGATTGAGGTGATTGTTACTGCCGGAACCAAAGAAACTCCACAGCAAGCACAGACCTCACCTCCTGATCGGATCAAGAAGGGTTCAATCAATGGAGATCATGGATCACACAATAAACCTTCAAGCCTTTGCTCGGCAACTCAATTGATCCCATCATCTCCAACCAAAACCTAAACCAACCACAATAAGATGACCAATTCGATCAGAGAAGAATCCAGCACAAGAAGATTCAAATCCAAAAGAAGAACCCTAATCTAGCTAAACCCTTGAATCAACAAGGATCCAGTGATGAATCAAGAGGCAATTTCAGAAGAGGGGCTTTCGGTTAAGGCTGGCTTACCCACGCCGGCGATCGAGTGATACAGATCCGGACTAGGGCACCTCTCCAAGCTTCGGTAGGCGATTGGTTGGGAGTCGACGCAAGATCTGGTCCTTCACCGTGCCCTAGCCGCCGCACCTTCGGCGATCGGCCGCAAGCACCACCGGAGCAGAGACCCTTCGGCCGAAGGCAGCCCGGTCTTCCTTGGCACCGTCGAGATCCAGCGATGAGTTCCTCAGGATCGGCGACGAAGGCTAGAGAGATCGAGGAAGGAGAGGGTCGCGTAGGAGGAGATCGGCTTCCAAATCCGCCGGACAGAACCCCCTGATCAGATCCAGCTCCTCGGCACCGTCAAGCTCCGGTGACCCCACTAGTTTCCGTCGAGGTCGACGATCACCGGAACCCCCGGCTGTGCTTCGTCCGCGAGAAAGAGAGGTCGAGAGGAGTTGGGGAGATCGGGGAAGAAGGTGTTCGGGTTGGGTGAAGAGTCGGGTGAATCGGCGATGGGGTTTGGGGGAGAAAAGAAATAAAGGAAATGAATTTATATATTAACACATTTCCTCACTTAAACGGGTATCCTAAACAGGCTTTATCCGAACTCAAAGTTGATCCCCTCAAAACCCTCCGTATGAGCTCCGAAAAATTCCCAGAAAATTTCTAAAAATTCCGGAAAAATTCTATAAGGCTATTTCCCAAATAACCTTATTTATTTAAATTTTCCGAGATCTCACACTGAATGAATCCATAAGACTGGATCACTTCATCAAATCAGATGTTCCAAATCTCAAAGCTTGCTTTAGTCCATAAATGGGCCGATTGAGCTTACAAATAAGATACTCTTTGCCCTTTGTAATGAACCTCTCTGGTTGCTTCATATGGATATTTTCTTTAAGACTTCCGTTAAGAAAAGCTATCTTGACATCCATTTGCCAAACCTCATAATCCATATGAGCAGCAATAGATAAAAGAATTCAGATAGACTTGAGCATGGCTACCGGCAAAAAAGTTTTCTCATAATCGATTCCCTCTTTCTGAGTATACCCCTTCGCAACAAGCCTTACTTTAAAGGTTTCCACCTTCTCGTTTGTCTCTCTTTTCCTTTTGTAGACCCATTTACATCCAATGTCTTTTACACAATTTGGTGATTCTACAAGCTCCCAGACTTGATTAGAATACATAGATTCTATTTTAGAGCTCATTGCACTTTGCCAAGATGCTGCATCTTTATCTTGAAGTGTTTTATCATATGTCCAGGGATCAGGTTCATGTTCACCAGGGATCAAGTTTGAAGACCCTCCCAAAAACATGAATCTATAAGGTTGTCGAACAACCCTCCCACTACGACGAGGCACTACCTGTAATTGTGCATCATTTGTGACACATGTTGTAGTTTCTTGTGGTATCTCATCTTGTACTGTTGGTACTAAATTAGACGTGCCCTCTCTTATTTCTTCAAGAATAATTTTACTCATGGGCTTGTGGTTCATTACATAATTCTCTTCTAAAAATCGGGCATTGGTGCTAACAATGACCTTATGATCTTTAGGACTATAAAACAAATCACCTTTCATTCCTTTAGGATAACCCACAAATAAGTGAACTTCTATACGTGATTCCAACTTATCAACATTTTCCTTCAGCACATGTGCTGGACTACCCCAAATCTGAATGTGTCTTAGACTAGGCTTACGCCCATTCCACAATTCTGTGGGAGTAGAGGGTATTGACTTAGAAGGTACCAAGTTCAAAATGTATGCCGTGGTTTCCAGAGCATATCCCCAAAACGAATTTGGTAATTCTAAATAACTCATCATTGATCTAACCATTTCCATAAGAGTCCTATTCCTTCATTCCGCCACACCATTATGTTGGAGTGTACCAGGTGCAGATAATTGAGATTGAATCCCGACCTCTGATAAGTAATTCCTAAACTCTCCTAAGAGGCACTCTCCACCACGATCTGACTGTAGTGTCTTGATACTTTTACCATGACGTTTCTCCACATCATCCTTGCACTCTTTGAACTTATCAAAGCATTCAGACTTGCGTCGCATCAAGTAAATGTACCCATATCTCGAATAGTCATCTATAAAAGAGATAAAATATTCGAAACCATCTCTTGCCTGGATAGTCATAAGCCCACACAAATCAGAATGAATCAATTCTAACATTTCTTTTGACTCTATACCCCTGTGCCTTAAAAGGTCTCTTGGTCATTTTTCCTTCCAAGCAAGATTCGCAGGTTGGAAAGTTTTCCACCACTAATGAACCCAAAGGTCCATCGGCTATTAACCTTTGAATCCTACTCAAGTTAATATGACCTAGCCTTAGATGCCAAAGATATGTTTGGTTCATTTTTGAAGGTTGCTTTCTCTTATTAGAATTAGAAGATGTGTTATTAATTTTCATTTGTTGCATCGTGGGAGTTATTGGATTAAGAGTGTACAAATTGTCAACCAACGCACCAGAACAGATAACCTCCCTATTTTTTTTGACAACTACTTTGTCATCAAAAGAAACAGAATATCCATTCATAAATAATTTAGAAACTGAAATCAAGTTCTTTCTAAAACATGGTACATAAAGACAATTTCTCAAAATCAATATTTTATTCCTATCAAAAGATAAATAAACATCTCCCACTGCGACAGCCATCACTCTCGTAGCATTGCTCATGTATACGGTAATCTCCCCTTCATTTAGCGTCTGATTTTCTGGAACCCTGCAATGAATTGTAAATATGATTAGTGGCTCCCGTATCTACACACCAGGTATCGGTAGATAACACCGCTAAACATGTTTCAACGACTAATGAATAAGATATACCTCTATTGTTCTCATTTCTGCGAGAACAGTTCGTCAAATGAGCCATCATCTTGAGGATATGATCCCTCACGGGTGTCCCCTCAGTCATGGTGGTCGTCATTAAGTTTTTCATGGACTCCTGCCTGGCAGCCCGATTCTAGTGTCCGAAGAGTTCTTTGAAATTGTAGATCATGTCATACGTAGTAGGCATAGCCTGATGCTGATGTTGCAGCACATTTGACATAGAAGCCAAAATGTAACACCGCGCTATCTCATCTACCTTGACCCATTTCCTATGTCTGTCAATCTTCTCTTCACTAGAATCGCTATCAGGCACATTAGGACAGACCTCAAAAAGTACGAACTTGTATCCTTCAGCAGTTAAGACAATGTCCAAGTTTCATTTCCAATTAATATAATTGGGACCAGTAAGTTTGTTTTCTTTTAAAATAACAGCAAGAGGATTGAAAACCATTTTGAAATCCTGAGAATCACAAAATGAAATATTTGGTCAAAACTTTAGAATTTAAAATAATATTGATTCCTCAAACAATATAATTTAAATTCACTAACACCTCAAAACACCGTGAATTTGGTATGCCACGATAGTGTGGGCGTATACTAATTAAAACATTTGTAAGAGGACGTTTTACCCATTAATTTTATTATCTTGTCAACCTAACTTTATGACAAATAAAATTAATAGTTGATTTTTCTTCGGTCACACAAATAATAGCAGTGACTCCAATGGGGAGGATACTATTAAATGTGCCTAAGTGTATACCATTACTTGATACTTAGTCCATTAATTAGAATTGTGCCCCTTCAGATGGAGAAGATCACACAAACCTAAATAATTTTCTATAATCATCCATAGAGGAAGTTTGATCTAGTGATCCGCAAACAAGCTCAACCGATGTGGAGGAAGACACTCAAAGTCAACGCGCAAGTTTGAATGTATCACTTATAAGCTAGTAATGGAGACCATGGAATTTATTTAAATAATTCCTCTCTCACTTAGTTATTTAAAATCGAGGAATTTTAACATGCACACACATCACATATGCACACAAGCACACATACACAGCATATAAAGGCAATAAATATGAAAATAAATTTCCAACTACTATGACCTTATCCATCGTTGTCCTTCATATGCCACCAACCCTAGCCAGGTGAGGAGGAGAAAACCTAGCCAACGGCCCTAGGGTTTATGTCGTCGTGTCTATCTTGCTTCCTTCTTCGTTGCGCCTCCGGTCCTCAAGGTAGCAGCACACATAGCAAGCCGCAACGATAAGAAATAAAAATTCCATTTATCGATACTATATTCCACGAAGGAATGCACATATAATCTAGATCGAACAAAATGTAAAATAAACTAAAACAGCTCCGGCTATATTTAATAATTACAATCATGCACACACAAAATACCCTCGACCTGCCCGAGGGTTCAAATCACATACAAACATAATAGGTCATAATAGTTGGAACTAGGATACCTGCAACCACAAAGTTAATCTATCTTGCATATCCTACTATTATCCTGCCTAAATTATATATGAACAGTGCATAGTTTAACCAAAAACCAATCACACAGAGGTAGAAAACTTGCTCTGATACCAATTGTTGGCGCTGAGAATTCCGTTCTGTGTAAATCCCTTGTACAAAAATTTGTACAGGCACAGAATTTTTCCTAGCAACCCACATGCTCGATCAGACATGTGTTTGATCAATTAAGCAAGTTCTTGATTGATCAAAGCGTACCTTGATCGAAGCACAAGATCGCTGGCCTCTTGTGTTGGTATTCAAATCGATATCCAAAATCGACATGATGAAAATAAAACTAGATACGCAGCGGAATTAAAGAACTAGTTGTACCTTTCTTCGTAGCTAAAGACCTCTTGATCTTCTACCGTATTCCTCTCCTCTTCTTGGATGTCGTGTGGGCGACGATCTACCAAGACAAAACACCCGAACCTCTTCTTCCTTTCCAAGCCGCCTAACACCAAAGAATGCAAAGCAAAACGGGTGCCTCCTTCTTCTTAAAACCGCTGGCCACCAAGGTGGAAGCAAGGATTGTGGTCGGCCCTATGGGTTGAAGGTGGATGTTTCATCTTCTCCTTTCTCTCTTCTCTTCCTCTTGTCTTCTTGCTGCCAGCCACAAAAGATGTGGAGGCTAGAATTGCCGCTGGCCCTAGCAAAAACAACTAGGTGCCGCCGGCCCTAGAGGGATTGAGGGGAATTGTGGAGAGGAGAGATTAGAGATTAGGTTATCCTTTAGGGAGCACCTCCTACTGTTCTTTTATAATCTTTGCTGGCGGCTAAAAAGGAAAGATTCTAACAGAATTCTATTTTTAAATAAAATTTTCTTTTTTTTATTCCTATCATGAATGGTTACAAAAAGGAAAGATTTTAATAAAATTAAAATCTCTCTTTTAAACTATTGTAGATAGTTATAAAAGAAACTAATTTTTAACAAAATTATGTTTTAAATAAAATCTTCCTTTTATTACTATTATGGTCGGCCCCTTGCGTGGGCACCAAACAAGGCTTGGTCGACCCTCATCTTGGACACCAAGCAAGGCTTGGTCGGCCCCTTGCTTGGGCTCTAAGCAAGGATGTGGGCACCCCCTTTCTTGGGTAGGAAGTAAAAATAAAACGGGTGAATACGAGGCTTTATAGAGGCTACAACATGGACTGAGAGGAGGAATTGGTTTTGGCCTCCTAATGAGCTTGAGCTTCTTGTGTTAGACCCGAACACCCAGCTCAAGTTCATCAATAATAACTCATACCACTAAAGAGTTATTATTGAACTACCGCACCAGTCCCATATTACAATATGGGCTCCTACTTATCATGAGTGCGTTAATCTCCCTATGTTTAAGATATCGTTTGTCTGTTAATTAAATGAGTTACTGACAACTCATTTAATTAACATCTGACTCCAAGAGTAGTATCACTCAACTTTATTATCATGTCGGACTAAGTCCATCTACAGGGTTTACATGATAATCCTTATGAGCTCCTCAAGGACCAAAGTGATCATCAACCTAAATAAATAGGACATAGTTTCCCTTTATAATCAACAATACACCATATAAATGGTACTATCTCCCAACTTATTAGGCCTATTGATTTAACGAATAAATCTTACTCATTGATAAGTTAAAGAAATAAATACTAAGTATATGTGTTTGTTATTATATCAGGATTAAGAGTACGCACATCCATAATAATAGAGGTTTTGTTCTTTTATATAGTTAGTATAAATCGAACAATCTCAAATGGTCCTACTCAATACACACATAGTGTACTAGTGTAATTTTATAGTCAAGACAAACTAATACCAAATTACACTACAATCGTTCCAATGGTTTGTCCCTATCCATCTTGGTTGTGAGCTACTATTTATAATTTATAAGGAACCGATAACATGATCTTCTGTGTGGCACCACACACCATATTATCTACAATATAAATTAAATGGACAACTGCATCGACATATATATAAATATAAAATGCAGACATTTGACCAAAGTGATTCTCATTTCAAAATATCTCAAAAACAGATGTTTATATAAAAGCTAGGCTTATACTATACATCCCAACAACATCAAGGGGAAATCTATGGCACAGGAGGAGACCGATAGCCCTACCTTTACCGGTGGCATCACCAATCTGGTCTTTAACACAGAGATGACATCGGCTCAAGGAGGAAGCTAGGGCACGCACTCAGTCGGTTGAAGCGATAAGGGGTCGACAGTGAAATCTTGAAACAGGGCTCGACCAATCCTCCGACCAGTGCAATCACATGTCTGAGAAGCACCTTGGCGACGACAACAGCAGATCCACGTCGGCGATAAATGGAATAAGGAGAGATTCGGCGGCTCTCAAGGTTGACGATGGATGACTAGCTCAGTATCGACAAAGGAGACAATGGGCCTAGTATTCTCGTCACGGCCGACGACATCGACGTCGCTGCATCAATCTCCCGCGAAGTGGCGGCGATGAAAGTTGGAAGAGGGCGGTGCGTGAGGGAGAGTAGGAGGAAGAGATGGCGACGACGAGAACACACGGGAAGAGGGATTCGCGGAGGAAGGGAAAAAGGAAAGGATCGGTGAAGAATATTAGGTTTTTAATTTATATAATATGAACTTAGGTTTCAGCAAATCAAAGCCTAAGTTCATTCCTCAATCAACTCCCATCTTTGGATATTCCAAAGAGGTGTTCTCACTGCCCAAATAATTCATCCCCTTAAAATACGTCATACGAGTTCAGAAAAATTCTCATAAAATTTCTAAACATTCCAAAAAAAATCCAATAAGATTATTTTTCAAATAACCTTATTATTTAATTATGATTCGCATACTATATTTTACATTCTCCCCCACTAATCAAAATTTGGTCTCCAAATTTACTGCTCAACTCAGGGATCCTCACCTTAAGAGTAACATCCGAGCAACATCCAAGCAACAAATCTTCAGCCGTAAAGGATGACTCTGTGGGGAATGAGCTCACCCTGCTTCTGCTACTTTCACACTGCTGTCTAGCCAACTGTGAGTAAATCAACCATCTCACAAATCCATAATGCCTATTATCAGCAAAGCCTCTAACGCCCCTATTATGCACTCAAACTATCCATCTGTTTGAGAGTGAAAACTTCTATTATAACAAAACTCAATACTCACAGCCTGCTATAAACACTACTGGAATCACGATGTGAATCACGAATCTCCATCTGATACCATACTTAGAGATATACCATGAGGTTCGGTAATCTCTCTATAGTGTAACCCCGCTAATCGATCTAAAGAATCCATCCTATGAATCAATAGAAAGGAAACAAATCCAGTCAATCAATTAATGATTACCCAACATATCATATCTTTTCTGTGTCCTGGGTAATCCCACAACAAAGTCCATCACAACATGCTCTCAACTTCATCTTAGTATCCTAATCTACTGAAATAATCCTGCTAGCCTCCGATGTTCAGCCTTCACTTGCTGACAAACTAGACATCAAGCTACAAAATCTGCGATGTCTTTTTTCATGTTGTTCCACCAATCGGAAGCTCTAAGTCTCTATACATCGGGTGTCACCTGAATGTATCACAAATCCATATCGATATGTTTCTTGTAGTAACTTCTCCTAGATAAGAAGTGACTCGGAAACACATATAATCTCCCATGGAAATAAAGAATCTCATTCTCATCACACGAGAATTCTAACTACTAGCATGAGACTGCTCCGCTCATGCTACATCGGAACTACACCAAACCCCAGATACGATACATCTGTGTAGAGTACAAATCCATCTACACTAAAAAGTAATACTAAGATGGGTGTAGTTAACAGCTTTTTGTTTCAACTCCTGAAACTGATCTCATAAATATCTATCCAGGAAAGTTCTATACCCTTACTAGATAGTCTAGTTAACGACATAATAATGCTGGAGAAACTCTCAACTAATCTCCGATAATATCCAGTCAGACCAAAGAAGCTGCGAGTCTCCTGTACAGACTTCAACTACTCCCAACTGGTAACAGCTTCCATCTTCTGTAGATCCATTGATATACCCCTACTAAAGATAATATGTTCCAAAAATTCCATAAAAGACCATCAAAACGTGTACTACTGAATTCCGCATAAAGATATTCTCGTTGAAACATCTCTAGAACTATGCGAAGATGGTGTATGCAATCCACCTCGGATCTGGAATAGATCACAATATTGTTACTGAAGACAACCTCACTGATCCAAATACTCTAAGAATACCAAATTCATCGAGTCCCTGAAAACATCTAGGACACTATAAGACTAAGTGATAAAACCAAGGACTCATAATATCCGTACATCAAGCACACTCGGCCGTAAGATCACTGGCAACAGATTTAAGATTTGATCAGCAACCATAAATAACCAAATAATAGACTACCAAATCCAATATCCTCTAACAGATCATCAAAAAACAACCTATCACAACATCAATCAAACCTAATAATTTTCCTAATGACCAATTCTCATCATGATATACTATTATGATGTAGAAATATATCATCATCCTACCAAAAGTGTATCACAACTGAAATCCAAGGGCACCCCTTGATTTCCTGATCGATGATCAACAACTCTCCAAATGGTAGAGATACGGTCAATCCATGAGATATGAGTATACAAAACTCTACTAATCATATCCAAAAATATCCAAAGAGTGTGTCAAATCTCATCCATTCAAATACCCAAAAATCCACTGTAAGGGAATGATGATCCAAAATCCATAGGGTCACTTAACCTCCTGGCTAAAAGTCTACCCATCAAGTGAGTATCTCCACAACTCTCATAGTTGTGTCGTAAATATTCACCGTCCACTGTCGACAAAAGGTCGAACACCCTCCGATCTGACATATAAACCTCAAGACCTTGGGTAAATGATCACATGATCAAGGTCTTGAGTTACTCGATGAGGGCAATGTTAGCTAAGACGACTAACCATTGTCTTATAACACATACTACAATTGCTCCTGAGGTTCAATAACCTCTAGCGACAAGGCATGCACAAAATGGCAGAGGAACCCTATCACTAGATAGTTGGTCGAAATAACTGTCAATCGATGCTCTACTCCTTAAAAAAAATCAACGTTTGATATTTTTACTTAATAACGGCTCAATTTCATAGGTGTTATTCAACTAACACCATGTTCTTCCTCATAACTACAAGTCATACATCTCTAGGTATCATTGAGAATATCTAACTATATCTGATCGTGTTGGGTTTTTCGGGCCGCGAAAACCACTTTTTCGCGTCGCGGAAACCCCGAATCACCCTAGCCAACGGATTTCGTGCGAAGAAAAACATTCGACAAATACGAATACGAGTTTCATACTCGAAATCTACAGTAGATAAGAGTTATACCTTTGAAGCGAAGCCCTTCGCCTTCCCGCTCGTCCAAACGGTGCCGGATCTCGAAGTTGTCAACGTAGACAACTCTCTATACGTATCCACACGAACAACTTAGGTGGAGATGACCAAAACAAAGGTGTGCTAGCACCTTGTCTTGTTCGGCCAAGAGAGGAGGAGAGGGAGAAGAGAAAGCTCCAAGAGGAAGAAGATGAAGTGATTACCCTTGAATGAAAAATTCATTCACATTTACCTCTTGAGTGGCCGGCCACATGAGTAACTCCCACTCATTTAATGTGGCCGGCCACATTAAATGGAATGGAGGCTTGTAACCTCCATGAGGTGGCACCCCATGATGATGTGGAGTAACATCATTAGTCCACATCAATGCCAACTCAATAATGAGGTGGCATAAAGTCAAGTCAAACTTGATTTTTAATCTTCCTCTCAAGTCAAGTCAAACTTGACCAAATCTCTTCGATGGTTGATCTAATCTAACCATTTGATTCAAGCCAACTTAATATAATGAATCTAATTCATTAAATTAAGTTGATTTAATGAGTCATAATCTAAATTAGACTCATTGAATACATGAATCCACTTGAGTCCAACTCAAGTTAGCCCAATTAGGATTACTCTTTATCCAATTTGATTCATCAAATGAATCTAATCCTCTTGGTTCATCATATGAACCTAATCTCCATCTAATTGTCCTTAGTGTGTGACCCTATAGGTTCTTGTAACGTTGGCAATGCCCTAAACCCATTTAGGAGCATAAGTAATGAGCGGTATCTAGCAACACATCATTACTACCCAAGTTACAAGAATGTTGAGATCCAACATCACCTTGTGACTACTAATTGTGACTCCTCACAATATATGACAAGTGTCCTTCTATCCTAGACATCTAGATTGATCAATATGAGGCATAGACCGTGTCATCCTCTAATCAATCTAAATCTTGAACTTCAAGTAGACACACTAAATCAAATGAGCTCAATATCCTATATTGACTCATTTGGGCATGGTCATGCACTTCGTGGTCTCACTCTATCAAGAATACCGATGTCACTCCCGTCATATAGGAGGGATAGATCCCATCTACATCACTCACATCCCTCCGCATAATTTGTTACATACCCAGTAATCGCCTTTATAGTCAACCCAGTTACGGGTGACGTTTGACGAAACTAAAGTACATAACTCCTTATGTAGGGAACCATGGTGACTTCAGGTCTAAGGACTAGTAGTCATACTAATAGCCACATGAGAAAGTATATGACACTCATATAACGATCCATAATACTTTCTCATGGCGGGTCATTCAGTATACATTCTCTAATGCATACCCATGTGTCAATTTGATATCTCTATATCCATGACTTGTGAGATCAAGTCATCGAGTTGACCTACATGCTAGTCTTATTGCATTAACATTGTCCCTGAATGTTAATACTCGACTAGGAATGATTTAAAGTAGTGTTCCCTATATCATCTCACTATCGATTCAACCAATCGATTGATATAGGTAAGAACCTTCTACTCAAGGACGTTATTATACTTAGTTTATTTGGCACCAATACAAGTAAGTATAATAACCAAATGCCTTTATTTATATAGAATATGATACAATAAGTCCAAAATACAATCATCAAATGATTGGCTCTAGGGCTCTAGCTAACAGATCGGTCCATGAGTCAGGATTTCCCATGGAACATCGCTAGACGAGTCAACTGATCATCGCCTTATAAACCATTATACCACGATTCCTCCTTTTCCGGTTCAAGAACTCCTGGCAAGATATACTGAAGGAGGGAGAGAAATACTATCTCTCAAAACACCTCAAAATAATCACCGAGATGTTTTGTTCTCAAAAACTATCTTCTACATCTTCCTTTACATGATGCCTGGTCACGTAAGGGATACGCAGCTAACATCATCTTTTCGGCACCAGTACAAGTCATATATCTAAATGCACTCACCAATTCATACACCTATATAACAGATGTATCACACAAGTGTTAAGCAAGTAGCTCTACACTTTTTCACATCAATGGGGACATCTATCCAAATGTACCCTCTAGGTCATCCTACCAAGTACATACAGTCCATGGTCAAAGTCCCCATGGAATAGGATACATCGATCCTCTATAGAATAGTCAAGCCAACAATGATATTTGGCTAACTTAGTCAATTCTATGTCTGTACAAATCATGAACTCAAATGTGTCTTCTAAGTTATCTAACCAAACACAAATAACCCAAAGGTCAGAATCTTGATGAAATAGAGTAAGTCGATCTCCTATTGACTGAACTAATAGAAGTAACTCAGTACTCTTCTAACTACATTGACAAGAATGGATTAGTCTTCTACTGATCAAGTCAACAATGGTAAATCGGTCCTCTACTAACCGAAACATCAAGAGTAAATTAGTCCTCTACGGACCGAACCAACTAGAGTAGATCAATACTCTACTAAGCAAGTCAACAAGGGCACATCGGTCCTCTACTAATCGAAACAACATGATATTTAGCAGATACTATCCACTACCAAACTAGTGATAACAGAAACTAATAATACTGGTGGTATGCTAAAGGAAATCCCATGAGACTGTAATCCTTGATCTCCAATAGGGTCAACCTTGATCAATGATTGACCCAACACATGTGATGTATACTACAAACAACTAGACAGATACTAATAAAAGAGTATTAATACATGACATAACTATCAAAACAACTATGCATGTGCAAACAGAAATGTAAGATAACAATATGTAAAAATACCTCCTATAGCTTGGAGATTCCTATCGCTGTCTGGTCCCAAAACTCGAAAAATCACATCGAGAAACCAAATCATGAAAATCTAAAACATAGAAAATAGGCCTCGTAAACCTGTGGCTCTGATACCAATAAATTGTCATGCCCCCAAAGGATTCCCTAAAGAAAAATTTCGACAGCATCTTCCCTGTACCGGGGACAATCTGAGGCATACATACATATAAAATACATCAGTCACATACAACTGGAATATACACACAATCACGCAGTTAATAATGCAGGCCACACAGCTGAAACATAGCATAACCACGTAGTTAATAATGCAGCCTATACGACTGAAACATAACATAACATGCAGTTAATAATGCAGCCCACACGGATGAAACATAGCACATCGAAAATCACAAAATAATGAACATGCAACGAACAAAACAACTAACTACGAGCTGGCTCAGCTTGACACAACATCACCAAACCAAATACAAGATACCACAAAACAAAACTCCAAGTCAACATCGAATTATTACAATACAAAGATCACAAAACCAAAACATAAATAGCAAAGGAAACCAAAACCAGAAGATTGTCCTCAAATGTGACGTGGGATTAGCGAACATGACCTCCAAGTGACTCCATAAATCCTTTACCTGCTATCTGACGAAATAAACCAATTTATGGGATGGTGACTACTAAGACTCAGCGGGTAATAGACAGATAGTGCATGAACATAATAAAGACTAGAGATACAAAGGTATACAGTCTCGTAGGGAAAATAGCAGATACTGGGATATCATATTAAGTGTCCATACCTGAAACCATATCCTAGGCTAGTAATAGACGGTCAGATGTAGCAAAGACCTGCTATGGTACTACTCATAACTACATGGGTAATATGTGAGGTATATACATATTACCACTAAGCAAATCAGTGTCTAAACCCATACCTCAGGTATATATCTCAACCTATGTGAGCATATCAGAATAAGTAAGCAACAATATCATAAATAAGCAATAGCAGCATAAGTAAGCAACAACATTAGCAGATATAATAATAACAGCGTATGCACGGATGGTCACTCCCGCCCACCCCCTGTACCATGACCCGTGTATGGTCGAGAGGCCAGTACAATGACAGACTATACACCACTCTAGCTACCACTACTCTCGAGTGCTCGAGGGCACAGTTGCATAGTAGCTAACTATCTACATCTACGGTGGGGGTCCCTGCTGCTCGCAACTCCAGCTATCACTACTCATAAGTGAGTGAGTGGGAGCATGTCAGGACAAGCAACACGCTCCAGCTACCACTACCCATGAGTGGTCGAGCGTGCAGCTTTGACCAACGCCCCTCTCAACCACAAGGGAGATATGGTCGCCAACATACATGCAATGACATGATGCAAAAAATGCAGCAGTCATCATATATATAAACAGAAACAGGTATGCTACATGAATCCAACATGCTCAATAAGAAACATGAATAAATAGCAGTCAAAGCAAGTAAACATGGTATCTGGTATCTATATATCCAGTATCTAGTATCTGGTGTCTGGTATTTGCTAAATATCATAGATACGAGTAGCTCAAAGATTGGGTGGAAGTATTAAACGTAGGAAAAATAAGAATGTTGTCAAGATGAACATAGTATGTATCTAAACATTTAGCTCATACACCAAGATCAATGTGCTAAAGAGATAAAGCAAGAAATACCCACCTTTATATAACTCGTGTCAAATAATCCTACATCGATATGCTTGTCTCGAATCAACATCCTGCAAACACACGATATATATATTTAGTTTAGCTAATCACCTATAGAACCATTAGCTAAACCCAAACCCAATACTAATTCTATTAGGTAATCATGTTTAATTCCACTTAATGATCCACCAATCAAAGTACCAGTTCAATGATTCTAATAATGATAATGAAATCATCTAATTAACTCCATCTATCCAATTAATAACGGATTATCCACATACTTATCAAATCCATCCATTAATCATCATCAACCAATTAGCGAATCCAATGCATAAATAAAATCAAATCTCAACATGTCTTACCCCAAATTTAGTAACAAGGTGGCACTGGAAGTGGCTTACAGCCAACAACGACGATCTATAACTATCCTCTACTTCTCCTGTAATCCTAACAATCCAAATATTGAATCCATTCATTAGCCTTGTAATCCAAATCAAGACTAAATGCAGCTACCTTTAAACTAAACTTACCCAAATTCCCTTCATCTTCGACAATAACAGTAGGCAACAGAGAGCCGACGTCTAGGGTTGACAACTCCAACTCATAGCAAGGCAAACCGCTTCTCACAGCTGAAATCTGAGCAAGTAGCTGGTGGCATTAGGAAGTTGGGGAATGGTACATCTGTTGGCACTGGGAATTCCATTCTGTGTAAATCCCTTGTACAAAAATTTATACAGGCACAGAACTTTTCCTAGCAACCCACATGCTCGATCAGACATGTGTTTGATCAATCAAGCAAGTTCTAGATTGATCAAAGCGCACCTTGATCGAAGCATAAGATCGCTGGCCTCTTGTGTTGGTATTCAAATTGATATCCAAAATTGACACGAAGAAAATAAAACTAGATACACAGCGGAATTAAAGAACTAGTTGTACCTTTCTTCGTAGCTATAGATCTCTTGATCTTCTGCCGTATTCCTCTCCTCTTCTTAGACGTCGTGTGGGTGATGATCTACCAAGACAAAACACCTGAACCTCTTCTTCCTTTCCAAGCCGCCTACCACTAAAGAATGTAAAGAAAAAGGGGTGCCTCCTTCTGCTTCATGAGATTCCTTCAGAACTAGAAGACCAAGTCGAATCTCTAGAGTTAACCACCGAACCAGACTTAGAAGAATCAGTTCAGATCGATTTCATAGCATTGATGGCCAAAGAAGAGATAGCTGAATCTGAATCTGAATTTGAGATGGCAACAGTCGAGGGGGAGAATCCTATCATGTTGGGATTTTCGGGCCGCAAAAATCAATTTTTCACGTTGCGGAAACCCCGAATCTCCCATGCCACTGGATCCGTGCGAAGTTTATAAGAAAAATTTTGAGTACGAGTTTACTAAAGCCTAGATCTACACTAGCGAAGGAAGTTACCCTCAATGCGATGCCCTTCGCAATCCCGCTCGTCCAACGGTTCGCCTGATCTCGAGATCGTCAAGCGTACGATCCTCTAGAAGTATCCACACGAACAAACTAGGTGGAGAGGCCAAACAAAAGGTGTGCTAGCACCTATGAAGTGTTCGGCCAAGAGAGGAGAGGGAGAAGAAAATTGAGAGCAAGAGGAAGAAGATGGAGTGAATGCCTTGAATGAAAAAATCAACTCTTTTCCTCACAATTAGTGGCCGGCCACAATGGAGTTGTAACCTCTATTCTCATTTAATGTGGCCATTAAAGAGAAGATTTGTAACCTCCATGAGGTGACACACACATGTGCCAACTATGATATGATGATGTGGCACATCATCATTAGTCCTCCTAATGCCAACTTACAAATGAGGTGGCAAATAGTCAAGTCAAACTTGACTGTTCCTCTTCCTTTCAAGTCAAGTCAAACTTGACATTATAACTCCCATAGTTGATCAAATCCAATCATTTGATTCAAGTCAATTTAATATAATGAATCTAATTCATTAATTAAATTGATTAGACTCATTGAACACATGAATCAAATTGAGTCCAACTCAATTAGTTCAATTAGGATTACTCTTAATCCAATTTGATTCATCACATGAATCTAATCCTCTTGGTTCATCATATGAACCTAATCTCCATCTAATTGTCCTTTGTGTGTGACCCTATAGGTTCTTATAACGTTGGCAATGTTCCTAAACCAATTTAGAAGCATAAGTAATGAGCGGTATCTACCAACACATCATTACTACCCAAGTTATAAGAATGTTGAGATCCAGCATCACCTTGTGACTCCTCACAAAATATGACAAGTGTCCTTCTATCCTAGACATCTAGATTGATCAATATGAGGCATAGACCATGTCATCCTCTAATCAATCTAAATCTTGAACTCCAAGTAGACTCACTCGATCAAATGAGCTCAATATATCATATTGACTCATTTGAGCATGGCCATGCACTTAGTGGTCTCACTCTATCAAGAATATCGATGTCACTCCCGTCATATAGGAGGGATAGATCCCATCTACATCACTCACATCCCTTTGCATAATTCGTTACATACCCAGTAATCACCTTTATAGTCCACCCAGTTACGGGTGACGTTTGACGAAACTAAAGTACGTAACTCCTTATGTAGGGATCCATGGTGACTTCAGGTCTAAGGACTAGTAGTCATACTAATAGCCACATGAGAAAGTATATGACACTTATATAACGATCCATGATACTTTCTCATGGCGGGTCATTCAGTATACATTCTCCAATGCATACCCATGTGTCAACTTGATATCTCTATATCCATGACTTGTGAGATCAAGTCATCAAGTTGACCTACATGCTAGTCTCGTCGCATTAACATTGTCCCTGAATGTTAATACTCGACTAGGAATGATTAAGAGTAGTGTTCCCTATATCATCTCACTATCGGTTCAACTAACCGATTGATATAAGTAAGAACCCTCTACTCAAGGACGTTATTATACTTAGTTATTTGACACCAATACAAGTAAGTATAATAACCAAAACAAATGCCTTTATTAATATACAAGAATATGATACAATGGGTCCATACAACAATCATCAAATGATTGGCTCTAGGGCTCTAACTAACATATCACGGATCTAAAAGGTAAAATTGTAAATTCAAATTATAAATTTCACATAACTTGTTTTAAGTGTAGGGAGAGAGGGCACTATAGAAACAAGTGCCCTACTCTTAAGATTCGGCCAACACAACCGGAGGAGAAGGAGAAATCGATCTAGAAAGGGAAGAAACACATTGGATGCTCTAAGTACAAACGAAAGGGTCACTGCAAAAGATAATGCCTAGAAAGAAGAACCAAGAATCCAGGGGAGAAATTAAGGTAAGTAAATTTACATTACATGAAAATCCAATTTTTGCAACACATGTATGTACTCTAGCTAATCCTGCTTGCTCTAGTATAGATTTCTCTTCAAAATTAGATATGCATGATAATAATGTAATGAATAAAATTGATTCAGATAAGAATAACTCAAAAGTATTCAATAAAAATAAGAAATTAACTCTTAGAAAATTAGGAATACAAAATAATATTTTAAAAGATAAAATTGATAAATTAGAAAAGATTGTTAATAATTTAACCAAATTACAAAATCTAGACTTGGATTACAAGTCTAAGGTAAAACTTAAACCCTACAAACCAAGTTATAATAAAGTGTCTTTTAATTATGAAACTAATCAATATACCATAAATTAATAACTTTCAACTTAAAACACAACTTGAAAACTACTTAAAGTTATAACTTAAAATTAACTAATAATTGCTTAGCCAAGACTAAGTTAGATAAGGACTTAGGCATGATTTACACTTGACTAGTTAGACCTAGGGGTTTCAAAAAGAAAATTGAATATCCAATTTCTTTGAAAGACTTTGTTTAGAAGTGGTGGATGATCTCATACCAAGATGGTCTAGTACCTCGCCACAACTTAGAAGTCAATCATTGAAATGAATATTTAATTGACTAATTGAAAAACCTGATTCTAGCTCAATTGTAAATCAATCCTTAGATTAGAATTTAAATTAAAGATTAAATTAACCATCTCACAAAAGTATTAAGGTTCCCTGATTGAAAATCTAGAAAAGGGTGAGATGGACCTAGGTTTAAAGTAGTTAACCAAACCTGAATTAATTAAATTAAAGCTAACTCAATTAAAATTCATATATCATGATTAATTTCAAAATCTAATTAATTATAAAAAGTTTAATTTTAAATATAATTAAATTCAAAATGTTAATTATTTTTAAATCATAATGAATTTCAAACATCTTAATTATTTGATTATTAATCATAATTAAATTCCAAATTATTAACTCTTAGATTTTCAAAAACTTAATTATTTTTAAAAGTTAATTAATTTTAAAATCAAAATTAATATGTAAATTTATAATTTCAAACTTAATTAATTTTCAATATATTTCCAAAATCTTCAAAATTTTAATTCTTGTCAAATGTTTAAATCTAGTTAAACTCATATTTGAAATTCAAACTTATATTTTAAAATTTTAAACTCATACTTTTATTGATAAAATTAAAATAAAGTTAACTTCATCTCATAAGTACTCATAAGCTGAACATGCTTGATAACCTAGAATGGGTGAGATGAAAAATGATAAAAATAATAATCTTTTTTTATTATTTATTTACATGATTGGACTCTAGAATCCTCAAAATTTGTAAGCATTAATTAAGGGGGAGTGAAGGGAGTCAAGTTAAGTTTTTTTTTTGTTAAAGTTTTCTTTAAAAAAAAGGGGGGGTTCAAAATATTTCTGAAAAAGAAAGTTTATTTTTAAACTATTTTTGGAATGAAAAATAAATCATTTTTTGAAACTAAATATTTGATAAAGTATTTTAAGTTTTTTTAAAAGAAACCATTTACTTAGCTAAGTATTTTTACAAGAAAATATTTTTAAAGCTAAGTTTTTTTTTAACAAAATATTCTTCAAGCTAAGTACTTATTAAAATATATTTATTTAAAAAAAAAAGGCTAAAGTTTTTATCACAATATTCTTAAAAGTAGAGTATTTTAACTAAGCCTTTTTTTTAAAACCTTTATAAAACTGAGTATTAAAACTAAAGTTCTTATCAACTTCTTTTGAAAGCTAAATTACTTGACAAAATAATTATTTTCAAAGCTAAAATTTAGCTAAGTTTTTTTTTGGAAAAAGCTAAGTTTCAAAACCTAAGATTAGTTAAGGATTTTTTAAGTAATTTTCAAAGCTAAAATTTAGTTAAATTATTTTTTGAAAAATCTAAATGTATTTCAAAACACTTATTTTCAAAAGCTAAGTTTAAGTCACTTTCAAAAAACTTAAAAGTTTTACTAAGTTTTTCTTTCTTCTTGCAAAACTAATATTCAAATAAGAGCTACCTTTCAGGGGGAGCTAAAAAAATTTTTTATCTTTACATTTTTTATCTCTACTTAGTATTATTTTTTATTTATATCAAAGGGGGAGAGAAAAGTCAAATTTTAAAATTTAAGAATTTAAACTAATTAAGAATTTAAACATAATGAAAGGGGAGCATAAAGTTTTTTTTTTGAATTATTGCATTCATGCTCTTGTTTAAATTCCATTATTTATTATTATGTTTTACTTAACTTTGAATAATGTTATCATAATCAAAAAAAGGGGAGATTATTGGTGCGGGAAGCATTCGACGATCAAACCTGTGTTTTGATTATGTCAAAGGGTCCAAAGTTAAGTTGTTTTGTTATCTAACAAGTTTGAATGAGATTGCAGGAAAGTCCTAAGTGTACCTAGACAAAAGTCCTAGCTACGGGTAGGTAGGTGGAAAATCCTAGGGGGTGGTAACCCTAGGTCCTAGGAGGTGGTAACCCTAGATGAGGAAAAGTCCAAGTTGTAGTTAGGCAAAGGAAAAATCCTAGGGGGAGGTAACCCTAGGTCCTAGGGGTCGGTAACCCTAGGCGAAAAATCTTGACAGGTCGAGAGCTTCGGGCAAAATCCTAGGGGGTGGTAACGCTAGGTTGAAATCCTGGTATCGCGAACCGGGTGGAAGACTACACGAGGCATGGAGTGAACATCCAGCATGAAGACCGGAAGCTTCGGACGCTGAGAAAAAGTCCAGTTGGTCTGGAGGATCAACTAGCAACAGGTAAACTCTCCTGAGTGGAGTAGGTGAGGATGCGTTCCCCGGTGAGAGAATAGTAGGTGTCGGTTCGACTTAGGGTTTTTGGATGAAAATTTGAAGTCAGAACCGGACAGTCTGATGATTATCAAATTCTTATATTAATCTTGTTTTATTTGTGCTAACTCTATTTTGCAGAATATGTCTTGTATTTTGTACTAACGTATCTTAGCTTACAGGGAGTGAAAAAGAACTAAAACCCCGAATGAACAATGTTCGAGGTGCCTTCATGGAGCTTGGAGGTGCCTCAGGTGTCTTGGCTGAAGCAGCGCAGGAAGCAGGCCGAGGGCGCCCTCCATGGAGCTTGAGGGCACCCTGGACGCTGGTTGGAAGGCGCCCTCCATGGGCTTGGAGGTGCCCTCGGGTAGATAGGATGCAAGCAAAGCAGAGCTTATCCACGCTGCGGATCCGGTGGGGTTGGAGGCGCCCTCCATGCTGTTGAGGGCACCCTTAACGGGCTATATAAGCCTGTCTCAAGTAGCAGCAAAGTAACGCCTGAAAACATAATCTTTTTTCCGTGTGCTACTCAAAGGACAATCTGATAAAGTTGTAACTCAACTCTGACAACCAAAAGCTTCAAGTTTACTAATTCCTTGTTTGTCGGTATAAGTTTTTCAATTTTATTGTACTTCAAATTGTAACTTCCAAATTGATAGTGATTGCCCGAAGTAAATGCTCAACGAGCATGAGGCTGGGAGTAGGAGTCGTCACAGGCTCCGAACCAAGTAAATCTTAGTATTTGCATTGTTTCTTTTATTTTCGTTGTGTATTACTAGATTACTTTAAAACGAACGTGAAAGCCACAAGCGCTATTCCCCCCCCCCCCCCCCTCTAGTGCTTTCAATCCTACACTGAAGGCCAAGAAGGATGGACGGTTGGCTGAGCAGGCTACAATGAAGACCCAACTCGACGCCAAGGACGAAGAGTTGACCTGGTTGAAGGAAGAACTTGAGGCCTCCTTAGCGGCCCTAAAGACTTATCAAGAAGCCGAGTCAAGTAGGTTTGATGTCATAAAGCAAGCCTATATCCGCTCGGATGTTTTTAATGATAAGGTCACCGATCGGGCACTTCGTATGTTTGACCTAGCGATCAAAGGGGCATTCGGCCAACTCAGGGAAGGTGGTTATCTCTCCGCTACTCTATCAAGGAAGGTCATCAATCGAGATAAGCTGACGGCGTCGCTGCCTGATGATGTCTTAGATTATTTGGAGTGAGCTTGTTGAGCGTTCGACCTCTGTAAAATTTTTAAGTTTTAATGAATGTGTGTTCGCCCGGCAGTCCTTTATATTCTTTCTAGTATCTTTTTTCGACTCATTTTTCAAGCGTCGTATAAATTGTGGCCTCGTGTTTCTTCTGATTAGCAATGGCTTATCTACCTAGCTGATCGATCCTTTTTTTATTACAAGGTCATTGCTTGAATGCTGTAGCGTAGACATGGGTTTAAGGTCATCGCTTGATTGTTGACAGTGACAAGGGTTTAAGGTCATCGCTCGACCGTTGATGGAGACAAGGGTTTAAGGTCGCCGCTTGACCGCTGATAGGGATAAGGGTTTAAGGTCACCGCTCGACCGCTGATGGAGACAAGGGTTTAAGGTTGTCGCTCGACCGTCGGTGAAGACTAGGGTTTAAGGTCGCCGCTCGACCGCTGATGTAGACAAGGGTTTAAGGTCGCCGCTCGACCATTAACATAGACAGGGGTTTAAGGTCGCCGCTCGACCACTGATGGAGACAGAAGTTTAATGTCACCGCTCGACCACTGATGATGACAGGAGTTTAAGGTCGCCGCTCGACCATTGATAACGATAGGGGTTTAAGGTCGCTGCTCGACCGTCGGTGAAGACTAGGATTTAAGGACGTCGTTCGACCATTGATGAAGACTAGGGTTTAAGATCGTCACTCGATCGTCGGTCAAGACTAGGGTTTAAGGTCACCGCTCGACCGTCGGTAAACACTAGGATTTAAGGTCGCCGCTTGACCATCGGTGAAGACTAGGGTTTAAAATCGTTGCTCGACCGTCAGTGAAGACTAGGGTTTAAGGTCACCGCTCGACTATTGATGAAAACTAGGGTTTAAGGTCATCGCTCGACCGTCGGTGAAGAATAGGGTTTAAGGTCGCGGCTTGACCATTGATGTAGACAGGGGTTTATAGTCATCGCTCGACTTTTAACTTGGCCTGATCGACCCAAGAGTCTGGAGAACTTTGGTTTTTATTCATGTTGGCCCTGCATTCAGAAGGCATATGCACAAGTACATTTATATTTGCTCACGCACCTCTCACCCGGGCTTGTAGGATTGAAGATGATTCGCGCTCCATAGCCGCTCGAGCCGTTTCCCATTTTCATCTTCTAAGTAATAGGCCCCCAAGCAGAATTTCTGTATGACCTTTTAATGTCCCACCCATTGTGCCTCGAGTTTGGTGACGCCCCAACTGGCTTGATTTTCTTCCAAACCAGATCACCGACTTGGAATTACCTTGGGATCACCCTGTCACGCCCCGAAGGAGTCCCTGTCCGAAGAACTTTCGACAGCATCTACCCTATATGGCGGACAATCTGAAACTTTCTACAATCACCATATACCTCAGCCACATGCGGCTGGAATAATAACAATAATAAAACAATCACCACGCAGTTAATATTAATTTCAGCCTCTGGCTGACACGACCACGCAGTTTAATAGTAAACAAATAGAACAGTAATACGATGACTCGAAAACAACCCTACTCAACTACACTCGTAAAGCTCAAATCCGATTTTTCCTACTACACTACACTCATAAAACACAAATCCGATAAACTCACCTCTTCTGCCGTCCAGGCAGGCATGGAGTAAAACATATCCAAATCATACCAAAATCCATCAACGATAAGAATCCATACAAGATCCATAAGTAAAACATTACAAGACCAAGACATAGTGTTGGACCGTTGGGCCGGCTAGAAAGGGGGGGTTGAATAGCCCTGAATTAAACACAACCATTTCTCGAACAATTAAGCTAACACTTGAAAAATAGATTAAGCAAAAAATAAAGCATAAAAACGAGGCACCAGATTTGACTTGGTTACAACCTGGGAGGTTGTTAATCCAAGGAAGATGATTACACTAAGAACTCCTTCAGGCGGAGAAGCCTCGTTTACAGCAGTGTTGGCACAAAAAGAAAGAAGATAATCAAAGCAGTGTAAGCACACAAGTGTTGTTACAATTTCTGAACTGATGAAAAGCTTCTGGACCAAGGCTATATTTATAGCCTTGGTCGGGGCGCCTGGAAGGGTTCCGGGAGCCCTGGGGGGGATAAAACTTTATCCCCCAACGTTCAGATCGCATAAATCGCGATCTTGGTCAAAATCAGGGTCCGGGTGCCCGGAAGCATTCCGGGCGCCTCGGACAGCTCCGGGCGCCCGGATTGGTTCCGGGCACCCCGGAGCAAAAAGTCAACTGTAGTTGACTTTTTGTCCGGGACCACTTCTCCGTTAAGTCCCCGTCTCGGTCCGGGTCTTCTGCTCCGGATCCGCTTGCTGATATCCGGAATAGGGCTCACCCGAACCCATCTTCCGGTCTTCTCGAGCGTGCTTCCCTCCGGCTTCTCGTCCCTCAGAATTGCCGCGTGTCCCTTCTCGTCCACCAACGTACTCATCCGCAGACTTCGTCCCTCGATCGCACCCCGTGCCGACCTTCGCGTTAGCTGCGTCTCTTGCTCCCCGAGCAATCTTCCGCTCCGGCTTTCGTGTCTCGGAACCATCGCGCGCACTTCCTTCTCGTCCGCCGGTGTACTCTTCCACAGCGCCTCGTCCCTCGGACGCACCATGTGCCGTCCTTCTCGCTAGCTGCGTCTTCCGCTCGAGTACCTGTGCTCCTAAGCTCCTGCACACTTAGACACAAGGTTAGAAACAAACAGGACCTAACTTAACTTGTTGATCACACCAAAACAACCTTGGGGTTCCAACACATAGTCTGATAGAGAAAACTAGAATAACAACTCGTGATCGGCAGAGGACTAGCACTACATGCAATGGGGACTAGCGACTGGAACTGCTCCGAACAGCCTCAACCGGAAAATATCAACGGAGGAGGGTGTGAGTCTAACACTCAGCGGGTACAACTGATATGCATAATAAAGTAAATAACAGACAATACTAATCATGCGTACAGTCTCCTGAATACGAGAAGAATAAATGCAACTGAAACAAAAACAGGAGAAAACTGTACTAACCAGGACCAAGGTATAAAGGTAACAGGGTCGTCAAACCAAGGTTGTCATAATCCTGTATGCATGTCAATCATATGCATCCATATAAATGCAGCAAGTAAATGCAGCAAACACAAACAATAAATGCATCATGCATATGATGCCAATGACATGGTCACCCCTGACGCCAGTCAGCCATCTCACACACAATGGTGAGTCCGAGTGGGTAGAGCTGTGACAACCGTGCACTCTGACATCACTGCCCCTGATGAGTGACCGAGTGGATGGGATGCTGTCGGAGTACACACATACTCCTACCCCGAAATAATAAATGGGGGAGCGCAATGCTCTCATCTCCCGGTACACGATGACGGGGAGGAATCTCTGCCGGCTACCACGCTGAGTCACACTACCCATGAGCGGACCAACGGATCCAAACAAAGTCCAACTGTCTGCCGGCTACAACGCTGCTACACTAAATCAACGGAGCCAAACAGAGCGGAACTGTCTGCCGGCTACCACGCTGAGTCACCAGACTAACGGAGCCAAACAGCAGAACTGCCACACACCTGTCTGATATACCACTAACCCATGAGTAGTGGTGTGCACAGATACATGTAACTGGCGATGCACTCAACAATAATGGAGCAGACAATTGCACAGCATGCAATCATGCAAGATGATGCATGACACTAAACATGGCAATATCATGAATAGCATAGCAAGATCCATACATAAATAAAAGGTGTACCACAAGTCAATGTATCAGATGGAAGGTACACAAATAGATAGGGTATCAAATAAACCCTAGGTCCTGAACATAATGTATCATATGGTTGTGTCACTACCTATAAAGCAGGTATGATCAGGTAAATAATAACATGCAGTGCATAACGAGTAAACAAGCAAACATGTAATAGATCATGTAGTGACCAACCGAAACAAATGGAAAACACAATCATGCTATATGTTAAACACATTATTATGCATATCAAAAGACATAAGTCAAAGTACCCGCCTCCAATCGAAAAGTCCAAATCTGGTAATCGAGATACTCGTCTCACGTTAAAGTCCTGTGGTAAATCGTACAGTTTAGCTAATTTAATTATAAACAAATAGCTAAACAAATTCCTAATCCACCGACCATCTAGGGTTAGCTTCATTAACCCTTATTAACACATAAACAACTAATCACCCATTAACTCTAATCGTTCCACCATTCGGACCAATCCCAACTATCTTTTGATTCAATTTGTAGCAGTATGATAAAACAATGAATTGACCTCCAATAACTCATTAATTTCTATAAGATTACCTGCTTGATCAGTGTCGGAGCGCGTTCACTGCGGTAATGGTGACCGAACTAGTGCTATTTGGGAATTTGGCCAAGGCTTCATGTCGAACCAAATGAGAAGTCCATTACAGATCCTAGAGCTAAGGAACTAGCCGAAGCAAAGTATCTAGTGGCAGTAGCTATCCATGAACAGCCAATCCCTCGCCAGAGCCAAATTCCAACTCGAGCTTCCTCTCTGATGCAAATCCGGATGTTGTTGTGACGCGCGAGGAAGAAAATCTCATCACCAGGGACTAAGGGATGGGAAGTAGATGGGAGAGAATCAATTGGCAGCCGGTGGTGATTGCGGGCAGATCCACTAAGCTCAACAAGGGTAGATCGGCGATGGTGGATCGTCGGCTAGGGCTCTGCTCAGTGAGACCTGTGGCTAGGGCACGAACACCAGAAGGGAACTCGGACTGCCGGGGGTGGAAGGGATTCGGCTAGGCAAAGTGGCAGCGGCGCGTTGCAGATCTAGGGCAACACCACAAGAAGGGAACTCGGGTTCTGGCGAAAATTTGACAGTGGATGCTAGACTCATGCTCCCAACTCCCGGCTCCCAGCTTCCGGCGACCTAGGGCACAGGAACCGTGGTGTGGCTTGGGTCGAGTGGTGACAGCAACGATCGGCTATTGATTTTCCGGTGAAGATCTAGAGCTCAGGTTCGTCGGAGTGGAAGGGAACAAGCTTTCCTTGGCCGACGGCTTTTGTACACGGGGAAGAGAAACCGCTTGCTTGCGGTTAGGGCAAGGGATCGCGACGAGGAAGAAGGGGTGCGCGGGGTTCGGCAAGGAAGGGAAAAGAAAGCAAATAAAGCAAATAAAGAAAATAGAAAAGGAATTAATAAAATAACATTTCCTCGCTTAAATGGGTAGCCTAAACAGGCTTTTCCGGGCCCCATTTTTGTCTCCGTTAACTCGTCCATACGAGCTCCGAAAAATTCCTGAAAAATTTCCAAAAATTCTGGAAAAATCCCTTATTAATATTTGCCTATTTTCGGTATTTTACACACCCTCCTATTGTAGTTCTTTCTCATCCGTTGTTGGTAAGCCATCAGCCGAACGACCACTTTATCCCGCACTTCATCCAACAATTCAAGCTCTATTAGCCTTCGCTCACTATTTGCTTTGTCGTAGAGTCGCACCTGGTCGGATTCTACTCCAACCTCTACACGAACCACCGCTTCTCCTCCATACACCAACTGGAATGGTGTTACGGCGATTGGCTCCTTTGGAGTCGTGCGAAGTGCCCACAAGATACTTGGGAGCTCATCGACCCATCTCCCTCCTGTTAGAGTGTATACTGAAAGCCTAAGCTTTTGTAAACATTTATTTTGAATAAAGAATCACATTTGGTCAAATTGTCTACATTTAGTTGTAGTTGTTCAATTAATTTATTTTGTAAATAACATAGTATGTGGTGCCACATTCAGAAGAGGATATTATCAGTACCTTATAAATTATAAATAGTAGCTCACGACCAAAATGGAAAGGAACAAACCATTGGAAGGTCGTAGTGTAATTAGGAATTAGTTTATCTTAACTATATAATTACACTAATACACTTAGAGTGTATTGAGTAGGATCATTTGAGATCGTTTCTTTTATACTGACTTTATAAAGGAACAAATACTTCAGTTATTATGGAAGTGTGTGCTCTTAATCCTAATATAATAACAAGCACATATATTTGATATTTATTTCTTTAATTTATCAATGGATGAGATTTAGTTCAATAAATCAATAAGCCCGATAAGTTGGGAAATGATATCACTTATAGTGTGTGTTGTTGATTATAGAAGGAAATTGTGTCCTAGCAATCTAGGTTGATAATGTCCCCAAGATGAGCTCATAAAGATTGTCATGTTAAACCCTATAGGTGGACTTAGTCCGACATGACGATAAGGTTGAGTGGTACTATTCTTGGATTAAGATATTAATTAAATGAGTTGTCAGTAACTCACTTAATTAGTGGACATTCGACATCTTAAACACAGGGAGACTAACACACTCATAATAAGAAGGAGCCCAAAAATGTAATTTGGGATTGGTGCGGTAGTTCAATAATAGTTCTTTAGTGGAATGAATTATTATTGATAAAATTAAGTTGTGTGTTCGGGGCGAACACGGGATGCTTAATTTTATCGGGAGACCAAAACCAATTCCTCCTCTCGGTCCCTATCGTAGCCTCTTATTTATAGAGTACTATACCCACCTATACCCACCTTCATACCCATGATAAGGGGGCCAGCCAATCTAGCTTGTGGTTCAAGCTAGGGTCGGCCAAGCCTTGGGTGGCCCTAGCTTGAACCCAAGCTTAGGTGGCCGACCCCCATTAAATTTAAAAGAATTTTAATTTTAAAATTTTCTTATGTGGAAGATATAATTTATTGAAGAGAATTAAAATTAAAATATCTCTTCTACAAAAGATTAAGAAAAGAGATTAGATCTCTTTCCTTATTTATAGATAGGAAAGATATTTTATTTTTTCTCTTTGAAAATTATTCACATGTTGAAAAATTAAAATTATAGAAATTTCTTTTTATCAACCATGAAGGGATTTTAAAGGGAAATTTTATTTTTTAAAATTTCCGAAGACAAATAAAGAATTTTTAATTGTTGATTGAAAATTGTCTTGTTTGCTCTCCATGAGGTGGCCGACCATTACAAGTTTAATTGGGAAATTTTATTTTATTTTTCTCAATTAATTCATGTCAAGGAAAATTAAGGAAATTTTATTGTAATTAAATTTCCTTATTTACCAAAGCTAAGGAATATAAAAGAGGGGGTTGGGGTGCCTTCATGAGACACAACCTCTATTATTCTCTCCCTCTTTTCCTTGGTGTTGTGGCCGACCATCCTCTCTCCCTCTCTTCCTCTTTGTGGTGGCCGAAACCTTCTCTTGCTTGGAGCTCTTGTGGTGGCCGGATACTACTTGGAGAAGAAGAAGAGAAGGAGAGAAAGTTTTCATCCCTTGGAGTTTGGTTGGTGTTTTTTCTTCATCCTTGGTAAAACTTTTGATTTGGCCAAACCTAGCAAGGAGGAGAAGAAGGTGCTTTGGTGGTCCTCATCTTGGAAGATCGTTGCCCACACAATGTCCGAGGTTAGAAGAGGAATACTGTAGATGATCAAGAGGTCTTTCTAGAAGGTATAACTAGTATTTTTCCTTTCTGCATCATACTAGTTATTTTTGGAAATAATACCAAATACAAGAGTGTAACAACCCGCCTCCTACTGACTAGGCTGCGAGGCCAGACCATCACATTATGTTGTGCTAAGCTACATTATAAGGTGCGGAAACGTGAACTAATTTAAAATTTACTAAACTCATGCCAATTACTACTAAATCTGAACTGATGCTTAAAGATACCTTTTTAAGTATTATACCTTTTACTCCAAAGATAAGATCTAGCCTTCACATGTGTTTAAGGACTGAACTTAAGTGTTTCTAACTGAAACAGGCATTTCAATCGATCGGCTGATCGATTGGGATGTTCGGATCGATCCACTGATCGATCCAGCATGCTACTGTATACGAAAACTTTGATTGAATCAATCGGTTGATCGATCCAGACTTGTTGAAATTCCACCCTGGAGTTTGTCGTAAGGGCACACGAGGATGCTTTGAGTGTGGACAGGAAGGGCATATGGCTAAGCAGTGCCCAAACAAGACCAATCTTCCTCAACTACAGCCGATTCAGTACGGAGGCTAGCCAGCTCAGTTACATCAGATGCATGCCGCTTTAGAGGGTCCACACATCAGCCAGGGCAGACTAGAAGCCCCTCCAGCTATGACCAATGCGAGGATCTACTCACTCACCAGAGAGGACGTAGTGAATGCCTCGACAGTTGTTTCAGGTTAGATTAGTATTTTACAGCAAAGTACAACTGTCTTATTCGATACTGAGGCAACCCATTCTTATGTATCCAGGGTATTTGCCGAAAAGATAGCGATACCTCTAGAGGTACTCAGTGGTCAGTTCTTGACAACGTTACCTTCAGGGGAAATTATGGCATCCACGCACTGGCTCAGAGCAGCGCCAGTCATTATAGTAGACAGAGAACTCTTTTGTGATCTGATAGTGCTAGATATGACTGATTATGATGTCATCCTTGGAATGGACTTCCTGATCAGATATGGTGCCTCTATAGAGTGCCATAAACAGAAAGTTGTATTCCAACCTGAACCAGAAGTATAATTCGAGTACATCGGAGAACCAAAGAGAAAGGCCAAGAAGTTTCTCTCAGCTCTAAAAGCATAGAAATTAATGGATTCAGGATGTACGGGATTTCTAGCACATGTAGTCAATACCAGTCAGAACAAGGACCAACAGCTAGAAGGGGTCCGAGTTGTATGTGACTACCGAGCGGTCTTCCCTGAAGAGTTACCAGGACTAGCACCAGACAAGGAGATTGAATTCGAGATAGACCTTATTCCCGGTACGAATCCTATCTCCAAAGCACCTTACCGCATGGCTCCAGCAGAACTGAAAGAACTTCATGAGCAACTACAGGAGCTGCTTGACAAGGGTTTCATATGTCCAAGTCACTCACCATGGGGAGCGCCTGTATTGTTCGTGAGGAAGAAGGACGGGAGCATGCGCCTGTGTATAGACTACCGGGCATTGAACCAAGTCACGATCAAGAACAGGTATCCTCTTCCCAGGATAGATGACATGTTCGATCAGCTAAAGGGAGCAGTAGTGTTCTCTAAGATAGACCTCAGATCAGGTTATCATCAGGTGAAGGTTAAAGAAGGGGATATACCCAAGACAGCATTCAGGACTAGATACGGACATTACGAGTTCGTAGTCATGCCCTTTGGCGTGACAAATGCTCTAGCTACTTTCATGGATCTCATGAACAGAGTATTCAGGGACTACCTAGATAGATTTGTTATTGTGTTTATCGATGACATTCTTATCTATTCAGGAACTCAAGAGGAACACGCAGAGCACTTGAAAATAGTATTGCAGACCCTTCAGCAGAACCAGCTGTATGCCAAGTTCACGAAATGTGAATTTTGGTTAGATCAGGTGTCCTTCCTGGGTCACATCATCTCAAAGGATGGTATCATGGTAGACCCCAGAAAGATAGAAGTTGTGAGTAATTGGAAAAGACCCAAGAACGCCAGTGAAATCAGAAGCTTTCTGGGATTAGCAGGTTATTACAGAAAATTTGTAGAGGACTTCTCCAGAATAGCCTCCCCACTGACAGCTCTCACCAGGAAGAACAGAAAATTTCAGTGGACAGAGGACTGTGAGAACAGCTTCAGTGAGCTTAAGAGGAGATTGACCAGTGCTCCCATTTTGGCTCTACCAGAAAACACAGACAATTTTGACATTTATAGTGATGCCTCTAAATTAGGACTAGGAGCAATACTGATGCAAGAAGGTAAGGTGATCGCCTATGCCTCCAGACAACTCAAAGACTATGAGAGGAACTATCCTACTCATGATCTTGAGCTTGCAGCAGTGGTGTTCGCTCTCAAAATTTGGAGACATTACTTGTATGGAGCTCAGTGTAGAGTGTATACAGATCATCAAAGTCTGAAGTATTTCTTCACTCAGAAGGATCTGAATATGAGACAGCGCAGATGGCTAGAGCTGGTCAAAGACTACGACATAGACATCCTCTACCACCCAGGAAAAGCTAATAAGGTGGCAGACGCACTTAGCAGAAAGTCAAGTGCTATCTTACTATCCCTAGCAGCCATGTCACCGCCCCTACAGAAGGAGATCACGGATTTCAGTCTTGAACTTATAGTGGGACAGCTCTCTATTATGACGTTAGAATCCACCTTGTTTGGTGACATCCAGACAACTCAGAGACAGGATCATGAAATTCAGAAAATCAAGCAAGGACTAGCAGGATCAGAAAGTGGAGAGTTTAGAGTATCAGATAGTGGGACATTATATTTTGGTGACATACTATGTGTTCCAGATCAGGAGGAACTACGAGGAAAGATTTTAGATGAGGCTCACATGACTCCTTATGCGATGCATCCTGGCTCCACCAAGATGTCCCAGGACCTGAAGAAACGTTTTTGGTGGCCAGGGATGAAAAGAGACATCGCTAGATATGTCAGCACCTGTCTAACCTGTCAGAGGGTCAAGGCAGAACACCAGAGACCAGGAGGAGCTCTGCAGCCTATTCAGATTCCAGAATGGAAGTGGGAAGATATTTCCATGGACTTCATAGTGGGACTACCCAGAACCACGAATGGTTTTGACGCCATCTGGATAATAGTAGATAGATTAACTAAATCAGCCCACTTCTTAGCTATCAGGATATCCTATTCCATGGAGCAGGTAGCTCAGTTGTATCTCAAGGAGATCGTTAGACTACATGGAGTCCCACGAACCATTATTTCAGACCGAGACAGTAGGTTCACGTCACACTTCTGGGAGTGTGTACAGTCAGTATTGGGCACTAAGTTAAAATTTAGCACAGCTTTCCATCCTCAGACAGATGGTCAGACGGAGGGATTAAATCAGGTACTCGAAGATATGCTCCGAGCTTGTGCCCTAGACTTCAAAGGAAGTTGGTGCAAATATCTGAGTTTAGCAGAATTTGCATACAACAATAGCTATTAGGCCACCATCGGCATGGCACCTTACGAGGCTCTCTATGGGCGGAGGTGTAGATCTCCAATCTGCTGGTATGAGAGTGGTGAACAGAAAGAACTAGAACTTCAGACAGATCTAGTAGCAGAAACCACAGCAGCTATACAGCAGATCCGCTAGAGGATAGAGACAGCTCAGAGCCGCCAGAAAAGCTATGCGGATACACGGCGCAGACCTTTAGAGTTTTCAGTTGGGGATACAGTGTTCCTCAGAGTGGCTCCCATAAAGGGAGTAATGCATTTTGGGAAGAAGGGCAAATTAAGTCCCAGATACGTGGGACCCTACCTTATCAGCAGAAGAGTTGGCAAGGTAGCATATGAGCTAGAACTACCCCAGGAGATGTCAGCTATCCATAATGTATTTCATGTCTCTATGCTGAAGAAGCATATCCCAGATGTCAGCCAGGTGATTGAGCCCCAGTCGGTACAAGTCCGCGAAGACCTCAGCTATGACAGTCGACCTATTCAGATAATAGACCGGGCAGTTAAGAAATTGCGGAACAAGGAAGTACCATTAGTAAAAGTTATTTGGCAACATCACACAACAAAAGAGGTAACTTGGGAGACAGAAGCCAGTATGAGACAGAAGTACCCAGAGTTATTCTAATTTCGAGGACGAACTTTTTATAAGGTATGGGGGATTGTAACGCCCGAAAATTCTCAAAATAATTATTAGAAATATCCTAGCATTTTTCTGGAATTTTAGGATATTTTTACAGAATTTTTAGAGTAGCGGAGATAGCAAAAATAAATAGAATCGTAAAATAGCCTACGCGGGAATTGAACCCGAGACCTATTGGGTCCTACGACTTATGGTGAACTCTAGTAACCAAGTGAACCCAGCAGGGCCATGCTGAAAGAAGAGGGAATCAATTATATTTATATTTAAGTTGGGCGAATTAACCACTTAATATAAATAGGGAAAAATTAAGTGAAGAGTTATTGTTTTTAACGTAACTCTCCTCTCCCTCAAACCCTTACACGCCGCCCCTCTCCTTTTCTCTTCCTCTCTCGGCGCACCAAGCCAAAGGGGGCTAGGGTTCCGTCCCAAGGGCTATAGGAGCACTTTCCGGCGATAACTCCGGTACGAGGACGCTCCCCTCGGTGAGAAGAACACAAAGACGTAGGAGGATCGTCGAGAAGATCGTCTTTTCGGAAAACCTAACGATTGGATTGTAAGGAAATCTAGCGCAGGAGGTAAGAAACCCCTCACCTGCAGTATAAGTAGCTATTCGTGTGTTTTATACATTAGTTTAGTAGTATGCAGATTTTCAGTATGTAGGGTGTGTTCTAGTGCACACCAAGTGCTTGATAAAATGTTTATCTCAGTAAAATGCGACAGTAGGCATTTTAATAGATCAGTAAATGCAGTAGAAGCATTTAGAATAGCATATTTAGTCTTGCTACAGCTTATATGAGACTACGGTCCAATGGGTGGGCTCCCACAGTTGCCTCTAGGTTCAGATAACCTAGAATAGCAAGATAAGAAAAATTCAGCTATAACCAGTATTTTATTTTCAGCAGTGGCACTGTACTGGACTAGATGTCCATTGGGTTGGGTTCCCATAGTCGTCTCTAGGTTTAGATAACCTAGTAAACCCTACTAGATTCAGAATTTGCAACCCCGGGTTTAGTTAGGGATGCACGCATAGCAAGTACGGTTACCGGGCCCATCAGCAGCATGATTAGTATTTTGATCTATTATTATAAATAGTTTTTCAAAATCTCACAATCAGTTATGTGAACATGATTTAAATTCAGTATTAGCTTAGTTCAGTTCAGCTCAGTGTTATATCAGTTTAGTTTCTTTCCATTGATGCATGTGATAGTTTCATGCTTAGCTCTTGATATTCCATGACTAGTTTTGATGCCATGTTTTAGTATTCATGACTAATAACTTCAGTATTTATATTTCATCATGTCAGCATGTATTGCAAATAGCATGTTTTAAAAGCATGATTCCATCGTATGCATGTTTTGTGAGGTAGATGGTTTCTTACTAAGCGTAAACTTACAGATACTTCTTTCCCTTATACTGTAGATAAAGGTAAAGGAAAGATGGACTAGCGGAGGCTAGAGATCAATGCAATGAAGATGTGTGTGGATGGAACTTGGAATAAAGATCTTGGAAGAATTAGAACATTTAAGAACTTAACGTTTCTTGTCATGTTACTCTTTGCTTATTTAGTTATATAAATGCCTTGAATTGTGAAAGTATGTCTAGAATACCAGTTATCATACTTAGAATACTAGTAGTTGATATTAGAATGTTTCCCAACCATTTTAGAACTTGCATATGTGATTTGGGCACGAAACAGTGCTGAAATCAGAACTTAGCTGCGAAATCAGAAACTCCAATCGATCCACTGATCGATTGGAGGCTTCCCAATCGATCAGCTGATCGATTGGGGAGCTTGATCTCGCGAACAGTAAGCTCTGGAATCGATCATTGGATCGATCGAGGAATTAGCCTCGCGAACAAAGAGCTTTGGAATCGATCCCTGGATCGATTAGCAAGCCTGGATCGATCAGCCGATCGATCCAGAATTTACCCCATGCACAGTAGCGAGCTGAATCGATCAACGGATCAATCAACAAGTCTGGATCGATCAACCGATCGATTCAATCAAAGTTTTCGTATACAGTAGCATGCTGGATCGATCAGTGGATCGATCCGAACATCCCAATCGATCAGCCGATCGATTGAAATGCCTGTTTCAGCTGGAAACACTTAAGTTCAGTCCTTAAACACATGTGAAGGCTAGATCTTCTCTTTGGAGTAAAAGGTACAATACTTAAAAAGGTATCTTTAAGCATCAGTTCAGATTTAGTAGTAATTGGCATAGGTTTAGTAAATTTTAAATTAGTTCACATTTTCGCACCTTATAATGTAGCTTAGCACAGCATAATGTGACGGTCCGGCCTCGGAGCCTAGTCAGTAGGAGGCGGGTCGTAACAAAGAGGCATACGATTTTAGTGTTTCGAATTTGTTTTCGATGTAATGTTCTTTTGTTTTTCTTTTCCTTGTGATTTGATTGTTCTTTTCGGTTGACCTAAAGTTATTTTAGGAAATTAAAAATTAGTTTTCCTTAAAAGGTTTTGTCTAGTCGGTGGTGGTTGCTCCCATATCCAAGAAGGTCATGTGCCTCGCCACGTCAGCACTGGAAACCAATTTTGAAAATTAATATTTAATGGAATTAATAACCTAGGTGATTTGGATCGAACGTGTTAAGTTCCGCATGAGATCCAAGTCAAAACCTAAAAGAACAAATAGATTAAATTTGGATCAAATGTGTTAAGTTTCGCAGGCGATCCAAGTTTAATTTAAAAGAACACATGGTAGCTAGGAAAAAGGTTCAGATCTTTGTACAAAATTTTTGTACAGTGGAACCATTAGGTTTTCCGAGTAGCAACCAACACCTCCTGTATGGTCGAGCCGAGTTCATAAGCCTCTGAGGATCTCTCAGTTTGTGACCTCCACCTGACCGTTGCTCTGGGGTAGGTGACTGATGTGAAGGCCTGCTGGATGCCATAACCTTCGCACCACTCCCGGAGTTTCTGACCCGAGAACTGCCTCCCATTATCCAAGACGAGCCGGCGAGGGATGCCGAACCGACAAAGGATGTGCTGCCAAATGAACTTGATGACCATCTGCTCGCTTATCTTTGTCAGAGGTTCAACCTCCATCCATTTTGAAAAGTAGTCTATAACAACGAGTAGGAACCTTCACTGACCGATTACCATAGGAAATGGTCCTACGATTTCCATGCCCCATTGGTTGAACGTGCAGGATACTGTGGACGACTTCATCTCTTCGGTCGGTCGGTGCGAAATATTATGATACTTTTGGCAAGATAGGCATGTGGCTGTCGTCTGAGCGACATCTTCTTGGAGAGTTGGCCAGAAGTATCCAATAAGGAGAATCTTTCAAGCTAGCGAACGACCGCCCGGATGGCTTCCACAGGAGCCTTGGTGCACGTCTTGTAAGATGTATGCTTGATCCTCTGGACCAACACACTTGAGCAAAGGCCTAGAGAAGGCTCTTTTGTATAGCTGATCTCCGACTAAGGTGAACCGTCCGACCCTCTTCTTTAATAGATGCGCCGCTTCTTGGTCGGCCGGCGTACTTCCAGATTGGAGAAATTCGATTAGTGGTGTTCTCCAATCGCTTGGAAAGAAAACTCCCTCCATCCGATCAATATGCGCCACCAACGAAACATGTTCGATCGAGTGGCAGATCACGATCGGTGATAATGAACTAGATAACTTAGCCAGTTCATCTGTTGCTTGATTGTCTGTTCGAGGAATCTTCTGTATAGTGATTTCTTGAAAATTTATCTTTAACTTCTCGAAGGCTTCTGCATATAACTTGAGTCGGGGGTTGCTTATCTCGAAAGCCCACATTAGCTGCTGGGCGGCCAACTGGGAGGCTGAGTGAATGAGGACCTTTGTGACTCCGACATGCCATGTTGCTTGCAAGCCCGCTATCAAGGCTTCATACTCAACCTCATTGTTGGTGGCGCGGTAATCCAACCTAACGAAAAGTTGCATTCAGTCTTCCCTTGGGGAAATGAGCAAGATGTCGATCCCGCTACCTTGTTGGGTGGAAGAGCCACCAACATATATTCTCCAAGTTGCTTCTAGCTCGTCGTTCTGGATCTCCATGACGAAATCAACCAAGGCCTGAGCTTTTATCACCGTTCAGGGTTGGTATTGGATATCGAACTCACTTAATTCAGTGGTTCACTTGATTAGCCGGTCGGATGCTTCTGGGTTGAGGAGGACTCTTCCCAAGGTAGTGTTGGTCATCACGATGATTGGATGGGAGAGGAAGTGCGGGCGGAGTCTTCGAGCGGCTAGTACCAAAACGTAAGCTAATTTTTCTAGACCAGTGTAGCGGGATTCAGTATCTTTCAATATATAACTTTCATGGGTTGTTGCTCTTGCCCATTCTTCTTAACTAATGTCAAGCCGATCGCATTTTCAGTGGACGACAGATAAATCCAGAGCAGCTCTCCTATGCTCAGCTTAGCTAATATAGACAAGGAGTTGAGATAATCTTTGAGTTCTTCGAACGTCTGGTCGTACTCCATATCCCACTAGAATTTTGTCGCCCGACGCAGCACTTTGAAGAATAGTAAGCTTCGGCTGGATGACTTGGATATGAATCTAGATAGAGCAGTAATGCGCCCGGTCAGCCTAGGGCTTCCTTCAAGTTGTGTGGTGGTGGCATATCTTGCAAAGCCTTGACCTTGCTCAGATTCGCCTCGATCCCTCGCTCGGTAATGATATATCCCAGGAATCTACCTCTTTTGGCGCTGAACAGGTATTTGTTCGGATTCAACTTTATTCCATAATCCCTCAATGTTTGGCAGATCTCCTTGATGTCTATGCAAAGATCAACAGCCCTTGGAGATTTTATTAATATGTCGTTGACATATACCTCTATATTTCGGCTGATCTGCTGCCGGAACACCTTGTTCATGAGCCTTTAGTAGGTGGCGCTGGCATTCTTTAGTCCAAACGACATGACGTTGTAGCAGAATATCCCTTCGGTCATGATAAAGCTGATCTTCTCTTGATCTTCTCGGGCGAGCGACACTTGGTGATAACCTTGATATTCGTCGAGCATGCAGATCAGCTCGCAGTCTGTCATAGAGTCCACCATCTGGTCTATCCGGGGCAGTGGATAGAAATCCTTCGAGCACACTTTATTCAGGTCACGGAATTCTATGCAGACCCTCCATTTGTTGTCCGCCTTGGGGACCAGTACGATGTTAGTAAGCCAGCTCAGAAATTGTACCTCCTGTATATGACCGACCTCCAACAATTTCTCTATCTCCACTAAGATGACCAAGTTTGCTCCGCGCTGAAGTCCCTTTGAAGGTAGTTGCTTCCGAGTGGATCTGAACTTCTTCTTTTTCTATATAAACCAAAGTGGGGGGGGGGGGTTCAACGATGGCGTTCACCTCTAGGTGTGGGGTCTTCCGAGCGGTTCGTGCTTCCATTCTAACCATCTCAACGTAACAACGCTGAGCGGCCAACTAATCTCCTTTGACTTCGCCTACTTTACCGTCCACCGGGAATTTGATCTTCTAGCAGTAGGTAGATGCCACCGCTTGAAACTCATTGAGTGTCGGTCGGCCCAAAATAACGTTGTAGGCCGAGGGCGCATCTACCACTATGAAATTTATGGTCTTCGTCCGCTTTAGGGGCTCTTCTCCGAGTGAGATGGCTAACTTGATATGGTCGATCAGCAACACTTCGTTGCCTATGAAGCCGTAGAGTGGAGTCGACATGGGCAGCAGTTGACTTCGATTAATTTGCAATTGATCGAAGGCGTTCCTGTATATGATATTTACCGAGCTCCCTGTATCAATAAAATTTCAATGGACTGTATAGTTGGAGATTACTGCTCGGATGATTAATGCATAGTCGTGGGGGACCTCTACTCCCTCCAAATCCTTAGGGTCGAAGGTAATCTCGGGTCCCTCAGCTTTTTCCTTGCTGCAGCCAACAACATGTATCTCGAGCCGACGAGCATGCAACTTCCTTGCTCGGATAGAATCTCTGCCAGTCGGCCCTCCTGCGATCATTCCTATCTCCCCTCAAGCAGAATTATTCCAGTTCTCTTCTTCCCTTACGGACGGTATGGTCCGTTTTGAAGGAGCTCGGGCAGGGATTCGGTCCCTATGGTAGTGGCGTGGCTCGGTTGTCCTTTCCTTCTTTCTTCGTTCTGCAGATCGGCTTCGATGACACTGAATTGAAATTGGCGATCAATGGCGGTATCTGCGTGGAATTGACCTATTAGCTATCAGGTCATAGCAGTCACTGGTGTTGTACGCATCGTTGACTGGTGGAAACTGCAAAACATTGGTGCCCACCTATTGTCTCTTGGATGAGTGGTTGTCACCTACTGTACAGCATGTGGCTTAGTCTCCTGGTGTGAAGGAGCTCCCGACCTGGGCCCTTTAGGTGGTTGATGACTGCTCGACTGACGCTGCTCGGATGCCACTGCTGGATCGACAGTCGTCTCTTTCTTCCTTGTAGCTTGGGCTTCTTCCACATTAATGTACTCGTTGGCCTTCTTTTGGAGATGACGAAAGTCCTACGGAGGCCGCCCAATGAGTGATCGGAAAAACTCTCCCTCGGTGAGCCCCTGGGTGAAGGCGTTCACCAATATATCTGAGGAGAGTGCTGGAATGTTCATTGCCACCTAATTGAAGCGCTGGATATAAGCCCTCAAGGTCTCTCGGGGCTCTTGCTTTAGCGAGAATAGGTTCACGCTAGTCTTTTGGTGGCAGCGACTACTAGCAAAGTGGTGTATGAATGCCGCTCGGAAGTCCTTGAAGCTGTATATAGAGTTATTCGGCAATCGCTTGAACCACCGTTGTGCCGATCTAGACAGAGTAGTAAGGAAGACTTGACATTTCACACCGTCCGTGTACTGGTGAAGGGTGGTTGTGTTGTCAAATTTGGCCAAATGGTCGTCCGGATTTGTTGTTCCATTATACTCTTCGATCATTAACGGGGTATAATGTTTTGGCAGAGGGTCATTTAGGATCCACTCCAAAAATTGTTGATTGACCCGCTCGGGGCGAGTCGTCTTCCCTCAATGCTTTTCCTTTTCGTGCATCCCGAATAGGTGACTCATCTGAGGAAAATCCTCAATCTCTATCCGCTCGGCCTCTTTCTATTAGGAGAGCCCATGATAGTGCATGGTTAAAGGGATTGGCGCATTACGAGTGTTCTCATAGGAGTCGATCAGTCTCCTATTTGGCTCCCAAGCGGAAAGTTGATCTGCTCGATCTTCTCTTTTTCTTTCACTCTGCCAACCTGCTGCAGAGGCAGCTGGCTCATGTATTGGATGATCGGCAAACATGCACCTGTTGCTGTTGCTCCAGTATTTTCATCGCTCGAGCTTATATGAGTACATCGAGTTCTTCTTATGTCAGTGTCACCATTATGAGTCATCCAGCGTCTTCCATCTTCTTCTTCAGATATAGGCAACGTTCCCATAGACGGCGCCAAATTAATCCTACCCGAATGAAGGAAGCTAGAAAGCCGGGAATGGGATGACTGTTGGCGGGCTGAAGACTTCGATCCTGCAAACAAAACCAAAATCAGGGAAGGGGTCTCTGGCGTTGGCCCTCCGACGCTCAAGTCAAAATCAGGAAGAGAGAATGAAGTAATCAAGAAAATAGAAAATCTTGCCTTTCCTCATACATGACGTCCCCTTTTATACCTTTCCTATTGATTATTCATCTTCCCTTATTTAATGACATTCATTGCCAGAGGAATGTTTCTTTGTTTTGACTTCCGTGCAATAATGATTGATAGAGTGTTCTTGTTTGTCTTGACTTCTTCATATTTAATGGTAGATGGAGTTCTCTTTTATTTTCTCGTCCCTTCTTGCGACATCATTCCTTGCGTCGGGCGGTCCGAGCGGCTCTCTTTCCCACCAGTCGCAATGACCAGCTACAGGTTTTGTTCATTCGCCTGACCGAACGGGTGATCCACTCGCCAGACCGACTGGGTGATCCGCTCGGTTTAATCCTTCACCGACCGAGATAACCAGACAGCTAATGATTCCTGTGTTTGATCGCCTTGACTTTGATCGACACCGTGTCAACTGACCTGTGACAAGTAGGTCCTCCCTTTATCACCGCATCAGTCATCCATTATAATAGTTTTGAGCAAAACTATTTAAATTATAGTAATTTTAATGGAAATTGTTGCAATAATATTTGATTAATTAGATTAATTTTGATAAAAATAAAATAATTTTAACTAATATTTAAGAAATTTATATTAAGTTAAAATAATTTTAGCTATAATTACTTAGTAATTTGAGAGTTTTGGTCAAAATTACTAAAACAAAGTTAGAATATGAATATTTTCAAAATATAAGTTATTATTTTAATATTAATTTTTTTAAAAAAAAAATTAGAATACTCTCCTAGTGATAGTGATAATGATAATAAAGAATTATATTTTTTTTTATTTTTCTTACAAATAAGAATATTGTGGCTGAATTATCTCGTTGGATCCTCCGGTTGGAGTTCAGCACGGCACAATTTCCACCTCAATTGGGAAATGAACATGGCCGCAGTTCCTTTCAAGCATGGGCCGCGAAAACAGAGCAAGAATCCATGGCAATCCAACTACGACGAAGCCAGCAGCAGTGGCTTTCAAGTGCGTCTTGCTCGCTCCGCCACACCAATCAATTTCATGATTTTCAAGCACCATAACAATCTATATTCGCAACATTGACCAACCACACTACCTCCTTGAGACATTGGATCGTAATCCCCTTGGATAGATATAGTGATAAGCGCATAAAGTATTATCTTCATGAAATCTGGGATTTAAATTTCGGTAAAGTTGAGGTAAATCCCTCCCTTATGTGCTAGTCATTATTCCAAAGGTCAGTAGCTCCTCGTGATTTACCTCCTTTGTGTTGACCCTGGGACGGATTGGCGAGAGCACTGGGGGCGAGCGTATTCACCTTTTACCATCTTGATACATTGGATCATGTCCCTGGGGTCATAGTGTCGCGATAAGATATTCAGGTTGTTACTCGAGTATCCACGGTTTGAACCCTAACTATGGTGTATTTGTAAGAATTTTTTTTCCAAATGGAGGATGTAACGAAAAGATGCTGGGTTTCTGTGCTGGTCGCCGTGTGCACTTCCCAATTTACCTTGGTGACCGGTAGAAAATTTTCGTGGGGCCAGACCGGTCACCCCAGAGATAGTCAATAAGACTAACTAGGATTATCATTTTTTTTTTAGACATTGGATCATGGTAGGACATCTACGTTGTTACCCAGATATCCACGGTTCAAACCCTAGCTACAACGTATTTGCACGAATTTTTTCTCCAAATGATGAGCATAACTAAAGGATATTGAGTTTCTGGACTGGTCGCCGCACGCGCTTCTCAATTTACTCTGATAATCGATGAGAAATTTCTATGAGACCGAGCTGATCATCCCAAAAATAATCAATAAAACTAATTAAAATTATCATTTTTTTTTTTAAGACATTGGATCACATATCTCAACTTGCATCAATAATAAGCACTTCCTCATGGCTTGATTCTCTTTGCCATTCGGGAGAAATATAGTTGGATAATGAATCAACTTGTAGAAAATGGTAGGTGGTGTCATGGTGGGGGGAGATGGACACGCAACTTAAAGGAGAGTGAGCGCTTCCATCAGAGACATCTTCATAAAAGGGAGTGCAGTAGTTTCCCAACATGAGTGGGGAATTTGATCCTATGACCCTCCACGATCCATATCTCTCTCCACCAAGTACGACCCAAGAGGCCCAACGGTTTTAGAGTATAGTATTTGAACATCAATCCCTTATAAATGCTAAAGTCGGTGGGCAGTATAAGTAGATTTCTGTTTCATTACTTCTCTTCAATAGTAGCGTCGTGACTTAAGCATCAAAGGTGTATTGTTAGACTAATCTAACACCCTCTGACGTATGTTAATGTGTATAGAGGATGACCATTATTCCTCACTTAGGCATATGTTTCAATAGTCAGCACAACAATAATTTTTTAACTGCATCAGAGTCAAATTGATATATAGCTAGTTATTCTGACTAATCAAACCACTTTGAATTGGTTACCCAACCAAATTTGATTACGCAAACTAATTTGTTAATGAAAGAATAGTCAAATTTCCCAACATCTAAAGTTGTCTTTAACGCAGACACACTCACTCACCTTGAATGGGAAACGAACATGACAACAATGGCTTTCAACTTTCAAGCATGAGCTGCGAAAACATATAATCTTTTTTTTAAAAAAAAAGCATGCTTAAAATATTCATCGTCATGAGCCGAGAAGCTCGATAACCATTTTAATAAACAACTTTGGACACAGTGAAGATGAGTGAGCAGCTGCGCCAATCAGACTGCACAAATCGATTTGGTTTCCGATCCAACAAACAAAATCTCCTCGACCGAATCTTGCAAATAAAGAAAGAATATTGTTGTCGAGTTATCTCGCGTTGGGTCCTCCCTAATTCCGTTGGAGTTCAGCACGGCACAAAATTCCCAACTCAATTGGGAAATGGACACGGCCGCAGTTCCTTTCGAGCATGGGTCGGCGAAGACGAAGACGAAGACGAAAACACGATGACGGCAGCAGTGCCTTTCAAGCGTGTCTTGCTCCGCCACCGTCTAGCAAGGCGACGACGCCGGGGTTGTCTACGGCGGCGCGTGAGAAAGACGTCGCGGTGGAAGGACAATGCAATTTCTTATTCTCTTGTTATCTTTCACTTGCACATCATTCTCTCGAGTTAAACTGAACGATGGACATGGACCTGTCAAATCGTAGGGGATTGTATTCAAAGAAACAAATACATACATATACAAGAAGAGAGAGGAATTTACATGCCGCCGGGAAATTATTGTATCAGAAATGACTGTATCGTAGCACTATCTACCTGCTCTGTAGTGTATCCTAAACAATAAAACAAAGAAAAGAATAATAGCTCACGCGTAGCTCTCTGCTCTTCCTAACTACCAGTAACCGCTAAAAGGGGAAGGGGAAGAATGGGAATGGACTTTACTAGGCCTGAGACTCCAAGTTCTTCGAGGTGATGAAGGTGCCGTGGAAGCCGTAGGGCACCCGGGAAGGTAGCTTTATCGCGGCCTCCAGCCTCATGTCGCTGGCGTTGACGATCACTAGCTTCGACTGGCCCGTGTTCTCGTTGTGGACGAAACAGAGCACGTGGCCGTCGTCCTCGCCGGCGGCGCTCGAGTCCTCCCTCGGCACGAAGAAAGGCTCGCCACCGTACTGGTTGTCGCCGAAGATAAACTTCTTGACTTCTCCGGTGAATAGGTCGACCTTGGCAAAGCCGGAGACTCTCGGCCATGGCTCGGCGATGGCGAGGTAGGCGTAGCGAGTTTTCCTACCAAGGAGGTTCCGGTTCACCATTCCGGCTTCGAGATTTAGCTGCTCGGACGGGTTGAGAATGGGGCGGCGGGTCGATTTGCCCGTCCGGAGGTCGAGTCGGATCTCGGAAAGGACGCTTTTGAGGCTCTCGTCGGATTCGTTGAAGACGGCGTCTGGCGGCGTCATGCAGGAGCCGATGACAACTACTTCGCCGGTGGCCGGCTCTTCCCAAGCATTCCACAGGTGGAAGCAGAAGCAGTCCGGGACGTCGACCCACCGGATCTCCGCCGCGTCGGTGGCGTACTTGGGGAGGACGCCGAACCGAGCGGTCTTGGTCCGGTCGTAAATTACGGGCGAGCCGCCACGAACCATCTCTTGCAGCTTGAACACCACCTGCTGGTCAGGGATCACCACGTGGTGCTCGGTGATGGCGAAGTCGTGCATCATAGTGGGCTGCTCGAGGGGGATGGCCACGTCGTCGGACTTCCGGCCGTCGGGGGAGACGTAGAAGTACTTTAAATAAGGCTTCCGGATGACGTCGTAGCTGAGGGCGAAGAGCTCTCCGGATACCGGGTCTACCTTCGGATGCGCGATCATGGAGGCTTCGAGCTCGCCGTCGAAGTCGTACCGTCCCACTGTTTTGAGGTCGCCGGCGGGGGTGACTCGCACGTGGTACGGCACGTCGTCCTCGGACATGGCGAGGAGGCGGCGGTTGAAATAGACGAGGCCGGCGTTGGCAACGCCCATTCCGCGGCTGCCGTCGACGAGACCGAAAATGGTGCGAGCGTAGAACAGCAGCAGCCTCGCGATGCCGGAGTGGCCGTGGAGTTCACCGATGGCCTTGGGGAAGACCGGCCGCCCTATGAGCCGCTCCTGCCGGAGCCGTTCCGTCTCCGTAAACCGGCACGCGTAGCCGGCGCGGCCGGCATGGAGGTGGACGGCGTGCACCATCCCGTCCCCGTCAAAGAAATGATGACCGGCGACGGGCTCGAAGAGGGGATTCGCGCCGTTGCGGACGTAGACCCCATCAAGAGACGCCGGGATGCGCCCTTCGACAGGGAGGTCATGGCAGGGTGCGCGCTCGTCGACGGGAGCGAAGTTGCCGGCGATCTGGACCGCGGGGTCAGCCGTCTTCGGCAGCGGCCGAGGGCGTTCGAGCAGGTTCGACACAAAGGCCTCCTCGACGGCGTCAAGAGCAGCCGCCGCGAAGCGCTGGAGCGGATTCCAATTAGGCCCCACCGGCTTGGCCGGAGGCTCTTCCTTTCGGTGAGGTACAGACAAACACGCCGGCGCCCTGAACTCAACGAGGGAATTGGAGGAAGCAGAGCAGTTAATTCTTCTCTCTCTCACCTTCGTCGTCAATAATGCCTGCTTTCGCGCCCCCTTCGCCGGCAAAGCGCTTAACCGTGGACTAACGGCAGACTGTAGAGCAACAGAAGACATGGGAGAATTCGGATCGCTGCTTATCAGTGAAGTAATTGTAGCTGTGTCAGCTGGATGAGGAGACAGCGGAGGGCGTGGCATTTATAAGTGCGGGAAGGGGGAAAGGCGCATTAAACGTCGCCACCTTGACGCCTCCTCGCCGCCCCGCGTGGCGCGGCGCACTCAGTCAAACAACAGAGAGTGAGCACCGTGAAATAGCTATTTTCTCAAATTCCCTAGCCGTTCGACACACGCAGCACGCGTTGCGTCGTGATTGGTCGGACAATAAAGAAATCGCCGGGCAGGGTGACACGCCGCCCACTGTGGGATAAACCCGTGCCGCGCTGTCCTCGATGGATTTAATTAGATTTTGTGGATCGCGCTTGGGGGGGGTTTGGTCGGTTAGGGGGTTCGTCAACGTCTGATTAGGGTAAAAAGAGGGTTACGGGCGAGGGGGTTTATGGTGGTGGGGGTCGTGAGAAAGAGCAGACACCGCCCACGGCTATGGAAAGGTGCGATGGCGTTCAACGCGGAGTTTGGAATTGGAATCGCTGGATTGGAAAGCAGTCAAAATAGCATCCGTTTTGTCTAATTCCTCTTTCTTAATTTTCCTAACTAAATCGTCAACTGTCATCAACTTGTTTGATTATGATGAGATTTTAACAAATTGTTTTGAGTATGTTTATGTTAATCTCGCAATAAATGCTTTTATTAATGCCCCGAATAAAAAAAGTTGTAGTACGTAGAATATTCTGATTTTAGGTAGGCGGTCGGCAGCCACAGAGAATGCCACCTACTACCTTTCCACTATAAAAACGTGGACGTGACACTCTATCTCTACCGGTTGCTACAACAATTTTTTTTTTTTTTTTTTTGCTTTCTTTCTTTCTTTTTCTCGTGTTCAATTTAATAAATCTTGCGATCTCTTCCATGATTTCTAATATATTATTTAAGCAAGGGATATTCCTCTCATTTATATGATTTGATTTTTTTTCTGATTTTAATTGCAGATCGGTCAGTGGCAATTAATGATCCTGATTTTTTTTAAAGAAAAAATTAGTTTGTATCCATAATCAGTATGCCATTGAAGGGCTAGATAACATTTCTTTTATCGGATACGATGAGATCATCCATTCTTTTAGGACTTGCAATATTGATGAGAAAGAGTTTATTGTAGGGGTGGGGTAACCACCCACACACTTTTAGTCGATCATTGCTGCTATAGATTGGATCTTGGTTGCTCTTGTTCAGATTGGGTTGTTGGATTGCTTGGACGATCTAGAATTGCAGAAGTATGAATCACTGAATCACATGAAGTGGTTGGGTCAATTGGTCACATTGATTGGGTTGAACTTGCATATTTGATGTGTATGGACAATCTAGAGTTGCACAAGTATGAAGTATTGGTTTTACATTATATAGTTGGGTTAATTGGTCATGAAACAAACCCTAGCTAGATAATGATATCCTCCAACCAGGGGCGTAGCCAGGATTTAAAATTACCTGGGGTTGATCATTGGCGTTGGTGTTCCGGCGACAATAATTGTGACAGATGTCGTGATAGTTAGGGAGGAAGGTAGTGACGACAGGGGCACAGCTACGGCTGCAGCAATATCCTACAGATATAGCGCGCTAATAATTAAGCAGAAAATTTGTCACGGTTGTGCTAGTCAAGTCACTGATAGACACATGCGAGGAGGGACAAGGAAGGGAGTAGCACTAACTGCTTGTGCAATAGATAGAGCAGTACATGTAGGGTGGTGAAGCAGCAAATAAGGAAAAAATTTAGGTTTAATTAAAATTTTTGTCAATTTAATAGGAAAAAATAAGGACTGGAATAAAATTACTATATATTATATGGACTAAAATAAAATGAGGATGGAGCTAAAATAAAATTTTACTAGTAAATTTTTAAAAATACGTGGGGCTGGAGCCCACCCATAGCCCAAGGGTGGCTCCACCCCTGCCTCCAACTTAACAAGTCCTGCCGATGTGCTTCGGCTCCATATCAGCAGAACTGACACACATGGTGTCAACCCTGCTATTATTTAGCTCAGTTTGGACCCTTGAGCCAGTGACATGACTCAAGTACTTAGTCCCTTTAGAGTGTTCCACGGATCAACAACCTTTTTAGCTTTCAGAATGCTCAGCAGCTCGAGCACCTCTTTCAACATCCAAAGTGCACGACAACCCGAGCAATTCCTTCAACTTTCAGAGTGCTCCGTATCTTGAACACCTCCTTGCCGGAGGACCTCCTTCAACTTTCAGAGTACTCAACGTCTCCTTTAGCCTTTAAAGTACTCGATTGTCCAAGCACCAAACTCCTCATTGTATGTCCACAATGCTTTGTTAGTATATGTTCAATTATTATCATATAAGAATAGATTTATCTTTTGTTATTATTTTATTATCTATTTATATCTCTTTTTCTTTTGTAAACCTAAGTTTTTTAATACAATTATCTAGTCTTTGTTAGTTCTCTTTTCTCTCTCATCTTTTCTCTCTCATCTTTTCTCCTTCTCTTTGCATTGTTCACATGGTATTAGAGTACGGTCTTATCAAGTTGAAAAAGTTTGGATTTGGAAGGACTTCAGATTGTCATCGAGATTTGTGATTTCAAGGTGTCTAAAGGCCAATCATTGTGAGGTTTTTCCAACGATTCATATGTCGTGATTGGTTTGCTTGGAAAATTAACCCACTATAGTTGTAGAATAATTGCATTTTCTTGAGTTCCAATCATTGGATTGCCTTGAAACTTTGAGAAAATATTCCACACATCTAGGGCTATATTTTGAACGGTGAAGATTGGATTTTTAGTTCTTTAAGTCCATCTGATGACTAAAAAATGTGACTATTGATTCTGTCTTCTCTTGGAAATCCAGTAGCTAACCACAACAACAATTCCTTAAACCTAGAGCAGCCAATATAGCAGCAACAGTTCCTCCTACTGACTCTGGAGTGATTCAATCATCCAATGTCATAATCGTTACTCTTATCGAATAGTTTCAGAAATTCCTTGCATCTCAGCCACATGCCCTGTCTGTCTCTTTTCTCATAGATTTGTCCTCTAGTGGTATTTCAAATATACAGTCCCCTATCTGGATCCTTGATTCTAGAGCTTCACATTATATGTCGTCTAATGTCAATTCTTTTGTATCTATAAATTCATCTCCTTTTGTATCGATTATGACCGATGATGGCTCTCCCATACTATTATATGGTGTTAGCTCTATTTGTACATCTAATTTATCCCTGCCTAATGTATATTACATTCCTAATCTTACTTTGAATCTTGTCTCAGTTAGTCAATTACAGCTTTTTACGTCATCTTCTTATTATGTGCAGGATTCGTGATCCTAAAAATATATTGGGATAGGTCATAGGCAGGGGGATTATATGTATTAGAAGAGCTGAAAGTTTTAGATGTTGTAGCTTCTAGTGTTGATTTGTCATCATTTCAGTTAAGATCTACTTCTTCTGATTTTTATTTGTGACATTCTTGTCTTGGACATGTTTCTTCTTCTCATTTCAAATACTTACTTCTAAAGGAAATTTAGAAAAATTGCAAACTCATGATATCTAAGATCGTTGTGGTTATAAATTAACAAAATTCTCTACTTTACCTTTCTATAGAAGTATCTCTATTTCTCTTACATCGTTTAAGTTGCTTCATTCTGATGTGTGGGGTCCATCTCCTAAAAATGTGGAACCGCCACATCAGCGGCCCCCCTAGAGCTGGTCCCACGGATATGGAGGGAGGTAAATGCAGGTACACAGGTGGAAAGTGCATGGCGGAGACGTTAACCCCAGGCAGTGACACCCCGGGGATCGACCCCTGGACCTTTCGACCACAGAACCATGCACTCCCCATCTATGCTACGCCCTAGGGACTGTGTGGGGTCCATCTCCTATTTATACACTTGGTGGATCCCTTTACTACGTTTCCTTTATTAATGATTGTATTCATTACACTTGAATTTATCTTATGAAATATCATTATGATTTCCTTGGTATCTATTGTATATTTTGTGTCATGGTAAAAACTCAACACAATGTTGATATTCAATGCTTTCAATGTAATTTGGGTGGTGAATATACATCCAGTCTTTTTTCTGAACTACTGGCCTCAGATGGTATACTCCATTAAGTTCTTATAATATATAACACTCTTGAACAAAATGGTGTTATTGAAAGGAAGCATAGATAGACATATTGTTGAAACTGCATGTTCTCTCTGGTTATTTGTTTATCTTCTAGCAAGTTTTTTTTTTTTTGGGGGGGGAGGGAGGGGGTATTCTTACTGTAGTTCATTTTGTTAATAGAATTCATCTTCTATTACATTCGATTTATCTCCTTTTTTAAAACTATATGGTTTTATTCCTGATTATTCTGTCTCAAGAGTTTTTAGATCCACATGTTTTGTCCTCCATCCTCATGTCGAACATAGTAAGCTTAGTTCTCGGTCTGCTCTTTATGTTTTTCTTGGCTACGTGAGGGTCAAAAGGGATATAAATGCTATGATATCCAGTTAGTCAAAAACTCTAAGTCTCACGTCGTATTATTTTTCTTTAACACATCTCATTCTATTCCATTCCCTCTGACACTCCTAATCTTCAAAAATTTGATCTCGCTCATATTGATCCTTTTTGCACTGACTCCAATGATATGTCATATCATGTTTCCCCATAATTAGACCACCCTAGTATCTCTTCTTCTAATGATGCTACTTGTAGGATTGACACTCATATAGATTCTGGTAATCAGCTTCCTGATGATCCTTCTATTCCTACTGCTTCCCAAGATGCTCTGTGATAGCGGATCCTCTTCCTCATTACCCTCAACGATCTCGTAAGTACACTCGATTACCTGCTTTTATATATTATACTTATTATGGTTCTTTTTCTTCTTTTTTTGCTTCTATTCACCAATTGTCTGAGCCCTTCTCTTATAGAGAGATTGCTCTTGATCCTCTTTAGCAGCAGCATATGGCAGAAGAACTTTCTTCTTTGTATAAAACAAGTACTTAGGATCTTGTTCCTCTTCCTTTGGGGAAGCGTGCGCTAGGTTCTAAATGGGTATATAAGATCAAAATTAAATTTGATGGGTCAGTTGAGCGGTATAAAGCTCATTTGGTTGCTAAAAGATTTTCTCAACAGTATGATATGGATTATAAGGAAACTTTTGTTTCAGTTTCCAAGATTGTTATTATCCGTACTCTCATTGCAGTTGCATCAGTCTGTCAGTGGTTTATTTTCCAGATGGATGTTAAAAATTCTTTTTTTTAAATGAAAATCTTAAAGAAGAAGTTTACATGTTACCTCCATCATATTAGGTGTCACTCATAACCTTGGTGAAGCTTGTAGACTAAAGAAGGCTCTTTACGACATTAAATAAGCTCCTCGAGCTTGGTTTAATAAGTTCTCTAGTGTGATTGGATCTCTTCGCTTCCTTCCTAGCCAGTATGACTCTGCTCTTTTTGTTCATTGTACTTTATTAGGTCTCACATTACTCTATCTTTATGTCGATAACATAATTATTACAGGGGATAATTTAAGTGGAATAAATTACATTTGGCTCGTGAGTTTGATATGAAATATTTGGGTCCTCTAAGTTATTTTTGGTACTTGAAGTAGCTTATTCTCTTCATGGCTTTCTTTTCTCGTAATCCAAATATATTGGTGACATCTAGAGCACATCTATTATATTCAACACTCACACTGTTGATATACTCCGCTTGAGGTTAATGCTTGGTACTCTTCTACTGATGGTGTTCCCTTGCTAGGTCCTTCTTTATATCACACTCTAGTTGCCAGTCTAGTGTATCTCACCATTACTAGACCTGATATTGCTTATGCTATACACATTGTCAGCGAGTTTTTTACTTCTCCCACTTTAGTACATTGGGGAGTTGTGCTTTAGATCCTTCGATATCTTTGAGGTACCTAGCTTCATAGTCTTCTTTATCCTTCCACTTCTTCCATAGAGCTGCATGCCTATTCAGATGCAGATTGAGGTGGTGAATTTACAAATCATAAGTTTATCACAGGATTTTGAGTTTTTTTGGGAGATTCTCTTATATCTTGGAAGAGTAAAAAATAAATATTCTCTCATTTTTCTACGCAAGCAGAATATTGTGCTATAACCTCTTCTACTACTAGAATTGTTTGGTTACATTGGCTATTTGCTGATATAGGTGTTTTTCTCTTAAACCCTATTCCTATGTATTATGGCAACTCTAGTGTCATTCAAATTACTCACAATTATATCTTTCATGAGCACACCAAGCATATCGAGATCGATTGTTATCTCACTCGCCATCACTATTAAAATGACACTATCACTTTGTCATTTGTCTCATCTTCCATGTAAATTGCAGACTTGCTCACCAAGGCGCATTCCACCGCACATTTTCAATTTCTTGTTAACAAACTTTTGATGCTTTCTATTAGTACATTGTGAGTTTGAGGAGGATGTTAGTATAGGTTAAATTATTATTATCTAAGAGTAGATTAGTGTTTTGTTATTATTTTATTATCTATTTATATATCCTTTTCCTTTATAAACCTAAGTTTTTGAATACAATTATCTAACCTATGTTGGTTCTCTTTTTTCTCTCATCTCTTTCTCTTTGTATTATCTTTTGTATTCTATTTACATTGTTCACATGCTCGGGGCTATGATTGAGCCTTATACCAAATTTGTCCCTCCGGGCACACCAAACCTCTTTAGTCTCATTAAGATTGTCATTTCCATCCATCCTTGCGCAGGTGTTGATAGGAATGGCCTTCGAATGGGTCTAATGGCTAGCGCATAAGGTGTTGCCATCATGAGATCTGAGGTTCGAATCTCGGCAAAGTCGAGGTAAATGTCTTCCTTATGTGCTAGTCATTATTCCAAAGACTAGAAGCCACCCGTGATTTATCTTCTCCATGTAGATCCTGGGACGGATTAGCAGAGACGCTAGGAGTGAACGTATTCGTCTTTAACCACCTAGGAACGACCCTATCTCATAGAGATCAGAGAAGACGATTTATAATTTGCTAGACTTTGTTAGATGAAGTTGTTACAACATATAAAAAGGACAAGTGCACTATAACTGGGTACAGGGAGACGTCATAATAGAGCATGATTTGCGTAGGTCCAAATCATCCTTGGACACGCCCTTGCCAAAGATCGTATTGCAGAAACTGACAAATTGTTTAGCTTAAAGGACTATTCATATAAAAGAAGTGACATCAGAAATAATAACGAGGTTGGACTTTAACTAATCTTCTTCTCTTCCTTTGGTCATTACACTGCATAATATTTCTCTCATAAGCTATACCAAGGGGCAGTGTTGGACTACTCCGACGCCCTCTGATACATGTTAATCTATGCAAGTTTGTCGACAACATTGGGAGAAGGCTCTAGCACTTGCGTCCAACGTGGAGGTAGATTTCCACTGCATTAGACCACGCTAATTGAGTTGAAATAACAAACACAACCTATAATAATTGTTTGTCACATATACTGGATACTTTGTTCCATTGAACTTTATTTGTGTCAATATCCCCCTAGCTGAAGCTTTAGACCCTTTTTTTGTTATGTTATAATTTTTACAAAGGATTTACAATATTTTTGTGGATATCATATAATATAAGTTATTTATATGCAGTTGTAATAGTTGATATGTTTGACATATGTTTGATGTGTGTTTTATGTTTTATTCTTGGAACAAAATTATGATTGAGTGGAATGATAGGAATTGTAGTTTTAGTCCAGTAAATAGATTTATTTTTTTTAAAAAAATTATCTGCAACGATACAAAGTACAAACTTACTATCAAGGAAGGATTTAATTTGATCTTCTCATTATTTATAATGGCATATTTCTCCGTAATTTTTTTTTGATATTGGACGTGTTGGGTTAAATTAATTAATTTGTCATCGAGACATGACTGGATATATTACTCATGTTGAATTATTGAAAATATTAAATTGACAATGTATCTAAATTCATAACTTTGAGAAACACGAGTTAGATCTTTCAAACCATAGAAAAACTACCTTTTTGTCTCACGTGGAAAGAGAGAAGAAAACTTGATGCGTAGTTTATTTGAAATGAGATTTTTGGGTAGGGATTGGGTTGCCACCACCCACACACTTTTGGTCCATCATTACTGCTATAGATTAATTCACACACCCTTTCGTTAGGTTGGATCTTTGTTACGCTCATTCAGATTGGGTTGTTGGATTGCTTGGACGTTCTAGAATTGCAGAAGTATGATTCATGACACTACATGTTGAAGTATATGTGGCTCATATCGGACACGGCTGTGCTGAGGAGCACAACTGCTCCGTTCTGGAGCGAGCAACGAATGCATAATGATGACATGACCACGAGGGGCCATTCATGGTGCTGGAATTCGATGGTAAACAGAACACGACTATGTTCTCAGACACAACTAGGTTGTGTTTTATTTTTGGAAATGATTTGGGTTGAGAATAATATAGGGTTATTTGTGTTTTAATACCCCAATATGGTCAGGGTTGTAAAAATGCATATGATGTAACCTTAATTGACAACTTTTAGTGGAGAATACTCTTGTCGTTGCTTCCGTGGAGTAGGCATATCGCGGAATCACGTTAAATTTATACATTTTCTCTTTTCTCTTCTCTCTTCTCTCTTCTCTCTGTTTTCTTTTGCGGATTTCTTCACAATTGTTTCCGTAATCACAATAACTGATATCAGAGCTCAGGTCATCATGTATGGGATTTCTTATGCAAAATTTGACAAAGTTTGATGGAACTAATAATTTCAAATTATGGCAATGGAGGGTTAAAGATTTGTTAGTGCAACAAAACATAGTGAAGGTGCTAGGCGAAAAGAAAATGGAAGGATTGGAGAAGTTAGATTGGGAAAAAAACTACAAGCGAAGGTTGTGGCAATGATCATGCTTTGTCAAACTGATGATGTGATGTATCATGTTATAGATGTTGAATCATTTGTGACAGTATGATAGAAATTAGAAAATAGGTATATGTCCAAATCATTGACAAATAAGCCTTCTCTTAAAAAGAAGTTATTTGGGCTTAAGATGACAGCGGTCACATATTTGAGTCAACATATCAATGTATATATAATTAAATCATACATAAACGATTTGAAACAGGTTGATGTAAAGATCGAGAAGAACACAGGTACTGATGTTGCTAAATTCTCTACCATTATCTCATACATATGAGAATTTGGTTACGACTCTGATGTGGGGAAAGGAAACTAACTCTTAAGTTGAAGGAGATCACAAGTGCTCTATTGAGTTGTTATTAGTGAAAGAGAGGTAGTGATGAGGTTTCTCAAGGTGAAAGACTCATGGTGAGAGGTAACCAAGAACATGAAAGAAACAAGTCTCGGTATGGGTTGGGTAACAATAAAATCCTATCTAAATTTAGGAAGAAGAAGGAGATCACTTGTTATAAGTGCATGATAAAGGTCATATTCTGGGGTTCGAATCTCGGCAAAGCCGAGGTAAATACCTCCCTTATGTGCTAGTCACTATTCCAAAGGCTAGTAGCCGCTCGTGATTTACCTCTTCCGTGTTGGCCTTAGGACGGATTGGAGGGGGTGCTGGGGGCGAGCGTATTCGCCTTTTGCCACGATGATAAAAGTCATATTGTCCCCTCGGATGGGTCTAGTGGCTAGCACATGAAGTGTTGCCATAATGAGGTCTGGGGTTCGAATCTCGGCAAAGTCGAGGTAAATACCTCCTTTATGTGCTAGTTACTATTCCAAAGGCTAGTAGCCGCCCGTGATTTACCTCCTACGTGTTGGCCTTGGGACGGGCTGGTGAGGACGCTGAGGCGAGCGTATTCGCCTTTTTTTGCCACAATGATAAAGGTCATATCGATAAAGGCCATATCAAACAAGATTGTCCAAAGAAAAAGAAAATGCATGTAGAGAATAAAGATGGTTCAACAAAATAGGTAAATATAGTAGAAGAAGAAAATTCAGATATCATTGATGATGATATGCTTTCGATTTTATCCCGTCTAGAGCAATTGACATATTCTTGGATTCTGGATTCAACATGTTCCTATCATATGACACTTAATAAAGATTAGTTTGACACTTGCAAGTTATTTAATTCTGATAATATTTTGATGGATAACGATGCATCTTGTATAGTTGTTGGAATAGGAAATATCAAAATTAAAATGTTTGATGGTGCGATTAGAACATTACTTGATGTCAAACATGTACCAAATCTAAGGAAAAATCTAATTTCATTGAGCACTTTAGCTTGTAATAACTGTAGTTAAAAATCTATAAGTGAAGTGATGAAAGTGAGTAAAGGTGCTCTAATACTGATGAAAGGATAGAAAATAGTAGGTAACATTTATAAATTGATAGGTACCACAATTATAGATGGAGCTGCCATTGAAGAACCTGAATAAGAATATACAATCTTGTGACATATGCAACTAGGTCATGGGATGATGGGACTTCATAAAAGAAATTTATTAAAAGGTGTCAAGACATTCAAACTTGATTTCTATTAGTATTGTGTTCTCGAAAAATAAAATAGAGAATAGTTCAAGACAGTTATACACAAGATAGAGGGAATTTTTTATTATATTCATATAAATCTTTGAGGGCTAGCCAACGTAGTATCACATGGAGGACATATGCATTTTGTGAGTTTTATTAATGATTACTTACAAAAGTTCTAAGCATACTTCATGTGTTATAAGTCAAAAACTTTTTCAACGTTCAAGATGTGGAAAACTAAAATAAGGAACTAGATTGGGAGGAAAATCAAATGTCTTAGATCAGATAATGACACTAAGTATATAGATTTAAAGTTTCAAGAATTTTATAAGCAGTATAAGATTAAAAGATATTTTATAGTACATAGGGTACTACAACAAAATAGTGTAGCAAAAAGAATGAACATATTGGGGCAATCGATCTTGCACCGATCTTTGGTTAAAGTTGACTAGGTTGACCAAGTTTGAGTTGACTCGAGCTTGAGTTTTGATGTTTGATCAATATACAAGAGGAAAATCTAAGTTGGTCAAGAAAGACTGAACATTTAGTGACCAAAAGTCCAATGAGAAGGTTGGCAAGAGGAAAGTCCAAGTGGGTCAAGGAAGACTGGACACTTGGTGATTGAAAGTCCAACGAGAAAGTTGACAAGAGGAAAGTCCAAATAGGTCAAGAAGCATCAGACACTTGGTGACCGAAAGTCCAATAGGAAGGTTGGCAAGAGGAAAGTCCAAGTGGGTCAAGGAAGACCAGATACTTGGTGACTGAAATTCCAACAAGAAGGTTGGTAAGAGGAAAGTCCAAGTAGATCAAGGAGGACCAGACACTTGGTGATCGAAAGTCCAACGGGAAGATTGGCAAGAGGAAAGTCCAAGTCAATCAAGGAAGACCAGACACTTGGTGACTGAAATTCTAATAGAAAGGTTGGCAAGAAGAAAGTTCAAGTGAGTCAAGGAGGATCGGCCACTTAGTGACCAAAAGTACAACGGTTGGCAAGAGGAAAGTCCAAATGAGTCAAAGAGGGTCGACCACCTAGTGACAGAAAGTCCAATGTGAAGGTTGGAAAGAAGAAATCCAAGTGGATCAAAGAGGACCAGACACATGGTGAAAAAGCCTTGCCAGGTTAAGGTTAACCAAATACTAGGTAACGAGAACTCCTAACAAGTCACAGATGACTAGATGTTGGGCAAATGAAGTTCTAGTAGGTTGAAGTTGATTGGATACTAGGAAAGACATGAATTTAGCCTTGAAATGGTTGAATTTAGGGTTACCAATTAATTGGTGAGAGGTAGCAATCAATTGGTGACCTCTAAACTCATATTTAGAGTTTAGGGTTAGCAATCGATTAGTGTAATCTATTGACCTAAAGCAATTGATTGAGTCAATCAATTGATAGCTAATTTCAAGAGCATAGTGGAGTCTAGAATCGATTGGGCTTAAGATAATCAATTGACATAATTTTTACGAGGAAACATATGTTTGCCAAATTGATCGACCTAATCGATTCAACCTTGTCAATCGATTGACAGCACTTTCTCGAGAGAACGAAAGATTTCTGAAATGATTGAGTCAATTGATTGGAAGCTAGCAATTGATTAGTATAACTCACCAATCAATTAGTTGGGCAAAAGAGCTATTCTGCAGGTTTGAATAGTTAGATTTGATGTGATAATTGATTGGAGGTAAGGTTAATCAATTGGGAGGCTTTTTCTCAGCCCAAAAGTAACCCTAGAAAAGGGTCTCGTGGAGATTTGAAATGTCGATTCTTCAAAATTTTGAAGTGAAGTACTCGTACATTTATGAGTCAACAAGAGGCAGTTTCGAGCAATAAGAAATCAAACAAGCAAGGTTTTGATTGTAAAGTCATTTCTGATTGTATTTATGTTTGTTTTATGGTTTCTTGTTATGTTCTTGTAAGAGAAAGTTTGTAGAGGGTTCTATACTTCTAGAAAGTTTTTGAGAATAAGAGAGTTAATAGTTGAAGATCTCTCTTGTGGACCTTTGGATTAGTTACCTCACAGAGGTAGATATCAAGTAAACTAAGGTGTTGTGCATGTGAAGTCAAGTTTGAAGCAAGGTCTCCATTGCGCATTTAATGACAAGTACAAAGCAATGATGAGAAGCAATCGAAGCTATTCACCTCCCTCTAGCTCGCAAGTGTCCTAACAACCAGGATGAAAATTGAGAAAGATCAATATCTCACATTAAAAATAGGGCTTACAAAGAACTTCTGGACAAAGTTAGTGAATATGACTTGTTTCTTAATTAATAGATCATCGAGTACAACTATAGATAACAAAGTGTCAGAGGATGTGTGGACAAGTAGTTTGATTTATTACTCAAATTTGAGAGTGTTTGTATATCTAGCCTACGTACATGTTTCTAGTGAGGATAGATCAAAGTTGGATATGAAGTCTAAACAGTATGTTTTTCTAGGTTATCAGAAAGGGGTAAAAGACTTCAAGTTTTGGGATCCTATGACAAACAAAGTGGTGATCAATAGAGATGTGATATTTGATAAAAAAAAAAAGTCATGTTATAGAAACCTTCGGCGATTAAAAAATTTAGTACATAGCGGAATAAAAAACAACAATGCTAACACAAGTATTTTTTACTTGGTTCAGAGCCTTCGGCGACTCCTACTCCAAGGCCCGCACTCATCGAGTGCTTTCGTTGGGCAATCCACTAGTAATTCAGAATATTGATTACAAACTTGAATTACAGGAATGCTAATAGAAAAACAAATACTGACAATGAAAAGAAGGAAACGGAAAACAACACTTTATCGGTCGTGGAGTCACAAGAGCACAACAGAGCACATTATGAGAGATCTTGTTGTTCGTTCTTTTGCTCCAGCCTTCACCCTCCTTATAGGAGGTTCAGGGTGCCCGGATCCCTTCAGGGCACCCTGAATGTGACGTAGCCGAGTCAACCAGGGTGCTCCACGTGACGAAGCCCGTTGGGATAAGTTTTGCATTCCGGGCGCCCGGACCTCCACTTTACCAGCTACCTGCATAAAAGTGTTAGTTCAAGGTAAAATGCAAACTACCTTGCAAAATAAAGTATTAGCACAACATAGTCATAAAAAAGAATAGTGTAGTAATTAGATTCCGTCTCACCGAGACCGGAATCTAGTCAAGATCTCAACTTAGAGTTCTGAAATGGTTCTAAGTTGGATCGGTGCCTAAGTTCCCTTCTCAAGAATGCGTCCTCACAGTCACTCCCCTCTAGTGACTTACCTCAACTTACTTGCCAGACATCCGGTCAGCCCTTCGACCCTTCTGGACTTCGTGTCGGTTAGCCCGTCGACCTAGCTGGACTTTATGCTAAACGTCCAATCAGACCTTCGACCCATCTGAACTTCATGATAGCTATTTGGTCGATCCATCGACCTAGCTGGGCTTCGTGTCAGACATCCAGTCAGCTCATCGACCTATCTGGACTTCTGCACACTTGATAAAAGTGTTTAGAACACAAATGAAACTAACTTAACGTATTTTGTCATTCATCAAAACTTTAGTTAGACCGTTAGTGCTAACCGCACCAACAATCTCTCCTTTTTTGATGCAATGACAACCTGGTTAAGTTAGTGAAAAATATACAATTAAAACAATCAATTTAGTTTTTAAGTTTACCTTTATTTTAAATTTGGTATTTTATTGTTTAACTAACTTAACCATTTAACCCTCCCCCTTTGGCATTCATCAAAAATAAACATAGAACAGATAATAATTTAAAATACAAGGAAGTCTACAAATGTAAATCAGATTGACTTGGGGGAGTTTAAATTGAAAACATAGGAAACTTTTGAAAATTTTGTTTTAAGCTTTATCTTTTATCTTTTATCTTTTATCTTTGATTTTTTTTGTTTAAAATAGTCAACTTTAGAAAGATAACTAGGAAAGATAGCTTTGCAAAAAAATTTTAAAGTAATTTTTCAAAGATAAACTTTGCAAAATTAACCAAATTTTCAAAAATAAGTTTTGCAAGTTTAAGACACTTTGAAAAACTCAAATTTTAAAGTTGAAAATCCATTTTTTTTTAAAAAAAAAAACTAAGTATGAAAAATCTAAGTTGCAAAACCGAGTAAAGTCTATTTTTCAAAATTAAGCTTGTAAAATCCAATTTTCAAACCTAAGTTTGTAAGTTCCAAATTTCAAAACTAATTTTATTACATTTGCAAAATATGTTTGAAAAATCAAATTTTCAAAACTAAGTAAAATCTAATTTTCAAAATCAAATTTTCAAAACTAAGTAAAATCTAATTTTCAAAATCAATTTTCAAAACTAAGTTGGATCCAATTCTTAAAAACAACTTAGTTTTATACGAGTTAATTTTTAAATATAGGTTTATCAAATTAGATTTGCAAAAATAAGTTAGATTTTTCAAGCATATTGAAAATATTTTCTTAAAACTAATTTCAAAATAAAGGGAAAATAAGTATGAAAATAATTAATTCTCCCATGAACCAGACATAATTTTTAAAATAAATATATTAAAAAATTTGAACCTCCTCCTGAATTTGATATTCCCTTAATTTATTACTCTCCCTTAATTTATCTTTCCCTGAATTTATTACTCCCCCTTAATTTAATATTAAGGTTTGAGTAAGTTAAATGTAACACATTTTTGTGCCTAAGTATTTTAGGGGATTTAGTAATACTTATATTATTTATATAATTATTTCTATATCCTTAGTATAATTGTGCATTTAAGTTTGATTAATCAATTATTCTAAAAATAATTGACTTTAGATTCAGGTGTAAAAAGTTAAACTTTATTTTAAGGTTAAATAAGATAAGTTATTATTAATTCAATAACAGTTAATCAATAATTTATTGGTTAACTTTTACTTGGTTCAATAATTTAATACTTATTTAATTAAATTAATTTAAATTTCATATTAATTGATTGAGTTGATTAATGAAAGTGTTTATAATTTAACTTTTCATTTACTTCCTTTTAAGTAGGATTAACTTAGTTTAAGGTTAGTAGTAATTTGAAGTTAAATTTGTTAAAGTTATTAAACAAAGTTAATTAAGGTTCAATTTAAGTCAATCTTTAATTATGTTTTAATTAAAATATTTAAAATTTTCATTAATATTTTAATGTAAAATCAAGGTTGATTAAAAAAGATTTAGAGTCAATTTAATGTTTTTAATTAGGTTAAATCTAGCACCAAATCAAGTCAACCTTAGTTCTCAACTAAGGTTAAACTTAAACAACTAAGTTTTAGTTATTTACTTATTAATTACTTAATTAAGTTTAAAGTATAATTTTGAGTGATATAAATATTTTATAAAATATCTAACTTTAAATATTATTTTTAAAAAAATATTTTTAAATAATTTTAAAGAAATTTAAGATGATTTAAAGTAATTTCAAAAATAATAAAAGGATTTTTAAATACTTTTTAAAAGAATTTTTTAAAAGGATTATTAAATAATTTTTAAAAGGATTTTTAAAATAATTACTAAAACAATTTTTAAAATAATAATAATTTTTTTTAAAAAGGATTTTTAAATAATTTTCAAATAATATCTAAAAGAATATTTAAAAATATTTTTAAAGGATTCTTACAGAGTCTTTAAAATGATTTTTAAAGTGATTTTTAAAATAATTTTTAAAGAATTTTAAAGAATTTTTAAAATGATTTTTAAAGAATTTTTAAAATGATTTTTAAAGAATTTTTAAAATGATTTTTAAAGAATTTTTTAAATGATTTCTAAAGAATTTTTAAAATAACTTTTAAAGAATTTTAAAATGATTTTTAAAGAATTTTTAGAATGATTTTTAAAATAATTTTTAGAATGATTTTTAAAAGAATTTTTAGGATGATTTTAATAGAATTTTTAAAATAATTTTTAAAGAATTTTTAAAATGATTTTTAAAATAATTTTTAAAATGATTTTTAAAGAATTTTAAAAATAATTTTTAAAAATTAATTAAAATGATTTTTAAAAGAATTTTTAAAATGATTTTTAAAGAATTTTTAAAATAATTTTTAAAATAAGTTTTTAAAATAATTTTAAAAAAAGTTTTTAAAATAATTTTTAAATATTTTTAAAGTTTTTTTAAAAAGAATATTTTAAAATAATTTTAAAAAGGATTTTTAATTTTTTTTTAATTTAAATATACTTTTTGAAGTATTTTTTTATTTTAATTTAATTTTATTTTTATTTAATTTAATTTTAATTTAATTTTAGTTTAATTTAATTTAAATTTTAATTTAATTTTAATTTTATTTAAATTTTATTTAATTTTAAATTTTAATTTTATTTAAATTTTATTTTATTTTAAATTTTATTTTATTTTAAATTTTATTTTATTTTAAATTTAAATTTAATTTTTTTTATTTTATTTTATTTTATTTTATTTTATTTTTATTTAATTTTAATTTTAATTTAATTTATTTTAGTTTAATTTTAATTTAATTTTTATTTTATTTAATTTTAATTTAATTTAATTTTAATTTTAAATCCTTAGTCATCTCATCCGATCTAAATTTTCAATCAGGGAATCTTATAATTTTGTGAGATGAGTTAGATTCAATTTTTAGGGTTTGGTTTAACTTTGTGTTTGATTCAGGTTTAGCTTTAAGCTCAACAAACATGCATTCTTTGGATAAACTTCTGGGCTATGGTGAATCACTAGATATCATTAGAGTAACCTATCCATTGAACTTAGTACAAAATCTTGGTCTAACTAGTTAGGATCCGTAAGGGTAGCTTCAGTTAGTTCCACTTAGCCAAATGCACCAAGTCTGTAACACCCACTAAGCTTTTAAGATAAATAAGAGAATGATGAATTTTGCCTTAGAAAAATAATAAGAAGTGAGTTGAAGTAAAAAGAAATAAAATGAAATAAAAAGAAGAGGAGGTCAAGGATTGAACCTTGAACCTCTTATACTATAATTTATAGAATTAATTAGTAGAAACCAATTGGGATAGAGAGAAGATATTGATAGCAAGGAAAGGGAATGCATGATAAAGATAGGAGTAAAGATCTAAGAAGAGAAAGCAAGAAAAGAGCAAGAGAAAGGCAACTTGTCTTCCTCCCTTCCTCTCTCTTTTCCCTCTCTTGCCGTGACCTTAAATGGAGAATTAAGGGGATTCATTCCCCCTTGTTTCATCATGAATGATGAGAATAAATTAGAAAATAAAATAAATAAAAGAAAATAGGAAAAAAGGCTAAGGGAGAAGGAAAGCAAAAACCGATTTTGCTACCTCTTCCCCCTTAACATAAAAGAGAATATGTAAAGGGAAAAATTCTATTTTCTCCCATTTTTCTCATTCTCTCCTCTCCCTCACCGAACCCTCAGTCCCCTCTCCTCCATCTTCGGCCCCAAGCCAAGGTTTTCTCCTAAGAAAGCCTAAGATACAAGGAGGACTTAGCAAGGGAATCAAGGAAAGGGAACTAGAAGAAGAGGCTACTTCTTCCATCACCACACCTTAGATCCACAAGCGAAAAGGATGTAAGCTTCCCCTCACCTGTGGTACAAGGCGTTTTATGTGCTTTTCAGATTTTATGAGGATTAGAAAACCTAGAATAGAATTTAAGAAAATTCGGCTAAAGAAGAGTTTTCAAATCTAGGAAGGTTTAAACAAGTCCTCATTTCATGATATTTTTTCTATGATATGTAGGAAGGTTTTCCTTCATGTTTTTATACCTATATGATGCTTGATCAGAGGAGTACCTAACCCTAGAATTTCGGCCAAAATTATTTTAAAGAGGTTAGGGAAATCATTGTTTAACCAAACTAGTACAAGATTTCCTCCATGAATTACTAAGGGTCTTTTATTGGTTTTTCTTGCTTGAAAGTTACTTGGAACCAAAAGAAATCCACTCATATGTTTCGGCCAAGAAAGAGCTTAGGGTTAGGAAGACCTTTAAATTTAAGTAACCATGTTTATATGATAGAATATAGAGTTCTCTTAAAGAATTGCATGTTGAATATTGCTAGAAATTCATGAACTCTTCATTTAAGATTTTCGGCCATGATAAGATGAATAGCTTAGAAAAGCTTAAACAAAATTTTAACATGCTCAAGACCTCTGTGATATTAAGATATGAAAGTTATTTAATGCTCTCATGCTTAATTAGGGTATAGAGAATTTAGTTACATGATATATGACATGTAAGATCACAAGGGTCCTAGCTTGTTTATGAACCAAGTTTGTATATGATGTTCTTAGCAATTTTTGCCATGAAACTTACTTAGGTTTTCCATGCTTTAGGCCACTTAAAACATAGTTTAGAGATTGGTAGTTTTGGCCATGAGGAAAAATAAAAGAAAAAGGAAAGAAACCTAGGAAGCCTAAGACACAATTCACATGTATGTTTATTATGCTTGTCTTTATACATGCTATGAAACTTGTATGACTTCCTATGCTTTTAGGCTATTTGAAGCAAACTTAAACACTGATGAGTCTCGGCCAAGTAAGGTTTAAATGACCCAGAGGCCTTAGAATTGAAACCAATTAGGTTAAAAATGCTTCTTATGGAAATATGATAATATGTTGATTGTGTCACATGCTTGTATAATTTTTCCATGACCTAAATGGACCATTGTATGTTCCAGCCATGAAAGGATAGATGCCCTAGAAACCCTAGAACAAAAATTAAATATGCTCATGTCACTCTACATGAAATATGATAAGTAAAAAGCCAAAGTTCTCATGCTATATGTTGTTTAATGACCTAAAATGAGGCTAGGGTAAGTTTCGGCCATACCCATTGTATGATGCCTTATTATGAATTTATACATGATGTTAGTTCAAGTTCACATGCTTGTATGCTTGCTTTTAGCCCTAATGAATACTTGTTAAATTTCGGCCATGACATATGTTAAGGGCTTGAAGAACTTAGGAACTAGCTCAAATATGCTTACTATGTTACTTGGAAAAAAATGCTATAAATATGGTTTAAGGTTTCCATGCTTTCATGACATTTGGGACCTTGTTTCACACCTGATAGGGTTCGGCCACATGAAGTTTAGAGACTTGGAGAACTTAGAAACCAAGTTAATCATGCTTATAATTCTCCCTATGAAATTGATGTGATGATAATTTAGGTTCCACATGCTTGGAGGTTGTTTTTACCTAAATTGAGATCTAAGGGGGGTTCGGCCATGATAAGAACCCAAGGGATTAGGAAGCTTAGAACCCAAGCTAACTATGTTACCATGTTTCTTATGATAGTATAATCACATGATACACCCTTATGCTTAAACATGTATGCTTGTGATTTATACTTTCTATGATATGCTATGTGGATAGAAATATGCATGCTTTGATGATATGCTATGTGCTTAAAATATGCATGCTTTTATGATATGCTATGTGGATAGAAATATGCATGCTTTGATGATATGCTATGTGTTAAAATATGCATGCTTTTATGATATGCTATGTGGATAGAAATATGCATGCTTTGATGATATGCTATGTGCTTAAAATATGCATGCTTTCATGATATGCTATGTGGATAGAAATATGCATGCTTTTATGATATGCTATGTGGATAGAAATATGCATGCTTTGATGATATGCTATGTGCTAAAAATATGCATGCTTTCATGATATGCTATGTGGATAGAAATATACATGCTTTGATGATATGCTATGTGTCTAAAATATGCATGCTCTCATGATATGCTATGTGGTGAAAATATGCATGCTTTTATGACATGATGTATGCCTAAGTGATGCATACTTTTTTATGACATGATGTATGCCTAAGTGATGCATACTTTTTATGACATGATGTATGCCTAAGTGATGCATACTTTTTATGACATGATGTATGCCTAAGTGATGCATACTATTTATGATATGATGTATGCCTAAGTGATGCATATTTTTATGACATAACGTATGCCTAAGTGATGCATACTTTTATGATATGCTATGTGACTAAATGATGCATTTTTATACATGCTACTTTACTTTGTAAGGCTTGTACCAAGGGTGGGCTCCTAATCAGTCCCTAGGCCTTTGGCTGTGTGATCCAGGCTAGTAAAAACAAAGGGATGGGCTCCTTAGTACGCCCTAGGTCTATGGCTGTGTGATCTGGACCTAATTCCTAGTATGATTCAAGACTTGCTACCTTGGATATACTTAGGAAGCGCGCTTATCTACGTGATTTATCTATGTGTGGTACAAGCCGGGGCCCTAATTATGTTGATATTATATTCAAGTATATATGTAAGAAGAAATGGTTTTAAAGATCATGAGACATACACATGTTTTTCGGATACATGTTTTCAAAATCATATTGCATATACTTTATGATCATGTTGTAATGATGCTATGATTTATGATATGCCATGATTAGATATGATTATGTTATGTTTCATGCTATGCTTTAAGAGCTTGATATGCCATGTCAACTTATGATGACACTATGATATGCCATGTTTAGATATGATTATGTTATGTTTCATGCTATGCTTTAAGAGATGATATACCATGACTAGTTATGATTTTGTTATGTTGCATGATATGCTTAAAGAGTATGATATGTTATGCCATGACTAGTTGAGATCATGTTATGTTGAGACATTTATTGATCATGTGATGATTTTCGATTTTAGTGAGTAGGAAAGGAACTTACTGAGCCATGAGTGCTCATAGCTTACTTTCCTTGTACCACAGATAAAGGAAAAAGCTGGATGAGCTAAAGGAGCAGCAGGAGAGGCAAGGAGATGTGTGTGGCAGTGGCTAGGCAACCAAATAAGAACCTGCTTTAAAAACTTTTAAGGAACTATGCTTTGGTATCATGAATTGTAGTACCGTATGTGTGAATTGATGTTATGTTTCTACTAATTTTGATATCATGTTATTGATGCCATAATAGTGTAGTTCGGATTTGATGAAAAGAAAAACAAAAGAAAAGTTTTTATTAAACTAAGAAAATCATTCTAAGTCTTCCGCTGTTTTTAAAAAGAAAAATTTGTACATAGAGTATCGTAGCCCCGTCCCTTAGGGTTAGCAGGGAGGGCGGGCGTTACAAAGTCAAAGTCATATCTTCCTAGACATACATAGACTAAGCTTCCCTAACCTACTATCATCCAAAACTTCACCAGTATCGTAGGTCAAGTTAAACTTTGTCCCTTTTTATTCTAATTCTAATTACCCCACCGGGTAGGTTACTTTTAGTTACCATGTCGGGTAGATTACTTTTGGTTACCCTATCGGGTAGATTACTTTTGGTTATCCTGTCGGGTAGATTATTTTTGAATGTGCCACTTAGCTAAATGCACCAGGTCGAAGTCATATCTTCCTAGACATGCATAGACTAAGCTTTCCTAACCTACTATTATCCAAAACTTCACCAGTACCGTAGGTCAAGTTAAACTTTGTCCCTTTTTATTCTAATCCTAATTACCCTAACGGGTAGGTTACTTTTAGTTACCCTATTGGGTATATTACTTTTGGTTACCCTGTCGGGTAGATTACTTTTGGTTATCCTGTCGGGTAAATTATTTTTGAATGTGTCAATTAGTTTGGAGTCTCCTCTAAATTATTGATTTTCTTTTTATATTTTTATTTAATTTGTAATTTAAATTTAAGTTTTTAATTTTGAATTAATTAGATGAGTCAAATTGTCCTTCTTTATAAGATTGTATTTAAAGTTTAAATTTTCATTCAATTTTAATTTTATTAAGTTAATTAAATTATCTTTCTTTAATAACTTATTTTTAAAGTTTAAGTTTTTATTATTTTTTAAATTTGAATTAATTAAATTGTTTGAATTATATTTCTTTAAAGGTTTATCTTTTAACCTTTTATTAATTATTAATTTTGAATTTTCTATATTATCTTTGTTTAATATGTTATCTTTAACATTTAATTTTAAGTTTGTTAAATTTAGTTTTTATTTTATCAAAGTGTTTGATTTTTTCCTTGTATTTTCTTCACCTTTTAAGTTGATATGATTAGTGAAATTTATTAGATAAGTCTTATCTTTAAAATTTAATTTTTATTAATTAAATTATCTGGGTTTTGGATAGCATTTTCTAGACTAATTTTATCTAGATTATTAAATACTTTATTAAGGTATTTATTAGTTTTATCCATTTTCTCATTTTTAATTTTTAAATTCGAATTTATTTTAATGTTTGACTTACTTATGTCTAAATGTTGACTTAATTTTAAATTTTCTGAATTAACTAAATTATTTGAATTGATTTGGTCATTGTTCTGTTTGACCAAGTCAAGGTTGATGTTAAATTGATCAGAGTTTTGATTGACTTGATCAGAGTTTTGATTGACTTGATCAGAATCTAGATTATTTTGTGATATTGAATTTAAATCATATAGATCTAGATTATCATGCACCATACTTAGGATAATTTCATATTTATCTGAATCATCATGCAGATTATTTAACCTACTACTGATAGGGGCATTTTGGTAAACTATGCTAACCTTAAGCGCATCCCCTAATTCAATAAGTTTTTCTGTTGGATCTGACTCGAGTCTGGATTCGATTTCGACTTGATCGTCTAACTCCAACGGCTCCTCGTGAAGCTTGGTCAGGCAGGTCCAAAACTCGTGGGCATCCTTGACCTTCCCTATCCTGCAAGTAACTTCGTTAGGTAATGAATCTGAAACTAACTTTATTACCTTTTGGTTTGCTTCTGAGTTTTGTGTTGGTCTTCTCAGTGTCATGCCACCATCGAGGTCGTTCATAAGAATAAAGGTTTCCATCTGCATCCTCCACAGATTGAATTCATGTCTCTCGTTCATCTCATATGGAGGTGGTTCGTGGATGCTCCTTCCTTCTAGAAAAAACATTGGTCTTACACACAATGAAACAAACAAAAAAAAAACCAAAGACTTTGCCATGGATTAGCAGTGCTGGAGAAATAATATAATATTTCACTAATTAAAAAAATAATAAAATATTAATAAAAAATATTATTTCAAATTTTGGTAAATGTGATATTTTATTAATATTAACCAATGATGAAAAAATGGAAATGAATTTTTTAAAAATATTTTTGGAGGGAAAAAATGAAAGGCATAAGAATATATTTTAAGAACACATGATATCTAATTTTTCTTTTAAAAGACCCCCTTTGTCTGATTGGTGGTTGCACCAAATCAGAGCGGTACCTGCTTTGATACCACTTGTTGGATTGAGAATTCACTAGAGGGGGGGGGGGTGAATAGCGATTAAAAAATTTAGTACGTAGAAAAAATAACAATGCTAACACAAGTAATTTTTACTTGGTTCGAAGCCTTCGACGTCTCCTACTTCAAGGCCCGCACTCGTTGAGTGGTTTCGTTGGGCAATCCACTAGCAATTCAGAATATTAATTATGAAATTGAATTACAGGAATGCTAATAGAAAAACAAATACTGACAATGAAAAGAAGGAAAAGGAAAACATCACTTTGTCGGTCATGGAGTCGCAAGAGCACAACAGAGCACGTGATGAGAGATCTTGTTGTTCATTCTTTTGCTCCAGCCGTCACCCTCCTTATATAGGAGGTTTGGGGCATTCGGATCCCTTTGAAGTGCCCTGAATGTGACGTAGCCGAGCCAACCAGGGTGCTCCACATGACGAAGCTTGTTGGGGATAAGTTTTGCATTCCAAGCGCCCGAACCTCCGGGCGCCCAGATCCCTTCTGGGTGCTCGGACCTCCACTTTACCAGCTACCTGCATAAAAGTGTTAGTCCGAGGTAAAATGCAAACTACCCTGCAAAACAAAGTATTAGCACATCATAGTCATAAAAAGGAATAGTGTAGTAATTAGATTTCGTCTCACCGAGACCGGAATCTATTCAAGATCTCAACTTAGAGTACCGAAATGGTTCTAAATTGGATCGTCGCCTAAGTTCCCTTCCCGAGAACGCGTCCTCACAGTTACTCTCCTCCAGTGACTTACCTCAACTTACCGGCCAGACGTCCGGTTAGCCCTTCGACCCTTTTGGACTTCATGCCAGCTATCTGATCAGCCCGTCGACCTAGCTAGACTTCATGTCAAACGTCGAATCAGCCCTTTGACCTGTCTGGACTTTGTGCCAGCTATCTGGTCGGTCCGTCGACCTAACTGGGCTTCGTGCCAGACATCTGGTCAGCCCGTCGACCTGTCTAGACTTCTGCACACTTGATCAAAGTGTTTAGATCACAAATGAAACTAACTTAACCTACTTTATCATTCATCAAAATTTGAGTTAAACCGTTAGTGCTAACCGCACCAACAGATTGCATCTTCTCCAAGTACTTCCTTGATTGTGATGTGTTGTTGGTCTATGATCCTGTCTGAGAAGCTTGACAAAACAGAAAGCTAGGAGAAAACTTACTGCTGATGAAGAATAATACCAGCAGAATATCGATCTGAGAAACCCAAAGAGGATCTAGAAGAACAACGTCACAGAATACCCTCCTTGTATGAAGATCCAAAGACAAAAGGAAGGCTTCAGTGAAGAATATCGAGATCTGGAGCTTCCACGACTTCCTGCGCATAAGAGACCAACCAACACTATTGTCAATGACCTAAGACCGGGGTGGAAATCCCTGGCTAGGCCCTCCGACGCTCAAGTCAATGATCTCTCTTAGTGTGGAAGAAGGAAGAAGATGAACAGTAACTGACAACTAGGGTTTGTAATGTGGGTTGTGAGTGTGAGCATCAGCATACTTGGCGAACGAAGATAATTCCCCTTTTTATACCACTTCATGTAACCTCCGTAGTCATGAAGTGGACCCCGATTTGTTAGAGTTTGTTGTGAGATGACGTAAGTCATGTACTTGCAGAAAATAGCTTTTAAGGAATCTTTTTTGTACCCCAAATGTCCTTCTTTGTCGTCTAATGCCTGCAGAAGAGACTAGAAACATTCTTCCAGCCAAATTAGTCAACCTGTTATACAATCACATAAGTTATTTATGAATATTCTGGGCGCATTTGTTCTCACCCTGTCTTTACTATGTTATAGATAGCTCGATATTATACTATGATTTACATTGGACAGAATTGAGCATAAGTCATGCTCGGGTTGTTTGTTACTATTGTTGAACGTAGGTCCTGATCGTTCAGTAATATACTATAAATTCCGTAAACCCTTATATCTTTTCATACTCGGGTGATCATATACACCCAACTAGTACTAGTCTATGTTCAGATTTGCTACTCAAACAATCTTGACTTATCTGTCTTACAACGCTTAATCCCGGCCGGCATTAGCCTACCTTTCTTAAGATATATCCCGCATGATTTGGACTATCTTTTCTTAAGGTATTATCTCGATCGATATCCTTCTCAAGGCGTGGACCGGCCAGGATTGGTCTACCTTTCTTAAGGTATATCCCGGCCGATATTGACCTACTCTACTTAAGATATATCCCGCATGATTTGGACTATCTTTTCTTAAGGTATTATCTTGACTAATATCCTTCTCGAGGCTTAGACCGGCCGGGATTGGTCTACCTTTCTTAAGGTATATCCCGGTCGATATTGGCCTACTCTACTTAAGATATTATCCTGTATGATTCAGACTGTCTTTTCTTAAGGTATTATCTCGACCGATATCCTTCTCGAGGCGTATACCGACCAAGATTGGCCTATCCTTCTCAGGGTATTTCTCGGCCGATATTGACCTATCCTTCTCAAGGTATACACTGTCCGATATTAGTCTGCCTTTCTTAAGGTATATCCCATCCGATATTAGCCTACCATCTTAATTCTGTTATCTTCTTTCCCCTCTTCACCGGAGACCTATTAAACCTAACTCATATCACTAGCCTTCCCTTCAAGTCTAGTAGAAGGAGGTATAGTCGACTGACTAGACCCAAGCCTATTTTTATTTCTTTGCCTATCTTTGGTCATGTCCCTGCCATGGTCTCTGTAGTAGCCTCGTGACTTTTTCTGCAGTAGTCCTCGTGACTTATGGTACAGTAATCCCGTGAACCCAAGTATAGTGATCCCGTGAGCCCATGTATAGTGATCCCGTTAGTCTTTTGACCCTTTAAATAGGGTTGTGATCCTTCCTTTCTTCTTCACTTGCCTCAATTCTTTTCCTCCTTGTTCGCCTCCCCCTACCGGGAGTATGGTTTTAGGCCTCCCTCTCCAGGAGCAGTTTCTGTTGGAGAAGATAGGGTTTGTAAATGAAGTTGCTCAAACTCTAGACTCAGCTAACTCTCAGGCACGAGAGTTAGAGGTATTTCTGTCGGTCATCCAGTTTCAAGTACGGTCGGGAACGGTCTGGAGGAACAAAATTCATCAAGATCTAGAACCTCAAACCAAAGAAATGACTGCCCTACAGATTTAGCAGGCTTCAGAGGTGTTTACGCTAATCAGGGAGGTTCACACAACTATCCTGTTGTTGTCGTGGCAGCAGTGAGGCCTAGATCGTTCGCAAGCTAAGGTGGATGCTCTGGAAGCAGAGCTCGAAGTGTTTAAGCAAGAAGTGGATTGTTTCGTCATATGTCTGAGGGGGCGTAAGCAAATTTGCGCCTTATCTGTTCATGAGACCACTCTGCTTCATAGTTTCCTTCGTACCGAGTAAAATATTTCCACTTCTCCAACCCGGCCGAGTTTGATTCTGGTGGGGTTGAAATTTTCTAAGAAGTTTGAGGGCTCATATTTCAGCGGGCTTCCCTTCAAGTCTAGTCGAAGGAGGTGTCAGCTGACTGACTAGACATGAACTTATGTTTAGCTGAATTATATATTTTGAGCAATATTATGTGTTTGATCAGGCTTGACCTATTGAGTATATGCAAACCGTAGCAGACTTAACCAGGAACTGCCCGAAAATTTGATGAGCCACTTTGAATAAACATGAATGTATATTTAAAAAGACTTGTAATTAAGTACTTGCATAAAAATTTGTACTTACCTGCTTTGCTAACCTTTGCTAGCTTGATGCTGCTCCCTATGGGAAAATGAGAATAAGCGCCATCTTTATTACTGCTTCCTTTGAAGTGATTATGAGAATTAAGAATAAGAATTAACCCTTTTACAACATCTTCACTGATCATATAGTTCTGAACAATGAGGCTCTCCATAAACTCCTTGATTTTCCTTCAGGCACGGCCATATATATATAAAAGATTTATAAAACCTCAGTATTTCAGAGGGGCGTATAATCCCTAGTGAATTTCGATAAAAAGCTCCACATGACTGTGAATTCTGGTCAGGTGCTTGATCCCGAGCGATAATATCCCGATAATCACAAGAATCCCATAAGCCTGTGGCTTCTGATCGGGAGCATAATTTCAAATGATTATATATAGATAAAGCATTCCCACTAAATTTTGAATCCCAGTCGGGAACGTAATATCGGGTAATTTTTATAAAGAAATCCATATGCCTCTGCATTTTGACCAGGAGTATAATCCCGATCGATTAAAATGGGGAAATCAACTAGCTTGTGTTTTCTAGTCATGCCTTCAATCCCGACCGATTTAATATGAAGAGTTTTATCATCCTTTGAATTTCCGATCAGGCATGTAATCTCGATTGGTTTGAGTCAATGGATTCTTGTGTTGTATTATATGTGGATCAGGTACTCAATCTTGCATGACTTTGTTTATGATAGTTTAAAATCTCCGGTTCCTCACAAGAAGGCCCATCCGGGTTACTTCAAGAGACTTCCCGATCGACTATGCTTTTATGATAGTTTAAAGTCTCCGGTTCCTCCCATGAAGACCCGTCCGGGTTACTTCATGAGGTTTCCCGATCGACTATGTTTTTATGATAGTTAAAAGTCTCCGGTTCCTCCCATGAAGACCCGTCTGGGTTACTTCATGAGGTTTCCTGATCGACTATGTTTTTATGATAGTTTAAAGTCTCCGGTTTCTCCCATGAAAACCCGTCCGAGTTAATTCATGAGGTTTCTCGATCGACTATGTTTTTATGATAGTTTAAAGTCTTCGGTTCCTCCTATGAAGACCCATCCGGGCTAATTCATGAGGTTTCCCGATTGACTATGTTTTTATGATAGTTTAAAGTCTCTGATTCCTCCCATGAAGACCCGTCCGGGCTACTTCATGAGGTTTCCCGATCGACTATGTTTTTATGATAGTTTAAAGTCTCCGGTTCCTCCCATGAAGACTCATCCGGGATACTTCATGAGGTTTCCCGATCGATTATGTTTTTATGATAGTTTAAAGTCTCCGGTTCCTCCCACGAAGGCCCGTCCGGGTTACTTCAAGGGATTTCCCGATCGACTATGTTTTTATGATAGTTTAAAGTCTCTGGTTCCTCCCATGAAGACCCGTCCGGGCTACTTCATGAGGTTTCCCGATCGACTATATTTTTATGATAGTTTAAAGTCTTTGGTTCCTCCCACGAAGGCCCGTCCGGATTACTTCAAGGGATTTTCCAATCGACTATGTTTTTATGATAGTTTAAAATCTCTGGTTCCTCCTATGAAGACCCGTCCGAGTTAATTCATGAGGTTTCCCGATCGACTATGTTTTTATGATAGTTTAAAGTTTTCGGTTTCTCCCACGAAGACCCGTCCAGGTTACTTCAAGGGATGCCCCGATCGACTATGTTTTAATGATAGTTTAAAGTCTCCAGTTCCTCTCAAGAAGGCCCGCCCGAGTTATTTCAAGGGATGTCCCGATCGACTATGTTTTTATGATAGTTTAAAGTCTTCGGTTCCTCCCATGAAGACTCGTCTGGGCTACTTCATGAGGTTTCCCGATCGACTATGTTTTTATGATAGTTTAAAGTCTTTGGTTCCTCCCACGAAGGTCTGTCCGGGTTACTTCAAGGGATTTCCCGATCGACTATGTTTTATAATAGTTTAAAGTCTCTGGTTCCTCCCATGAAGACTTGTCCAAGTTAATTCATGAGGTTTCCCGATCGACTATGTTTTTATGATAGTTTAAAGTCTCTGGTTTCTCCCACTAAGGCCCGTCCGGGTTACTTCAAGGGATTTCCCGATCGACTATGTTTTATGCAAAATTAAAATGCTTATACTAACCTTGTGATGGTTTAACTTCTTTGAGGTTTTCTTAAAGAAGTCTGGTAGGTCATTCCTTAAAGCTTCTCAATCGATGGATATTTGAGCGGACTAAGAAGGTTTGCCCGGTAATCATCATGTTATTTAAACCATGTTTGCTCTTCAAGTAATATTTTGCCTGCACTGTATTTGCAAAATTAAATGAAGTACCTAAATTGCTAACATACTTGTTATCTTTTAGCAAGGCCGAACAAGGAGAACTTGCTCAAAATAAACTTCATCTGTTTCTTTGAATATGTTGAGTTTCTCGCGATTGGGTGATTGGAATATACTGAGGAGCAATTAATCCGCTCGTTCTAGGATATTCATATTTCTCGGGCGATATAAGCTTGTTAAGTTCGGTAGGGCTATAAATGATTCGCACTCCATGGATGCTCAATAATTCTTCCTTCAGTGTCTTGGAGATAATATGAACTCGATGCAAGTTTTTCTATCACCTTGTAGGATCCTCCCCATTGTGGTGCCAATTTGTTAACATCCCCAGTAGGATTGATATGTTTCCATACTAAATCTCCCATTTGAAAGAATCTCGGGATGACTCTCTTATTATAATTTGGCCTCATGCGTTGTCGGTATGATGTGAGACGAGTTACAGCTTTGTCTCAAATTTCTTCTATCAGATCTAGCTCTATAAGCCGCCGACCCGCATTATCATCATCATATAGTTGTCTTCTATCTGATTCTACTCCCACCTCAATAGGAATGATAGCTTCTCCTCCATAAACTAGTTGGAAAGGAGTGATCCCTGTAGCTTCTCGGGGTGTAGTACGATATGCCCAAAGAACACTGGGTAACTCATCTACCCAACTGCCACCAACATGATCCAGTTTGATTTTTAGGCCTCTTTTAATTTCTCTATTACTTACTTCTGCTTGCCCATTACTCTGTGGATATGCCACAGAGTAAATGCTTGAGTAATGTCATAGCTTTTGCACCAGTCTAGGATTTTGTCTCCTTGAAACTGCCTTCCATTATCAGAAACTAATTTGTGAGGAATACCAAATCTGCATACAATATTTTTCCACAGGAATTTAATAATTGCATCTTCAGTAATCCGAGCTAAAGGTTCTGCTTCCACCCATTTAGAGAAATAATTCACTGCTACCAATAAAAATCTTCTTTGCGCAGTTGCCATAGGAAATGGACCAACTATATCCATGCCCCATTGATCAAAGGGGCAGGAGACTATAGAGGTTCTCAGTGCTTGTGTAGGATGATGTGGAATATTTTGATGTTTCTGACAAGAAATACAAGTTCTTACAAATTTGGCAGCATCTTCATGTAGAGTAGGCCAGAAATATCTTGCTAGTAAAATTCTGCGGGCTAAGGATTTTCCTCCTATATGACTACCACATGAGCCTTGATGAACCACCTCCTGCAAAATAAACTGTATATCTTCTGTTCCAACACATTTAAGTAAAGGTATGGAGAAAGCCCTTTTATACAACTGCTCCCCTATCATAGTGTACCGTGAGACTCTCTTCTTAAATATCCTTGCTTGTTTTGCATCAATTGGAAGAATATCTTGCTATAAATATAATATGATTTATGCCCTCCAGTCACCTTGTATCTCTACATCAGTCTATCTTTCAATACAAGATACTAACAATGTCTGCTCAACTGGCCGATCCAAGCTCCATGGTATTATAGCGGAGGCCAATCTAGCTAATTCATCTGCTACTTGATTCTCAGATCGAGGAATTTTTTGTAGATTTATTCTTGAAACTGAGCCTTCAATTTATCAAATGCCTCAGCATATAACCTGAGTCTATCATTATTGATTTCAAAGTTACCTGATAATTGTTGGGCTGCCAACTGAGAGTCAGAATGCATATAAACCCGAGATGCTCCCACATGCCGAGTGGCTTGTAACCCCGCTATTAATGCTTCATATTCCGCTTCATTATTAGTGACCCTATAATTCAACCTGACAGAAAGTTGAAGCTTGTCCTCTCTTAGAGATATAAGGAGAACACCAATTACATTGCCTTGTCTGGTTGAAGATCCATCCACATAAACTTTTCAAGTATTTTCTTCTTCAGGACCTTGAACTTCTATGGTGAAATCTGCTAGAGCTTGTGCCTTGATGGTCGAGCGGGGTTGATACTGTATGTCATACTCACTGAGTTCGGTCGTCCATTTGATCAATCGACCAAATGCCTCCGGGTTAAGCAACATCCGCCCGAGAGTACTATTGGTCAATACAATAATTGCATGCACTAAGAAATATGGGCGTAACCTCCGGGCAGTTAACACTAATGCATAGGCTAACTTTTCGAGTGTAGTATATCTACACTCGGCTCCTTTTAATAAATGACTAGAAAAATACACAGGTTGTTGCTCTTTCCCTTCCTGTCTAACTAACACTAAGCCTACAATATTTTCATTGGCTGACAGATATACCCATAGGGGTTCTCCCATTACAGGCTTAGCTAATACAGGAAGGTTAGACAAGTAGTCTTCTGAAATTTGTTAGCCTTCTGGAGTATTTTGAAGAAATGGAAGCTATGATCGGCCGGCCTTGAAATGAATCTAGACAAGGCGGTAATCTGACCGGTGAGTGTTTGGGCTTCCCTCATGTTGTGTGGTGGCTCCATGTTCTGAAGTGCTTTGCCCTTGCTTGGGTTGACCTCTATTCCCTGCTCGGACACCATATGTTGGAACCCCAAGGTTGTTTTGGTGTGATCAACAAGTTAAGTTAGGTCCTGTTTGTTTCTAACCTTGTGTTTAAGTGTGCAGGAGCTTAGGAATACAGGTAGTCGAGCGGAAGACGCAGCTAGCGAAAAGGACGGCACGCTGTGCGTCCGAGGGACGAGGCGCTGCGGAAGAGTACACCGGCGGATGAGAAGGAAGTGCGTGGTGGTTCCGAGGGACGAAAGCCGGAGCGGAAGATTGCTCGGAGAGCAAGAGACGCAGCTAGCGAGAAGGTCGACGACCGAGGGACGAAGACTGCGGATGAGTACGTGGCAGACGAGAAGGAAACACACGGCAATTCTGAGGGACGAGAAGCCGGAGGGAAGCACGCTTGAGAAGACCGGAACTTGGGTTCGGATGAGCCATATTCCAGATAGCAGAGATCACCAAATCAAGCGGATCCGGAGCAGAGGACCCGGACGAAAGTCAACTAGAGTTGCATCAATACCCGGGGCGCCCGGACCAGCTCGGGGCGCCCGGACAAACCCGGGGCGCCCGGAAGTCAGTTTTTGACTAGATCGAGCTTTGACTCGATCTGAATGTTGGGGGATAAAATTTATCCCCCCAGGGCTCCCGAAACCCTTCCAGGCGCCCCGACCAAGGCTATAAATATAGCCTTGGTCCAGAAGCTTCGAATCAACTCAGTAATTAGCATTCCAAACACTTGTGCGCTCACTGTTCTAGTTTAGCTTCTGTTTTTGTGCTTTCACCGGTGTAAGAGGCTTCTCCGCCCGAAGGAGTTTTTAGTGCGATCACTTTCCTTGGATTAACAACCTCCCCGGTTGTAACCAAGTCAAACACGGTGCCTCGTTTTTTTCTTGTATTTCTGCTTAGCTAATTTTATACAAGTGTTAGTTTAAGAGTTCGAGTAGGGTTGCTTTTATTTTTTTTACAGGGCTATTCAACCCCCCCTTCTAGCCGGCCCAACGGTTCCACAAGTGGTATCAGAGCCGAGACGCTTCAGGAGGACTAATCGCCAAACGAAGCAACGAGATGGCCGGACCAAGCATCCACCCGCCGAAATACGAAGGGGACTTGGCTACCTGGAAAAAACTAATGCAGGTATTTCTTACAACAGATATTGAATTATTTTTAACGATGAAACTTGTCTTTGAAGCTCTAGAGGACAAGGAAATAGATAAATGGACAAAAAAGGGGCAGGCCGACTTCGTGGCGAACGACAAAGCAGAGTACCATCTGCTAAGCGTTTTTCCGCCTCAAGAAGTCAACAGGATCGGTAAATACAAATCCGCAAAGGAACTTTGGGAGAAGTTCCTCGAGCTGCACGAAGGGACGTCCGAAGCCAAGCTCGCCAAAAGAGATATGCTTCGCAATCAGCTCTCCAGCCTGCGACTTGGGGAAGACGAGTCAGTCGCGCATCTGCACTCGAGAATAAAAGAAATTATCACCGGACTCTCTAATCTCGGAGAAAAGGTAAGTAACCGAGATTCGCTCAGGTACGCTTTAAATTCCTTTCCTAGAAATACCAATTGGGCATCATTAGTAGATGCATTTTATATTTCTAAAGATTTAGAAAAGATTTCATTAGAAGAATTCTTTTCAACATTTGAAGTGCATGAGTCAAGATGTGCAGGAATGAAGGAGCCTAAAAACAACGTCGCCCTCAAAGCCTCGAGAGACGAACCAGAATGTGAATCCTCTCTTGACGACGAGGAAATGGTAATGATGGTAAGAAGATTCAAGAAACTTTGTAAATCCAGATCTACTAACCATCCACAGGGAAAGAGGAGAAGAACGATCCGTTGCTACCACTGCGACGAAGAAGGGCACGTCAAGGACAACTGCCCCAAGCTGAAGAACAAGGACAAGGAGAAGGGTAAGAAGTCTATCCAAAAGCGAAAGACCCAAAAGGTGACGTAGGACGATACATCGTCCGAATCAGAAGTCGAAGCTTTCTCCGGACTCGCACTGTTGGCGAGTCATCAAGACGATGACTGCGATTCAAGCTCTTCCGAAATGAGCATCGAGAGCATCGATGAAGGGGGAGACACGTCAGAAGAAAGCAGTAGCTCAGGGGGAGAAACGGACAACGAGATTGACAAGGTAAGTCAGGTACGATCTCTTCCTCCCGATAAAATGTTTAAGTTTGTTAAACTTTTAACAAAAGATTGCTGCAAATTAGAAAGCGAAAAGAAAAATTTAAAAGTAATTCTAGCTAAGTCTTGTCCCTTAGAAGAATTAGATAAATTAAAACTAGCAAATGAAAAATTGAAACTTGAAAATGATGATTTGAAAATTCAAGTAGATAACTTGAGAAACCATGCATGTTCATCTAAAACCAATGTTAGAAGATTTAATAATTTAAATTGGTACTTTAAATATCACCCTGGATAAATTAGGTACATTTCAAGAAAATATGTTCCTAAAAACTTTTTAGGTAATCCAGTAGATTGGAACCTATATTGGGTTCCTAAATCATGCTTAAACTAAATTTTAAAATTAAAATTAGCGCTTTAAGTGAGAAAATTAAACAATGAATTTCTTTATGAGGCTTTGTCTAAGAAAGTGGTTGTTTCTCCAATAACCAAGAAGGCCTAGTGCCTCGCCACGACCTGGAAGCCAAAATATTGAAATAAATGTTTGATTAACTTTCTGTCAAAGCATTAAATTTAGAATTAATTAATGCTGTCAAAGTTTTTTCAAACATTTTTTCAAAATTTTTTTTACTTAGAATTTTTTTTTAAATTCTCTTTAACACTTAGAAAAATTATCAGAAGATGTCTTTAGTTAAAGGTTATAATGAAATTGAAAATTTCTGCTTCAAGTTCTTTTAAAATGCCTAAGTTAGATTTTTTTTTTTATAATTTCCCTTAGAAAATTTTATTTATTTTTTCCAATTATTGCAAATTATTTCAATATTTTCTAAGTCTTTAACCCTTAGATTTTTTTTTCTTGAAACCCCATTTTTTGTGTGATCAAAGGGGGAGAAGGATTAGTATAAGTCTAGGGGGAGGTAGACCAAAATATTAACTCATTGTATTTTTGCACTTATATTGCAAAGTAAGTTAGTTTACTTAATTTTATTTAATGTCTATTTTACCCTAACTTAACTTGGGTTGATCACACCAAAAAGGGGGAGATTGTTGGAACCCCAAGGTTGCTTTGGTGTGATCAACAAGTTAAGTTAGGTCCTGTTTGTTTCTAACCTTGTGTCTAAGTGTGCAGGAGCTTAGGAACACAGGTAGTCGAGCGGAAGACGCAGCTAGAGAGAAGGATGGCACGCTGTGCGTTCGAGGGACGAGGCGCTGCGGAAGAGTACACCGGCGGACGAGAAGGAAGTGCGCGGTGGTTCCGAGGGACGAAAGCCGGAGCGGAAGATTGCTCGGAGAGCAAGAGACGCAGCTAGCAAGAAGATCGACGACCGAGGGACGAAGACTGCGGATGAGTATGCTGGCGGACGACAAGGAAACACACGGCAATTCTGAGGGACGAGAAGCCGGAGGGAAGCACGCTTGAGAAGACCAGAACTTGGGTTCGGGTGAGCCCTATTCCGGATAGCAGAGATCGCCCAATCAAGCGGATCCGGAGCAGAAGACCCGGACGAAAGTCAACTAGAGTTGACTCAATACCCGGGGCGCCCAGAACTGTTCGGGGCGCCCGGACCAGCCCGGGGCGCCCGGACCAGTCCGAGGCGCCCGGACAAACCCGAGGCGCCCGGAACTATCCGGGGTGCCCCGACCAGCCCGGGGTGCCCCGACCAGCCCGGGGCGCCCCGACCAGCCCGGGGCGCCTCGGACTGGGCCCGGGGCGCCCCGACCAGCCCGGGGCGCCCGGACCAGTCCGAGGCGCCCGGACAAACCCGGGGTGCCCTGAACTGTCCGGGGTGCCCGGACCAGCCCGGGGCGCCCGGACCAGCCCGGGGCGCCCGGACCAGCCCGGGGCGCCCGGAAACCTTCCGGGCGCCCGGAAGTCAGTTTTTGACCAGATCAAGCTTTGACTCGATCTGAACGTTGGGAGATAAAATTTATCCCCCCAGGGCGCCCAAAACCCTTCCAGGCGCCCCGACCAAGGCTATAAATATAGCCTTGGTCCAGAAGCTTAGAATCAACTCAGTAATTAGCATTCCAAACACTTGTGCGCTCACTGTTCTAGTTTAGCTTCTATTTTTGTGCTTTCACCGGTGTAAGATGCTTCTCCGCCCGAAGGAGTTTTTAGTGCGATCACTTTCCTTGGATTAACAACCTCCCTGGTTGTAACCAAGTCAAACACGGTGCCTCGTTTCTTTCTTGTATTTCTGCTTAGCTAATTTTATACAAGTGTTAGTTTAAGAGTTCGAGAAGGGTTGCTTTTGTTTTTTTTTACAGGGCTATTCAACCCCCCTTCTAGCCGGCCCAACGGTCCCACACCATATACTCCAGGAACTTTCCACCTTTTGCTGCGAACAAACACTTGCCCGAGTTCAACTTGAGCCCATATTGCCTCAATGTTTTGCAAGTCTCCTCTACATCCCTGCATAGATCAGTAGCCTAAAGAGACTTAATTAAAATATCATCAACGTATACTTCCATATTTCTTCCAATCTGTTTCTGGAAGACCTTATTCATAAGCTTTTGATAAGTTGTTCCTGCATTTTTTAGTCCAAACAGCATAACATTATAACAATAAGTACCTTCAGATGTTATAAAACTGACCTTCTCTTAATCCTCTTTAGCAAGAGGGACTTGATGATAGCCTTGACAGGTATCCAGCATAGAAATATATTCACATTCAGCCGTAGAATCTACTAATTGATTAATCCGGGGAAAAGGATAATAATCTTTCGGGCAAGCCTTGTTGAGGTCACGAAAATCAATATATACCCGCCATTTATTTCCTGGTTTAGCAACTAGGACAACATTAGCTAGCCAGCTAGGGAACTGCACCTCCCTGATGTAGCCGGCTTCCATGAGTTTAGCCACTTTTTCCTTGATGATCTGATTTTGCTCTGCATTGAAATTCCTCTTTCTCTGCATGACAGACCGAGCATCTGGGAAGACATGTAAAGAATGTTCCATTATCGAAGGAGAAACACCCGTGACTTCTTTAGGCGTCCAAGCAAAGACACCATTATTTTCCTTCAAGCATTGAACCAGCTCGGTCTTTAGCGTAGGATCAAGATCGGCCGTGACATAAGTAATAGCCTCAGGTCGATCGGTCTGTATCTGGACCTCCTCCTTCTCCTCGTAGACCAGAACAGGTGACTTCTCTTGAATGTCATTGACCTCCATTCTTTGCATTTTTCGGGTGGCACTGGCTTCAGTTCTGACAATCTCCACATAACATTTACGAGCCGTCTTCTGATCACCACGTACTTCCTCGACCTGGTCATCAACAGGAAATTTAATTTTTTGGCAAAAAGTAGAAACGACTGCCCTAAACTCATTTAGGGTCGGTCGACCCAGTATCACATTATAAGAGGAGGGGGCATCCACCACCATAAAGTAAGATCTTCTTATTCTCATGAGGGGTTCCTCTCCTAGAGATATGACCAATTTTATCTGGCCAAGTGGTTGTACTTCATTACTAGTGAACCCATATAAAGGAGTCACCATTTGTTGAAGTTCGCTTAGGTCAATCTGCAATTGGTCAAAAGCTTTTTTGAAAATAATATTCACTGAACTACTAGTATCTATAAAGGTACGGAAAAAAGTATAATTGGCTATCACAGCCTTAATGATTAACGCATCATCATGGGGTATCTCTACTCCTTCAAGATCTCTGGGCCCAAAATTGATTTTCGGCCCTGCTGCTCTCCCCATGTTGCACCCTACAGCATGAATCTCAAGTCTTCTAGCGTGCGCCTCTCTGCCCCTGTTGGAATCTCCATCAGTGGGCCCACCCGCGATCATATTAATACTGCCTCGGGCAGCATTGCTTCTATTCTCTTCTTGTCGAGCGGTCATGGTCTCAGGCTGAGTCTTCTCAGACACCTGAGTTGTACCGACCGGGATTGGCAATGCACCTTGTTGAGGCTAGACCGGGCGATATTCTAATTTGAGTGGACTTTGTTGCCTGGGATATCGTTGTTGATAATAGTCTCGCCTTTGATAGCGATCTCTATTTGCTTTCTTATTTTTCAAAACAAAACAGTCTTCTGTGTGATGAGTGTTAGTTTTGTGATAAGTGCACCATCTTCTTGGTGCTTCTTGCTGCATCTCCACATGTTGTACTGCTTGTGGACGATATTTTGGATGATGATGGAGTGGATGAGCTACTCGAGGTCCCCTCGGTGGAGGAACAGGAGCGGGGGCCTTCTCCTTAACAGGAGCAGGAGAAGGAGTAGTATTTTCCTTTCTACGTGCAGCTTGAGCTTTTTCAATATTAATGAATTCGGTAACACGCTCGATTAATGAGTCAAAATTGGCAGAAGGTGTTGGATCGAGACCGCGCTAGAGGGGGGGGTGAATAGCGCTCGCGGCTATTTCGTTCGATTTGTAAAACACTCGAGTAAAGACGCAGCGGAATAAAAACAAACAACACAAAGATACAGGTCAATTTTACTTCGTTCGGAGCCTAAGGCGACTCCTACTCGAAGGCCCGCGATCCTTGATTGCTTCCGGTGGGCAACAACTATAAGTTCGAAAGTATACAAAAGATGATTTACAAGTAATGCAGTAAGTAATCTTATACCGACAATGGAAAATACTAAATTGAAGCTTCGGGTTGTCGGTGTCGAGTTGCAGCACTTCGGGACGAGTTCGTTAGCAGCTAAATGCAGAGGGAAGACTTGAATCTTGTTATCTTGAGTTGCTGGTCGAATCCTCTTTATAAACAGTGTTCAAGGCGCCTTAAACAAGCTCCAAGGCGCCTTAAATGAGAATTTTATCCCGATCTGCTCGCTGGGATAATCCTTTGACTACCGCGACCTGAAGGCGCCTCCAAGCTGTCTAAGGCGCCTTCAACCCATCCAAGGAGCCTTAAGCCCGCTCTTCGCGCCAGCTCAGGATTTTGAACCCGAGGCGCCTCCAAGTCCCATGGAGGCGCCTCAGACACTGTTCATCCGAGGTAAATCTTCGTTATTTTGTACCTGCAAGATAAGTTAGTCCGAAACAACATCCTGCAACACAAGGTTAGCACAAAATAACAATATGGATAATAAAGAATGTTTAAGACAGTCTCTGGACTGTCCGGGTCTGACTTCGGATTTCCGACCGAAAATCCTAGGTCGACCCGACGCCTACTGCTCCCTCTACGGGGAACGCGCCCTCACCTACTCCACTCAGGAGATTTACCTGCTGCCAATGCGATCCTCCAGATCGACTGGACTTTTGCTCAGCACTCGACGCTTCCGGACTTTCTGCTGGACATCCGCTTCCCGGCCAGTCCAGTCTTTCACCTGGTTCGCGACACCAGGACTTTCCACCTAGGGTTACCACCCCCTAGGACTTTTGCCTGAAGCCATCGACCTGCCAAGACTATCCCATAGGGTTACCGCCCCCTATGACCTAGGGTTACCACCCCCTAGGGTTTATCCCTTTGCCTAACCGCAGCTAGGACTTTCCTGAAATCCTTAAGTAGACTTGTTAGAATACAAAACACCTTAACTTTGAATTCTTTGCCATTATCAAAACACGAGTTCGATCGTCGGATGCTTCCCGCACCAACAATCTCCCCCTTTTTGATTATGGCAACTCAAATTCAAAGTTAAGTAAACAAACGAATAGATAACCATTTAACACAGGAAAATTTGCTAATTATAGGTGAACACATTAACCAAAGCAAATTTGCTAAACTATATGCTCCCCCTTAGCTATTCCTCCCCCTTAACTGATGTTCCCCTTTTATTATTGAATTTTGCTACTCTCCCCCTTTGTCATATATCAAAAATAATAGACTTTTGAATAACTTAGATACTTAACATTCAGTTCTTATTTATAGTTAAGTGAAAAGATGTATCTTTTTGATAGATTTTAAAGGCTAGGAGAAAAGTAATCTTTGAGGGTAAATAAAAAGAACTCTGCAGGTATTTACAATGTTAGATTTCAAATTTAGCTAGGTTCAGCAAGGATTTGATCATTAAGTTTTTAGCTTGGATCTTTAGAAGTAGTAAAGTTTAAACAATATTTAAAGTTGGTTTAGGTTATTCATTAAAATTCAGTTGGTCCTTAAGTCCAAGCATGAGTTATAATCAGTAGATTAATTTACTAGGTATCAGAGCCCTAAAGATTAAAACATGCTTAAGCAGAAAACTGAGTGTCCTTTTACCAACTATCTAACCTTTAGCTCCTTGCTGACTGCCTATAGGGCAACAACTTTCACATGGTTAGTCAAGTCAAGTTGATTTGGTCTAGTTAGATTTGACTAGAGCTGGAAGACTCAACTTGATTAATGTATATTGTGTATTTAACGCCCAGACTCATATTGATGCACAGATATAAGCATTCTTGAGTCCAGGCTGTACCCTATGCATCTCACGCCGTTCTATGTCTTTCAAACACAATCAAGGTAAACCTAGGTGTTTGTGAGATGCTCTGGCTTAAATCTAGGGGAACATAATTTCTAGGGTAAAACTTAAGCTAATTCTAGAATTTTGAAAAATCTAGGAAATTGGAAATTTTGAAAATTATTTTTCCTAGTATCTGAAAAATGATAAGTAAATCCAGAATTTTGAAAAATCTAGGAAATTGGGAATTTTGAAAATTATTTTTCCTAGTATCTGAAAAATGATAAGTAAATCCAGAATTTTGAAAAATCTAGGAAATTGGGAATTTTGAAAATTATTTTTCCTAGTATCTGAAAAATGATAAGTAAATCCAGAATTTTAAAAAATCTAGGAAATTGGGAATTTTGAAAATTATTTTTCCTAGAATTTTAAAAAACAAGACAACAAAATGAGACACCTACTCTACCCAACACATTCCTATTTGCCTTCTAAGTGCACTGAACTCAAGTTCAGGTAAGGGTTTTGTAAAGATGTCAGCTAGGTTTGATTTGGACTCAACGTGGTTGAGTGTAATTTCACCTTTAGCTACATGATCCCTTACAAAGTGGTGTTTTACCTCTATGTGTTTAGGTCTGGAGTGGTGAATAGGATTCTTGGTGAGATTAATTGAGCTGGTATTATCAATAAAGATTTGTGTATTTTTATACTCTAGTTGATAGTCTTTTAACGTATGCATCATCCACAACAGTTGAGATGCACATTCTCCTAGAGCTATGTATTCAGCTTCTGTGGTGGATAGAGCAACACAATGTTGCTTTCTGCTTGACCAACTTACTAGGCACTGACCTAGAATCTGGCAGCTACCACTTGTACTTTTTCTGTCTAACTTGCACCCGACATAGTCTGAATCAGAATAGCCATAAAGGTCAAAGGTGTAAGTTCTTGGATACCCAAGTCCTACATTTAGAGTTCCTTTAATATACATAAGTATTCTTTTAACGTATGATAGGTGTGACTCTTTTGCACAGGATTGGTATCTTGCGCACATACCTACTGCAAACAATATGTCGGGTCGACTTGCAATTAGGTAAAGTAAGCTACCTATGGCACTCCTATAGTATTTTGGGTCAACTGGTTTTCCTTCAGGGTCAGAGTCAATGTTTATGTTGGTTGCCATTGGAGTATTTATAATTTTTGAATTATCCATACAGAATTTTTTAATTAACTCCTTAGCATATTTAGTTTGATAAATGTAGATTCCATCTTTAGTTTGTTTAATTTGTAAGTCTAAGAAGAAATTACATTCTCCAACCATACTCATTTCAAATTCACTTTCCATTAATTTGACAAATTCTTTTAAGAATTTTGAATTAGTTGAGCCAAAGATTATGTCGTCAACATAGATTTGGGCTATAAAGATGTCTTTTTCTATAGTTTTCACGAACAAAGTTGGATCGATTTGTCCTTGGTTAAAAGTCTTTGGATATTAAGTAATTAGATAATCTTTCATACCATGCTTTAGGGGCTTGTTTTAGTCCATATAGTGCCTTTTTTAATTTAAATACGTGATTAGGGTAGTCTATGTCTTCAAACCCTGGAGATTGGCTTACGTAGACCTCTTCCTTGATAAAACCATTTAAAAAGGCTGACTTAACGTCCATTTGGTACAATTTGAACCCTTTATTTCCTGCATAGGCTAATAACATCCTAATAGACTCGAGTCTAGCTATCAGAGCATATGTTTCATCATAGTCTAAGCCTTCGACTTGACTAAACCCTTTGGCTACTAACCTAGCTTTGTTTCTTATTATATCACCGTGATCATCCAACTTGTTCCTAAAAACCCATTTGGTGTCTATTATTGATTTATCTATGGGTTTAGGTACAAGGTCCCAGACTTTGTTTCTCTCAAATTGTGCTAATTCTTCCTGCATTGCAATGATCCAGTCTGGATCAGGCAGAGCTTCTTCTATAGTCTTAGGTTCAATTTTAGAAATAAGGGCAATTTGACTAAGGTTTCTATAGGATGATCTAGTTTTGACTCCTAGGTTTGGGTCACCCAAAATTTGGTCAGGTGGGTGAGAGGTACTTACTCTAGTTGGTCTTATTTGTGGGTCAAAAACTGGTTCTTTTGACTCATTAAGATTAGGTTGGATTTCATCATCGTCTATAGCTCTTGGATTAATGTCAATATTTTCATTTATATAAGCTAAGTTGTTTTCTTCATCAAATATTACATTAGTTGTTTCTTCAACTTTCAAGGTATTTTGATTATATACTCTAAAGGCCCTACTGGTAGAGGAGTATCCTAAGAATATTCCTTGGTTAGACTTGGGTGTAAATTTTCCTAAGTAATCTTTAGTATTTAAAATGTGAACTTTACACCCAAATACTTTTAGATAGTTTAGATTGGGAATTTTATGATAGTTGAGTTCATATGGTGTTTTATTGTGAAATTTGTTAATTAAAATTCTGTTTTGAATATAATTTGCAGTATTTATTGCTTCAGCCCAAAATTGATGATTTAAGTGATATTCGTTTAACATAGTCCTAGCGGCTTCTTGTAATATTCTATTTTTACGTTCTACTAGACCATTTTGTTGGGGGGTTCTAGGACATGAAAATTCATGTTGGTATCCATTTATTTTACAAAATTGGGTAAACCTATGATTTTCAAATTCCCCTCCATGATCACTTCTTATTCTTTTAATTTTAGTATCTTTTTCATTTTCCGTTAAGTTGCAAAAATTACTAAATATTTCATAGGTTTCATCTTTTGTTTTTAGAAATTTTACCCAAGTGTACCTAGAGTAGTCATCAATTATTACTAAGCAATGTTGGTTCTTGCTTAGTGATTTGGCTCCATGTGAATCAAATAGATCAAGGTGAAGGAGCTCAAGTATGGTGTTGGATCTTTCTAGGTTAGTTGACTTGTGGGTTGACTTGGTTTGTTTTCCTTTTTGACATGCATCACAGACTGAGTTTTCAATAAATTTTAATTTGGGCAAACCTCTAACTAGACCATTTTGACTCATTTTTGAAATGAGTCTAGTGTGAGTGTGACCCAGCCTTCTATGCCACAGTTGGGTTTCCTCTTGTTGTGTCAGGAGACACTTTATTGAGGATATTGATAAGTCAATTGTGTAGATGTTATTTTTTCTAAGTCCTTTAAGTTTAATTTCCGGGTTTTTAATATTTTTAACTAGACATCCAGATTTATCAAAATTGACTAGGTATCGGCTGTCACACAATTGACTTATACTTAGTAAATTAAAGTAAAATTTTCAACCAATAAAACATTTCGAATAATGAAATCGGAACTAAGTTCAATATTACCTTTTCCGATTACTTTAAGTTTACCGTCGTTGCCGAATGCAACTGATCCTAAACTCTTGTACTTGAGTTTGGTAAACTTCAACTTATCTCCAGTCATATGTCTGGAGCATCCACTATCCAACATCCATTGATCCAATTCCTACACATGAAGTAGTTGAATTGGTTTCCTTTTAATGGATTTAAAGATAGCGTGATTGAAGTAGACTCCTAGGATTTTCTATTTTATTCTATTGTATTCAAGGTAATTTATCAAACACTTAAACCTATGGTTATTAACGTTTAGAAATTCAAGTTTTTAGAACAATTTTGAAATTTAAGTTTTTTTTTAAAACAATTTTGAAATTTAAGTTTTTAAAACAATTTTGAAATTTAAGTTTTTTAAACAATTTTGAAATTTAAGTTTTTAAAACAATTTTGAAATTTAAATTTTTAAAATAATTTTGAAATTTAAGTTTTTAAAACAATTTTGAAATTTAAATTTTTAAAACAATTTTGAAATTTAAATTTTTAAAACAATTTTGAAATTTAAGTTTTTAAAACAATTTTGAAATTTAAGTTTTTAAAACAATTTTGAAATTTAAATTTTTTAAAACAATTTTGAAATTTAAGTTTTTAAAACAATTTTGAAATTTAAGTTTTTAAAACAATTTTGAAATTTAAGTTTTTAAAACAATTTTGAAATTTAAGTTTTTAATACAATTTTGAAATTTAGATTTTTAAAATAATTTTGAAATTTAGATTTTTAAAATAATTTAATTATTTTAATTTTAATTTCTTAGTCATCTCACCCGATCTAGATTGTCAATCAGGGAATCCTATAATTGTTGTGAGATGAATTATTGTTGAATTTAAGGGTCTGGTTTAACTTTGTGTTAGATTCAGGTTTAGCTTTGGGTTCAACAAGTAAGCATTCTTTGGATAAACTTCTAGGCTATGGTGAGTCACACGGAGCTCATTAAAGTAACCATGCCTTCGAGGTTTTCCAAATAGTCCTACCCATTGAACTTAATACTAATCCTTGGTCTAACTAGTTAGGATCTATTTAGGGGTAGTTTCGGTCAGTTCCACTTGGCCAAATGCACCAGGTCGAAGCCATATCTTCCTAGGCATGCGATGCCCAAGTTTCCCTAACGTACTATCATCCAAAAACTTCACCGGTACTGTGGTTCAAGTTAAACTCAGCCCTTTTTAAACTAGCTTTAATTACCCTGCCGGGTAATCTACTCTTGTTTTACCCATTTTGGGTAAATTAGGTTCAGTTACCCTGTCGGGTAGTTCAGTTGGAGGTGCCAGCTAGTTTGGATCCACCACCTATTTTTGAATTTTGAATTTAATTTCGAATTTTTAATTTTGATTTTGAATTTTGAATTTAAAATTTAATTTCGAATTTTTAATTTTGATTTTGAATTTTGAATTTAGAATTTAAAATTTAATTTCAAATTTTAAATTTTTAAGATCGTTTTCCTTTTAGCTTTCCCTGGATCATAGCCTCGATTTGGTCTATCGAGATAGTGTATTTGATCCTTCGGAACCCAATATTGGCCAAGTCCAACTTGATTGATCAATTTAGACTTGGGGACCCATGCTTGGACTAATTTACTACCTTGTTTGTTTATTAAGGATAAATAAGATCTATATTTTTTTTTACTTTTATATCCCAGCCCAGTTTTGTTGTAGACAGCTCTTTGTGTTCCAAGAATTAGGTCCAAGTTCTTGGATCCCAGAGAAAACCGTTCTAAAGTATTTTTTAAATCTGTTACCTGATTTTTCAAACTACAGTTTTCTTCCTCAAGTTTTTGAACTTGAGTAGAATTTCCAGTTTGAACTTGATCAGGTAAAGAATTAGTGTTTGTCACTTCTTTAAGGGCAGCTACTTCCTTTAGAAGTGATTTAATCCTAAGGTTTGATTTAGCTAGTTTGCGAAGTAAGTAATTAACTAAATTATTAAGCCTTGGAATGCTTACAGTGGAGTCTGGCCCTTCTGAAATGGATGCGGATCCGTGGCTTTGCTCGGACTCGGCTTCTGACTCGCTCTCGATGATCTGGTCCCGGGCCATCAGTGCGAGTAGACTTGTTTGATCAAGTTCATCGTCGTCGTCCTCTGAAGAAGATTCGTCCCAGGTTGCTTTCAGGGCCTTCTTTCTTCTTTGCTTTTTGGCCTCCTTTTGGTTGGGACAGTTGGCTTTGATATGCCTCTTCTGGTTGCACCCGTAACAAGTGACTTCGAACTTTACCTTTGAGTTCGGTTGGGCCTCCCTGGACTGAACTGCCTTCTTCAGATCTTTCTTGTTGAAGCCCTTCTTCTTCTTGTAGAGCTTCTTCACAAGATTCACGAGTTTGCTGGTCAGTTCATCCTCTGAATCTTCTGAGTCGGGTTCGTCTTCTGATTCCGATTCAATTTTTCGTCGTACTCTTGATTCCCGTGTTCGACTCGTACCTACAACCAAAGCAATACCCTTCTCGGATGGCTGTGCATGAGTTTGTTCATGAAGTTCAAATTCAGAAAATAACTCGTCTAACTTTAAAGAAGATAAGTCTTTGGAGACCTTGTAGGCATCTACCATTGATGCCCACAATGTACTCCTTAGAAACGAATTTAATGCGTACCTTATGACGTCCCGGTTTTCGACTCTCTGTCCAATTGCATGAAGAGAGTTAAGAATGTCCTGGATGCGTGCGTGAAGCTAGCTCGCCGTCTCACCTTCCTGCATTTTTAAATTATACAATTTATTAAATAATAAATCTCTTTTACTTACTTTTGTGTCTGTGGTGCCCTCGTGGAGTTCGATCAGCTTTTCCCAGAGTTCCTTCGCGGTTGAAAAGGGACCGACTATGTTGAGCTCCTCCTTGGTAAGACTGCACTGGATGGTGCAGGTAGCTTTGGCGTCAGCTTCCACCTTTTTGATGAAGGCTGGCTCCTAGTTCTCACAGGATGTAGGCTTATCGTCTGTATCAGTTAGTAGTTGAAGTCCTGTCTTGACTATCATCCAGGTGTCGAACTGGATCTTCAGATATATCTCCATTCACCCCTTCCAATATCCGAAGTCTTCTCCGGAAAATAGTGGGGGACGAACAGTGCTATATCCTTCTTGTTGAGTCATTTTAGACCTAAATAAAAAATAAATAAAAAGATCTATTCCAAGACTGTGTCTTGGATTAGTAGTGCAGGAGGAAAGTAGAAAAATAACGAGCTCAAGTGGTATTGACCAACTTTGAGCAACACTGATTAAGAAAATTAGAACTTTAGCTAATTAGCTAATTTCTAATTGACTCCGAAACAAAATACCATGAAAAAAAAACTGTTTTGAATGGTGATTGCACCAATTCAAAACAACCCCGCTCTAATACCAATTGTTGGATCGAGACCGCGCTAGAGGGGGGGGGTGAATAGCGCTCGCGGCTATTTCGTTTGATTCGTAAAACACTCGAGTAAAGACGTAGCGGAATAAAAACAAACAACACAAAGACACAGGTCAATTTTACTTCATTCGGAGCCTAAGGCGACTCCTACTCGAAGGCCCGCGATCTTTGATCGCTTCTGGTGGGCAACAACTATAAGTTTGAAAGTATACAAAAGATGATTTACAAGTAATGCAGTAAGTAATCTTATACCGACAATGGAAAATACTAAATTGAAGCTTCGGGTTGTTGGTGTCAAGTTGCAGCACTTCGGGACGAGTTCATTAGCAGCTAAATGCAGAGGGAAGACTTGAATCTTGTTATCTTGAGCTGCTGGTCGAATCCTCTTTATAAACAGTGTTCAAGGTGCCTTAAACAAGCTCCAAGACACCTTAAATGAGAATTTTATCCCGATCTGCTTGCTGGGATAATCCTTTGACTGTCGCGACCTGAAGGCGCCTTAAACCCTTTCAAAGCGTCTCCAAGCTGTCTAAGGCACCTTCAACCCATCCAAGGCGCCTTAAGCCTGCTCTTCGCGCCAGCTCAGGATTTTGAACCCGAGGCGCCTCCAAGTCCCATGGAGGCGCCTCAGACACTGTTCATCCGAGGTAAATCTTCGTTATTTTGTACCTGCAAGATATGTTAGTCCCAAACAACATCCTGCGACACAAGGTTACCACAAAATAACAATATGTATAATAAAGAATGTTTAAGACAGTCTCTGGACTGTCCGGGTCTAACTTCGGATTTCCGACCAGAAACCCTAGGTCGACCCGACGCCTACTGCTCCCTCTACGGGGAACGCGCCCTCACCTACTCCACTCAGGAGATTTACCTGCTGCCAGTGCGATCCTCCAGATCGCCTGGACTTTTGCTCAGCACTCGATGCTTCCGAACTTTCTGCTGGACATCCGCTTCCCGGCCAGTCCAGTCTTTCACCTGGTTCGCGACACCAGGACTTTGCACCTAAGGTTACCACCCCCTAGGACTTTTGCCTGAAGCCATCGACCTGCCAAGACTATCCCATAGGGTTACCACCCCCTATGACCTAGGGTTACCACCCCCTAGGGTTTATCCCTTTGCCTAATCGCAGCTAGGACTTTCCTTCGCAGACCGGTCAGGGAGTCTCTGATCGGTCGGTAGACCGATCAGGGTTCTGGTTTCTGCAACAGAACTTTCTGTTCGCTCCCTGATCGATCCGTGGATCGATCAGGAGCCGGATCGCGGCTCACTGATCGGTCAGCAGACCGATCAGTAAGCCACTGATCGGTCAGCAGACCGATCAGTAAGCCACTGATCGGTCAGCAGACCGATCAGTAAGCCACTGATCGGTCAGCAGACCGATCAGTAAGCCACTGATCGGTCTCACTGACCGATCAGGGACCAGCTGGATCGGTCGGCAGACCGATCCAGCAGCATACAGAAGCGATGCAGCTTCTGGATCGGTAAGCTGACCGATCCAGGGTGTTCATCCGTGCCAGTAGCAGCCGGGATCGATCCGTGGATCGATCCAACGGGAAGCAATCGATCCAGTTCAGTTTGGATCGATTGGGAAGCTCAGTTTCGACCAAGAAACTCAGTAGATCAACTTCTAGTCCATAGGGGATGTAGGATACGCTTTGTGTTCCTCAGATTACATCCTTTAGCACATGTAGAACCAAGAACAGTCATCAATTAGTAGAAAAATTTTAATTAGCCCAGCTTTCCGCACAGTATAGTTTAGCATAACTGTAGCGACCGGCCTTACAGCCTAGTACCCAGAAGGCGGGTCGTTACAGTAAAAGAGTCTAGAAACATTCTTTCCGCCAAATTAGTCAACCTGTTATACAATCACATAAGTTATTTATGAATATTCTGGGCCCATTTGTTCTCGCCCTGTCTTTACTATGTTATAGATAGCTCGTGTAACACCCCACCCTCCTCACTACTGGTCTGCGAGGGCGGAGGGCTACTGGACTACTAACTTTACTTAACTATCCTTGTTCACATGTTGATAGAAATTCTTAAAACTCTCAAAGAACTCAAAACATACAATTAACTAGCAGCGGAAAACTAAATGACTCATCTAATACATTCTTAATAAATTCTTATGCTAGGTCCCAAGCCTTCTATAGTCCAGACATCACACATCCATCTGCACCTCCTTGTCGCCTTCCTTTCCTTTATCTGCAGTAAGAGGAAAATGCAACTATAAGCAAAATTGCTTAGTAAGCGCTATCTAACTCACAAAACTCGAATATGCATGTAACTGGAAGAAGTCTAAAACTAAATGCTCAGAAAGAAATACTACTCATACTCATCTACTAATAAAAGAACAAGACATGCTGAAATGCTAAACATGTAAAGCTACTCATGCTCAGAAAATAGCAAAGAACAGTAAGCTAATCTAAATAACATGCTAGCATAAAAGAAAACTCAGCTTGCTGATTTTAAAACAAAGTGAAACTTAATTCATCTGTTCTAAACTTATTCTTTAATTCACTTGTTTAAAACTTATTCTTTAATACTTTATACTTATGTAAAAATTTCTTTACTTGTTCAAAAACTTATACTTATAATACTTCAAAATAATAATCAACTTCTCTTGGGCCTGGCAACTGTGCTTTTACTTTTGTAACGACCCGACCCATTTGGCGGTCCATTTGGTGGCCCATTTGGCGACCCTCGAGTCGTCGACCGTCGACCGTCGGCCGTGCCGTTACTACTAGGTTATCTAAACCTAGGGACGACTATGGGAGCTCAACCCAAGGACAACTGAGAGTCCAGCATAGTGCCACTGATAAAAGTAAAATACTTGTTATTTTTTAATACTTCTAATATATAATGTCTCGGCATTTTCTTTAGCACCTTGTGTGTCAAATTCCCTAAAGTCTTGACTTTGGGATCTACTTAAGGCCTTGGCCTTTTTCTTTCTTTTCTTTATCTTTCTTATACTTTTCTTAAACTCAAAATACTGATAGGGAACTCAAAATTTGTAATTGAAATGCTTAATGAAAAATCTACACTGCAATGCTTAATTAAAATCTGCATTATAAGCTTACATAAAAATCTGCACTTATAAGCTTAATTAAAATCTGCACTATAGACTTAATTAAAATATGCACTATAAGCTTAAATAAAAATCTGCACTATAAGCTTAATTAAAATCTGCACTATAGGCTTAATTAAAATTTGCACTATAAGCTTAAATAAAAATCTGCACTATAAGCTTAATTAAAATCTGCACTATAGGCTTAATTAAAATCTGCACTATAAGCCTAAATAAAATTTGCACTATGAACTTAATTAAAATCTGCACTATAGGCTTAATTAAAAATCTGCACTTTAAGCGTTTCTTATGCTTCGAATTCAAGAAGAATAAAGGTCCGAAACTACTCCTACTGCAGGTGAGAAGCACTTACCTTGATTCTTGGACTCACAACCGAACAAAAAGGGCATCTAGGACCTTGGCCGGCCGCCGGAGATGATACCCTAACTCCCTTTCATTTTCTGCCCGAGCTCCGCCATCGTACACAGAAGAGAAGGAGAGAATGGTTTAAGTCACGGGAAACAGAGCATCAACTTATCCCCTTTTATAATCCAATATTCTGTTAATTATCTTAAATAAATTTGCTACTTTTTCTAAACAAACAAATCCAACATCAACTTATCCCTTTTATAATCCAATATTCTATTAATTATCTTAAATAGATTTGCTACTTTTTCTAAACAAACAAATCCAACATCAACTTATCCCTTTTATAATATTCTGTTAACTATCTTAAATAAATTCGCTACCTTTTCTAAACAAACAAATCCAAGATCAACTTATCCCTTTTATAATCCAATATTCTTTTAACTATCTTAAATAAATTCGCTACCTTTTCTAAATAGAAAAATCCGTTTGCACACCTGGTCAGTTGGGTTTTGACTGAGTCAAAGGTCATGGGTTCAATTCTCGGCTTGGACATTTTTTTGTCGAAACTTCCTTCGTTTAGTAAAAATACCAAACGACCTCCAAAAATTGCATAAAAATATTCTATAAATTCCTAAAAATATCTAGAATTTTTCTAAAGCATTTCTAGATTTTAATAAGGTCCTTTAGGACTACAAATCATGAAATTTGGGGTGTTACAGCTCGATATTATACTATGATTTACATTAAACAGAATTGAGCCTAAGCCGTGTTCGGGTTGGTTGTTAGTACTGTTCAACATAGGTCCTGATCGTTCAGTAATATACTATAAATTCCGTAAAGCCTGATATCTTTTCATACTCGGGTGATCGTATACACTCAACTAGTACTAGTCTATGTTCAGATTTGCTAACTCAAACAATCTTGACTTATCTATCTTACAACGCTTAATCCCGGCCGGTATTAGCCTACCTTTCTTAAGGATATCCCACATGATTTGGACTATCTTAAGGTATATCCCGGCCGGTATTATCTATCTTAAGGTATTATCTCGACCGATATCCTTCTCGAGGCGTAGACCGGCCGGGATTGGTCTATCTTTCTTAAGGTATATCTCGGTCGATATTTGCCTACTCTACTTAAGATATATCCTGCATGATTTGGACTATCTTTTCTTAAGGTATTATCTCGACCGATATCCTTCTCGAGGTGTAGACCGGCCGGGATTGGTCTACCTTTCTTAAAGTATATCCCAACCGATATTGGCCTACTCTACTTAAGATATTATCCTGTATGATTCAGACTGTCTTTTCTTAAGGTATTATCTCCACCGATATCCTTCTCGAGGCGTATACCGGCCGAGATTGGCCTATCCTTCTCAGGATATTTCTCGGTCGATATTGACCTATCCTTCTCAAAGTATACACCGCCCGATATTAGTCTGCCTTTCTTAAGGTATATCCCATCCAATATTAGTCTATCATCTTAATTATGTTATCTCCTTTCCCCTCTTCATCGGGGGCCTATTAAACCTAACCCATATGAGTCTACTTCTTTTCAGTCGTCATTTAGTATTATACTAACATTATTCTAATTTGTACATTACAAAGAAGAAAAACCTCAAGTTTCATTCGAAGGGAGTCTAGTAGGAAGAGAAAATATTTTTTACAACATAAAGTATTAAGTTAAAAAGCACAACATGGGCCATATTATGAATTTACAACACATAGACATAATCCAATCAAATTGGGTAATGGGACATAATTATGCACCATGGTAAATATCACATGTAACATATCTATGACATCATTTTATCATGATTCTAATTAACGATTTATATGGCAAAGCCATACGGAGTCCTAGGCGGGGCGGCCCTAGCGGGGTCGCAAAGGGAAACGCCCCTAGCGGGGTCGCAAGGGGCAGTGCCACTAGCGGTAGTCCCGCTAGCTGGTTAGCGGCCAGGAGTTAAGGGGGAAGCTCCCCTTGCGGGGAATCGAGGGTGGATCCCCTAAAAGAAAAAAAAATGATTTTTACTAACTCATTGAATGAGTCGCTACCTATAACTATGACCAATAACTCCAAACCTTTCACAATGAATTGATGCTTTATATAATTCATAATCTATTCATAATATATTGTTGATTAGTATCTCAATCTATTCCCAACAGATTGTCACAACCACATCAATTATAATAAAAATCAAGGATTTATGATTCATCAAATGAAACCAGATTGTAGCACACGTTCATATTTAACATGAAGATGCCACAATCATTGCAGTTTGATCAACACAAACTATTTCATTCAGAAAAAAAAACAACACTCATCAAAGTTACCCATAAATCATTCCGAACAAATCATAATAAACACTACTCTAGCAAATAGGATTGTTACCTTTGAGATGTGAACAACCCTCAAAAGTCTGCTAATCCAGCCAATATAAGGGTAATCAGAATGTCCATGCCTCTATGGTATCTACATGAGCACGCCCCTTAATTCATTTCGCGAACTCAGGAATTAGAGAGTATCATACACCTTCACATTCTTGCTAGAGATGACTATTTAAGATGGACAAAAGAAAAGACTAACTCTTCACCTTCTTCGCCCTCTTTAAAGAGATGGCTATTTGAGATGGAAAAAAGAAAAAGCTAACTCTTCACCTTCTCCATGCTCTTTAAAGAGATGGGCTATCTAAGATGACAAAAAGAAAAAGGTAACTCTTCACCTTCTCCGTCCTCTTTAAAAGAAAAGGCTAACTCTTCACCTTCTTTGCCCTCTTTAAAAATATAGCGATTAGTGTTTCTCTTAGAGGGCTCTATAGTTGGGTTGAGCCTTAAAAGTAAAAGGAAGCATATTGAATTAACTCATTAAATCAATAAGTTTAAGGTCCGAAACCAATTTCAAACTTAAGGCTCATGCCCACATACTATTTTAGTCAAACTAAAATAAATCAATCTCCAAATCAATATGCTCTTTGTATATGACCCAATAGGTTCTTGTAACCTTTACAGAGTTTCTAAAACTATTTTTATATGCACAAGTAATGAGTAATATCTAGCAATGCATCATTGCTACCCAAGTGACGAGAATATCAAGACCCGACCTAACTTGTCTGTGACCATTATCTTGTATTGCTCAGTCTTTTTATCCTTGATATTTAGTTTGATTAATGAGACATAGATCATATCATCCTTTCATCAATCTATGTGTTTCTTGATCTCTAAGTAGACTTAACCAAATAAGTTTAATATCTTATATTGACTTATTTGAGTATGATCATGCATTTTAGTAACCTTACTTAATCAAGGGGCCATAAATATCTCTTCCATTATATGGAAGAGACAAATCTCATCTACATCACTCACATTCCTCTGTATATCTCATTGCATGCCAGTAAACGACTTTATAGTCCACTTTGTTACAGGTGATGTTTGTTGATACCAAAGTATACAACCCCTTATGTAGGGAATCATAGTATCTTCAGGTCAAAAGACTATTTATACTAATAGTCACTATGAGAATATTTTTAACACTCATATAATGATCCATGAAATTGCTCATGACAGGTTAATTCAGTACAAATTTTCTAATATATACTCATATGTAAACTTAATATCTTATATCCATGACTTGTGAGAATAAGTTATCAATTAACTTACATATGTATTAATATTACCCTTATATATTAATACTTGATTAGAAAGAATTAAGAATAATGTTATATATACACATTCCCTATGGAACGGTCCGTGGCAGCTTGGTCGAGGTACCTAGAATTGATCTAGGTCCTCAATTCCTTTATTTATTTTTTTATTCTTTAGTCAAGGCACCTGAAATTGATCCAGACACCTTGATTCTTATTATTATTTTTTTTAAAAAAATTAAAAGTTCCTTAAATCTTAAACGCTAAATACCCTAGATATATATATTATACCCTATGAGCAATTAAAATTTCTTTAGTTTATTTTTTTTTTTTTACTTGAACACTATAATCTAACCTCTAAACTCTAAAGATAAAATCTAAATGTCTTAACCTCGGAGCTAAAAAAATGAACAAAAAAAACCTTCATATTTCATTTGAGGCACCTAGATCAATTCCAGACACCCCGAGTCAAGTCGAGACGATTCTACAGTGTGTAGACTAGAACATATTATTGTAGGGCACTTTATTTACTCAGTAGCATAAACATAAAGTAAATATACTAAAAAAATATTATCTATTATAAATATAATAGAATATGTCGTAAGTCAATCAACTTATGACTTACTCTCAAGGTTGATACTAACAACAGCATCCTTCGATATATGATCATCTCCAACCTCATATATGGAGCCAAATTTACATGATCTTGTATCATATATGTTAGTATCGTGCTCGAGCTCATTATTACTTTTATTGTAGATATTTGACATAAGGTTTGTCTCTTTGAAAACCTATATTTAACATAGATGGGAAGTGAGGGATAAGTTGAAAGATAATCTGTCCATTTCTTATTTCCTTTTTTCAAGTGGAGAGGAAGGATGACATAAAGAGAAAAAAAACAGAGAGTAAGTCCAGTTAATTTTATTGGTTAGTCCTGGGATGACCGGTTCGGCCTCTTGAAATTTTTTTATTGATCATCAGGATAAATCGGGAAATACTCATGGTGAGTGGCTAAAAAGTATAGTATCTTTTGATTGCACGTCTCATTTAAAGAAAAGGAAGGATGACATAAAGAGTTCATTAGTACACCTGTTGATTATAAATAAATGATTCATAGTCTTAGTTGTATTTATTCAAGAAGATTACTCAACATAATTTTCGTGTGAACCCTTTTCTCCACCTATACATATTTTTGTAAATGCATGCATTCTTTCAATTTACCATCTCTCCAGAAAAATAAGGCCTTCGTGTCTTAAATGATTGACAAAACTAAAAATATTTACTCGATATATTTGATGACATAATATCACTTAAATTTCAATTCAATTAGGAGTCCTCAATTATGAGAACCGAACTAATTAAGCTTTGATATTTTTTTTTTTGGTAACCTCGTTGAATTAACCAAGTCATATTGGTATCATTTTAAAATCATTTCATACATGTGCTTCGCCACTCTTTTACTCATACTAGATTCCTCTATCATTAAATAAATAGATTCATTTACAAGTATGTATTATAAATCTTAGAATAATGATATAAATCATGCTTGAATTATCATTAGAGTTACTCTATAATGATCAATTGACTAGTTAGGTTTTGTCATTAAGGTTTCAAGACATTGTATGCATATTCCTTACTCGTACTAGATTATTCTACCATTCCTGCTTAAGATCAATCTTAGTACTTCTTTAAGAATGCAATTATAACTTTTTTATTTAGTCCCCTTTCTATACCCAACTGTCCTCAGATAAATTGATTCATTTTGTAAATTAATCTATTGATACTTATTAAAAATGAAAATACGTCCTCGAGACGATGCAGTGGAAGGATATTAAATTATCAAATAAGCATCAACAGTTGAATCCCCAACTACATTTCATTTGTAGGATTTTATTAAATATTAAATTATAATCTAAGCATCAATAGTATCCCTAGCTACGCTTCATTTGTAGAATTATTTTTTCTTTTCTGCCTAGGGCGGGCGCACAGCAATATAAATTTAATAGTTAAATCTTTTTCGACTACGTCATCTTGCTACCATTTTTGCAAACGTGTCATGCATGTGCCTCGCCACACTAGTTTACTCTTACCATTTAGTTGGATGAGATATAAAATATTTAGTGTAGATCAATCTAGTAGAAATTAGGTTAGATTTGCACATGTCAATATTGAAAACAGTTAGAATACTTGCATCAATTAATGAGGTTGCTAGATTTTGTGTCCACTTCTACTTGTCTAAAGATTGAATAGGCTATATACAAACATTGAATTGGCCATGAGGTGGCACTATCATGAAAAGAGAAAAAAAAAATTAGGGTTTTTGTGGGGTAGGTAGCTCTTGCACTCACTCCAATGAGTTAAACTGAAAATAGAGAATTTGTGAGCATTTATTAGGACTTGGTAGGTCGTCATGGCATGCGTAATTGCATGCACAATCCTTCTTGATTGAAACTTTAGGCGTGTTGTAGTCACAAACACACATCTTGCAAGTTCCTTTTAATAAAATCTCCCAATACTCTCTCCTTTAGACAACTCAAGACAATGACGTTACTTTTGTGATGAAGATGAGCTCATTAATTGCTCTAGGATGAACTCCTTATAAAAACTAAGTGGGATCGAGCTCTAGAATATAGAGTAAATTGCCACAATATAAATTTTTAGTGATAAAGAGTACTTTCATTTGTCGCATATTGAACTTTAACCCTTTATATATGCATGACTTTTTATCCGCGGGTCCCACGTGGGTCTGATATGAAATCATATCAAGCCCAACGTGGACCTGATATAGAATGATATCAGGCCCAATGCGGGCTTTTTGACGATTCTTTTATTTTACATATTAACATCTTATGAAAAGTTGAAATAAATAATGGATATCATATTTGAACTCCTTGAAACCTCAAAAATCTATAGGAACTGAAATGAGTGCAATCGGAGTTCTCTAGGTTCATCAGTGGATTTTGACCGAAACCCACTAATAGATCAAAAGAACTCCGATTGCACCCATTTCAGTTTCTATGGATTTCTGAGGTTTCAAGAAGTTCAAATATGGTATCTATTATTTATTTCGACTTTTCATAGGAATTAATAGGTAAAATAGAAGAATCGTCAAAAGACCAACATTGGGCCTGATATGGAATCATATCAGGCCCAACGTGGGCTTGATATGAAATCATACTGTTTAATAAATTATACCTGAAAATATACAGTCCAACCGGAGATGAGCAGCAAATGCAATATACTATAAAATAAATAAAATTTATCTAAAATTAATCACAAATAATGACAAGCTAAGATAAATTCACGGTAGGTCCAAACTGGCAACTACAGGGTCACGACCGGCAAAGCAAGCAATCAGATATGATATCGGTCGAACATGTGTCAGCTGTAACCAACCCACCAGCTACAGCCAATTATAGGTGGCGGGCGGCCACGCTGCCAGCCGCCCAACTTGCGTGCTAGCGGTCGGTAAATTAACCAACCGGTTGCTAGCGATTGCGTGCTGGTCGGCGACACAGCCGCCAGCTATCAGCCGCGTGCTAGCGGCCAACACATCTATCAGCCACATGCTGGCAACCGACATAGCCGCCAGTCGCTAGTCGTGTGCTGGCTATCAGTGTCGGGAAGAGGGAGAGGGGAGCGGAGAGACTCACTGGAGAATCACCAGAGTGTTGGAGATTGGGGGAGAAGAAGCCAAAGCCGCATGTGAGGAAAAGGAAAATCGAGGTGCGCTAATTGTAATAGGACTTACCAACAGAATCCTTATTCTGTCGATAAGTCTATTTATTACCGACGGAATCTATATTCCGTCGGTAATTCTTGATGCTACCGACAGAATTGTTATTCCATCAGTAACCCTTCAACCCCAGCAGTTTAGGGTTACACCTTCCCAACGGAATTTGATTTCCTTCAAGAAATATTACTGAAGGAATAATAAGTCTGTCAGTAACCCTAAGAGGCCCGATGGAATGACCAAGCTGCTAGCAACAAGTGGCGACTGGCCACGTTGCCAGCCATGACCAACAACTACCAGCCGCCCAACCTACGTGCTAGCGGCTAGTAAAGAAGCCAATCGAGTGCTAGCGGTTGCGTGTTGGCCACCAACACAACCACTAGCTGCTAGCCACATGCTAGCGGCCAGCACAGCCACCAGCCGAGTGCTGGCAATCGACATCAAGAAGAGGGAGAGAGGGAGCGGAGAGACTTACCGGAGAACCACCAGAGTGCTGGAGATTAGGGGAGAAAAAACCAAAGACGAAGCCGCCTGCGAGGAAAAGAAAATCGAGGTGCCCTAATTGTAATAGGACTTACTAAGAGAATCCTTATTTCGTCGATAAGTCTATTTATTACCGATGAAGTCTATATTATGTCGGTAATTCTTGATATTATCGATAGAATTGTTATTTCGTCGGTAACCCCTCAACCCCGCAAGTTTGGGGTTACGCCTTCCCAACCAACAAAATTTGCTTTCCATCGGAAAATATTACCGAAGAAATAACAAGTCTATTGGTAACTCGATTTGGCCCGACAAAAACCAAATTATGTCGGTAATTCCATCAGTAACACTGATTCTTTTTAGAGTGCAACTACCTGTTAGACTTCCAATCACTAAGTGAATGAATGATCAATCATGATCCATTTGAATTTTTTGTCTCGTGCCAATTTTATATTGGACTTCCGACCACCAAGTGTCTTTTCAACTGTGATCCATTTCAACTTTTCATAACTTATGAAGTATTCAATTAATATTGACTTACTTGACTTTTCATTCAAATAACTTAATATATTGATCGACTATCAAATATTCAATCAATCTTGATCTACTTGACATCTCGACCAACTAATATATTGATTAAATATCAAAATCTCAGTTCAAGTAGTCAACTTAAACTTGATCATCTTGATCAATTTGGACGGGTCAATTACACTAAAAAAAAGGCTCGTAGAGTGTATTTTCGACTTTGAAAATTCATTTCAAATAACTTCAATTCATTTATATATTCTATTAAATTAGTTCGTGTTAACATATAAATAAAGATTTTGAATTACAGAATATTAATTTTTATAATTGATTTTTTTTTCATCTTAGCCTAATAATTTTATATTACCTGCACAAGGTATCTCACTAGTAGACGTGGAAATAACTCACAGACATGGCAACCTTATTTGAGTCGTCACACTTAACTCATTCTCACCTTTGACTCTCATTTGTTCAAATCACAACCGTCATCAGGTGCATGATTCCTTTCCTCCACTTTGAGACTGAGAGGGTCTCCTTCAGCTGACAGCATTGATTCCTTTAACGGCAAGCTATTCTTCTAAATTAATCATCATCAGGTGCATGTATCAATTACTAAAGCAATTGCGAATGTAGATGAGTGTGATGGTGGTAGCTAGACTTCTAGAGTAGTGTCTCATGCATATGTTATGAAGTTTGAACGTCGAACATGCATGCTCATTTTACATGAAATTAATCTGCCCTGGTACTTTATAAAATCAACAAAGAAGAAAGTAGAGACAGTTATCTGACTTGTTGTGTTCATACGGATGGCAGGACTCCACTGAGATCACTTTTGTGCTTTGACTGAGCCAGATTATGACATAAATTAAACACACACGTTGATTTTACTAATTATAGTCAGAGATAGTAACCCTGACACGGGGCAAGGCCCCAGGCATGGGAGGTAGCCAGTTCTCAGTGGCCGTCACTCGGTGCCAATTAATGGACCTCAAGGAGGCAACGCCACGCAGAGAAAGAAAGCTACGTACCATTATTGTGCATGATAGATGGCACTGAGGCGGCCCTGAAGAACAAGTCAAAATGACGTGGATTTAGGATTTAAAATTTGAAGTATTTCAGTTTCCTCAAAGAGAAAGGGTATAAGCCTACTTGCAAGTGCATGCTTCGACTACACGTCGATGACGACTAAACCCAAAGAGTGTGACTAGGGGCGTATTGAAATCACTGGTACGTAATTCAAGGCGCAAACGGTCTAACCGGAGACACATGGACTGACTAAACAGAACTCCAGCAACAACAAGTCACATCCCAACAGGCACTCCCCTCCTTATACTTCACCATTAATTACTAGTGGAAAACATCTGTTGCCCAGAGTATTTTGGAGAGAGATAGAGGAAGAAAAAGACACAGCAGGGACGACTCGCCTGGGTCCGGCAGCACACTTGTATGATGCATATGTATTTAATTCATTGACCTTGGCCGGGAATTTAGACACCAAGAAAGAAGGAAAGAAAGAAAGATAGCATGAGGTGACGTAACGTCAACTGTTCGCACTCCGTCGGCCGGTGGCTCTCACGCGGTGTAATGCATGGAAAAATTGGACTTGGCAAGACTCGTCAGTGCGGCGCTTGTTCTGCTACGTGCACATATAGAAGACGTAGAGAGAGCAGCTAGCGAAGACCGAGTCTAAACTGCAAACAAATAAATGTAACTATGATTATTTGTTGCCGTTGATTTTGTTCACAATAATTATTTTTCTATCAGGATATTCATTTATCGATCATGACAGCATAAAAGGTTAAACGGTTAGAATCAATGAATCATGAGTTTACAAAGATCTAATAAAATGATCAATAAATTAGATTTTAAAAAATATTAAATAAATCATGTAGATCATCTTATGCATAGAAATGTAATAGATCAATATGTTTCGTTTATAATAGATGATCCGGAGGATAATTAGTAGGTACTAAGTGGATAAGAAAAGTTGACAACCTTTGCGGAGATGGTGGTTCTAGCAAAGGAAAAATCAAGTTGATCGCAACTTCTTAGGTTCACCCCAACTTCTCGGGTGCACCTTGACTTATCGAGCACACTCTGGTTTTTTCGATGCATCCCGATCTTTTGGCTGTATTGTAACTCCTTAGTCTCCCATCTCCTTGATGACTCGACTCAGAATATAGGGCCATTTCAAAAAAAAGATAATCATCATGTAAATCTAGGATCAATTCAAGAAAAGAATAACCATATGTTAGAGAAGAATGAGAGGATGATAAGATGACAAGATGGATAAGTGGAACACAATAATTTTTTTACTACTTAATTCATAAAACACGTAGTCTATTTATAAGCTATTTACATAACTCATGATAATATGCTAACTCCATAATTTATCCCCACTAACTCAACTATTCTACCCCACTAACACAACTAATGAAGATACATTGTATTAGGACCGATATGCCTGCTAGAGGGGGGGAGGGGTGAATAGTGTTTCGTCGCTTCGTCGGTTGCTTTGTCTTGATACTATGCAGCAGAATACTAATACAAACACAACCAACGCTAACTCAAGGATTTACTTGGTATCCACCTCAAGAAAAGATGACTAATCCAAGGATCCACACACCGAGCACACACCTCCACTATGAAACACTCCTTCTCGGTCGCAGCCGAAGGCGGAGAAGCCTTACACCAACACCTCACAACAAGAGTCACTCAAACAAGAAGAAAATACACAAGTGTATAAAATAAAATCTCTCCTTGATCTTGTTGATGTAGGTTGCCTCTTGAACCTTGGAGATGCACCCCAAGAGCCTTTAAGAACTGGCAGTGAAGATCTGAAAGCTCGCGTGAAGAATCACAGAAAAATCGCAAGAGAAATCGCAAAGATCTAGCAGGAAGAAGAACGCAAAGTTCTGGCGAAGAAAACACTCTGGCCAGACTTTATACAGTATTCCCAATAGATCCAAATTAGTCCCAATCGATTGCCACGTCACATCTGCACAATCCCAGCCGTCCATTGCTCGTTTCCTGCTCAACAATCACTTCCCAATCGATCGACCAATCGATTGGGACCATCTGAATTAATCGATCGATCGATTCAAACCCATTCTGTGCTCTAGTATCCGCGCGAGAGCTTTTCCTCCCCAATCGATCGACCGATCGATTGGTAGATCCCAATCGATCGCCCGATCGATTGGGAAAGCTTCTGTGCTTGCGAGTAATGCTCCCAATCGATCGACTGATCGATTTGAGTCATCCCACACTCGCAGCACACTCCAATTGACCGATCGATCGATTGGACACTGGTTCAATCAATCGACCGATCGATTGGACACTGGTTCAATTGATCGACTGATTAATTGGACACTGGTTCAATTGATCGACCGATCAATTGAACACCCTGAACTTGCCTCAAACTCAAGTTCAAGGTCCCAAACCCAACTCCCGGTCAACCATGACCTGTTGGGTATCCATGCCTAGTATTTGACTAGCACCCAACCGACCTCGAACTAGCCTTCTAGCCTCTTCCATCAGCCTTACGTCCCTCGGATATCTCCCATCTTTCACGCCTTGCCTTCAGGAGCTTCCTTCGGTCTCATCCTAGTTGTCGGATTATACACCACACTCGATCAACCTCGAACTAGCCTTCTAGCCTCCTCCATTAGCCTTATGTCCCTCGGATATCTCCCATCCTTCACGCCTTGCCTTCAGGAGCTTCCTTCGGCCTTATCCTAGTTATCGAGTTCTCTTTGCCAAGTCACACTAGGACTTACCTTGCTAAGACCACATGCTTGGACTTTCAACCTTTGCCAAGATCACACTTGGACTTTCCCAATTGCCTAGCTCCTCACCAAGACTTTCTCCCTTTGCCAAGATCACACTTGGACTTTTCAATTGCCTGATCTCATTTATCAGGGCTTTCACCACCAAGTCTAGTCAACACTGACCTACTTGGATTTTCACTCTTGTCAACCTTCCTTTTGACTTACCTTTGCCTAATCTCTAATTAGGACTTTTCCAATCAAGTCTCCTATCAACTTTGACCTACTTGACTTCTCTCTTGCCTAACCTCCAGTTAGGACTTTCCCAGATGCCTAAACTCCAGTTAGGGCTTTCCCATTACCTAAACTCCAGTTAGGACTTCTCCACTGCCTAACCTCCAGTTAGGACTTCACCACTGCCTAACCTCTAGTTAAGACTTCACCATTGCCTAATGTAATACCCCGGTTCTGAGATTCTGGTTAAGTATGACTTAAAAGGTTAGATGGTACTATCCATATCACCAAGGTGCACCTTCCTTTTCGGAAGCCCAAACTTAAGAACTCCAAAGTTAAGCGTGCTTGGCTTGGAGAAATCTGAGGATGGGTGACCTCCTGGGAAGTTTTCTAGGGTGCGTGCGAGTGAGGACAAAGCACGCTGAAAGGACCTCCGGTGGTCTGTGGAGTTAGTCATCAAACCGATAGGTAATTCTGGTGTCGTTCTTGGTTCGGTCCGGGGGGGGGGCCGCCCGGGCCGGGGGTCTACAGATGGTATCAGAGCGACCTTGCGACCGTGAGTGTGCCTGTGGTAGGAGCACCCAGGGCACCACCTAGCGAGGGAGATTATGGGATTTGTTTGTGGTTACACAACGAGGACGTTGTGTCTTTAAGTGGGGGTGATTGTAATACCCCGGTTCTGAGATTCTGGTTAAGTATGACTTAAAAGGTTAGATGGTACTATCCATATCACCAAGGTGCACCTTCCTTTTAGGAAGCCCAAACTTAAGAACTCCAAAGTTAAGCGTGCTTGGCTTGGAGAAATCTGAGGATGGGTGACCTCCTGGGAAGTTTTCCAGGGTGCGTGCGAGTGAGGACAAAGCACGCTGAAAGGACCTCCGGTGGTCTGTGGAGTTAGTCATCAAACCGATAGGTAATTCTGGTGTCGTTCCTGGTTCGGTTCGGGGGGGCCCGCCCGGGCCGGGGCGTTACACCTAATCTCCAGTTAGGATTTCACCACTGCCTAACCTCCAGTTAGGATCTCCACTACCTAACCTCCAGCTAGGACTTCTAGACACCTAACCTCCAGTTAGGATTTACCCAGTCAAGTCTCTTGTCATCCCTGACCTACTTGTTAAAACTCAAATCTCGACTCAAGCTTGACTCAACTCAAGCTTAGTCAAACTGGTCAAACATGACCTAGGGAAATTGCCCCAACACATTGAACCACTCCTATCACCTCATCAACCCATTAACTCAATTATTAATTTTGAGTCATTTTATCAACACTCCCCCTTGATTCAAAATTACAAACACCGAGACATGATCCAAAATAAATAAATTTATCTCTTGGAAGTGACTTCGTCAAGATATCCACTACTTGTTCATATGTGCTGCAATTCTCCAACATAATTTCATTATTGGCAACTAAGTCTCAAATGAAAAAGTAGATGAATATCAATATGTTTAGTCCTCGCATGAAAAGTCAGATTTTTTGTCATTGTAATTGTCGCCTTGTTATCACAAAAAAATAATAGTTGCATCTTTTTATTGTTGGTGAAGATTGCAAGTAATGTTCTAATCCAAATTGCTTGACATGCTGCTATATATTCTACTTCTGAAGATGATAAGGCTATAGTAGCTTGCTTCTTTGAACTCCATGAAATTGCTCCTGATCCAATATTAAAAATACTAGTTGAGGTGCTCTTTCGATTATCTATTGAACTTGCCCAATCACTATCAGTGAACCCGCAAAGATCAAATTTTAAAGCTTTAGTATAATAAATTCCATAATCCACGATTCCAGCAACATAGCGTAAAATCCTTTTAGCTACTCCAAAATGAAGCTTCGTACGATTTTGCATAAACCTGGAAATTACACCAAAAAAAAAGCAATATCTAGTCTAGTATAAGTCAAATAAATTAAACCTCTAACCAAACTTCTAAAATTTCTTGCATTAGCTTTTTATGAACCATGTTCCAATTCAATTTCTCATTTATATTCATGGGTGTAGTAATTGGATTGCAATTGAATAAGATGAACCTTTTCAGAAGATTTGTCGCATATTTTCTTTGTGAGATAAAAATCCCATCAACTCCTTGCTTCACTTTAAGACCAAGAAAATAATGCAATATTCCCATATCTGACATCTCAAATATCTTCATCATATTAGATTTAAAATCAGCTAATAGAGAATCAGAAGAACTCATATAAATTATATCATTGACATAAAAGCACACAATAATATAATCATTTGTATCTTATTTTTCACATAAGAAGTGACTTCATTTTCACTTCTTGTGAAGCCATGTTGTTCAAAATAAGCATCAATCTTGTTATACCATGCTTGCGGGGCTTATTAACCCAGAAAGTACTTTTCTCAATTTGTACACCTTCATCTCTTTGCCTTCAATTATAAAACCTTCTGACTGAGCTACATAAACTTCTTCTTGCAAATCGTCATTCAAAAATGTAGATTTAACATCAAATTGATAGACATGCCAATGCAATTGTGTAACTAATGCTAGGATAATTCTCACATTTTTAAATCTAGCAACCGGAGAAAAGTTTCTTCGAACTCAAGACCTTGTTGATGCGAATACCCTTTTGCATCAAACCGAGCCTTGTGTTTCTGAATGAAACTATCGACATGATATTATGTTTTAAACAGCCACTTGAGACCAATCACATTCTTGCCTTCGGGTAGATCCGCCATCTCCCATGTTTCATTTTTATGGATTGTAATTAACTCTTCTGTCATTGCATTTCTCCATTCCTCTTTTGTTACTACTTCTTCAAGGATTGTAGGATCTATCACAAAAAGAGCAAATTGACTTGACTCCGTTGTTTACAACCTCGTATGTTGTTAACAACCCCACAATGAAGATCTCATATTCTTCATTATCTCCAAAGCTCCCCCTTGAGCAGTAATCGTCTTCACAATGCTCATCCGAGAGCATTTAACATCCTAGCAATGAAGATAACCAACTTTCCATTGTTTTCCTATACTCGACCCTGAGTATTAATTCATCACGAAGGTTTAACCCACCTTCCAAGATCTTTGAAAATATTTTTATGTTTTCAAAGAGTAACTCTCCCTAAAAACATGGTCAAACTTCTATCATTGCACCAACAATGACTTGGGCTTCCTAAATAATTAGGAAAACCAAAACTCGAAGTTTTGAGGTTCAAAATTCAATAATGAAACTAACCTCAACCTAAACTTCACCTAAGTCGACATTAACCAAACCATGCTTGTTTTCATCATGAAAATTCCCCCGTAATATATACAAATGTATTCCAAAGGGTTAGGAATGGTTAATGACCCTTGAAAACCAAAATTTGAAGTTTTAAGATTCCAAAATTCAGAATTGAGACTAAACCTTATCCTAAACTTCACTTTGGTATTTCTTAACCAATCTATACTTGTTTTCACATGAAAACTCCCCCTAAATGTATACAAATGTATTCCAAGAGGTTTGGAATGGTTAACGGGACTCGAAGTGACTTGAAGTGCTGAAATCAGGCTTTTCCAGCCAAAATCAGACTTCCCAATCGATTGAAGTTGGGACTCAATCGATTGAAATGACTTCAATCGATCCATTGATCGATTCCGCAAGCTACTGCTCGCAAAAATTTCCTCTGAATCGATCGACTGATCAATCCAGACTAGGTCAATCAATTGGCTGATCGATTCACTACCCTTCTGTTCGCGGGAATTGGCTTCCCAATCGATCGACTGATCGATTGAACTCAATCCAATCGATCGGCTGATCGATTGGGTTTCTGATTTCCTGAAATTCAATTTCAGCGAACTTCAGAAACTCTCCAAAAATTCTACAAAAATCTAAAAATCATGAAAATTCATGTAGACACTACTTAGGGTATATACTATCAAGGAAAAATAGTTTTCTATGAAAATACTTCTTATTTTCAAAGATTGACACAAACTTTGAAACTTGTGAAAACTCTAGTGTTTTCTTCCAAGTTTGTGCTCAACTATTCAATGATGATTACTATCAAAAGATAGCCTTCATCAAGGTTTTCCAAGGTACATTTAAAATCATTTTCAAAACCAATATCCAACCATATTCTTTGGGATCAATGCACATAACTTGTACATTAGCTTTCCCAATGATTGGAAAACACATAACTATGTGTTTTGATGAACATAAAACTCAACAAGATGCACTAAATCAATATCTTGAATTGTGTTCACCATCCTAACATCTCACTTGTATCTAATGTGTATTAAAACACATACAAGTCACCTTATGATTCTTTGTGAGATGTAAATTTGGTTTTGTCCTAAACTAAGGGATCATGCATATCTATCTAGGCATTATGAGACTTATGATCATCCACCTAGGATGTCATTTTAGCAGAATCCCACTTGTTGGGATATTCACCATTCATAATAAATGTATTTGTCCTTAATCACAAGGAAATTAACTTAATGCATGATGCTACATGACATACATCAAAATAAGTAATTTTCAAAAGAAAAACATGCTATAACTACATGATATATGTATGACATGTCATGGTATTTTTGTATTTTTCATAATAAACATGAATGCAACACATGATATCATGACATATGAAGAGCAAGCAATCATGACATTTTAGCATAAATAAAATATACCTAGATAATCTATCTAAGTATCCTTAAACCTTAGCTAAGCCTTAAACTTAATCCTAGATTGCCTATGGCTTCCTTAAGAGAATGTCAAAACCAACTTGGCATTTCTTTTGCCTTTATTCTATTTGTGCCAATTGAAACTAAGACTTCAATACTCAAGTATTTATTTGGCACATATTACTCCTTTTAAGGATTAAATGTTTAGATTGAGACTTAAATTTGCCCTTAATCCCTTAAGAACATACTAATATCTCAACCAGACAATTCCTTATCCTGTTTCCAAGTGTGCCAACTTATATTAGATGTGATTCCTCAAAGTTTGGCACAACTTACTCTTCCAAGGAGTAATTAATTTGATTAAGGTTTAAATTTTCCCTTAACCCCTTAAGAGAATACCACATTTCTAACTTGGTATTTCTTTTTTATGCTTGTGCCAATTAAAATCAAAATCAAACCCTCAAACTTTGGGACACTTTACTCTTTCTAAGAGTGACAACTTGGATTAAGGTTTACATTTCCCTTAATTCCATAAGAAAATGTCAAATTCCCCATTTGACATTTCTTTTGCATCTCTCAAGTGTGTCGATTTAAATTAAAATCAACCCCTCAAATCTTTGACACATTTTACTCTTTCAAAGAGTAACACTAATAATCCATTTTATTTTCAAAGGTTAACAATAACCTTGAAAATACTCTCAAGTGTCAACTTTACCAAGGTTGGGTGGCATACCCTTCCAATTGAAGTTGACACTCTCTAAACCCATTTAGGGTGTAGAGAATATGCTCCTAGGAACCCAAAACCTATTGGTGCTCCTTGGATGTTCTAGGTACTCACAAGGGATGACTTCCCTAGATACCTTTCTAGGCTTCTTAGAAGCCTTGCTCACTTCTTCTAGGTCACTTCTAGGGATAACTTCCCTTGTAACCTTTTTTGTGAACTTGTTTGACCTTTTTGGAGCCTTAGCCACCTTTACTAAGTCAACTTTAGGGATGACCTCCCTTGTGACATTCTTTGTGGCTTGGTTAGACTTCTTAGAAGTCTTAGTCACATTGGTCTTGTTGGTTGGTCCTAGGAAGATCATACCGGTTCCACTGTACAAAAATTTTGTACAAGTGTTGAACCTTTCCTAAACAACCTATTGTGTTCTTTAGAAGTTAAATTAGGAATCGCAAACAGAACTTAACATTATTGATTCCAAATTTAACTTATCTGTTCTTAATGGTTTAGATTTGGATCGCAAGCGGAACTTAACACTACTGATCCAAATCAAGCTATGTTATAAATTTAATTAAATATTAATTTCCAAATTAGCTTCCAAGACTACATGGCGAGGCACATGGCCTTCTTGGGTATGGGAGCATCCACCACCGCCTAGATAAAGCCTTTTAAGGAAAGCTAACATTTAATTTCCTTATATAACTCTAGGTTTAACCAAAAAGAACAATCGAATCACAAATTCGAAAATATAAAGAAAACACAAACTTGAATTACAATTCGAAAAACTAGAATCTAATGCCTCTTGTGTTTGGAATTCTAACAAAGAAAAATAACTAGCATGATGCGGAAGAAAATTATTAGTTATACCTTTTCTTTGTATGCTAATAACCTCGAGATCTTCTGCTGTATTCCTCGCCTCCTCTTGGATGTCGTGTGGGCGACGATCCTCTAAGATGAACACCACCCAAAAGCTTCTCCTTCTTCCTATATCCGACCACCAAAAGGGAAGAAACTCCATGAGAGTTTCGGCCACCACCAAAGAGAAAATAAAGAGAGGAGAGGGAAAACAAGGGCCGGCCACCAAGCAAGGACAAAGCAAGAGGAATAGATTGGATAAGGTGCCTTCTTCTTCTCTTATTCTCCTTCTCTTTTTGTATCCGACCACACAAAGTAACCACAAAAATTATGGCCGACCCTAGCATGATGAAAGGCAAGGAGCCGACCCTAAGAAGGAAGCTAGAGAGAAGAGAGAAAAGAATTAATTAGCTCTTGAGGCAATACCTCCCCTTTTTTTATAATCCTTGGCCATGACAATTAAGGAAAGATTTTTCCAATGAATTAAAATCTTCCTTTTAATCATCCCTTGATTCCTCTAATTTTCCTCTTATGGCTGGCCCCCTTGCTTGCTTACCAAGCAAGGGTGGCCGACCCCTTATCATGAAGGAAAATTTCTTATAAAATTTTATAATCAAAAAGGAAAGCTCTTATAAAATTTTACAAGCTCTCTATTAATTTCCTAATGTGGATGACAAAAAGGGAAAGTTTTAAAAAATTAAAACCAAGTTTTAAAATTTAAAAACTTTCTTTTATAGAATCCCTTTTTAACATGGTTACAAAAAAGAAAAATTTTAAATTTAAAACTTTCTTTTAAAACCATGAGGATGGTTACAAAACAGGAAAGTTTTAAAAACTTTTAAAACTCTCTTTTAAACCATGTGGCCTAATTCAAATAAGGAAAGTTTTATAATTTTAAAATCTCTCTTTTAAAAACTTGTAGATATCTACAAAAAGAAGATTTTAAAAATTCAAAAACACCCCTTAACTTTGAATTATGTGGTCGGCCCCCTTGCACAAAGTAAAGCCCGACCACCTTGAAAGAATTAATGGCCGACCCTTAGCTTGGTCACCAAGCCTTGGGCCGACCCTTCTTGGACACCAAGATGGGCTTTCATTGAGTGGATTTGAAGCATTAATGAGGCTACGACAGAGACCTAGAGGAAAAAATTAGTTTTGGCCTTCCGATGAGCTTGAGTATTTCGTGTTCGCCCCGAACACACAACTCAAGTTCATCAATAATAACTCAATCCACTAGAGAGTTATTATTGCACTACCGCACCAATCCCAAATTACATTATAGGCTCCTTATTATCATGAGTGTGTTAGTCTCCCTGTATTTAAGATATCGAATATCCATTAATTTAATTGAGTTACTGACAACTCACTTTAATTAATATCTTAGTCCAACAGTAGTACCACTCAACCTTATCGTCATGTCGGGCTAAGTCCACTTGCAAGGTTTAACATGACAATCCTTATGAGCTCCTCTTGGGGATATTCTCAACCTATATTACTAGGACACAGTTTCCTTTTGTAATCAACAACACACACTATAAGTAATATCATTTCCCAACTTATCGGGCCTATTGATTTATCGAGCTAAATCTCACCCTTTGATAAGTTAAAGAAATAAATACTAAATATATGTGTTTGTTATTATATTAGGATTAAGAGCACACACTTCCATAATAACTAAGGTCTAGTTCTTTTATCAAGTCAGTATAAAAAAACTTATCTAAAATGATCATACTCAATGCACTTAGAGTGTACTAGTGTAATTTATTAGTCAAGATAAACTAATACCTAATTACACTACGACTATTCCAATAGTTTGTTCCTTTCCATCTTAGTCATGAGCAATTATTTATAATTTATAAAGAACTAATAACATGATCTTCTGTGTGTGATACCACACACCATGTTATCTATAATATAAATTAATTGAACAACTACACTTAACAAATAAATATAGGTATTTGACCATTGTGATTCTTTATTTATAAATAAATGTTTATACAAAAGCTAGGCTTTTGTATACACTCTAACAATCTCCCACTTATACTAAAAGACTATGCTGCCATATCTGCTGTCATACATCTGATCTCCATCCCTTTAACATGCCTATCAAAAACTCTTGCCTTAAGGGCCTTAGTGAAAAGATCTCATAGGTTATCATCTGATGTAATCTAGGAGGCAACAACTTCTCCTCGTTATACGATGTCTCGTATTGGGTGGTACTTGCGGTCTATTGTGTTTACTTGCCTTATGGACTTATGGTTTCTTCGAGTTTGCTACTGCACCACTATTATTACAATAAATTGTGATAATTTTGGGCAAACCAGAAATCATGTCTAAGTTCATCATGAAGTTTATGAGCCATTTAATTTCTACGGCTACCTCAAAGGCTGCCATATACTCATCTTCTATGGTGGAGTTCGAAAAACATTTATTCTTAACACTCCTCCATTATTATAGCTTTACCTCATAAAGTAAACACAAAACCCCGAGGTCAACTTACTATTGTCCCTATCTGATTGAAAGTCAAAATCCGTGTAACCCACAGGGATCAAATTATCTGCCTTGTAAACTAGCATATAATCTCTAGTCCCTCTAGGGTATTTTAATATATGCTTTAAGGCAGTCTAGTGTCCCGGTTCTGGGTTACTTCGATATCTGCTAACTATGCCCTGGGCAAAACAGATATCCGGTCTCGTACACAACATAGCATATATTATGCTTCTGACAGCCGAAGCATAAGGAACTGCCTTCATGTCCTTTTATCTCCTTTGATATCTTTGGAAATATCTCTTTAGATAAAGCTACTCCATGCTGAAAAGGTAAGAAATCTTTCTTGGAGTTTTGCATGCTAAAATGAGCTAGAATTGTATGAAGGTCGGGATAAGCACAACATTCTTTTCTTGTGATCACTTTGATCCCGAGAATATGTGTGCATTCTCCCAAGTCTTTCATATCGAATTGTTTGGACAACCATACCCTTACTTCCGACAACACTTTGATATTGTTTCCAACTACCAAAAATATTATCTACGTATAGTACAAGAAATACCACCACATTTCCATTACACTTCTTGTATACACAAGACTCATCCGGTTATTAAATAAATCCATAGGTCTGGATTACTTTATTAAACTGGATATTCCAAGACCTTGAAGCTTTGCTTCAGTCCATAGACTGATTGAGCTTGCACACAAGATGCTCTTTGCCCTTTGCAATGAACCCTTCTGGTTGCTTTATATGGATATTTTCTTCAAGACTTCCATTAAGGAAAGCAGTCTTGATATCCACTTGCAAATCTCATAGTCCATATGAGCGGCAATAGATAAAAGAATCCGGATAAACTTAAGCATGACTACCGGTGAAAAAGTTTCCTTTTTCAACAAGCCTTGCTTTGAAAGTTTCCACCTTCCCGTCTATCCCTCTTTTCCTATTGTAGACCCAATGACTTTTACATCATCTGGTGGCTCTACAAGATCCCAGAATTTATTAGAATACATATATTCTAATTTTGTATTCATTTCTCAAAGATGCTGCATCTTTATCTTGGAGCGTTTCGTCATATGTCTGGGAATTAAGTTCATGTTCACCAGGGATCAAGTCCAAAGACTCTTCCAAAACATGAATATTTCAGGTTGCCTAACAACCCTCCCACTACGACGAGAAACTTTCTGTAATTGTGTATCATCTATGATACGTGTTGCAGTTTCTTGTAATATTTTATCTTGTACAGTTGGTATTAGATTAGACGTGTCCATTATTATTTCCTTAAGAATAAATTTACTTATGGGCTTATGGTTTATTACATAGTTCTCTTCTAAAAATCGGGCATTGTTGCTAACAATGACCTTCTGATTTTTAGGACTATAAACCTCCTTTCGTTTCTCTAGGATAACCTACAAACAAGTGAACTCCTGTCCAACTTATCAGTGTCTCTCATGTGCTAGACCACCCAAATCCGAATATACTTCAGACTAGGCTTATGCCCATTCTGCAATTCTAAGGGAGTAGAGAGTTCTGACTTAGAAGGTACTATATTCACTTCCATTTCTAGTGTATATCCTCAAAACAAATTTTGGTAATTCTGAATAATTCATCATTGATCTAATTATTTCCATAAGAGTCATATACCTTCGTTCTACTTCATCATTCTGTTGGGGTGTACCAGGTGCAGTTAGTTGGGATTGAATCCTGACTTTTGATAAGTGACTCCTAAACTCTCCCAAGAGGTACTTGCCACTACGATCTCAGCGTAGTGTCTTGATACTTTTACCTTGTCGTTACTCCACATCAGCCTAATACTCTTTGAACTTATCAAAGCACTTAGACTTGCGACACATCAAGTAAATGTACCTGTATTTTGAATAGTTGTCTATAAGATAGATGAAATATTCGAAACCACCTCTTTCCTAGATAGTCATAGATCCACACAAATCAGAATGAACCAATTCCAACACATCTTTGGCTCTATACCCCTTAGACTTAAAGCTTCTAGGTTATTCTTCCTTCCAAGTAAGACTCGCAGGTTGGAAAGGTTTCCACCACCAATGAACACAAAAGTTCATTAGCTATTATCCATTGAATCCTACTTAAGTTAATATAACCTAGCCTTAGATGCCAAAGATATGATTGGTTCATTTTCGAAGGTTGCCTTCTCTTATTAGAGTTAGAAGATATGTTATTAATTTTCATTTGTTACATCATGGGAGTTATTGGATTTTTAAATTGTCAACCAACGCACCAGAACAGATAACTTCCCTCTTTTTCTTGATAACTTTGTTATTGAAAGAGGCAGAATATCAAGTTCTTTGAATAGTTTAGAAATTGAAATCTAGTCTTTTCTAAACTTGGTATGTAAAAATAATTTCTCAAAATCCATGTTTTATTCCTATCGGAGGATAAACATCTCCCACTGCAACAGCTGCTACTTTTGCAGCAGTGCCCATGGTGATTTTCTCTTCATATAGTTGTCAGATTTCCGGGAACCCCTGCAATGAATTGCAGACATAATCAGTGGCTCCCGTATCTACACACCAGGTACCGGTAGATAACACCACTAATCATGTTTCAACAACTAATGAATAAAATACACCTATATTGTTCTTGGTTCTGAAAAGACAGTCCATCTTAGAGTCCAAGTATTGTTTCCAATCATAACTGGGACTACTAAGTCTATTCTATAGTATAACAGCTAGGGGATTGACTAACATTTGAAATCCTAAGAATCACAAAAATATTTGGTCAAGACTAACACCTTAAAATCCCCATGAATTTTGTATGTCATGATAGTGTGGACGTATACAAAATCAAAGAGGAGATTTTATCCATTAATTTTATTATCTCGTCAACTTAACTTTATGACAAATAAAATTAATAGTTGGTTTATCTCTGATCAAATATTTAGTCAAAACTTTGAATTTAAAATAATATTGATTCTTCAAAACAATATCATTTAAATTCACCAACAACTCAAACACCATGAATTTTGCATGCCACGATAGTGTGGACGTATACAAAATTAAACATTTGTAAGAGGAGGGTTATACCCATTAATAACCTTGTCAACCTATCTTTATGACAAATAAAATTACCTCAAACACCGTGAATATTATATGCCATGATAGTGTGAACGTATACAAATTTAAACATTTGTAAGAGGGGTTTTACCCATTAATTTTATTATCTTGTCAACCTGACAAATAAAATTTCCTCAAACACCGTGAATTTTGTATGCCATGATAGTGTGGACGTATACAAAATCTCAACATTTGTAAGAAGAGGGTTGTAATTTTATTATCTTGTCAACCTATCTTTATGACAAATTAATAGTTGGTTTCCTTCAGTCACACAAATAATAGCAGTGTCTCTGATGGGGAGGATACTATTAAATGAGCCTAAGTGTATACCATTACCTGATATTTAGTTCATTAAATAAGATTATGCCCCTTCCAATGAGGAAGATCACACGCTCTTAATTAATTTCCTATAACCATCCAAAATGGAAGTTTGATCTAGTGATCCGCAAACAAACTCATCCGATATGGAGGAAGACACTTAGAGCCAACGCGCAAGTTTGTTTGCATCACTTACAAACCAGTAATGGAAATCGTGAAATTTATTTAAAAATCCCTCTCCCACTTAGTTATTTAAGGTGAGGAATTTTAACCTATGCAAGCATACATCACATGCACACACACATCACAGTAAATAAAAGCAATAAATTTGAAAATTAATTTTCCAACTATTATGGCCTTTTCCATCACTGTCCTCTGCGTGCTCCAACCCTAGCTGCTGCCATCTTTAGCCACCGCCATCAGGTCGAGTTGTCGCATCTATCTTGCTTCTTATTCCGCTGCGTCTTTGATCCTCCAATAGCACCATGCCTTGCAAGGATACGACCTGCGATAAATATAGAATTTTACATATATCAATCCTATATTCCACAAAGGAATGTACATGTATTCTAGATCGAACAAAAATAAAATTCTAAAACTAATATAGCTCATGCTGTATTTGATACATACAATCATGCACACACAAAATAATGCCCTTGACATGTCCAAGGGTCCAATCACACGTAATATTTATATGTCATATTAGTTGGAGCCTACAACCACAAAGTTAGCACATCCTACTATTAGCCTGCCTAAATTATGTATAACATGTGCATAATTAATTTGAAAACCAAAACACACAGAGGCAAACCCTAGCTCTGATACCAATTGTTAGTTGGTCCTAGGAAGATCGTATCGGTTCCACTGTACAAAAATTTTGTACAAGTGTTGAACCTTTCCTAAACAACCTATTGTGTTCTTTAGAAGTTTAATTAGGAATCGCAAACGGAACTTAACATTATTGATTCCAAATTTAACTTATCTGTTCTTAATGGTTTAGATTTGGATCGCAAGCGGAACTTAACACTATTGATCCAAATCAACCTATGTTATAAATTCAATTAAATATTAATTTCCAAAATTGGCTTCCAAGACTGCATGGCGAGCCACATGACCTTCTTGGGTATGGGAGCATCCACCATCGCCTAGACAAAGCCTTTTAAGGAAAGCTAATATTTAATTTCCTTATATAACTCTAGGTTTAACCAAAAAGAACAATCGAATCACAAATTTGAAAAACAAAAAGAAAACACAAACTCGAATTACAATTCGAAAAACTAGAATCTAATGCCTCTTGTGTTTGGAATTCTAACAAAGAAAAATAACTAGCATGATGCGGAAGAAAATTACTAGTTATACCTTTTCTTTGTATGCTAATAACCTTGAGATCTTCTGCCGTATTCCTCGCCTCCTCTTGGACGTCATGTGGGCGACGATCCTCCAACATGAACACCACCCAAAAGCTCCTCCTTCTTCCTTCCTATATCCGGCCACCAAAAGGGAAGAAACTCCATGAGAGTTTCGGCCACCACCAAAGAGAAAATAAAGAGAAGAGAGGGAAAACAAGGGACGCTCACCAAGCAAGGACAAAGCAAGAGGAATAGATTGGATAAGGTGCCTTCTTCTTCTCTTATTCTCCTTCTCTTTTTGTATTCGGCCACACAAAGTAACCACAAAAATTATGGCCGGCCCTAGCATGATGAAAGGCAAGGAGCCGGCCCTAAGGAGGAAGTTAGAGAGAAGAGAGAAAAGAATTAATTAGCTCTTGAGGCAATACCTCCCCTTCTTTTATAATCCTTGGCCATGGCAATTAAGGAAAGATTTTTCCAATGAATTAAAATTTTCCTTTTAATCATCCCTTGATTCCTCTAATTTTCCTCTTATGGCCGACCCCCTTGCTTGGTCACCAAGCAAGGGTGGCCGACCCCTTATCATGAAGAAAATTTTCTTATAAAATTTTATAAGCAAAAAGGAAAACTCTTATAAAATTTTACAAGCTCTCTATTAATTTCCTAATGTGGATGACAAAAAAGGAAAGTTTTAAAAAATTAAAACCAAGTTTTAAAATTTTAAAACTTTCTTTTATAGAATCCCTTTTTAACATGGTTACAAAAAAGAAAAATTTTAAATTTAAAACTTTCTTTTAAAACAATGAGGATGGTTACAAAACAAGAAAGTTTTAAAAACTTTTAAAACTCTCTTTTAAACCATGTGACCTAATTCAAATAAGGAAAATTTTATAATTTTAAAATCTCTCTTTTAAAAACTTGAAGATATCTACAAAAAGAAGATTTTAAAAATTCAAAAACACCCCTTAACTTTGAATTATGTGGTCGGCCCCCTTGCACAAAGCAAAGGCCAGCCACCTTGAAAGAATTTATGGCCGGCCCTTGGCTTGGTCACCAAGCCTTGGGCCGGCCCTTCTTGGACACCAAGATGGGCTTTCATTGAGTGGATTTGAAGCATTAATGAGGCTATGACAGATACCTAGAGGAAAAATTAGTTTTGGCCTTCCGATGAGCTTGAGTATCCCGTGTTCGCCCCGAACACACAACTCAAGTTCATCAATAATAACTCATTCCACTAGAGAGTTATTATTGCACTACCGCACCAATCCCAAATTACATTATGAGCTCCTTATTATCATGAGTGTGTTAGTCTCCCTGTGTTTAAGATATCGAATATCCATTAATTTAATTGAGTTACTGACAACTCACTTTAATTAATATTTTAGTCCAACAGTAGTACCACTCAACCTTATCGTCATGTCGGACTAAGTCTACTTGCAGGGTTTAACATGAAAATCCTTATAAGCTCCTCTTGGGGACATTCTCAACCTAGATTACTAGGACACAGTTTCCTTCTATAATCAACAACACACACTATAAGTAATATCATTTCCCAACTTATCGGGCCTATTGATTTATCGAGCTAAATCTCACCCTTTGATAAGTTAAAGAAATAAATACTAAATATATGTGTTTGTTATTATATTAGGATTAAGAGCACACACTTCCATAATAACTAATGTCTAGTTCTTTTATCAAGATAGTATAAAAAGAACTTACCTAAAATGATCCTACTCAATACTTAGAGTGTACTAGTGTAATTTATTAGTCAAGATAAACTAATACCTAATTACACTATGACTATTCCAATGGTTTGTTCCTTTCCATCTTAGTCGTGAGCAACTATTTATAATTTATAAAGAACTGATAACATGATCTTCTGTGTGTGACACCACACACCATGTTATCTATAATATAAATTAATTGAACGACTACACTTAACAAATAAATGTAGGTATTTGACCATTGTGATTCTTTATTTCTAAATAAATGTTTATACAAAAGCTAGGCTTTTAGTAAACACTCTAACAGGTCTTGCCAGAAGTACTTTTAGGGATTCCTTCCCTAGTATCTTTGACTTGACCTTTAAACCTAGAATTGGTCACATAACTATATGGAACCTTATGAAATGAGGTCACATCCTCCTTAGCTTTAGGCTTGTATCCCAAACCTCTATGGCCATTGAATGGCTCTTGCCTAGTTCTCCCTAGTTTTTGCTCATTTTGACCCTTAAAAATATTTTCCATTCTTGCTAGGGTCCTTTCTAAATTATCAAGTCTTTACCTTAAGACTTGGTTTTCTCTTATCAAATCCCTAGATTTCGGTTTCTCATTGAAACCTTGAGCATATCTATTTTGGGACTTATATCTAAAGTCCTAAGAGTTATTTCCTAAGTAATTATCTACCTTCCTAACCTTAGGCATAGTAGTTCTAGCATGAGGAGGTATATATTTATCCCTACTTTGATCATGCTTTCTATTTTCATTGTAAATAGCATTTGAATGATTTATCTTGTAACTAGCATGCTTTTTACCATTACTAGGAGCAATTGCATTGTTAAATATTATCTTGGGTTTGCTCTTCCTAGCTCCCCCTTGATTTGTGCTTCCTCTTATCACTTTGTTGTTTTTTTCCCTTTAGGACATTGACTTCTATAATGTCCTCTTTGATTGCACAAGAAACACACAATGTGTTCTTTGCTCTTCTTTGTACTGGGAATTGTCTCTTTGGACTTCTCCTTGCCCTTGGATACTACTTGGCTCTTCTTCTTGGCCAATTTTGGACATTTACTCTTGTAGTGCCCATGCTCCCTACACTCAAAGCAAATGATATGATTTTTATTATTTTCAATTGAAATTTCTATACCTTTGCTTGTAGGGATGATGCTCGATTCTCCATTTGATGTAGCTTGAGTTGTGGAGGTAGCATCATCTTCCAATTCTTCTTCTCTACTTGGAGGTGTGGGTGCTTCCACCTCTTCAACTCTCGAGGTTGTGGATGCTTCCACCTCTTCCTCTCTTGAAGATGTAGAGGATCTCTCATCTTCTTCCTTCTCCTCCTCTTCCTTCTTCTCCTCGAATGTTGACCTTGTGTCAACATGGGATTGGTACTTCTCTTCTTGGACCAATGAGCCCTTCTCCTTGGGCTCTTCCACTCCTTGGACTTGTGTAGGGTCTTCATGATAGGCAATGATCTTTTTCCAAAGATCACTTGCATTTGTGGTTTCACCTACACTCAACAAAATATTAGAAGGTAGTAAATTATGCAAAATTCTCGTTACCTCCTTATCCGCCTCCGCTAGCTCTTTTTGTTCCTCGGACCAATGTCGAGGTTGGAGGCGTTTACCCTTCTTGTCCGTAGGAGCTTCAAATGAGTCACTCAAAACAACCCATTGGTTTCAATCCATTTGGAACCATGTCTCCAGCCGATTCCTCCAAAAGGCGAAGTCTTCCTTGTCGTATGGCGGAGGAATCCGGATGTCCCATCCAAGTGGACCTCCCAAGTCCATCTTCTTCCTCTAGCTTCTTGCTCTCTTGGCGGTTAGTCCGTAGAAGAGCGACTTCACTCTGATACCAATTGTTAGAACCGATATGCCCGCTAGAGGGGGGGGGGGGGTGAATAGCGTTTCATCGCTTCGTCGGTTGCTTTGTTTTGATAATGTGCAGCGGAATACTAATACAAACACAACCAACGCTAACTCAAGGATTTACTTGGTATCCACCTCAAGAAGAGGCGACTAATCCAAGAATCCACACACCGAGCACACACCTCCACTATGAAACACTCCTTCTCAGTCACAGCCGAAGGTGGAGAAGCCTTACACCAACACCTCACAACAAGAGTCACTCAAACAAGAAGAAAATACACAAGTGTATAAAATAAAACCTCTCCTTACTTGATCTTGCTGATGTAGGTTGCCTCTTGAACCTTGGAGATGCACCCCAAGAGCCTTCAAGAACTGGCAGTGAAGATCTGAAAGCTCGCGTGAAGAATCGCAGAAAAATCACAAAGATCTGGTAGGAAGAAGAATGCAAAGTTCTGGTGAAGAAAACACTCCGCCCAGGCTTTATACAGTGCTCCCAATCGATCCAAATTAGTCCCAATCAATTGCCACGTCACATCTGCAAAATCCCAACCATCCATTGCTCGTTTCCTACTCAACGGTCACTTCCCAATTGATCGACCGATCAATTGGGACTATCTGAATCGATCAGCCGATCGATTCAAACCCATTCTGTGCTCTCGCGTCCACGCGAGAGCTTCTCCTCCCCAATCGATCGACCGATCGATTGGTAGATCCCAATCGATCGCTCGATCGATTGGGAAAGCTTCTGTGCTTACGACTAATGCTCCCAATCAATCGGTCGATCGATTGGAGTCATCCCACACTCGCAGCACACTCTAATCGATCGATCGATCGATTGGACACTGGTTCATTCGATCGACCGATCGATTGGACACTAGTTCAATTAATCGACCGATTAATTGAACACTCTGAACTTGCCTCAAACTCAAGTTCAAGGTCCTAAACCCAACTCCCGATCAACCATGACCTGTTGGGTATCCATGCCTAGCATTTGGCCAACACCCGACCGACCTCGAACTAGCCTTCTAGCCTCTTCCATCAGCCTTACGTCCCTCGGATATCTCCCATCCTTCACGCCTTGCCTTCAGGAGCTTCCTTCGACCTCATCCTAGTTGTCGCATTATACACCACACTCGATCAACCTTGAACTAGCCTTCTAGCCTCCTCCATCAGCCTTGTGTCCCTCGGATATCTCCCATCCTTCACGCCTTGCCTTCAGGAGCTTCCTTCGACCTCATCCTAGTTATCGAGTTCTCCTTGCCAAGTCACACTAGGACTTGCCTTGCCAAGACCACATGCTTGGACTTTCAACCTTTGCCAAGATCACACTTGGACTTTCCCAATTGCCTAGCTCCTCACCAAGACTTTCTCCCTTTGCCAAGATCACACTTGGACTTTTCAATTGCCTGATCTCACTTATCAGGACTTTCACCACCAAGTCTAGTCAACACTGACCTACTTGGATTTTCACTCTTGCCAACCTTTCTGTTGGACTTACCTTTGCCTAATCTCCAATTAGGACTTTCCTAGTCAAGTCTCCTGTCAACCTTGACCTACTTGACTTCTCTCTTGCCTAACCTCCAATTAGTACTTTCCTAGATGCCTAAACTCTAGTTAGAACTTTCCCATTACCTAAACTCCAGTTAGGACTTCTCCATTGCCTAACCTCCAATTAGGTCTTCACCACTACCTAACCTCTAGTTAAGACTTCACTATTGCCTAACCTCCAGTGGGAGGAACGGGCTGCTGATTGGCCATCATATTGGTAATCACTTGTTGCTGCTCTGCCACTTATCTCTGGAGTTGGGCAACAACTTCAGAAAGATTAGGCTCAGTTGTTCTAGGCTCTTCGTTCTCCTGAGCTCGGTCCTCAATACGAGCGGTACGGGGACGTCCTCTTCTTGACATCTAGTTATGCAAAGAAAAACTTAAAATCGTCCCTACGCTTTCTAGACATGTATACATATGTAAACAAAAGAAAACAAGAACTTTCATCTTACTTAAGCATATCTAAGCAAATACTCTATACTGCAAATAATAAGGAAAAGTATAAAAGAAAACTTAAATACTTTCTTACTTGAAGACGATAAGGCTGATGCTGATGTGTGTGTGATGCTAGAGAATGGGAACTACTCTGATACCAACTGTAACGACCACCCTTCTCACTACTCTCTAAAGGTGACCATTACCTAACTAGTATAGATTCTTTCTTAACTAGTATAGCAAACTGTATATTAAAATTTTTCCAGAAAACTTAAAATTTCGGCAGAGTATATGCAGTTCAGCAGGACTAAAATACAATACAATACTGACATGCACATATAACTCTTAATAGCAGAAAACATATGAAACTATATCTCAATGCAAACACAAAAGTACCTACTTACTAAACTGAACTCATCTTAGCATGCAATCTAAAACAAGAATAATCTCAAATGACATGGAATATAAAGTACAATCTCAAATGACATGGAATATAAAGTACAATCTCAAATGTTTCTTGTCCACTAAAACACGGAAACTTATTAATGTCCCAAGTCTCTCCCATAGTCCTGGCATCACACACATCATCGAACACCGCCTTGTCGCCTTCCTTTGCTATAACTTTTCCTTTCCTTTATCTGCAGTAAGAGGAAATGCAAACTATAAGTGAATGCTTAGTAAGCGCTGTCTAACTCACAAAAACTCGAATGTGCATATAAATACAGCAATGCTAAAAATTGAATCTGTAAGAAGAAAACTACTCATGCTCATCTAATAGCAAAGCACTAAAATTTGCATACTCATGATATATAAGAATAAAACTACATGCTGGAAGACAAGGCTAATCATGCTCATTAAACTAATCAGGAAACAAATAAAACTAATACTGCATGCTTCGAATTAAAAGAAGCTAACTTGCTGAATTTTAAACTTAAGTGAAACTTATTTTACTTGTTTAAAAACTTATACTTTAATACTTCAAAATAATAATAAAGTTTCTCTGGGGCCCAGGCTTAGTACCAATGCGCGCTCCCTAATAGGGACTGTGGTAGCTAGTCACCAATCCTATGAGGGTAAAGACCTTGGTCTTACCAGGGCCAAGACCTTGGAATTGGTCACCTGGATTTGTTTAACGACAACCTTGGAAGTCGGGTACTAGCCTTTTTAAAATAAAATACTTGTTATCTTTTATTACTTCTAATATATAATGCCTCGGCATTTTCTTCAAGCACCTTGTGTGCCAAAATCCCTAAAGTCTTGACTTGGGATCTACTTAAGGCCTTGGCCTTTTTCTTTCTTTCCTTTAGCTTTCTTATAAAACTTAAAATACTAATAAGGAACTCAAAATCTGGAACTGAAATGCTTAATGAAAAATCTGTACTGTAATGCATATTAAAAATCTGCATTAATGCTTAACAGAAATCTACACTAATGCTTAATCAAAATTGTGCACTAATGCTTAACAGAAATCTGCACTAAAGTAAATCTGCATACAAGCCTAATCAAATATGCATACAAGCTTAACAAATCTGCATACAAGCTTAATTAAATCTGCATACAAACTTAACAAATCTGCATACAAGCTTAACCAAAATTCTGCACTATAAGCTTAATCAAACATCTCCACTATAAACTCTAAAGCTGGTATAGAACTAATGGACTGTTCTTGTTCATTGTATAGCACAACAAAGACCCAAAACCTGCTGGAACTTAATACCTATGTACATCTTGTTTTATTTGTTTAATGCTTACACCTTCATAGAGTAATAGAAATCTTTAAACATAATCATTCCTCAAGCTCAGTTCCATGGCAAGGAAAGCAAAAAAACTCGAAATGTTACACTTAGCCATTCAAAACTAAACCTATTGAAGCTTGAAACCTGTATAAAACCTATTCAAGACTTATACTTTTATAGGGCAATAGAGATCAAGTCTACAGGTCTAATTACCCCCTGAGGAATCTAACCGAATGCTCCCAAAACCCAATAGTAAGGAGAAAAACTAAACTGCATGCTCAAACCAACCGAACTTCACATCGGCTCTAATCAACAGTAAGGGAGAAACTCAACTACATGCTCCAATTAACTACATGCTCAAACCATTATATGTTCAATGCCCAATAACAGAATCCGAAATCTACAAGGCCCTATATGAACCGATCATGCCTACTAAGGTAACAAACAGAAAGGATTTAAGTTAAAATCTGAGAATACTAATTACAAGGCTTGAAGTAAATCCAACCCACATGCATGAACTGAACTAATCATTCTCTTTCTCTCTGTAGGGTTCATGGCAGCAAGCACAAAAACAAAAGCTCCTTAAAACATGCTTCGAAATCAAAACAAGAAACTAACATGAATCCGAAACTACTCTTCTACATGTGAGGAAGCACTTACAATGATTTCTTGGACTCCCAACCGAATGAGAGGTAACTAGGGCTTCAGATAGCTCAAATCTCCGACCTCTTCTTGTGCCCACAGACTCTCCTCGACGAGAGGATCACCACCGCGTGAAGAATCCCTCGGAGAACACCCTCGCCGGCCGCCAGAGACGATGCCCTAAACTCCTCTGTTACCGCCCGAGCCGCCGTCGCACGCGAGGAAGAAGAGGTGAGAAGGAATTAGGTCTCAGGTTAATACCTAAGTTCTCTTCTTATAACTAGGGTTCTTATTCAATGCTATTCCTTAAATATATTTCGCTACCTATCTGATCAACATCGTCCACTTGGACACTTGGTCAGCCGGATTCGCTTAAGACTTGGTTCGGCCGGAGGTTATGTGTTCGAACCTCGGTCGTACCTATTTATTTTTTGAAACTTCCTCCTTTTGGTAAAAATACCAAACGAACTCCAAAAATTACATAAAAGTACTCTAAAAATTTCTAAAAATTTCTAAAAATTTCTAGAATATTTCTAAAGCATTTCTAAATATTTTTAAGCACTATTAAGACTCAGAATGAGAAAATTTGGGTTGTTACATATTTCTCTCAAAGATCTAACCTTTGCTGGAGGTGCTTCATCAGAAGATTCTTGTAATGAGGATGAACTACTACTTCTTGAATTTGATGGTGAGGAAGCTAGTGATCCCAAAGGAGATGATTCAATTCCTTCTGTTGTTGGAGCTCTGTTCTCCTTTGGGATATGAACTTGAGTCTCTTCACCTTGTGTATTCCAATTTCACCTTAATCTTCATCAAAGTCTATATCTCTCCCTATAATTAATTTTTCAATAAGAGGAATATACAACCGATATGCTTTTGATTGATTGCAATATCCAATAAATGTATATTTTTCAGATTTCTTCTCAAGTTTATGATGAAATTGAGAGTTAATCAAAGTATATACAATACATCCAAAAATTCTTAAGTGATTTATTGATGACGTTCTACCTCACCATGCTTCATATGGTGTTTGATTCAAAACGGCCTTATTGGAGAAATATTTAGCAAGTAGATTGATGTGGCCACTATTTCAGCCCAGAAAAGATTTGGAAGTCCTATGATATTCAACAAACTTCTAACCATTTCTACAATGGTTTGATTTTTCTGTTCGGTGACACCATTTTGCTCCGGTGTATGAGGCATTGTTAACTCCCTGTTAATATCATGTTCTTTATAAAATTTTTTAAATTCTTTAGATAATAACTCACCTCCTTAAACTGTATGAAGAGTCTTTATTAAGGTACCCTTCTGATTTCCCACAAGCGTCTTGAATTTTCTGGAATTTTTTAAAATCTCTGAGTTGTCTGATAGAAAATATACCTAACTCATTCGACTAAAATTGTCAGTAAATTCTAAAAAATATGTGCTCCCACCAAACAATATAGTTCTCATAGGACCACATAAATCAGCGTGAATTAGCTCAAGGCATTATGAAGCTCTCCATAATTGCCCACTTGGAAAAGACTTCCTTGTTTGTTTTCTATAAATACATCCTTCATATAAATCAAGAGAACTAATTTGAGGTAATCCAAAAGTCATACCTTTCTGATTTAAAAGTTGCATGCCTTTGATATTGAGATGCCCATATCCAAGTGTCACATCTTGGATTCATTATCTTCGCTAGCAATATATGCTTGGTGTTCCACATTAGAGATCTTCAGTGGAAACATCTTATTTTCTATCATTTGTCTGCTAACAATAGAACTGTATGTCCAAAATCTTTATCAGAAATAACACAAGCTATGTTATCAAATAAATTAGCATAGCCACCCATCATCAATTGCCCAATGCTTAACAAACTATGTGCCAAACTAGGAACAAAATAGACATTGTAAAATAATTTTAATTTATCATTGCTAGTCTCCACGGTAATTGTGTCTTTGCCTTCAACTTGCATCTGCTTATTATCTCCAAGTCTTACCAGCATCTTCTGTGATTCATCAAGCTCTTTAAATAATGACTTATTGCCAGTCACGTGATTTGAATATCCACTATCCAAAAACCAAATATCATTTTTGAACTTCGTTAGAATGAGAATAAACCATAAATAACTTACTTTCCTCGTTTTATTCTTTCACATAATTTGCTTATGAGCCATTTTTACATTTGCCTTTATATGCCCAAATCTTTTGCAACCATAACACTAAATGGAATTTTTATTCCATTTTTGATCCCCGTTGAATTGTTTCTCATGTCCATTAAAATGGTTTCTTCCTCTGTCATGTCCTCTACCACAAAAACCTCCTCTTCCATGACCTCTGCCAGCGAAGTCTTCTTTTTTTTTATTCTATCTCCCCCTTCACTTGAGAAGCTTGAAATGCCTTTTCTTTATTCTTCTTAACGGATCTATTTCACCTTGCCTCATAAGCCTGCAAAGAACCCATTAGTTCATCAAAAGATAAAATCAAAAGATCTTTTGCCTCCTCGATCGTAATTACCGTATAATCATATTTAGGAGTCAAACTTTGTAAGACTTTCGAAACAAGAATTGCATCAGTAATCTTTTCTCCATAAGATCTCATATGACTGATAATAGAAATTAATCTGGATAAAAAGTCTTGTAAAGTTTCATTACCCTTCATAAGTTGGGCCTCAGACTCACTTTTGGAGTTTCACTGCTATCACTCTGGAGGAGCCTTAAAATTCTTTCTACAATATTTCCCATACTTCTTTGGAAAATGAGCACTACAAGAAAACAGGGCTTCAGAGATGAAAAATTCCATCTTTGAAAGTCATTGTTTCGTCTCTAAAGAATGTTTGAGACAGAATATTCCGTTTCAAATATCCATTAGTGAAAGCCCCATGGCTAAATTTGAGACTGAAATATTTCGTCTCTAATTTAAAAAACAGATTGAAAATTGTTTATGAATTTAATTTTATTTGACCAAATGAAATTAATTAAAAATATAAATTTTGTTTCTAATTTTATTTTAAATCTTTCATTAGTCTATCTCAAATTACATAACAAATATAATTTTAATATGTTTATAAATTCATTTATAATTTTATTTATAAATTTGTATATAAATTCTGTCTCAAATTTTATTTTAAATCCATCATTAATATGTCTCAAATAACATATTAAATATGATTTTAATCTATTTATAAATCTATTTATAATTTTATTTATAAATCCATATATAATCACAATTTTAAATTTATCACTAAATTTATATTATATTATTTTTTTATATTTCTCATCTACATAATACTTTTAACAATCACACATTTCAAACAAATTAAAAATATTAAAAATAATTAATTTCTAATGCAAAAGTATCATATAATTAATCTTGAAATAAATAAATATTCACATCATCTAAATACATTTAACCATTAATCAAAGATAAATTAATTTAATCTTTATTTTGCTTATCACAACACTCACGGGACCATATCCTCCTAGATATAAATGATTTGTATATCCCGCCTCTTGAATTATTTTATGAACCATCTCCTTTAGATTTTCTTCTCATTGCCTATCTTCCTCGATAAGTTATTCTTCCCTTTGTCTATTTTCTATGATAACGATATTGGTACGGGATGTAACGACCACCTTTCTTACTACTACTACTCTCTAAGGATAACCGTTACTTAACTACTAACTCTAATTAACCGGTATGATTAAAAATCACATGGAAACCCTATTGAAAAATTTCGGCAGAGTCTCCCCTGTACCGGTGACCATATTCAACAATACATGCAATATATACTCAGCAACAAGCGGCAGGAACACATATCAATCAACCACGCAGTATAATAAATCCAAAATAAAGAAAACAATACCACAACTCATCACACCATATCACAATTCATCTACTACTTAACCCACCATATAAATGGAAAAACACATCAGGTATATCTACAGAAAACATGTAATCCGTGTCATCCTTTTCGATATTTCCTTACAGAGGAAGCCATGTTACATATTTACTACCAAACCATAGTGGTGCATCTACAGTGAGTATGCCAACAATCTCCTAGTTTAATTTAAATCAAATTATTAATCCCAATAAATTCATCTAATACTTGTTAAACGGATTAATACTCCAATACTCCTTTTACTTAGACTAACTAACTAGTTAATCAATCAAGCTTTAGACGACACTAAGTAATTCAATCTATCTTTAATACTTCGTCGTTCGATCTTTTAACTCAGAGGTATTACTTCAATAAATCTGTTACATATTACACAAATGCTTAACAACCTCAAAACCTTATTAATTAACTAACTTAAATTACTAAATACTAAGCGGCCTGGAATTAATCTCTACTAATTAAACCTTATCATCTCTCATCAACAAGAAACTGTAGATCATAATGGCACAAAAATATCTACTTATTAGAACTTAAACTTCTATAAAAAAAACTTGCTTAAATACTTATACTTCTTATAATAAAATGCCTTGGCATTTATTCAAACACTTGGTGTGCTTTTAATCTTCAAATACTGAAATTTGGGATCCTATCATGACCTTGAACTTGCTTTGCTTAGAACTTCTCATAAACCCCTAAACAGATTTAAATGGGGCACTTTACCATCCCTTCTATCTACAAATTCTAAGGTTCCATAGCACAACCATGCTCCTTAGGCTATGCTGTAAAGAATATAACAACTTAAACATGTTGTGAAAGCAAAGCTAAGCATACTGTGGAGATCAAAGGATTACTACTACTTGTCCCCTAAACTATAAGCTATCTTGAAGAACCAACACAAATTCATCACTTTCCAAATCAGTCTAATAAACCAAAATCAAAGTTATCACAAGAATCCAGAATGCAACAATAACCAATTCAGCATCTTCCAAAACTCAAAGAAAACTCCAAAGCCCTAGCAATAACACTTGTATCTAATTTCTGCATACATGAATCATATCAATTAAAACTAATCAATACCTTCAACGAATGAAATTCCAGTACCGTCATCATCATTACTAGTTAAGCTCTTGTAAGGTTTCAGAAATCTTTAACATGCTTCAATAGATTTGCACAGAAGAAATCAAATTCTTGGATCCATTCTAATAATCTCTAATATCATAATTCTCTTCAGCCAAAATCCGAAAGCCAAAAGAAACAGTTCGTCCTGTTCAGTGGCACGGCAACAATCCTAAGCCATCAGAATCCAATCAAAATACAAAGGAAACCCTAACCATGCTTTACCTACAAAAAAAAACTGAAACCTAATCCAATCAAAACCTCTTCTATCTTCTTTATGTGATTCACGGCAGCAAACCCTAACCCATCAGAATCCACAGAAATGCAGAAATCCTTAGGCATGTTACAACCGAAATGCAAAGGAAATTTGTTCACAGCAGAATCCTTTATCAATGACTTACACGGGAACTAAGCAAAAAGGAACCCAAATAGCAACTACATGGCACAAAAACAACCTCACAGCAGCAAACAAGAATTCCCAATCTTCACAGAAAATTCAAAAACAAGAAGGAATACGAATCCAGAACTATCCTACTGCAGGTGAGTAGCAACTTACCCTTGCTTTTAGGACTTACAACCGGACGCAAGGAGGACTTCTAGGTCTCGGAGCTCTGATCGGAAGACTCGAAATCGCGGCTCCTCCTCGTGCTCCAAACTTCTCCTCGTCGAGAGGAGCTCGGCGGTGTGAAGAATCCACAGAACCTTGCCTTGGCCGGCCGCTGGAGTTGAGCCCTAAGCTCAGCTTCGTTTCCGCTCGAGAAGGAATCGCCGTCGCGCCGCGAGAGAGGAGAAAGGGAATTTTGGGAGAAATTTTAGGTTTTAGGAAAAGGATTTAAATCTTATACTCAAGGTTATTTTCGTTTCCAACTATAGCTTAAATGGAATTTTTCTCCTTCTTTAATAACAAATGATCGCTAGCACACTTGGTCAGCCCGGCTTTAACCAAATCCCAGGTCGCGGCTTCGATTCCTTAGCCGTGCACTTTTATTTCCAATTTTTTTACTGTTCCTAACTACTACTTATATATATCTCGCTCCATATATATTCATAAATAGGTCATAGACCAGTTGGTTGGCTGAGCTCGATAAAAATCTGGTTCAGGTTCGAGGTCCTGGGTTCAAAACCCAGCTTCAACATATATATTTATTACTATTATTATTATTATTTTAAACTTCTTCCTCTTGGTAAAAATACCAAACGAACTCCAAAAATAGCATAAAAATACTCTAAAAATCTCTAGAATTTTTCTATAGCATTTATAATTATTTTTGGGGCTCAAAATGAGGAAATTTCGGTCGTTACAATTCCCCATACCTTATAAAAAGTTTGTCCTCGAACTTAGAATAATTCTAGATCTCTCTGTCTCATACTGTTGTTACGCTCCTAAATAATTTCCTCGTGCTTCTGGTTTCAAATAACTTTCACTAATGGTACTCTTTGTTCCTTAGTCTCTTAACTTCTCGGTCCTCTATCATTCATATCGAATCGTACCCATTAGTGGTCCTTGGAAGTCTTATTATAAGGTCTCTGAAGACCATAGGTGCATTAGTCACACCAAATGGCATGACTACAAATTCGTAGTGTCCATTTCTGGTCCTGGAAACTGTTCTGGGTGCATCGCTTCCTTTCACTTTCAACTGATGGTTCCCCAAAATGCAGGTCTGTTTTAGAGAACATTATTGCCCTCTTTAGCTGATCCAATAGATGATCTATTATGGGAAGAGGGTACTTGTCCTTAACTGCTAATTTGCTCAGCGCTCTAAAATCTATGCACATCGGCATAGATCCGTCTTTCTCCTTAACGAACAACTCTGGAGCTCTCCGGGGTGAATAACTAGGGTGAATGAAACCCTTGTCAAGTAGCTCCTAAAATTGTTCTTGTAACTCTCTTAGCTCTGCTAGAAAAATTCGATACAGAGCTTTTGAAAATGAACTGGTATCAGGAAACAACTCAATTTCAAACTCTACTTCTCTGTTGGGAGATAGTCTAAGTAGCTCTTCTAGAAATTCCTCTGGGTATTCGCAGACTACCCGAACGTCTTCTTGCTTGGGTCTTTCTTGTTATCATTGTCCTTCTAATTCTAATTACTTAACTAGGGCTTCTGACTCCCCACTGTCTTGTCCTTTATCTTAACATCTAGTTATGCCAAGAATAATACCTGATATCTTCTCTATCCTTTCTAAACATACTTATGTATATATGAATATACGAGAAACAAAACTAAAATTGTCTCTATTCTTTCTAAGCATATGTATCAAAACATACAAAATCAAAACATGAATTTTCTTCTTTCCTAAGCACATATAAGCAGATACACTATACTGCAAATAATAAAGAAAGCATAAAAGAAAATTAAATACTTTCTTACTTGAAGACAGTAAGGATGGTGCTGATGTGTGATGCTGAAGAATGGGAACTGCTCTGATACCAACTGTAACGACCACCCTTCTTACTACTACTACTCTCTAAGGATAACCGTTACTTAACTACTAACTCAACTTAACCGGTATGATTAAAAATCACATGGAAACCCTACCGAAAAATTTCGGTAGAGTCTCCCCTGTACCGGTGACCATATTCAACAATACATGCAATATATACTCAGCCACAAGCGGCTGGAACACATATCAATCAACCACGCAGTATAATAAATCCAAAATAAAGAAAACAATACCACAACTCATCACACCATATCACAATTCATCTACTACTTAACCCACCATATAAATGGCAAAACACATCAGGTATATCTACAGAAAACATGTAATCCATGTCATCCTTTTCGATATTTCCTTACAGAGGAAGCCATGTTACATATTTACTACCAAACCATAGTGGTGCATCTACAGTGAGTATGCCAACAATCTCTTAGTTTATTTTTAATCGAATTATTAAACCCAATAAATTCATCTAATACTTGTTAAACAGATTAATACTCCAATACTCCTTTTACTTAGACTAACTAACTAGTTAATCAATCAAGCTTTAGACGACACTAAGTAATTCAATCTATCTTTAATACTTTGTCATTCGATCTTTTAACTCAGAGGTATTACTTCAATAAATCTGTTACATATTACACAAATGCTTAACAACCTCAAAACCTTGTTAATTAACTAACTTAAATTACTAAATACTAAGCGGCCTGGAATTAATCTCTACTAATTAAACCTTATCATCTCTTATCAACAAGAAACCGTAGATCATAATGGCACAAAAATATCTACTTATTGGAACTTAAACTTCTATAAAAAAAACTTGCTTAAATACTTATACTTCTTATAATAAAATGCCTTGGCATTTATTCAAACACTTGGTGTGCTTTTAATCCTCAAATACTGAAATTTGGGATCCTATCATGACCTTGAACTTGCTTTGCTTAGAACTTCTCATAAACCCCTAAACAGATTTAAATGGAGCACTTTACCATCCCTTCTATCTACAAATTCTAAGGTTCCATAGCACAACCATGCTCCTTAGGCTATGCTGCAAAGAATATAACAACTTAAACATGTTGTGAAAGCAAAGCTAAGCATACTGTGGAGATCAAAGGATTACTACTACTTGTCCCCTAAACTATAAGCTATCTTGAAGAACCAACATAAATTCATCACTTTCCAAATCAGTCTAATAAACCAAAATCAAAGTTATCACAAGAATCCAGAATGCAACAATAACCAATTCAGCATCTTCCAAAACTCAAAGAAAACTCCAAAGCCCTAGCAATAACACTTGTATCTAATTTTTGCATACATGAATCATATCAATTAAAACTAATCAATACCTTCAACGAATGAAATTCCAGTGCCGTCATCATCATTACTAGTTAAGCTCTTGTAAGGTTTCAGAAATCTTTAACATGCTTCAATAGATTTGCACAGAAGAAATCAAATTCTTGGATCCATTCTAATAATCTCTAATATCATAATTCTCTTTAGCCAAAATCCGAAAGCCAAAAGAAACAGTTCGTCCTGTTCAGTGGCACGGCAACAATCCTAAGCCATCAGAATCCAATCAAAATACAAAGGAAACCCTAACCATGCTTTACCTACAAAAAAAAAACCGAAACCTAATCCAATTAAAACCTCTTCTATCTTCTTTATGTTATTCACGGCAGCAAACCCTAACCCATCAGAATCCACAGAAATGCATAAATCCTTAGGCATGTTACAACCGAAATGCAAAGGAAATTCGTTCACAGCAAAATCCTTTATCAATGACTTACACGGGAACTAAGCAAAAAGGAACCCAAATAGCAACTACATGGCACAAAAACAACCTCACGGCAGCAAACATGAATTCCCAATCTTCACAGAAAATTCAAAAATAAGAAGGAATACGAATCCGGAACTATCCTACTGCAGGTGAGTAGCAACTTACCCTTGCTTTTTGGACTTACAACCGGACGCAAGGAGGACTTCTAGGTCTCGGAGCTCTGATCGGAAGACTCGAAATCGCGGCTCCTCCTCGTGCTCCAAACTTCTCCTCGTCGAGAGGAGCTCGGCGGTGTGAAGAATCCACAGAACCTTGCCTTGGCCGGCCGCTGGAGTTGAGCCTTAAGCTCGGCTTCATTTCCGCTCGAGAAGGAATCGCCGTCGCGCCGCGAGAGAGGAGAAAGGGAATTTTGAGAGAAAATTTAGGTTATAGTAAAAGGATTTAAATCTTATACTCAAGGTTATTTTCGTTTCCAACTATAGCTTAAATGGATTTTTTCTCCTTCTTTAATAACAAACGATTGCTAGCACACTTGGTCAGCCCGGCTTTAACCAAATCCCAGGTCGCGGCTTCAATTCCTCAGCCGCGCGCTTTTATTTCCAATTTATTTTGCTGTTCCTAACTACTACTTATATATATCTCGCTCCATATATGTTCACAAACAGGTCGTAGACCAGTTGGTTGGCTGAGCTTGATAAAAACCTGGTTCGGCTCCGAGGTCCTGGGTTCAAAACCGGTGGCTTCAACATATATATTTATTATTTTTTTTATTTTTTTAAACTTCTTCCTCTTGGTAAAAATATCAAACGAACTCCAAAAATAGCATAAAAATACTCTAAAAATTTCTAAAAATCTCTAGAATTTTTCTATAGCATTTCTAAATATTTTTGAATTATTTTTGGGGCTCAAAATGAGAAATTTGGGTCATTACACGGGAAGCATTAGACGATTGAACCTGGATTTTGATAATGGCAAAGGGTTCAAAGTTAAGGTTATTTGTTGTCTGAAGTTTGAATGAGATTGCAGGAAAGTCCTAAGTGTTCTTAGGCAAAAGTCCTAGCCGCGGTTAGGCAGATGGAAAACCCTAGGGGTGGTAACCCTTGGCGAAAATCTTGGCGAGTCGAGCGCTTTGGGAAAAACCCTAGAGTCAGAGACTCTAGGTTGAAATCCTGGTGGTCGCGGACCTAGTGGAAGTCTGAACAGGTCGTGGAGCGGACGTCCAACATGAAGACCGGAAGCCTCAGGCACTGAGCAAAAGTCTAGTCGGTCTAGAGGACCGGTCTAGCAACAAGTAATTTCTCCTGAAAGGAGTAGGTGAGGACGCGTTTCCCGAAGAGGGACAGTAGGTATTGGTTCAACCTATGGTTTTGACAAAACTCAAAGTCAGAATTGAACAGTCAGAGGCTGTCAAATTTCAGTTTAGATATATTAGTTTTCCTGAACTAACTTTATTTTATAGAAAATAATAGGCTGGGAAAAGCTGGTCTAGGTGCCCGGAAGGGGTCTGAGCGCCTAGAGTCCAGGCGCTTGGAGCTGGTCCAGGTGCCCAGAGTCAGTCCGGGGGCCTGAAACTCAAAAGTTATTGGCAAGCTGATGTGGAGCTCGCGGAGTGGCGAGCCACGTGGTCCAGGCGCCCGGAGGGGTTTCGAGCGCCCGAAACAGCCTATAAAAGCAGCTTCGACCAAGAGCTTGAGTACAACACAACGAACAACTTTCGCTTCTTCGAGCTGCTCAGAAAACGCTTCTGCGACGCCCGAAAGCTCCAATGACGATTCTACTAAAGATTTTCTTATACAAAGTTGTTGGTATTCTTTAAATTTCTAATTACTTGTAAAACTCTATTTGTAATCTTTCTGATTGATTAGTAATTGTCCATAGAAAGTACTCTCACATGCGGGCCTTAGAGTAGGAGTCACCACAGGCTCTGAACCAAGTAAATTCTTGGTGTTTGCGTTGTCTATCTTTGTTTTTCGTTGTGTATTTACTCAAAACAAACTAATTAGCCACGAGTACTATTCACCCCTCCTAACACTTTTCAATCCTACAAATGAGTTCCAATTTATTTTTACTTTCAGTAATTTCTTCCTCCATCCTCTTGCTAGTAGCACGCATGTCTTCAATTTCTTGAGATAATTCTTTGTTCTTCTCATGGGAGCACATTTCATTGGAACTTCCATTGTATGATCTTCTAAAGTGTTGATTGCATCCAAATCCGTACACCCTCCCATTACATGGGTCACCCACCACATCACACCATGATTTGAGATTGAATGAAGGTTGAGTAGACTGATTATCAACATTTTGTCTCTCCTTATATTGTTCTGTCCATATTATAATAGCTTATATTAGTTTAACAAATATAAAAACAAACAAGTAAGAATTAATACAAGATAATAAAAAATTAAAGAATAATTAATTATATTGACTTACACTAACTTGAGCCGATTTGTTATCCACAAATTCAGTTAGGTCGACGGACCGATCAGATAGCTGGTATGAAATCTAGCTAGGTCGACAGGCTAACTGGATAGCTAGTACGAAATCCAACTAGGTCGACGGCCCGACCGAATAGCTGATACAAAGTCCAGCTAAGTCGATGGGCCTACCGGATAGCTAGCATGAAATCCAAACAGGTCGACGAGCTGACCGGATGTCTGGCAAACTGGTAAGTGAAGGTAGGTCACTAGAGGAGAGTGACTAAATGAGGACGTGTCCCAGTCGAGGGGACAGTAGGCATCGGTCCATGTTAGGTTCATTTCGTATCCCTAATTTGAGACCTTAACTAATTTCTGCTCCTGGGAGGACAGAAACTAATTACTACCACTTATTATTGTACTTACTTTATTTTGTAGGGTATATGTTTTAGACTAACACATTTTCCAAGGTAAAAAGGAGCAAAAGCCTTCGGATGAATAGTGTCCGAAGGCGCCTTTAAACAGTGAAGGCGTCTTCGTACTATTTATGGAAGGCGCCTTCCATGGCTATGGAAGGTGCCTTCCAAGGGATGAAGTTTGGCATTTGGAGCAGGATAAAATTTATCCCATTGGAGGCGTCTTCAACACCTATGGAAGGCGTCTTCCATGCTCTATTTAAGGATGCTCACCTAAAGCTTCTTCAACAACTTCTAGACAAGCTACCACGCATCCGATTGAACTTTTGACTACTCCAGGCTTCTGCTACAACTCTACTGCAAAGCTACTGCGCCCGACAACTACTCCGAGAACTTCTGATCGTGGCCTGCAGACCGACATCAACACGAGCACTCCCACTTCAATCTCCAAAGTGTTGGTAAATTTTTTTTGTGTACTTAAATACTGCAAAAGGACAAGTGCAGGGTGTTGCACTTGTTCTAACTTTCCTTGTACTTCGATTCCCTCTTATGGAGGTACCATAAGAGGTTTATAGTGAATTTTCCATCGATAGGTCCGCGGGACCTGAGTTTTGGAGTAGGAGTCGTCGAAAGTTCCGAACCAAGTAAATCTATGGTATTTTCTTGTGTTATTCTTTTTAAGTTTTCCAATGCGTATACTCTGATTTTAAAATGATGAAAAGAGAATTTTTGAAAACTATGTGATTCACCCCCCCTCTCAAGTGCGATCAATCCAACAAGTAGTATCAGAGCGGGTACCACTTTGAATTGGTAAAACCACCAATCAGGCAAGGGGGTTCCTTTTTAAAAGAAAATTATATATCATTTTTTCTTAAAAATTATCATAATATTTTTTATTATTTTTGAAATTGGTGAAACACCCTCATTTCCTTATCTCCCACATTACTTATCCCAAGACAAAGTCTTGGAAATTGCTTCTTATCAATATTTTTTTTGCAAGTAGACCAATGTCTCTTCAAGAAGGATGGAGCATCCACGAACCACCACCATACGAGATATATTAGAAGAACGAATTTCATTTATGGAGGATGCAAATGGAAAGCCTTATCCTGATGAACGACTTCGATGGTGGCATGGCACTGAAACAACCTTCTCAGAACTCGGAAGCAAACCAAAAGGTAATAAAATTGATTTTAGATTTATTACCTAACAAAGTTACCTGCAGAATAGGAAAGGTCAAAGATGCCCATGAGTTTTGGACCCACCTAACCAAGATTCATGAGGAGCCGTTAAAACTAGAAGAAAAAGACAGAAATAAATCCAAGCTCGAGTCAAATCCAATGGAGAATCCTACAACATTAGGGGTCACGCTTGAGGTTAGTAATATTTATCGAAATACCCCTATCCGTAATGATTTAAATAATCTACATGGTAATCTAGATTTACATACCGAGTTAGATATAAAAAAAAATTCAAAAACAAATCTAGATTTTGATCAAGTCAATCAAAACCTTGATCAAATCGACATCAACCTTGATTTGATCAAACAAAATATTGACCAAGTCAATTTAAATAAATAAATAAATTTTGAAATTTCAAATAATTCCAAAATTAATAAAAATACAACTTTAAATAATTATGAAATTTTAAATAAACCAAACTTAATGAAAGAAGATAAATCTCAATTAACTGATTTAAATCTTATCCTTAATAATTTAATTGATAATAATACTTTAAGCAATTCAAACTATAACATAAACTTAAAACCTAAAAATGACAGAGTCAATATAGATTTAGATAAAATTAATATATTTTCTAATAAAGTATTTCACAATCTAGATCTAGAAATTTTTACCCAAAATTACAATTTAAATATTAAAGATAAGATCTTAAACAAAAATAATTCAATCAATTCAAAATTAAAAATTAGGAAAAAGTTAAAAACTAAAGATAAAATCTCAAATACAACCAAGTTAATTAGATTGAGATTAAAAATTAATAAAAAAATAAAAATTAAAAATTAATAAAGCATTAAAGATTAAAGATAATCTTTTAAAGAAAGATAATTTAACAAGCTTAATTAATTCAAAATTAAAAACTTGAACTTACATTATAATTAATTAAACCTTAACTAAAAATTTGATTAACCATAATTAAACAAAACAAAAATTCAATAATTTAGGGGTAGGGGTGGTAATGGGTAGGATTTCATATCCTCCGTACCCATCCCCATTTATTATATCTATACCCAAACTCATCCCTATACCCATCGGGTATTTAACTTTTATACTCATCCCCATACTCGTCCGAGTTTCGGGTACCCATATCCAACCCATCATCCTATTACTCCATACCATTCTCATTTAAAAAAAAAAAAAATCAATGTACTTGTCAGCTTTTCCTTGTCCCGTGCTCCTTCGATCAGGTGCAAATTTCACGTGAAAAAGAATATAAGATACGTGTTGATGACCGGATACAAAGACAAACTAAGTCCTTTTTTTCTAAGACAGAAAGTGAGCTAAAGTTTTTTCCAATAAAAAATGAGCCATATATATATATATATATCGTATCGGGTAGGGTATGGGTAGGATTTTACCACATCCACCTCCATACCCATACCCGAATACCCATATACTATAATCGAGTATAAAAATTCTCTCCATAACCTCCTCCATTCGGGTAAGATGCTGGATTATCCATCGGATTCGGGTGAAATTGTCATCCCTATTTAGGGGGAGGCACCAAACTAGTTGGCACCTCCAAAACAATAACTTACCCAGAAGGGTAATTAGGACTAGTTTAAAAAGAGACAAAAGTTTAACTTGACCAACGATACTGGTAAAGTTTTTGGATAATAGTAAGTTAGGGAAACTCTGTCTATGCATGCTTAGGAAGATATGACTTTGATCTAGTACATTTGGCTTAGTGGAACTAACTGAAGTTATCCCTTATGGATCCTAACTAGTTAGACCAAGGCTTTGTACTAAGCTCAGTGAATAGACTATTTGGAAAATCTTGAAGGCATTGTTACTCTAATGATGTTCAAGTGTCATCACATCCCAAAAGTTTATCCAAAGAATGCGTATTTGTTGAGCGAAAAGCTAAACTTGAATCTAATGCAAAGTTAAACTCAACCCTGAAATTGAACTTAATTCATCTCACAAAATCATATGATTCTCTGATTGAAAATATAGATTGGGTGAGATGACTAAGGAAAAATATTTAAATTAAAAGTAAATTAAATTAAATTAAAACTAAATTAATTTAAATTAAAACTAAATTAATTTAAATTAAATCAAATTTAATTTAATTAAATGACAATAAGTTAAATTATTTTAAAGATTTTAGTTTTTTAAAAAATTCTTTTCAAAAAATTATTTAAAAAGAATCTCTTAAAAATCATTTTAATTTTTTTTTCAAATTATTTTAAAATAATTTTAAAAATTATTTAAAAAATAGTTTGAAAATTAGTTAAAAATTTAAAAATCATTTTAAAAATTAGTTAAAATTTAAAAATTAGTTAAAAATTTAAAAATCATTTTAAAAATTATTTAAAAACTATTTAAAATTATTTTTAAATCCTTTTAACAATTATTTTTAAATTATTTTAAAAATAAATTTTAAAAAATTATTTAAAATTTATTTTACAAATTATTTTAAAATTATTTTACAAATTATTTTAAAATAATTTAAAAAATTATTTAAAAATTTAAAATCATTTTAAAAATTATTTTAAAAATAAAAAAAACTTAGACACATAATTTGAAGCTTAAACCTTATTTAACAAATAATTAAATCAATTAAAATTTAATTAACTTAAACTTTAAACTAAATTAAATAATTAATTAAAATTTAATTGAATTAAAAACTTAAAATATTAATCTAAACTTAACTTTACTTTAATTAAAACATTAACTTTACTCTAATTCACTTTAAATTTGACTATACATTAAAAAGTTAATTAAAACCTAATCTTAATTTAACTTAATCAATTTTAATTTTAACGTTAATTAAAATCTTAACTATACTTTAATTAAACCATAATTTATCAAAGATTGACTCAAGTTGAGTTTTTTACTTTACTTAACTTTGTTTAATATCTCTAATAAATTTAACTCAGACATACAACTTCGTTAAACCTAACTCAACTTTAATCAATAATCTATTTAAGTTAAACTTATTTTACATTTATAATTAAAACTAATACTTTCACTTGTCAATTAATTCAATCAATTATACAAAATTTAAGTTATTTTTTAAATAAGTATTGAGTTAGTAACAAATTAATTACTATTGAGTTAGTAATAAATTTTTTATCTTAATCCAAGAATAATTGATTAATGACGAAGCTTATCTTAATAAATCCCTTAGACACTTAGGTAAAAATTCTTGTACTTAACAAAGATAATCAGGAGTTAGCTTAAGGGGGAGGAAGGGTTGAAAATTCTTCCAAATAGTTTAAAAGCAAACAAGTAATTTTGAAAAAATTTTAGTCTTTGAAAACCCTCATAAATATTTTGAAAATACTCCTTGAAAACATTATTAAACTATTAGATTGGATCTAACCCTTAGAGGCTAAGACATTTAAGGACCAATTTTTTTTGACCTAATCTAAAATTTAGGGGGAGGTAGTATTTTGAGTAAATTAAACAAATCCAAACCTTAGTAACCTTAGTGTCAAATTAAGGGGGAGTATCAATTTAAGAGGGATAACTGCTTGAAAAACTCATGTTTAATACTTAAAATATATTTTACTTTAAAAATCACTTTAGAAAAGCTATTTGAAAAATACTTTAAAACATAGTTTTATTCAAATGCTATTTCAAAAATCATGTTTTCCAAGTTTGTGAAAAATACTAGCAAAGTGTTCTAAAAAATATTAGCAAAAATCTTTATGAAAAGTATTTTGAAAACCATCTTCACTTTTCTTGAAAATCCTATTATACTTTTCAAATATCTATTTTTTGAAAAAAATCTCATGTTCAAGGGGGATTAATAAGTCAATAAATTTTAAAAACATTTCTTTTATTCAAAAATCTATTTTTGAAAAAGATTATCACATGTTTTGAAAAAAATATTTTGAAAAACTAGTTCTATTTTTCCAAACTACCTTAAAATAATTTTAAATATTACAGCACTTAGTATTTTAACATTTTTTTCTGCAGAACTGTAACTTTAAGTCCTTTAAGTGTTGTTTGAAAAACTTAGCATTTTCAACATTTTCTTTAAAACTTTAAAGCTTCTAAAATTAGTAGATTTTAAAGTATTTTCAACTTTATTAGCCTTGTGAAAACACTTATATATAGTGCTTTAAAGTTTTTGAAAATATTTTGAAAAATTTGCTTTACAAAATGTCTTGAACACACTTTGAAAAAGTTTTTGAAAAGATTCTTTTCAAAACTTATTTTTGAAATTGTTAATAAGTTGTTTTGTGCTAAAGGATTTAAAAACTATCTTTAAACATATTTTAACATATGTTATCAAAATTTTTAAATATTATGGTTATATATTTTTTCCTCCCTCAAAGTAGTTCTGAGACATATTGTGAAAAAAATGTTTTCTTACTTTTCCTAGCAAACTTTTTTCTGTCTATTCATATTTTTTTTATGAATGCCAAAGGGGGAGGGTTAAGGGGTTAAGTTAAAACAAATTGAAATAATAGAAATTCGAACAACTTAAACCATATTCATGTGTCTATTTATGCTTGCATTTTTTTTCTCTAACTTAACTCAGGTTGTCATTGCATCAAAAAGAGGAAAATTATTGGTGTGATTTTGCACTAACAATCTAACTCGGATTTTGATGAATGACAAGTAAATTAAGTTAGATTTTGTTGTGATTTAACCACTTGATTGAGTGTGCAGGAAATCCAGCTAGGTCAACAGGCCGACCGGATAGCTAGTACGAAATTCGGCTAGGTCGACGAGCTGATCGGATAGCTGGTACGAAATCCATCTAGGTCGACAGACTAACCGGATATCTGGTATGAAATCCATCTAGGTTGACGGGTTGACCGGATAGCTGGTACAAAATCCAGCTAGGTCGACGGACCGACAGGCTAGCTGGTACAAAGTCCAGCAAGGTCAACAGGTCAACCGGATAGCTGGCACGAAGTCCAGACAGGTCGACGGGCTGACCGGATGTCTGGAAAATTGGTAAGTAAAGGTAAGTCACTAGAGGAGAGTGACTAAGTGAGGATCCATTCCAACTGAGGGGACAGTAGGCGTCGGCCCAGGTTATGTCCATTTCGGATCCCTAATCTGAGACCTTGACTAGTTTTTAGTCCTAGGAGGACAGAAACTAATTACTACCACTTATTATTGTGCTAACTTTATTTTATAGGGTAGATATTTTAGACTAACACATTTTGCAGGACAAAAAGGAGCACAAGCCTTCAGATGAACAGTGTCCAAAGGTGCCTTCAAGTAGTGAAGGCGCCTTCGTACTATTCATGGAAGGCGCCTTCCATGGCTATGGAAGGTTCCTTCCAAGGGATGAAGTTTGGCATTTGGAGAAGATAACACACAGAATTTGCGGGATAAAATTTATCCCATTGGAGGCACCTTCAATACTTATGGAAGGCGCCTTCTATGCTCTATTTAAGATTTCTCACCCAAAGCTTCTTCAACAACTTCTAGACAAGATACCACACACCTGATTGAACTTCCGACTGCTCCAGGCTTCTCCTATGACTCCACTGCAAAGCTGCTATCCCCGACGACTGCTCTGAGGACTTTTGATCACGGGCGGTAGACCGACATTGACACGAGCACTCCCACTTCAATCTCCAAAGTGTCGATAAATTTTTTTATGTAATTAAATACTGCAAAAGTATAGTGCAGGGTGTTGCACTTGTTCTAACTTTATTTGTACTTTGATTTCCTCTCTGGAGGTATTAGAAGAGGTTTATAGTGAATTATCCATCGATAGGTTCGCGGGACTTGGGTCTTGGAGTAGGAGTCGCCAAAGACTTCGAACCAAGTAAATCGTTGATGTTTTCTTGTGTTATTCTTTTTAAGTTTATCGTTGCATATACTCTGATTTTAAAATGATGGAAAGAGAATTTTTGAAAAGTACATGATTCCCCCCCCCCCCCCCCCCCTCAAGAGTGATCGATCCAACAAAGTCATGAGCTCACAAGTATATGTAGATGCATAAAGTCTCTTAAGTCTAGGTATTAACGTCAAGTACCACAAGACATGAAAAGACACTTCTTTTCTCACTCTAGGATTCCTCGGTTTGTATCTGGGATGAAAGCAAATGGAGCATTCTTTGTAGTCCTTGTATTCTTAATAATATAGAATACAATTATTCACACATGCATTAATTTTCTTATAACCATGTCCAAGATTGGAAAGTTGCTTCTTTATCTTATAAAAATTTGGCGTAAATTATCACTTTCTGGTAACATACTTTTTATTATTAACATTAGTCTATCATAGCATGCCTCTGGTAGATATGCTCAGACTTAAGATTTAACAACTACGTCACAGCTAAGAGTTTAGTGTGATTTTTGCAACCATTCCATAGTGGCTCATCTGCATCCTTTAATAAGTCAAAGAACTTCTATGCTTCATAATTCGGTGGTTGTTCATTACTTATTGTAGTCCAATCAAAACCTTAATCCACACCATCAATTACCATAGTTCTATAACGAGATCCTTCTTCATTATTATGAACTCTTTCACAATCATTAATTTCCTTTTATGGTTCACCATGTGCATACCATTGCTCGTAGCCACGAGTGAATCCATGTTTGACAAGGTGATAATGCACATCATTTTTTTTAAAAAAAATTCTCTTACAACACTTGCTGCATGGACATCTTATTTTTTTTATCACTAATACATGTCGAATGTTCATAGGCAAACTTCCAAAATCCTTTGTCTCCTTCAATAACCTCATGATGAAGATAACCTTTATCATCTTTTTGATGCCACATCCAATTATGATTTTGTAACGACCCACCTTCTGGGTACTAGGCTGTAAGGCCGATCACTACAGTTATGCTATGCTATACTGCGCGGAAAGCTGGCTAATTAAAATTTTACTCTACTAAGGATGGATACAACTGATAAGAAAGGTCTAAAGACCTTCTTTGCTAGTGTACAGATGCTAAGGAGGGGAAACTGAACATCCCAACTGAGCTAGGGACTAGAAACTAAACTTCCCAACTACCTACAGACCTGCCGATCGATCCACAGATCAATCGGAGCTGCGGTCACTCTGTTCCCAACTGGATCGGTCGACAGACCGATCCAGGTGTGACTGGATCGGTCGGAAGACCGATCCAGGTATGTCTGGATCGGTCGGCTGACCAATCCAGGCACCTGAAACTCTCCTGGAACGCTACTGTATCGTGCTGGATCGGTCGGCTGACCGATCCAGGAGGATACAGTAGCATACTGTATCTGTCTGGATCGGTACTGCCCAGGCCCTGATCGGTCTGGAGACCGATCAGAGTTCCGATTTCGCCCGGGAACTCTGATTTCAGCACTTTGGCGTGCCAAAACCTCACAAAACAATTCTAACAAGGCTAGGAAACACTCTAACCATGGCAACTAACATTCTCACATCATAAGAGAAGGGTTCTAAGCATAATAGAGTGCATAGCTAACTAATTCATAGTGATTAACAACTAGAGTGCAAATAACAAAATACTGTAAAGTTCTGATGCTTAAATAAAACTTGCTAAAATCCCTTAGAATCTTTTATTCCAATTCCTGCCACACACATCTTGATCTGCATTGACCTCCAGCCTCCGCTACTGGTCCACTTTTCCTTTACCTTTATCTGCAGTATAAGAAAAGTAGTATCTATAAGCTAAAAAGCTCGACCACTCTAGAATAGTGGGTCTCAAGGGTACAGTAGTCAGAGGGCTTGAGTTGTGAGTGGTCAGGGACCCTTAGCTATGTAGTTAGATAACTACATAGTGTACCGTCATCTTAGTCGCTTTATAACTATTACATGCGTGAGGCTTGTACAGTTTGTCACAGACCCAAGCCTCTCGGCCATACTAGGGTCATGGTGTCTGGAGAGGTGGCAGGGGTGACCATATGGCATGCATGCGCATTTTTGCATATGATGCGCGGTGCATCTGTGGAGATACATTTACATACATGCCTAGTAGTTATTAGTTGCATGTGATTATGAGATGTTGTACTTGTTTGAGATATGATTGTTTCACATGGATGTCATGCAACATACATGTTATTTATTTTACATGTATATACAGTCGTATTTATATTGCACAAGTGTCACGAATAGATCTGTTGCTGTTCTGGTGAGTTTTTTTGATTATGATATCATAGTATTGATTCTAGTCAGTTATGCACATTTATTGTGTCAGGTATGTTCATGTACAGTTATTTTATTAGATATGGATAGAGGTGTTATATTATGACAGCATGTTCTTATTCTTTGTTTATGGAGACAGTATTCTTTGATTCCTATTTCATTATGTAAACCATGCTTTATTCTATCTATTACCCGCTGAGTACCCATACTCACCACCCCATCTATATTATTTTGATTTCAGGTAGTAGGTAGATGATATGGAGCTGCTTGGAGTATACTTCCAGCTGGTCCCACTTCCCTCGTTACATCTGAGGGTTCTTATCGGTTTTTAGTTTCTTACTATTGGCATTTCATGTTTCGTTGAATTTGATGTTGTTAGATCGTACTATGTCTTGATACTTGTTATGGGGACTTTATACTAATGATGTTTTGTGGACTTTACATTTGTGGATTTTCCTTCCGTTATTCCACGGTGTTTTTGATATAGACGTGTGGGCTGCATATTAGCTATATGATTGTTTTCATTTCTTTTATCCAGTCGGGTAGGCTGCGAATATAAACTGTGTGGTTGTTGGTACTTGTGTTTATATATTCCAGCCGCATGTGACTGATGTATTTTGTATGTATGTGAGTTTCAGATTGTCACTGGTATAGGGGAGATGCTGTCGAAATTTTTCGATAAGAACTCACCCGGGGTGTGTAAAGACCCGCCTTCTACTAGCTGAGCTGTAAGGCCGATCGCTACAATTATGCTGTGCTAACTGTGCGGAAAACAGATCTAATTTAAATTTTAGTTGCTAACTGATAACTATTCTTGGTTCTACATGTACTGAAGGATGTAATCTCAGGGATACAAGGTGTATCCTACATCCCCTATGGACTAGAAGCTGATCTGCTAAGTTTCTTGGTCGAAACTGAACTTCCCAATCGATCCAGACTGAACTGGGTCGATTGCTCTCTGTTGGTTCGATCCATGGATCGATCCCGACTGCTACTGTGCTCGGGCGATAATCTGGATCGATCGGCTGATCGATCTAGGCTCACTGATCGATCCAGTGATCGATCCAACATGCTTCTGTGCACGGGACTTTATTTGGATCGATCGGCTGATCGATCCAACCTAGTCAATCGATCCAATGATCGATCAAAAACCTTTCCGTTCGCGAGGAATAGCTTGGATCGATCGACCGATCGATCCAGAGGCCTTCTGTTCGTGACAGAATGTGACTGGATCGATCAGCTGATCGATCCAGAAGCCTTCTGTTCGCGGAATCAGCCCTCAATCGATCCATGGATCGATCGAGGACCCCAGATCGATCCATGGATCGATCGGAGTTTTTGATTTCGTACTGAAACTCTGATTTCTGCACTAGTTCGTGCCAAAATCCCACACAACAATTATACAATGCATGGAAAACATTCTAATATCTAATAACTAGCATTCTAACATGACATAGTGCAAGGTTTATTAATTCATAGCATTTAAACCACTAGAAATGCTGAAAAGTGTCTTAAGAAAGAAACTAAGTTCTTAATTTGCTAAACTCCCTAAGGATCTTCATTCCAGGTTCCTGCCACACACACCATTACTGCATTGACCTTCAGCTTCCTCTGCTAATCCATTTTCCCTTTACCTTTATCTGCAGTATAAGGAAAAAGTATCTGTAAGCTTAAAGCTTAGTAAGAAACCATCTACCTCACTAAAACATGCATACGATGCAAATATGTTTTTAAATCTTGCTGTTTAAAAGGTTATGCTAAGTATACTGAATAAACTAAACATGGCATGGCATATAAGCATACAATCATGGCATATCTAAAGCTGAACATGATATCAATCACATGGTATCAATGAAGAACTAAGCTAATACTAAAAACTGAGCTACTGCTAGGACTGTACTGAATTCACGAACTACTTTGTGAAAGGTTGAAAACCATATACATATAGTAAGTAAAAATACTAAACATGCTGCTGATGGGCCCTGACAACTGTACTTGCTGTGCGCGCATCCCTAACTAGACCCGGGATTGCAAGTTCCGAATCTAGTAGGGTTTACTAGGTTAGCTAAACCTAGGGACGACTGTGGGAGTCCAACCCAATGGATATCTGATCCAGTACAGTGCCACTGAAAGTAAAATACTGAATATAGCTAACTGTTTTAACTTGCTGTTTCTAGGTTATCTGAACCTAGAGCTAGGTTGTCTGAACCTAGAGGCGACTGTGGGAGCCCACCCATTGGACTGTAGTCCCATATAAGATAAAATGAACTGATTTACTGATTTAAATGCTTCTAATGCATTTAACTGAGCTATTAAAATGTCTAATTTGCATTTTAACTTAACTAGCTATTTTATCGAACACCTAGTGTGCCCCAACTCTCCCCTCTATTAGGGAGACCACTTCTAGGCACCCGACAACGTCTAGGAACCCCCACTGAAGAGGGAATATGTGTCCGACCCATCTAGAAGTACTCACTAAATCCCTACATATGCGAGGAGGGTCAAATTCACCCTATGCGTCGATAAAAACAGCATATAGCTAAACTAGTGCGTATAAAACCAAACGGAGCTACTTATACTGCAGGTGAGGGGTTTCTTACCTTGTATGCTAGATTTCTTACAAATCTAATCGCTAGAAATTTCGGTGGAGATGACTTCTCGACGACTCGCTCGCGCCCACGTGCTCTACTCGCGGAGGGGAACGTCCTTGTGCCCGAGATGTCACCGGAAGGCACTCCTATGGCTCTAGGGATGAAACCCTAGGCTTGCTTGGGTGTTGGCGCCGAGAGAAAGAGAGGAAGAAGGAGTTGGCGTCGGTGAGGGTTTGGAGAGGGAGAAGTTGCCGAACCAAATAAAAGAAATAACCCAAACCAACTTAAGTTTTTAATTTATATTAAGTGGGTAACTAGGCCCAACTCCAATATAAATATAAATGTTTCCCTTCTCTTTCAGCACGGCCCTGCTGGGTTCACCGGTTACTAAGGCTAACTAAAGGTTTAGCGGACCCGAGAGGTCCCGGGTTCAATTCCCGCTTAAGCCTTTTTATTCTTCTAATTATTTTTGCTACTTCCGCTACTCAGAAAATTCCGGAAAAATATCTAATAATTCCAGAAAAATCATAGAATATTCCTAAAATAGTTTTGAGAATTTTTGGGCGTTACAGGGTGTGACAATTTAGTGGTATCAGAGCATGTTTGCGATGCCTGTTATTTTTCGTGTTTTGGATTTTTCGAGGTTACAAGGTTTTTCGAGTTTTAAGAGTTTTTCTAGGTTTACACTTGGGATTCCTATTTTCCGATGTGACGGTTCAGATATTAGGACCAGGCAGCGACTTGATATCTCCAAGCTATAGGATGTAAGTAAAATTACTATTATATTATACTTCTATATTCTTACCTTGTTGTTAATATCAGGAATGAAGTGTGGGGGTACAACCCCTAGTCAGAGTCGTGGTCTGGGGGTAACCTATTGAGTCAGTAGAGTCTAAGCCAGTGGAGCAGGAGGCAGATTCTTTCAGGGATCCTACAGAGGTTGAAATGGATAGTCATGGACAAACCCACTAGGTTCCTATGAGAGATCAGGGTTTCCTGCCTCAGGTGGTTTCCCCTATATTAGCACCAGTTGTCCCTACCCCTGCTGCTACTCCTTGGGTGAGGGATAGAGCTCGTATCCCACTATTAGCTCGTTCGGTAAAGGACCAATTTACCTTGTTCCATGGAGTTCCCGACCCGAGTGTTGTTCGTTCTTAGTTGGGAAATGTGGAGGATACTTTCGAGTATTTGTCGTGTACCGAGGAAGAAAAGGCTGAGTTAGTTGCGTACATTTGTCATGTACTGAGGAAAATGCAGAAGGCACTTTTTGGAGATTAGAGTATTACTTGGACTTTATTCCGAGATGCTTTCAAGAGATAGTATTTTCCAGCTCCTTATCGTATGGCCCGTCGACAGGAATTCTTAAATCTGAAGTAGGGTGATCGATCTGTGATGGAGCACGATGCAGAATTTAACCGATTAGCTGAGTATTGTTTGTTCTCATCTTGTTGCTCAGGACAACGATTGGTTAGACCAGTTTACCTAGGGCCTTGAAGCTTATATTCATATCAGGATGTTTGGTTTTACTCCTAGTACGTATCGGGAGGCGTTAGATAGAGCTTTGATGATAGAGATTACACAACAGCAAGTTTCCCAGGAACAGGGAAAGGATAAACAAAGGACTCAGGGTACTACTCCTAATCAGAGACAACCGAACCAAGGTCAGAAGAGACGGAGGAAAGGGCATGGATCACAGGCAACTTTGGGAGAGGCTCATCAATTTCCGAAGATAGCATGATCGTCAGCTTATTCTTCTCATCCCTCTCATCAGTACTGGAGGGATCAATCCAGTGGACTAGTATGCTTTCAGTGTGGTGTATAGGGTCACTCTAAGATCAATTGTCCACTGGGTTAGAATGTATGTTACTACTATAAGCTTTCGGAACATAAGAGCCATGATTGTACTCTGAAGGCTCAGATGCAGGCTGCCAAGGTTGCTGCTCAGGGTAGTCATATTACTCAGACTCGGCGGCCGAAGGTGTTGGTTGGTCCTAGGAAGTTCATACCAGTTCCACTGTACAAAAATTTTGTACAAGTGTCGAACCTTTCCTAACAACCTATTGTTTTCATTAGAAATTAAATTCGGAATCACAAACGGAACTTAACATTATTGATTCCAAATTTAACTTATCTGTTCTTAATGGTTTAGACTTGGATCGTAAGCGGAACTTAACACTATTGATCCAAATCCACCTATGTTATAAATTCTATTAAATATTAATTTTGAAAATTGGCTCCCAGGTCAAACATGGCGAGTCACATGACCTTCTTGGGTATGGGAGCATCCACCACTGCCTCGACAAAGCATCTTAACGAAATTCAATATTTAATTTCCTAAAATAACATTAGGTTTAACCAAAAAGAACAATCGAATCATAAATTTGAAAAACAAAAAAAATACAAACCCGAATCACAAATTCAAAACTCTAGAATCATATGCCTCTTGTGTTTGGAATTCATACAAAGAAAACTAGCATGATACGGAAAATAATTACTAGTTATACTTTTCTTTGTATGTAACAACCTCTTGATCTTCTACCGGATTCCTCTTCTTATCTCGGACGTCGTGTGGGCGACGATCTACCGAGACGAGAACCACCCAAGCTCCTTCTTCTCCAAGCTAGTTTCGGCCACCACCAAGTCTCCAAGAGATGTAGAGGTTCGGCCACCACCACCAAGATCCAAGGGATGCTAGAAATAAAGCCTCCTTTCTCTCCTTCTTCTTCAAGCAATATCCGGCCACCTTCCAAGCTCCAAAGGATGAAGAGTTTCGGCCAAGGAGAAGAAATAAAAAGAAGAAGAGAGAACTAGAAGGGTCGGCTACACCACCAAGGAAGAGAGGGAGGAAAAATAGAATAGAGTTATTAGCCATGAAGGCACCCCTACCCCCTCTTTTATAATCCTTGGTCTTGGCAAATAAAGAAATTTAAATAAAAACTTCCTTAATTCCTTTTCCATGAAAAGGAAAATTTAATTAATTAAAACTAAATTCCTTTTCTTAAAACATATGGCCGGTCACCTTAAGATCCCAAACAAGGAAAGTTTTAACAAGAATTAAAACTCTCTAATTTGTTTCCGGAAATTTTAAAATAAAAATTTCTCTAATAATTTTATCCCTTCATGGTTGGTTATAAAAGAAAATATATAAATTAAAATTTCTCTATTAAAACATGTGGATGATTTCCAAAAAGGAAAGTTATCTTTAAAATTAAAATCTCCTTACAATCTACAAATAAGGAAAGATATCAAATCTTTTCTTAATCTTTTGTAGAAACTTATAAAAGGAAATTTTTAATTTTAAAACTCTTTTTTTAAATCATGAACATGGTTACAACAAAGGAAAGTTTTATCAAAATTAAAATCTTCCTATCAATCTACAAATAAGGAAAGATATCAAATCTTTTCTTAATCTTTTGTAGAAAGCTATAAAAGGAAAGATTTAAATTTTAAACTTTCTTTTAAAACCATGGAATCCACATAAGAAAAATTAAAAAAAATAAAATCCTTTTAATTTTATTGTGACCGGCCACCTAAGCTTGGACTCAAGCTAGGGCCAGCCACCACTTGGTTCATCCAAGGATTAACTTGGCCGACCCCTTGCTTGGGCTCCAAGCAAGGCTTGGCCGGCTACCTTAGGATGGGTATAAAAGTGGGTAAAGGTGGGTATAATACTTTATAAATAAGAGGCTACGATAGGGACCGAGAGGAGTAATTGGTTTTGGTCTCCCGATGAAATTAAGCTTCCCGTGTTCGCCCTGAACACCCAACTTAATTTTATCAATAATAATTCATACTACTAAAGAATTATTATTGAACTACCACACCAATCCCAAATTACATTTTGGGCTCCTTCTTATTATGAGTGTGTTAATCTCCCTGTATTTAAGATGTCGGATACCCACTAATTAATTGAGTTACTGACAACTCATTTTAATTAATGTCTTAGTCCAAAAGTAGTACCACTCAACCTTATCATCATGTCGGACAAAGTCCACCTGCAGGGTTTAACATGACAATCCTTATGAGCTCCTCTTGGGGACATTATCAACCTAGATTACTAGGACATAGTTTCCTTCTATAATCAACAACACACACTATAAGTAATATCATTTCCCAACGTATCGGGCCTATTGATTTATCAAGCTAAATCTCACCCTTTGATAAGTCAAAGAAATAAATACTAAATATATGTGATTGTTATTATATTAGGATTAAGAGCACACACTTCCAAAATAACTAAGGTCTTATTCTTTTATTATGTTAGTATAAAAAGAACTTACCTATGGTCCTACTCAATACACTTAGAGTGTACTAGTGTAATTTATTAGTCAAGATAAACTAATACCTAATTACACTATGACTATTCCAACGGTTTGTTCCTTTCCATCTTAGTCATGAGCAACTGTTATAATTTATAAAGAACTGATAACATGATCTTCTGTGAGTGACACCACTCACCATGTTTTCTACAATATAAATTAATTGAAGAACTACACTTAGCAAATAAATGTAGACATTTGACCAATGTGATTCTTTTATTTCAAAATAGATGTTTACAAAAAGCTAGGCTTTTAGTATACACACTAACAGAAGGGACCGCAGAAGACACAGGGTACTCCACATCAGCAGAGTGTACCACCTTCTCAGGCACAGGTATACCATATCCAGAGTCAGCAGTACCCAGTAGTACCAGTGACTATTCAGTATCCTACCGTGGTCCCGTCACATCAGACGCATCCGACACATCCATATTTTCCAGTGCCACCTAGCTCTTGTCCGGTGATCCAGTCTCAACAGTTAGCTACTACTCCATCGGCACATTTCAAACTGGCACTGAGATGCCGCCAGCATGCCTGAAGGCAGGACGAGTTTATGCTGTTACTCACGAGGAGACACAGCGGGCCGAGGGATCAGTCTTTCAGGGTATGATTACTGTTTATTCATTTCCTGCTAAATTATTGATAGATACTGGTAGTTCCCATTCTTTCATTTCCCGGGTATTTCTGGGTAAGATTTGTAGATTTCTGGTTCATCGGACTCATACATTAGTAGTATCGTTACCCTCGGGAGAGATACTAAATATCAGTCAGGAGATTAAAAAATGCCAGTTGGATTTCGAGAGTCAGACCCTTATTGTGGACTTACAGGTTCTGGATATGTTAGAATTTGACATCATTTTGGGTATGGACTAGATGGCCAGATATTATGCTACCGTCGACTGCAGCGCGAGAGTGGTTACATTTAGACCTCCGGGTCTACCATCCTAGGTATTCATGGGTACTAAGGATGATGGGATTTCTATTATCTCAACACTGTAAGCTCGGAAGTTATTGTCCCAAGGTTGTCAGGGGTATCTGTTATCCATGATTAAGGTTGATCAGGAACGTGCTTCACAGCCTTCGGACATCCCTATAGTGCAAGGATATCCTGACGTATTTCTATTAGAATTACCTGGCTTGCCTCCAAAAAGGCAAGTGGAGTTCACGATTGAGTTGATTCCGGGGACAACACCGGTATCAAAAGCTCCGTATCGCATGACACCTAAAGAATTAGAGGAGCTAACAGTGGAGTTATAGGAACTACTGGATAGAGGGTTTATCCATCCTAGTGTTTCTCTATGGGGAGCTCCAGTACTCTTTGTGAAGAAGAAGGATGGATCGATGAGGTTATGCATTGACTATCGGCAGCTGAATGCAGTGACTATTAAGAACAAATATCCACTGCCACGTATAGAGGATTTGTTTGATCAGCTCAAGAATACTTGTGTATATTCAAAGATTGATCTACGATCTGGCTATCATCAGCTCAGTGTGAGGGATTCCGACATACAGAAGATAGCATTCTGTACTCGTTATGGACACTATGAGTTCTTGGTGATGCCATTTGGGCTTACCAATGCTCCAGCAATTTTCATGGATCTAATGAATAGGGTATTTCTTGAGTTCTTGGATAAGTTTGTTATTGTATTCATCGATGAGATTGTGATATATTCTCGATCCGAGGAAGAACATGGGCAACATCTTCCTATAGTTTTGGAGACACTTCGACGAGAACGTCTCTATGCAAAGTTCAACAAATGTGCATTCTGGTTATCTTCTGTGGGTTTTCTGGGACATATCATTTCTAGCAGTGGTATATAGGTAGACCCACAAAAGATAGAAGTTGTTACCGGCTGGGAGCAGCCAAAGTCTGTACAGGAGATTCGTAGCTTCCTTGGTCTAGCTGGGTATTATCAGAGGTTTGTGGAGGGTTTCTCTAGCATAGCTTTGCCCTTGACTCGGCTGACTAGAAAGGGAGTGAAGTTTTGCTGAACAGATTCTTGCGAGAAGAGTTTTAAGAAACTCAAGAGAAGACTCATTTCTGCACCTATATTTGTACTTCCTTCTGGAGATGATGGCTTCCTACTTTATACAGATGCATCATTACAGGGGTTAGGCGCAGTACTCATGCAGCATGGACGGGTAGTTTCTTATGCCTCACGTCAGCTAAAGGAGCATGAGAAGAATTACCCAGTGCATGACCTAGAGTTAGCAGCTATTATTTTTGCACTGAAAATCTAGAGACATCATCTCTATGGGGTTACCTTCGAGATATTTACAGATTATAAGAGTCTTAAGTATCTATCTACTCAGAAAGAATTAAACTTAAGACAGAGAAGATGGATGGAATTCTTGAAGGACTATGACTATACGATCAACTACCACCCAGGGAAAGCCAACGTGGTAGTTGATGCGTTGAGTAGGAAATCCCGAGGAGTTCTTGCCTATCACCGTGTGATGGTTACAGAATTGGTACAGAGATTTTTTGAGTTGGGATTAGTAGAGCAGGGTCACACTGAGCGGGGTATTCTGTTATCTATGATTGCCCAATTACCCATTGTAGAGAGGATTAAAGAAGCTTAGGCTATAGATCAACACCTACAACTTTTGTGTAGCAGAATTATTCCAGGCCACTAGACAAGGTTTTCTTGCGATGGAAATGGAATTCTATATTTCTAGGGAAGGTTGTGTGTTCCTGAATCACCTTCTGTGAAGGAAGACCTACTTCAGGAGGCACACCGGTCCATATTTGCGATTCATCCTGGTGGTACATGCATGTATAGGGATCTGAGACGTTCATATTGGTGGACTAGCATGAAGAAGGACATTGCAGATTTCGTTGCATGATGTCTTATATGTCAGCAAGTGAAAGTTGAAAATCAGAGGCCACCCTGGTTACTCCAGAAGATTCAGATATCGGAATGGAAATGGGAGCACATCATGATGGATTTCGTCGTGGGACTGCCCAGAACCTGACGAGCACATGATACGATTTGGGTAATCATTGATCGGTTAACCAAATTTGCTCATTTTCTACTGATACGTAGGATGGAGTCATTAGAAGCGTTAGACAAATCATATTCCAACCTTTCCTTATTGATTACCAAAGAGGGTTTATGGTTTTTGACATGAATTATTGCTCCAACTGTGGCTAGGAAGGGTCTTCCCAAAATGATTGGAATCTTCGGGTCTTCTACCATGTCCAGAACCACAAAATTTATGGGAATAGTAATCCCATCAACTTCTACCGACACATCTTCAATTATTCCCATAGGATATCTGTAAGAATGATCAGCTAGTTATAGAGCCATGGTAGTAAGTTTTATGTCTTTGAGACCTAATTTATTACAAATTGAATATAGAATAAGGCTAACACTAGCCCCTAAATCACAAAAAACTTTTTCTATGAATTCCGATCCTATATTGCATGGAATGTAAAAGCTTCCTGGATCTTTAAGTTTTGGGAAAATGTTCTCTTCAAACAAGGCGCTGCATTCCTCAATAAGTGCAATGATCTCAATGTCTTCCCTTCTTCTTTTATTTGACATGATGTCCTTCAGGAATTTGGCAAATTTTGGCATTTACAGAATTGCATCAATCAAAGGAACTTCCACACAGATTTCTTTAACTTTGTCCAAAAATCTGCCAAACTCTTCATCCTTCTTTAGCATCACTAATCTTTGAGGAAAAGGGATTACTTGACTCTGTGGATTAAGTGGAAGAGTCTCTTCAACCTTAATGGTACTCTCCTCATTTTCTTGAATCTGATTTGGTTCAAGTGCTAGAGGGGAGAGCTCTTCTTCAGCTTTCATCCCTTTTGGAGCAATCACTCGAGGATCCCCCAAGGCCCGTCCGCTCCTAAGTTCGATGCGATTGCAATGCTCTATTGGATTTACATAAGGTTTTCTAGGAAATTGCCCTGGTGCTCTTGAAGATGATGAGGCTAGCTTGGCAATTTGGCTATCTTGGATCTTTTGATGCTTTTCAGAATTATCCATTCTCTGAGTCAATTTCAAAATATCTTGCTTTATTTCGTTTTGATTAGAGATAATTTCCTCAAGCATCTTTTCGATTTTAGAAAATTGATAGCCTTGAGAAGATTGTTGTTGTTGCTGAAAACTTTGTTGCCCGGATTGGAAACTTTGTTTGCCTCCCATGGATGGTCCCTGTTCTTGATTATTTCTATAGAAAAATTTTGGATGATTCTTCCACCCAGGGTTATATGTGTTGGAATATGGATTGTTCTACCTTTGATTAAAACTTATGATAGTGTCACATTGCTCTAATTGATTTATCTGTGCAGATATAGCTCCCAAAGGACATGAGTCTTGTGAATGATCAGAACTACCACATGTTTCAGAACAACATACTATGGCATTGATTGTATTAGTGCTAGTCCCCATACTTTCTAGCTTCTTTGTGAGAGTATCCAACTTTGCACACATTAGAGTGACTGCATCAACATCAAATTTCCCTGATGCTTTAGTTGGGTTTGAATAAGAATAGCCATCACTTCTCTCATTTGACCATTGATGATGATTTTGTGCTACACTTTCAATTATTTCCTCAGCTTCATCTAGACTTTTATTCATGAGTGCCCCTCCAGCAGCTGAATCTAGGGACACCTTAGTATGATAATTAATGTCATTATAGAATGTGTGCAACACTAACCACCTCTCCAAACCATTATGTTGCCATTGTCTGAGCATATTGTTATATCTATCCCAAGCTTTAAATAAAGATTCTGAGTCAACTTGTTTGAAACTTGCAATGAGATTCCCCATATGAGCCATTTTACTAGGTGGATAGAATTTATCCAAAAATTATTGCTCGCATTGCTCCCATGTGGTGATGCTATTTGGAGCTAAAGAGTTTAACCATTGATTAGCTCTATCTCTTAAAGAAAATCCAAATAATAATAAATGCACCGCTTCAGAAGGAACATCATTCATTTTCATTGTACCACATATCTCATAGAAGACCTCTAAGTGTTGATTTGGGTCCTCATGCGACCCTCCACCAAACTGATTTTGTTGTACCATAGAAATAATAGCCGGTTTGATCTCAAAATTATTTGCTTCAACTGAAGGTCTTGAAATGCTAGATCGAAACCCTCTAGCGTAAGGTGCTGCATAATCCTTTAATGGTATGTTTGCTATGCTAGAATGTTCTTGTTCTGTTTGTTGTCTTTGCAGAATTTTTCTTCTATGAAAGGTTTTATCTATTTTTGGGTTTAGAGGAAGAAGTTCTCCTACAAAGTTAGATCTTCGCATACACAAGAACAAGATATGTTTGCTCAAAAAAAAAAAGAAGAAAGAAACTGAATCAAAAGAGAAAACAGAGCAAAGTTAGACTAGAATGTTAGAAACTAAAAATGCAGAATTAGAATTAGAATTTCAACAAAATGAATTGTCAAGAAGTCGAAAGATATGCAAAAATTATGAAAATAGAATTCTAAAGATTAGTTACAACTATGTTAATGAAAAGAAAAGAAAAGTTATGTTTAGTCTAACTCAATTGATAATCTCTAATGTTATAGCGCAGTCCCTAGTAATGACGCAAAAACCTTGTTAACGATCCGCAAGTGTACGGATACGTCGTCAGTAATAAAGAAAGATATCGTATCCACAGGGACTTGTATAAGCACTAAAGATATCTCAACACGAATTAGCTAAACAACTAATCAAATGATTTATGAAAACTAGTATAACTATGAAAAGTAAAGAATAGAGATAAAAGATCAGAAACAAGAATAAGGGCAATGATTAAGGATGTTCTAGGAGTTTCGATTTCTTTGTAATATTATTCAATGTAGGTGATCTACCAAATCATATTCCTCAATTGTCCAACATTTGTAGAAGATTGTCGGTTCTCTCTTGCAATAGACAAACGACCTAGGACTGAAATCTATACCTAAATGCGATCAATTAGGAATGATTCCTATGCTGTCCTTACACGGGCTTGCCTGTCACGTGTGCCCCTCAGAAAATCAACATAGAAATTCATTACCTCTCAACCTCATCAAGATTTGAAAGATTAATGCATCCAATCTATCCTACCCCCTTCAATGCCCTTATTTCACCCTCAAGATCATCCCTTAAACGTCCTTACACGAGCTTGTCTGTCACGAACGTCCCTTAGATAATCGAGTGAGGAATCACCTTTACAAGATCCACAAGATACCCAAACATTCAATCAAGTATGGTAATCAAGCCCAATCACAACAATCCACACAAGATCAAATAGATACAAATAGGGTAAAATCATAGAAATAGGAAATTGGCAAATCCATAAGAGTTTACATCAAATTAATATTATAAATACTTCCTCCATCCTAGAACATAAAGATCTAATCCATAGAACAAGAAGAGCAATCCAAAGGCAAGAAAATTATAAGTATCTTGATCCCAAATCCAAGAAGATAAAGGAAGAAAGACTTATCTATGATGAAGAACCGTCTTCGGATCCTATCCTCGTTCCCCGGAGTTGATTCGTTGAAGATCCGCCCATAGATCACCGGAAAATCCCTCCAAGAAGGTGGAGGAACACCCCAAATCTTGATTTCTCACAAAAGGGAGAATCCCCTTTCAAATAAGGAAGAAACCCTTATATAGAGATGGGGTTTGGGCGCCACACAGCCTCGAGGCATGGCTGTGTGAAGCTCACACGACCTACTCCATTCTCTTCACTGCCCAGGTGACACGGCCATGTGATGCTCACACGGCCATGGCATTCTCTGCCTCTTCCCCCTTGCACGACCGTGTAGATCTACACGGCTTGCTTTGCCTCTGGCTCTAGAACTCCTGCACGGCCGTGTCTGGGACACGGCCAGGGCCTCCTTGGCTTCTGGAAATGTTGCATGGCCATGTGACACACACGGTCATGCACTGCTTTGGCTCTGGAAGGCTTGCACGACCGTGTGATACTCACACGACCTGGACACTCCCTCATTTTACCAGTGCTGCAGGGGTGAGGATCACCACACGACCTAGGCAACTCCCCATGACAGGGTCGTGTGGCATATAGGGATGGTGCCTTCCTCCTTCATTCAATTGTAGAATTTGCCTCGAACATCATTTCTTCTCCAAAATTGACTCCTATGTACAAAAAAATGCACAAAAGTAGATCTCCGAACAAAAAGAGTAAATATGCTAAAAGCAAAGCTGGAAGTACGAAAATGCATTGATAAAGTATGCGTAAAATATGTAAATGTGCATCAAAACATGCTAAACAAGTGTATACAATCTACGCACATCAGCTACAGACGCTCGGATCCCTTCCGGACGCCTGGAGTGTGACGTAGCCCGTCCAACCAGAGTGCTCCACGTCGCGTCGTGCATCGGGGATAACTTTTGCATTCCGGGCGCTTGGATCCCTTCCGGGTGCCCAGACCTTTGTTTTTTCAGTAAAATGCAAAACTACCCTACAAAACAAATGTTGGTTGGTCCTAGGAAGATCGTACCGGTTCCACTGTACAAAAATGTTGTACAAGTGTTAAACCTTTCCTAAACAACCTATTGTGTTCTTTAGAAATTAAATTAAGAATCACAAATGAAACTTAACATTATTGATTTCAAATTTAACTTATCTATTCTTAATGGTTTAGATTTGGATCGCATGCGAAACTTAACACTATTGATCCAAATCCACCTATGTTATAAAGTTGATTAAATATTTATTTCTAAAATCGGCTCCCAGGTCAAACATGGCGAGGCACTAGGCCTTCTTGGGTATGAGATCATCCACCACTGCCTCGACAAAGCCTTTAATAGAAATTCAATATTTAATTTCCTAAAATAACATTAGGTTTAACCAAAAAGAACAATCGAATCACAAATCTGAAAAACAAAACAAAAGAAACACAACTTCAAAACAAATCCAAAACTCTAGAATTATATATCTCTTGTGTTTGGAATTCATACAAAGAAAAACTAGCATGATGCAGAAAATAATTACTAGTTATACCTTTCTTTGTATGCAACAACCTCTTGATCTTCTACCATATTCCTCTTCTTATCTCGGACGTCGTGTGGGAGACGATCTACCGAGACGAGAACCACTCAAGCTCCTTCTTCTCCAAGCTAGTTTCGGCCACCACAAAAACTCCAAGAGATGTGAGGTTCGGCCACCACCACCAAGCTCCAAGGGATTCTAGAAACAAAGTTTCCTATCTCTCCTTCTTCTCCAAGCAAAATCCGACCACCAAGCTTTCTTCAAGAGGATGATGCCACCGGCCACTTGAGAGGAAGAATTGGGGAAGAGGAGAAAAGAAATCCGGCCACACCAAGGAAGAGAGGAGAAGAGAAAAATAGAATAGAGTTCTCTAGCCATGAAGGCAACCCTACCCCCTCTTTTATAATCCTTGGTCTTGACAAATAAGGAAAATTTAAATAAAAACTTCCTTATTACTTTGCCATGAAAAAAAAAAATTTAATTTGATTTAAAATCAAATTCCTTTTCTTAAACTATATGGCCGACCACTCTAAAACTCCAAACAAGGAAAATTTTAATCACAAGAATTAAAACTTCCTAATTTGTTTCCGAAAATTTTAAATAAAAATTTCTCTAACAAATTTTCCCTTCATGGTTGGTTATAAAAGGAAATTTTATAAATTAAAAACTTTCTTTTAAACATGTGGTTGATTTCCAAAAAGGAAAGTTATCTCTAAAATTAAAATTTCCTTTCAATCTACAAATAAGGAATGATATCTAATCTTTCTCTTAATCTTTTGTAGAAGACTATAAAGGAAATATTTAATTTTAAAACTCTCATCTTAAATCATGAACACGGTTACAAAAAAGGAAAGTTTTATCAAAATTAAAATCTTCCCATCAATCTACAAATAAGAAAAGATATCTAATCTCTTCTTAATCTTTTGTAGAAAGCTATAAAATGAAAGATTTAAATTTTAAACTTTCTTTTAAAACCATGGAATCCACATAAGAAAAAATTTAAAATAAAAATCCTTTTATTTTGCTTAGGGCCAGCCACACCATGCTTGGGCTCCAAGCATTGGCCGACCACATACTTGGCTCATCCTATTGGTCTTGCCCGGCCCCTAGCTTGGGGTCCAAGCTAGCTTGGCCGACCCCATTAGGATGGGTATAAAGGTGGATATAATACTTTATAAATAAGAGGCTACGATATGGACCGAGATGAGAAATTGGTTTTGGTCTCCCGATGAAATTAGTTTCCCGTGTTCGCCCTGAATACCCAACTTAATTTCATCAATTATAATTCATACCACTAAAGAATTATTATTGAACTACCGCACCAATCCCAAATTATGTTTTGGGCTCCTTCTTATTATGAGTGTGTTAATCTTCCTGTATTTAAGATGTCAAATGTCCACTAATTAAATGAGTTACTGACAACTCTCTTTAATTAATTTCTTAGTCCAATAGTAGTACCACTCAACCTTATCATCATGTCAGAGTAAGTCCACCTGCAGGGTTTAACATGACAATCCTTATGAGCTCCTCTTGGGGACATTATCAACCTAGATTACTAGAACATAGTTTCCTTCTATAATCAACAACATACACTATAAGTAATATCATTTCCCAACTTATCGGGCCTATTGATTTATCGAGCTAAATCTCACCCTTTGATAAGTCAAATAAATAAATACTAAATATATGTGCTTGTTATTATATTATGATTAAGAGCACACACTTCCATAATAATTAAGGTCTTGTTATTTTATTAAGTCAGTATAAAAAGAACTTACCTTAAATGGTTCTACTCAATACACTTAGAGTGCACTAGTGTAATTTATTAGTCAAGATAAACTAATACCTAATTACACTACGACTATTCCAATGGTTTGTTCCTTTCCATCTTAGTCGTGAGCTATTGTTTATAATTCATAAAGAACCAATAACATAATCTTCTGTGTGTGACACCACACACCATGTTATCTACAATATAAATTAATTGAACAACTACATTTATCATATAAATGTAGATATTGACCAATATGATTCTTATTTCTAAGTAAATGTTTATACAAAAAAAGCTAGGCTTTTAGTATACATTCCAACAACAAAGTGTTAGAACAGTTAAGTTATAAGAGTAATAAAAGTGGTAATTAGATTCCATCTCCTCGAGACCAAAATCTAGTCACAATCACAAATTAGATTTCCGAAATAGATCTAAGTTGGATCAATGCCTTATGTTCCCTTCCCAGGAACACGTCCTCATAGTCACTCCCCTCTAGTGACTTACCTTAACTTACCTTCCAAACGCCCGGTCAACCCATCGACCCATCTGGACTTCGTGCCAGCTATCAGGTCAGCCCATCGGCCTAGCTGGAGTTCATGCTAGACATCTGGTTAGCCCATCGACCTGTCTAGGCTTCATGCCAGCTATTAGGTCGACCAGTTGACCTAGCTAGACTTTGTGCTAGATATTCAGTCAGCCTGTCGACTAGCTGGGCTTTGTGCCAGCTATCAGGTTGACCCATTGACCTAGCTGGACTTTTCCTGCACACTTCATCAAAGTGTTAGATCAATATGAAACTAACTTAGTCTACTTTGTCATTTATCAAAACTTGAGTTAGACAGTTAGTGCTAACCACACCAATAGTTTCTAGATCCTTAGATATATAATAGGCATCAACTAATGATGCCTATTCAGTATCTTAGGGAAATGCATTAAGCGCGTACCTTAGCGAATCTCGGTTGCTTACCTTTTTCTCGAGATTCATGAGTCCGTTGATGAGCTCCTTGATCCTTAAGTGAAGGTGGGCATCTGTTTCACCTTCTTCTAGTTTGATATTGTTGATATGGTTTTTGAGCAAATCCCGTCTCGCGAGTTTCACCTCCGAGGTTCTTTCATATAGTTCTAGGAATTTCTCCCAAAGCTCCTTGGCAGTGTAAAATACCGAACAAAGGGCGAAAAACCATAAGGAAATTTTCCAAAATTTTTATAAAATTTTTGGGAATTTTTATAAAATTTTTGGGAATTTTTTGGAGCTCGTATGATGAGTTTACAGGGATAAATATTGGGCCCAGGAAATCCTGTTTAAGCTACCCCATTTAAATGAGAAAATATTGGTTTTCTTTTAATTTTTTCCTTTCCTTTTATTCTTTTCCTCTATTTCCTTGTGTGTTGCCCTAACCTTCGTGTGTCCGAGCCGTCCCGAATGCCCGATCCTTGCCCTAACCGGCGGTGGTTCCTTTCTTCTTCCCGCGTACAAAAACTCAAGTCGATCCCTTTCCTCACATCACCCTCTTTTTCCTCGATAGTTGCTTTTCTCCGCCGTACATCGTCGATTCCTCTACCTTAGCACCGCTGCCCTTCCCCTCTTTTGATCTGTACGCCGACGCCGACCGCCGTGCCCTAATTCATCGTCGACACAAATCCACTGACCGGCCACCAGATCCGACCCAACGTGCCGCTGTGCCCTAGATTGGGTTCACAGTCACCCAATCGATCACTGACGCACCTCTGCACGAGACCCTTTTTGACCTATGGCAGAGAGGGGAGCCCTAGTTCTCCCTCTACGTGCCACTCCTGAGCGTGACCTTGCTTCTTCCCTCTGTTCTCAGCGTCTCAACCCATCGCCTCCTCTCGGCCTCGATCACGCCAGAGCCGAGGCTCTACATCGCCGGCGCAGGGCCACCGTAGCCACATCCGAGCCCTAGATTTCTACTGTCGGGTTCTTTCTTCACCAATCGCATCAACCACATTCTGTTGGGTCTCTGACAGGAGGGATCTACTGATACGAGATTGTGGTAAGGTAGTTTGATCTTGGGTTGTAGAGAACTGGATTCTTATTCCTGAATGGGAAGTTTGTGCTAATTAGGTTGGATGATCATTGTAGCTTTGATTGTGTACACTGTCAGCCATTTCTTCGGCCACAGAAGACCACCAACAATCACTTAGCTGTGAGTTTGAGGTAAGAGACTAAAATTAGGTTGATTTAGGTTTTAAGTATAATTGATTTATGTTTGGATTATTGATCTAATGGGTTGATTGGGGATTAGGTAACTAACCCTAATTGACTGTTGGATTTAATTTAGGTAGGTTGAGGTTTAGGGTTTAGGGTTTTTCCCTAAATTATTCTTAAGGATTTTTATTTAGCTATTCGTTTAAATTATAGCTAAATAAAAATGTATATTTATTGGTGACACAGGACTTTGACGCGAGACGAGTATCTCGACGTCGGATTGGACCTTTCTATTGGAGACGGGTACTTTTACTTATCTTTTTAGATATGTCATTTGATATGCATAGTAGTTTTTAACAAGTAGTAATAATTATGTTTCTTATCTGCATCGGTTTATCACTACCGGATACCTATTACATGCTTGTTTTGCTTACTTGTTATGCATTCCATGTTAGTACCCACCTGATTTTATATGCTTATAGAGGTGTGACATAACCATGTCTTATTATGTTCACGACCTAGGTTTTTATACCTTATCCGACCTGTGTACGTAGACCATTGATTTGATCCATTTGTCCTATGGTACACATTATGTAGAGATGGATAGGATCAGGATATTTCCAGGCTTAGTGTCATGCATTATCTCGCATGATTGCATGTTGTGCGATTGTTGGCTCCATTATTGTTGAGCACATCACCAGTTACATGGATCTGCACACACTACTACTCATGGGTTAGTGGTTTTTATTCAAGCAGGGTATGTTGCAGTAGGTGCTCTGTCAGTGCTCCGTTGGTCCACTCATGGGTAGCGTGACGTAGTGTGGTAGCACATTAGGAATCCCTCCTCTGGACTAGCTCAGGGAGATGAGAGCATTGAGCTCCCCCACTTGTGATTTGGGGTAGGAGGATAGGTGTACTCCGACAGCATCCCGTCCACTCGGTCACTCATCAGGAGCAGTGATGGCAGAGTGCATGGTTGTCACAACCATACCCACTCGGCCTCATCATCATGTGTGAGATGATTGACTGGCAGTAGGGGTGACCAGGACATGTCATTGGCATCATACGCATTGATGCATGTATTTCTTGTGTTTTCTGTATTTATTTGCTGCAAATTGGATGGATGCATATGTTTGACATGCATACAGGATTTCTATACCTCTTGGTTTATTATCCATACACTAGGTCCTGGTTAGTACAGTTGTTCTCCTATTTATTTCAGTTGCATTTATCCTTCTTATATCAGGACTCTGTACGCATGATTATTTCTATTTGTTATATTTCTTACTATGCATGTCAGTAGTTACCCGTTGAGTAGTTGACTCACCCTGTGGTTATTACTATTTCAGGTTAAGGCTGTCCGGAGAGTTCCAGTCGCTAGTCCCCCTACATTTCGTGAGGATATTTGTTTGGTTTTTTTTATTATACTATCTAGACTTGTACTAGTTTGTTTCTATGGATATGGTATGGTTTTGTTTTAATTGTCGATGAGTTTTATTGGATTTGTTCCATTACATGCCTGCCTAGACGGCAGAAAAGGTGAGTTGATTTTTATTGCATCATGATTTGAGTTTTATGGGTGTAGTTGAGTAGGGTATCATGATTTGAGCTTTATGGGTGTGGTTGAGTAGGATTTTTGAGATGGTTTTTCCTTATCATTGCTTTAGTTTAGTATTACTATTAAACTGCGTGGGGGTTTGCATTATTATTTATTATTATTGTTCTGACCATGTTGGTCGAGGTATCTGGTTTGATGTAGTAAGTTTCAGATTGTCACCCATACAGGGGAGATGCTGCCGAAATTTCTTCTGGTAGGGACTCCCTTGGGGCGTGACAATTTATTTGGTATCAGAGCTAGGTTTGCGAGTCAAACTGGGCATTTTAAGATTTGTACAGATTTTCCGTTATGTTTGTGTTTTGGAATTCTGTTTGGGATTTGTATGGATTTCCGTCGATTTTCTCGTACAAAATTTCGAGGTTATATATGAGGACTGGACAGCGACGGATCATCTCCAGACAACAAATATGTATAAAGGTAATTTTATAATTGTTATGCTTGTTGTAATATCTGTGATATAACTTAACAGATATGAGGAGATCTACACGTGCAGCTGCGTCGAGACATGGTGTTGGACAACCACGTAAGAGGACTTTGGAATCTTTGGACTTGCCAGAGATGCCTACTTGGGTTGAGCCTGTCGGTCAGGGATAGACTCAGGATACTACGAGCGCATCGGGCTCTCAGACCCCGATGGCTTCTTTAGAGGTACCTACTTCGGCTGCACCCTCTGTATCCACCCCTACCGTATTTACGGTACCGCCAGGGGTACCACCAGCATACCTGGCACCACCGCCACCTGGACCTACCGTGTACCCGACACCAGTGACACCCGTTCCCCTAGTGCCTACAGTGTACCCAGCACCCGCACCAGCGGTACCGGTTGCTCCATTTCTGGTACCACCACCTACCGTATCTCCAGCCGCGGCCACCCATATCGACCCTACAGTACCACCAGTGGTATATGCCCCAGTTTATGCAGTAGCACCGGGAGTACCTCCCCCGGTATATCCAGCGGTACTACCTGTAGCACTAGCTCTCGGGATTCCGCTAGTTCCCGCGACGATCCCTACCCACCTCACAGATATTGTCGCGGCATGAGCATGGATCCCAGCATTGGCAGAGTCGATGAAGAGTTGATTCACACTATTTCGAGGAGAGACTGATCTGAGTGTGGCCCAATCCTGGATAGAGACCATAGAGGGGACCTTTTTCTACATGGCTTGCTCCGAGTGGGAGAAAGCAGAGTTGGCTGCTTTCCATTTACGGGATAAGGCCGACACCTGGTGGGTTACGCAGTGGTCCATCATAGGCGAGCAGAATATCACCTGGGCTAGATTTAGAGAGGCTTTTGAGAGCCGCTACTTCCCATGGGCATATCAGATGACTCGCCGTCAGGATTTTCTGAGTCTGCGACAGAACTACCGCTCGGTGACAGAGTACACTGCCGAGTTTAATCGGTTGGCCAGATTTTGTCTAGAACTAGTTGCTGAGGACAGTTCGCGTATGCAACAGTTTATTTAGGGACTAGATGGACATCTGCCAGTAAAGCTTGCTGGTTTTGGGAACTCATCTTATATAGAGACACTGGACAGAGCCCTGATGATAGAGTCAACTCACCAGAGAGCGTATCGAGACAAGAAAAGGAAGCAGACAGGTCAGACATCAGGGCAGATTCAGCCGCCACAGGCTACTGAACAACAGCAGAGGGGTCACAGTTGACCAAGTCAGGGTACTTCTGGGGCATTCGGTCAGCCTCAGAAGCAGGGCGATCTACATCAAGAAGTTTCCGATCTTCTCAGTAGAACCGGAAACAACCCGCCAGTGACATTCGCGGCACCAGATGTGAGTTCAGAGACCACATCACCTCAGCCTGCTCCCTGGGACATTCAGTTTGCTATTATTGCAAACTGTCTGGGCACCTGAGCCGAGATTGTTTACTGAAGGCTCAACATATTGCTTCTGGAGTTTTTAGTCATGGAGTTTAGCTCAGTCAGTCTTGGACTCATCGAGGAGGGCGGAGAGCCCAATCTTCGCATCGCTAGCAGAGGATAGCTCCCCCTGCAGCTGCTTCATATGGCATGCATGGACAGGAGCACTCCAGTTCCCTTATGGTACCATCGAGTTTTGTTGTAGGATCTCCATATCAGCTGCAGCCTCAACCCCTAGTCTAGTATTAGCAACCCCAGCCTCTAGTTCAGTACCAGACGCAGTCACAACCACTAGTACAGTATCAGTCGCAATCCTCTCTTCCGCCTCTGGCCCCGTATCCAGCACCGCCTTAATGGCCGACTCCTGCTCAGATGCAACCGTCGTTGGCAGCGCTACCACCTCCACCTCTGCCAGAGACTGGACGGATACACGTGATTACCAGAGAGGATGCGCAGCGGGCCGATGGATCCATTTTCCACGGTATGATTTCCATTTATGCCTTATCTGCTGATATGTTGATAGATACTGGTAGCTCACATTCTTTATATCCCGTACCTTTATGAGGGAGATTGGAAGATTACCCACTATTAGACCACAACGACTGACCGTCTCTCTACCATCTGGTGATACTTTGGACGTCACCCAGGAGGTCAGAGATTGCCCGTTAAACTTTGGCAACATGATACTTATGGTACATCTTTTAGTACTGGAAATGGTCGACTTTGAAATTATTTTTGGCATGGATTGTTTGTTAGCATATCATGCCACTATTGATTTCCAGACAATGGTGGTCACATTCCGGCCTCTGAACCAACCCTCCTGGGATTTCACTAGCATCAGAGACGACGACATATCTACTATTTCGACGATTCAGGCTCAGAAGCTGTTGTCACATGGTTATCAGGGTTTTTTGTTATCTTTGATTCATACTGAAGACGACAGTAGTTCTTAACTCTCCGACGTTCCAGTAGTCCGAGAGTATCCGGATGTATTTCTAGAGGAGCTACTAGGTTTGCCTCCCAGAAGGCAAGTGGAGTTTGCTATTGAGTTGATTCTGGGAACCGCGCCGACATCGAAAGCTCCTTACCGTATAACACCAAAAGAGTTGAATGAACTGAAAGTTCAACTCCAGGAGCTTTTAGACAGGGGATTTATATGCCCTAGTGCTTCTTCGTGGGGTTCTGCGATATTATTTGTCAATTAAAAGGATGATACTCTGAGGTTGTGCATAGATTATAGACAGCTGAATGTAGTGACCGTCAGAAATAAGTACCCCTTACAACGGATCGAGGATTTATTTGATCAACTCAGAGGTACCTCAGTGTATTCTAAGATTGATCTGCTGTCCGGATATCATCAGGTGAGAGTCAAAGAATCTGATATTCAAAAGAGTACCAGATACGACCATTATGAGTTTTTGGTAATGCCATTTGGGCTTACCAATGCTCCAGCGGTATTTATGGATTTGATGAATTTCATATTCCTGGAGTATCTTGATCAGTTTGTTATCATTTTCATCGATGACATATTGGTCTATTCGTGTTTCGAGGAGGAGCATGCGCAACATCTTCGCACAGTCCTGGAGACTCTTCGACGACATCAGTTGTATGCAAAGTTCAGCAAGTGTGCCTTCTGGCTATCTTCAGTCGGTTTTCTGGGACACGTGGTTTCTAGCAGAGGTATTTCAGTAGACCCTCAGAAGATCAAGGCTGTCACCAATTGGGAGCAGCCTAAATCAGTACAGGAGATCCGTAGTTTTCTGGGGCTAGCTGGATATTACAGACGGTTCATCGAGGGTTTCTCCCGGATTGTTATGCCACTAACACGCCTGACCAGGAAAGACGTGAAGTTCACTTGGACAGAAGGTTGCGAGACCAGCTTCCAGGAGTTGAAGCGGATATTAGTGTCGGCTCCGATTTTGGTTTTAACCTCTGGAGAGGACAGATTCATACTCTACACCGACGCATCTCTTCAAGGTTTTAGTGCTGTTCTGATGCAGCACGACAGGGTAGTCTCCTATCTTCTCGTCAGTTGAAGGAGCATGAGAACAATTACCCAGTACATGATTTGGACCTAGCCGCCATCATCTTTGCTTTGAAGATTTGGTGGCATCATCTATACGACATTACCTTTGAGATTCTTACGGATCATAAGAGTCTCAAATATATTTTCACTCAGAAAGAACTTAATCTCCGGCAGAGGAGATGGATGGAGTTCCTGAAGGATTATGACTGTACCATTAGCTATCACCCAGGGAAAGCTAATGTGGTTGTCGATACACTCAGCAGGAAGTCCAGAGGGACTTTAGTTTGCCACCAAGCTTCAGTCATAAACTTGATTCAGGGTTTCTCCGAGTTAGGCCTTAAGGAGCAGGGACAGACAGAGTAGGGTATTCTTGTTACCATAGTTCCTCAGTCATCGATCAGGATGAGGATCCGAGAGGCCCAGGCCGTTGATCAGCATTTTCAGTTCATTGGTAGTCAGATAGCTTCCGGACAGCAGACCGAGTTCACACGAGATGAGGAGGGTATTATATATTTTCGAGGCAGATTATGCATACCTCAGTCTCACCCAGTCTTACAGGAGGCTCTTCGCTCTCGATTTGCGATCCATCCAGGTGGGATCCGCATGTATCGAGATTTGAGGTGTTCCTACTGGTGGAACGACATGATGAAAGACATCACGGAATTCGTAGCTAGATGTCTTGTCTGTCAGCAAGTAAAGGCGGAGCACTAGAGATCTGCTGAATTACTTCAGCTGATTCCTAATCTTGAGTGGAAATGGGAACACATTACCATGGATTTTGTGGTGGGTTTGCCTAGGACACGACGAGGCCATGACGTGATTTGGGTAATCGTTGATTAATTAACCAAATCCGCGCACTTCTTAGCGATCTGAAAGACTGATTCCCTGGATCGATTGGCAGATCTATATTGCCGAGAGATCATCAGATTACATGGAGTTCCTTTGAGTATTATTTTGAATAGAGATCCTCCGTTCACGTCCCAATTCTGGTAGAGTCTGCAATATGCCTTGGGCACTCAGTTCCATTTCAGTACATCCTTCCATCCGCAGACTGATGGACAGTCAGAGCAGACCATTCAGACTCTAGAGGACTTGCTGAGGTCTTGTGTATTAGATTTCAGAGGCAGTTGGGAGGACCATTTGCCATTGGTAGAGTTCACCTACAACAACAGCTTTCATTCGGCTATCCAGATAGCACCGTTTGAGGCGTTGTATGGTAAGCCTTGTCAGACACCCATCCTCTTGGATGAGATTGGGAAGGCCCAGCTGTTAGGGCCTCATAGAGCTCAGTAGGAGGTAGAGTTGGTCCGTACTATCAGACGGAGGATGTCAGAGGTGCAGGACCGCCAGAAGAGTTATGCTAATCGGAGATGGAGACCCCTAGAGTTCTCTACAGGCGACCATGTATTTCTACGAGTCTCACCCACGAAAGGGGTGAAGAGATTTAACCTCAGAGGTAAGCTAGCTCCGCGCTACATTGCACCTTTCCAGATCCTGGAGAGGATTGGAGCAGTAGCTTATCGTCTGGCACTAGCATCATCCCCGGCAGGCGTCCACGACGTATTCCATGTATCTATGCTGAGGAGATATATACCCGACCTGACACATGTGCTGACAGATATCTCAGTTCCCATTCATCCTGACGTCACTTATGAGGAAGTTCCGGAATAGATTCTAGACCGGAAAGAGCGTCAGCTGTGGAATAAGACTATCCGACTGGTTAAAGTAAGATGGCAGCATCATTCAGATGAGAAGGCTACCTGAGAGCTCGAGGATACGATCCGAGTTCAATACTCCCACCTGTTCACATGAGGTATGTGGGTTAATTTACCGTTCAACATTTATATTCTTTATCTGTTGTTAGTACTTGCTGATGGTAGATAACGAAAATTTGGGGACCAAATTTTTATTTGTGGGGAAAAATGTAAAATACCGAAAAAGGGTGAATAACCATAAGAGAATTTTTAGAAATTTTTCAGGAATTTTTCAGAGCTTGTATGACGAGTTTATGGGAATAAATTGATGGATCGAAAGCGCTAGAGGGGGAGAGGGGTGAATAGCGCTCGTGGCTATTTTTAGTGATTTAAAACACAGATTATAAGTGCAGCGGAAAGTAAATGAAAACACACAAGACACGAGTGTTTTACTTCGTTCGGAGCCTATCTCGACTTCTACTCGAAGGCCCGCGGTCCTTGACCGCTTTCGGTGGGCAACAACTATAAATTCGAACTATTACAAGCTAGAAGCAATTACAGTTAAGAGCAAATAAGAAAGTTTTACCAACGAACAAGACAGTAGAAGAGCGTTGGAGGTTCAGTTCGTTGTTGCAGCAGAGTGTTGTTGAAGCATACGGAGCACACGAGAGCACAAGACTTCTGTTCGGAATTCGATGTTCTGAGCTGCACCTCGAGGCCCCTTTTTATAGCTCTGCAAGGTCTGATCCAGATCCCCAAGTCTCGGGATCAGATTTGACCCGAAGCGGATCGGTCGACCGATCCCCATGTTCGGTCGACCGATCAGATGATCTCCACTGCATCTGATCCGTCCATCCGTCGCTCCGCTTCGATCTGGTCAAACTTTATCCCTGTATTCGGTCGACCGATCAGTCTCCTCTGACCCGCACACCTCGGCTTGATCCAGTCGATACCTATCCCAGGTTCGGTCGACCGATCCCGAGGTCCGGTCGACTGATCCCTGGTCGAACCCGGCCCAACTTCTGGAGATCTGATCTGGTAGCTTGAAGGTTCGATCGACCGATCCCAAGGTTCGGTCGACCGATCCCGGTCAGTACTAACCCTACACAAAAGTGTTAGTTTCCTGCAAAACAGAGTTAGAACACAAAAGATAATAAACAAATGAATTGACAACTTTCGGACTGTCCGGGTCTGACTTCGGGTTTCCGACCGGAAACCCTAGGTCGACCCGACGCCTACTGTTCCCTCTACGGGGAACGCGTCCTCACCTACTCCACTCAGGAGATTTACCTGATGTTAGTCCGGTCCTCCAGACTGATTGGACTTTCCGCCTAGGGTTACCACCCCCTAGGACCTAAGGTTACCGCTCCCTAGGGTTTTTCTCCACCTAGGGTTACCACCCCCTAGGACCTAAGGTTACCGCCCCTTAGGGTTTTCCTCCACCTAGGGTTACCACCCCCTAGGACCTAAGGTTACCGCCCCTTAGGATTTTCCACCTGCCTAACCGCAGTTAGGACTTTCCTGCACACTTGTTTAAGCTCATTAGATAACAAAACAACTTAACTTGAACCCTTTGACATAATCAAAACACCGGTTTGATCATCGGATGCTTCCCGCACCAACAATCTCCCCCTTTTTGATTATGACAATATAGTTCAAAGTTAAGTAAAAGTATGACAAAATTTAAATATGAAATTATTAAGAAATTTAAACAAGAGCATGAGAAAAAAAAAATTTGTAAGACTTATGCTTGTAAGACTTATGCTCCTCTTTATGTTTAAATTCTTAATTTCTTTAACTTTGACTTTTCTCTCCTTATGCTCCTCTTTATGTTTAAATTCTTAATTTCTTTAACTTTGAATTTTCTCTCCCCCTTTGACATAAATCAAAAAGAATATCAGTAAGAGAAAAGAATAATTAGTTTAAGCTCCCCCTGAAGAGTAGCCATTATTTAATGTCTTAGTGTTTCACAAAGAATTGTTTTACTTAAATTAGGAAATGTCTTGGAAAATACTTAGTGTTTTCAACAAAAACTTATCAAAATTTAGCATTTGAAAATAATTACTTTGGTAAACACTTAGCTAAATTTGAAAAACCTTTTGTGAAAAAATATTTAACTTAGTTAATTTTGAAAAAGGCTATAGAAGTCACTTAGCTAAATTTGAAAAACCTTTTGTGAAAAAATATTTAACTTAGTTAATTTTGAAAAAGGCTATAGAAGTCACTTAGCTAAATTTGAAAAGAAGTTTTAGCTAAATTTTAACAAGTCTTTTGAAGCTCAATTTGAAATGGTTTTGAAAATACTTAACTCATTTTCAACAAAAATTAGCTAAACTTAATCTTTTGAAACTAATTGTTGTTTGAAAAATTTTTTTTTTTTGACAAAACACTTAAAGGTATATATATATATATTTTTAAAAAAACTTTTCTTGAGTATTTAACTTTAAAAGGATTTTCATAAAAGCTTAACTTAAGTACTTAGCTTTGAAAAACAAACTTAAAGGATTTGGATAATTTTAGTGCTTAGTTTTGAAAAATGATTATATGAAAATCCAAGCTTTTTTAAAAATAATGTTAATTCAATATCACATCTATCATAATTTTAAGTCAATTCAAAAATAATTTTTAAAATCAAGTCAAAGATAATCTTTAAAAACAAGTCAAAGATAATTTTTATTTTACAAGAGAACTAGCTTGAAAAGAAGAATTCACTCCCCCTTGATTAATTTTTAATAAATTCTTAGGTTCTTTTAGTCCAAGCATGTGTCACGTTAAATTATTTAAATTGTTTTGATAAGGTATCAGAGCCCTAAAGTGTAAGCAAGCTTAAGCTTAACATTTCCTTCACCAACTGTCTAACCGTTAGCTACTTGCTGATTACCTAGAGGGCAACAACTTTCACTTGGTTAGTCAAGTAAAGTCATTTAGTCCAGTTAGATTTGACTAAGGCTGGAAGACTTGACTTAAATACTGTTAATAAAGTATTTAACACCCAGACTCATATTGATGCACAGTAATAAGCATTCTTGAGTCCAGGCTGTACCCTATGCATCTCACACCATTCTATGTTTTACAAACACACGCAAGGTATACCTAGGTGTTTGTGAGATGCTCTGGCTTAAATCTAGGGGAACAAGATTTCTAGGGTAGATCCTAGGCTAAGTCATATTTTTGTAAATTCTAAGAAAATGGGATTTTAAAATCATTATTTTTCCTAGATTTTGAAAAGAATAAAAGAACGAGTTTTGAAGGAAGACAGTGAGTTTTGAAAAATTAATATCTATTCTACCCAGCACATTCCTATTTGCCCTCTAAGTGAGCTGAACTCAAGTTCAGGTAAGGGCTTTGTGAAGATGTCAGCTAGGTTAGATTTTGACTCAACATAGTTGAGTTCAATATCACCCTTAGCTACGTGATCCCTTACAAAGTGGTGTTTCACTTCTATATGTTTAGTCCTTGAGTGATGAATTGGGTTTTTTGTTAGATTTATTGAGCTTATATTATCAATTGAGATTTTAGTTTTATGATACTCCAGTTGATAATCTTTAAGGGTATGCATCATCCATAGCAACTGAGATGTGCATTCACCTAAGGTTATATATTCAGCTTCAGTGGTAGATAAAGCAACACAGTGTTGCTTTCTACTTGACCAACTTACTAGGCATTGTCCTAGAAATTGACAGCTACCACTTGTGCTTTTTCTATCTAGCTTGCATCTGGCATAGTCTGAGTCAGAGTAGCCGGTTAGGTCAAGGATGCCAGATCTAGGGTACCATAGTCCTACATTTAGAGTTCCCTTAATATACCTAAGGATTCTTTTGACAAGGGTTAAGTGAGACTCTTTTGCACAAGATTGGTATCGTGCACACATACCTACTGCAAAAATGATGTCTGGTCGACTCGCAGTTAGGTACAGTAGACTTCCTATCACACTTCGATAGTATTTCAAGTCTACTGATTTACCTTCTAAGTCTGAGTCAATTTTAGCATTTGTAGCCATTGGTGTATTGATTATTTTTGAGTTTTCCATGCCAAATTTTCTAATTAATTCCTTAGCATATTTAGTTTGATAAATATAAATTCCATCTTTAGTTTGTTTAATCTGTAAACCTAAGAAGAAATTAAGTTCTCCTACCAGACTCATTTCGAATTCATTTTCCATAAGTTTGGTGAATTCTTTTAGAAATTTAGAGTTTGTGGAACCGAAAATAATATCGTCAACGTAAATTTGGGCTATAAAAATGTCATTTTCTAAGATTTTTACGAAAAGGGTTGGGTCTATTTGACCTTGGTTAAATCCTTTTGATATTAAGTAATTGGACAGACGTTCATACCAAGCCCTAGGTGCTTGTTTTAGTCCATATAGGGCCTTTTTTAATTTAAAGACATAATCTGGTTGTTCTAAGTCTTCAAATCCTGGGGGTTGCCCTACATACACTTCTTCTTTAATAAATCCATTTAAAAATGCGGATTTTACGTCCATTAGAAATAGCTTGAATCCTTTGTGTGCTGCATAGGCTAGCAACATCCTAATGGATTCAAGTCTTGCTACTGGAGCATAGGTCTCGTCATAATCTAACCCTTCTACTTGACTGAATCCTTTAGCTACTAACCTAGCTTTGTTTCTAACTATTTCACCTTGATCGTTTAATTTGTTTCTAAAAACCCATTTAGTGTCAATTATGGATTTGTTAACTGGTTTCGGCACTAATTCCCAGACCTGATTTCTTTCAAATTGGGCCAATTCTTCTTGCATTGCTAGAGTCCAATCTGGGTCTGGTAGGGCTTCTTCTATGGTTTTGGGTTCGATTTTTGAAATCAAGGCTATTTGGCTCTGGTTTCTATAAGATGATCTGGTTCTGACTCCTACAGTTGGGTCATCCAAAATTTGGTCAGATGGGTGGTTTGTACTTGTTCTAGTTGGTCGTATACCATTTGAGTTAGTGATTTGTTCTTCAGATTCAATAGGTTCAGGTTGAATTTCGTCATCTTCTCTATTTATTGGGTTAATGTTTTCTGTATTTTCATTTTCATTTATTGTGTTGGGTAACTTATTTTCTTCATCAAATATTATATTTATTGTTTCTTCTACTTTTAGGGTATTTTTGTTATATACTCTATATGCTCTACTGGTTGCTGAATATCCTAAAAATATTCCCGGGGTTATTTTTGATGTAAATTTCCCTAAGTAGTCTTTAGTGTTCAAAATGAAGACTTTACACCCAAATACTTTTAAATAGTTTAAGTTGGGAATTTTATTATAATAAATTTCATAGGGTGTTTTATTTTGAAATTTGTTAATTAAAATTCTATTTGAATGTAACATGCTGTACTAACTGCTTCAGCCCAGAATTGATTAGATAGTTTATATTCGTTTAACATGGTTCTAGCAGCTTCTTGTAGGGTTCTGTTTTTATGTTCTACTAAATCATTTTGTTGAGGGGTCCTAGGGCAGGAGTATTCATGTTTGTACCCATTTATTTCACAAAATTCAGTAAAGTTGTGATTCTCAAATTCTCCTTCATGGTCACTTCTTATTCTTTTAATTTTAGTATCTTTTTCATTTTCTGTTAATTTGCAAAAATTACTAAATATTTCAAAGGTTTCATCTTTTGTTTTTAGAAACTTTACCCAGGTGAACCTGGAGAAATCATCTATTATAACTAAGCAATACTGGTTCTTGCTTAGTGACTTGGCTCCGTGTGAATCAAATAGGTCTAGGTGAAGGAGCTCGAGTAAACAAGTAGTCCTACCTAGATTGGTTGACTTATGGGTTGACTTGGTTTGTTTACCTTGTTGACACGTATTACAGATTGAATTTTCAATAACTTTTAGTTTGGGCAGTCCTCTGACTAGTCCATTTTTACTCATTCTTGAAATGAGTCTTGTGTGAGTGTGACCCAATCTCCTGTGCCACAACTCAGTTTCCTCTTGTTGTGTTAGAAAACACTTTATCGAGGATGTTGGTAGATAAATGGTGTAGACATTATCTTTCCTTGTGCCCTTAAGTATGATTTTTGGATTATCAATATGTTTGACTATACATTCGGACTTGGTAAAGTTAACTGAGTAACCAGTATCGCATAATTGGCTTATACTTAATAAATTAAAATTAAAATTTTCAACTAGTAACACTTTTCGAATAATAAACTCGGAGTTAAGTTCGATATTACCTTTTCTGATTACTTTCAGTTTTCCATCGTTGCCGAATGCCACTGATCCTAGGTTCTTTAGTTTTAGCTTAGTGAACTTCAACCTATCTCCAGTCATATGTCTGCAGCATCCACTGTCCAACACCCATTGATCCAATTCATACACATAAAGTAGTTGATGGATCAAAAGACAGTTTGATTGAAGTAAGTCCTTAATTTTGCATCCTACCCAATCTGAGTTAATAATTAGTTAATTCTATTGAAGAATTTGTTTTTTGAAAAATGTTTAAGTTTGAAAAATATTTTAAGTTAATTTTTTAATTTTGAAAAAGTAGTTAATTTTAATTTGTAAAATATTTAAGTTAATTTTTAATTTGTAAAATATTTAAGTTATTTTTAATTTGAAAAATATTTAAGTTATTTTTAATTCCTTAGTCATCTCACCCGATCTAAATTTTCAATCAGGGGCTCCTATAATTTTTGTGAGATGAATTGAGATTCAATTTTAGGAGTTTGTTTAACTTTATGTTAGATTCAGGTTTAGCTTTGGGTTTAACAAGTAAGCATTCTTTGGATAAACTTCTGGGCTATGGTGAGTCACAAGGAACTCATTAAAGTAATCATGCCTTCGAGGTTTTCCAAATAGTCCTACCCATTGAACTTAATACTAAACCTTGGTCTAACTAGTTAGGATCCATTTAAGGGTAGCTTCGGTTAGTTCCACTTGGCCAAATGCACCAGATCGAAGCCATATCTTCCTAGACATGCGATGCCCAAGCTTCCCTAACATACTATCATCCAAAAACTTTACCAGTACCGTGGATCAAGTTAAACATAGCCTATTTTATCTGACTTAAATTACCCTGCCGGGTAGTCTACTCTTGTTTACCCATTTCGGGTAGATTAGTTGCGGGTGCTAGCTATTCTGGATCCTCTTTCTATTTTCAATTGAATTTCGAATGTTAAGTTTAAATTTTAAATTTTTAATTGAATTTTGAATTTTGAATTGAATTTTTTATTTTAATTTCGACTTTTTAATTGAATTTTTTATTTTAATTTCATCTTTTTAATTGAATTGAATTTTTTTAATTTTAATTGAATTTTTAATTTTTAATTGAATTTTTAATTTTTAATTTTTAATTTTTAATTGAATTTTTAATTTTAATTTCAATTTTTTAATTGAATTGAATTTTTTAATTTTAATTGAATATTTAATTTTTAATTGAATTTTTTATTTTAATTTCAACTTTTTAATTTTGAATTTTAATCGTTTTAGCTCCCCCTGGATCATAGCCTCGATATGGTCTATCGAGGTAATGTATTTGAGCCTTGGGAACCCAATATTGTCCGAGTCCAATTTGATTGATCAGGTTGGACTTGGCAACCCATGCTTAGACCATTTTTCTATTTGTTCTTTATATGAGAGATAAATATGACTTATATTTCTTTTTAGATTTGTATCCTAGTCCAGTTCTATTATAGATTGCCCTTTGTGTTCCAAGAATCAAGTCAAGATTCTTGGATCCCAGGGAAAATCGTTCTAAGGTTGTCTTCAAATCCTTGACTTGACTTTTCAGGTTAGAATTCTCTTCCTCAAGTTTTTGAACTTGAGTTGAGGTTCCAGTCTGAACTGGATCAGTCAAGGATTCGTTATTTGTCGTTTCTTTAAGGAGTGTTACCTCCTTTAGAAGCGACTTGATTCGAATTTTAGACTTAGCTACTTTATGCATTAAATAATTAATCAAGCTATATAAACGATTTTTACTTACAGAGGGGTTTGGCCCTTCGGAAACGGATGCGGATCCGTGGCTTCTCTCGGACTCGGCTTCCGATTCGTCCCCGCTTCCGGATTCGTTGTTGTAGTCCCGGGCTGTCAACGCAAGAAAGTTCGTTTGCTCGAGTTCTTCGTCATCGGATTCCTCGGAAGAAGACTCGTCCCATGTTGCCTTCAATGCCTTCTTTCTCTTTGGTTTCTTTGGCTCCTTCTGGTTCGGGCAGTTTACCTTGATGTGCCCTTTCTGATTCACTTCGAATTTGACCTTCGAGCTTGGTTGGGCTTCTTTGGACTGGATAGCTTTTCTGACATCCTTTTTGTTGAAACCCTTCTTTTTGCAGAGTTTCTTTACCAGGTTGACTATTTCGATTGTAAGCTCATCGTCGTCTTCCGAATCTGGTTCTTCTGACTCAGGTTCGGTTCTGCGCTTCATCTTTGATTCGCGCATTCTTCCTGTTCCTGCAACCAAAGTCAACCCTTTCTCGGTCGGGTGTGCATTAGTCTATTCATGAAGTTCGAATTCTGCAAAAAGTTCATCTAACTTGATAGTAGATAAATCCTTAGAAACCTTGTAGGCATCTACCATGGATACCCACAAGGTGTTCCTCGGAAAGGCGTTTAAAGAATACCTTATGATGTCCTGGTTATCTACCTTCTGTCCAATTGCATGAAGACCGTTGAGCAGATCTTGAATCTGAGCATGGAGTTGGGCAGCTGTCTCACCTTCCTGCAGTTTGATATTAAATAATTTATTGAAAATTAAGTCTCTTTTTCTTACTTTGGTGTCGGACGTCCCTTCGTGAAGTTCAATGAGCTTATCCCACAGCTCCTTGGCACTGCTGAAAGGGCCGACGCAGTTGAGTTCTTCTTTTGATAGGCCACACTGGAGGGTGCAGGTCGCCTTGGCATTGGCTTCCACCTTCTTAATCAGAGATGCGTCCCAGTCCTCGTATGGTAGTGGTTTGCTGGCACTATCAGTTGGTAGTTGGAATCCGGTTTTGATAATCATCCAGATTTCAAAATGAGTCTGGAGATATGCCTCCATCCGATCCTTCCAGTACCCGAAGTCATCTCAGGTGAATAGCGGGGGACGGGCCGTACTGTAGCCTTCTTGAAGGGCCATTTTAGATCAACTAAAAAAAATAGACAACAAGGAAGTTCCAGGACTTGGTCCTGGCTTAGTAGTGCGGTATAAAAAATAGACCACGAACTCGGGCGGTGTTGCACCAACCTCGAGCAGAAAGCCGAATCGAGAAAATAATTAGAATATAGCTATAAAGCCAAATTCTAATTGACTCCAAAAAATTATTTTGAATGGTGGTTGCACCGATTCAAAATGACCCCGCTCTGATACCAATTGATGGATCGAAAGCGCTAGTGGGGGGGGGGGGTGAATAGCGCTCGTGGCTATTTTTAGTGATTTAAAACACAGATTATAAGCGTAGCGGAAAGTAAATGAAAACACACAAGACACGAGTGTTTTACTTCGTTCGGAGCCTATCTCGACTCCTACTCGAAGGCCCGCGATCCTTGACCGCTTTCGGTGGGCAACAACTATAAATTCGAACTATTACAAGCTAGAAGCAATTACAGTTAAGAGCAAATAAGAAAGTTTTACCAACGAACAAGACAGTAGAAGAGCGTTGGAGGTTCAGTTCGTTGTTGCAGCAGAGCGTTGTTGAAGCGTACGGAGCACACAAGAGCACAAGACTTCTGTTCGAAATTCGATGTTCTGAGCTGCACCTTGAGGCCCCTTTTTATAGCTCTGCAAGGTCTGATCCAGATCCCCAAGTCTCGGGATCAGATTTGTCCCGAAGTGGATCGGTCGACCGATCCCCACGTTCGGTCGACCGATCCTCACGTTCGGTCGACCGATCAGATGATCTCCACTGCATCTGATCCGTCCATCCGTCGCTCCGCTTCGATCTGGTCAAACTTTATCCCTGGATTCGGTCGACCGATCCCAAGGTTCGGTCGACCGATCAGTCTCCTTTGACCCACACACCTCGGCTTGATCCAGTCGATACCTATCCCAGGTTTGGTCGACCGATCCCGAGGTCCGGTCGACCGATCCCTAGTCGAACCCGGTCCAACTTCTGGAGATCTGATCTGGTAGCTTGAAGGTTCGGTCGACCGATCCCAAGGTTCGGTCGACCGATCCCGGTCAGTACTAACCCTGCACAAAAGTGTTAGTTTCCTGCAAAACAGAGTTAGAACACAAAAGATAATAAACAAATGAATTGACATCCTTTTTGACTTGGTTTAGGAAACCCTAGGTCGACCTGACGCCTACTGTTCCCTCTACGGGGAACGTGTCCTCACCTACTCCACTCAGGAGATTTACCTGATGCCAGTCCGGTCATCCAGATCGACTGGACTTTCCGCCTAGGGTTACCACCCCCTAGGACCTAGGTTACCGCCCCCTAGGTTTTTTCTCCACCTAGGGTTACCACCCCCTAGGATCTAAGGTTACCGCCCCTTAGGGTTTTCCTCCACATAGGGTTACCACCCCCTAGGACCTAAGGTTACCGCCCCTTAGGATTTTCCACCTGCCTAACCGCAGTTAGGACTTTCCTGCACACTTGTTTAAGCTCATTAGATAACAAAACAACTTAACTTGAACCCTTTGACATAATCAAAACACCGGTTTGATCATCGGATGCTTCCCGCACCAACATAAATATTAGACCCGGGAAAGCCTATTTAGGCTACCCCATTTAAACGAGAAAATGTTGATTTTCTTTTAATTTTTCCTTTTCTTTTATTCTTTTCCTCCGTTTCCTTCGCGTGCCCGTGTCCTAACCTCCGCGTCGAGCCGTCCACGACGCCCGAACCTTTCCCTAACCGATGGTGGTTCCTTTCTTCTTCCCACATACAAAAACTCAAGCCGATCCCTTTCCTCATGTCGCCCTCTTTTTCCTCGACAGTCACTTTTCTTTGCCGCACATTGTCGATTCCTCTGCCTTAGCGCCGCCGCCCTTCCCCTCTTCTGATCTGTGTGCTGACACCGACCGCCGTGCCCTAATTCATCGTCGGCACAAATCCACTGACCGACCACCAGATCCGACCCAATGTGCCGTTGTACCTTAGATTGGGACCCCTTTTGACCTATGGTAGAGAGGGGAGCCCTAGTTCTCCCTCTGCGTGCCACTGCCGAGCGCGACCTTGCTTCTTCCCTCTGTTCTCAACGTCTCAACCCATTGCCTCCTCTCGGCCTCGATCACGCTAGTGCCGAGGCTCTACATCGCCAGCGCAGGGCCACCGCAGCCACATCCGAGCCCTAGATTTCCACTGCCGGGTTCTTTCTTCACCCATCGCATCAACCACATTCTGTTGAGTCTTTGACGGGAGGGATCTGCTAATATGAAATTGTGGTAAGGTATTTTGATCTTGGGTTGTAGAGAACTGGATTCTTATTCCTAAATGGGAAGTTTGTGCTAATTAGGTTGGATGATCGTTGTAGCTTTGATTGTGTATGCTGTCAAACATTTCTTCGGCCATAGAAGATGACCAATAGTCACTTGGTTGTGAGTTTGAGGTAAGAGACTTAAATTAGGTTGATTTAGGTTTTTAGTATAATTGATTTATGTTTGGATTATTGATCTAATGGGTTGATTGAGGATTAGGTAACTAACCCTAATTAACTGTTGGATTTAATTTAGGTAGGTTGAGGTTTAGGGTTTAGGATTTTTTCCTAAATTATTCTTAAGGATTTTTATTTAGCTATTCGTTTAAATTGTAGCTAAATAAAAATGTGTATTTATTGGTGACACAGGACTTTGACGCGAGACGAGTATCTCGACGTCAGATTGGATCTTTCTATTGGAAGCGGGTACTTTGACTTATCTTTTTAGATATATCATTTGATATGCATAGTAGTTTTTAACAAGTAGTAATAATTATGTTTCTTATTTGCATCGGTTTGTCACTACCGGATACCTATTACATGCTTATTTTGCTTACTTGTTATGAATTCCATGTTAGTACCCACCTGATTTTATATGCTTATAGAGATAGTGACATAACCATGTCTTATTATACTCAGGACCTAGGTTTTTATACCTTATCTGACCTGTATATGTAGACCATTGATTTGATCCATTTTGTCCTATGGTACACATTATGTAGAGATGGATAGGATCAGGATATTTCCAGGCTTAGTGTTATGTATCATCTCGCATGATTGCATGCTATGCGATTATTGGCTCCATTATTATTGAGCACATCACTAGTTACATGGATCTGCACACACTACCACTCATGGGTTAGTGGTTTTTATTCAGGCAGGGAGTGTTGCAGCAGGTGCTCTGTCAGTGCTTCGTTGGTCCACTCATGGGTAGCGTGTCACAGCGTGGTAGTACGTCAGGGGTCCCTCCTCTGGATTGGCTCAGGGAGATGAGAGCATTGGGCTCCCCCACTTGTGATTTGGGGTAGGAGGATAGGTGTACTCCGACAGCATCCCATCCACTCGGTCACTCATCAAGAGCAGTGATGGCAGAGTGCACGGTTGTCACAGCCCTACCCACTCGGTTTCACCATCGTGTGTGAGATGATTGACTGACAATAGGGGTGACCAGGACATGTCATTGGCATCATACGCATTGATGCATTTATTGCTTGTGTTTGCTGCATTTATTTGCTACATATTGGATGGATGCATATATTTGACATGCATACAGGATTTCTATACCTCTTGGTTTATTATCCATACACCATGTCCTGGTTAGTACAGTTGTTCTCCTATTTATTTTAGTTGCATTTATCCTTCTTATATCAGGAGACTGTACGCTTGATTAGTGCTATTTGTTATATTTCTTACTATGCATGTCAGTAGTTACTCGCTGAGGAGTTGACTCACTCCGTAGTTATTACAACTTCAAGTTGAGGCTATCCGGAGAGTTCCAATCGTTAGTCCCCCTGCAATTCGCGAGGATATTTGTTTGGTTTCTTTTTTTTTATTATACTATCTAAACTTGTACTAGTTTGTTTCTATGGATATGGTATGTTTTTGTTTTAATTGTTGATGGGTTTTATTGGATTTGTTCCATTACATGTCTGCCTAGACGGCAGAATAGGTGAGTTGATTTTTATTGCGTCGTGATTTGAGTTTTATGGGTATAGTTGAGTAGGATATCGTGATTTGAGCTTTATGGGTGTAGTTGAGTATGATTTTTGAGATGATTTTTCCTTATCATTGTTTTAGTTTAGTATTACTATTAAACTGAGTGGGGGGTTTGCATTATTATTTATTGTTATTGTTCCGGGTATGTTGGCCGAGGTATCTGGATTGATGTAGTAAGTTTTAGATTGTCACCCGTACAGGGGAGATGTTGCCAAAATTTCTTCTGACATGGACCCCCGGGGCGTGACAATTTAACTCGTAGGCTCCAATCTGGTTGACTTCCTATGGCGGTAAGTGAACTCTACTTCGCCATTTGCCACAAAGTCTGCTTGCTCCTTCTTGGTCCATTGGTATTTTTCTTTGCCTTTAGGTGCTACCAAACCAAATTCTATTATCAAGAGTAAATCGAAATTTGCCTTAAAAATACCACCATTTTTACCTTCCATCTCATGAATTCTCCCTCAAATTTTAGTGGGTAGATGCTCGGTCCAACCATCTCGTGTGCTTCGTTCGACGGTTAGTCCTTCTGAAACAACCTTGCTCTAATACCACTTGTTGGGCCCCTTGTTGACCGGCTAGAGGGGGGTGAATTGTTGGTTGCTACTCGGAAAACCTATAGGTTCCACTGTACAAAAATTTTCTACAAAGGTCTGAACCTTTTCCTAGCTACCATGTGTTCTTTTAAATTAAATTTTGGATCGCCTGCGGAACTTAACACGTTTGATCCAAAACTTAATCTATTTGTTCTTTTAGGTTTTGACTTGGATCTCCTGCGGAACTTAACACGTTCGACCCAAGTCTCCTTAAGTTATTAATTCCATTAAATATTAATTTCCATAAAAGGTTCCCAGTACTGACGTGGCGAGGCACATGGCCTTCTTGGATATGGGAGCAACCACCACCGACTAGACAAAACCTTTAATAGAAAGCTAATATTTAATTTCCTAAAATAACTTTAGGTTAACCAAAGAGAACAATCAAATCACAAGGAAAAGAAAAAACAAAAGAACACAACTTCGAAAAAACATATTCGAAATTCTAGAACGTAAGCCTCTTGTATTTGGTATTATTTCCATAAATAACTAGCATGATGCGGAAATAGAAATTACTAGTTATACCTTGTAGAAAAACCTCTTGATCTTCTACCGTATTCCTCTTCTAACCTCGGACGTTGTGTGGGCAACGATCTACCGAGATGAGAAACCACCAACCACCTTCTTCTCCTCCAAGCAAGGTTCGGCCAAAAGGAAGAACTTTACCAAAGAAGAAAATCAAAATACTAACCAAGTTCCAAGAGATGCTAGCTTTCTCTCCTTCTTCTTCTTCTCCAGTAGTATCCGCCACCACAAGAACTCCAAGAGATGAAGTATTCGGCCACCACAAGAGGAAGAGGAGGAGGGTAATGGCCACAACACGAGAAGGGAGAGAAACAATAGAGGTTGTGTCTCATGAAGGCACCCTACCCTTCTTTTATATTCCTTGGCCTAGGCAAATTAGGAAATTTAATTACAATAAAATTTCCTTAATTTTCTTGACATGAATTAATTGAGAAAAATAAAACAAAATTTCCCAATTAACTTGAGATGGCCGGCCACATCATTGGAAACAAAAGAGGACAAGTTTTAATCAACAATTAAAACTTCCTAATTTGTTTCCGGAAATTTAAAAATAAAATTTCTCTTTAAAATCTCTTCATGGTTGATAAAAGAAATTTCTATAATTTTAATTTTATCAACATGTGAATAATTTTAAAGAAAAATAAAACATCTCTCAATCTACAAATAAGGAAAGATCTAATCTCTTTCTTTAATCTTTGTAGATCTTTTACAGAGAGATATTTTAATTTTAATTCTCTTTAAAATATATCTTCCATAATAATAAAATTAAAATTAAATTTCTTTTTAATTTTATTTGGCGGCCCTACTAGCTTGGGCTCAAGCTAGGGCCGAGCCACTTTATACTAGGCGGCCTAGCTTGTTCCCAAGCTAGCTTGGCCGGCCCCCATTGGGTGGGTATAGAAGGTGGGTATAGGTGGGTATAGAACTCTATAAATAAGAGGCTACGATAGGGACCGAGAGGAGGAATTGGTTTTGGTCTCCCGATAAAATTAAGCATCCCGTGTTCGCCCCAAACACACAACTTAATTTTATCAATGATAATTCATTCCACTAGAGAACTATCATTGAACTACCGCACCAATCCCAAATTACATTTTTGGGCTCCTTCTTATTATGAGTGTGTTAGTCTCCCTATGTTTAAGATATTGAATGTCCACTGATTAAGTGAGTTACTGACAACTCATTTAATTAATGTCTAAGTCCAAGCGTAGTACCACTCAACCTTATCGTCATGTCGGACTAAGTCCACCTGCAGGGTTTAACATGGCAATCCTTATGAGCTCCTCTTGGGGACATTATCAACCTAGTATCTCTAGGACACAGTTTCCTTCTATAATCAACAACACACACTATAAGTGATACCATTTCCCAACTTATCGGGTTTATTGATTCATCGAACTAAATCTCACCCATTGATAAATTAAAGAAATAAATATCAAACATATGTGCTTGTTATTATATTAGGATTAAGAGCACACACTTCCATAATAACTGAGGTCTTTGTTCCTTTATAAAGTCAGTATAAAAGAAACGACCTCAAATGGTCCTACTCAATACAATCTGAGTGTACTAGTGTAATTATATAGTCAAGATAAACTAATACCTAGTTACACCATGACCTTCTAATGGTTTGTTCCTTTTCATGTTGATCGTGAGCTACTGTTTATAATTTATAAGGTACTGATAACATTATCTTCTGCATGTGACACCATATACTATGTTATCTACAATATAAATTAATTGAACAACTACAACTAGACAATTTGACCAAATGTGATTCTTTATTCATAATGAATGTTTATAAAGCTTAGGCTTTCAGTATACACTCCAACAATCTCCCACTTATACTAATGACTAAGCTGTCATATCTTCTACATTCATATCTCTTCATTGGTTGGACTTGCCGACTAAAAGGCTCTATAGTGAAGGAAGCAGAACTGATGCAATCTTGGTGATGACAACTTCTCCTCGCTACGATATCTCGTATCGGGTGGTACTTGCGCTCTATATGTTTACTTGCCTTATGGGCTCGTGGTTCCTTCGAGTTTGCAATCCACTATATCACAATAAATTGTGATGATTTTGGGCAAACCGGAATCACATCTAAGTCCATTAGAAAGTTCCTGAGCCATCTTGCTTCTTTAGCGCCTCAGGTTGCTACATACTCAACTTCCATGGTTGAGTCCATTTGCTTAACACTCCTCCATGAAATGGCTCCACCTCCTAAAGTAAATACATAGCACGATGTAGACTTCTTGTATCCCTATCGATTGAAAATCAGATCGTGTAACCCACGGGCGGATCATCAGCGGTAAACTAGCATATAATCTCTAGTCCTTCTCGGTACTTTAATATATGCTTCTGGGTCAATGTCCTTGTCGGTTACTCGATGTCTGTTGACCATGCCCGGCAAAAGCGGATATCGGTCTCGTACATAGCATTGCATACATTAGGCTTCCTACGGTTGAAGCATAAGGAACCGCTTTCATGTCCTCTATCTCTTTTGATGTCTTTGGAGACATCTCTTTAGATAAAGCTACTCCATGTCTAAAAGGAAGAAACCTTTCTTGGAATCCTGCATGCTAAAGCGAGCAAGGATTGTATCTATATGAAGCTTGGGATAGACACAACATTCTTTTCTTGATCCCTTATAACTTTGATCCCAAGAATGTGTGCACATTCTCTTAAGTCCTTCATATCAAATTGTTTGGACAACCATACCCTTACATCCGATAATACCTTGACATTGTTGCCAATTAACAAAATATCATCTCGTATAGTACAAGAAATACCACCACGTTTCGTTACACTTCTTGTATACAAGACTCATCAGGACATTGAATAAATCCATACTGGATTACTTCATTAAACGGATGTTCCAAGACTTGAAGCTTGCTTCAATCCATAAATGGACCGATTGAGCTTGTAGACTAGATGCTCTTTGCCTTTTCAATGAACCCTTCGGTTGCTTCATATGAATGTTCTCTTCAAGACTTCCATTAAGGAATGCCGTCTTGACATCCATTTGCCAAATCTCATAATCCATATGAGAAGCAATGGATAAGAGTATCCGGATAGACTTAAGCATGGCTACGGTGAAAAGGTCTCCTCATAATCGATTCCCTCTTTAGAGTGTACCCTTCGCAACACCTAGCTTTGAAGGTCTCTACCTTTCCGTCTGTCCCTCTTTTCCTTTATAGATCCACTTGCATCCAGCGGCTTTTACACCATCGGTGGTTCTGCTCCCAGACTTTATTAGAGTACATAGACTCTATTTGAATTCATTGCCTTTTGCCAAGATCTGCATCTATATCTTGGAGTGCTTCGTCGTATGTTCGGGGATCAGGTTCCAGGGACCAAGTCCAAGAACTCTCCCAAAACATGAATCTTCAGTGCCTACAACCCTCCCACTACTGACGAGGCAGCATTGGTTGTATCATGTGTGACACGTGTTGCGTCTCTTGTGGTACTTCATCTTGTCTTGTTGGTGCTGAAGTAGACATGTCCTCTCTAAGTTCTTCTAAAACAACTTTGCTCTTGGGCTTGTGATCCATTATATAGTCTTCTTCTAAAAGCGGGCATTGGTGCTAACAATGACCTTCGTCTTTAGGACTATAAAATAAACCACCTTTCGTTCCTTTGGGATATCCTACAAACACGACTGTATGGGATTCTAACTTATCGGCATCTGGTTTGCTGTACTACCCCAAATCCGAATATGTCTTAGGCTGGGCTTTCGCCCATTCCACAATTCTATGGGAGTAGAAGAAACGATTTAGAAGGTACTAAGTTCGAGCGATATCTTCTTTGTTTCAGAGCATATCCCCAGCGAATTTGGTAATCTGAATAACTCATCATTGATCTAACCATCTCCATAAGAGTCCTATTCCTTCGTTCGCTACACCATTCATTGGGGTGTTCAGTGCAGAACAATTGGGATTGAATCCGACCTTTGATAAGTAATTTCTAAACTCTCCTAAGAGGTATTAGCCACCACGATCGGCAGTAGTGTCTTGATACTTTTACCTAGTCGTTTTCCACATCGCCTTGTATTCTTTGAACTTATCAAAGCACTCGGACTTGCGGTACATTAGGTAAATGTATCCATATCTTGAATAATCGTCTATGAAAGAGACAAAATATTCAAAACCTCCTCTTGCATGGACGGACATAGGACCACACAAATCGGAGTGAACCAACTCTAACACTTCTTTGGCTCTATACCCCTTGGCCTTGAACGGCCTCTTGGTCATTTACCTTCCAAGCAAGATTCACAAGTTGGAAAATTTTCCAACTCTAATGAACCCAAAGTCCATCGGCTATAAGCCTCTGAATCCTACTTAAGTTAATATGACCAAGCCTTAGATGCCAAAGATATGTTTTCCGAGGTTCTTTTCTCTTATTAGAATTAGAAGATGAGTTATAAATTTCCATGTTTTGCTTTGTGGAAGAAATTGGATTTAAAGTATACAAATTGCCAACTAATGCACGAACAGATAATCACTTTATTTCTTTTAATAACTACATCGTTACTAAAGGAAACTGAATATCCATCTAAAAACAGTTTAGAACTGAAATTAAATTCTTTCTAAAGCTGGGTACATAAAGACAATTTCTTAAAACCAAATTCCTATTTCTACTAAAAGATAAGTAGGCGTCTCCCACTGCGCCGCCACCTTAGTAGCATTGCCCATGTAGACGATAATTTCTCCTTGAGATAGTCGTCGGGTTTCACGGAACCCCTGAATTGCAGACATGATCAGTGGCTCCGTATCTACACACCAGGTCTGTAGATAACACCGCTAAACATGTTTCAACAACTAGAGTATGAGATATACCTTTGTTTTGGTTCCTACGAGGACGGTCCGCCTTCCAATGTCCTGCCTGCTTACAGATGAAGCACTTGCCCTTGACTTCTTCATTCCAACTTTAAATCCCGTACTCTGAGATTTATTCACTTTCTTTGTGAACCGACTTGTTTCTTCTTCTTCTTTCCTTTCGGTTTAGAAGTAGAACCATTTTCAACATAGTGAATTTGAGCATTGTGATGAAATAATCCTTCTGCTGCTTACAGTCAGTAGTTCCGCTAATGAATAAACCCTCTTATTCATATTATAGTTCGGAGCTGCTCAAAACTTCTAGGTAGCGTTTGGAGGATCATATCGATCTGGGTTCCCCATCAATTTCTCCTCCAAGGATCTATATCTCGTTCGGATAAGCCATCATCTTTAGGATATGATCCTTACGAGTACCCTCTTGCATGGTGGTGTCATTATCTTTCTCATGGCTTCTTGCCTAGAAGCCCTATCACGATGACCAAAGAGTTCCTTGAGATTGTTCATAATATCATAGGTCATTGGTAAATCTTGATCTCGATGTTGCAATACATTTGACATTGAAGCCAAAATGTAACACCGCGCCATCTCATACGCTTTTACCCATTTCCTATGATATTCATCTCCTCTTAGTAGATTCACGATGGGTGCATCGAGGCCTTTGCTTTCGATCGATACATATTTATAGCTTTCGTGTAAGAACAATGTCCGGGTTTCTTTTCAATCTATGTAGTTTGGTCCAGTAAGTCTATTCATGAAGTATGATGGACAATGGGTTGAAAGACATCCTAAGAATCACAAATAACTTTTGGTGAACTCTAAATTTAGAATAATATTGATTCCTCAAACAATACTATTTTAAATTAACCAACACCTCATAACACCGTGAATTTTGTATGCCACGTTAGTGTGGGCGTATACAAATTCAACATTTGTAAAAGGAGGGTTTAACTCATTAATTTTATTATCTTGTCAACCTAACTTTTGACAAATAAAAATAATAGTTGGTATCATTTGGTCACACAAATAATAGCGATGACTCCGTTGGGGAGGATACTATTAGATGTGTCTAAGTGTATACCATTACTTGACACTAAGTCCATTAATAAGATTATGCCCCTTCCGTTGGGGATCACACGGTCTTAATTAACTTCCTATAGTCATCCAAAATAGAAGTCTGTTCTAGTGATCCGCAAACAAGCTCATCGTTATGGAGGAAGGCACTCGAGCCAACCGAGCTTGTTTGCATCACTTACAAACCAATAATGGAGACCATGGGATTTATTTAAAAATCCTCTCCCACTTAGTTATTTATAAATGAGGAATTTTAACTATGCTAGCCTACTTAAACTTGTAAACTAACATGCACACGCACAATATAAAAGCAATAAATAGAAATTTAATTTTCAACTATTATGACTTTTATCTCTAATTGTCCTCAGTGTGTTGTCATCCCAAGCTGTTGCCATTTGCCACCGGGTCTAGCTATCGCATCCATCTTGCTCCTAGTTCAGTGCCTCTGGTCCTTAGAAGGTTCCACGCTTTGCAAGATTCGATCCGTGACATAAATAGAATTTACATTTTTAATCCTATATTCCATAAAAGGAATGTATGTATCTAGATCAAAATAAAATCCTAATAAAACTAAATACAGCTCCTGCTGTATTTAAACAATCATGCACACACATTAAATGCCCTTGACATGTCCAGGGTCCAATCACACACATAATAACTAAAAGCCATAATAGTTGGATCCTGCGTCCACAAAGTTAGCACATCCTACTATCCTGCCTAAATTATGTATGACATGTGCATAATTAAACTAAATACCAAATACACAGAGGCAAAACCCTAGCTCGATACCAATTGTTGGTTGCTACTCGGAAAACCTATAGGTTCCACTGTAGTACAAAGGTCTGAACCTTTTCCTAGCTACCATGTGTTCTTTTAAATTAAATTTTGGATCACTGCGGAACTTAACACGTTTGATCCAAAACTTAATCTATTTGTTCTTTAGGTTTTGACTTGGATCTCTGCGAACTTAACACGTTCGACCCAAGTCTCCTTAAGTTATTAATTCCATTAAATATTAATTTCCATAAAGGTTCCCAGGACTGACGTGGCGAGGCACATGGCCTTCTTGGATATGGGAGCAACCACCACCGACTAGACAAAACCTTTAATAGAAAGCTAATATTTAATTTCCTAAAATAACTTTAGGTTAACCAAAGAGAACAATCAAATCACAAGGAAAAAAAAAACAAAGAACACAACTCGAAAAACATATTCAAATTCTAGAGCGTAGCCTCTTGTATTTGGTATTATTTCCATAAATAACTAGCATGATGCGGAAATAGAAATTACTAGTTATACCTTGTAGAAAAACCTCTTGATCTTTCTCTTCTTCTTCTTCTTCTTCTCCGAGTTGTATCCGGCCACCACCAAACCTCCACCAAGAAAGGTTCGGCCACCACAAAGAGGAAGAACTGAAGAGAAATCAAAATACTAACCAAGTTCCAAGAGATGCTAGCTTTCTCTCCTTCTTCTTCTTCTTCTCCAAGTAGTATCCGGCCACCACAAGAACTCCAAGAGAGATGAAGTATTCGGCCACCACAAGAGGAAGAGAGGGAGAGGGTAATGGCCGGCCACAACACCAAGGAAAAGAGAAGAGAAACAATAGAGGTTCAGCTCATGAAGGCACCCCTACCCCTTCTTTTATATTCCTTGGCCTAGGCAAATTAGGAAATTTAATTACAATAAAATTTCCTTAATTTTCTTGACATGAATTAATTGAGAAAAATAAAATTTCCCAATTAACTTAGATGGCCGGCCACATCATTGAAACAAAGAAGACAAGTTTTAATCAACAATTAAAACTTCCTAATTTGTTTCCGGAAATTTTAAAAAATAAAATTTCTTTAAAATCTCTTCATGGTTGATAAAAGAAATTTCTATAATTTTAATTTTATCAACATGTGAATAATTTTTAAAGAAAAATAAACATCTCTCCAATCTACAAATAAGGAAAGAGATCTAATCTCTTTCTTTAATCTTTGTAGATCTTTTACAAGAGATATTTTAATTTTAATTCTCTTTAAAATATATCTTCCACATAATAAAAATTAAAATTAAATTTCTTTTTAATTTTATTTGGCCGGCCCTAGCTTGGGTTCAAGCTAGGGTCGACCACCATTATACCTAGGCCGCCTAGCTTGTTCCCAGCTAGCTTGGCCCCCCCATTAAGTGGTATAGAAGGTGGGTATAGTTGGGTATAGAACTCTATAAATAAGAGGCTACGATAGGGACCGAGAGGAATTGGTTTTGGTCTCCGATAAAATTAAGCATCCGTGTTCGCCTGAACACAACTTAATTTTATCAATGATAATTCATTCCACTAGAGAACTATCATTGAACTACCGCACCAATCCCAAATTACATTTTTGGGCTCCTTCTTATTATGAGTGTGTTAGTCTCCCTGTGTTTAAGATATTGAATGTCCACTGATTAAGTGAGTTACTAACAACTCATTTAATTAATGTCTAAGTCCAAGAGTAGTACCACTCAACCTTATCGTCATGTCGGACTAAGTCCACCTGCAGGGTTTAACATGACAATCCTTATGAGCTCCTCTTGGGGACATTATCAACCTAGTATCTCTAGGACACAGTTTCCTTCTATAATCAACAACACACACTATAAGTGATACCATTTCCCAACTTATCGGGTTTATTGATTCATCGAACTAAATCTCACCCATTGATAAATTAAAGAAATAAATATCAAACATATGTGCTTGTTATTATATTAGGATTAAGAGCACACACTTCCATAATAACTGAGGTCTTTGTTCCTTTATAAAGTAGTGCGACCTCAAATGGTCCTACTCAATACACTCTGAGTGTACTAGTGTAATTATATAGTCAAGATAAACTAATACCTAATTACACTACGACCTTCTAATGGTTTGTTCCTTTCCATTCTGGTCGTGAGCTACTGTTTATAATTTATAAGGTACTGATAACATCATCTTCTGTATGTGACACCATATACTATGTTATCTACAATATAAATTAAATGAACAATTACAAACAAATGTAGATAATTAGACCAAATGTGATTCTTTATTCATAATGAATGTTTACAAAGCTTAGACTTTCAGTATACACTCCAACATGAATAGCTTGCACAATAAGAAATCAAAAATCCTTTCTCGACTTATAGCTTTACCAATATTAACACTTGTATATAAAAAATAAAAACTAAATATAGAAAAGAAAAGGCACAACAATATACTTGGTTACAACCGACAAGGTTGTTCATCCAAGGAAGATGAAAGCCTTCAGGTGGAGAATCCTCTTTACAACAATTAAAGCACTTAGTTACAGAACAAGACTGAAAAGAAGTGAATTACAAGTGTTGTCTTGAACCATTGGGACCAAGACTATATTATAGCCCTAGTCGAGGCACCTAGAAGGTTCCAGGCGTCTGGGAGAGGATACACTTTTATCCCCGATATAACGAAATGCGACATATAGCGTTCTGGATAAATTCTTACTCCAGGCGCTCGAAAGGATTCCGGGCACCCGGTGTTCGAGCGTCGCGATAGGTCTAGGTGCCCTAGATAGGTCGGGGCACCCTAGATAGGTCGGGGCACCCTAGATAGGTCGGGGCGCTCTGGATCGAAAAATCAACCTTTGTTGATTTTTTAGTCCCGGTCTTTTGGTCCATTTCCGTTCGCCTTGGTCCGGGTCTTCCACTCTGGTTCTGCTCACTTGGGTGATCTCGGCCATCCGGAATAAGGCTCACCAAATTCAACTTCTGGCCTTCTCGAGCAAACTTCCGCTCCCGCTTCTTATCCCTCAGAGATGTTGCATGCATCCTTCTCATCTGCAAGCGTACTCTTCCGTAGCACCTCGTCACTCAGATGCATCGAGTCCATCAACTCTCTTCCGTGTCGTCCTTCTCACTAGCTGTGTCTTTCACTCAACTTCTTGTGCTCCTAAGCTCCTTCACACTTAGATATAAGGTTAAACACCAATAGGACCTAACCTGACTTGGTTGATCATATCAAAACCACCACGTGGTACCAACACTATGATATTTCAATTTTTAAAAGAGTTTTCTATATTTGACGAAAAGAGAATTTTTAAATTAGCTATAATGTGATAATGAAATACATTATTATAAAACTTGTTGAGAATGTATTACTTGGTACTTCTCATGATATCTATTCACTGCTACAACATGACATAAGATGAGATTATGAGATACAATGTAAGGTTCCATAGTTAAGTTCCCTACAAATTTGCTATTAGTAACTCTTCCAGGTGCATGAAAGCTAGAATCATAACCTAGATCTGCCACCACTCTTGGCTCATTGAATGTAACGACCCAATTTTCCCTATTTCAAGTTCTAAAAGTCCATAAAAATATTTAGAAATACCTTTAAAATATTCTAGAGATTTTTAGAAATTTTTAGAGTATTTTTACATAATTTTTGGAGTTCGTTTGGTATTTTTACCAAGAGAAAGAAGTTTTAAAAAAAAAAAGAGAAGAAATATGTTGAAGCCAGATTTTGAACCCACAACCTCGACCCGAGCTGAACCTCAGCCGAAACCAGCCCAACCAGCTGAGCTACACGATTTTTGTTAACCTTATATGGAGCGAAATATATATATGCAGTAGCTGGAACGTTTGAAATAAATTGGAGGAAAAGGGGCGCGGCTGAGAATCGAAGCACAGACCTCTGGCTTCGAGCAAAGCCCAACGAACCAACTGGGCTAGCGATCATTGCTAATTAAATAGGCAGCGGCAAATATATAAGCTATAGTTGGAACAGTAAAATAAATTGGAAATAAAAGGGGCGCGGCTGAGAATCGAAGCCCATACCTGTGGCTTCTAGCAAAACTCAACGGACCAACTGCGCCAGCGGTCTTTGCTGATCAGATATGCAGCGACAAGTATATAAGGTAAAGTTAGAATGAAAATAACCTAAGGTATAAGATTTAAATCTGATTTCGAAAAACCTAAAATTTTCTCTCAAAATTCTTTTCCTCTTCTCCTTGCGTGCGACGGCGCCGCTTCTGCCGAGCGAAGGAAATACGAAGCTTTAGCTTCGTCTCCGACGGCCGGCGAGTTTTTTTTCCCGGTGAGATCTTCACAATCGCGAGTCCCCTTCATCGAGGAGAAGGTGTTGCCGCAAGGGATCACGAGAATCTTCACCTATCCGAAACCCTAGCACCTCTCTTTCTCGGTTGTAAGTCCAAGAATCGTCGGTGAGTTGCTTCTCACCTGCAGTAGGAGTAGTTCCGCGACATTGATCTTCTTTTCCTTTTGATTTCGGAATCTTATCATCCATAGCATGTCTTTTTGTTTCGGATTGTGTTGTGCCGAATTTATTGTGCTAGGGATATAGTTTCTTTTGTTTGGATCATGTGTGCAGAATTTTAGGGATTAAGGGAAACTTCCGAGATTTGTTTTCTTCCTGTTATTTCTGCCGTAGCATTCTATAGCATGCTTAGAGAGTTCTATATGAGATTCGCTTATTTCTTTTTAATGTGGCAGTAGCATGCTTTAGGAATTGATGACTGGAAGATTAAGAGTAATTCCCAAGAATTGTTTCCTCTGCCTTATTTCTGTCGAAGCATGTTTAAGGAATCCAGATTTCTTGTTTCTTTGACTTATTTCTGTTGAAGCATGTTTAAGGAATCCAAATTACTCGTTCCTTAGTTTGTTTCTGCTGTAGCATGCTTAAAAGATCCCAATTGCTATGTAAAAGTATAGCTTTGAACAGGTTTTACATAGTTTTTTTTATTAAGTGCATATTGTTTTTATAGTGTCAAGCTTAGTATGCAGACTTAATTAATTCCATGCTATCCAATGTGTATGAGCAGTTTTATTTTAGAGCAGGCAATTTCTGAATTTAGGCTGCTTTCATGAACCTAAACAACTCTTCATCTTGAGCATGTAGTTCTAGATTTTTTTTCTGTGCCATTTAATAAGCATGACCACTCCTCTTTACCATTAGAATGACATGAACAGCATGTGTTTAAGTGGTTCATTTTATGTAAGCTTTACAGATGTTAGTTTATATGCAATTAACTGGAAACGAGTCAGAATTTGCAAACCTGTTGAGAGCATGCTTTAGTGTAACTTGTGTTAACTTTGATAGCAGTAGTAATTTTCCTTTAGGCTATGCTCGGTTAGAAACAAATCAACATGAGTAGATCCATTAAGTTCTGTTATATGTGTTTTCAGTTTTGATATGAGGTTTTAAGTGTTGTACCATGTTATTTGTAGGCACTTCAGTTTAGTATGGCATGCAGATTTTTATATGTATAGTATGCAGATTTTTAATAAGCAGATTTTCATAAGTAGTGCTTGCAGATTTTGATAAGTATTGCATGCAGAACTTCAATTTTAGGACAGATTTTTATTAAGCTTAATATGCAGAATTTTATTAGCATATTAGGCAGGTTTTAGGTTTAAACATTTCAAAGATAGAATTTGCTTAAACATTTCAGTTTCTCTTTAAAGAAGTATTCTGTTAGAAGTATTAACAAGTATAAGAAAGATAAAGAAAAGAAAAAAAAAAGGCCAAGGCCTTAAGTAAATCCCAAAGTCAAGATTTTAGGGATTTTTGGCACACAAGGTGTCTATTAAAATGCCAAGGCATTTAAAGAAGAAGTAATTAAAATAAAAAAAGTATTTTACTTTTAAAGGGCATGTACCGGACACAAGGTCCAAGGGATGGGCTCCAAGTTGCCCCTAGGCACAAGGCCTAGAAGTATCTTAGTAGTTTCGGGATTAGCTACCTCGATTCTTATTAAGAATGCGCGCAAAGTGGTACAATGCCGGGCCCAAAAGAAGTTTATTATTATTTTGAAGTATTAAAGTATAAGTTTTGAAACAAATGAAACAAGCTTCAAATATGTTTAGAATTAGAAAGTTTAGTTTCTTGTTATTTGAAGCATGCAGTAATAGTATTATTTGTTTCTTGCTACTAGATTATCCAGCATGTTTAGTTTTACATGTTTAGTAGCTTTACATGTTTAGTATGCTTCTTTTATTGGTTTATAAGCATGATAAACAATACATGTTTAGTATTTCAGTTAGTATGCTTCTTTTATTGGTTTATGAGCATGATGAACTACAAATGTTTAGTATTTCAGTTAGCATGATTTCTTTGCTATATATGAGCATGAGTAGTTTTATATGTTAGCATTTAGTTTTAGCATGTTTTTATTTATATACATGCATATCGAGTTTTTGTGAGTAGATAGCGCTCACTATCTTTATGCTTATAGACTGCACTTCCTCCTACTACAGATAAAGGAAAGGAAAAGATTTAGCAAGGAAGGCGACAAGGTGGTGGTGATGAAGGTGTGTGATGGCTGGACTATGGAGAGATCCAGAATGAGCTGGCAAATTGCCAAGACTTTTCTGTTTAGTTATTTTAGTTCTCTTTTAATGCTATGATGAAGTTGAGATTGTAATTGAGTCTATTCCGCACTTGTAGTTTGGTATGTCTTATCGTTGGAGTTCTATTTGTTTACTATTGCTAGAATAGTTTCCTTTTAGTTATTGTGATATTATTACTGCGTGGTTGTGAAGTATTTATACCAGCCGCATGTGGCTGATGTTTGTATTATGGGAAATAGTCACCGGTACAGGAGAGATTCTGCCGAAATTTTTCGGTAGGGTTTTCCTAGAGATTTTTAATAAACCGGTTAAGTAGAGTTAGTAGATAAGTAACGGTCACTCTTAGAGAGTAGTAGTAGTAGTAAGAAGGGTGGTTGTTACAGTTGGTATCAGATTCTCCAGCATCACACACATCAGCATCATCCTTGCCGTCTTCAAGTAAGAAAGTATTTAAGTTTTCCTTTATTATGCTTCTTTATTATTTGCAGATGGAGAAATTGCTTATACGTGCTTAGTAAGATAGAAGTTTGTTTCTCTTTTATTCATATACCTAAGTTTGGTTAGAAAGGATAAAGAATATATCAAGTTTTTCTTTCTTTGCATAATTAGATGTCAAGAAGAGGACGTCCCCGTACCGCTCGTATTGAGGACCGTGCTCAAGAGAACGAAGGGCCAGGAGCAACTGAACCAAATCTCTAAGTTGTTGCTCAACTCCAGAGACAAGTAGAGCGACAGCATGACGGCAGTCGGATCGTTCGGAATCAACGGTCGGTTCCTCACCCAGCCGATGGCATGGAGACTCGATGAGCGAGGTTCCACCGATTGCCAAATCGTCACAACACCCGAGACAAAGCCTACCTCATCGGTGGGCCGAAACCGAGCTTCTCGGCCGGACAGATGCCAGGCTTGGTTCAGCTCTTGGAGAGAATCATGGAGCTTCTTGGTGGCGGTCGAGAAGGTCAGTGTGACTCCTTTTGCTGGAGGCGCGTATGTGGTGGGAGAGAGTCAAAGTAAGAGGGCGGTCAATCGATGAGATGGATTGATTTTGACGACGAGTTCTTCCGCCAAAGGATCACCAATAAGCACTACGAGGAGTTTATGGAGTTCGACAGGGTGATCCGCGGTGGAGGAAGCAGTTAAAAGATTCAATAGGCTAGCTCGTATCCGCCCAGAGTTAGTAAGGAACGAGTCAGACTGATGCTCGGGATGCTGAAGCCGTGATAGCACTTAATGTGAGTAGTGGAGCTCACGACCTAAGACTGGCGAAGAGTTAGTCAGCAGAGCAACATCAGGGCACAACGAGCACAACATAAGCCAGTCAAGATCGAAGACAAGACGGCTGGCAATCGAAACCTCAAGCAAATAAGCAACCTTGGAAGGGTAAAGGTAACAAGAGAAAGCGGTGGAACTCGGGAGGTAACCAGAAGGGGGACCAGCAAACAAGCAGACTAAGTTCCTCCTGTTCTAAATGGGAAAAATACATCCAGAGTCTGTCTTTTGGGTAAGACTGGATGTTATTCGTGTGGGCGGGAAGGACATATGGCTAGGGAGTGTCCTAACAAGCTCAAGCACCTCGAGCACAACCAATACAATGGAGGCAAGCCTCGGTTACATTACATGCACCACTCTGGAAGGACCTCGGCTCGGTCAAGGAAGCTCCACCAGTTCCAGCCATTGCCAGAGTATTCTCCCTCACTAAAGAGGAAGTCGCTAGTGCCTCCACGGTCGTAACAGGTCAAGTAGTTATTTTTAGCATATAGCTACTGCACTATCTGGGGCGACCCATTCTTTTGTATCCATACCTTTTGCCAAAGAATTATAGGTACCTCTGAAAGCATGAATGTCAGTTCACGACAACCTACCTTACGGGAAGTCATGGAATCTAGTCGATGGCTTGATGCAGCGGTCGAATTCGGACCAGAGCTATGTGTGTCTGGTAGTCCTCGCCATGCGAGTTTCGATATCATTTTGGGTATGGATTTCTCAGCAAGTACAGTTTGGACTGCCGCAGAAGGAAAGTGATCTTTAGTCCGAAGGTGAATCATCCTTTGAGTTCACGGGGTGCCAAGGAGGAAGACCCAGTTCCTTTCTTCTCTACAGCTCACCGGATGTTAGCTAAAGGGTGTCTTGGTTTTCACGTAATACAAGGAAGAACAAGAAAGACCCAAGAAGGAGGAAGTTCGGGTAGTGCAGTATCTAGAGGTATTTCGGAAGAACTACGGACTACCTCCCAACAGTGGAGTTTGAGATTGGCGGTTCACAGTGGTCCAATTTCAAAGCTCCATACTGCATGTCTCAGTGAAAGAACTACAGAACAACTTGGGCTTGACAAAGGCTTCATCCGCCTAGTCATTCACCCTGGAGCTCCTGTGTTGTTCGTCAAGAAGAAAGACGGATCTATGCGGATGTGCATAGATTATAGAGCTCTAAATCAAGTGACAATCAAGAATAAGTACCCCCTCCCCAGGATCGACGACCTATTTGATCAGTTGAGAGGGGCGATAGTATTCTCAAAGATAGATCTGCGCTCTGGGTACCATCAGCTAAAAGTGAAGGAAAGAGACATACCCAGAACGGCTTTCAGGACCAGATACGGACACTACGAGTTCGTAGTCATGCCTTTTGGTGTGACTAATGCACCTGCAGTTTTCATGGACCTGATGAACAGAGTGTTCAGAGAATACCTTGACAAATTTGTCATTGTGTTCATCGACGACATTCTAATCTATTCCAGAACCCCAGAGGAGCATGACACGCATTTGAGGATAGTACTGCAGACTCTTCAGCAAAAGCAACTCTATGCTAAATTCTCAAAATGCGAGTTCTGGTTGGAACAGGTGGCATTTCTAAGTCACATTGTTTCAAAAGAAGGTATTCAGGTAGATCCAGCCAAAGTAGAAGCGGTCAGCAACTGGAAGAGACCCAAGAATGCCAGGGAGATCAGAAGCTTCCTTGGTTTAGCTGGGTACTACAGGAAATTTGTGGAGGACTTTTCCAGGATAGCCTCTCCACTAACAGCCCTCACTAGAAAGAATAAGAAGTTTGAATGGTCAGATAAATGTGAGCAGAGTTTCCAAGAGCTCAAGAAGAGACTGACCAGTGCTCCTATTCTGACTGTTCCAGAAAGTGACAGGAGTTTTGACATTTACAGTGATGCTTCCAAGATGGGCTTAGGAGCTATACTCATGCAGGAAGGAAAAGTGATAGCTTATGCTTCCAGACAACTCAAAGATTATGAAAAGAACTACCCCACTCATGATCTTGAGCTGGCAGCTGTGGTCTTTGCACTAAAACTCTGGCGACATTATTTGTATGGCGTTCAGTGCAGAATTTTCACAGACCATCAGAGTCTTAAGTACTTCTTCACTCAGAAGGACTTAAACATGAGACAGCGTAGGTGGCTAGAGTTGGTCAAAGATTATGACTGTGAAATCCTCTACCATCCAGGTAAAGCTAATAAAGTGGCAGATGCACTAAGCAGAAAGTCCAGTGCATCCTTGATGTTCTTATCATCATTAGCCCTGCCACTACAGAAGGAGTTGTCAGATTTCGGACTTGAAATTATTTATGGGCAACTTTCTGCATTGACCCTAGAGTCAACCCTACTTGAGGATATACAGAAAAAGCAAAGTGAAGATCCAGATATCCAAAAGATCAAGCAAGGAATACAAGAAGGAAATTCAGAATTTCGAGTATCAGACAGTGGAATTCTTTATCAGGAGAGTCGCCTTTGTGTTCCCAATGAGGAAGAGCTGAGAAAGAAAATTTTGGAAAAAAGCTCATAGTACACCTTATTCCATGCATCCTGGTTCTACCAAGATGTACCAAGACGTGAAACAGAAGTTCTGGTGGTCTGGACTCAAAAGAGATGTAGCTAAATATGTCAGTACCTGCCTGACATGTCAGAGGGTCAAAGTAGAACACCAGAGACCAGGAGGAGTTCTACAACCTCTTCCAATACCAGAGTGGAAGTGGGAAGACATATCCATGGACTTTATAGTAGGTCTCCCAAGAACCACAAATGGATACGATGCGATATGGGTGATAGTGGACAGATTGACCAAGTCTGCTCATTTTCTAGCCATCAGGGTGTCTCACTCTATAGAGCAGTTGGCACAGCTGTATGTTAAAGAGGTGATCAGACTTCACGGAGTTCCTAAATCTATTGTTTCTGATAGAGAGCGCTTCACCTCTCACTTTTGGGAGTGTGTGAATGCACTAGACACCAAACTCAAGTTCAAAGACTTTCCATCCAGTGATGGGCAGACGGAGGCGAGTAAATCAGATTCTAGAAGATATGCTCAAAGCTTGTGCACTAGATTTCAAGGAAGTTGGTGCAAGTATCTGTGCTTAGCTGAATAACAACTATCAGGCCACCATCAAGATGGCTCCTTATGAGGCATTGTATGGAAGTGCGAGATCACCCATTTCTTGGCAAGAAGCGGATGAAAGAAGAGATGGAAATGGGCGGGCATTGAGACGGAGGTGATAGATGAGACTACTCGGCTATTCAAGATCGACGGAGAATTGAGGCGCGAGTCGGCGGAAGAGTTATCTTGACACAGGTAGGCGGCTTGAATTCAAGTAGATTCAGTCTTTCTCAAGGTCGCTCCTATGAAGGGAGTGATGAGATTTGGCAAGAAGGGCAAATTAAGTCCTCGTTATGTAGAACCTTACCTGATCACAGAAAGGATTGGGAAAGTAGCTTACAGGCTTGACTTACCACACGACATGTCAGCAATACACAATGTATTTCATGTCTCCATGCTAAAGAAGTGTCTCCACGACCCTAGCCAAGTGATTCAGCCTCAGTCAGTGCAGATCCAAGAGGATCTTAGTTATGAGAGCAGACCTACACAGATAGTGGACAGAGCAGTCAAGAGACTAAGAAACAAAGAAGTACCACTAGTGAAGGTTGTCTGGTAGAACCAGAAGTACGAGGAAATCACTTGGGAGCGGGAGGACAGTATGAGACAGAAGTATCCAGAGCTATTCTAAGTTCGAGGACGAACTTTTTATAAGGTATGGGGGATTGTAACGACCCAATTCTCCCTATTTCAAGTTCTAAAAGTCCATAAAAATATTTGGAAATACCTTTAAAATATTCTAGAGATTTTTAGAAATTTTTAGAGTATTTTTACGTAATTTTTGGAGTTCGTTCGATATTTTTACCAAGAGAAAGAAGTTTTAAAAAAAAAGAGAAGAAATATGTTGAAGCCAGATTTTGAACCCACAACCTCGACCCGAGCTGAACCTCAGCCGAAACCAGCCCAACCAGCTGAGCTACACGATTTTTGTTAACCTTATATGGAGCGAAATATATATATGCAGTAGCTGGAACGTTTGAAAAAAATTGGAGGAAAAGGGGCGCGGCTGAGAATCGAAGCACAGACCTCTGGCTTCGAGCAAAGCCCAACGAACCAACTGGGCTAGCGATCATTGCTAATTAAATAGGCAGTGGCAAATATATAAGCTATAGTTGGAACAGTAAAATAAATTGGAAATAAAAGGGGCGCGGCTGAGAATCGAAGCCCATACCTGTGGCTTCGAGCAAAACTCAACGGACCAACTGCGCCAGCGGTCTTTGCTGATCAGATATGCAGCGACAAGTATATAAGGTAAAGTTAGAATGAAAATAACCTAAGGTATAAGATTTAAATCTGATTTCGAAAAACCTAAAATTTTCTCTCAAAATTCTTTTCCTCTTCTCCTTGCGTGCGACGGTGCCGCTTCTGCCGAGCGAAGGAAATACGAAGCTTTAGCTTCGTCTCTGACGGCCGGCGAGTTTTTTTTCCCGGTGAGATCTTCACAATCGCGAGTCCCCTTCATCGAGGAGAAGGTGTTGCCGCAAGGGATCACGAGAATCTTCACCTATCCGAAACCCTAGCACCTCTCTTTCTCGGTTGTAAGTCCAAGAATCGTCGGTGAGTTGCTTCTCACCAGCAGTAGGAGTAGTTCCGCGACATTGATCTTCTTTTCCTTTTGATTTCGGAATCTTATCATCCACAGCATGTCTTTTTGTTTCGGATTGTGTTGTGCCGAATTTATTGTGCTAGGGATATAGTTTCTTTTGTTTGGATCATGTGTGCAGAATTTTAGGGATTAAGGGAAACTTCCGAGATTTGTTTTCTTCCTGTTATTTCTGTCGTAGCATTCTATAGCATGCTTAGAGAGTTCTATATGAGATTCGCTTATTTCTTTTTAATGTGGCAGTAGCATGCTTTAGGAATTGATGACTGGAAGATTAAGAGTAATTCCCAAGAATTGTTTCCTCTGCCTTATTTCTGTCGAAGCATGTTTAAGGAATCCAGATTTCTTGTTTCTTTGACTTATTTCTGTTGAAGCATGTTTAAGGAATCCAAATTACTCGTTCCTTAGTTTGTTTCTGCTGTAGCATGCTTAAAAGATCCCAATTGCTATGTAAAAGTATAGCTTTGAACAGGTTTTACACAGTTTTTTTTATTAAGTGCAGATTATTTTTATAGTGTCAAGCTTAGTATGCAGACTTAATTAATTCCATGCTATCCAATGTGTATGAGCAGTTTTATTTTAGAGCAGGCAATTTCTGAATTTAGGCTGCTTTCATGAACCTAAACAACTCTTCATCTTGAGCATGTAGTTCTAGATTTTTTCTGTGCCATTTAATAAGCATGACCAGTCCTCTTTACCATTAGAATGACATGAACAGCATGTGTTTAAGTGGTTCATTTTATGTAAGCTTTACAGATGTTAGTTTATATGCAATTAACTGGAAACGAGTCAGAATTTGCAAACCTGTTGAGAGCATGCTTTAGTGTAACTTGTGTTAACTTTGATAGCAGTAGTAATTTTCCTTTAGGCTATGCTCGGTTAGAAACAAATCAACATGAGTAGATCCATTAAGTTCTGTTATATGTGTTTTCAGTTTTGGTATGAGGTTTTAAGTGTTGTACCATGTTATTTGTAGGCACTTCAGTTTAGTATGGCATGCAGATTTTTATAAGTATAGTATGCAGATTTTTAATAAGCAGATTTTCATAAGTAGTGCTTGCAGATTTTGATAAGTATTGCATGCAGAACTTCAATTTTAGGACAGATTTTTATTAAGCTTAATATGCAGAATTTTATTAGCATATTAGGCAGGTTTTAGGTTTAAGCATTTCAAAGATAGAATTTGCTTAAACATTTCAGTTTCTCTTTAAAGAAGTATTCTGTTAGAAGTATTAACAAGTATAAGAAAGATAAAGAAAAGAAAAAAAAAAAGGCCAAGGCCTTAAGTAAATCCCAAAGTCAAGATTTTAGGGATTTTTGGCACACAAGGTGTCTATTAAAATGCCAAGGCATTTAAAGAAGAAGTAATTAAGATAAAAAAAGTATTTTACTTTTAAAGGGCATGTACCGGACACAGGGTCCAAGGGATGGGCTCCAAGTTGCCCCTAGGCACAAGGCCTAGAAGTATCTTAGTAGTTTCGGGATTAGCTACCTCGATTGTTATTAAGAATACGCGCAAAGTGGTACAATGCCGGGCCCAAAAGAAGTTTATTATTATTTTGAAGTATTAAAGTATAAGTTTTGAAACAAATGAAACAAGCTTCAAATATGTTTAGAATTAGAAAGTTTAGTTTCTTGTTATTTGAAGCATGCAGTAATAGTTTTATTTGTTTCTTGCTACTAGATTATCCAGCATGTTTAGTTTTACATGTTTAGTAGCTTTACATGTTTAGTATGCTTCTTTTATTGGTTTATAAGCATGATAAACAATACATGTTTAGTATTTCAGTTAGTATGCTTCTTTTATTGGTTTATGAGCATGATGAACTACAAATGTTTAGTATTTCAGTTAGCATGATTTCTTTGCTATATATGAGCATGAGTAGTTTTATATGTTAGCATTTAGTTTTAGTATGTTTTTATTTATATACATGCATATCGAGTTTTTGTGAGTAGATAGCGCTCACTAAGCTTTATGCTTATAGACTGCACTTCCTCAGATAAAGGAAAGGAAAAGATTTAGCAAGGAAGGCGACAAGGTGGTGGTGATGAAGGTGTGTGATGGCTGGACTATGGAGAATGAGCTGGCAAATTGCCAAGACTTTTCTGTTTAGTTATTTTAGTTCTCTTTTAATGCTATGATGAAGTTGAGATTGTAATTGAGTCTATTCCGCACTTGTAGTTTGGTATGTCTTATCGTTGGAGTTCTATTTGTTTACTATTGCTAGAATAGTTTCCTTTTAGTTATTGTGATATTATTACTGCGTGGTTGTGAAGTATTTATACCAGCCGCATGTGGCTGATGGTTTATTATTTGTTTGTATTATGGGAAATGGTCACCGGTACAGGGGAGATTCTGCCGAAATTTTTCGGTAGGGTTTTCCTAGAGATTTTTAATTAACCGGTTAAGTAGAGTTAGTAGATAAGTAACGGTCACTCTTAGAGAGTAGTAGTAGTAGTAAGAAGGGTGGTTGTTACATTGAATGTGAACAATTTTTCACCCTATCATCGTATCTCTCAAAGCAAAACTCAGCATAATGTTCAAACGCACCCCTAAACAAAAAGATTACATACTAAATCAAATATTCATAACATCTTTCGATATGTGACATTAGAAATGTAACGACCCAATTTTCCCTATTTCAAGTTTTAAAAGTCCATACAAATATTTGGAAATACTTTTAAAATATTCTAGAGATTTTTAGGAATTTTTAGAGTATTTTTATGTAATTTTTGGAGGTCGTTTAGTAGGGTTACAAAAAGAAAGAAATTTTGACAAAAAACCGTTGAAGGCGAGGTTCGAACCTACGACCTCGGGTCGGACTGACCCAACCGAACCTGGCCCGACCAGTTGAGCTACGCTCGTTCTGTTAACTAGGTATGGAGAGAAAAATATTTAAAGTAAAGTTATATGGAAACCCTAGAGATAATAAGTGGGAAAAACTTAAGTGATTTTTGGGAAAATGATCTTTTTCTCCCGAAATCCTTTCTCTCCTCACCTCTCTCGCGCGACAGCGGCGGCTCGGGCGGAAAACACCTCGAGGCGACGGCGCTAGGGTTCCTCTCCAGTGCCGGCGAAAGGATTCTTCCGGTCGGCCTTCACCCGTACGTGGTCACCGTGACGAAGGGAGCTCGGGAACTCAAGGGAGCCGCCGAGATCTTCAAGCTTCACCCGAAACCCTAGAATTTTGCTCTTCTCCGGTTGTAAGTCCAAGAGCAGTGAGGTAAGTGCTTCTCACCTGCAGTAGGAGTAGTTCCGAATTTTCGTTCTTCTTGTTTTCGAGTTTTCTTCTCGATTTCGAAGCGTGCGGTGAAGATTTGTGTATTAAAACTTGCTGCCGTGAGTCTTATGAAGAAAAAGGGAATTGTTTAAATGGGCTAGAATTGTTGTGGTTCTGGGAGGGTTCAGTGGATTGCAGTGCTTCATCTAGACCTGACGTTTTTTTTTATTGGTCAACCTGCTGTTAGAATCTTGTGTGGTTGGTCCTGTACATACGGTTTTAGATCCATTGATAGTGTAGATTAGTATTTAAATTTGAGATTCCTTTATTAAATCTGAGCATGAAACCAATAGAAAGATTGTTAACCTACTATCATGCACAAATAGATTTTATGCTCTAGATATCACAGGCCATAGATGAATGTAGTTAGTGAAAGAATCGGATAGTAGATTTGATATTCTATTCCACTTGTTAGTTGTAGATTCTGAAGTTTAGATTGTATTTATCTGCTGTTAGATGTACAACTTTCGGTTTCTATTAGTTGAACAGTTTTAGTTTCATTGCTATCAGTTGAGCATGTGTAGCAAATTTAGTTTATATGGATACTCATGAGAAGTAGCAAATTTAGTTCGTATAGAATAACATGAGCATGATTCACTGGCAGTAGTTGATCTTGTAATTGAATTTAATTTCCAAGATGTATTAGTTCTTAATTCTTTAGTTTTCAGCCTTTAGTTATTTACAGTTTCAGATTTCATTAAAGCATTTAGCTTTAGTTTTCTCTATATATGCAGAATTTTGTTAGCTTGATATGCAGAATTTTGATTAGTATAGTTAGTATTTCAGATTTGATGTATTTTAGCATGAAGAATTGATATACATGTGTTGGTTAGCTTTTAATAGTTCTCTAATCTAAAGCATACCGTTAGATGTCTTTGCTATTTCAATGAACCTGAACAGCCATTAACTTAAGCATGCACGGTTTAGCTTTCCTTGCTACTTAATGAGCATGCACAATTTGGTACCTGGCATGTTTGGTTAGATCTTTTATGCTATGCATAGGGCAAGAACAGCCCTCATTTTTTTAAAGTATGCAATTTAGATTTAAGTTTCTTTACTACCTCACTTAGCATGAACAGATCTACTTTTGGATTTAGTTATGATTCTCTACTGAATTACCAAAAGATAAGTAAAAGAAAGATAAAGAAAAGAAAGGAAAAAGGCTAAGGCCTTAAGTAAAATCCCGAAGTCAAGACTTTAGGGATTTTGGCACACAAGGTGCTTATTAAATGCCAAGGCATTTTATTATAAGAAGTATTTAAAGATAAAAAGTATTTTACTTTTAAATGGCATGTACCGGACACAAGGTCCAAGGGATGGGCTCCAAGATGCCCCTAGGCACAAGGCCTAGAAGTACCTTAGTAGTTTCGGGATTAGCTACCTCGACTCTTATTAAGGATGCGCGCAAATTGGTAAAATACCAAAGTGGTACAATGTCGGGCCCAAGAGAAGTTGATTATTATTTTGAAGTATAAAAGTAAAAGTTTTTTTTGGAAACAAATGAAACAAACATCAAATATGTTTAGAATTAGAAAGTTTAGCTTCTTGTTATTTGAAGCATGCAGTATCAGTTTTCATTTGCTTCCTTATGAGTTTATTTGAGCATGACTATATGTCTTATCATTTAGTTGATTTCTTGCTATTAGATTATTTAGCATGATTAGCTTTATTTGCTTTTCAGCATGCAGTTATAGTTTATTTCTTGTATAGCATGAGTAGCTTTACATGTTAGCTTTTCAGTTAATATGATTTCTATGCTATTTATGAGCATGATTACATGTTTAGTATTTCAGTTAATCTGATTTATTTACTAATAGATGAGCATGAGTAGCTTTCTTCTAAGCATTCAGATTTAGCATGTTTTTCGTTATATACATTCCTTATCGGATTTTGTGAGTAGAAAGCACTTACTAAGCTTTTAGCTTATAGATACTACTTTCCTCCTACTGTAGATAAAGAAAAAGCTAAAGTATGAAAGGAAGGCGACAAGGTGGTGGTGATGAAGGTGTGTGATGACTGGACTATGGAGAGATCATGAGTTTGCTAAGGAAACTGTCAAGACTCCTTCTTTGGAGTTTTCTTTCAGTTATTAAATTGATAGAGATTGTTTTAGTAGTTTCCCTTTGTCTATGTTAAGTTCATTTCGCATTGTAGTTGAGTTATTTCCTATTGTTGGAGTTCTTTTGTTTACTATTGCTAGGATAGTTTATTTTTAGTTATATATAAACTGCGTGGTGATATTATTGCTTTGTATATGTATGTACTTATGATTATTGTCACCGGTACAGGGGAGATTTTGCCGAAATTTTTCGGTAGGGGTTTTTCTAGAGATGTTTAATAAACCGGTTAAGTAGAGTTAGTAGATAAGTAACGGTCACTTTTAGAGAGTAGTAGTAGTAGTAAGAAGGGTGGTCGTTACAGTTGGTATCAGAGCAGGTTCCATTCTCCAGCATCACACACACATCAGCATCATCCTTGCCGTCTCCAAGTAAGAAAGTATTTAAATTCTTTCTTTATTCTGCTTTTCTTATTATTAACTGCAGTATAGAGTACTTATATTTTTTAGTGCTTAAGTAAGATAGAAGATTTTGTTTCCCTTTTCTTTATTCATATATATATATATGATTAGAAGGGTTAGAGAAGCTATTTAGTCTTTTTCCTCTGCATAATTGGATGTCAAGAAGAGGACATCCCCGTACCGTTTATACTGAGAACCAAGATTAGGACAACGAAGAGCCCAGAACCCCTGGGTCTATTCTCTTTGAAGTTGTTACTCAACTTCAGAGACAAGTAGCGAGTAGCAGCAAGTGATTGCCAATCTAATGACCAATCAGAAGCCAGCTCCTCCCACTTCCCCAACCATTAATGTGGAGACCCCAGTGGTGGCTGAAGTCCTATCGGTTGTCCTAGAAGTCACCACAACACCTAGAAGACAAGAAGCACACCTCATCCAGTGGCTGAAACTAAAACCAGAAAGCTTCTCAGGCACGACTGAGCCCTGGATGCTCAGGCTTGGTTCAAGACACTGGAGTGCACCATAGAGCTTCTTGACTGACCAAAAGTCGAGAAGGGTAAGTGTGCCTCTTTCTGTCTATCTAGAGGTGCTGGTATGTGGTGGGAGCGAGTTAAGAGTAAGAGAGTAGTCAACCAGATGAGCTGGGCTGACTTTGAGACAGAGTTTTACGAAGAATTCTTCTATCAACGGATCACCAATAAACGTTATGAGGAGCTTATAGAATTTAGACAAGGTGACCTGCCAGTGGAAGAAGCAGTCAAAAGATTCAACAGGCTAGCTCGCCTTTCCTTAGAGTTAGTAAGTATAGAGAAAGAACGAGTCAGACTGATGCTCCGAATGCTGAGACCAGAAATAACACTTAATGTGAGTAGTGAAACTCACCGACCATAGATTAGTGAAGAGCTGGTCAGCAGGGCATTAGTGAGTACTATCTGAACAGCATCAAGGCACAACAAACACAACACACGCCAGTCAAGATAGAAGACAAGACAGTGGGGAAACAGAGACCCCAGTCAAGTAATCAGAACTGGAAGGACAAAGATAACAAGAAAGACCCAAGCGGGAAGACGTTCGGGTAGTCTGTGAGTACCCAGAGGTATTTCCAGAAGGGCTACCTGGACTACCTCCCAACAGAGAAGTGGAGTTTGAGATTGAATTGGTTCCTGATACCGGTCCAATTTCAAAAGCTTCATACCGCATGTCTCCAGCAGAGCTGAAAGAGTTACAAGAACAACTTCAGGAGCTGCTTGACAAAGGCTTCATCTGCCCTAGTCATTCACCATGGGGAGCTCCTGTGTTGTTTGTTAAGAAGAAGGATGGATCTATGTTAAGTTGCATAGATTATAAAGCGCTGAACAAAGTGACAGTTAAGAACAAGTACCCCCTTCCTAGGATCGATGACTTATTTGATCAGTTAAGAGGGGCAACAGTGTTCTTAAAGATAGACCTGCGCTCTGGGTACCTTCAGTTGAAAGTGAAAGGAATTGATATACCCAGAACGACTTTCAGGACCAGATACGGACACTACGAATTTGTAGTCATGTCATTTGGTGTGAGTCATGCACCTACGGTCTCCAGAGACTTTATAACAGGTCTTCCAAGGACCACTAATGGGTACGATGCGATATGGATAATAGTGGACAGATCGACCAAGTCTGTCAATTTTCTAGCCATCAAGGTGTTCCACTCCATAGAGCAGTTGGCACAACTGTACGTTAAGGAAGTGATCAGACTTCATGGAGTTCCGAAGTTTATTATTTCTGATGGAGATGAAGGCTTCATCTCTCACTTTTGGGACTGTGTTCAGAATGCACTAGGCACCAAACTCAAGTTCAGCACAGTCTTCCATCCTCAGACTGATGAACAGACAGAGCAAGTAAATCAGATCTTAGAAGATATACTCAGGGCTTGTGCACTAGATTTCAAGGGAAGTTGGTGCAAGTATCTGTGCTTAGCTGAATTTGCCTACAACAATAGCTATCAGGCCACCATCAAGATGGCACCTTATGAGATGTTGTATGGCAGGAAGTGTAGATCACCCATTGGCTGGCAAGAAGCAGGTGAAAGAAAATAAATAAAAGTAGAACTAGACATTCAGACAGAGATGATAGATGAGATGAGACCACTCAGGCTATCCAGAAGATCAGACAGATAATTGAGACTGCCCAGAGTAGACAGAAAAGTTATGCTGACACACGCCGTAGGCCACTAGAATTCCAAGTAGGGGATTCAGTTTTTCTCAAGGTTGCTCCGATGAAGGGAGTGATGAGATTTGGCAAGAAGGGCAAATTAAGTCCTCGCTATGTAGGACCTTACCTGATTACAGACAGGATTGGGAAGGTAGCTTACAAGCTGGATTTACCACAAGACATGTCAGCAATATACAATATATTTCATGTCTCTATGCTAAAGAAGTGTATTCACGATCTTAGCCAAGTGATTGAACCTCAGTCAGTGCAGATCCAAGAGGATCTTAGTTATGAGAGTAGACCTACACAGATAGTGGATAGAGCAGTCAAGAGACTAAGGAACAAAGAAGTACCACTAGTGAAGGTCGTCTGGCAGAACCAGAAGCACGAGGAAATCACTTGGGAGCGGGAGGACAGTATGAAACAGAAGTATCCAGAGCTATTCTAAGTTCGAGGACGAACTTTTTATAAGGTATGGGGAATTGTAACGACCCAATTTTCCCAATTTCAAGTTTTAAAAGTCCATAAAAATATTTGGAAATACTTTTAAAATATTCTAGAGATTTTTAGGAATTTTTAGAGTATTTTTATGTAATTTTTGGAGGTCGTTTAGTAGAGTTACAAAAAGAAAGAAATTTTGACAAAAAACCGTTGAAGGCGAGGTTCGAACCTACGACCTCGGGTCGGACTGACCCAACCGAACCTGGCCCGACCAGTTGAGCTACGCTCGTTCTGTTAACTAGGTATGGAGAGAAAAATATTTAAAGTAAAGTTATATGGAAACCCTAGAGATAATAAGAGGGAAAAACTTAAGTGATTTTTGGGAAAATGATCTTTTTCTCCCGAAATCCTTTCTCTCCTCACCTCTCTCGCGCGACAGCGGCGGCTCGGGCGGAAAACACCTCGAGGCGACGGCGCTAGGGTTCCTCTCCAGTGCCGGCGAAAGGATTCTTCCGGTCGGCCTTCACCCGTACGTGGTCACCGTGACGAAGGGAGCTCGGGAACTCAAGGGAGCCGCCGAGATCTTCAAGCTTCACCCGAAACCCTAGAATTTTGCTCTTCTCCAGTTGTAAGTCCAAGAGCAGTGAGGTAAGTGCTTCTCACCTGCAGTAGGAGTAGTTCCGAATTTTCGTTCTTCTTGTTTTCGAGTTTTCTTCTCGATTTCGAAGCGTGCGGTGAAGATTTGTGTATTAAAACTTGCTGCCGTGAGTCTTATGAAGAAAAAGGGAATTGTTTAAATGGGCTAGAATTGTTGTGGTTCTGGGAGGGTTTAGTGGATTGCAGTGCTTCATCTAGACCTGACGTTTTTTTTTATTGGTCAACCTGCTGTTAGAATCTTGTGTGGTTGGTCCTGTACATACGGTTTTAGATCCATTGATAGTGTAGATTAGTATTTAAATTTGAGATTCCTTTATTAAATATGAGCATGAAACCAATTGAAAGATTGTTAACCTACTATCATGCACAAATAGATTTTATGCTCTAGATATCACAGGCCATAGATGAATGTAGTTAGTGAAAGAATCGGATAGTAGATTTGATATTCTATTCCACTTGTTAGTTGTAGATTCTGAAGTTTAGATTGTATTTATCTGCTGTTAGATGTACAGCTTTCGATTTCTATTAGTTGAACAGTTTTAGTTTCATTGCTATCAGTTGAGCATGTGTAGCAAATTTAGTTTATATGGATACTCATGAGAAGTAGCAAATTTAGTTCGTATAGAATAACATGAGCATGATTCACTGGCAGTAGTTGATCTTGTAATTGAATTTAATTTCCAAGATGTATTAGTTTTTAATTCTTTAGTTTTCAGCCTTTAGTTATTTACAGTTTCAGATTTCATTAAAGCATTTAGCTTTAGTTTTCTCTATATATGTAGAATTTTGTTAGCTTGATATGCAGAATTTTGATTAGTATAATTAGCATTTCAGATTTGATGTATTTTAGCATGAAGAATTGATATACATGTGTTGGTTAGCTTTTAATAGTTCTCTAATCTAAAGCATACCGTTAGATGTCTTTGCTATTTCAATGAACCTGAACAGCCATTAACTTAAGCATGCACGGTTTAGCTTTCCTTGCTACTTAATGAGCATGCACAATTTGGTACCTGGCATGTTTGGTTAGATCTTTTATGCTATGCATAGGGCAAGAACAGCCCTCATTTTTTTAAAGTATGCAATTTAGATTTAAGTTTCTTTACTACCTCATTTAGCATGAACAGATCTACTTTTGGATTTAGTTATGATTCTCTACTGAATTACCAAAAGATAAGTAAAAGAAAGATAAAGAAAAGAAAGGAAAAAGGCTAAGGCCTTAAGTAAAATCCCGAAGTCAAGACTTTAGGGATTTTGGCACACAAGGTGCTTATTAAATGCCAAGGCATTTTATTATAAGAAGTATTTAAAGATAAAAAGTATTTTACTTTTAAATGGCATGTACCGGACACAAGGTCCAAGGGATGGGCTCCAAGATGCCCCTAGGCACAAGGCCTAGAAGTACCTTAGTAGTTTCGGGATTAGCTACCTCGACTCTTATTAAGGATGCGCGCAAATTGGTAAAATACCAAAGTGGTACAATGCCGGGCCCAAGAGAAGTTGATTATTATTTTGAAGTATAAAAGTAAAAGTTTTTTTTGGAAACAAATGAAACAAACATCAAATATGTTTAGAATTAGAAAGTTTAGCTTCTTGTTATTTGAAGCATGTAGTATCAGTTTTCATTTGCTTCCTTATGAGTTTATTTGAGCATGACTATATGTCTTATCATTTAGTTGATTTCTTGCTATTAGATTATTTAGCATGATTAGCTTTATTTGCTTTTCAACATGCAGTTATAGTTTATTTCTTGTATAGCATGAGTAGCTTTACATGTTAGCTTTTCAGTTAATATGATTTCTATGCTATTTATGAGCATGATTACATGTTTAGTATTTCAGTTAATCTGATTTATTTACTAATAGATGAGCATGAGTAGCTTTCTTCTAAGCATTCAGATTTAGCATGCTTTTCGTTATATACATTCCTTATCGGATTTTGTGAGTAGAAAGCACTTACTAAGCTTTTAGCTTATAGATACTACTTTCCTCCTACTGCAGATAAAGGAAAAGCTAAAGTATGAAAGGAAGGCGACAAGGTGGTGGTGATGGCTGGACTATGAAGAGATCATGAGTTTGCTAAGGAAACTGTCAAGACTCCTTCTTTGGAGTTTTCTTTCAGTTATTAAATTGATAGAGATTGTTTTAGTAGTTTCCCTTTGTCTATGTTAAGTTCATTCCGCATTGTAGTTGAGTTATTTCCTATTGTTGGAGTTCTTTTGTTTACTATTGCTAGGATAGTTTATTTTTAGTTATATATAAACTGCGTGGTGATATTATTGCTTTGTATATGTATGTACTTATGATTATTGTCACCGGTACAGGGGAGATTCTGCCGAAATTTTTCGGTAGGGGTTTTTCTAGAGATTTTTAATAAACCGGTTAAGTAGAGTTAGTAGATAAGTAACGGTCACTCTTAGAGAGTAGTAGTAGTAGTAAGAAGGGTGGTCGTTATAAGAAATTCTTAGATTACAAGAAGCATAGACAATTTCAATAATATGAGTAATTATTCTACTCTAGTACTTGCATTATCTTCGGACTCAACCAACCTAAGTACTGATTTTGGAGTGTCATTGGAAAATCGTAGTGATAGAGATGGACATATGGAGTAATACCTAATAGAAAAATAAAAATAGAATATTTAAAATATATAAAATATGTAAAATTAAAATATTTATCTAATAGTTAGAAGAAAAAAAAAGTTACCTATTAGTATTAAATTATCAATTAACCTATCATAATAATCTACACCTACCTAATTAATAGCTCCCATTCCATCTACAAAATAAAAGGAAAAACAAATTATTAATATTAACCCTAAACCCTAACCCTAACATCACTAGTTGCATTACTTGGAATTATACCTACACTCACAACAAACAAATCAAATCCACTTCACAATATAACTTCAATTTTTGAAAGAAATAAGAAAAATTATACAATTAAATTTTGATATTTTACCTGGAAGTTTTACAAATTCATCCTAGATGCTAGATCCCCGACCACCTTTGAGTGTCTCCCCCTCAACTTGATAAGCAGATGTATCAGTGCCAAATACAAAACCATAAGGAAAGAAACTACAAGAATTGAGAAGTAAAAAGAATGCAAAGAAAAACAATGAGGAAGACTCTCTAAGATTTATTGTGGAGATGAGTGTGTGCACTATGATTAATAAAGAATAGGAAATGAGTCCTATTTATAGGAGTACAACAATGTGTGAGCTAAATGGATGATGTCTAGACCAATTCTTTAGGTGTATATGTTTCAAGTCATTGAATTATCATCTAAATCCAAAATATCATGCAACGTTTAAGCAGAAAAGATTAATTTGTTCAAGATTTTCATCTATATATAGAAAATCATATATAAATTCTTAGAGAGTGATAAACAATTTTATATAATTAAAAATAAAATTATAAATTAAAAGTCAAAAGTCACTTAATTTCATTTAATATTGATTTTTTTATTTAATAAGTCAATCTAATATATATATATATTAGATTGACTTATTAAATAAAAAAAATCAATATTAAATGAAATTAAGTGACTTTTGACTTTTAATTTACAATTTTATTTTTAATTATATAAAATTGTTTACTCACCCAAAATCCTAAATGTTGCATTCATATTTGATGAATCCATTGTTATTCTAAAAAAATGATTTAGTAGAAATGAATGATAGATCAAACAATGAAAAATATATTGATAAATCTACAATAGTGATTGTAACAACTTGATTTATCAATAAAATTCTAGTTTTAATTTTCATTTTTATTAAAATAAAATTTAGAAATATAGAAAATATAATTTGTATCATTCACTTATTTAAACCATGTGGCACATGGGGATTCTATGATTTTGATTCACTTACTATGAAATCATAATAAAAAATTATTCAATATTTCTCACTTAAAGGCTATATTACCTTTAAATCGAAACCTAGAAAAATTTATTAAATGACTTTGACTTGACTAAATTGTATACAATTTTTGATGAGTGATTGTAACCATCTTGAACAATACACATGAAAATATAAATTACACTTAAAATTCATAAGTGAATTGTAACTTAAATAAAAATTCATTCCATCCAAATATAATTTTTAAATGTTGATACTTTTGAATTGAGATAACTTTGAGATCATGTTAGTAACTAACAATCATCCACCAGAGCCACAATGATGCTAGAATTGATAAAGCAAGAATAATATTTTGAAATGCTCAATAGTTCTATTTATATAAGCAAGGGTTCTCAAGACAAAAGCAACTGCAATATGCAACTCAACTACACTCATTCAGAACCTACACTTCAGTTGCAACCATGGGATCAATTTTGGTTTTAGCTTGTTTTTCCCCTTCTCGTCCTTCTGCAAGTTTTTTTTTCTGGTGAAGCTCCTCCACTGTGCACATGGCAATTGCAATGATTTCTTTATTTATGACAAGTGCAATGGTTTTTTTTATTTCTTCATGTCCAAAAAATAAGGTTGTCTAGACCCAATGACAATTATTATTATCAAGTGATTTCAACATTGTATGATAATATCGATATTTATTTCATGTAATATGATATAGAACTATATGATTATATATATATATATATATATAAATAAATAATATGAATTAAAGAATATAAAAAATGGGAAATCAAAGTCAATGTATGTTACTAATTATTATCGATGTTTCACATAACAATAGTGTTAGTTAGTGAAAGTTATTCGGAGTCAAGAAAGGTAAAGTCAAATTTATTTGGGTTATTCCCTCAATTCCAATCGAATGTAACTAAGAAATGTTTTTCTCATTGTTAAGCTTAGCTACAAAAAGTTTGACAATAAAGAAAAACTTGAATTTCTATCTTATGAGTCATACATTTCTATTGGTTTCTGATAAATACATTTTATAGCCCCTATCTATTTTTTGCGCCAATTTTAATTATTAATTTAGTTTTACCAAAATAGCTTGTATGGATAAAATTAAGTAAGATTCAAAAACTATTTCTAGTGACTTCACTTTAGAGTCTATTCCTACTCTAACACCAAAGGAGTTCATAACGACTTGGAAAGGAAGGAAGTGAATCATTCATGACTTGGAGCTAGGAGTCAATATGTTTACGACTTGGTGAGGGTAAATGGTCACATTTATGACCAAATAGAAAATGCATGCAGACCTAGTACTAGGGACTAGCCGAAGTGAGTTATTATCACTCCTGCCCTGTTATCGTTTCTTGCTCAGATGTACCGGTCCTATTCTTTTGAATCTAGCAAATCTTGTCTAGCCATTGGTATTCATAATCAAATAGCCTTTGGTAATACTCTCTCCTGGACCAGTTCTATGTTGGTAATACTAGCAGAGTTCTACAAGGATGCTACTCATATTATTTTTGGCTACAATGGTATCATCTACATAGACCTCTATATTCTACCCAATCTACTTTCAGAACACTTTGTTCATAAGCCATTGATAAGTAGCACCTATCTTCTTCAGTCCGAATGATATAACATTATAGCAATAAATACTCTTGGCATAACATTTAATCCAAATGGTAGATCAAACAATCCAATATATATTGATAAATTTACAATAATGACTGTAACAACTTGATTTATCAAAAATTCTAGTTTTGCTTTTCATTTTTATTAAAATAAAATTTAGAAATACAGAAAATATAATTTGTATCATTCACTTATTTAAACCATGTGGCACATGGGGATTCCATGATTACTTTGATTCACTTATTATGAAATCAAAGATGATTCAATATTTCTCACTTAAAGGTTATATTACCTTTAAATCAAAACCTAGAAAAATTTATTAAATGACTTTGAATTGACTAAATCGTATACAATTTTTGATGAGTGATTGTAACCATCCTGAGCAATACCCATGAAAATATAAACTCCACTTAAAATTCACAAGTGAATTGTAAATTAAGCAAAAATTCTTTCCATCCAAATACAATTTTTAAATGTCAACACTTCTGAATTGAGATAACTTTGAGATCATGTTAGTAACTAACAATCATTACCATTTTCTAGACCCAATGGTAATGATTCTTATCAAGTGATTTCAATATTGTATGATAATATCGATATTTATTTCATTTAATATGATATATGACGTAAACAGGACCAAAAGGAAGTTCTGTTTCCGTTCCCCAAACTGTTAAAAAATTAGAATTTTCTTGTTTTACTTTTTTTTTCATTGGATCTCCATGATGAGATCATAGTTTAGATCTTCGCCAAGGTTTTAAACGAAAAGGAAATAGATTTTTTACCTGAAGACCATCTCTTAACCAATCTGTGTATATATATATATTAGTTCAAAATGAATTAAAAAATATAAAAAATGAAAAGTCAAAGTCAATGTATCTAACTAATTATTATCGATGTTTCATATAATAATAGTGTTAGATAGTGAAAGTTACTTCAGAGTCAAGAAAGGTAAAGTTAAATATATTTGGGCTATTCGCTCAATTCCAATCGAATGCAACTAAGAAATGTTTTGTTCATTGTTAAGCCTAGCGGCAAAAAGTTTGACAATAAAGAAAAACTTGAATTTATATCTTATGAGTAACACATTTCTATTGGTTTTTGATAAATGCATTTTATAGTCCCTATCTATTTTTTGCGTCAATTTTTATTATTAATTTAGTTTTACCAAAATAGATTAAGATTAAGATTCTAAAACCATTTCTAGTGGCTGACTATTGAACTCTTCTTTTAAAATTATCATTAAAAAATATTATTCTTTTTAAAATTATCCTTGTTAACATATGCTTCCTTAAATAAATATATATTGAAAATATATATATCTAGGTTCTCTTATATATATATATATATAATTTTTTTCATGCTCATTTTAGCTTTAACATTAATCACAACTTATATAATTGATCATCCATACAAATCAATTTTGATAGAAACTAGACTGACTTATGAGCCTAATTAAGCTTGTCGTCCATTGAAAATGCAAAATGAATGAGACACAAATAGATGAAGGGAGTTTAACATCTCTTTAAAAGTGTCAAAATGAAACACATTCATATTGAAATGTAATTTTATTTATTTATAGTGCCTTAAAGAACAAAGAGTGATTATTTCATGATAAAAGTAGAAAAGATAAAAAAATAACCTAAGGCTATAAACAATTTATAAGAGAACAAAATTATTAACTCCTTTGGAGAATCTTCTTGAACCAACGAGCTGATTCCTTCGGGAAGCGCTTTTTATTCTTAAAGTCAACATAGACAATACCAAACCTTGATGTGTATCCTAGTCTCCATTCAAAGTTATCAAGAAGAGACCATGCAAAGTACCCAATCACTGAAGCACCATCATCTATAGCTCTCTTTAATTCAGTAATGTAGTTATGATAAAAATGTCTCCTTTGAGTATCTTGTAAGCCTTTTGGAAGTGTGACATTGCCCGGTTGATCCATGCCTATAATTTTAATCAATGAATTATATGGTTAGAGAATAAATCTAAATTCTTAAATAGAAGATGCATTAAACAAGTGATAAATATTTACCATTTTCAGATAGAAAGACAATTGGATTGCCATAGTTTTCCTTAACATATGTCACTGCCTTATACAATCCCCAAGGAACTATGTAGAGCCAATCGGAATGAGCCTAATGATATATAAACAATTGTATTCGATTAATTATAGGCTTACATTTAGTTTTAAAAACAAAAATCTATAATATAATCAAAAAAGTTATAAGAAGGTTATTTCTTACCCTTGGTCCAATTGGTACCCCATTTCGATCATCTGAATTTATTAATAGAACAATATTATTAGCATATCATTTTATTAAGTTTAACATTATCAAAAATAAATATTGTATATATCTTACATTTAAATTCAACGAGCCAATCATCTTGATAACTAATAGGTTTAGGATTTGTTGTACTATTATCCTTGACATAATAAGTTGTGTATTGATTAATTCCCAAATAGTCATATGAACCTCTAACTAGCTCCACTTCATCATTAGTAAATTTTGGCAATCTTTCTTTAACAATGTCTTGAATGGATTGAGGATAGTATCCATATGTCAGAGGGTGAATGAACCTAAGAAAAGTAAACAAAATTATGTTACATTGAAAAGGTTAATCATAGTTAGATATTGAAACCAAGAATGTACAATTACTTACCATCCCACGTGAAAATCTTTAGCTCTCTGAGCAGCAGCTTTATCCTTGTCAGAGTAAGTGTGAGGCTCGTACCAAACAAAATCTAGAAGAATTCCAATTTTTCCTTGTTGCTCTTTCTGAATAAGAAAAGAAAATGGTTTTAGTATTATGTATATTTATAGACTTACAATTTTAAAATGAGTTTGTTATATTTGATAGCAAGAGATTTTAAGAATTAGCTAAGAATGAATTTACTATTAATACATAAACTTTGTTAAAGACATATTACTTGATACTTCTCACGATATCTATTAACTGCTGCAGCATGAGATAAGATGAGATTATGAGCCACAATGTAAGGCTCCGTAGATGAGTTTCCTCCAAATTGACTACCAGTAGCTCTTCCAGGGGCTTGAGCACCAGTATCAAAACCTAGAGCTGCCACCACTCTTGGCTCATTGAATGTGAACCAATTTTTCACTCTATCACCGTATCTCTTAAAGCAAAAGTCAGCATAATCCGCAAATGCATCCCTAAACAAATTGATTATAAATTAAATCAAATATTTATAACATCTTTTAATAAGTTAGATTAGAAATTCTTAAATATGCCGTAAGCATAATTAATTTCAACAATATAAGTAATTATTCTATTTTACTACTTACACTATCTTCGGACTCAACCAACCCAAATATTCATTTTGGAGTGCTAATGGAAGATCGTAGTGATAGAGATTGACATATGGAATAATACCTAATGTGAAGATAGAAAGGTTAAAATATATGAAAACATGTCAAACTTATTTATTTAACAGTCAGATAGAAATAAATTACCTTTGAGTATTAAATTGTCAATTAGCCTATCATAATAGTCAACACCTTCCCAATTAATGGCTCCAGTTCCATCTACAAGACAAAAGAAATAACAAATTATTAGTATTTAGAAATGGTAAGATGGTGTATATAATATTATGAAAAAGATTCATAGCTTCAATTACTTGGGAAAATTCTACTCCAAGAGATCGAGAATCTATAAGCATCAAAATTGTGCTCCTTCATAATGTCAATATCTTCCTACAAGACGAAACTCAAATTTTAATATATTTAAGAAAAAGATTAAATCCAATTTAATTTCATTTTAATTGTCTCCAAATATCAACAATGAGAATATCAAAAATTTGTTTGTTTGAACTTAATTATCAACATAAAGTTACATTAGATAAGATCTTTCTAAATTATTAAAAATAAAATCTTGAACCAATGGAGTAATGATTTGAAAATAAAATTTAATATTTGATTCTTCATAAAAATCAAAGTTTTTTTGCTTTTTGTTATTAAATTTAAAATTATTAAATAGTCAATGATAACAAAAGAAAATATACATTTGACCTTATAATGATGATACTCATCATCTGTTACATCACCCGTTGCGTTATTTGGAATGAGACCTACACCACAATAAATAAAGCAAATTCAAATTTACTCCATTATATAACTTTAATTCGAGAAAGACATATGTAAAACTATAAAATTTAAATGTTTAGTACGTTACCTGGAATTTTTACAAATGCATCCCAAATGCTAGGTCCTCGACCACCCTTGAGTGCCTCTCCCTCAACTTGATAAGCAGATGCAGCGGTGCCAAATACAAAGCCATGAGGGAAGGCATCACGACTTAGCTTGTGCACTTTTGAAACTAGTTTCGCATTGTTTGTTTTATAACCATATACGCATTCTGCTACGAGAAGTAAAATAAATAAAAAGAAAAATGTGGAGGAGGACCCTTTAAGGTTCATTGTGGAAGAGATGGAGATGCACTATGATTAGTGAAGAAAATAAAAAGCAAGTGATACTATATATAGGGGTACAATTACTAGATAAACATGGTAAGAGTTAAATGGATGAGTATAAAAGAAAGCTTGGACCAATTCTTAAGGATAAAAATTTCAAGCTAATGATAAAAATTCAAGAATTCAATGAATTGATTTTCAATTTAAAATATCTCTTTAATTTTCTTGAGACTAATTTTTATATCATTTATTTGGAATTTTAAAATCAACAAATATTACTCTCTATTTTCTAGCATATATCACATTTTAAAAAAAGAAAAATACTATTTTCTAGCATTATTGAAACCCTTATTGCACGGAGTCCTCTTACCATTGCATTGTGTCTTAGGATAGAAAATAATAATAATAATAATAATAATAATAATAATAATAATAATAATAATAATAATAATAATAATAATTTGATCTAAATAATAGGTTATTTTACCTAATATACTAAATATATAAATATATCTATAGTAAAATTATTTAAATTAAAAAAATGTTTCTAATTATCTATATCATCAAAAGGCATCATCTTTTTAAAAATTATTAAAATAATATTCTAAACATAATTTGATATAAAAAATATCTCAACATACTCGATTTTAAAATAGCTTTAACTAAAATTGTACTAATTAAACGACTCTAAAATGGGATTGTTCATACCTTTAAAATAATATATCTTTATCTTAAAGCAGTTTTGTTCAAGATGATGCCGTTTTAATTAAAAGTATTCTAAAATGGTATAATTCAAGCAAAAATTATTCTAAAGTGATGTAATTTTGTTCGAATTTTCTTTAAATGGAAACACAGATATATTTTAAGTAGCGGGATGAGCATGGGTACTATTTTGATAATTTTTGTTTTAAAAAATAATATTATAAATAATTAATTAAGGATATTCTTTTATTTTTATGAATATATATTATATCAAAAACCTTGAAAATCATAAAAATTTCATCGTGTCAATTCATGGAACTACAATTGTTTATACAAGCTCAAACTAAATAATATGAAAGTAACTACTCTAATCGAGGTTGTTGCGCCAATATTTTGTTGACGTTGTTATGCTTATTGAAGATGAGAATATTATGTTTATGGAAGCAGAGATTAGGAGGGAAAAAACTATTTCTGTTTACATTTTCTTTTTCAATTTCTAAAGCATAAGAGAAGAGAAAATAATATTTTAATTTTAGTTACAGCAAATGACCAAAAAAAACACACTTACAGTTGTGGTGTTCTAAAAAAGCACATCTAACTTTCAGATTTCTTAAAAGATGTATTTTTTTTTATTTTAACTCTCTCATCAATCACTTTGGTTCCGTATTCAAAGAATAGACTTATGGTAATCGAACAAAAAGCATACTTATGGTTGTGAAATTATCAAAAGGTACATCTAACTTTTAAATTTCTCAAACAATGCGCTTGTTTTCGATTTTACCCCTTTCACCAACCACTATGGTATTGTATCCAAAGAACAAATGAAACATGCCACGAGAATAAATATGTAAACTTAGAAAGTCTATATATGGTCTAAAACAAGTGTCAAGACAATGAGACATAAGATTTAATGAAGTCATTTTATTTTTATATTTTCGAAATGTTCAATGAGGATCATTGTGTTTACATAAGAAAGAAAAAAAGAAAAATATATCATTATATATTGATGATATACTAATAGTTAGAAGTAACATAAAATTTATGATTGAAGTCAAATCATGGCTTTTATCACAATTTGATATAATAGATATGAAAGAAGTTGTACAATAGAGGTCAATCAAAAAGACTTTTGGATTTATCTCAAGAGACTTGTATCACTAAGATTCTACAACACTTTAATATGTCAGATTGTAACATTGAACAAATTCTTATAATAAAAGGTAATGTTCTGAGAAAAAAATATATGTCCTAAGACTCTTGAGGAAATAGTCAAGATGTAGAAAAAAATCATATGTCAGTGTCACTGTTAGTTTGATATACATTATGTTGTGTACACATCCTAATATCAGCTATGTTATTGGCTTAATTAGTCATTTCCAGTCAAACTTAGGATGGAGACACTGAAAAGTGGTGAAGAGGATATTCATGTATTTCAAAGGGATAACAAATTATTATTTCTGTTTTCAATGATCTAATATGAGTTTGAAAAGTTACATAGATGCAGATTGAGCAGTAGACCTTGATGATAGAAAATCCACATATAACTATATCTTCTTGCTAAATGATGGCATCATCAAATGGAATAGTAAGAAACAAGCTTGTGTAGTGATGCCAACAATGGAAGCTGAGTATGAGTCTTGTTTAATGGTTGTGAAAGAAGCATTCTGGTTAAGAAGGTTCCTGAATCACTCAATCGAGAAAGCCCTAGTTGCGACTAGGCAGGAAAGTCTTAGCAGATCGTGGAAGTCAGGCAAGAAGTCTAAGTGCGTGGAGGACCTGACACCTGCTAGTTGGAGCCGATAGGACTGGAGGACCTAATATCAAGAGGAAGCCCAAGTGAATCAATCTTATGCTAAGCCAAAGTCTAAGTATGTCTGAAGGACCCAATGTTTGGTAGGTAGATTGAGGTAAGAAACTAGAGAGGAGCACTAGGGAGGTCATGCCTGGGGAAAGGACAAACCTTAGGTCACTAATCCAACTGAAGGAATCAAGATGTTTCCAAGTTGAGATCAATACAAATTTTACTGTCTATTATTATTACTCATTCATTATATCTCTGTGCTAACTTTGTGTTGTAGGGATATCTTTTATATACTGTGCATCTGACTTTGTTTTGCAGATTCTGAAGGATTGGTTAACCGAACAAGAGGTTCAATCGACTGAACCAAGCTGACATGACATAGAGTTTAGATCAAGCAAATCACATTTTGTATTCAAGGCGGATCGATCAAATAAACACAAGGATCGATCGACTGTACCTATTTCGGTAAACAACCTAGAAGATCGAATCTCGACAAACTTGAAATTCAGGCTGATCGACTGACTAAACCCAAGGATTAGTCGATCAAACAATTAAAAGCATTAATGATGAAAAAGATCAAATCTCTACAAAGATGGAAATTGGGCTGATCAATTGACTAAACCCATGGATCGATTGACCAAACAATAAATACTAATAATGAGGCAATGATCAGATCTCGATGAAGAAGAGAAGCTGGTGGATCAGTCGATTAATAGGGAGATTGGTTGACCAAAAGGATTAGTCGACCAAACATATTTTTCGTCGACTGAACGAAGCTTATAAAAAGACTGAACATCTTTTCATCTTTTTGTGATGTTTGGCTGTATTGGTTAAAATTTATTTACTACTTTAGATGTCTCTTATATTCTGTTTATGGATTATATGAAAGGAGATAAATCACAGGTGGCTACTAGATCGAGTAGTGACTAGTGCATAGGAGAGGGTAGGAACACGACTACTAGCCAGAAATTGACCCCCTAAACCTCATGATAGTAACACTCCTTGCACTAGCCAACTGCCCGTTCCAAAGGGACACATCTTCCAAAAAAATAAAACCCATCGTGACAATAGTTTTGGCTTATTGTAGATAAAGTAAACCGATGGGAGAGAGAGGGTTAAAAAATAGAATATGCTTTTATTTTTTAATATAAGTATCCAACTTTTCCAACTGATTAATTTTATTGGTGACTAATTTGACCCTATAAAAATTTTTTACTAGCCATCAAGATAAATTTAAAAAGCACAGATGGTCCTAACGAAAGACCCAACATCACAAATAGTTCAAACCATGGACATTATGTCTTATACAAAATTTAAACTCCTATTGCACAGAGGCATCTTACCATCACACTGTATAATAATAATAATAATAATAATAATAATATCATCATCATCATCATGATCATCATCTCTCGCCTGTTTATTTCTTGCCCAGAGCGGAGCTTATCTGCCCTTCCTTCTGCCAATTAAACGCTTACACTGCTCCAGCACAGGATGCCACTTATCCACTGGGTGGCTCTCCAGCTCCTGCCCCCCATGCGGCTCCTCGTGGGAGAACCTTTCCGATTTCTACTTTTGTCACCGCCGAGGAGGCCTTGCCAATTTTTCGCCACCTTCAATTTACCGTCCGCCTACGCCATAGCTTCTCCACCGGTCACCCCTTCACCTACTAGCTAGGTACTAATGAGGGGTCATTTAAAAGATGCCTAGGAGGATGCAGGAAACCAACTCAACAAGCTTAATCCTGTAAGAGTTGGTTGACCAATACTCGTATGAAACCAAGGTAATATAATTTTATTTAGTGTTTCTCAACCGGATGTTACTAACACTATTTGTCCTCCAGCATTGGGTGATCGAGATGAGCCTTGTACAACAATTGTCCATCCTAGCTTAGGAAAATGAATCCCTAAGGCAGCATATTTTTGAGGTTGGCAACATACCCTCCTGCGATTTAATAAGCGGGTTAGAGTCCTAGCTCCACAAAGCTTAGAAGTTGGCGAAAGATGAGCTTGAGAAAATATCACAATTAAAGATCACCCTTGAAACTTCTGAAGCCTAACTTTGATCAGACACACCTCTCTAAGCAAAGGTGCAAGTGGATCTGGATGGGAAATCTATAGAGGTTGAATGCCTTTCTACTAAGCTAAAGGAGTTGAAAATGACATATGACACTGAGCTATCCACCAAAGAATCTACATTTGCAGCTCAAAACGTTGAGTGGGATTCCCTATGCTCGGACCTATCAATAGCCCAGACCACATTGTCTACCAAGGAATATGAATTGATAGTCTTCTAAGCAGAGTTGCAGGCTTACCAGGTGGGGGAGGATGAGAGATTTGAAATAAAGAAAAAGGCCCTCCTTCAATCACGCGAATTCAACGCACTCATCACCAACTCCATCAATAAAGCTCTTAATCTTGGGGTGGATGGTGCTATGGAACAGCTAAGGGAGGGTGGCTATCTGGCTTCCGAACCCCCCACTCATTTTCTTAATTGCAAGAAACTACTTCAGAATCACCCGCCCGGACTATTTCCCAATTTGTTGTAATTTTGCCTTGTATTATTTTCTCCTTTTAGTTAATGAACCTAAACATAATGTTTGTATTTTCCATATGCATAGTGAAGTTTCTATTGCATTTATCTTCTGTCTTGACTCTATGTTTGGTTGTTTAATAGTTGTTGCCTTTTCTTTGAGTGTATATAATTAAGGATAGCATACAACCGTCCGGGTCAATGTTTAGAGGTAATAAATTAAGGACCATGCACATCTGTCTAAGACAAAGCCTTGATAGGATATAATGAGGCGAGGTCTACTTGGGAAGGTGCAACATATTTTTAGAGCTCATTCGGAGTCAAGTTCACCCAAACTCTAAAGTCAGACAACCTATTACAGATAATGCTTATTCAGTTAAGGGTGATAATATTTGAGATTAGTTGGTATTAAATTTGTCCAATATTAACTTCGTTCGGAGTTAAAACTAGTCTAGGATGAACCCGGTCGACCTTTCGATCATTGTCTGAATTACTATCCACTTGGCCAAGCCTTTACTGTCAGTACCTCGAGGTAGTTTTGATATGGTCAACCGAATTAGAGTTAGATCCTGTTGTGTTTTGATGCCTTGTGTCTGAGTATATAGGAACTTAGGAGCATAGGAAGTCGAGCGAAAAACGCATCTTTGAGAAGGATGACACGGGAGAGAGTCGACGGGTTCGATGCGTCCAAGGGACGAGGTGCTGTGGAAAAGTACGCTGGTGGACAAAAAGGAGTCGCGCAACATTTTTGAGAGACAAGAAGTCAGAGTGGAAGACTGCTCGAGATGACCCTATTTTAGAGGCCAAAATCACCTAAACTAGCAGAACTGGAGCAAGAGTCCGCACCAAACGTCAATTGAGAAGTAGACTTCGGTTCGGGTGCCTACACCAAGTCTAGGTGCCCGGATAGTCCGGATGCTCGGACCTGGTGTAAAATACCGAAAAAAATGGCAAATAATGATAGGGGAATTTTTCAGAATTTTTAGAAATTTTCTGGAAATTTTTCGGAGACCGTATGGACGAGTTTACGGGGATGAAAACTGGGCTCCAGGAAAGCTTGTTTAGGCTACCCTGTTTTAGCGAGGAAATGTTTATTTATTTTTCCTTTTTCTTATTCTTCTCCTCCCGTTACTGTGCCGTGTCCCTTTCTTTTTCCCCCGCGTGCCCGACGCCGTCCATTCTTCGCAGTCCGATGGTTTCATCTTCACAAAACCGTCGGCGCAGGTTCTTCCTATTTCTTCTCACCAATCTCTTTCTCTTCCCCACCCGAGCCCTAAACTCTCCACGCCAGCGCCGACGACCTCTTTCTCCTGTGCCCTAGAATCCTGTCGCTGATTTTTCCCCTTCCTTCGCATCGCTGTGCCCTAGATCTACAACGACGCCGGCCACCTTCTCCTTCTTCCGACATCTGAGCCCTAGCACCACCGCTGACACCTGAGCATGAGCCGACGACAGTGCCGATCTTTCTATTTCCCTTGATGCTCACCGTCGCTATGCCTTAGCACAGTCACCGATTTTGTCTCCTTCCCTCCGGTGGTCGATAATTGGGAGGTAGGTACGTTGCCTTGTGATTCAGGTGATATATTGGTTTTTCTTTGTGTAATCTTCTTCCGGTGATGGACTATGAAGGGATGTGTCGGATCAATTTCTTGTTGTATTCCTTGATCAGTTCTTGTTCTTCTTCCTTGCTGCTGACCAAGGCCCCTGTTGAGGGAAGATTAGGTTATTGTTGTTGCATTTGTGATCTCCATCTAGATTTCACATTGAATTGAACCGTAGGGAAGGATTGCAGCAGGGTGTTATGTACTGTGCATCAATAATCAGGGGGTGGTGAGGGAGAGGAAAGCTCTGCCGTGAAGTACTCTAATAGCAAACCCTGAGTTCCAACACAATACACAACTGCGAATTGAGGTAAGGGGTAGAAATTTTGATATATGTGTTGAATTGGGGCTAAATCGGGTGAGAGGTTATGATTGATTATTCTAATTGCAAGCCCTAATTCGAATGTATTAGTTAGAATCGATTGAGGAGTTAAATGATCCAATTAGAGTTTATAATTGGATCTGGATTTATGTTAGTTTTCGAGAATTAGATTTAGCTAATTTATTTATATGTACTTAGCTAAATCTGGATATCATGTACTACAGGACTTTGAAGCGAGACGAGCATCTTGACATCGGATTGGACCGGATACGATCCTCTTATCGGAGGCGGGTACCTCTTGACTTATCTTTTATGATATTGTCTTTGGATATGCATAGTATTTTATAACTACAAGCAATGAACATGTTTGTCTTTGGTATGTCACTGTTTGATATCCATAGCATGTTAGGTTTATCGTCTGTGACGTATCCGTGCTTATATCATGTGATTTATTGCCATGAGTACTGTATTACCATAAGTATCTTAGTTTCTAGAATAAGTGACATACCATGTTTTACTGAGGTTAGGACTAGGTTCTGGATTTTTGGTTTCAGTCATGTGTATCGAGATTGTCTGATACATAGGTTTTATGCCATGACTGGCTTGTGTACCTCTATCTGTATATCATATATGATTTGTGTACCCAGACCTTGATTCTTGATATGTGCATATTGTTGGTACGTATGTTATGGAAGGAGATATGTTTAGGATCTAGGTTGCTATACCATAGAGGACCTGTATGCCCTAGATCTGTGGATTGACCTACTGATACTGTGGTACCCATATTATGTATATATGGATTTTTCTTTGCTGATCAGGATATTCCATACTTATTATGTTCAGGACATAGGTTTTTGATATTCTATCTGACCTGTGTATTCTAGATTTTGGTATGTGACCATCACTTTTACAGTACCCATTTTGTATATTTGGATATGGTTATGTTGATCAGTTTTTGTTATGCATAGTGACATGCATCATGATTGCATGCTGTGCGATTGTTTTTTGTTATGCATAGTGATATGCATCATGATTGCATGCTGTGCGATTGTCGGCTCAACTATGGTTGAGCCCATCGCCAGTTACATGTACTGCACACACCACCACTCATGGATTAGTGGTATATCAGACAGGTGTGTGGCGGTTCTGCTGTTTGGCTCCGTTGGTCTGAGGACTCAGCGTGGTAGCCGGCAGACAGTTCCGCTCTGTTTGGCTCCACTGGCATTTAGTGTAGCAGTGTAGTAGCCGGCAGACGGTGGACTCTGTTTGGCTCCGTTGGTCAGGTGACTCAGCGTGGTAGCCGGCAGAGATTTCCTCCCCGTCATCGTGTACCGGGAGATGAGAGCATTGAGCTCCCCCATTTATGATTTGGGGTCACAGGACAGGAGTACTCCGACAGCATCCCGTCCACTCGGTCACTCATCAGGAGTAGTGACGACAGAGTGCACGGTTGTCACAGCCCTACCCACTCGGTCTCACCATTTGTGTGTGAGATGACTGACTGGCGTCAGGGGTGACCAGGACGCATCATTAGCATCATATGCATTGATGCATTTATATTTTTATGATTGTGTTTGCTGCATTTGGTTGCTGCATTTTGGTTGGATACATACTTTTGACCTGCATACAGGATTATTGACACTTTCGGTTTGTCGACCCTTTTGTCTGGATAGGAGTTCCTGGTGAGTACAGCTTCCTCAGTTACCTTTCAGTTTTGCGTATTCCCTATATATGATTAGGATGCTGTATTCCATGTTTGTTGCTGTTAGATATATCTTACTACTCATGTCCATTAGTATTCGCTGAGTTGTTGAACTCACCCCCGTTGATACTATCTTTTTCAGGTACCAGGTTGGTTTTGGTGTCGCTTGGAATATCCTGTCTGTTGGTCCTCACGTCACATCAGAAGACTTATCGGTTTCACGTATGTTTTGTTTGTTTATGTATCAGTTTGTTTAGCTCTGTACTCCGGTTTTATTTTTGGAGTGTTGATGTTGATATGTGGTATTTTGTATTTGTTAGTGGTGGTGTAAGCCTAGCCGGCTAGCAGTCTTTGTGTTTTGGTTTTGTTCCAGCCGAGTGGGCTGATGATATATATATATAACTGCGTGGTTGTGTGTATATATTCCAGCCGCCTGTGGCTGATGTATATTGTGTATGTAGAAAGTTTCAGATTGTCCGCCGTACAGGGGAGGTGCTGCCGAAATTTCTTCGGACAGGGACTCCTCCGGGACGTGACAATTTAGTGGTATCAGAGCAGGTATATGATACTTGCTATGTGTTCTGGATTTTTGAGATTTATTTGATACCAATTTATTTGGTATCAGAGATCGGCTTACGAGTTTTATTTCTCGTGTTTCGGATTTCATGTTTTAGTCTTCTCGATGTGACTTTTTTTGGATTTTGGGACTTGGCAGAAGCAGGACATCTCCAAGCTATAGGAGGTATGTTGGTATATGTTATCCTACCTTTTTGATTAGTTTATGCCCTGTTCATTATTACAGTCTATGACATGGATTAGCACTCTTTACTAGTACCTGTCTAGTTGAGATAGTAGATATTTTATGTATTAGGTAAAACCCTGATGATGATCGACCTTGATAGAGGTTAAGGGTTACAGTTTCTGGTGATTTATCATATCATACACCAGTAGTTTTTAGCTTCTGTTATTATTAGTTGATTAGAAGATCGAGGCACATACCAGCCTCTGCTATTATTAGCTGGATAGTGAATAGTATCTATATATTCATGCTGACTTAGCTAGTAGAATACCATATTACCTCAGTTAATTTCATCAGTAAATATTGATTTACTCTTGTTAGATTGGTCAGTAGAAGTCTGATTTACACTTGTTGATTTGGGTAGTCGTGTATTGATATACCTTAGTTGCTTGTGGAGGATTAAGGTATTCTTGATTAGTTAGTAGATATTGATTTAGTTTGGTTGGTTTGATCAGTAGGGGACAGTCATACTCTATTTTTAGAGGTTCGAATCTTTTGATTATTTGTGCTTAGTTAGATATCTAGAGTACATTTGGGTACATGACTTGTACTGATGTGGAAAAGACTGAATTAGCCGTATACCATTATCGGTTTGGTCAGTCTATAGAGGATCGATGTATCCTATTCCATGTGGACTTTTATTTTAGATTGTATGCACCTAGTTGGATAACATAGAAGGTAGCATATGGAATATCAAGTTGATTGGATTAAATATGCTGATTCTGCATATCTATGTGGTGTACATATGATTATTATGAGTTGAAGGAGTTCTATGATGGATAGTTCATTTGCAGATAGTGTGGGTATTCTCATCTTGATGTGGTTATTGTAGGTTCCTTGTGGATTTTAGCTATTTAGTTAGCTGTACGTGCCTGATTGACATGTTAGAGGTATTATACTGAATATACCTGAGTTGTGTATATGTTTGGTGTACAATAATTGGAGGATTATGTCGATTATACCTATGTTGTGTGTGCACGTGTGCCAGGTGTATTGTTGGTAGTATCATGAGGATTCTACTTATATTGAATGCAGGATGTGGAGTGTCTGCATTATGTCATTTGTTGGACTACCTTGTCAACCCATTTTCTTATCAGCGGGTGACCCACTACGATGTTGATAGAGTTGACTATAGATTTGATTTGCCTACTGGGTTGTTATACCCTAGGCTACCCACAGTGACCTGTGGTAGAGTGACCTTGTGCAGTCTCTGGCTAGATGGTTGGGTGCTTGGGCACTTATGTTTGTTTGTGGTAGAGCGTAACTCCCACATATTTTGGATTGCTTGTAGCGGAGCATTGCTCCCATTATTATTGCAGATACATATTTCGGATTATTAACATATTGAGGATTTCTTGTGGTAGAGCGTTGCTCCCACATATATGGTGTTTTCTATGATGGAGTGTTGCTCTCACACTGGTGGATCTATTCTTTGGTGATTTATATTGTTGGTGATTAGATTTCAGACTTATTATCAGAGATCTTATGGATAGGAATGTCTGTGATACGGACATTATGTGTCTTGGTTTTACCATTAGTGCTTGCGGTGCCCTAGATGTTGTCATGGACTCGATGATTTGGGTATCCCTGGAAGGTTTGGATCGGTTTCCATTGTCTTTGTTGACGATGTTGTGATCTATTTCGGATCCGCGGTGAGTCACGCACGCCATTTTGCATAGTTCTGGAGATGTTTCGACGAGAACATCTATATGCGAAGTTCAGTAGTGCGTTTTGAGATTGTCTTCTGTGAGATTTTTTTAGGACACATGATGACCAGTAGGAGTATACTGTGGTTCCACAGGAGATCGAGTTTGTTTCCGTTGGGAGTAGACGGAGTCTATGGAAGAGGCTCGCAACTTCCTTTGTTTGGTTGATATTTCCGGAGATGCGTTGAGGATTTCTCACGGATTGTTATGCTATTGACACACTTGACCAGGAAAAGCGTGAAGTTTACGTGGTTCGAGGACTACAAGACCAGCTTCTAGGAGCTAAAGCGGATACCAGTGTTGGCTCCGATTTTGGTTTTAACATTTGGAGAGGACGGGTTCGTGCTTTATACTATCGCATCTCTACAGGATTTGGCGCTGTTCTGATGCAGCACGACACGGTAGTCTTCTATGTTTTTCAACAGTTGTAGGAGCATGAGTAGAACTACCCAGTACATAACTTGTGGCTGGCCGTCATTATTTGTGCCTTGAAGATTTGGCAGTCTTATCTATACGGTGTTACATTTGAGATTCTCACGGACCATAAGAGTCTCAAATATTTGTTCACTTAGAAAGGAATCTAATCTCCGTCAGGGAAGATGGATGGAATTCCTGAAGGATTTTGATTGTACCATTAGCTATCACCCAGGAAAAAGCTAATGTGGTTGTCGACGCACTTAGACGGAAGTCTAGAGTGACTTTGGCTTGCCACCGAGTTGTGGCTACAGATAGAGCAAGGTATTCTTGTTACCATGGTTGCTCAATCGTCGATCAGGACGAGGATCCGAGAGGCCCAAGCTGGTGATCAGTATTTACAGTTCATTGGCAACCAGCTAGGTTCTGGGCAGCAAACAGAGTTCACCCGCGTTGATGTGGGTATTATATATTACCAAGGCCGATTATGAGTGCCTCCAGTTCACCGGTCAGGGAGGAGTTACTTGAGGAGGCTCATCACTCCCGATTGGCTATCCACCCAGGCGGTACCCATATGTACCGAGATTTGAGGCATTCCTATTGGTGGAATGACATGAAAAATGACATCGCGGATTTTGTAGCTAGATGTTTTGGCTGTCAGCAAGTGAAAGCCGAGCATTAGAGATCTGCCGACTTACTTCAGCAGATTTCTATTCCCGAGTGGAAATGAGAACATATTATTAAGGACTTTGTGGGGAGTTTGTCGAGGACATAACGAGACCAAGACGCAATTTGGGAAATCGTTGATCAATTAACCAAATCCGCGCACTTTTTAGTGATCCGGAAGACTAATTTCCTGGATCGATTGGTAGATCTGTTTTGCCGGGAGATCATCAGATCACATGGTGTCCCGTTGACTATTATTTCGGATAGAGGCCCCTGTTTCACGTCTCGTTTCTGGCAGAGTCTACAGCAGCCTTTAGGCACTGAGCTCTGTTACAGTACAGTTTTCCATCCGCAGACAGATGGACAGTCAGAGCGGACCTTTCAGACTCTAGAGGATTTGCTGAGATCGTGTGTGTTGGATTTTGGAGGTAGTTGGGAGGACCATTTGCCATTGGTAGAGTTCATCGACAACAACGGTTTGCATTCGGCTATCCAAATGCCACCGTTGAAGCGTTGTAAGGTAGGCCTTGTCGGACATCCATCCTCTGGGTTGAGGTTGAGGAGGCCCAGTTATTAGGACCTCATAGAGCTCAGTATGAGGCAGAGTTGGTCCGTACTATCAGACGGAGGATGTCAGAGTCGCAGGTTCGCTAGAAGGGTTATGCTGATCGGATACCCAGACCCTTTGAGTTCTCTACATGCAACCATGTATTTCTGCGAGTTTCACCCACGAAAGGAGTGAAGAGATTTGGCCCCGAGGTAAGCTAGCTCCGCGATACATTGGACCTTTCCAGATCTTGGAGAGGATTGGAGCGGTAGCTTATCGTTTAGCATTACCACCACCGTTTCTGGCAGGAGTTCACGATCTATCTCACGTATCTATGTTGAGAAGATACGTACCAGACCCGACGCATGTGCTGACAGATATCTCAGTTCCTTTTTCAGCCTGACGTCACTATGAGGAGGTTCCGGTACGGATTTTGGACCGGAAAAAGCGTCAGTTGCGGAACACAACTATTCAGCTGGTTTAAGCCGGATGACAGCATCCTACGGACGAGGAGGTTACTTGGGAGCTCGAGGATACTATCCGAGCTCGATACCCCCATCTTTTCACTTGAGGTATGTGATTTAATTTACCGTTCAGCATTTATACTTTATATCTGTTGTTAGTACTTGCTGATGGTAGATAACGAAATTTGGGGACCAAATTCATATTAGTGGGGGAGAATGTAAAATATCGAAAAAAATGGCAAATAATGATAGAGGAATTTTTCAGAATTTTTAGAAATTTTCTGGGAATTTTTCGGAGACCGTATGGACGAGTTTACGGGGATGAAAACTGGGCTCCAGGAAAGCCTGTTTAGGCTACCCTGTTTTAGCGAGGAAATGTTTATTTATTTTTCCTTTTTCTTATTCTTCTCCTCCCGTTACTGTGTCGTGTCCCTTTCTTTTTCCCCCGCGTGCCCGACGCCGTCCATTCTTCGCAGTCCGATGGTTTCATCTTCACAAAATCGTCGGCGCAGGTTCTTCCTATTTCTTCTCACCAATCTCCTTCTCTTCCCCACCCGAGCCCTAAACTCTCCACGCCAGCGCCAACGACCTCTTTCTCCTGTGCCCTAGAATCCTGTCGCCGATTTTTCCCCTTCCTTCGCATCGCTGTGCCCTAGATCTATAGCGACGCCGGCCACCTTCTCCTTCTTCCGACATCTGAGCCCTAGCACCACCGCCGACACCTGAGCACGAGCCGACGACAGTGCCGATCTTTCTATTTCCCTTGATGCTCACCGTCGCTGTGCCTTAGCACAGTCACCGATTTTGTCTCCTTCCCTCCGGTGGTCGATAATTGGGAGGTAGGTACGTTGCCTTGTGATTCAGGTGATATATTGGTTTTTCTTTGTGTAATCTTCTTCCGGTGATGAACTATGAAGGGATGTGTCGGATCAATTTCTTGTTGTATTCCCTGATCAGTTCTTGTTCTTCTTCCTTGCTGCTGACCAAGGCCCCTGTTGAGGGAAGATTAGGTTATTGTTGTTGCATTTGTGATCTCCATCTAGATTTCACATTGAATTGAACCGTAGGGAAGGATTGCAGCAGGGTGTTATGTACTGTGCATCAATAATCAGGGGGTGGTGAGGGAGAGGAAAGCTCTGCCGTGAAGTACTCTAATAGCAAACCCTGAGTTCCAACACAATACACGACTGCGAATTGAGGTAAGGGGTAGAAATTTTGATATATGTGTTGAATTGGGGCTAAATCGGGTGAGAGGTTATGATTGATTATTCTAATTGCAAGCCCTAATTCGAATGTATTAGTTAGAATCGATTGAGGAGTTAAATGATCCAATTAGAGTTTATAATTGGATCTGGATTTATGTTAGTTTTCGAGAATTAGATTTAGCTAATTTATTTATATGTACTTAGCTAAATCTGGATATCATGTACTACAGGACTTTGAAGCGAGACGAGCATCTTGACATCGGATTGGACCGGATACGATCCTCTTATCGGAGGCGGGTACCTCTTGACTTATCTTTTATGATATTGTCTTTGGATATGCATAGTATTTTATAACTACAAGCAATGAACATGTTTGTCTTTGGTATGTCACTGTTTGATATCCATAGCATGTTAGGTTTATCGTCTGTGACGTATCCGTGCTTATATCATGTGATTTATTGCCATGAGTACTGTATTACCATAAGTATCTTAGTTTCTAGAATAAGTGACATACCATGTTTTACTGAGGTTAGGACTAGGTTCTGGATTTTTGGTTTCAGTCATGTGTATCGAGATTGTCTGATACTTAGGTTTTATGCCATGACTGGCTTGTGTACCTCTATCTGTATATCATATATGATTCGTGTACCCAGACCTTGATTCTTGATATGTGCATATTGTTGGTACGTATGTTATGGAAGGAGATATGTTTAGGATCTAGGTTGTTATACCATAGAGGACCTGTATGCCCTAGATCCGTGGATTGACCTACTGATACTGTGGTACCCATATTATGTATATATGGATTTTTCTATGCTGATCATGATATTCTATACTTATTATGTTCAAGACATAGGTTTTTGATATTCTATCTGACCTGTGTATTCTAGATTTTGGTATGTGACCATCACTTTTACAGTACCCATTTTGTATATATGGATATGGTTATGTTGATCAGTTTTTGTTATGCATAGTGACATGCATCATGATTGCATGCTGTGCGATTGTTTTTTGTTATGCATAGTGACATGCATCATGATTTCATGCTGTGCGATTGTCGGCTCCACTATGGTTGAGCCCATCGCCAGTTACATGTACTCCACACACCACCACTCATGGATTAGTGGTATATCAGACAGGTGTGTGGCGGTTCTGCTGTTTGACTCCGTTGGTCTGAGGACTCAGCGTGGTAGCCGGCAGACAGTTCCGCTCTGTTTGGCTCCACTGGCATTTAGTGTAGCAGTGTAGTAGCCGGCAGACGGTGGACTCTGTTTGGCTCCGTTGGTCAGGTGACTCAGCGTGGTCGGGAGATGAGAGCATTGAGCTCCCCCATTTATGATTTGGGGTCACAGGACAGGAGTACTCCGACAGCATCCCGTCTACTCGGTCACTCATCAGGAGTAGTGACGACAGAGTGCACGGTTGTCACAGCCCTACCCACTCGGTCTCACCATTTGTGTGTGAGATGACTGACTGGCATCAGGGGTGACCAGGACGCATCATTAGCATCATATGCATTGATGCATTTATATTTTTATGATTTTGTTTGCTGCATTTGGTTGCTGCATTTTGGTTGAATACATACTTTTGACCTGCATACAGGATTATTGACACTTTCGGTTTGACGACCCTTTTGTCTGGATAGGAGTTCCTGGTGAGTACTGCTTCCTCAGTTACCTTTCAGTTTTGCGTATTCCCTATATATGATTAGGATGCTGTATTCCATGTTTGTTGCTGTTAGATATATCTTACTACTCATGTCCATTGGTATTCGCTGAGTTGTTGAACTCACCCCCGTTGATACTATCTTTTTCAGGTACCAGGTTGGTTTTAGTGTCGCTTGGAATATCCTGTCTGTTGGTCCTCACGTCACATCAGAAGACTTATCGGTTTCACGTATGTTTTGTTTGTTTATGTATCAGTTTGTTTAGCTCTGTACTCCGGTTTTATTTTTGGAGTGTTGATGTTGATATGTGGTATTTTGTATTTGTTAGTGGTGGTGTAAGCCTAGCCGGCTAGCAGTCTTTGTGTTTTGATTTTGTTCCAGCCGAGTGGGCTGATGATATATATATATAACTGCGTGGTTGTGTGTATATATTCCAGCCGCCTGTGGCTAATGTATATTGTGTATGTAGAAAGTTTCAGATTGTCCGCCGTACAGGGGAGGTGCTGCCGAAATTTCTTCGGACAGGGACTCCTCCGGGGAGTGACACCTGGTCTAGGTGCCCGGACCTGGTCTGGGTGCCCCCGAGGCGCCTCTCCCAGCGGGTGCTATAATCGCAATGGTCCGGGTGCCTGGAGCCCTTTCGAACTCCCAAAACTGAAAGTTTATCAAAACTCAACATGTCGCGATCCAATGTAACCTGGATAAAATTTTATCCATGTCCAGACGCTTGGAACTCTTCCAGGAGCCTTGATCAGAGCTATAAATACAACCCTGATCCCAGTAGTTCACAATCACTTGTACACGAGTTTCTTTAAGTGTTCTGCTACTTTGTGTGCTTCCAATGCTTGTAAGAGGCTTCTCCGCGTATAACGAAAGGAGAATTTGATTAATGCTTTAAAGTCTTGGATTAACAACTTTTCCGGTTATAACCAAATAAAATTGGTAGCCTCTTTCCTTTTATTAGTTTGTCAATTTTTTTTTATACAAGTGTGTTATTATTTCAAAAGATTGAGAAAGGTTCTATTTTATTTTTAAAGGTAAATTCACCTCCTCTTGCCAGCCACATGGGTCTTATCAAGTGGTATCACAGCCAGGCTCACTTTAGAAGGACTAGCCGCCATCCAAAGCAAAAGATATGGTCGGATCCAGTATCTACTCGCAAAATTTGAGGAAGACTTCGCAACATGGAAGAAGCGCATGGAGGTATTCTTTAAGACTGACTTCGAAATTCTTTTATTTTTAAAATATGATTTTGTAGCACCTATTGTAACGCCCGAAAATTCTCAAACTTGCATTAGAATTATTCTATGATTTTTCTGGAATTTTAGATATTTTTCCGGAATTTTCCGAGTAGCGGAAGTAGCAAAAATAATTAGAACCGCAAAATAGCTTAGGCGGGAATCGAACCCGAGACCTATGGTTTGCGGATAATGTTAGAAACCAGTGAACCCAGCAGGGCCGTGCTGAAAGAAAGGAGAACCAAATATATTTATATTAGAGTTGGGTTCATTAAACCACTTAATATAAATAGGAAACTTAAAGAGGGTTTGGTTTATTTTAGATTTTGGTTCGGCAAAATCCCTCTCCACCGAAGCCCTCACGCCAACTCTTCTCCCCTTCCTCCTTCTTTCGGCGCCACACCAAGGAAACCCTAGGGTTCCTTCCCTAGGGCCCCAAGGACATTCTCCGACGGCGATTTTAGCAAGAGGACGTTCTCTTCGCGAGTAGAGCACGTGGACGCGAGCGAATCGTCGAGAAGTCGTCTCCACCAGAATTTCTAGCGAAAGGAATTGTAAGAAAATTAGCGTACGAGGTAAGAAACCCCTCACCTGCAGTATAATAGCTTCCGATTGAGTTTTTATGCTTTAGTTAGGATGTATGCAGATTTTCTATCGATACCTAGGGTGTATTTAACTCTCTTCGCAGATTAGGGATTTAGTTGAGCACCTCTAGATGGGCCGGGCATGTCTTCCCTCTTCAGATAGGAGGGTGATGTTGTCGGATGCCTAGAGGCGGTCTCCCTAATAGAGAGGAGAGTTAGGGCACACTAAGTGTTCGATAAAATAGCTAGTTTAGAAAAAATGCACCATATGTATCTTTAACAGCTCGGTTAGATACATTAGAAGTATCTATTCAGTATTCTCAGTTTATTACAGCTTATACGGATCAGATATCCAATGGGTGGGCTCCCACAGTCGCCTCTAGGTTTAGATAACCTAGCTCTAGGTTCAGATAACCTAGAAACAATAGAATAAGCAAGTATTAGCTATTTCAGTATTTTATTTTCAGTGGCACTGTACTGGATCAGATATCCATTGGGTTGGACTCCCACAGTCGTCCCTAGGTTTAGATAACCTAGTTAACCCTACTAAATTCGGGACTTGCAAACCCGGGTCTAGTTAGGGATGCGCGCATAGCAAGTACAGTTGCCGGACCCAAACAACATGATTACTATTTTCACTTATTATGAATTAGTTTTCAAAACTCAAAATTAGTTATGTTAGTTGAGTTTGAATTCAGTATCAGTTAGTTTCAGTTTAGCTCATTATATGTTCAGCCCAGTTTTTTCTATGATTTTGGTATGATAGCTCTATGTTCAGTTCATGTTCACATGCTTTAGATGATAGTATGTCATAGCTAGTTTTGATTGCTATGTATTGTATGATAGTATGCCATGTTTTAGTTCAATCAGTACATATTTCAAACGGCATGTTTTAAAAGTATATTGCATCGAATGCATGTTTTTGTGAGGTAGATGGTTTCTTACTAAGCTTTAAGCTTACAGATACTATTTTCCTTATACTGCAGATACAGGTAAAAGGAAAACGGACTAGCAGAGGAAGCTGGAGGGAAATGCAAAGATGGTGTGTGTGGCAGGAACTGGAATAAAAGACCCTCTGGGGATCTAGCGTTTACTTTAGCACTTTGCAATTTATTAGTTCTAGTTTTCATGTTTTATGCACTCTTGAACCTTAGCAAGTTTAGACAATTAGAACTTTTAGAAATTTATACTTTCATGCACTTTAAGTTGTTAAAATGTGTTTTAGTGAGTAAAATGCCATGAACCAGTTTAGAATTGTTACTACATGTTATTAGAATAGTTCATTATGCATTAGGTAATTGTTGTATGAGGTTTTGGCACGAAGCAGTGCTGGAATCAGAGTTTCTAATTCAAAATCAGAAACCCTGATCGGTCCGCAGACCGATCAGGAATGGTTCGTCACTGATCGGTCAGCCGACCGATCCAGACTCGAACAGAGAGTTTATGGATCGGTCAGCCGACCGATCCAGAGGCAAACAGAAACTTATGAAGTGCACTGATCGGTCTACCGACCGATCAGGGTGCTCCTGGATCGATCGGTAGACCGATCCAGCTGCGTACAGAAGAGGGCAGAAGCACGGAGGCTCACTGATCGGTCTACCGACCGATCAACGTGCTCCTGGATCGATCGGTAGACCGATCCAGCTGTATACAGAAGCTATGGATCGGTCAGCCGACCGATCCAGAGTCTCTTTCCGTGCCAGTATCAAGCTGGATCGATCCCTGGATCGATCCAACAGCCCAATCGATCCATGGATCGATTGGAATGCTTGATTACAACTAGCAAGTCATCCGGGAGGCATAGCTTGTCTTCCCTAGCATGTGTACAATTATTAGGTACATGTAGAGCGTTCAGTTTCAGGGTTCCCAGCAATTAGATTAGAATAGCAAAATTTTAATTAGCCCAGCTTTCCGCACAGTCAGTACAGTACAATTGTAGCGATTCGCCTTACAACCTAGTAGTTAGAAGGTGGGTCGTTACAGAGTGGTATCAGAGCGAGGTTCCATACTTCCTACACACACATCAGCATTGTACCTGCAGCTTCCAAGTAAGAATACCTCTACTTTATTTATGCTCCTTGTCTTGTTATTACAATTCATGTTTATATGTCTACTGCCTATTAGTCTGTGCTAGTTTTAAACATGATATCAGTAGTTATATAACTGTGATTACATTAGTTATGTTATGTTCTCTATGTCTTTAGAAATGGCACGAGGACGCCCAGCTAGAAGGGCATTAGCTACTGAGCCCCAACAAGAGGCAGGCAGTTCAGTGCCTCCTCCAGACCTTACAGCATTAGTGGCTCAGCTACAGCAGCAGGAAATAGCCACCTTAAAGGCTAATCAGAGTACCCCACAGTCACCCCGGAACCGAATTTGACTACTCCGGTAGTCTTGGAGGTTCCACCAACTCAACCTACAGCAACAGTCCCAGCAGCTGAGCCAAGGAAGGAAGTCTATCCGATCCAGTGGCGGGTCAAGCCAGAGAACTTCTCGGGCACTAGTGAACCATGGGACGCAAGCCTGGTTCAAAACACCGGAGAGCACGATGGAGCTTCGGGTGGCCGAACACGAGAAGGTGAAGTGTGCCTCCTTACGCGGAGAGGCACGCATGTGGTGGGAGAGAATCAAGCGAAGCACCCAGTGAACCGGATGTCATGGGCTGACTTGAGAAGGAGTTCTTCGAGGAGTTCTTCCACATACGGGTTACGAACCGCCACTACGACGAGTTCACCGAGTTTCGTCAGGGCAACCTTTCGGTTGAGGAAGCCGTGAAGAAATTCAACAGTTGGCTCGTCTGTGCCCGAGCTAGTCGGCACAGAGAAGGAGCGAATCCGGTTGATGCTCAAGATGCCGAGGCCGGAGATAGCGATGAGCGTGGCTGGTGGCATACATAGGCCACAAACCACGAGGAGTTAGTGAGCGGTGCCTTGACCACAGAGCATTACCAGAACAGTATAGCGGAAGCAAGTCTCCTCGAGTCAAAGGCCAAGGAAACTCTCACACTCAAAAACAGCAAGGCCACAGCTCTAACTGGAAAGGGAACTCCAACAGCAAGCGCAAATCAGGGAGTGAACCAAAAGGAGGACCATCTGGCAAGCGACCCAGCTATCCAAAGTGTTCTACTTGTGGGAAATTCCACCCAGGGGTTTGTCGCAAGGGCACACGGGGATGCTTTGAATGTGGACAAGAAGGGCACATGGCCAAGCAGTGCCCGAACAAGACCGGTCTTCCTCAGCCACAGCAGATTCAGTATCAGTTGTATCAGATGCAGGCCGCTCTAGAAGGTCCACTTATCAGCCAAGGCAGATTAGAAGCCCCTCCAGCTATGGCGAATGCGAGGATCTATTCACTCACCAGAGAGGATGTAGCCAATGCCTCGACAGTTGTCACAGGTCAGATTAGCATTTTTCAGTATAGTGCTACTGTTCTATTTGATATTGGGGCAACCCATTCATATATAGCCAGGGTGTTCTCCGAAAAGTTAGAAATACCCTCAGAAGCACTCAGTGGTCAATTTTAACACTACCTTCAGGAGAGATCATGGCATCCACGCACTGGCTCAGAGCAGTGCCAGTCATTATAGCAGACAGAGAGCTCTTTTGTGATCTGATAGTGCTAGAAATGACCGACTATGACGTTATCTTTGGAATGAACTTTCTGATCAGATACGGTGCTACCATAGAGTGCCATAAACAGAAAGTCATCTTCCAACCTGAAGCGGCAGTGCAATTCGAATACAGCGGGGAACCAAAGAGAAAGGCCAAGAGGTTTCTCTCAGCTATGAAAGCACAGATGCTACTAGATTCAGGATGTACAGGATTCCTAGCACATGTAGTCAACGTCAGCCAGGACAAGAACCAACAGCTAGCAGAGGTTCGAGTCGTATGTGACTACCCAGCAGTCTTCCCTGAAGAGTTACCAGGCTTAGCACCAGACAGGGAGATTGACTTTGAGATAGAGCTCATTCCTGGTACAAATCCTATCTCTAGAGCGCCTTATCGCATGGCTCCAGCAGAACTGAAGGAACTTCAGGAGCAACTACAGGAGCTGCTCGACAAGGGTTTCATACGCCCGAGTCACTCACCATGGGGAGCGCATGTATTGTTCGTGAAGAAGAAGGATGGAAGCATGCGACTGTGTATAGACTACAGATCACTGAACCAAGTCACGATCAAGAACAGGTATCCCCTTCCCAGAATCGATGACCTGTTCGACCAGCTGAAGGGAGCAGCAGTGTTCTCTAAGATAGATATCAGATCAGGTTATCATCAGGTGAAGGTTAAAGAAGGGGATATACCCAAGACAGCATTCAGAACCAGATACGGACACTACGAGTTCACAGTCATGCCCTTTGGCGTGACCAATGCTCCAGCTACATTCATGGATCTCATGAATACAGTATTCAGGGAGTATTTAGATAAGTTTGTTATTGTGTTTATCGATGACATTCTTATCTATTCAGGAACTCAGGAAGAACATTCAGAGCACCTGAAACTAGTATTGCAGACCCTTCAGCAGAACCAGCTATACGCAGAGTTCACGAAATGTGAATTTTGGTTAGATCAGGTGTCCTTCCTGGGTCACATCATCTCAAAGGATGGTATTATGGTAGATCCCAGCAAGATAGAAGCAGTAAGTAACTGGAAGAGACCTAAGAACGCCAGTGAAATCAGGAGCTTTCTGGGATTAGCAGGATATTACAGAAAGTTTGTAGAGGACTTCTCCAGGATAGCCTCCCCACTGACAGCTCTTACCAGGAAGAACAGGAAATTTCAGTGGACAGAGGACTGTGCGAGCTAAAAAGGAGATTGACCAGTGCTCCCATTTTGGCTCTACCAGACAACACCAGCAACTTTGACATCTATAGTGATGCCTCTAAGTTGGGACTAGGAGTAGTGTTGATGCAAAACGGCAAGGTGATCGCCTATGCCTCCAGACAACTCAAGGATTATGAGAAGAATTATCCTACTCATGACCTTGAGATTGCAGCAGTAGTGTTCGCCCTCAAAATTTGGAGACATTACTTATATGGAGCTCAGTGCAGAGTGTATACAGATCATCAGAGTCTGAAGTACTTCTTCACTCAGAAGGATCTGAATATGCGACAGCGCAGATGGTTAGAGCTGGTCAAAGACTACGATATAGACATCCCCTACCATCCAGGGAAAGCAAATAAGGTAGCAGATGCACTTAGCAGGAAGTCCAGTGCTACCTTATTATCTCTAGCAGCCATGTCACCAACGCTACAGAAGGAGATCGTAGATTTCGGTCTTGAACTCATCGTTAGACAGCTCTCTACTATGACCTTAGAGTCTACCTTGCTTGGTGATATTCAGTTAGCGCAGGAGCAGGACCCTGAAGTTCAGAAAATCAAGCAAGGGTTAGCAGAGACAGAAAGTAGAGAATTCAGAGTGTCCGATAGAGAGGTGTTGTATTTTGGTGACAGACTCTGTGTTCCAGATCAGGAGGAGCTACGGAGACAGATTTTAGATGAGGCTCACAAGACTCCCTATGCAATGCATCCGGGTTCCACCAAAATGTATCAAGACCTAAGGAAACGCTTTTGGTGGCCCAGGATGAAGCGAGACATCGCCAGATATGTTAGCATCTGCCTCACCTGTCAGAGGGTCAAGGCAGAACATCAGCAACCAGGAGGAGTTCTGCAGCCTATACAGATTCAGAATGGAAGTGGGAGGATATCTCTATGGATTTCATAGTGGGACTGCCCAGAACCACGAATGGTTTTGACGCCATATGGGTAATAGTCGACAGGTTGACTAAATCAGCCCACTTCTTAGCTATCAAGATATCCTATTCCATGGAGAAGCTAGCTCAGTTGTATCTCCAGGAGATCGTCAGACTACATGGAGTCCCACGAACCATCATTTCAGACAGAGACAGCAGATTTACATCACACTTCTGGGAGTGTGTACAGTCAGCATTGGGCACGAAGTTAAAGTTCAGCACAACATTCCATCCACAGACAGATGGTCAGACAGAGCGAGTAAACCAGGTACTCGAAGATATGCTCTGAGCGTGTGCCCTAGATTTCAAGGGAAGTTGGTGCAAATATCTGAGCATAGTAGAATTTGCATACAACAATAGCTATCAGGCCACTATCGGCATGGCACCTTATGAGGCACTCTATAGGCGGATGTGTAGATCTCCAATCTGCTGGTATGAGAGTGGTGAACAGAAAGAACTAGAGCTTCAGACAGATCTAGTAGCAGATACCACAGCAGCTATACAGCAGATCCGCCAGAGGATAGAGACAGCTCAGAGCCGTTAGAAGAGCTATGCTGATACATGACGCAGACCCCTAGAGTTTTCAGTTGGGGATACAGTTTTCCTCAGAGTAGCTCCCATGAAGGGAGTCATGCATTTTGGGAAGAAGGGCAAGCTAGCTCCCAGATATGTGGGACCATACCTTATCACGAAGAGAGTGGGCAAGGTGGCATATGAGCTAGAGCTACCTCAGGAGATGTCAGCTGTCCACAACGTATTTCATGTCTCCATGCTGAAGAAGCATATTCCAGACGCCACCCAGGTGATTGAGCCCCAGTTGGTAGAGGCCCGTGATGATCTCAGCTATGACAGTCGGCCTATTTAGATAATAGACCGAGCAGTAAAGAAATTACGGAACAAGGAAGTACCATTAGTCAAAGTCAGCTGGCAAAATCACACAGCAGCAGAAGCGACTTGGGAGACAGAGGCCAGCAAGAGACAGAAGTACCCAGAATTGTTTTAAGTTCGGGGACGAACTTTTTATAAGGTATGGGGGATTGTAACGCCCGAAAATTCTCAAACTTGCATTAGAATTATTCTATGATTTTTCTGGAATTTTAGATATTTTTCCGGAATTTTCCGAGTAGCGGAAGTAGCAAAAATAATTAGAACCGCAAAATAGCTTAGGCGGGAATCGAACCCGAGACCTATGGTTTGCGGATAATGTTTGTAACGACCCGCCTTCTACTGGCTAGGCTGTAAGGCGAACCGCTACAATACTGCTGTATCGACTGTGCGGAAAACTGGGTAAAATAAAATTTCTCTAACTGACTCCATTAAATTGACAACTGGTACACCCATGCTGTTATAAGGAAGGGTTCAAGACCTTTCCGGTAGGGGTATATGTGCTAAGGAGGATACTTGACCTCCCATCTGAGCTAGAACTCAAAGCTAACTTCCCAGCTAGCTACTGTTCGATCCATGGACCGATCAAACTTGTCGTGATTCTGTGCCCTGTTGGATCGGTCTACGGACCGATCCAGCAGAGGCTGGATCGGTCGGCAAGACCGATCCAGGTGTGTCTGGATCGGTCTGCAGACCGATCCAGGCACCTGGAGGCGCTGAGATGCCTACTTTTCGATGCTGGATCGGTCGGTTGACCGATCCAGGCACCTGGAAATCTCCTCCGAGGCAACTGTATCGAGCTAGATCGGTCGGCTGACCGATCCAGGAGGATACAGTAGCATACTGTATCTCGCTGGATCGGTCGGCTGACCGATCCAGTGGAACAGCTCAGACCCTGATCGGTCGGCTGACCGATCCAGTGGTACAGCTCAGACCCTGATCGGTCTGGGGACCGATCAGTGTCTGATTTCACTCGAGAGTTCTGATTTCAGCACTTTGGCATGCCAAAACATCACACAACAGTTCTAAAACAATGGAGATACATTCTAGCATGTAAGTACTAATGTTCTAAACATGATAAACTAAACAAGACATAGTTACTAAGCTAGAACAATTAGTAACAAGACTAATTATAAAACTAGACATGTTAAGTGCTAAAACTGAAATAAAAGCGTATAGATCCCAAGGATCTTTATTCCAGACCCCTTGCACACACACATCATCGTAGCATCGTCCCCCAGCCTCCGCTAGTCCACTTTTCTTTTACCGGTATCTGCAGTATAAGAAAAATAGTATCTGTAAGCCAATAAGCTTAGTAAGAAACCATCTACCTCACAAAAACATGCAACGATGCAATTATGTTTTTAAAACATGCTGTTTGAAACCTAAACTGAGCATGCAAGCATGGCATGGCATGGTATCACACAAAGCATGGCATAACATATAAACTGAACATGAAACTGAACTAGTCATGCATATATCTAAATCTGTACACGAACTCAAATCATGTAAACTGAACCTGAACTGAACTGAATGCTAAATTAGTGTTCTCATCACTGGTTCCAAATTTGAAAACTATACATATAATAGATGAAAATACTAAACATGCTGTTGGGCCCTGGCAACTGTACATACTGTGCGCGCATCCCTACGAGACCCGGGATTGCAAGTTCCGAATCCAGCAGGGTTACTAGGTTATCTGAACCTAGGGATGACTGTGGGAGTCCAGCCCATGGATATCTGATCCAAGTACAGTGCCAACTGAATAAAAGTAAAATACTGAATACTGTTTTATTTTACTTTGCTGTTCTAGGTTATCTGAACCTAGAGCTAGGTTATCTGAACCTAGAGGCTACTGTGGGAGCCCACCCAATGGATATCTGATCCATATAGCTGTAGTAACTGATAATAAACTGAGTAAAATGTTTCTAATTCATTTTACATTCTGTTAGGACGCCTATTGGTGCATCCTTCGGAACTGAGCATTCTACCGAACGCTTGGTGTGCACTAAAAGCACACCCTAAAACTGAAAACTGTAAAATTACTGAACTAATGCCAAAACTAACAAGCGAGAGCAATTATACTGCAGGTGAGGGGGCTCTTACCTCAATCGCAAGGTTTTCTTACGATTCTATTCGCTAGGTTTCTCGAAAAATTGATCCTCTCGACGAACCGCTTACGTCCTCGCGTTGCTCTCGCGGAGAAGAATCTTTTTCGTGTTGGAGTCATCGCCGGAAGATGATCCCTTGACCCTTGGCTTGGTGTGTGCCGTGCGTGAGGAAGAGGGGAAGAGGAGAGGTGCGGCGGTTTTAGGTTTCGGGTGAGGAAAAGCTACGGTGAGAAAATAATCTAAACTTCTCACTTAAATCCTTACTTATATTTACTAATTAATTCATCCAAAATCAATTATAAATATAATTGATCCCCTCTTCTTTCAGCACGGCCCTGCTGGGTTCAACTGGTTTCTAGCATTATCCCTTACACCATAGGTCTCGGGTTCGATTCCCGCCTAAGCTATTTTGCGACCTATTTGTTTTTGCTACTTCCGGTACTCCAAAAATTATGTAAAAATATCCTAAAAATCTAGAGAAATCATAGGATATTTCTAAAATAAATTCGGGAATTTTTCGGGCTTTACAATCCCCCATACCTTATAAAAAGTTCGTCCCCGAACTTAAAACAATTCTGGGTACTTCTGTCTCATGCTGGCCTCTGTCTCCCATGTCGCCTCTGCTGCTGTGTGATTTTGCCAACTGACTTTGACTAATCGTACTTTCTTGTTCCGTAACTTCTTTACTGCTCGGTCTATTATCTGAATAGGCCGACTGTCATAGCTGAGATCATCACGGACCTGTACCAACTGGGGCTCAATCACCTGGGTGGCGTCTGGAATATGCTTCTTCAGCATGGAGACATGAAATACATTGTGGACAGCTGACATCTCCTGAGGTAACTCTAGCTCATATGCTACCTTGCCCACTCTCTTCGTGATAAGGTATGGTCCCACATATCTGGGAGCTAGCTTGCCCTTCTTCCCAAAACACATGACCCCCTTCATGGGAGCTACTCTGAGGAAAACTGTATCCCCAACCGAGAACTCTAGGGGTCTGCGTCGTGTATCGGCATAGCTCTTCTGACGGCTCTGTGCTGTCTCTATCCTCTGGCGAATCTGCTGTATGGCTGCTGTGGTATCTGCTACTAGATCTGTCTGAAGCTCTAGTTCCTTCTGTTCACCACTCTCATACCAGCAGATTGGTGATCTGCACCTCCGCCCATAGAGTGCCTCATAAGGTGCCATGCCGATAGTGGCCTGATAACTGTTGTTGTATGCAAATTCTGCTAGACTCAGATATTTGCACCAACTTCCCTTGAAATCTAGGGCACAAGCTCGGAGCATATCTTCGAGTACCTGATTTACTCGCTCCGTCTGACCATCTGTCTGAGGATGGAAGGCTGTGCTAAATTTTAACTGGGTGCCCATAGCTGACTGCACACACTTCCAGAAGTGTGATGTAAATCTGCTGTCTCTGTCTGATATAATGGTTCGTGGGACTCCATGCAGCCTGACAATCTCCTTGAGATACAACTGAGCTAGCTGCTCCATGGAATAGGATATTCTGATAGCTAAAAAGTGGGCTGATTTAGTCAACCTGTCGACTATTACCCAGATGGCATCAAAACCATTCGTGGTTCTGGGTAATCCCACTATGAAGTCCATAGAGATATCCTCCCACTTCCATTCTGGAATCTGGATCGGCTGCAGAACTCCTCCTGGTCGCTGATGTTCTGCCTTAACCCTCTGACAGGTTAGACAGATGCTGACGTATCTGGCGATATCTCGCTTCATCCCCGGCCACCAAAATCGTTTCCTTAGATCCTGATACATTTTGGTGGAACCAGGATGCATCGCATAGGGAGTCCTGTGAGCCTCGTCTAGAATCTGTCTCCGTAGCTCCTCCTGATCTGGAACACAGAGTCTGTCACCAAAATACACTACCCCACTGGCGGACACTCTGAACTCTCCACTTTCTGATTCTGCTAATCCTTGCTTGATCTTCTAGATTTCAGGATCCTGCTCCTGAGCTGTCTGGATATCATCAAGCAAGGTAGATGCTAAGGACATAGTGGAAAGCTGCCCGACCATAAGCTCGAGACTAAAATCTGTAATCTCCTTCCTTAGGGGTGGTGACATAACTGCTAAAGATAATAATGTGGCACTGGACTTCCTGCTGAGTGCGTCTGTTACCTTATTAGCTTTCCCTGGATGGTAGAGGATATCTATGTCATAATCCTTGACCAGCTCTAACCATCTGCGCTGTCGCATATTCAGATCCTTCTGAGTAAAGAAATACTTCAAACTTTGATGATCTGTATATACTCTGCACTGAGCTCCGTACAAATAATGTCTCCAAATCTTGAGAGCGAACACCACTGCTGCAAGCTCAAGGTCGTGAGTAGGATAGTTCCTCTCATAATCCTTGAGTTGTCTGGAGGCATAGGCGATCACCTTGCCCTGCTGCATCAGTACTGCTCCTAATCCCAATTTAGAGGCGTCACTGTAGATGTCGAAGCTGTCTGTGTTTTCTGGTATAGCTAAAATAGGAGCACTGGTCAATCTCCATTTTAGTTCAATGAAGCTGTTCTCGCAGTCCTCTGTCCACTGAAATTTCTTGTTCTTCCTGGTGAGAGCTGTCAGTGGGGAGGCTATCCTGGAGAAGTCCTCTACGAATCTCCTGTAGTAGCCTGCTAATCCCAGAAAGCTTCTGATTTCACTGGCGTTCCTGGGTCTCTTCCAGTTACTTACTGCTTCTATTTTGCTGGGATCTACCATAACACCATCCTTGGAGATGATGTGACCTAGGAAGGCTACCTGGTCCAGCCAAAATTCACATTTCGTGAATTTGGCGTACAGCTGGTTCTGCTTAAGGATCTGCAAAACTGTCTTCAGATGCTCTGCATGATCCTCCTGAGTGCTTGAATAGATAAGAATGTCATCGATGAACACGATGATAAACTTGTCTAAGTATTCTCTGAATACTCTGTTCGTGAGGTCCATGAAAGTAGCTGGAGCATTTGTCACGCCGAAAGGCATGACTACGAACTCATAATGTTCGTATCTGGTCCTGAAAGCCGTTTTAGGTATATCACCTTCCTTGACTCTAACCTGGTGATATCCTGATCTGAGGTCAATTTTAGAGAACACTGTGGCTCCCTTTAGCTGGTCAAACAGGTCATCTATCCTGGGGAGAGGGTACCTGTTTTTAATTGTGACCTGGTTCAAGGCACGGTAGTCTATGCATAGGCGCATGCTTCCATCCTTCTTCTTCACGAACAACACAGGTGCTCCCCATGGTGAGTGACTAGGGCGTATGAAACCCTTGTCAAGAAGCTCCTGTAATTGCTCCTGAAGTTCCTTCAGTTCTGCTGGAGCCATGCGGTATGGTGCCTTGGAAATTGGATTTGTGCCGGGAATGAGCTCTATCTCAAATTCAATCTCCCTGTCTGGTGCTAAGCCTGGTAGCTCTTCAGGGAAGACTGCTGGGTAGTCACAAACGACTCGAACCTCTGATAGCTGTGGGTTCTTGTCCTGGCTGGTGTTGACCACATTTGCTAAAAATCCCATGCATCCTGTATCCATTAGCTGCTGTGCTTTCAGTGCTGAGAGAAACTTCCTGGCTTTTCTCTTTGGTTTTCCCATGTACTCAAACTGTACTTCAGCTTCAGGTTGGAATATAACCTTTTGTTTACGGCACTCTATAGAAGCGCCGTATCTGATTAGAAAATCCATCCCAAAGATGACATCGTAGTCAGTCATTTCTAGCACTATCAGATCACCAAAAAGTTCTCTGTCTGCTATAATGACTGGCACTGCTCTGAGCCAGTGTGTAGATGCCATAATGTCTCCTGAGGGTAGTGTTGTCAGAAACTGACTATTGAGTGCCTCTGGAGGTGTTGCTAATTTTTCGGCAAATGCCCTGGATACATAAGAGTGGGTTGCCACAGTATCGAATAAGACAGTTGCATCATGCTGTAAAATACTGATTTGACCTGTGACAACTGTCGAGGCATTTGCTACGTCCTCTCTGGTCAGTGAGAAAATCCTGGCATTTGTGGTAGCTGTGGGGGCTTCTAATCTGCCCTGACTGATCTATGGACCATCTAAGACTGCGTACATCTGGTGTAGCTGTGCTGGCTGAGCTCCATACTGTATCGGCTGAGGCTGAGGAAGACTGTTCTTGTTCGGGCACTGCTTAGCCATGTGCCCTTCCTGTCCACATTCAAAACAACCTCGCGTACCCTTGCAGCAAACTCCTGGATGATGTTTCCCACAAGTAGCACATTTGGGATGTCTGGAGTGTTTCCCAGCTGGTCCTCCTTTTGGGTCACTGCTTGCCTTGCGTTTACCCTTCCAGTTGGAGCTATGTCCCTGTTGTTTCTGCTGAGTACCTGAGCTAGCTTGTCCCTTGGGCTCTATGGAAACCTGTTTCTGCTGGGTGATGCTGTGCTGATAGTGCTCGGTGATCAGAGCACTACTCACTAGCTCCTCTGTGGTTTGTGGCCTATGAACGGCACCAGCCACATTCATCGCGATCTCTGGTATGAGCATCTTCAGCATCAACCGTACTCGTTCCTTCTCTGTGTTGACTAGTGCTGGCCACAGACGGGCCAACCTGTTGAATTTCTTCACGGCTTCCTGAACTGATAGGTTGCCCTGACAAAATTCTGTAAACTCGTCATAGTGCCGGTTCGTGACTTGTATGTGAAAGAATTCCTCGAAGAATTCTTTCTCGAAGTTGGCCCATGTCATCTGGTTTACTGTCCACTTCGATTTAATCCGCTCCCACCACATGCGTGCGTCTCCTGTTAAACAGAAGGAGGCACACTTCACCTTTTCGTGCTCTGGCCAGTCTAGAAGCTCCATCGTGCTTTCGAGTGTTTTAAACCATGCCTGAGCATCCCATGGTTCGCTGGTGCCTGAGAAGTTCTCGGGCTTAATTCTCTGCCACTGGATCAAGTAAGCTTCTCTCTTAGCCCTTGCTACTGGGGCTACTGCGACTGGTACTGCAGGCTGATCTGGTATAACCTCTGTGATTACTGGAGTCGTGAGGTTCGGTATTGGAGTGACTGGGGGAGTAGTCTGCTGGTTAGCCTTTAAGGAGGCTATCTCCTGCTGCTGTTCAGCTAACTGCTGCTGTAGCTGAGCCACTAGTGCTATAAGGTCTGGGGGAGGCACTGAACTGCCTGCCTCATGCTGGGGCTCAACCGCTGATGCTTTCTTAGCTGGACGTCCTCGTACCATTTTCTAGACAGCAGAGAACATATGTATATAACTAGGCTATCATGTTTTAGTTAACTACTGGTAACATGTTAAATACTATCACTGTAAACATGAATTAATTAACTACCAACATGAGAGCAAACACGAAAGCATATATAACTGATATGAAAGCTGAAAACAAAACTGAGTAAGAGATGTTCTTACTTGGAAGCTGTAGGCACAATGCTGATGTGTGTGTAGGAAGTATGGAACACTGCTCTGATACCACTCTGTAACGACCCGCCTTCTACTGGCTAGGCTGTAAGGCGAACCGCTACAATACTGCTGTATCGACTGTGCGGAAAACTGGGTAAAATAAAATTTCTCTAACTGACTCCATTAAACTGACAACTGGTACACCCATGCTGTTATAAGGAAGGGTTCAAGACCTTTCCGGTAGGGGTATATGTGCTAAGGAGGATACTTGACCTCCCATCTGAGCTAGAACTCAAAGCTAACTTCGCAGCTAGCTACTGTTCGATCCATGGACCGATCAAACTTGCCGTGATTCTGTGCCCTGTTGGATCGGTCTACGGACCGATCCAGCAGAGGCTGGATCGGTCGGCAAGACCGATCCAGGTGTGTCTAGATCGGTCTGCAGACCGATCCAGGCACCTGGAGGCGCTGAGATGCCTACTTTTCGATGCTGGATCGGTCGGTTGACCGATCCAGGCACCTGGAAATCTCCTCCGAGGCTACTGTATCGAGCTGGATCGGTCGGCTGACCGATCCAGGCACCTGGAAATCTCCTCCGAGGCTACTGTATCGAGCTGGATCGGTCGGCTGACCGATCCAGGAGGATACAGTAGCATTCTGTATCTCGCTGGATCGGTCGGCTGACCGATCCAGTGGTACAGCTCAGACCCTGATCGGTCTGGGGACCGATCAGTGTCTGATTTCACTCGAGAGTTCTGATTTCAGCAGTTTGGCGTGCCAAAACATCACACAACAGTTCTAAAACAATGGAGATACATTCTAGCATGTAAGTACTAATGTTCTAAACATGATAAACTAAACAAGACATAGTTACTAAGCTAGAACAATTAGTAACAAGACTAAGTATGAAACTAGACATGTTAAGTGCTAAAACTGAAATAAAAGCGTATAGATCCCAAGGATCTTTATTCCAGACCCCTTGCACACACACATCATCGTAGCATTGTCCTCCAGCCTCCGCTAGTCCACTTTTCTTTTACCGGTATCTACAGTATAAGAAAAATAGTATCTGTAAGCCAATAAGCTTAGTAAGAAACCATCTACCTCACAAAAACATGCAACGATGCAATTATGTTTTTAAATCATGCTGTTTGAAACATACTGAATATGCAAGCATGGCATGGCATGGTATCATACAAAGCATGGCATAACATAAAAACTGAACATGCTTTAAACTGAACTAGTCATGCATATATCTAAATCGTACACGAACTCTAATCATGTAAACTGAACCTGAACTGAACTGAAAGCTAAATTAGTGTTCTCATCACTGGTTTCAAATTTGAAAACTATACATATAATAGATGAAAATACTAAACATGCTGTTGGGCCCTGACAACTGTACTTACTGTGTGCGCATCCCTACGAGACCCGGGATTGCAAGTTCCGAATCCAGCAGGGTTACTAGGTTATCTGAACCTAGGGACGACTGTGGGAGTCCAGCCCATGGATATCTGATCCAAGTACAGTGCCAACTGAATAAAAGTAAAATACTGAATACTGTTTTATTTTACTTTGCTGTTCTAGGTTATCTGAACCTAGAGCTAGGTTATCTGAACCTAGAGGCTACTGTGGGAGCCCACCCAATGGATATCTGATCCATATAGCTGTAGTAACTGATAATAAACTGAGTAAAATGTTTCTAATTCATTTTACATTCTGTTAGGACGCCTATTGGTGCATCCTTCGGAACTGAGCATTCTACCGAACGCTTGGTGTGCACTAAAAGCACACCCTAAAACTGAAAACTGTAAAATTACTGAACTAATGCCAAAACTAACAAGCGAGAGCAATTATACTGCAGGTGAGGGGTCTCTTACCTCAATCGCAAGGTTTTCTTACGATTCTATTCGCTAGGTTTCTCGAAAAACTGATCCTCTCGACGAACCGCTTACGTCCTCGCGTTCCTCTCGCGGAGAAGAATCTTTTTCGTGTTGGAGTCGTCGCCGGAAGATGATCCCTTGACCCTTGGCTTGGTGTGTGTCGTGCGTGAGGAAGAGGGGAAGAGGAGAGGTGCGGCGGTTTTAGGTTTCGGGTGAGGAAAAGCTACGGTGAGAAAATAATCTAAACTTCTCACTTAAATCCTTACTTATATTTACTAATTAATTCATCCAAAATCAATTATAAATATAATTGATCCCCTCTTCTTTCAGCACGGCCCTGCTGGGTTCAACTGGTTTCTAGCATTATCCCTTACACCATAGGTCTCGGGTTCGATTCCCGCCTAAGCTATTTTGCGACCTATTTGTTTTTGCTACTTCCGGTACTCCAAAAATTATGTAAAAATATCCTAAAAATCTAGAGAAATCATAGGATATTTCTAAAATAAATTCGGGAATTTTTCGGGCTTTACAATGTTAGAAACCAGTGAACCCAGCAGGGCCGTGCTGAAAGAAAGGAGAACCAAATATATTTATTTTAGAGTTGGGTTCATTAAACCACTTAATATAAATAGGAAACTTAAAGAGGGTTTGGTTTATTTTAGATTTTGGTTCGACAAAATCCCTCTCCACCGAAGCCCTCACGCCAACTCTTCTCCCCTTCCTCCTTCTTTCGGCGCCACACCAAGGAAACCCTAGGGTTCCTTCCCTAGGGCCCCAAGGACATTCTCCGGCGGCGATTTTAGCAAGAGGACGTTCCCTTCGCGAGTAGAGCACGTGGACGCGAGCGAATCGTCGAGAAGTCGTCTCCACCAGAATTTCTAGCGAAAGAAATTGTAAGAAAATTAGCGTACGAGGTAAGAAACCCCTCACCTGCAGTATAATAGCTTCCGATTGAGTTTTTATGCTTTAGTTAGGATGTATGCAGATTTTCTATCGATACCTAGGGTGTATTTAACTCTCTTCGCAGATTAGGGATTTAGTTGAGCACCTCTAGATGGGTCGGGCATGTCTTCCCTCTTCAGATAGGAGGGTGATGTTGTCGGGTGCCTAGTGGCGGTCTCCCTAATAGAGAGGAGAGTTAGGGCACACTAAGTGTTCGATAAAATAGCTAGTTTAGAAAAAAATGCACCATATGTATCTTTAACAGCTCGGTTAGATACATTAGAAGTATCTATTCAGTATTCTCAGTTTATTACAGCTTATACGGATCAGATATCCAATGGGTGGGCTCCCACAATCGCCTCTAGGTTTAGATAACCTAGCTCTAGGTTCAGATAACCTAGAAACAATAGAATAAGCAAGTATTAGCTATTTCAGTATTTTATTTTCAGTGGCACTGTACTGGATCAGATATCCATTGGGTTGGACTCCCACAGTCGTCCCTAGGTTTAGATAACCTAGTTAACCCTACTAAATTCGGGACTTGCAAACCCGGGTCTAGTTAGGGATGCGCGCATAGCAAGTACAGTTGCCGGACCCAAACAGCATGATTACTATTTTCACTTATTATGAATTAGTTTTCAAAACTCAAAATTAGTTATGTTAGTTGAGTTTGAATTCAGTATCAGTTAGTTTCAGTTTAGCTCATTATATGTTCAACCCAGTTTTTTCTATGATTTGGGTATGATAGCTCTATGTTCAATTCATGTTCACATGCTTTAGATGATAGTATGCCATGGCTAGTTTTGATTGCTATGTATTGTATGATAGTATGCCATGTTTTAGTTCAATCAGTACATATTTCAAACGGCATGTTTTAAAAGCATATTGCATCGAATGCATGTTTTTGTGAGGTAGATGGTTTCTAACTAAGCTTTAAGCTTACAGATACTATTTTCCTTATACTGCAGATACAGGTAAAAGGAAAACGGACTAGCAGAGGAAGCTGGAGGGCAATGCAAAGCTGGTGTGTGTGGCAGGAACTGGAATAAAAGACCCTCTGGGGATCTAGCGTTTACTTTAGCACTTTGCAATTTATTAGTTCTAGTTTTCATGTTTTATGCACTCTTGAACCTTAGCAAGTTTAGACAATTAGAACTTTTAGAAATTTATACTTTCATGCACTTTAAGTTGTTAAAATGTGTTTTAGTGAGTAAAATGCCATGAACCAGTTTAGAATTATTACTACATGTTATTAGAATAGTTCATTATGCATTAGGTAATTGTTGTATGAGGTTTTGGCACGAAGCAGTGCTGGAATCAGAGTTTCTGATTCGAAATCAAAAACCCTGATCGGTCCGCAGACCGATCAGGAATGGGGTTGCGCCACTGGATCGGTCAGCCGATCGATCCAGACTCGAACAGAGAGTTTATGGATCGGTCAGCCGACCGATCCAGAGGTAAACAGAAACTTTTGAAGTGCACTGATCGGTCTACCGACCGATCAGGGTGCTCCTGGATCGATCGGTAGATCGATCCAGCTGCGTACAGAAGAGGGCAGAAGCACGGAGGCTCACTGATCGGTCTACCGACCGATCAACGTGCTCCTGGATCGATCGGTAGACTGATCCAGCTGCATACAGAAGCTATGGATCGGTCAGCCGACCGATCCAGAGTCTCTTTCCGTGCCAGTATCAAGCTGGATCGATCCAACAGCCCAATCGATCCATGGATCGATTGGAATGCTTGATTACAGCTAGCAAGTCATCCGGGAGGCATAGCTTGTCTTCCCTAGCATGTGTACAATTATTAGGTACATGTAGAGCGTTCAGTTTCAGCGTTCCCAGCAATTAGATTAGAAAAAAATTCAAATTAGATCAGTTTTCTGCACAGTCAGTACAGTACAACTGTAGCGATTCGCCTTACAGCCTAGTAGTTAGAAGGCGGGTCGTTACACCTGTGGATTAGCATGAAGCTGAGAAAGAAGAGTACACATGGACGAAAAAGGAGCAAGCTGACTTCGTGGCTAATGGAAGAGCAGAGTTCCATCTGCTTAGCATTCTTCCGCCCCAGGAGGTTAGCCATATTGGAAGCTACTACTCCACTAAAGATCTAAGGGAAAATTCCCTGGAGCTCCACGAAGGTAATTCAGAAGCCAAACTGGCAAAGAGGGACATCCACCAAAGATAACTGATGAATCTCCGGATGAACAAGGGAGAGAAGGTAGCCTAACTCCATGCAAGGATCGAAGACCTGATCACCCAGCTCAACAACCTCGGAGAAAAGGTAACAAATCGTGACTCCTTAAGGTATGCACTTACCTCTTTTTTGAGAACTCAAGAGTGGTCAGCCTTAGTAGATGCTTACTACACTCTAAGGACCTTGAGGTATGTACTTTTGAAAACTTATTCTCAACTTTCAAACTTCATGAGTCTCACTATACAGATTCTTAGAAAATAGAGAAATCAAATAATATTGCTCTAAAAGCCAAGAAGGATGAATTAGATGCCGACACCTCCTTCAATGATGATGAAACATCATAAATAGTAAAGAAATTCAATAAATTTTTTAAAACTAATTGGTTTAATCAAGTGCATACAAAGAAAAGAAGAGCAAGGAAGGTAAGATGCTATAATTACAATGAAGAGAGGTACATCAAGGATGACTGCCCAAAGCTGAAGAAGAAGGACAACAAGCAAGGACCAACCACAACAAAGCACAAAACCCTAAAGGCAACGTGGGACGAGTCATCATCAGAATCAGATCTGGAGGAGTATGCTGGACTTGCTCCGATGGCAAGTCACCAGGAGGAGAGCATGAATGAAAGGGGAGGCTACTCAGAGGAAAGTTGCAGCGAGGAGGAAGAAACAAATTTCAGAACAGATCTAGTTAGCTAGGTATGTTTACTACCCCTTGACCAATTATATTTGTTGGTATCCCAAGGTTATTTTGATGTGATTAAACAAGTTAAGTTAGGTCTTGTTATGATTTGATCCTTGTGTCTAAGTGTGCAGACGCTTAGGAGCACAAGAAGTCGAGCAGAAGATGCGGCTAGCGAGAAGGACGACACGGGAGAGAACCAACGAGCTCGGTGCGTTTGAGGGACGAGGTGCCGTGGAAGAGTACACCGGTGGACGAGAAGAATGTATGCGACGTTCGAGGGATGAGAAGACGGGGAGGAAGGCTGCTCGAGGAGGTCGGAATTTGGGTTTAGGTGAGTCCTATTCCGTTGGCCGAAATCACCCAGGTGATCGGAGCAACGGAAAAGCTAGACTGGAGCTATGCAGCTACTAGAGGCTCCTTCAACAGGAGTTGAAGGCGCCTCTGCAACCTTCAGGTAGAAGGTGCCTTTAATGGCTGAAGGCACCTTCAACCAGCCATGGAAGGCGCCTTTTATAGGACCGTTGCGGCCAGCTAGAAGGGGGTTGTTGGATAGTCCTGTAAAATAAAAAACAAAACAACCCTTCTCGAACTCTTTAAGCTAACACTTGCATAAATAAAGCAGAGCAAATAAATAAAGCATTAAAAACATGAGACACAAAAGGTTTACTTGGTTACAACCGATGTGGTTGTTAATCCAAGGAAGATTAAGCTCACTTAAAAACTCCTTCTGAAGGAGAAGCCTCGTACAGTGTTGAAGTGCAGAAAACAGAAGCTCAACTTTAGACTAAAGCTTACAAGCGTTGGAATTACAATTCAGAGTTCGTAAGAAAAGCTTCTGGACCAAGGCTATATTTATAGCCTTGGTCGGGGCGCCTGGATCTGGGCACCCTGGGGGGGATAAAACTTTATCCCCCAACGTCCAGATCGAGATTGACTCAATCTGGTCAAACTTTATGATCCGGGCGCCCAGAGGGGTTCTGGGTGCCCCGGAGGGCTCCGAGCGCCCGGAGGGGTTCCGGGCGCCCCGGAGGGGGCGCCCCGGACTGCTCCGAGCGCCCCGGAGCCCAAAGTCAACAGACGTTGACTTTTTCGTCTGGGACCTCTTCTCTGGTTCAGTCCCATCTCGATCCGGTTCTTCTCCTCCGGATCCGCTCGCTTGGGTGATCTCTGCCATCCGGAAAAGGGCTCACCCGAACCCAAGTTCCGGTCTTCTCGAGCGGGCTTCCCTCCGACTTCTCGTCCCTTGAAATCGCCGCGTGTTTCCTTCTCATCCGCCGGCGTACTCATCCGCAGTCTTCGTCCCTCGGATGCACCGCATGTCGTCCTTCTCGCTAGCTGCGTCTCTTGCTCCCCAAGCAATCTTCCGCTCCGACTTTCGTCCCTCAGAACCACCGCACGCTTCCTTCTCGTCTGCCGGTGTACTCTTCCGCAGCACCTCGTCCCTCGGACTGCCGTCCTTCTCGCTAGCTGCGTCTTCCGCTCGAGTACCTGTGCTCCTGCACACATGGACACAAGGTTAAAAACAACGCAGGACCTAACTTAACTTGTTGATCACACCAAAACAACCTTGGGGTTCCAACAATCTCCCCCTTTTTGGTGTGATCAACCCAAGTTAAGCTAGGGTCAAAACTAGACATAAAATTAAAACAAGTTATTGTAATAATGTGCAATAAGATAGAAAAAATTAAATTTTGAAAATTTTCAATTTTCAATTTCTACCTCCCCTAGACTTATTCTTTCCCTTCTCCCCCTTTGATCACAATAAAAATGGGGTTTAAAAAAAACAATCTAAGGGTTTGACACTTAGAAAAATTATAGAAATCTATTTCAATGATTTTCCGAGAAAACATATTTCCAAGTTAAGGAAAAAAATTTCTAAGTCAAAGAATAACTTTTGAAAAATTTCTAAGTTTTCACCATAAAAAATCTTTCTAAGCCTAAAAATTTATGCAAGAAAATTTAAGAAAATTGATAACATTAAAAAAATATCCATGCATTTATTTATTTATTTTATTCTAATACTTATATCAGAAAGTTTTAAATTTCCATTTCAATTTATTACAATTTTTCAAATTTGAAGTAAAAAAATTTGAACATGCGAAGAATTGTATCATGTTAATATCTATTAATAGTTTGTCGAGATACTTTAATCGACAGACTATTTCTTTCAGCTTTAAAGCAATAAATATTAAACATGCAAGAAATTATATTGACAAAATAATTGATAAAAATTCGTTTGACAATTTTTCTAATTTGCAAGATTCATTCGACAAAATATTTTATAACTTGCAAGAATCTTTTGTTAAATCATTTTACGATTCAAAAAACTCTTTCAATGAGATAATTTGTAATTCGGAAAAAATTTTAGATCCGGAAAATTTTTTCGAAAAAATACTTTGTGATTCGCAAGAATCTTTCGTCAAAGCATTTTGTAATTCGAAAAATTCTTTTGATGATTCAATTTTTTATTCGCAAAAATCTTCAGGTAATTTGATTAATTGAACTAGTTGTTCAGAGGGTAGAGGCCATACCTTACTTACCTCTTCGACCGTTGGTTCTCCCCTTGTTGAGTTACTTTCTTCCAATATCTCTCCCCCTTCATTGATGCTCACCTGGGATGAGCTTTCTGTGTCCTCGGGATGGAGATCGACTATCTCAGCATTTTTCTCATTCTCGGATTGTTCTGGCGTTGAATCGGTGTTGGATTTAATTTTGACTTGTTCTTCGTAGAGTTTTAAGAATTTTTCCCAAAGTTCTTTTGCGCTTTTATACTCTCCGACTCTGTCGAAATCTTTAGTTGGTATTGCGCTTAGAATGTGAAATGTCGCCCGACCGTTTGCCATTGACTCGTCACATTGCTTCTTGTTCCAGAGGCGTAAATCGAGTACTTCACCATTCACATTCTTCGGTTCCTCGTAACCAGATTTCATTATTAGAAAAATACCAATATTTGAGTTTAGATATACCTCCATTTTTTATTTCCAGACGAAAAACTCCCCCTCGAATGCTAGTGGGTAATCGCTAGCTTCGGCCATCGTTTTGTTGCTTCAGACGGCGGTTAGTCCTTCTGAGGCGTCTCGGCTCTGATACCACTTGTAGGACCGTTGCGGCCAGCTAGAAGGGGGTTGTTGGATAGTCCTGTAAAATAAAAAACAAAACAAACCTTCTCGAACTCTTTAATCTAACACTTGCATAAATAAAGCAGAGTGATCCTGTCTGAGAAGCTGGACAAGACGGAGATTCGGAAGAAAGAAACCCACCGTGCTGATGAAGAATAATGTCGTGCTGATGAAGAATAATGTCTGCAGAATACCAATCTGAGAAACCCAAAGCGGATCGGGAAAAATAGAATCACCTAAAGTCCTCCTCGCACGAAGACCCGATGACGAAGAAGAAATCCAAATCTGAAGAGAAGAAACCCAGATCCAAAGCTTCCAAGACTTCCTGCGCACAAGAGATCAACCAACACTATCGTCAGTGACCTAAGACCGGGGTGGGAATCCCTGGCTAGGCCCTCCGACGCTTAAGTCAGTGATCTCTCTCGGTGTGGAAGAAGGAGGAAAAAGATGAACAATAGTTGAAAATTAGGGTTATGAATGTGCACAATGATGTGAACTCACCTGGCCAACGGAGAGGATTCTCCTTTTTATACCACTTCATATAACCTCCATGGTCATGAAGTGGACCCCGGTTTGTTAGAGTTTGTTATGAGATGACGGCAGCTGTGTACTTGTAGTAAATGACTTTTAAGGAATCTTTCTTGTACCCTAGATGTACCTCCTTTGTCGTTTAGCACCTGCAAAATAATCTAAATGCACATTTCCCGCCGAAATATATAATACCTGTAATGTGGTTACATATTGCATATATCCTCATTAATCATCCTATTTGAACTATTTATCTCTATTTTTTCTCATGAGGCTCTTGTCTGCGCCCTTTTATGCTATTTATCCTATCTAGCAATAGGCCATATTTTGTCAAGTATTTTTCCAAGGTGTTGGTCGATTTGGCTGATATTAACCTTCCTTCTTTAGGGCATGTAGCGATCGATACTATTCTATATGCTTCAGAAGTATCTCCCGACCAATATTATCCTACCTCCTTTGAGATGTACAGATCTTCCTCGTGGGAAGCATATTTCGGTCGATATAGACTTACTTCTTATGTACCGGCCGATATTAGCCTACCTCCTTTGAGGTATATATAGATCTTCCTCCTGGGAAGCATATTTCGGTCGAAATAGACTTACTTATTATGTCCAGGCCGATATTAGCCTACCTCCTTTGAGGTATATAGGTCTTCCTTCTGAGAAGCATATTTATATAGATCTTCCTCCTGGGGAGCCTATTTCGGTCGATATAGACTTACTTATTATGTCCCGGTCGATATTAGCCTACCTTCTTTGAGGTATATAGATCTTCCTCCTGGGAAGCATATTTCGGTCGATATAGACTTATTATGTCCCGACCGATATTAGCCTACCTTCTTTGAGGTATATAGATCTTCTTCCCGGGAAGCATATTTCGGTCGATATAGACTTACTTCTTATGTCCCGGCCGATATTAGTCTACCTTCTTTGAGGTATATAGATCTTCCTTTTGGGGAGCATATTTCGGTCGATATAGACTTACTTCTTATATCCCGGCCGATATTAGTCTACCTTCTTTGAGGTATATAGATCTTCCTCCTGGGAAGCATATTTCGGTTGATATAGACTTACCTCTTATTGAGGTATGTCCCGGCTGATATTAGCCTACATCTTTTGAGGTATATAGGTCTTCATCTTGGGAAGCATATTTCGGTCGATATAGACTTACGTATTATGTCCCGACCGATATTAGCCTACCTCTTTTGAGATATATAGGTCTTCCTCCTGGGAAGCGTATTTCGGTTGATATAGACTTACTTATTATGTCCCGACCGATATTAGCCTACCTCCTTTGGGGCATATTCCGGCTGGGAATAGCATACCTCCTTCGAGGTACATCCCGGCCGATATCAACTTATCTCCTTGGTTTCATTACCTCCTTTCCTTTCCTTATCGGGGACCCTCGAAACCTTACCCATATCACTAGCCTTCCCTTCAAGTCTAGTCGAAGGAGGTGTAGACGACTGACTAGACATAAGTCTGGTTTTGTCTTTTCCTACCCGTGACTCTGCTCCAGATATTGAAATAACCTCACAGATTTTGTGTACAACTGTCTCACTAAACCAAGTATAGTGATCCTGTTAGCCTTTTGCTCCTTTAAATAGGGTTACAACCTTATCTTCATCCACCACCCATCTCAGTTCTTTTCCTTCCTTGCCACCTTTTATTGCTAAGGTTATGGTCTCGGATCCTCCCCTTTGGGGGCGACTTTTGTCGGACCAGGTGAGATCTATATATGAGTTTATTGGGATTTTTGCTCCGGCTACCTCTGGGGTTCAAGGGATCATCTTAAGAGATGAAGCTTCACAATTCAGATTTTTCATCCAAAGATGTCGATGCTTTGAAGGACTCAAGAAACTTCAGAGAGATTTTTGCTACTCATAGAGGGGCAGCCAAATGACCCATGGGTGTTGTGTGAAGGGCACAACACATGTTACCCTTGGGCTATGCTGGGTTGCTCCACTTGCCGAGCTCTAGGGCTTGAGAGGGGAAGTGCTTTTTATATCTACTTTTCTATCATGGTCTGTATGGACCTTTCTCCTTCCCCCTGCCCTTGAGTTTTTCTACTTTGTTGCTTTCTTCGTCCCGGGCAGAATATTGCCACTTATGTGCCTTGACAAGACTGGGCGAGGTAAAATGTTTCCATCTCTGCTCCATGGTAAGTTTGAATCTAGTGGGATTAAAATTTTCTAAGCATTTCAAGAGCTGGTGTTTGTAAACTTTGTTATCTATCTAAGGTTTACTGTTCTAAGGGAAAATGTAATGTTATGTACTTGATCAGATTCTAAGTGTAACAACAGACTCTTGTATTGAATTAAATGATTCTATGGAGTCCTTCTGTAATTTACAAGAATAAATGTGATGTTGTATTCATTACCTCTCTGCATATCCTACGTGTCATTTATCATGACTGAGACTATCTTAACTGTTGGCATACTTCTATATCATGACTAATATTATGCCAGCCAACATTGTTTCATTGATTGACACCAATATTATACCTAATTAGCATAACCAAAATCATATCGGCTAATATAAAATTATTTTGATCAATATTAGTTTGTATTTCATAAGGACGTTAATTCAAAATCTGTCATTCGCCTAAATCTCCATCCTTAAATGTTTTTGTCCTTAGCTTGGACTTTAGTCAAGGAAATCAGTCCTTTTCACTTTATCATGTCCAGTTAATCACGTCTTCTTTCGAAGCTTCCTAGCTGGTGATTGGCTCTTCTTCTGGTGAGAGAATGTTAGAAGCGTACCCCGAGACACTACCAACTCCAGCGTGATCCAACCTATCACATCCGATATAAATGTTTTTATGATGGTATGACACATACTTTTTCTAACCGCCACGTCACGTGGGTCTTTTGCCTTTCTAATGTGATCCTCAGCGTCTGCTGCCATAAAAGTGTTTTGATCTGACGACAGTTGCGTGCTTTTCAAACCCTAAACCCTTCGTCTCCTTTTAAACTTTGTTCCTTCTTTTCTTTTCTCTAGAGTTCTTTTCTAGATGTTTAAAGAGATTATTCAGAAAAAGGCTTGTAAATGCAGAACTAGTAAAGAAGTGTAACCAAAATTTGGTAATTAAGCAATTACGCTGTATAAGAAAATACTTACCTGTTTTTCCATTGCGCTGATTTGAGAATGCCTCTCTTAAAATGCTTCTGAACATTAAATATAAGCTTTATTCTAGAACTCCTTGCTCATCTTTTGAAATTAAGCCTTGTCTTGATGAATCCTTCCGTAAATGACATCCAGTGTGCTCCATATCCCCAAAAGAATAAATAATCCCAAGTGATCTTGGATAAGGAATCTGTATAAAACTCCTGAGTTCCGAGCTGAATACACTACTCCAGGCGATTTTTAAGTGAAGACTTCCAGATAGATGAGCTTTCAGGTGAATAATGTATCATATGCATAGAATCCCCTTTTGAATCCTAGCTTCATATCTGTATAACCCCGGTCGATTAGTCTTTGAAATTATGAGATTTCTTGATCAATTGTATCCTGTGATGGTTTAGAGTCTCCGGTTCCTTCCATGAAGACCCGTTTGAGTTACTTCATGGGATTTCCCGATCGACTGATGTTTTGTGATGGTTTAAAGTCTCCGGTTCCTCCCATGAAGACCCGTCCGAGTTGTTTCATGGGATTTCCTGATCGACTGATGTTCTATAATGGTTTAGAGTCTCCGGTTCCTTCCATGAAGACCCATCCGAGTTATTTCATGGGATTTCCCGATCGACTTATGTTCTGTAATGGTTTAGAATCTCCGATTCCTCCCATGAAGACCCGTCCGAGTTATTTCATAGGATTTCCCGATCGACTTATGTTCTGTAATGGTTTAGAGTCTCTGGTTCCTCCCATGAAGACCCGTCCGAGTTATTTCATGGGATTTCCCGATCGACTTATGTTTTGTGATGGTTTAGAGTCTCCGGTTCCTCCCATGAAGACCCGTCTGAGTTATTTCATTGGATTTCCCGATCGACTTATGTTCTGTGATGGTTTAGAGTCTCCGGTTCCTTCCATGAAGACCCGTCTGAGTTATTTCATGGGATTTCCGGATCGACTTATGTTCTGTGATAGTATAGAGTCTCCGGTTCCTCCCATGAAGACTCGTCCGAGTTATTTCATGGGATTTCCCGATCGACTTATGTTCTGTAATGGTTTAGAGTCTCCGGTTCCTCCCATGAAGACCCGTTCGAGTTATTTCATGGGATTTCCCGATCGACTTATGTTCTGTGATGGTTTAGGGTCTCCGGTTCCTTCCATGAAGACCTGTCCGAGTTATTTCATGGGATTTCCCGACCGACTTATGTTCTGTAATGGTTTAGAGTCTCCGGTTCTTCCCATGAAGACCTGCCCGAGTTATTTCATGGGATTTCCCGATCAACTTATGTTCTGTAATGGTTTAGAGTCTCCGGTTCCTCCCATGAAGACCCGTCCGAGTTATTTCATGGGATTTCCCGATCAACTTATGTTTTGTAATGGTTTAGAGTCTCCGGTTCTTCCCATGAAGACCCATCTGAGTTATTTCATGGGATTTCCCGATCGACTTATGTTCTGTGATGGTTTAGAGTCTCCGGTTCCTTCCATGAAGACCCGTCCGAGTTATTTCATGGGATTTCCCGATCGACTTATGTTCTGTGATAGTTTAGAGTCTCCGGTTCCTCCCATGAAGACTCGTCCGAGTTATTTCATGGGATTTCCCGATCGACTTATGTTCTGTAATGGTTTAGAGTCTCCGGTTCCTCCCATGAAGACCCGTCCGAGTTATTTCATGGGATTTCCCGATCGACTTATATTCTGTAATGGTTTAGAGTCTCCGGTTCCTCCCATAAAGACCCATCCTATAGGACCGATGCGGCCGGGTAGAAGGGGGGTTGAATAGCCCTGAAAAATCAAACACAACCCTTTCTCGTACGATTAAGCTAACACATAAAAAATAGATTAAACAGAAAATAAAGCATAAAAATGAGGCACCGAATTTGACTTGGTTACAACCGGGGAGGTTGTTAATCCAAGGATGAAGATCGCACTAAGAGCTCCTTCAGGCGGAGAAGCCTCGTTTACAGCAGTGTAAGCACAGAAAGACAGAAGCTAATCTAAATAGTGGAAGCACACAAGTGTTGTTTACAATTTCTGAACTGATGAAGAGCTTCTGGACCAAGGCTATATTTATAGCCTTGGTCGGGGCGCCTGTAAGGGTTCCGGGCGCCCTGGGGGGGATAAAGTTTTATCCCCCAACGTTCAGATCATGTAAATCGCGATCTTGGTCAAACTCAGGGTCCGGGCGCCCCGGAGCAAAAAGTCAACTGCGATTGACTTTTTGTCCGGGACCACTTCTCCGTTAAGTCCCCGTCTCGGTCCGGGTCTTTTGCTCCGGATCCGCTTGATTGGGTGATCTCTGACATCCGGAATAGGGCTCACCCGAACCCATCTTCCGGTCTTCTCGAGCGTGCTTCCCTCTGGCTTCTCGTCCCTCGGAATTGCCGCGTGTCCCTTCTCGTCCACCAGCGTACTCATCCGCAGACTTCGTCCCTCGATCGCACTCCGTGCCGACCTTCGCGCTAGCTGCGTCTCTTGCTCTCCGAGCAATCTTCCGCTCCGGCTTTCGTACCTCGGAACCATCGCGCGCACGGTGTACTCTTCCGCGACGCCTCGTCCCTCGGACGCACCGCGTGCCGTCCTTCTCGCTAGCTGCGTCTTTCGCTCGAGTACCTGTGCTCCTAAGCTCCTGCACACTTAGACACAAGGTTAGAAAACAACAGAACCTAACTTAACTTGTTGATCACACCAAAACCAACCTTGGGGTTCCAACAATCTCCCCCTTTTTGGTGTGATGAACCCAAGTTAAGCTAGGGTTAACTAGACAAAAAATAAACTAACTAAATTTACAATTTAGTGCACAAAGATAGAAAAAAAAATAGTTTTAGGCTACCTCCCCCTAGACTTATACTTATCCTTCTCCCCCTTTGATCACAAAAAAAATGGGGTTCCAAAAAAAATCTAAGGGTTAAAGACTTAGAAAATTTTGAAAAGCTACCTTAAAAAAATTTCTAAGTCAAAAGATTCTAAGTTAGAAAAAGAATTTTGCAATCAATAAAACTTAATTAAATATTTTGAAAAATATTTTTGAATCAATAAAAGCAGAAAAAACTTTAAGTAAAATTTTAACTTAGGAAAAAATAATTTTTGAAAATTTTTCTAAACACTCTAAGTAAAAATTATTTTTGAAAATAGAATTTAAAAAAAAATTAATTATTTAAAAAAAATTTATGTCAAAATTTTGAAACATGTTTGAATAACTTTTTAAAGCATTAAATAATTCTAGTATTAATGCTTTATTAATTAAACATTTATTTCAATATTTGGCTTCCAGGCAGTGGCGAGGCACTAGGCCTTCTTGGTTATTGGAGCAACAACCACTTTCTAGTCAAAGCCCATAAAGAAATTTTTGTTTAATTTTCTCACTTAAAGCGCTAACTTTGATTTTAAAATTTACACTAAGCAAGATTTAGGAACCCAATAAAGGTTCCAACCTACTGGATTAACTAAAAATTTCTTAGGGACATATTTTCTAGAGATATTTTTAATTTGTCCCTGGTGATATCTATAATACCAATTCAAATTATTGAACCTTCTAAAATTGGTTTTAGATGAGCAAGCAGAGTTTTTCAAGTTTTCTACTTGAATTTTTAAATTTTGAATTTCTAATTTTAATTTTTCATTTTCTAAATTTGATTTATCTAGCATTTCTAACGGACAAGATGTAGCTAATATTGCTTTTAAATCTTTATTTTCATTTTCTAATTTGCAGCAATCTTTTGTTAAAATTTTAATGAATTTAAACATTTTATCAGGAGGAAGAGATCGTACCTCACTTACATTGTCGATCTCGTTGTCGCTCCCCCCGAACTGTTGCTCTCTTCGGACGTGGCTCCCCCTTCATCGATGCTTTCGATGCTCATTTCGGAAGAGCTTGACTCGTAGTCGTCGTCTTGATGACTCGCCATTAACGCGAGCCCGGAGAACTCCTCGACTTCCGATTCCGACGACATATCGTCCCACGTCGCTTTTAGGGCCTTGTGTTTTTGGATAGGCTTCTTACCCTTGTCCTTCCCTTTGTTCTTCAGTTTAGGGCAATTGTCCTTGACGTGCCCTTCTTCATCGCAATGGTAGCAGCGGATTGTTCTTTTCTTTCTTCCCTGCGGATGGTTAGATTTCCTAGATTTACAAATATTTTTAAATCGTCTTACCATCATTACCATTTCCTCGTCGTCGAGAGAAGATTCTGACTCAGGTTCGTCTCTCGAAGCTTTAAGAGCGACATTATTCTTGGGCTCCTTCGGACCTGCATATCTTGACTCATGCACTTCAAAAGTTGAAAAGAATTCGTCTAATGAAATTTTTTCTAGATATTTTGAAATGTAAAAGGCATCTACTAGTGATGCCCATTTTGAGTTTCTAGGAAAGGAATTTAGGGCATACCTTAGCGAATCTCGGTTACTTATCTCTTCTCCGAGATTCGTAAGTCTAGTGATGAGTTCCTGAATCCTCGAGTGTAGATGTGCAATTGTTTCACCTTCTTCAAATCGGAGGTTTGTAAGCTGGTTACGAAGTAAATCCCGTCTTGCAAGTGTTCCTTCGTGTAACTCCAGGAATTTCTCCCAAAGCTCCTTTGCCGAGTTGTAGGTACCGACTCGATTGACTTCTTGTGTTGGAAGTACACTTAGCAGATGGAATTCTGCTTTCTTGTTTGCCACGTGGTCAGCCTGCTCCTTCTTTGACCATTGATTTCTTGCTTTGCCCTCTGGTGCTTCATAGCCAAATTCCATTGTTAGTAATAAATCATAATCTGTTTCAAGAAATACTTCCATTCGATTTTTCCAGCTAGCGAAGTCCCCATCGAATTTTGGTGCGTGGATGTTGGATCCGACCATCTTGTTGCTTTGTTCGGCGGTTAGTCCTCCTGAAGCGCCTCGGCTCTGATACCACTTGTAGGACCGATGCGGCCGGGTAGAAGGGGGGGTTGAATAGCCCTGAAAAATCAAACACAACCCTTTCTCGTACGATTAAGCTAACACATAAAAAATAGATTAAACAGAAAATAAAGCATAAAAACGAGGCACCGAATTTGACTTGGTTACAACCGGGGAGGTTGTTAATCCAAGGATGAAGATCGCACTAAGAGCTCCTTCAGGCGGAGAAGCCTCGTTTACAGCAGTGTAAGCACAGAAAGACAGAAGCTTACAATTTCTGAACTGATGAAGAGCTTCTGGACCAAGGCTATATTTATAGCCTTGGTCGGGGCGCCTGGAAGGGTTCCGGGCGCCCTGGGGGGGATAAAGTTTTATCCCCCAACGTTCAGATCACGTAAATCGTGATCTTGGTCAAAATCAGGGTCCGGGCGCCCGGATTGGTTCCGGGCGCCCCGGAGCAAAAAGTCAACTATGGTTGACTTTTTGTCCGGGACCACTTCTCCGTTAAGTCCCCGTCTCGGTCCGGGTCTTCTGCTCCGGATCCGCTTGATTGGGTGATCTCTGACATCCGGAATAGGGCTCACCCGAACCCATCTTCCGGTCTTCTCGAGCATGCTTCCCTCCGGCTTCTCGTCCCTCGGAATTGCCGCGTGTCCCTTCTCGTCCACCAGCGTACTCATCCGCAGACTTCGTCCCTCGATCGCACCCCGTGCCGACCTTCGCGCTAGCTGCGTCTCTTGCTCCCCGAGCAATCTTCCGCTCCGGCTTTCGTACCTCGGAACCATCGCGCGCACTTCCTTCTCGTCCGCCGGTGTACTCTTCTGCAGCACCTCGTCCCTCGGACGCACCGCGTGCCGTCCTTCTTGCTAGCTGCGTCTTCCGCTCGAGTACCTGTGCTCCTAAGCTCCTGCACACTTAGACACAAGGTTAGAAAACAACAGAACCTAACTTAACTTGTTGATCACACCAAAACCAACCTTGGGGTTCCAACACATCCGAGTTATTTCATGGGATTTCCCGATTGACTTATGTTTTTTGATGGTTTAGAGTCTCCGGTTCCTCCCATGAAGACCCGTCCGAGTTATTTCATGGGATTTCCCGATTGACTTATGTTCTGTAATGGTTTAGAGTCTCCGGTTCCTCCCATGAAGACTCATCCGAGTTATTTCATGGGATTTCCCGATCGACTTATGTTTTGTGATGGTTTAGAGTCTCCGGTTCCTCCCATGAAGACCCGTCCGAGTTATTTCATTGGATTTCCCGATCGACTTATATTCTGTATAGAAATATGATGTTTGTACTAACCTTGCGACAGTTTTTTAAAGTTTCTAGGTTCTTGAGGGGAGCTGCATAGGCCTTTAGGGTTACCCCCTGTAGATTGCTCGAGATAGATAATGAAAGTCCTCTTGATATTTATAAATCTGTATGAACCATACTTGTTTCCTTGGCGATATTTGTCTTGCTTGGCTTTTATTAAAAGAAGTAGAGTACATAAGCTGTAGGTATACTTGTCCTTAGTCACCAAGGACTTCAAATAATTGTGATTTGTTTCTCCAGACACATTCTTGAGTAGTATGATGTAGTTAGGTTCGATAAGGCTGTAAGTGATTTGCACTCCAGGGACGTTCTAAAATTCTTCCTTCAGTATCTTGGAGATAATATGAACCTAATGTGAGTTTTTCTATCACTTTGTAAGATCCTCCCCATTGTGGTGCCAACTTACTGACATCTCCAACAGGTTTAATTCGCTTCCATACTAAGTCTCCTACTTGGAAAAATCTGGGGATGACTCTTTTGTTATAGTTTTGTCTCATCCGTTGTCGATACGATGCCAGATGAGTAGCAGCTTTATCTCTAATCTCCTCTATCAAGTCTAGCTCCATGAGTCGTCGACCTCCATTGTCCTCATCATATAATTGTCTTCTGTCAGATTCTACTCCCATCTCGATGGGAATTATTGCTTCTCCTCCGTAAACTAATTGAAAGGGAGTGATTCCTGTAGCCTCTCGAGGCGTAGTTCGATATGCCCAAAGAACGCTGGGTAGTTCATCTACCCAGCTACCTCCAACATGATCCAGTTTGTTCTTTAAACCTCTTATGATTTCCCTATTGGTTACTTCTGCCTGACCATTACTTTGCGGATAAGCTACAGAGGTGAAGGCCTGGGTAATGTCGTAACTGTTGCACCAGTCTAAGATCCTATCCCCTTGGAATTGCCTTCCATTATCAGAGACTAATTTATGAGGAATACCAAATCTGCAGATTATATTTTTTTATAAAAATTTAATAACTACATCTTCAGTAATTCGAGCAAGTGGTTCTGCCTCCACCCATTTAGAAAAATAATTCACTGCTACCAATAAGAACCTTCTCTGTGCAGCTGCCATAGGAAATTGACCTACTATGTCCATGCCCCATTGATCAAAGGGGCATGCAACTATAGAGGTTCTCAATAACTGTGTAGGATGATGTAAGATATTTTGATGTTTTTGATAAGAAATACAAGTTCTTACCAACTTGTTAGCATCTTCATGTAGAGTAGGCCAGAAATATCCTGCTAGCAGAATTTTGCGAGCCAAAGATCTCCCTCCTATATGGCTACTACATGAACCTTGATGGACTTCTCGTAAAATAAACTGTATATCTTCTGTGCCAATACACTTGAGCAAAGGTATAGAAAAAGCTCTTTTATATAATTGTTCTCCTACCATAGTGTATTGAGCAACTCTCTTCTTGAATACCCTTGCCTGTTCTGTATCACTGGGAAGAATACCTTGATGCAAATATAATATGATTTGAGCCCTCCAATCACCTAGAATTTCTGCTTCAGCCTGTCTTTCAATACAAGATATTAACAGAGCTTGTTCTACGGGCCGATCTAGACTCCATGGCACTATAGCAGAGGCCAACTTAGCTAATTCGTCTGCCACTTGATTTTCATATCTAGGAACCTTTTGTATATTTACCTCTTGAAACTGAACCTTCAACTTATCAAATGCTTCAGCATATAACTTAAGCCTGTCATTATTAATTTCAAAATTACCTGATAGTTGTTGAGCTGCTAACTGAGAATCAGAATAAATAAGGACTCGAGCCACCCCTTTATGCCGCACAGCCTGCAATCCTGCTATCAGGGCTTCATATTCTGCTTCATTGTTGGTGGCTCTGTAATTCAATCTGATGGAGAGTTGAAGTCTGTCTTCCCTTGGAGATATAAGAAGAACACCAATTCCGCTGTCTTGTCTAGTTGAAGAACCATCTACATAAACTTTCCAAATGTCTTCTTCCTCAGGGCTTTGAACTTCTATGATGAAGTCCGCTAGAGCTTGTGCTTTGATAGCTGAGCGAGGTTGATATTGAATGTCATATTCCCCAAGTTCAGTTGTCCCTTTGATCAGCCGACCTGATGCCTCTGGGTTGAGTAACACCCGTCCAAGAGTACTGTTGGTTAATACAATAATTTCATGCGCTAAGAAATATGGACGCAACCTCCGAGTAGTCAATACTAGGGCATAAGCTAATTTTTCTAGTGTAGTGTATCTACACTCAGCTCCTTTTAATAAATGGCTGGAAAAATATACAGGTTGTTGTTCCTTTCCTTCTTGTCTGACTAATACAGAGCCCACGGCGTTTTCATTAGCAGACAAATATACCCAAAGAGTTTCTCCTACTATGGGTTTAGCCAATACAGGGAGAGTAGACAAATAATCTTTCAATTCTTGGAAGGCCTTATCACATTCTTCATTCCACTAAAATTTATTGCCTTTTATAAGTATTTTAAAGAAATGGAAACTACGATCGGCCGATCTAGAAATGAATCTAGATAAGGCTGTAATCCGGCCTGTCAGTCTCTGAGCTTCTCTCATGTTGCGTGGTGGCTCCATGTTTTGCAGTGCTTTAACCTTGCTCGGATTGGCTTCTATCCCTCGTTCGGACACCATATATCCCAGGAACTTCCCCCCTTTCGCTCTGAATAAGCATTTGTTCAGATTTAATTTGAGCCCATACTGCCTTAATGTCTTGCAGGTCTCTTCTACATCCCTGCATAGATCAGCAGCTTGAAGAGACTTAATTAAGATGTCATCAACATATACTTCCATATTTCTACCAATCTGCTTCTGGAAGACCTTATTCATAAGCCTTTGATAGGTTGCTCCTGCATTTTTTAGTCCGAAAGACATAACATTATAACAATAAGTACCTTCGGATGTTATAAAACTGACCTTTTCTTGATCTTCTTTAGCTAAGGGAACCTGATGATAACCCTGGTAAGCGTCTAGCATAAAGATGTATTTGCATCCCGCAGTGGAGTCTACCAATTGATCGATTCTAGGCAACGGATAATAGTCTTTTGGGCAAGCTCTGTTAAGGTCCCGGAAATCAATGCATACTCGCCATTTGTTTCCAGGCTTAGAAACTAACACCACGTTAGCTAGCCAGCTTGAAAATTGTACTTCCCTGATGTAACCGGCTTCCATAAGTTTAGTTATTTCATCTTTGATGATCTGGTTTTGTTCCACGCTAAAACTCCTTTTTCTTTGCATGACCGGGCGGGCATCTGGGAAGACATGCAAGGAATGCTCCATGAGTGTAGGAGAAACGCCCGAGACTTCTTTGGGAGTCCAAGCAAATACATCATTATTCTTCTTCAGGCATTGCACCAATTCGGCTTTAAGAGCAGAATCAAGATCAGCCGCAACATATGTAGTAGCTTCAGGCCGACCGGCCTGGATCTGAACTTCTTCCTTCTCCTCATAAACCATGACGGGCTGCTTCTCCCGAATGGCATTAACCTCCATTCTTTGAATCTTTCGGGCGGTGTTAGCTTCAGTTCGAATTATTTCTATATAACATTTTCGGGTTGTCTTCTGATCACCTCGCACCTCCCCGACTTGGTCATCCACCAAAAATTTAATCTTCTGACAAAAAGTAGAAACGACCGCCCTAAAATCATTTAAGGCGGGTCAACCCAGTATCACGTTATAAGAGGATGGAGCATCTACTACCATGAAATAAGATCTTCTTGTTCTCATCAGAGGCTCTTCTCCCAGAGATATAGCCAACTTTATTTGGCCTAGTGGTTGTACTTCGTTGCCTGTGAATCCATATAGAGGAGTAACAATCTGCTGAAGTTCACTCGGATCAATTTGCAGTTGATCGAAAGCCTTCTTGAATATAATATTGACAAAACTGCCCGTGTCTATGAAGGTACGAGCAATGGCATAGTTGGCTATGACAACTTTAATGATCAGGGCATCATCATGGGGTATTTCTACCCCTTCGAGTCTCTGGGCCCAAAACTTATTTCGGGACCGGCCGCTCGTTCCATACTACATCCTACGGCATGAATTTCCAGTCTTCGGGCATGTGCTTTTCTGGCTCTATTAGAATCCCCATCAGTGGGTCCACCCGTAATCATATTGATATTGCCCCGAGCAGCATTACTCCTGTTTTCTTCCTGCCGAGTCGTCACAGCTTCGGAGGGTGCTTTCTCTGACACTTGGCTGGTACCGGTCGGGACTGGTATTGCCTCCTACCAAGGCTCGACCGAGCGATATTCCAGTTTGAGTGGACTTTGCTGCCTCGGGTACTGCTGTCGATAATAGTTCTGCCTCTGATAACGCTCCCTATTAGCTCGCTTATTTCTTAAAACAAAACAGTCTTCAGTATGATGACTGCTAGTTTTATGATAAGTGCACTATCTCCTTGGTGCCTCTGGCTGTATCTCCACATGTTGTACAGCTTGTGGACGATACTCTGGTTGTCGATGGGGTGGATGAGTTATTCTAGGACCCCTTAGTGGAGGCACAGGGGCAGGAGCTTTCTCATTAACCTGGGTAGGAGAAGAGGTAACACCCTCCTTTCTACGAGCAGCTTGAGCTTCCTCCACATTAATGAACTCGGTGGCATGCTCAATCAAGGAATCAAAATTAACAGGGGGATTCCTTACTAAATCTTTAAAGAAATCATTATCATTTAAACCTTAAGAGAAAGCGCTAACTAATATTTCAGTGGTAGCATTAGGTACATCAATAGCTACCTGATTGAACCTTTTGATATATGCTCGGATAGACTCTTTAGATGCTTGCTTAATTGAAAACAGGCTCCAAGGAGTCTTATGATACCTTTTGTTGCTAGAGAAATGGTGCAGAAAGACTTTCTTGAAGTCTTTGAATTTCCGAATAGACTTCTCTGGCAATCTCTTGAGCCAGCGCTGTGCAGCTCCTCCGAGGGTAGTGAGAAACATCCGACATTTCACCTCGTCAGAGAATTGTTGTAATAATGCTACGTTCTCGAACTTCAACAAATGTTCTTCTGGATTTGTTGTTCCAGTGTATTCCCCGATCTGATGATTTTGATACCGCTTAAGAAGCGGATCATCTAGTACACTTTGAGAGAATGGGGAGATGACCTTCTCTGGTGAGCTATCACTAGTTATCATTTTGATCTTACGCTTTTCTCTATCTGGTGCTTCACCAGAGGACTCTTGGAACACGGGTCTCTTGCCTCCTTGATCCATGGGAGTGCGAAGAAAGGCTCGTGGACGCCTTGTCGGAGAAACAACAGCTGGAGGAAAATACGCATGTTCTTCTTCTTCCAGCTCTTTCCCTTTTTGATGCTCGGGAGTCGATATTACTGGATTATGAGCTGTTGGTAGAGTAGCTCCGGTGTGGGCTTGAAGTTGTTGTTGCTGCTGTTGTAAGGCTTTCTGAACATGAGAGTTGATGAGGAAATCTAAATCCTCACGACTGATAGTAAGTAGGTTTGATTTTCCGGTTTCTTCCATCCTGTAGTCTCAGATTTAGGTGAATTTCCCACAGACGGCGCCAAATTTGATCCTGTCTGAGAAGCTGGACAAGACGAAGATCCAGAAGAAAGAAACCCACCATGCTGATGAAGAATAATGTCATGCTGATGAAAAATAATGTCTGCAGAATACCAATCCGAGAAACCCAAAGCGGATCGGGAAAAATAGAATCACCGAAAGTCCTCCTCGCACAAAGACCCAATGACGAAGAAGAAATCCAAATCTAAAGAGAAGAAACCCAGATCCGAAGCTTCTAAGACTTCTTGGGCACAAGAGATCAACCAACACTATCGTCAGTGACCTAAGACCGGGGTGGGAATCCCTGGCTAGGCCCTCCGACGCTCAAGTCAGTGATCTCTCTCGGTGTGGAAGGAGGAAAAAGATGAACAATAGTTGAAAATTAGGGTTATGAATGTGCACAATGATGTGAACTCACCTGGCCAACGGAGAGGATTCCCCTTTTTATAGCACTTCATATAATCTCCGTGGTCATGAAGTGGACCCCGGTTTGTTAGAGTTTGTTATGAGATGACGGCAGCTGTGTACTTGTAGTAAATGACTTTTAAGGAATCTTTCTTGTACCCCAGATGTACCTCCTTTGTCGTTTAGCACCTGCAAAATAATCTAAAAGCACATTTCCCACCGAAATATATAATACCTGTAATGTGGTTACATATTGCATATATCCTCATTAATCATCCTATTTGAACTATTTATCTCTATTTTTTCTCATGAGGCTTCTGTCCGCGCCCTTTTATGTTATTTATCCTATCTAGCAATAGGCCATATTTTGTCAAGTATTTTTCCAAGGTGTTGGTCGATCTGGCTGATATTAACCTTCCTTCTTTAGGGCATGTAGCGATCGATACTATTCTATATGCTTCAGAAGTATCTCTCGACCAATATTATCCTACCTCCTTTGAGATGTACAGATCTTCCTCGTGGAAAGCATATTTCGGTCGATATAGACTTACTTCTTATGTACCGGCGGATATTAGCTTACCTCTTTTGAGGTATATATAGATCTTCCTCCTGGGAAGCATATTTCGGTCGATATAGACTTACTTATTATGTCCTGGCCGATATTAGCCTACCTCCTTTGAGGTATATAGGTCTTCCTTCTGAGAAGCATATTTCGGTCGATATAAACTTACCTCTTATATACCGGCCGATATTAGCCTACCTCTTTTGAGGTATATAGATCTTCCTCCTGGGGAGCGTATTTCGGTCGATATAGACTTACTTATTATGTCCTGGCCGATATTAGCCTACCTTCTTTAAGGTATATAGATCTTCCTCCTGGGAAGCATATTTCGGTCGATATAGACTTACTTATTATGTCCCGGCAGATATTAGCCAACCTTCTTTGAGGTATATAGATCTTTTTCCTGGGAAGCATATTGCGGTCGATATAGACTTACTTCTTATGTCCCGGCCGATATTAGTCTACCTTCTTTGAGGTATATAGATCTTCCTCTTCGGGAGCATATTTCGGTCGATATAAACTTACTTCTTATATCCCGGCCGATATTAGCCTACCTTATTTGAGGTATATAGTGTTGGTGCGGGAAGCATCTAACGATCGAACCTGAGTTTTGATAATGACAAAGGATTCAAAGTTAAGGTGTGTTGTGATCTAACATGTTGAATGAGTATTTCAGGAAAAGTCCCAACTGCGGTTAGGCAGGTGAAAAACCCTAGGGGGTGGTAACCCTAGGTCCTAGGGGGTGGTAACCCTAGGTGGAGAAAAGTCCTAGCTGCGGTTAGGCAAAGGGAAAAACCCTAGGGGGTGGTAACCCTAGGTCATAGGGGGTGGTAACCCTATGCGGAAAGTCTTGGCAGGTCGATGGCTTCAGGCAAAAGTCCTAGGGGGTGGTAACCCTAGGTGGAAAGTCCTGGTGTCGCGAACCAGGTGAAAGACTGGACTAGCCGGGAAGCGGATGTCCAGCAGAAAGTCCGGAAGCATCGAGTGCTGAGCAAAAGTCCAGTCGATCTGGAGGATCGACTGGCAATAGGTAAATCTCCTGAGTGGAGTAGGTGAGGACGCGTTCCCCGTAGAGGGAACAATAGGCGTCGGGTCGACCTAGGGTTTCCGGTAGGAAAACCCGAAGTCAGACTCGGACAGTCCGGAGACTGTCTATACTTCATTTATCACATTTATTGCATTAGGTGCTAACTTTGTGTTGCAGGGTAGTGTTTGGGACTAACGTATCTTGCAGGGGCAAAGGAGCAACCTAAAACCTCGGATGAACAGTGTCCGAGGCGCCTTCATGGAGCTTGGAGGCACCTCGGGTGCAAGGCAAGGAGCTGGCTGCGAAAAGCTGTTCAAGGCGCCTTGGTGAACAGTGTAAGGTGCCTTGAACAGATGAAGGCGCCTTGAATCTGTGATAAGGTTCAACCAGTTCGTCCCTTATCTCCGCGGCTGACTCGGCCATTCTAGGCGCCTTGGTGAACAGTAGAAGGCGCCTTGAACACCCTTTATAAGGGGTTTCGACCAGCAGCTCTCATAACGAACTCCAAGCAATCCTTACGCTACAAGCTGCTCTAGAAACGGCCAGAAGTGCTGTTACAAGTCCCCGACAACCCGGAGCTTCAGATTCTGCTACTTTATTGTTGTCGGTATAATTTGTTCTAGTTCTTTCAATTGTAATATCTTATTGTACATTTTACGAGCTTATAGTTGTTGCCCACGGAAAGCGATCAAGGATCGCGGGCCTTCGAGTAGGAGTCGCCTTAGGCTCCGAACGAAGTAACTCCTTCGTGTCTGTGTCTCTTTACTTAATTTCCGCTGCATTAACTCTTACGTTTTACGATTCCGATAATCGAACGATTATAGCCACGAGCGCTATTCACCCCCCCTCTAGCGCGTCTCGATCCAACAATTGGTATCAGAGCGGGGTCGCTTTGAACTGTTGCAACCACCATTCAAGCATTTTTTTTTGGCTTTGTCGTGTTTATAGGGTAAAATAATTTTCCCTCCAAAATTATTTTCGAAAAATACATTTTCATCCTTTCACGATTTATTAGTATTGATAAAATATTGAATTTGACAAAATTTGAAATAATATTTTTAAATATTTTTTAATAATATTTTATTATTATTTTATTATTTTTTCTTGAAACTTGTAAATTTCTTTTTCTATCCTTCTACCACACTACTAATCCAGGATTAAGTCCTGGGACAAGTTTTTGCTCATTTTTTCGTGCAAGATTCAATGGCTCTCCAAGAAGTCTATAGCACCACTCGACCACCGCTCTTCTCCGGAGAAGACTTCGGCTACTGGAAAGGCCGAATGGAGTCGTACCTACAAACCGAGTTTGATGTCTGGATGATCACCAAGACCGGGCTCGAAATACCAACTGACGGCGCCGGCATGCCACTACCGTTCGAGAACTGGGACGCGAACCTTATCAAAAAGGTAGAAGCAAACGCAAAAGCAACGTATACACTTCAGTGCGGCTTAACGAATAAGGAGCTGAATCGCGCCGGCCCATTCTCAAGCGCCAGGGAGCTGTGGGAGAATCTGATTCAGTTACACGAAGGTACCCAAGTAAGTAAGCATAATTTAATAGACGATTTATTTGAATTAGATGAACAGTATGATACTACTTCGGTCGAGGAAGGTATTACATTGGTTGCAGGTACAAGCAAGACAGAGGAAGCTAGAAAGAAAAAGACGAAGAAAGTGTTAAAGGCAACATGGTCCGAGTCATCAGACAAATCTGAATCCGATGAAGAAGAACAAGCAAGCCTCCTCGCTCTACCAGTACTAGCACATGTTGTTGAAACAGAGTCCGAGTTCGAGTCCGATTCAGAAATCGAGAGCGAATCAGACACCGAGTCCGAGCGAAGCCACGGATCCGTATCCGTTTCAGAAGGACCCAAAACCACTGTAAGTGCTTTAATGTCTAGTATTAGCTTAGATGACTCGCAAAATTTAATTCCATACTTGCTTAAGTTGGCTAAATCCAACGTTCGGGTTAAGTCGCTCCAAAAGGAGGTAACAACCCTTAAGGAAGCGACTGACTCGAGTTCTTTAACTGAGTCAGTTCAAATTGGAAGTTCAACTCAAGTCCAACAACTTGAGGAAGAAAATTCCAATCTGAAAGCTCAAATTAAAGAACTCAAGAACACGTTGGAACGGTTCACCTTGGGTTCCAAGAATCTGGATCTGATTCTTGGAAAACAGCAAGCCGTTTACAACAAAGACGGACTTGGATTTAAGACCAAAACAAAATACAAATCGTATTTATCATTAGTTAATAGAAATAATATAAAGGTAGTCCAAGCATGGGTCCCCAAGTCCAAATTGATCAATCAAGTTGGACTTGGCTAATACTGGGTTCCGAAGGATCAAATACACTACCTCGATAGACAATATCGAGGCCATGATCCATGGGGAGCAAAAAGAAAAACGATATTAATCAAACCAAATTAAATTCAAAATTCAAATTATAAATTCTAAATTCTAAATTAAATTAAAATTCAAAAATTCAAAAGTCAATAGAAGAAGGATCCAGAATAGCTGGCACCCCCAACTAAATTACCCGACTGGGTAACCGAACTTAATCTACCCGGAATGGGTAAACAAGAGTAAACTACCCAGCAGGGTAATTAAGGTTAGATAAATGGGTGAGGTTTAACTTGACCCACGGTACTGGTGAAGTTTTTGGATGATAGTACGTTAGGGAAACTTGGGCATCGCATGTCTAGGAAGATATGGCTTCGACCTGGTGCATTTGGCCAAGTGGAACTGACCGAAGCTACCCTTAAGTGGATCCTAACTAGTTAGACCAGGGTTTAGTATTAAGTTTAATGGGTAGGACTATTTGGGAAACCTCGAAGGCATGGTTACTTTAATGAGTTCCTTGTGACTCACCATAGCCCAGAAGTTTATCCAAAGAATGCTTACTTGTTGAACCCAAAGCTAAACCTAAATCTAACACAAAGCCAAACCCTACCCCAAAATTCAACCATAATTCATCTCACAACAATTATAGGGTTCCCTGATTGACAATTTAGATAGAGTGAGATGACTAAGGAATTAAAAGTTCAAATTCAAAATTAAATTCGTAATTAATATCATGTTTTTAATGAAATCAATTTTAAAATCTATTTCAAAAATCTTTCAAAATCATTTCAAAATCATTTTAAAATTATTTCAAAATCATTCAAAATCATTTCAAAATCAATTTTAAAATCTATTTCAAAAATCTTTCAAAATCATTTCAAAATCATTTTAAAATTATTTCAAAATCTTTAAAAATCATTTCAAAAATATTTTAAAACTTAATTTCAAAATCATTTTAAAAATATTTCAAAAATATTTCAAAAATCTTTTAAAACTTAATTTCAAAATCAATTTCAAAATTATTTAAAAATCATTTCAAAAATCTTTTGAAAATCAATTTCAAAATTATTTAAAAAATCATTTCAAAAATCTTTTAAAACTTAATTTCAAAATCATTTCAAAAATCTTTTGAAAATCAATTTTAAAATTATTTAAAAAACATTTCAAAAATCTTTTGAAAATCAATTTCAAAATTATTTAGAAAACATTTCAAAAATCTTTTGAAAATCAATTTCAAAATTATTTAAAAAACATTTCAAAAATCTTTTGAAAATCAATTTCAAAATTATTTAAAAATCATTTCAAAAATCTTTTAAAACTTAATTTCAAAATCATTTTAAAATTATTTAAAAATCATTTCAAAAATCTTTTAAAACATAATTTCAAAATCAATTTCAAAATTATTTAAAAAACATTTCAAAAATCTTTTGAAAATTAATTTCAAAATTATTTAAAAATCATTTCAAAAATCTTTTAAAACTTAATTTCAAAATCATTTCAAAAATCTTTTGAAAATCAATTTCAAAAATCTTTTGAAAATCAATTTCAAAATTATTTAAAAATCATTTCAAAAATCTTTTAAAACTTAATTTCAAAATCATTTCAAAAATCTTTTGAAAATCAATTTCAAAATTATTTAAAAATCATTTCAAAAATCTTTTAAAACTTAATTTCAAAATCATTTTAAAATTATTTAAAAATCATTTCAAAAATCTTTTAAAACTTAATTTCAAAATCAATTTCAAAATTACTTAAAAATCATTTCAAAAATCTTTTGAAAATCAATTTCAAAATTACTTAAAAATCATTTCAAAAATCTTTTAAAACTTAATTTCAAAATAATTTTAAAATTATTTAAAAATCATTTCAAAAATCTTTTAAAACTTAATTTCAAAATCAATTTCAAAATTATTTAAAAATCATTTCAAAAATCTTTTGAAAATCAATTTCAAAATTATTTAAAAATCATTTCAAAAATCTTTTGAAAATCAATTTCAAAATTATTTAAAAATCATTTCAAAAATCTTTTGAAAATCAATTTCAAAATTATTTAAAAATTGTTTCAAAATCTTTAAAAATCATTTCAAAAATCTTTTGAAAATCAATTTCAAAATTATTTAAAAATCATTTCAAAAATCTTTTAAAACTTAATTTCAAAATCAATTTCAAAATTATTTAAAAATCATTTCAAAAATCTTTTGAAAATCAATTTCAAAATTATTTAAAAAATCATTTCAAAAATCTTTTGAAAATCAATTTCAAAATTATTTTAAAATCATTTCAGAAATCTTTTGAAAATAAATTTCAAAATTATTTAAAAATCATTTCAAAAATCTTTTGAAAATCAATTTCAAAATTATTTAAAAAATTATTTCAAAAAACTTTTGAAAATCAATTTCAAAATTATTTAAAAATCATTACAAAAATTTTTTGAAAATCAATTTCAAAATTATTTAAAAATCATTTCAAAAATCTTTTGAAAATCAATTTCAAAATTATTTAAATATCATTTCAAAAATCTTTTAAAACTTAATTTCAAAATCTATTTCAAAAATCTTTCAAAATTATTTCAAAATCTTTTAAAAATCTATTCCAAAATTATTTCAAAATCTTTTAAAATATTTGAAAAATCATTTCAAAATCATTTTAAAATTATTCAAAATCTTTTAAAAATTTATTTCAAAAATCTTTGAAAAATCATTTCAAAATCATTTTAAACTTAATTTCAAAAATATTTGAAAAATCATTTCTAAATCATTTTAAAATTATTTCAAAATCTTTGAAAAATCATTCCAAAATCATTTAAACTTTTTCAAAATATTAATCAATTAATTTCAGAATATTATTCAATTAATCTCAAAATATTAAAAGGGTTTAAAAATCTTTTCTTCTCAAAATCATAATATGACTACAAATGTTAACTCCAATTAATTTTCACTATGGTATTCAAGTTTAATATTTACTAATTTGAAATTCAAACTTATATTTTCAATAATCTTAATTGACAAAGTTTATTTTATCTGACACTTACTCATACGCCAAACATGCCTGAAAACCTAGAATGGTGAGATGAAAAATTCAACAAAATATAAAAGACCCATTATATTTTTGGACTCTAGGACTCTAGGACTCATTATAGGGATTCATGTTTGCATTAGTTAAGGGGGAGTGAACGGAGTCAAACTAATTATCAAGTTTCTATTGAAGAGCTTTTCAAATTTAATTAAATATCTTTTGAAAAAAAAAACTTTTCAAATAGAAATATTTAGATTTAGCATGCTTGTAATTTAGGGCTCTGATACCTAATCAAATCAAATTTAAAATTTAATTAACTTGACTCATACTTGGACTTAACGACAAACTGAATTTAACTTAACTAAACATTTAGCTACTCCCTCTTTGCTAACAAAAGACTTTAAACTAAATATCTTTCCAACTTGAGAATGTTTTTAAGCTAAAATACTTAAAACTTTAGCTACATTTTCTAACTTTTACATCTTTTCAAAATCACCCTTGAAGACTCCTTCAAAAGTCAAGTTTGCAAAAGGCTTAGCTAAGTGATTTCTATAACAATGAAAATTAAAAGCTAAGTCAATGTTTCAAAAGAAAAATTCTTATTTTTTAATTTTTATTTCACTTAGCAAAAACTTAAACAATGAAAATTATTTATAACAAAGCTAAGTGTTATAAAAGCTATTTCAAATTTTTCTAAGTATTACTAGTGTTTAAAAATTTCAGGTTTTTAAAAAGGTGATAAATTTTCAAATCTTGTCTACTCTTATCCCTCTTTAAAAAGTTAAGAATCAAACTAACTTGCTCTTCTGAAAAATTCAAACTTCTTTCACACTGGTATATTTTGATATATGGCAAAGGGGGAGAGTAGGAAAATTCAAAAGTAGGAAAATTCAAAAAACAAAAAGGAGGGCTTTTATTAAGGGGGAGTTTAGTATTACAAAGTTAAAAGTTTCCAGCTTAATTATGCTTGCATTTAAAGTTTACTTACTTAAGCTTGGTTAAAACTTAATGCATCTATTTGTTATCGCATGTTTTTTACTTAACTTTGAATTTGGGTTGCCATAATCAAAAAGGGGGAGATTGTTGGTGCGGGAAGCATCTAACGATCGAACCTGAGTTTTGATAATGACAAAGGATTCAAAGTTAAGGTGTGTTGTGATCTAACATGTTGAATGAGTATTTCAGGAAAAGTCCTAACTGTGGTTAGGCAGGTGAAAAACCCTAGGGGGTGGTAACCCTAGGTCCTAGGGGGTGGTAACCCTAGGTCCTAGGGGGTGGTAACCCTAGGTGGAGAAAAGTCCTAGCTGCGGTTAGGCAAAGGGAAAAACCCTAGGGGGTGGTAACCCTAGGTCATAGGGGGTGGTAACCCTATGCGGAAAGTCTTGGCAAGTCGATGGCTTCAGGCAAAAGTCCTAGGGGGTGGTAACCCTAGGTGGAAAGTCCTGGTGTCGCGAACCAGGTGAAAGACTGGACTAGCCGGGAAGCGGATGTCCAGCAGAAAGTCCGAGTGCTGAGCAAAAGTCCAGTCGATCTGGAGGATCGACTGGCAACACGTAAATCTCCTGAGTGGAGTAGGTGAGGACGCGTTCCTCGTAGAGGGAACAATAGGCGTCGGGTCGACCTAGGGTTTCCGGTAGGAAAATCCGAAGTCAGACTCGGACAGTCCGGAGACTGTCTATACTTCATTTATCACATTTATTGCATTAGGTGCTAACTTTGTGTTGCAGGGTAGTGTTTGGGACTAACGTATCTTGAAGGGCAAAGGAGCAACCTAAAACCTCGGATGAACAGTGTCCGAGGCGCCTTCATGGAGCTTGGAGGCGCCTCGGGTGCAAGGCAAGGAGCTGGCTGCGAAAAGCTGTTCAAGGCGCCTTGGTGAACAGTGTAAGGCGCCTTGAACAGATGAAGGCGCCCTGTGAACAGTGGAAGGCGCCTTGAATCTGTGATAAGGTTCAACCAGTTCGCCCCTTATCTCCGCGGCTGACTCGGCCATTCAAGGCGCCTTGGTGAACAGTAGAAGGCGCCTTGAACACCCTTTATAAGGGGTTTCGACCAGCAGCTCTCATAACGAACTCCAAGCAATCCTTACGCTACAAGTTGCTCTAGAAACGGCCAGAAGTGCTGTTACAAGTCCCCGACAACCCGGAGCTTCAGATTCTGCTACTTTATTGTTGTCGGTATAATTTGTTCTAGTTCTTTCAATTGTAATATCTTATTGTACATTTTACGAGCTTATAGTTGTTGCCCACGGAAAGCGATCAAGGATCGCGGGCCTTCGAGTAGGAGTCGCCTTAGGCTCCGAACGAAGTAACTCCTTCGTGTCTGTGTCTCTTTACTTAATTTCCGCTGCATTAACTCTTACGTTTTACGATTCCGATAATCGAACGATTATAGCCACGAGCGCTATTCACCCCCCCTCTAGCGCGTCTCGATCCAACATATAGATCTTCCTCTTGGGAAGCATATTTCGGTTGATATAGACTTACCTCTTATTGAGGGATGTCCCGGCCGATATTAGCCTACCTCTTTTGAGGTATATAGGTCTTCCCCTTGGGAAGCATATTTCGGTCGATATAGACTTACGTATTTTGTCCCGACCGATATTAGCCTACCTCTTTTGAGGTATATAAGTCTTCCTCCTAGGAAGCGTATTTCGGTTGATATAAACTTACTTATTATGTCCCGACCGATATTAACCTACCTACTTTGGGGCATATTCTGGCTGGGATTAGCATACCTCCTTCGAGGTACATCCCGGCCGATATCAGCTTATCTCCTTGGTTTCATTACCTCCTTTCCTTTCCTTATTGGGGACCCTCGAAACCTTACCCATATCACAGAGCAAATAAATAAAGCATTAAAAAGATGTGACACAAAATGTTTACTTGGTTACAACCGATGTGGTTGTTAATCCAAGGAAGATTAAGCTCACTTAAAAACTCCTTCTGGCGGAGAAGCCTCGTACAGTGTTGAAGTTCAGAAAACAGAAGCTCAACTCTAGACTAAAGCTTACAAGCGTTGGAATTACAATTCAGAGTTCGTAAGAAAAGCGTCTGGACCAAGACTATATTTATAGCCTTGGTCGGGGCGCCTGGAAGGGTTCCGGGCGCCCTGGGAGGGATAAAACTTTATCCCCCAACATCCAGATCGAGATTGACTCAATCTGGTCAAACTTCACGATCCGGGCGCCCGGAGGGGTTCCGGGCGCCCTGGAGCCCAAAGTCAATAGACGTTGACTTTTTCGTTCGAGACCTCCTCTCTGGTTCAGTCCCGCCTCGATCCGATTCTTCTCCTCCGGATCCGCTCGCTTGGGTGATCTCTGCCATCCAGAAAAGGGCTCACCCGAACCCAAGTTCTGGTCTTCTCGAGCAGGCTTCCCTCCGGCTTCTCATCCCTCGAAATCACCGCGTGTTTCCTTCTCGTCCGCCGGTGTACTCATCCGCAGTCTTCGTCCCTCAGACGCACCACGTGTCGTCCTTCTCGCTAGTTGCGTCTCTTGCTCCCCGAGCAATCTTCCGCTCTGGATTTCGTCCCTCAGAACCACCGCACGCTTCCTTCTCGTCCGCCGGTGTACTCTTCCGCAACACCTCGTCCCTCGGACTGTCGTCCTTCTCGCTAGCTGCATCTTCCGCTCGAGTACCTGTGCTCCTAAGCTCCTGCACACTTAGACACAAGGTTAGAAACAACGCAGGACCTAACTTAACTTATTGATCACACCAAAACAACCTTGGGGTTCCAACACCTTCAACCAAGCAATTCTGGCCATTGCGAAAAAGGATAAAGTTTTATCCTTTGCCTCACTGGAGGCGCCTTCCATCCCTATGGAAGGCACCTTTAGCCTGAGGATAAGTTTTTCCAGGGGCTATAAAAGGACCCCTGGACTTAGGAAAGTAGTAACAACTTTTGTATTTATTTCCTAGCAATAGTCTGATCTAGTAACGAGTGTAAGAGGCTTCTCCATTGATCTTGTCTGAGAAGCTGTCCGTGAAGGAGATCCGGAAGAAGGAGACCCACTGTAATGACGAGGAATAATGCCGGTGAAACCTCGACCCGAGAAACCCAAAGCGGATCGGAAGAAAACCCGAGTCACCGACGGAAATCTGATAAGTAGGAAGAAATCCCCGTCCAAATAGGAGAAAGCCGAACCTTCAAGCTCCCGAGGCTCCCTGCGCACAAGAGACCAACCAACACTATCGTCAGTGACCTAAGACCGGGGTGGGAATCCCTGGCTAGGCCCTCCGACGCTCAAGTTAGTGATCTCCCTTGATGCCGAGGAAGGAAGAAGAAAGAAGATGAACAGTAGCCCCAGAATTAGAGATGTGAACTTACCTAGCCAACGGAGAGGATTCCCCCTTTTATACCACTTCATATAACCTCCGTAGTCATGAAGTGGACCCCGGTTTGTTAGAGTTCGTTATGACATCAGTTGCGTACTTGAGGAAGATGATTTTTAAGGAATCTTTTTTGTACCCCAGATGTACCTTCTTTGTCGTTTAATGCCTGCAAGACAATCTGAAAGCATATTTCCCGCCAAAATATATATTCTCTATCATGAATTATTCCATTCGGTATATTCATGTATGATTCTTCTTCATGTGACTTCTATTTGTATCTTTATTGTGTCAAAATAATATTCTATCTAACATGTTTCTGAGGTATTCATTAACCCTTTTGGCCGATATTGGTCTATCTTTGCTCTAGAGTATGTATCGGTCTTGATTGGCTTACCTTCACATGTATCGGCCGCTATTGGCCTACCTTAGTTCAGCTGGCATGTGTCGACCGATATTAGCCTACCTTCGCTCGGCAGGCATGTATCGACCGATATTGATTTACCTTTATACGACGGGCATGTATCGACCGATATTGGCCTACCTTCGCTCGGAAGGCACATATCGACCGATATTGATTTACCTTTATACGGCAGGCATGTATCGACCGATATTGGCCTACCTTCGCTCGGAAGGCACGTATCGTCCGATATTGATTTACCTTTATACGGCAGGCATGTATCGACCGATATTGGCCTACCTTCGCTCGGAAGGCATGTATCGGCCGATATTGGTTTATCTTTGCTCTGGAGTGTGCATCGGTCGTTATTAACTTACCTTCATATGGCAAGCATGTATCGACCGATATTGGCCTTCCTTCGTTTGGCAGGCATGTATCGACCGATATTGGCCTACCTTCGTTCGGCAGGCATGTATCGACCGATATTGGCCTACTATACCTTCGTTCGGCAGGCATGTATCGACCGATATTAGCCTACCTTCGTTCGGCAGGTATGTATCGACCGATATTGGCCTTCCTTCTTTGACTTTTTCTTCCTTTTCTTTCCTCATCTGAAGGCCCATAAAACCTAACCCATATCACTAGCCTTCCCTTCAAGTCTAGTCGAAGGAGGTGTAGACGACTGACTAGACAGAAGTATGATCTTATCTTTTCCTACCCGTGACTCTGCTCCAGATTTTGAAATGACCTCACAGATTTTGTGTACCACTATCTTAATAGATTAAGTGTGGCCATACTGTAATCCTTTTTCTCCTTTAAATAGGCTACAACCTTCTCTTCACCCACAACCTTTCTTAGTTCTTTTTCTTCCTTGCCACTTTTTGTTGCTAAGGCCATGGTCGTGGATCCTCCTCTTTGGAGGCAACTTTTGTTGGACCAGGTGAGATCTATATATGAGTTTATTGGGATTTTTGCTCCGGTTATTCCAGGGGTACAAGGGATCGTCTTAAGAGATGAAGCTTCACAGTTCAAATCTTCTATCCAAAGATGTAGGTGCTCTGAAGGACTCAAGAAACTTCAGAGAAATATTTTCTACTTATAGAGGGGCAGCCAAATGACCCAGGGGTGTTGTGTGAAGGGCACAGCACATGATACCCTTGGGCTAAGATTGGTTGCTCCACTTGCTGAGCTCATACGGCTTGAGAGGGGAAGTGGTTTCTATACTTATTTTTCCTTGATGGAATGAATCCATGTTTCCCCTTCTTATCGCCCTTGAGCTTTTGTCTTTCGCTGCTTTCTTTGTCCTGGGCAAAATATTGCCTCTTGTGCGCCTTGACAAGCTCGGACGAAGTAGGCTATTTCCCTCTCCGCTCCATGGTAAGTTTGAATCCAGTGGGACTAAAATCTTCTAAGTGCCCTAAAAGTTTATGTTTGTAATATTTGTTATCTATTTGAGGTTTGCTGTTCCTGAGGAAATGTGACGCTATGTATTTGATCAGATTCTAAGTGTAAAGACAAATTTTGTATCTAATCAAAGGCTTTTATGGAATCCTTCTATCATTTACAATGTGGTGTTGTGTTCATCATTTCTTCATGTATCCTATATATCATTTATCATAGCTAAGGTTATTTTAACTATTTGTATAGTTTGATATTATAACCAATGTTATATCAACTGATGTTGTCTTATTGACTGAAGTCAATATCATATTTATCCAACATAACCACATTTGCCCTCGTTAATAAAAATATTTTCAATAAATACTAAGTCATATTCTGCACTGACAGATTAACATTTGTCACTCTTCTAAACTTTTACTCTTAAAATATTCTTGTCTTTAGCCTGGGTAGGGTCAAAAAGTTCAGTCCTTTTTATTTTATTATGCCCAGTCGATCACATTTTCTTTCGAGGTTTTTGAACTGGTGATTGGCTCTCCTTCGGGTGAGAGAATATTCGAGGCACTACCAACCCCTATCGCGATCCGATTTGTCACGTCTGATATAAATGCCCCTCCCTTTTTTATGATGACCTGACACATGCCTTTTCTGATCACCACGTCACATAGGCCTTTACCTTTCTATTGCGATCCTCAGCGTCTGCTGAGCTACTAACGTCCTAATCTGACAACCGTCTTGCGTTTTCCAAACCCTAAACCTTTCGTCTTCCTCTTTAAACCTCGTCCTTCCTTTTTCCTTCTCTAAAGCTCTTTTCCTATTGCTGTCTTCAACCAGTCTTCGTGCTCGCCGCTGCACAACAATCCCTTTTCTTGTCTTCAGTAAGTAATACTTTTATTGCTCTAGCCCATGCCTTTGTCCATGGTGTTGGTGCAACCTTAGGTCAAGGTTGACCTGGTTGACCTGACTCGAGTTGACCTGACTCGAGTTGTATTTTGATGTTTGACTTAGGAAGATTGTCGGTGCAACCTTAGGTCAAGGTTGACCTAGTTGAGTTGCATGTTGATGTTTGACGAAAAGAGAGTTCTATTCTTGATGTTTGACAAGAATAGATGTTTGGGAGATGGTTGGTGCAACCGTAGGTCAAGGTTGACCTGGTTGACCTGATTCGGGAAAAAGTCCAAGTATGGAGACTTGGCACTGGGAAAGTCCAAACAGGGAGTTTGGCACGGGAAAAGTCCTGGTGAGTGAAGCCAAGCAGTCGGGAAATCCTGGTGAGTGAAGCCAGGTGAAAATCCTAGTGAGTGAAGCTAGGTGAAAGTGAAAGTCCTGGTGAGTGAAGCCAGGCAGCGGGAAAAGTCCTGGTGAGTGAAGCCAGGCAGTGGTGGAAATCCTGGTGAGTGAAGCCAGGTGAAAATCCTAGTGAGTGAAGCTAGGTAAAAGTCCTGGTGAGTGAAGCCAGGCAGTGAGAAAGTCCTAACTGGGATGTTAGGCAGTGTGGAAAGTCCTGGTGAGTGAAGCCAGGCAGTGGGAAAGTCCTAACTGGGATGTTAGGCAATTGGGAAGTCCTGGTGAGTGAAGCCGGGCAAGGGAAAATCCAGATGGATCAAGGGTGATTGGACATCTGGTGTTGAGAAGGTCAAGTAGGTCAAAGGGTGACCGGATACTTGACACGGAGAGAAAAGTCTAAGTGGGTCAAAGGGATTGACCGGACACTTAGCGGGGAATCCTAGCAGGTCAAGGGAGTGACCGGATGCTAGGCGCAATGTACCAACAGGTCAAGATTGACCGGATGTTGGTTTGGACTTGGTTTGGGCGAAAACCATGAGCTGGATCGATCTGGAGATCGATTCAGTGATACTGAGAATATTCTGATCGGTCTGGTGACCGATCAGTAACACATCAGTAGCAGGATCGAGGCGCAAGAGGGGCTGATCGGTCAGGGGACCGATCAGCACAAATCCTGATCGGTCCCCGGACCGATCAGGAGGTTCCCTGATCGGTCCATGGACCGATCAGGGATGGAACAGAAGCGAAGGCTTCTTTCCTGATCGGTCTGCAGATCGATCAGGATGTTGCCTGATCGGTCCACAGACCGATCAGGGTTCTAACCGTTGCGACGCAACGGCTAGTTTCTTCGCTGTTTCGCTGTTTCTTCTTCGCAGGTATAAAGGGGTCGAGGGCTGCTGCTGTATAACCCCTCCTTCCTTCTTCCTTCTCTTCTGCTGAAGATTTGTGGGCTACGATAAGAGCTCTGTTGAGTTCCTTCCGAAAGCTTCGCGTGAGCTTCCCCGACTGGAACAGCTGCTGCTGTTAGGGTTTTTGAAGCTGCTGCTTCATCCGGACTCCAGTCGACGAGAAAGCAAGTTTTGGTAGAGTGCTTGTGTATTCTTACTGTATTTCTTGCTTATTCTTTGTTCTTGTACTCCTTATTGCTGTTGCAAAGATTGTGGTGAGGTTTCTCCACCCAGAAGGAGTATATTGTATTAGCCGGTTCTCCGGGGACTCATCCACCGACGGATTGACTGGACTCGTCCACCTTACGGACACGCCGAGGAGTAGGAGCCCTAATCTCCGAACCTCGTTACATCCTTGTGTTGAGGTTTGGTTTTCTTCTCCTTAGTTTCTTCCTTGTATTTCCGCTGCGACTAACCCTAACTGTAGGAAGAACGCGAGAATTTGGGGCGGCTATTCACACCCCCCTCTCTAGCCGAGTACGTAGGATCCCAACACATGGCTGAAGAAGCGATTGCTCCTTGGTATGTCCATATGTCTTCTATCTTTGATAAGAATGCTAGATTATCCATCCGTCGTCAATATGAAATTCCTAAGGAATACAAAATCATACTCCCAGCACCGACTGATCGACCTCATCATCCCCCTGATAACTGCGTGACTTTTTTCAGGGATCAGTTGATAGGGGGCTTAAGGTTCCCCATTCCTCCTTTCTTAATTAAAATAAGTCGATATTTTGATATTCCTTTGCAACAATTTACTCCAAATGCCTTTCGTTATCTATGCGGCACTTATATGTTGTTTCGTCTACAAGATATTCCCCCTACTCCTCAAAATTTCTTCATGTTTTCCTACCCCAAGCTTTCGGAACCTGGTGTCTTCTTATTCCAGTCGAGAACTAAAATGGTCCTTTTTGGAGATATGTCATCGTCTCTCAAAGCCTGGAAATCTCGTTTTTTCTTTTTAAAGTTTCTGGGACCTATTCCTTGGTCTCATGCTTGGAAATCTTTCTTGCCTCCCTTACCCGATGTTAGAGAGTTTCATCTCCTTCCTACTTTTCCTATTTATTGTGAGAAGTTATTAGGTCACCGGCTCTCGATCCCGAAATGGTTGAAGGTCGAGCTGCTATACCTGTTTGGTTTAAGCCCAGTCAGACCCGATACTCACATTTCCTTAGGTAACGTCTTGTTCCTTTCTTTTTGTTTATAACTGCCTAAATTATTTCTCTATCCTATACAGTGGAGAGTTTTTATGATGCTTTGATTGACGAAGAAATACGCGTGGAAGAAGAATTGCTTCGCGCCAAGGAGGCCGAATTTCTGGCCGCTATCGCCCCTCCACTGTCAACTGAAGACCCGGCTATCTCAGCCGAAATACCTAGCTCTTCTGGGCTTCATGAGACTCCAGGAGGTTCTTCTAGGGATCCTACTGCGCAGATCCTCCCTGATCCTGCTCCCGCTATTACGTCTCCTGCAGCTGTTACTGTCTCCCCCTCTGCCTCTATTCCTCTTATCGAGCTTGCATCCCCTGGTAGCTCTGATAAACCCATAACTGAGATTTCTGCAGGCAAGCGTCCAGGACGCAAACTGACCAGGGCTCCTCCTCCAAAAAGGAGGCTAATCCTTTCTGCTAATGAGCTTGGTTCAAAAGATTTTGCCTCAACTGATCTTCTTTCCGATGAGCCCACATTAGCAGAACTTTATCCTTCCTTGAATTTTCCTACCTCTCCTTTTCATAAAACTAGTACTTCTGGTGACGTTTCTTTTACTTTTCCTTTGTCTATTCTGACTTTAGGATCTCTACCCTCTTCGCCTTCTTCTTACTTGGTTTTTGCTCCACCATCTATCCCTACTTCTTCCTTCTCAACTGGCTCTTCTACCATTCCTGTTCTCCCCATATTACTGGGGGGGGGTTCTTTCGCTAGTGCTTGGGATGAGGTGTGTCACCTCTTTGAGGGGCTTTCCATTCCTGAAGCGATTGACCGCTTTTCTAATAAAGAGAATAAGGTATGTTTACATACTTCTGCTTTCTGTTTATGAAGTATCGTCTTACGGTTTTGAGTATGCTCCCAGCGGTGGCTAGAAAACATGGGTTTCTCCCGACTATTGCATAATCTGTACACTGAGAACGAGAAATTGAAATCAGAGAACAAGGGGTTGCGACAGCAGGTTATCGAATTGTCTTCTACCGAGTTTTCTACTGCCGCCAAGAAGCAATTTGAAATTCAAATTGAGAACCTTGAAGCCCGATTCAAATTGGTTACGGACCTCAATCAAGAGCTAACCTCAAAACTTGGTGAACTAAAAGAGAATTATGAAGCAAAATTGGCTGAGAAACTTAAAGCCTTACAGCTGAAAGAGGAGGAGGTAGCTTCTTTGACCACCTCCCTTGATTCGGCTAAAGCCGAGGCTTCTGCCAGAACAGATGAATTAAAAACCTCTCAGATGGCGCTGGTAGTCTACAAAGGGGAGGTTCGTTATAAGGAACGAGCCACCGCCATGATCGAGTCTCATGAGTTCAACCGGCCGATTGTGAGATCCATCTTGTCCGCTTTACGGCAGGGGCCAAAGGAGCGATTCGACAATTGGAAGAGGAGGGCTACTTAGCGCGCGTTCCTCCTCTCAATTTCCTGAACCGTCGCAGACTCATTGAAGAAAGACCTCCTTATTTGTACCCCAAACTAGTTCTAACTCATTCTCCAGTGGTTGTAGAGAAGGGGAATTAAGGTTTTACAAACTTACGTGAATCTGAATAGTCTCTTTTGATTGCTGATCTTATTCAAATTTTTGGAAAATTTGTTGGTTTCATGTACGTGTACTAAATGCTACTTAGCTTGTTAGTGTCCAATTTTTCCCTATGACCCATTCTTCACTGACCCGGTCGATATATGTATAAACATTGGTAAGTACCGTCCGATATTTCGGAGATACCCCCAATTATCCTTATTCTTTACTGACCCGGTCGACTTAGGTATAAGCATTGGTAGTTATCGTTCGATATTTCGAAGATACCCCCAATTATCCTCATTCTTTACTGACCCGGTCGACTTAGGTATAAGCATTGGTAGGTATTGTTCGATATTTCGAAGATACCCTCAATTATCGGTCGATTTATTAAGATGGTTCAATTTAACCAGGTTGTTTTCATTAATCAATATTCGAGGCTTGACCCGTGCTTTAAACCTATTAATTTTTGTTTTGTCTCATCAAGTTTCTTCAAAAATTATTTCTAGGGAAATTTTACGTTTTTTCCGAGGTAGTTTATTTGACTTCATCTCTTTCCCTTTATTCTATGATATTATTACCTTTTATGTTGCTTGACATTCTGAGCACCTTTTATTTCCCTTTCGTATCTTATGTTTAGAGGTTTTAGCATAGGACTAGAAAAGGGATAAGGGTTTATGGAATCTTATTCTGCTTCCCTCCGTCCATCTTTTCGCTTCTCAATTCCTCTTCTTTCGACCTTCTCTCTTCATGGCGGTTTCTTCTCCGGCATGGTTCCTCTCTTGCTCTTCCGACCTCACAGATACAGAAGAAGTGGACTTACAGGCAACCTATGGTTTTCCCTCTTACATTGTCCGCCCTGCTCCCCACGAGGGTCCTCACCTTCCTCCCTTAGACTGTATCTCCATCTTCAGGGACCAAGTCCTGCAAGGTTTCAGATTTCCTCTTCACCCCTTTTTTTGTGAGGTTAGCCGTTATTTTGCTATCCCGTTAAACCAGTTCGTCCCTCAATCCTTTTCCATTCTAGTGGGCTTCATTGGAGTATCCAAACTGTTAGATTTCCCACTGTCTCCTCGTCTTTTCCATCATTTCTTTATCCCTCGTCGGGTAGATGTTGGTATTTTTAAGTTTCAGTCTCGTCCCAAAGCCATTCTATTTAATCGTATTCCCCCTCAAGGTGAATGGTATAAAAAATTTTTCTATATGCGTCTACCTTCTCCCCCTCCTTTTCCTATTCAATGGATACATGATCTGCCCTCGCTTCCTGACACTCAAGGTCTTCTCAATGATCCTTCTGTGGCCTCTGCCTTGCCTAAACTGCGGGGAGCGAAATTCAGTTTACCGCATCTGATTGAAGAGGGCTTAATGTTTCCCTTTGGGATAGACAACATTAACACTCCTTTGGATAGTTCCTTTGGTGAGTATAATTATTTTACTTCGCCTTTGCTGATTAGTATATCTCTATAACCATGATGTTTATACTCTGTTTTTCAGCCGACGCTATTCTTCCGGCTCTTATGTACAGGAATTCTGCTATGACCAAGTCCTTTTGTCACGCCCCGGAGGAGTCTCTGTCCGAAGAAATTTCGGCAGCATCTCCCCTGTACGGCGGACAATCTGAAACTTTTCTACAAGCACTATATACCTCAGCCACATGCGGCTGGAATAATACAATAAAAGGAAGCAAACACCACGCAGTTAATAATAAAGCAGCCCACTCGGTTGTACCAAAAAAACCAAAATACAAAACTGCTAGCCGGCTAGGCTTACACAACCAATAACATAAATACAAAATACCACATAACAACGTCAACACTCCAAAAATAAAACCAGAGTACAAAGCTAAACAAACTGATACATAAAACAAACAAAACATACGTGAAACCGATAAGTCTTCTGATGTGACGTGGGGACCAGCAGACAGGATGCTCCAAGCTACACCATAACAACCTGGTACCTGAAAAAGATAGTGTCAACGGGGGTGAGTTCAACAACTCAGCGAATACCAATGGACATGAGTAGTAAGATATATCTAACAGCAACAAACATGGAATACAGCTTCCTAATCATATATAGGGAATACGCAAAACTGAAAGGTAACTGAGGAAGCTGTACTCACCAGGAACTCCTATCCAGACAAAAGGGTCGTCAAACCAAAAGTGTCAATAATCCTGTATGCAGGTCAAAAGTATGTATCCAACCAAAATGCAGCAATCAAATGCAGCAAACACAATCATAAAAATTATAAATGCATCAATGCATATGATGCTAATGATGCGTCCTGGTCACCCCTGACGCCAGTCAGTCATCTCACACACAAGTGGTGAGACCGAGTGGGTAGGGCTGTGACAACCGTGCACTCTGTCGTCACTATTCCTGATGAGTGACCGAGTGGACGGGATGCTGTCGGAGTACTCCTGTCCTGTGACCCCAAATCATAAATGGGGGAGCTCAATGCTCTCATCTCCCGGTACACGATGACGGGGAGGAAATCTCTGCCGACTACCACGCTGAGTCACCTGACCAGCGGAGCCAAACAGAGTCCACCGTCTGCCGGCTACTACACTGCTACACTAAATGCCAGCGGAGCCAAACAGAGCGGAACTGACTGCCGGCTACCACGCTGAGTCCTCAGACCAACGGAGCCAAACAGCAGAACCGCCACACACCTGTCTGATATACCACTAATCCATGAGTGGTGGTGTGTGCAGTACATGTAACTGGCGATGTGCTCAACCATAGTAGAGCCGACAATCGCGCAGCATGCAATCATGATGCATGACACTAAGCAGGGTCATAAACTGATCAACATAACCATATCCATATGTATAAAATGAGTACGGTAAAATCGATGGTCACATACCAAGATCTAGAGTACACAGGTCAGATAGAATATCAAAAAAAAACCTATGTCCTGAACATAATAAGTATGGAATGTCCTGATCAGCATAAAGAAAAATCCATATATACATAATATGGGTACCACAGTATCAGTATATCAAATCCACGGATCTAGGGTATACTGGTCCTCTATGGTATAACAACCTAGATCCTAAACATATCCCCCTTTCCTAGCATATGTACCTACAATATGCACAGATCACAACCACAAGATCTAGGTACACGAATCATATATGATATACCAACAGAAATACACAATCCAAGCATGACATAAAAACCTAAGTATCAGATAATTTGGATATACATGTCAGAAACAAAAATCCAGAGTCTAACCCTAACCTCAGTAAAGCATGGTATGTCACTCTAGAAACTAAAATACTCATGGAAATAATCGCGAGGTATAAACATGGATACATGACCAGCAACAAACCGAACATACTATGGGTATCAAACAGTGACATACCAAAGACAAACATGATCATTGCTTGTAGCTATAAAATACTACGCATATCAAATTGACAATATCATAAAAAGATAAGTCAAGAGGTACCCGCCTCCATACGTAGACTGTGTCCAGTGTTCCCATGTCGAGACGCTTGTCCCAAATCCAAGTCCTGTGATCACAATACGCATAACATAACTAATCAAGTAGGAACTAGTTAGCTAATTCCATCATGAATCAAGTAGCCACCTTAACATCAATCTGATTAAGAATCCATTTGTATAAGTCATTCACCAAATAACCATCATGAATCCAACATACATAGTTTTTCCACTTAATCAGTTTCTAACCACCACATCTAGTAATCCCAACAACACCACTAATTACTCAACCCTAACCAATCACAACTACTGTAGATTAAACAAGCTATAATCACATTTGATTAAGGCTAAACATAATTTAATTCTATCAACTCACCCGAATAGGAGACCTCACTGTTAATTCACAACAGGAGAAGTGCTCGCTACCGAAGATCACGGCCGGAACAAGATGGAGTTGTTGATTTCCAAATCCAATACCCTACATAACAATTAACACAGTCATCAAAGCATTTGACTCAATCCCATGTTGACAACCCTTTCTCCAAATCTATAAACATCTTACCTTCATATACTGCTCCCCTGTTATCTCACAGCCGAAGACCTAACCGCTGGAAAAGTGTGATCAATGGAGCTGCTGCTGGAACTAGAGATAGAGCCACCAATCGATTCTACAATCCATATACAGATCGAATGAGTGCCATAACCACCGATCAGAAGAAGTTGGAAACAAAGGTGCTCACCATACCTCAACCTACCTTGATGAGAGAACCCACCTCAAGCTGCGGAGGTTTCCTCCGACGAAATTAGCTTGACTCTAGGGCTTGGCTCGGGAAGATGATCAAGGGGCGGTCGGCATTAGGGTAGAGGGAAGGCGTGACAGAACAAAAAGAATCACGACCGGCGCTAGGGCTCAGCCGTGAGTCGCGTCGGCGTTGCTCCGTGGGGTGAGAGGGCGACGCGATCCAAGCCAGAGAAGAGGTGATTCGCCAACTGTCGGCGCTCGGGAGAAGAGAGGAAGAGAGGAACGGTACTGGGCTCAGGGAGAAAGAAGGAGAAGAGAAAAGATCTGCGGCGGAAGAGACAGAATCGGGCGGCACAGCTCGGAAGAGAGGGGAAGAAGAAGCTTGGCCGGCGTTCAATCGGAGGAGAAGAGATAACCGCCGGCGCTAGGAGGTTAGGGCACGGGTGAATTCGGCGGAGGAGAAGAGAAATGGCACGCACGGGGGAAGAGGTTTCGGCGAAAACAGGGAAAGAAAAAGAAAAAGAAATAAATAAATAATTTCAACTTTTCCTCACTTAAATTGGGTAGCCTAAACAGGCTTTCCCGGGCCCCATTTATATCCCCGTTAACTCGTCCATACGAGCTCCGAAAAATTCCCGAAAAATTTCTAAAAATTCCGAAAAATTCTCTTATCAATATTCGCCATTTTTTTTTCCGGTATTTTACACCTTTATCAATAATCTTGGAGAACAATGGTTATTGGCTCGCCAATCTGATCCCAATCCCTCTACCTTGGGCTTTCTTTCTGAAGAAGAACAACAAGCAGAGGGTGTCGCACTCATGGAAGAGGAAGAAGAAGAGCCTTTTGTCACTTTAGTTAAAAAGCCAAATCTTACCAAGGATTCTCCCTTTGGTGATTTCTTTGGTACCTTTGTACAAACTCCTCTTGTTCCGGCGCCTATTTCTTTTGAAAGAGGTAAAGCACCGATGACTCCCACCAATATCATCTCCAATCCTGCTCTTCGAATGATGAGGCCTGGTCTGCTTATCTCTTCTTCTTCTACTGTTTTAGCTTCTCCTGCTCCTGCTTCTGAGATGGCCGCTATCTCTCCTGTGCCTTCTAATCCTTGGCATTGGCCTTGCCTCCCTTGGCTTATAGGCCTCGAGTGAAACGAACACCTTGCCGGAGATCTTCTCCCATTGTCAGCCCTTCCACCGCTAGTGTTTCCACAATTGTAACAACCCCTCCTGCACTACTACCTTCTGTTACCTCTAGCTCCCACTCTGCTCCTCCTGCTTTTACTATCCCTTTTCCTCAGATTGCCTCCTCTTCTTCTCCATCTCCGGCTTCCTCTCATCCCCCTCCTTTATTTAGAGTGGCTGCGGGCTTACCTTCTCAATTGGGACAGCCTTCTAGTCCTCCTGGCTATGGATCTTTGCAACTGCAAGGTTTATTGGCTGAATCTTAGCCGCAAGGTTATGAACAATTACGAGGCCTTAGTCTCCCACATCGAGCGGATCGCCATAGTCGTCAGGCAGTGGCTGTAAGTATTCCTAGTTATGTGTTTATTAGCTTTGTAACTTTATCTCTAACTGACATTATCCTTTTATTTAGTTTCTAGCCACAAGTCTGCATATCGATCAGCTACTCACAGCTAAAGATCATGAGAACACTAAATTGAAAGCTCAATTGAAAACATTGAGGGCCGCGTCTCCTTCTTCCGCTAGCGACCCGACTCAATTGCAGGAAAAGGTGGCCTTGCAGGATCAACAGTTGGGGATCCTAAAACAAGAGTTGGAAGAATGCCAGCAACTATTAAAAGAAAAAGAGCTGGCTAGAAAAACCTTAGAATTACAGGTGGATCGACTGTATTCCGGTCTTCGTTTGGAGATCGCTCTAAAAGAGAAAGCTCTCTTAGATGCTTCTCAGAAAAGTCTTATCTTAGAGAAAGTAGAGAAGCTTCATAATGCCTACCTTTCTGACCAAGCTCAGGACCTGGCTTCTCATGATTTCACTATTCTACAGGAACAAGAGCTGAGGAAAGCTCAAGATAACGAATTATCACTGCTCCAGAAGGAATTGGAACAGCTAAGATCGGAGAAAGATGTTTTAAAAGAATAAAACACAAAGCTGCAAGCTGATTTCCAGAATTATAAGGAGCAGGAAAAGGGTCGGTGGGAAGAATGGCGGCAAGTTTACTTACAGTCCCAGGTATTTGCCCGGGAATTTGTTCGTAGGATAGTGGGTGCGCTAAATCATTCCGTATCGGGAGTTCTACGACAGTTAAAAGATGGTGGATATCTACCCAAAGAACCTCCCCTATCTTTCATAAATCGCCGCAGGCTTAATGAAAAACTACCCTCAGATTTGAAAGGCCCTTTTCCTAATGTCTAAAGAAATTATTCATAAAAACTTGTAAAGTAAGAACTGACAGTGGAAAAAGTGCATTTGATACTGAGTAATTAAGTACTTGCAAGGTGTAAGAAAAACTTTAACACTTACTTGCTTCTCCTTTATGCTAGTTCAAGAATACCCCTTCCTGACATGCTTTTGATTGCTAAGTATAAACTTTATTGGAAAAATCCCTTGTTCATCTTTCAGAGTTAAACCTTATCTTGATGGATTCTTCCTTAAGTAACATCCGGTATGCTTTGTATCTCCCCGAGGATGAATGATCTTAGTTGAGACTGGATAAGGAATTGTATAAAATTATTGATCTTCAGGTTAAGTATAATATCCCAACCGGCTTTTGAATAAAGACTTTCATATATCTGAGCTCCCATATAGAATCCCTTCTCAATTCCTGCTTAATTAAGCTTCGAAGCCCGAAGATTCCCTGATTAATTATACCTTGCGTTAGTTCGAAATCTCTGGTTTCATCCGTGAAATCTTGCCTGATGTATTTCATAGAATTTCCCTATCGACTTTGGTTTATAGTCTCCGAGTCTTCCTATGAAAGCCCGACCGAATTACTTCATAGAATCTTCCCGATCGACTTTGGTTTATAGTCTCCGAGTCTTCCCATGAATGCCTGACCGGGTTACTTCAGAGGATTTTCTCGATTGACTTTGATCTATCTCAGTTTATAGTCTCCGGTTTTTCCTATGAAGGCCTGCCGGGTTACTTCATAGAATCTTCCCGATCGACTTTAATTTATAGTCTCCGAGTATTCCTATGAATGCCCGACCGGGTTACTTCATAGGATTTTCTCGATCGACTTTGATCTGTCTCAGTTTATAGTCTCCGGTTTTTCCTATGAAGGCCTGCCGGGTTACTTCATAGAATCTTCCTGATCGACTTTGGTTTATAGTCTCCGAGTATTCCTATGAATGCCCGACCGGGTCACTTCATAGGATTTTCTCGATCGACTTTGATCTGTCTCAGTTTATAGTCTCCGGTTTTTCCTATGAAGGCCTGCCGGGTTACTTCATAGAATCTTCCCGATCGACTTTGGTTTATAGTCTCCGAGTATTCCTATGAATGCCCGACCAGGTTACTTCATAGGATTTTCTCGATCGACTTTGATCTGTCTCAGTTTATAGTCTCCGGTTTTTCCTATGAAGGCCTGCCGGGTTACTTCATAGAATCTTCCCGATCGATTTTGGTTTATAGTCTCCGAGTATTCCTATGAATGCCCGACCGGGTTACTTCATAGGATTTTCTCGATCGACTTTGATCTGTCTCATCCTTTGTCGATATGATATAAGACGAGTAGCAGCTTTATCCCTTATTTCCTCGATTAAGTCCAGCTCCATAAGTCGTCAGTCTCTATTATCTTCATCATACAATTGTCTTCTGTCAGACTCTACTCCTACCTCAATGGGGATTACTGCTTCTCCTCCATAGACTAATTGGAAAGGAGTGATTCCTGTAGCTTCACGAGGCGTAGTACGATATGCCCAGAGAACACTGGGTAACTCGTCTACCTAGCTACCTCCAACATGATCTAGCTTAGTTTTTAGTCCTCTAATAATCTCCCTATTAGTTACTTCTGCTTGACCATTGCTCTGCGGGTAAGCTACAGAGGTGAAGGCCTGGGTAATCCCATAACTCTGACACCAGTCTAGGATTCTATCACCTTGAAACTGCCTTCCATTATCAGAGACCAACTTATGAGGAATGCCAAACCTACAGATTATATTTTTCCATAAGAATTTAATGACCTCGTCTTCTGTAATTCTAGCAAGTGGTTCTGCTTCCACCCATTTAGAGAAATAATCCACAGCCACCAACAAGAACCTCCTCTGTGCAGCAGCCATAGGAAATGGACCCACTATATCCATACCCCATTGATCAAAGGGACACGAGACTATAGAGGTTCTTAATAACTGGGTAGGGTGATGTAATATATTATGATGCTTTTGACAAGAAATACAAGTCCTTACCAATTTAGCGGCATCTTCATGTAGAGTAGGCCAGAAATATCCCGCTAGGAGGATTTTACGAGCCAAAGATCTTCCTCCTATATGACTACCACAAGAGCCCTGATGCACCTCCTGTAAAATAAATTGTGTGTCTTCTGTGCCTACACACTTGAGCAAAGGTCTGGAAAAAGCCCTTTTATATAATTGCTCCCCCACCATAGTATATTGAGCAGCTCGTTTCTTAAATACCCTGGCTTGTTCTGTATCTCTCGGAAGAAGACCTTGCTGTAAATATAATATAATTTGAGCTCGCCAATCACCTTGAATTTCTATATCAGTCTGTCTTTCAATACAGGAAATTAACAGGGTCTGTTCCACTGGTCGATCAAGACTCCATGGTACTACAGCAGAGGCTAGCTTAGCTAATTCATCTGCCACTTGATTCTCTGATCGAGGAATTTTTTGTATGCTCACATCTTGAAATTGAGACTTCAACTTATCGAATGCCTCTGCATATAACTTAAGCCTGTCATTATTGATTTCAAAATTACCTGATAATTGTTGAGCTGCTAGCTGAGAATCAGAATATATAAGGACTCGAACTGCTCCTACATGCCGAGCAGCTTGTAAGCCAGCTATGAGAGCTTCATATTCAGCCTCATTGTTGGTGGCTCTGTAATTTAATCTAATGGAGAGTTGAAGTCTGTCTTCTTTTGGGGATATAAGAAGAATACCAATCCCACTGCCTTGTCTAGTTGCAGAGCCATCCACATAAATTTTCCAGGTATCTTCTTCTTCTGGGCCTTGAACCTCTATGATGAAATCTGCTAGAGCTTGTGCCTTGATGGCCGAGCGGGGTTGATATTGGATGTCATATTCCCCAAGCTCGGTCGTCCATTTGACTAACCGTCCTGATGCCTCTGGGTTGAGCAATACCCGTCCGAGAGTGCTATTGGTTAAGACAATAATCTCATGTGCTAAGAAATATGGGCGCAACCTCCAAGCAGTCAATATCAGAGCATAAGCCAGTTTTTCTAGTGTAGTGTATCTACACTCCGCTCCTTTTAATAAATGACTAGAAAAATATACAGGTTGTTGCTCTTTTCCTTCCTGTCTGACTAATACAGAGCCTACGGCGTTTTCATTAGCCGACAAATACACCCACAAAGTCTCTCCTGCCATAGGTTTAGCCAACACAGGGAGGGTAGCTAAATAATCTTTCAACTCCTGAAAAGCCTTATCGCATTCTTCATTCCATTGAAACTTAGTAGCCTTTCTGAGTATTTTAAAGAAATGAAAACTGCGATCGACTGATCTAGAAATAAATCTAGACAAGGCTGTGATTCGGCCTGTCAATCTTTGAGCTTCTCTCAGGTTGCCATACTGCAATGCCTTGACCTTGCTCGGGTTGGCCTCTATCCCCCGTTCGGACACCATATATCCCAGGAATTTTCCTCCCTTTGCACCGAACAAGCATTTGCTTGGGTTCAACTTGAGCCCATACTGTCTTAATGTCTTGCAAGTCTCCTCTATATCCCTGCATAGATCAGCAACTTGAAGAGACTTAATTAAGATGTCATCAACATATACTTCCATATTCCTACCAATCTGCTTCTGAAAGACCTTATTCATAAGCCTTTGATAGGTTGCTCCTGCATTCTTTAGTCCAAAGGGCATAACATTATAACAATAAGTGCCTTCAGATGTTATAAAACTAACCTTTTCTTGATCCTCTTTGGCCAAGGGGACTTGATGATAACCTTGATATGCATCCAGCATGGAAATATATTCGCATCCGGTAGTATAATCAACTAGTTGATCAATCCTGGGTAAGGGATAGTAATCTTTCGGGCAAGCTTTGTTGAGATCTCGAAAGTCAATGCACACTCGCCATTTATTCCCAGGTTTAGAGACTAACACCACATTAGCCAACCAACTTGGGAATTGCACTTCCCTAATGTATTCGGCCTCCATAAGCTTGGTTATTTCTTCCTTGATAATATGATTTTGCTCCATACTGAAACTCCTCTTCCTTTGCATGACGGGGCGGGCATCCGGAAAGACATGCAAGGAATGTTCCATGACAGCAGGAGAAATGCCCGAAACTTCTTTGGGAGTCCAGGCAAATACATCATTATTCTTCTTCAAACATTGCACCAACTCAGCTTTAAGATCAGGATCAAGATCGGCTGCAACGTAGGTGGTAGCTTCTGGCCGCCCAGTCTAGATTTGAACTTCTTCCTTTTCTTCATAAGCCAGGACGGGCTGCTTTTCGCGAATGGCATTAACTTCCATTCTTTGAATCTTCCGAGCGGTGTTGGCCTCAGTTCGAATGATTTCTACATAACATTTCCGGGCTGTCTTTTGATCGCCTCGTACTTCTCCAACCTGATCCTCCACAGGAAACTTAACCTTTTGACAGAAAGTAGAAACGACCGCCTTGCACTCGTTCAAGGCAGGCCGACCCAATATCACATTATAAGAAGATGGAGCATCTACTACCATAAAACAGGATCTCCTAGTTCTCATCAGGGGTTCCTCTCCTAGATAAATGGCCAATTTTATTTGACCCAAAGGTTGCACTTCATTGCCTGTGAATCCATACAGAGGGGTTGCAATCGGTTGAAGTTCACTGGGGTCAACTTGTAGCTGATCAAAAGCCTTTTTGAATATAATGTTGACTGAGCTGCTAGTGTCTATGAAGGTACGGGCGATGGCGTAGTTAGCTATCACAGCTTTGATAATTAATGCGTCATCATGAGGTATCTCTACCCCCTCAAGATCCTTGGGCCCGAAGCTTATTTCAGGACCGGCTGCTCGTTCCATGCTGCATCCTACTGCATGAATCTCCAACCTTCGGGCATGTGCTTTTCTGGCTCTGTTAGAATCCCCATCAGTGGGTCCGCCCGTAATCATGTTAATATTGCCTCGAGCAGTATTGTTTCTGTTCTCTTCCTGACGAGTCATTGTGGCTTCGGAAGGTGCTTTATCTGATACTTGGCTGGTACCAGCTGGGACCGGCATTGCTTCTTGCCGGGTTTCATCGGGGTGATATTCCGGTTTGAGTGGACTTTGCTGCCTGGGGTATTGTTGCCGGTAATAGTTCTGCTTCTGATAGCGCTCTTTATTGACTCTTCTATTTCTCAAAACAAAACAGTCATCAGAGTGATGACTGCTAGTTTTATGATAAGTACACCATCTCCTCGGTGCCTCCGGCTGCATCTCTACATGCTGTACAGCTTGTGGACGATAATCTGGTTGCCGATGAGGTGGATGAGTAGTTCTAGGTCCTCTTGGTGGGGGTACCGGGGTCGGAGCCTTCTCCTTCGCATGAGTAGGAGAAGAGGGAACACCTTCTTTCCTACGAGCAGCTTGGGCTTCTTCTACGTTAATGAACTCAGTGGCACGTTCAATCAGGGAATCAAAATTAACAGGAGGATTTCTTACCAGATCTTTAAAGAAATCATTATCATTTAGGCCCTGAGAGAAAGCACTTACTAATATTTCAGTAGTAGCATTAGGTACATCTATATCTACCTGATTGAACCTTTTAATATATGCCCGGAAGGATTCTTTAGACGTCTGCTTAATTGAAAATAGGCTCCACGGGGTCTTATGATACCTTTTGTTGCTGGAGAAATGATGTAGAAAGACTTTCTTGAAATCTTTAAATTTTCGAATAGACTTTTTAGGCAATCTCTTGAACCAGCGTTGCGCTGCTCCCCCAAGAGTAGTGAGAAACATCCGACACTTCACCCCATCGGAGAATTGTTGCAACAAGGCTACATTCTCAATTTTTAACAAGTGATCTTCCGGATCTGTGGTTCCGGTATATTCTCCAATTTGCAGATTCTGATATCGCTTAGGAAGTGGGTCATCTAATACACTTTGTGAAAATGGGGATGACCTTTTCCGGTGAACTATCACTAGTTATCATTTTAATCTTACGCTTTTCTCTGTCCGGCGCCTCACCAGACTCTTGGAACACAGGCCTCTTACCCCCTGGATCCAAGGGAGTGCAAAGGAAAGCTCGTGGATGCCTGGTTAGAGAAACAGTAGCTGGAGGAAAATACAAAGGTTCTTCTTCTTCCATCTCCTTTCCTTTCCGATGCTCAGTAGTTGATATCGCCGGATGATGAGCCGTCGGCAAAGTGGAGATCCAAATCTTCGCGACTGATAGTAAGTAGGTTCGACTTCCCAGCCTCTTCCATCACGTAGTCTCAGATTCAGGCGAAGTTTCCCACAGACGGTGCCAAATTTGATCCTATCTGAGAAGCTGACCGTGAAGGAGATCCGGAAGAAGGAGACCCACTGTAATGACGAAGAATAATGCCGGTGAAACCTCGACCCGAGAAACCCAAAGCGGATCGGAAGAAAACCCGAGTCACCGAAGGAAATCTGATAAGTAGGAAGAAATCCTCGTCCAACTAGGAGAAAGCCGAACCTTCAAGCTCCCGAGGCTCCCTGCGCACAAGAGACCAACCAACACTATCGTCAGTGACCTAAGACCGGGGTGGGAATCCCTGGCTAGGCCCTCCGACGCTCAAGTTAGTGATCTCCCTTGATGCCGAGGAAGGAAGAAGAAAGAAGATGAACAGTAGCCCCAGAATTAGAGATGTGAACTTACCTAGCCAACGGAGAGGATTCCCCCTTTTATACCACTTCATATAACCTCCGTAGTCATGAAGTGGACCCCGGTTTGTTAGAGTTCGTTATGACATCAGCTGCGTACTTGAGGAAGATGATTTTTAAGGAATCTTTTTTGTACCCCAGATGTACCTTCTTTGTCGTTTAATGCCTGCAAGACAATCTGAAAGCATATTTCCCGCCAAAATATATATTCTCTATCATGAATTATTCCATTCGGTATATTCATGTATGATTCTTCTTCATGTGACTTCTATTTGTATCTTTATTGTGTCAAAATAATATTCTATCTAACATGTTTCTGAGGTATTCATTAACCCTTTTGGCCGATATTGGTCTATCTTTGCTCTAGAGTATGTATCGGTCTTGATTGGCTTACCTTCACACGGCAATCATGTATCGGCCGCTATTGGCCTACCTTCGTTCGGCAGGCATGTGTCGACCGATATTAGCCTACCTTCGCTCGGCAGGCATGTATCGACCGATATTGATTTACCTTTATACGGCGGGCATGTATCGACCGATATTGGCCTACCTTCGCTCGGAAGGCACATATCGACCGATATTGATTTACCTTTATACGGCAGGCATGTATCGACCGATATTGGCCTACCTTCGCTCGGAAGGCACGTATCGTCCGATATTGATTTACCTTTATACGGTAAGCATGTATCGACCGATATTGGCCTACCTTCGCTCGGAAGGCATGTATCGGCCGATATTGGTTTATCTTTGCTCTAGAGTGTGCATCGGTCGTTATTAACTTACCTTCATATGGCAAGCATGTATCAACCGATATTGGCCTACCTTCATTTGGCAGGCATGTATCGACCGATATTGGCCTACCTTCGTTCGGCAGGCATGTATCGACCGATATTGGCCTACCTTCGTTCGGCAGGCATGTATCGACCGATATTGGCCTACTATACCTTCGTTCGGCAGGCATGTATCGACCGATATTGACCTACCTTCGTTCGGTAGGTATGTATCGACTGATATTGGCCTTCCTTCTTTGACTTTTTCTTCCTTTTCTTTCCTCATCTGAAGGCCCATAAAACCTAACCCATATCATCCACCTTCACCGAAGGAGACTTTTTAAGAGCTTTCATTTGGCTTAGATTAACAACCACCTAGGTTGTAACCAAGTAAATTCTGGTGCCTCTTTCTTTAGTTTCTTATTGTTTAATTTTATTTTCTATTGCTGCTAACATGAGTTGAAAGATCGAGAAGGTGTTTAGTTTTCTTGTTTCAAGCAACTCAACCCTCTCCAGTCGGCCTACCCCGACTAACAAGTGGTATCAAAGCCTAACATCTTCAAGAGGACTAACCGCCGAATGAAGCACACGAGATGGCCGGTTTAAGAATCCACCCACCAAAGTTCGAGGGGGACTTTGCTAACTGGAAAAAGATGATGGAGGTATTTTTCAAGACTAATTTCAATTTATTTTTAATAATGGAGATTGGTTTTGTAGCACCCGAAGGTAAAGATAAATACCACTGGACCAAAAAGGAGCAAGCTGATTTCGTGGCAAACGGCAAAATGGAGTTACATCTACTAAGCGTTCAACCTCATAAGAAGTCAATCAGATTGGGGCATACGAGTCTACAAAGGAGCTCTGGGAGAAGTTCCTAAAACTACATGAAGGAACCTCGAAGGCAAAACTCACAAGACGAGATGTGCTCAAAAATTAAATCAGCAATATCAAACTGGAACAAGGCGAAACAATTTCACATATTCATTCAAGGATCAAGGAGCTTATCACTGACTCATGAATCTCGGAGAAAAGGTAAGTAGCCGAGATTCGCTAAGGTACGCGCTTAACGCATTCCCTAGAAGTACTGAATGGCATCATTAGTATATCCTTATTACATATCTAAAGATTTAGATTCAACTATGTTAGAAGAATTATTTTCTACCTTTGAAGTCCATGAAACAAGATGTACATATCTGAATAAGCTGAAGCACAATATTGCACTTAAGGCAGCGATGGATGAACAAGACTCAGAATCCTCTCTCGACGATAATGAAACAGTAATGATGGTAAGATATTTTAAGAAGTTATTTAAAACTAGAAAATCTAACCATCTGCAGGGTAGAAAGAAAAGGACAATCAGATGCTATCACTGCAATGAAGGACATGTAAAAGATAATTGCTCTAAATTAAAGAAAAAGGACAAAGGCAAAGACAAGAAGCCCATCCAAATGAATAAACACAAGACTCTAAAGGCGACATGGGATGAAACATCGTCCGAATAAGAAGTTGAAGACATTTCCGGACTTGCATTGATGTCAAGTCATCAAGAAGACGAGCACGAAGAAAGCTCGTCCAAAATGAGCATCGAGAGCATCGATAAAGGGGGAGCTACATCAGAAGAAAGTAACAGTTTAGGAGAAGCTACGGATGATTGGATTGATAAGGTAAGTTAGGAACGATCTCTTCCACCTGATAAGCTATTCAAATTTGTTAAGTTCTTATCAAAAAATTGTTGCAAGTTAGAAAAAGAAAACATAAACTTGAAAATACAATTGTCCAAAGCATGTCCACTAGATTTATATGATAATTTGAAAATAGAAAATAAAGAGTTGAAACTAATTCTAGCCAAATCTTGTCCATTAGAAGAATTTGAAAAAAATAAAATTAGAAATAATATTTTGCAAAAAGAAATAAAGAACTTGAAAAATCATGCATGCTCTAAATTGGTATTTTTATTACCACAAAGGACAGGTTAGAAAAATTTCTCAGAAAGATATACCAAAGAAATTTCTAATTAACTCAGTTGGAAGGAGCATATATTGGGTTCCAAAGACTTATCTAAATTAAAAGTTTAATTAGACTTAGGGCTTTCAGAAAGTACATTAAATATTTGATTTCATTATGAGACTTTGTCTAGAAGTGGTTGATCATCTAATGACTTGATAGATCGAGTAGTGCGATAGAGGGGGGGGTGAATATCGCGTCTTTTAAAACTATTCTTTTCGTATTTTAAAAACTCAAAGTTAAGTAGCAGAAATTAGAAAGAGACACAATTCGTTTACTTCGTTCGGAGCCTAGCTCGACTCCTACTAGAAGGTCCGCGGTCCTTGACCGCACCGATGGGAAAATCACTATAATCCTTCTTTCTGAAATCCTCAGAAAGAAGTGAATCGTACAATGAAGCAAGATAGTAACACCCTACTATCTTGATTAAATAAAATTACAATGCAAGCTTAAATTAAATTGTACCAACAAGTGAATTGCAGATGAGGCTTAAGTCGGCACTCCAGATAATGTTGCTTGTTGAGCTGACGAAGATGAGTAGAGTGAGCAGCTTGCAGAGGAGCACAAGAATTGATCAGAAAAGTTTTGTCCTGGCCTCTGTCTTCGAGCCTATTTTTATAGGTATACTTGAGGTTCGGTCGATCGATCCCACTGTTCGGTCGACCGAACCCGCTCCCTTCCTTCCTGGCTGAAGTTCGAAGCTGGCTCGATCTTTTGCATTTATTGGTCTTTAATGGTTCGGTCGACCGAACCATCTTTTCGGTCGACCGAACAAGCCTTTTCCTTTTTCGTCGAAATCTGCCAGAGATCTTCTTTTAATGTTGTTTAATGCAGATTGGATCGATCGACCGGTCCTCTGGTTCGGTTGACCGATCAAACTTTTTTCCCTTTCCTACTGATCACTGCTGATGATCTGTTCTTTGGTGAGTCACCCTGGTTCGGTCAACCGATCTTACTGTTCGGTCGACCGATCAAGCTTTGATCAGACTCGGACTATGTTTTGGTTCGATCTGAACTAATTTGGTCAACTGATCCTCTGGTTCGGTCGATCAATCGTGCAGTACCTGCAGAACAGTGTTAAGCAAAACACCCTGCAAAACCGAGATTAGCACAGTAATATAACATGCATGAGTAATAAGAAAGACAGTAAAACTGTCTTGATCTCAACTTGGAAAACTTCCCGATTTCTTCAGTTGGATCAGTGACCTAAGGTTGTTCCCTTCAGGAACTCGACCTCACTGTTGCTCCTCCAGTTGCTTACCTCAACTTACCTGCCAAACATGGTCCTCCAGACCTCTTTGGACTTTTGCCTGCTCAGTGTCTGATCACCTGATCCACTAATACTTTTCCTGCAATATTATGTTAGCCAACAGCAATAATAATAATACAGAAAATAATGGTAAACCTAAACCTAGATTTACCGAGATCCGCTGGTCTGGTCGACCGCGCGCGGTCGACCGGAAACCATTTGATCAACCTTGCTTGGAGTTCACTCCTCCAAGACTTCTCGTTACCTAAGGTTACCATCCCCTAGGATTTTCTCCACTTGGCTTCACTCATCAAGACTCAGTATTCGGCTACCCAAGGATCAAGTCCTCCAGACCTATCCATCTGGCTTCCACGATATACTGAGATTTCTCTTACCTAGCCTACAACTAGGACTCAATATTCTACTACCCAGGGATCAAGTCCTCCAGACCTATCCACCTGGCTTCCACGATATACCGAGATTTCTCTCCTTGCCTAGCCTCCAACTAGGACTTCCCTTGCCTAGCCTACAACTAGGACTTCCCTAGATCAAGCTACATACTTAAACATATTTGTCTGACATTAAAACATTGGAGGTCGATTGCACTAACAATCTCCCCCTTTTTTATGTTTGACAAATATATTTAAGTTAGGTCAATTCAAGAAGATTTAGATTTCTAACTTAAACCCTTATTCTCTCCCTTTTGTCATACAACAAAAAGAACTCTTCATAAATGACTTTAATTGCTAAGGATCCCTAAGTTTTGCACCAACAATGATGGAATATTTTCAAGATATGCCTAAGGTATTCCCTCACCCATTTGATATATAATAGAGTTTTCAAAAGTGATTCATAGAGATTTTGAAAAAGCCTCATTTCGTGAAAAAATTGAGTAAATTTACAGTATCTTTTTCAAAATATTTTTGAAGAATGCACTAAGTAAAATATCTCAAGAATATGTTTCAAAAAGACTTAATACTTGCAAAATTTCTTTGAAAGATATTTTTATAAAATACTTTTCAAAAATATTTGTAAAGAGTTTTTATCAAGCATCCTTATTAAAGCTGAGTTCAAAAAATATTTTCAAGTAATTTTCAAAAAGTTTTCAAAAAGTTTGAAGAATATGATTTTGAAAAGATAATGCTTGAGCTAGGTTTAAAAGATAGTATTTTGAGTTTTGTAAGAAATTTTTCAAAAATATTTTTTAAGTTAATTTCAAAACCAGATTTCTTTAAATAAGTATGTAAAGATAATTTCCAAAAAGTATTTGATTAAGAGATTTTAAAGATAATTTTCAAAAAGATTTGTAAAGAAGTTTTATCAAGCATTTTTTTTAAAAAAAAATGGTTTGAAACATTTATTCAAAATATGTTTTCAAAAGCAAGATTTTGAATGATATATAAAAAATTTGTCCTTCAGTCAAGTCTCTCCCCCTTAATTAGACACTCCTTTTAGATATCCTTGTTACCCACAAGGAAGACTTTTCTATGTGTATCTAAGGATGACGATTGACTTAAGGTTCTAAAGACTTAGGCGATGAACAATAATAATTTATATATATATATAATACACCCAATCAATCATCAATCAAAACAAAATCTTTTAAATTTTAATTTTCTTAGCATCTCACCCATTCTAAATTTTCAAGTATGGTAATCCGATAATTGTGTGAGATGACTTTATTGATTTTGAATTTGTTGAAACTTAAATTGAATTTTAGTTAAACTTTGATTATTGTAAGTTAAATAGATGGTAACATTTATTTTGTGAATTAATTGAATTAATGTTTAGTTTAGAAATTGTAAAGTTATTAAGTGGATTTGGTTAAGAATTGTTTTTAATAGCTATGGTTATAGGTTGATTGCTAGATTATTGATTGATTTAAACATAATTTAAAAGTTAGTTTCAATTTAATTTAGTATTAGGTTAAGAATTAATTTTAATTGTTGATTAAAGTTTCATCATTAATAATTACGAATTAATTGATTATGAATTATTATTAATTTCTTAGGAATTAATTAGGTAAAGATTTTAGGATTAGTTATAAAAATTTAATTTTGTTTAAGGTTAAAGTAATTTATTTGTTGATTAAAGTTAAGATTTCAAGTTGAGATTTATTAAGAATTAATTAAGTGTATTAAGTTAATTTAATTAAGTTAAACTAGTTAATGATTAGGGCTAATTAATTAATTTAGTTTATTTAATTCAGTTTTAAAATAATTTAAGTTTTAAATAATATTAATTAAGTTTTTTTAAATAATTAAGTTTTAAAATAAGTTTTAATTAAGTTTTAAAATAATTTTAATTAAGTTTTAAAATAATTATTTTTTAAAAAATAATTTTGATTAATTTTAAGTTTTTAATTAAGTTTAAAAATAATTTTGATTAATTTTAAGTTTTAATTAAGTTTAAAATAATTAAGTTTTTTTTTTAATTTAAAATAATTTTGATTAATTTTAAAAAGATTTTTTTAATTAAGTTTTAAAAATTAATTTGGTTTGGAATTTAATTAAGTTTGCAATTTAATTAGGGTTGGAATTTATTAGGTTTGAAATTTAATTTAGATTTGAAATTAATTGAGTTTGAAAAAGGTTATTGAACTCATGTTAGATTCAAACTTAGCTTTGGGTTAATCAAGTAGGCTTCCTAAGGATAAGCTTTCAGTTCAGTGGCGAGACTTATGGCCTTCTTGTGTATCAACGGTGGACCACTTGCTGAAGACTTTCTAAACTGTTCTCGCTCAAAGAACTTAATACTAAATTTTGGTCTAACTAGCCCATGTTTGACTGGGGTAACTTCGGTCAAATCCACTAAGTCTAGTGCACCAGGTAGAATTCCATATTCAGCCTAGACATGCCTTCTACAAAGTTTCCTTGACGTACTATCATCCCAATCCATTCCGGTGCTATGTTGTTAGGGTTTGGTAAACCTTTTTAATCTAACCATTCTAAATTAAGAAAAGATACATAACATGTTATACAACAGTTAAGTATTCATGATTATGACAATTCATACAAGTCATGCATAATACAAATTGTTTGTTTGTGTTGTTGTTGTTGTTGTATATTTAATATTATTGTTTTATTATTATTTGTTTTAATATTATAGTTATTATTATTTAGTATTATTATTATTATTATTATTATTATTATTATTATTATTATATTATTATTATTATTATTATTATTATTATTATTATTATTATTATTATTGTAACGACCCAAATTTCTCCATTTCGAGTCCCAAAAGTAATTTAAAAATGCTACAGAAAAATTCTAGAGATTTTTAGAGTATTTTTTATGCAATTTTTGGAGGTCGTTTGGTATTTTTACTAAACGAATGAAGTTTCGACAAAAAAATATTCAAGTCGAGATTCGAACCGTGGACCTCGAACCTGAACCGAGCCTTAACCGAATCCAGCTAGCCATCTGTTCCAGAATTATTTTGTGAATGAATATGGAACAAAATCTATTTAAGCAGTAGTTAATGAATAGGAAATAAATTGGAATAAGAAGGGATGCAGCCGAGACTCGAACCCGCAACCCGAGCCTTAAGCAGAACGCAGCCAATCAAGTGTTCCACGGGTGTTTTGTGTAACGACCCACCTTTCTACACTACTACTATTCTCTAAAGGTGGACGCTACTTGACTACTAACTCTACTTAACCGGTATGATTAAAAATCTTTAGGAAAACCCTACCGAAAAATTTCGGCAGAGTCTCCCCTGTACCGGTGACCCCAAACTGGGATACATAACATGTATACTCAGCCACAGGCGGCTGGAACAGATATTTTCACAACCACGCAGTATAATAGCACAATAAAAATATGAAACTACTCTAGCAATGGCAAACAACCATATCACTCCCACAATAGGAGGTATCAAACTACAAATGCGGAAATAAACTCAATTACAATCTCAACTTCATCATAGCATTAAGGAGAAAAGAAAATGAAACATAACAAATCTTAAACTAAGTGAGTTCTTTAGCTAAGTCTCAAGGATCTCCATAGTCCACACATCACACACCGTCACAGCATCTCCTTGTCGCCTTCTTCCTTATATTTTAGCTTTTCCTTTATCTGCAGTAGGAGGAAATGCAGTCTATAAGCATAAAGCTTAGTGAGCGCTATCTACTCACAAAACTCGATATGCATGTATATAAATAAAAACATGCTAAAACTGAATACTAACATGTAAAGCTACTCATGCTCATAAATAGCAAAGAAATCAACTAACTGAAAAGCTAACATGTATAGCTATTCATGCTCATATATAGCAAAGGAATCATGCTAACTGAAATACTAAACATGTATAGCTAATTATGCTCATAAATCAATAAAGGAATCATACTAACTGAAATACTAAACATGTACAACTAATCATGCTCATAAGTAGCGAAGAAACTAACTGAAAAGCTAACATGTAAATCTAATCATAGAACTATCATGTGTATCAATAAGAAACTGAATTGATACCTAAGCTAAACTAATTAATGCTAAACTGAGTCTAACTTGTATTCACATAACTAATTTGTGAAGTTTTGAAAACTATTTACATAATAGATTAAAATAATAATCATGCTGCTGATGGGCCCGTCAACTGTGCGCGCATCCCTAACTAAACCCGGGATTGCAAGTTCCGAGTCTAGTAGGGTTTACTAGGTTATCTAAACCTAGGGACGACTGTGGGAGCCCAACCCAATGGATATCTAATCCAGTACAGTGCCATTGCTGAAAATAAAATACTGATTTCATAGCTAATTTTCTTATCTTGCTTTTACTAGGTTATCTGAACCTAGAACTAGGTTATCTGAACCTAGAGGCGACTGTGGGAGCCCACCCATTGGACCGTAGTCCCATATAAGCTGAAGCAAGACTAAATAAGTTATTTTAAATGCTTCTACTGCATTTACTGAGCTATTAAAATGCCTACTGTAGCATTAAATTGAGCTAAGCATTCTATCAAGCACTTGGTGTGCACTAGAACACACCCTACGTACTGAAAATCTGTATACAAGCTTAAACTAAATGTAAAACTGTAAATAACTAAAAGCTGAAAACTAAATCTGCATGCTTAAAATAGAACTGTTCATGTTATTCCAATAGCAATTAGGAAACTAGAACAACTTAAGCATGCTGTGAAAGTAAAACAAATTCAACTATTAGGCATGCAATAAAATCTAGAAAATAAAGGAATCGTTGCTGCATGGAATTAACCGAATATCATGCTTACTAACTCAACACAAAGAGGATCTAAACTGCTATGAATTGGTGGCTGTTCTTGCCCATGAATATGCACAACAGAACTTAACAGTAAGCTTCAAAAGGAATCATTCTCAGCCCCAAACGGCTGTTCATGCCTGCTGCAGATACCAAAGGGATACCAACGTACTGTTAATAGGAGGGATTGCTATCAACTGATCAGCAAGAAGGCAAACAAAATTTCCTTAATGAAACTAAAACACATGTTAATCAAATATGCTACAACAGGACACTAAGGAGCAATCAGACCTTCTTAAGCTTGCTACTACAGAACTTTGAATTCAGTCCAGAAGCTAGCACACATGGTAGAGAACTAGATTAAAGTCCAACACCTATAGCATAAATCCGTAATCATAACTATTAGGAAAGTTTAGAGCCGAAACATGCAAACATGAAAAGAAGCTATACTGTCATTCACCATATGGTTCACGAATCAACTTTTGGAAGAGACAACTAAGAGCTTGTACACATGAAAGGGAAACTAGATTAAAATCTCTGTACAATGCCATTAAGCTATTCCAAACTAAACCCCTTCTATCTCCTTTAACCCCTCACGGCAGAAATCCACCAAAACAGAACTACATGCTAATTAAACTGAACTCTTCTTATTCATAGCCTAGCAGCAGGAATCTAAGGCTTGTATCCCTTCTGAAACACAAGGAAAACGATTCGCTACCACAACTAATCCTCATGTCCAGTGCTACGGCAACGAAACAAAAAGGAAAACAATGCAACGCTTCGGAAACGAGAAGAGGAACAAGGAACAAACTCTGAAACTATCCTACTGCAGGTGAGTAGCGACTCACCTAGAGCTTCTTGCACTTACTACCGAGAAGAAGGAAAGGGGAAACTTTTTAGGGTTCGGGCGGATCCTCTCGGCAACCCTTTGTGTTCCCGAGCTTCTCTTCTTCGAGACAACCACCGTGGATGAAGACTAGCCGGAGGGAAGCTTCGCCGGCGCCGGGATCTCAAGACCTAGCTGTCTCTAGGTTTTCCGCCGAGGTTGCACCGTCGCGAGGGAGAAGAGTGAAGAGGGGTTTTCGGGAGGAATTGTTTTGGTTTTTGGAAAATCAAAACCTAACTCCCTTTCTTATACTCGGCTTTAATCACAACTATGCTTTAATATCAATTTTCTCCATATTGGATTGACAAAGTCCGTGTAGCTCAGCTGGCTGGGCCGGATTCTGCTTGGGCCGAGGAGCTGGGTTCGAACCCCAGCTTCTACAAACTTAATTTTTTTTTCTTTATTTTAGTTTATTTTTAAAACTTATTCTCCTTGGTAAAAATACCAAATGAACCCCAAAAATTGCATAAAAATACTCTAAAAATTTCTAAAAATCTCTAGAATATTTCTATGACATTTCTAAATATTTTTAAGGGCTTTTAGAACTCGAAATAGGGAAAATTGGGTTGTTACAATTCTCCCTCCCTTATAAAAAGTTCGTCCTCGAACTTAGACATGAAATACATTGTGTATTGCTGACATGTCTTGTGGTAAACCCAGCTTGTAAGCTACTTTCCCAATCCTTTCTGTTGATCAGGTAAGGTCCTACATAGCGAGGACTTAACTTGCTCCTGTACTCAAACTGTGCTTCTGCTTCAGGTTGGAATACGGCTTTTTGTTTACGGCACTCTATGGAGGCACCGTATCTGATCAGAAAGTTCATTCCAAATATGACATCGTAGTCAGTCATGTCTAGCACTATCAGATCACAAAAAGTTCTCTGTCTGCTATCATGACTGGCACTATTCTGAACCAGTGCGTGGATGTCATAACTTCTCCCGAAGGTAATGTTGTCAGAAACTGACTATTGAGTGCCTCTGGGGGTATTGCTAACTTTTCGGCGAATGCCCTGGCTATATAAGAATGGGTTGCCCCAGTATCAAATAGAACAGTAGCACTATACTGTAAAATGTTAATCTGACCTGTGACAACTGTCGAGGCATTGGCTACGTCCTCTCTGGTGAGTGAATAGATCCTCGCATTCGCCATCGCTGGAGGGGCTTCTAATCTACCCTGGCTGATCGGTGGACCTTCTAGAGCGGACTGCATCTGATATAACTGAGCTGGCTGGCCTGCATACTGAATCTGCTGTGGCGGAGGAAGACCGGTCTTGTTCGGGCACTGCTTGGCCATGTGCCCTTCTTGTCCACATTCAAAGCATCCTCGTGTGCCCTTGCGACAAACCCCTGGGTGGAATTTCCCACAAGTAGCACACTTTGGATAACTGGGTCGCTTGCTAGATGGTCCTCCTTGGGTCACTGACTTGCGCTTCTTGTTGGAGTTCCTTTCCAATTAGAGTTGTGGCCTTGCTGTTTTTGAGTGTGAGAGTTTCCTTGGCCTTTGGACTCGGAGGAGACTTGCTTCTGCTGCTTTATGGTGCTCGGTGATCGGGCACTACTCACTAGTTCTTCCGTGGTTTGTGGCCTATGGATGCCACCAGCCACATTCATCGCTATTTCCGGCCTCAACATTTTGAGCATCAGCCGAACTCGTTCCTTTTCTGTGCTGACTAATTCGGGACATAGGCGAGCCGGCCTGTTGAATTTCTTCACGGCTTCCTCAACTGATAGGTTGCCATGGCGAAACTCCGTGAACTCGTCGTAGTGGCGGTTTGTGACCCGCATGTGAAAGAACTCCTCGAAGAATTCTTTCTGTCAGCCCATGTCATCGCCCTTTGGCTCTCGACTCTCTCCCACCACATACGTGCGTCTCCTGTCGAGAAGAAGGCACACTTCACCTTCTCCTGCTCGGCCAGTCCAGAAGCTCCAACGTGCTCTAGTGTTTTGAACCAAGCTTGAGCATCCCATGGTTCATTGGTGCATGAGTTGTCTCAGCTGCTGGGACTGCTGGTGCTGGTACTGGTGCTGGCGTTGGCGATGTAGGCTGGGCTGGTGGAACCTCTAAGACTTCTGGAGTCGTCAGATTCGGTTCCGGGGTGACTGTGGGGGTACTCTGTTGATTAGCCTTTAAGGTGACTATTTCCTGTTACTGTTCAGCTAGCTGCTGCTGTAACTGAGCCACTAATGCTGTAAAGTCTGGGGGAGGCACTGAACTGCCTGCCTCTTGCTGGGGCTCAGTAGCTGGTGCCTGCTTAGCTGGGCGTCCTCGTGCCATTTCTAAAGACATAGAGGATGTACATAACTAATCTAATCACGTTTAACTAGCTACTATAAACATGTTAGAGGCTATCACACATAAGCATGCTATAATTATTCCTAAACATTAAAGCAAGAAACATAAATAGAGTAGAGGTATTCTTACTTGGACGACGGCAAGGCTGATGCTGATGTGTGTGATGCTGGAGAATGGGAACTGCTCTGATACCAACTGTAACGACCCACCTTTCTACACTACTACTATTCTCTAAAGGTGGACGCTACTTGACTACTAACTCTACTTAACCGGTATGATTAAAAATCTTTAGGAAAACCCTACCGAAAAATTTCGGCAGAGTCTCCCCTGTACCGGTGACCCCAAACTGGGATACATAACATGTATACTCAGCCACAGGCGGCTGGAACAGATATTTTCACAACCACGCAGTATAATAGCACAATAAAAATATGAAACTACTCTAGCAATGGCAAACAACCATATCACTCCAACAATAGGAGGTATCAAACTACAAATGCGGAAATAAACTCAATTACAATCTCAACTTCATCATAGCATTAAGGAGAAAAGAAAATGAAACATAACAAATCTTAAACTAAGTGAGTTCTTTAGCTAAGTCTCAAGGATCTCCATAGTCCACACATCACACACCGTCACAGCATCTCCTTGTCGCCTTCTTCCTTATATTTTAGCTTTTCCTTTATCTGCAGTAGGAGGAAATGCAGTCTATAAGCATAAAGCTTAGTGAGCGCTATCTACTCACAAAACTCGATATGCATGTATATAAATAAAAACATGCTAAAACTGAATACTAACATGTAAAGCTACTCATGCTCATAAATAGCAAAGAAACAACTAACTGAAAAGCTAACATGTATAGCTATTCATGCTCATATATAGCAAAGGAATCATGCTAACTGAAATACTAAACATGTATAGCTAATTATGCTCATAAATCAATAAAGGAATCATACTAACTGAAATACTAAACATGTACAACTAATCATGCTCATAAGTAGCGAAGAAACTAACTGAAAAGCTAACATGTAAATCTAATCATAGAACTATCATGTGTATCAATAAGAAACTGAATTGATACCTAAGCTAAACTAATTAATGCTAAACTGAGTCTAACTTGTATTCACATAACTAATTTGTGAAGTTTTGAAAACTATTTACATAATAGATTAAAATAATAATCATGCTGCTGATGGGCCCGGCAACTGTACTTGCTGTGCGCACATCCCTAACTAAACCCGGGATTGCAAGTTCCGAGTCTAGTAGGGTTTACTAGGTTATCTAAACCTAGGGACGACTGTGGGAGCCCAACCCAATGGATATCTAATCCAGTACAGTGCCATTGCTGAAAATAAAATACTGATTTCATAGCTAATTTTCTTATCTTGCTTTTACTAGGTTATCTGAACCTAGAACTAGGTTATCTGAACCTAGAGGCGACTGTGGGAGCCCACCCATTGGACCGTAGTCCCATATAAGCTGAAGCAAGACTAAATAAGTTATTTTAAATGCTTCTACTGCATTTACTGAGCTATTAAAATGCCTACTGTAGCATTAAATTGAGCTAAGCATTCTATCAAGCACTTGGTGTGCACTAGAACACACCCTACGTACTGAAAATCTGTATACAAGCTTAAACTAAATGTAAAACGGTAAATAACTAAAAGCTGAAAACTAAATCTGCATGCTTAAAATAGAACTGTTCATGTTATTCCAATAGCAATTAGGAAACTAGAACAACTTAAGCATGCTGTGAAAGTAAAACAGATTCAACTACTAGGCATGCAATAAAATCTAGAAAATAAAGGAATCGTTGCTGCATGGAATTAACCGAATATCATGCTTACTAACTCAACACAAAGAGGATCTAAACTGCTATGAATTGGTGGCTGTTCTTGCCCATGAATATGCACAACAGAACTTAACAGTAAGCTTGAAAAGGAATCATTCTCAGCCCCAACCGGCTGTTCATGCCTGCTGCAGATACCAAAGGGATACCAACGTACTATTAATAGGAGGAATTGCTATCAACTGATCAGCAAGAAGGCAAACAAAATTTCCTTAATGAAACTAAAACACATGTTAATCAAATATGCTACAACGGGACACTAAGGAGCAATCAGACCTTCTTAAGATTGCTACTACAGAACTTTGAATTCAGTCCAGAAGCTAGCACACATGGTAGGGAACTAGATTAAAGTCCAACACCTATAGCATAAATCCGTAATCATAACTATTAGGAAAGTTTAGAGCCGAAACATGCAAACATGAAAAGAAGCTATACTGTCATTCACCATATGGTTCACGAATCAACTTTTGGAAGAGACAACTAAGAGCTTGTACACATGAAAGGGAAACTAGATTAAAATCTCTGTACAATGCCATTAAGCTATTCCAAACTAAACCCCTTCTATCTCCTTTAACCCCTCACGGCAGAAATCCACCAAAACAGAACTACATGCTAATTAAACTGAACTCTTCTTATTCATAGCCTAGCAGCAGGAATCTAAGGCTTGTATCCCTTCTGAAACACAAGGAAAACGATTCGCTACCACAACTAATCCTCATGTCCAGTGCTACGGCAACGAAACAAAAAGGAAAACAATGCAACGCTTCGGAAACGAGAAGAGGAACAAGGAACAAACTCTGAAACTATCCTACTGCAGGTGAGTAGCGACTCACCTAGAGCTTCTTGCACTTACTACCGAGAAGAAGGAAAGGGGAAACTTTTTAGGGTTCGGGCGGATCCTCTCGGCAACCCTTTGTGTTCCCGAGCTTCTCTTCTTCGAGACAACCACCGTGGATGAAGACTAGCCGGAGGGAAGCTTCGCCGGCGCCGGGATCTCAAGACCTAGCTGTCTCTAGGTTTTCCGCCGAGGTTGCACCGTCGCGAGGGAGAAGAGTGAAGAGGGGTTTTCGGGAGGAATTGTTTTGGTTTTTGGAAAATCAAAACCTAACTCCCTTTCTTATACTCGGCTTTAATCACAACTATGCTTTAATATCAATTTTCTCCATATTGGATTGACAAAGTCCGTGTAGCTCAGCTGGCTGGGCCGGATTCTGCTTGGGCCGAGGAGCTGGGTTCGAACCCCAGCTTCTACAAACTTAATTTTTTTTTCTTTATTTTAGTTTATTTTTAAAACTTATTCTCCTTGGTAAAAATACCAAATGAACCCCAAAAATTGCATAAAAATACTCTAAAAATTTCTAAAAATCTCTAGAATATTTCTATGACATTTCTAAATATTTTTAAGGGCTTTTAGAACTCGAAATAGGGAAAATTGGGTTGTTACATTTTGTTAATCAAGTAGGGAACAAAATATATTTAAGTAGTACTAGTTAACAGAAACATTAGAGTATTAAAAGGAGAACTTAGGGCTTGATTGTCGTGCCCTAATTTTCTCTCCTCTCCCTCACGAACGGCGTCGGCGAAGGCTGCTTGGGCGAAAACGAAAAGAGGGAAGCAAGGGCCTCTCCAGCGGCCGGCCAAAGGGACTTCTCCACAAGCTCTTCTCGGATTCGAGCCCTCCCGTCGAAGAGAACACGCGGACACAGAGGAATTGCCGAGTTTTGGATATCACCCGAAACCCTAGAAGCTTCTTGTTTGGCTGTGGGTTCAAGAACGCAAGGTAAGTTGCTACTCACCTGCGGTAGGATAGCTTCGAAGTTTATTTCTTGTTCCTTTTCTTGTTCCTGAAGCTTTGGATGAAACCTAGGGCTGTGTTGTTGCCGATTGATGGAACGTGAGATGATTTGATTTCTTCCCGTGAGGTTCTTGTTTTGGATTGAGGGATTCTATGATGATCTTGCTTCGTTTCGTGTTCCTATGAGGTTTCGGATTTTGTTTCCTTCTTGATGTTCTTCCGAAGCATACTGTAAGAAGTATGTTCTTGAGGCTAACTGCTGTGAATTCAATTCGGATTGTTTGGGGTTTGCTGGGAAGGTAGGTTTGTTTTTTGTAGCTTACGGCAGAATAGTATGCTTTGTTAACAAAACATGGAGAACAACTATGTTTATAAGTTCTTAGTAGCAAATCTTTGTAGCATTGAACATGAAGAAGGATTATCATTTTTGGTTCTTTTTAGTATAAGATAATTCCATGTTGTTAGGTTTCTTGGGAAGTTGGGTCAATGAAACAATGATATTGATGTCCTGTTTATACTTTTCTGGATTTTGGATGAGATAGCTTTGATAGTATCAGAATGGGTGGTGCTTACAGATTTATGCTATAGGTGTTGGACTTTAATCTAGTTCTCTACCATGTGTGCTAGCTTCTAGATTTAATTCTGATGAGTTCTTGTTCTATGAAATTCTTAATACGGTTTGAAATTTGTGTTTCTTGTAAGAGGGTTATTCGAACTGGTTACTGGTGTTTAACTCCGAAGACTTGGCTTGCTCCCTATATGAGTATTCGATTTAGTGCTGGAGCTCGTATTTCGAAAGATTGTTTTGCTTCATGCAGAAGTCAGATTTAGTGGATGATGGGTTGAAATTTCTAGTGTAGATTAAGAGTTTTCAAGTATATTCCTTTGAATATTTGTGAGATTTTGTTGTTACCTTTGCAATTCTTTGAAGCATGGTTAAAAGATTATAATTACCTTATAAAAGCTTAGCTGTGAATAAGTTTTGTATAGGTATTGTTTTTAGTTTAGTTCTTGAAAGTGGATTGACATTTAGTTGCTTGCCTTCTGGTAACCCATTAATCTCAATCTTATAAGCATAGTTGCTACTGATCTTGTTTTTAGAGACCTAGACAAAGCTAAGGATTAGTACACAAGTCATATCTCTCAAGCCTACTATGTAATCAATCAGTAATCTTTTTCAGTTGTGACAGTCAAACACAAAGATAACCACACATATCGGCTGATTCCAAGTCACTGTTGTTAATCTTAGAAATATCTTCTTAATCGCATCAATTATAAGGATATTGAGGTTATACAGGATCATTTCAAGGAACTCCTTGCCATTATATGTTGTCACACAGTTTGTCTGTACTAAACCAGCGATGACTCACACTTGATAGGCATCTTAATTTCCCCCATCTACTATATCCATAACACCATTTGATCCCTCAAATAACAAAGCTGCTTCAATCACTCAGCATCTAGAGAGTTGTCACAGCAAGTCTTAATGAATTGAACTCGTTCTATGCAACTCTAGAATCTATATGTACATATGGTGTTCTATTAAATCCTTTTAGGGACTCATGAGAAGTTATAAGTAAAGGAAAGACCAAGGTCTGGAGAAGAAAAGATAAATATTTTAATGTATAAGAAGTATAAGTTTTATAGAGTTTCAAGTTCTAACTAGTTTAGACCCTTTTGTTATCAATTGTTTAACATGCTACTAGATTCTTTGTTAGTAATCCTTTAACCTGCAGTTATAGTTTTAAGTTTAGCATGTTAGTTTCAGATTTCATGAAAACATTTCAGATGTAGATTTTCAATTTTAGTTTATATATATATCTATGCAATGAACTGCCTTTTATTCCAAGTATATAGTTAGATTTTTCTTTAAGCTTTTAGTTTCCCTTTGTTCTGCTATTAGGCAATGAACATAGAATGGCTTGGATTAAGTATTGGTTTATTAGGCTAATTGGAGGTTGATCCGGTAGTGATTTTAGTTTATTTTATGATGAAGTAGGTAGAGTAATCTCTTTAGTGCAGAAGTGTGGATGAAAGAGTGAAGAGGAGCATATGTAATATGCTGTTTTGGTGAGTATCATGTATTAAGACTAAAGATGATTTGAATTGATGTAATGAATTTAACAGGTGAGAAGTATTTGAGTAATTTAGATATGCAAGTAGTAAGTTCAGAGTAGAAGTTTAGTTTAGAAGATGAGGAAAGAGATTTATATGTTGATCAATATAGATTTTATACTGAGAATTCCTTTCTGACCATAAGTTTAATGGCATAATTGATGTTCAGAATTAAAGTACTTGGATGTGTCGATATCAAGGATTCCATTTGATCTCAGCCGGTTACTAGAATCTGAAATTCTAGGTTTATAATTGTCATGTGAGAATTTTAGTGCAGATTAGATCTCCTTGAAGTGCAGAATTTTAATGCAGTTGAAATCTCCTTGTAGTGCAGAATTTTAGTGCAGTTTAGATCCCCTTATAGTGCAGAATCTTAGTGCGGATTTTTATTAAGTATTAGTGTGCAGATTTTATTAAGCATTAGTGTGCAGATTTTTATTTAACATTGCAATGCAGATTTCTGTTAAGCATTGTAGTACAAAATCTTGTTAAGCATTGTAGTGTAGATTTGCTTTAAGTATTTAGTTTTTTTAGCAGTGCAGATTTGCTAATAGATAGTTTATGGATAGCATTGTAGAACAAGGCTTTAGATTTCCCTTAAATATGCATGATTGTGTGTTACCTAGTTGATTTCACTTATAGACGCATATCGAAAAATACCCTAACAGTATTTTGAGTTTAAAAAAAGTATAAGAAAGATAAAGAAAAGAAAGAAAAATGACAAGGCCTTAAGTAGATCCCAAAATCAAGACTTTAGGGATTTTGGCACACAAGGTGCTTGTAAAATGTCAAGACATTTAAAGAAAAAGTAATTAAGATATTTTACTTTGAAGAGACTAGTACCCGACTTCGAAGGTTATCGTTAAACAAATCCAGGTGACCAATTCCAAAGTCTTGGCCCTGGTAAGACCAAGGTCTTTACCCTCGTAGGACTGGTGACTAGCTACCACAGTCTCTATTAGGGAGAGCGCATAAAATGGTACTACGCCTGGGCCCAAGAAGAAGTTTATTATTATTTTGAAGTATTAAAGTATAAGTTTTTGGAACAAATGAAACAAGCTTCAAAGATGCTTAGAATCAGTAAGTTTAGTTCTTTAGAATTCTAAGCATTCAGTATTAGTTTTTTTTGTTTCTCTTATTAGTTTATTGAGCATGATTAGTCTTATTTCTAGCATGTTGTTTAGACTTCCCTATGCTGTTTAGACTTTCCTTTGTTGTTTAGTCTTTCTTTTCTTGTCAGACTTTTCTTTGTTATTTCAAGCATGAGAAGTATTGAGTTCTTAGTTCTATTCCATTTGCTATTGATTCTAGCATGAGCAGCATGAGCAGTATAGATTCTTATTTCTAGTTCTTTGTTATTAGATGAGCAGGAGTAGCCTTCTTTTTAGCATTTCAGTTTCAGTATCTTTTGTATTTACATGCGCATATTCGAGTTTTTGTGAGTTAGATAGCACTTACTAAGCATTTTGCTTATAGATTGCATTTCCTCTTACTGCAGATACAGGAAAGGAAAAGATTTAGCAAAGGAAGGCGACAAGGTGGCGCAGATGGTGTGTGATGCCAGGACTATGGAAGTCTTGGGACTTAGTTTAGGAATTTGTTAGATAAATTCTATTTATAAGTTGATAAGAAAATTTTGGAGTAGGAAGCTGTATTTTATTTTGTTCCGCTATTCATTACTTGCGTGATTTGATTTTATTAAACTGCGTGGTGATGTTATTTTCTTTTGTGTGTTTGATATATATTCCAGCCACCTATGGCTGATGTATATTATGTTTGTATCTCAGTTTGATGTCACCGGCACAAGGGAGATTCTGTAGAAATTTTTTGGTAGAGACTCCTCGTGGTTTCGATCATACCGGTTAAGTAGAATTAGTAGTTAAGTAACAGTCATCCTTAGAGTGTAGTAGTAGTAAGAAGGGTGGTCGTTACAATTATTATTATTATTATTATTATTATTATTATTATTATTATTATTATTATAGTTATTGTTATTGTTATTATTATTATTAATATTACTATTATTATTATTATTATTACTATTATTATTATTATTATTTAGTTATTGTTGTTATTTTTATTATTATTATTATTATCAATATTGATTAGTTTGGTACATGATTATAATGAAAGTTTTGTTTTAGATTTGGTTTTGATTTATAACTTAAATCTAGATTTTGTGAGTTGATAAAATTATTAATAATGTTTTCTAATTTATTAATTTTATTTTTCAAAACATTATTTTATTTTTCTAATTTTCTAAACTTTGGTTTATAGTTTAGTTTCTTATTTTTATTTAAATTTTTTGTTAAATTATGTTTATTGTTATTTAATTCTAGATAATTATTATTTTGATTTAAATTCAAATTATCTTGAATAAATAAACTTTGATTAACTGAATCGGGGTCTTGATTAAAATTTGAGTTGATTTGATCAATTTTAATTATATTTAAATTATTTAATTTTTTATTAATTAAATTAGTTATGTTAAGGTAGGATTTTCATGCATTTTTAGATTCATAGTACAATTCAAACAAGAAGGATCTAAATCATACAATTTTTCATATAACATAAATTGTTTTACCTTAATTGCTCCCCCTGAATCTTTAGGTCTTCTCTCCGGACATTGAGATTTGTAGTGTCCCATCTTTTTGCACTTGAGGCATTCAATGTGGTCCTTCCTTTTTCGGACTCTAGGCATCGGTTCCTCCTTTGCCTCTGGTTGTGCGGATTGGTTCTGTAACGACCACCCTTCTCACTACACTCTAAAGGTGTCCGTTACATAACTACTATAAGCTCTTACTTAACTAGTGTAACAAACTATACTTAAATTTTTCCAGAAAACTTAAAATTTCAACAGAGTATATGCTGTTCGACAGGACTAAAATACAATACAATACTCTGAATTCAGAACATACACATATAACTCATAATAACAGAAACATATGAAACTATATCTCAATGCAAACACAACGTATCTACTTACTAAACAAAACTCATCTTAGCATGCGATCTAAAACAAGAATAATCTCAAATGACATGAATATAAGGTACAATCTCAAATGTTTCTTAACCACTAAAAACACGGAAACTTAATAATGCCCCAAGTCTCTCACATAGTCCTGGCATCGCACATCATCGAACACCTCCTTGTCGCCTTCCTTTGCTATAGCTTTTCCTTTCCTTTATCTGCAGTAAGAGGAAAATGCAACTATAAGCAAAAATTCTTAGTAAGCGCTATCTATCTCACAAAAACTCGAGTATGCATGTAAGCTGAAAGAAATCTAGAACTGAATGCTCAAAAAGAAATACTACTCATGCTCATCTAATAGCAAAAGAAACATAGCATACTCAAATACTAAACATGTAAGCAGATCTAGACAACATGTCAGCATATGAGGAAACTAAACTTGCTGAATTTTAAACCTATGTGAAGCTTATTTCACTTGTTTAAAATTTATACTTTAATACTTCAAAATAATAATAAATCTTCTCTGGGCCCCAGGCTTAGTAGCAATGTGTGCTCCCTAATAGGGACTGTGATAACTAGTCACCAGTCCTACAAGGGTAAAGACCTTGGTCTTACCAGGGCCAAGACCTTGGAATTGGTCACCTGAATTTGTTTAACGACAACCTTGGAAGTCGGGTACTAGCCTTTTTAAAATAAAATACTTGTTATCTTTTATTACTTCTAATATATAATGCCTCGGCATTTTAATAAGCACCTTGTGTGCCAAAATCCCTAAAGTCTTGACCTTGGGATCTACTTAAGGTCTTGGCCTTTTTCTTTCTTATACTTTATCTTTCTTATACTTGCTAATACCTCTAAAAACAATGTCTCATACAAATTCTAACTTTGAAATGCTTAGATAAACTGAAATTGCACATTTAAACATACTAAGATTGAATGCTTAAACAAACTAATACTTAAACAAACTAAAACTACTGTGCTTGAGAAGTTCCAAAAATTTCAATTCAAACAAACAAATAAATCTGCATACTATGACTAACAAAATCTGCACTAAATTTCAAACATTCTCAACTAATAAATTTCTACATACTATGCCCACAAAAATTTGCACTTATTGCTAAACTGCACTTAATGGAAAATTGCACTTAATGGAAGAAATCTGCACTTAATGAAAATTGCACTTAATGGAAAACTACACTTAAAATTCTGCACCTCTACTAATTATGGTACACGCCTACTGCCAAAACAAAAAGGAAACTAGGAACTAAATTAGGAATCTAACTATATACTTGGAAAATAAAGAGCAGTTCGGGTTTTGTACAGCAGCAAAGAAAACTAACTAAAATTTGAATCTGTACTTGCTAAAACTACAAATTGAAAGGGTTGTTCTAAACTCTAAGCAAAGCTGTTTGTTTCTACAGCTGAAACATTGGATCCGAGACTTCATGTATATAAATTTACCACACAACCAAACTGCTAAGCCACATGCTAATCTAATTAATTCTTTCATTTTCCCCAGTCTAACAAACTGAATTGAAATACACTGCAGCATGGAAACTAATTACTGAACTATTAAAAACGTGTAAACCATTTCTGCTCATAGCCCTAATCCATGAAACCAACAGCATACACTTGATACACTTACACATTCTAAATTATTTCTAACAGGGCAAAGCATGTTTGTACCTAGAAAACGAGTTGTACCACTTCAATTGCCAACTAAAAACAAAGTAGGTTTTCTTGATAGATAAAAATCTGGAATCAGGTAAATCTTAAACCTCCTAAACTAGATAGTAGGTTTATTCCCTTGCTTTGAGGTTCACGGCAACACTTAAAACACAACAGCATGTTCCGAAACCAAAAGAAAAGAGAATCAAAGCTCGAAACTACTCTTACCACAGGTTACAATGGTTTCTTGGACTCACAACCGGAAAGGAACTTCTAGGGTTTTTGGAAAGCTTGCAAATCCAACCTTCTCTTCGTGCCTACAGAGCCTTCTTGACGAGAGGAGCTCGGATTCGAGAAGAGCTCGTGGAATCCCCCTTTGGCCGGCCACCGGAGAAGCCCTAGCCTCTTCCCTGTTTTCACCCGAGTCGCTGTCGCACACGAGGAGAAGAGAAGAGAAAAGATTAGGTTTTTTTTTCCGAAAACAACTCAATTTCTCCTCTTAATACCTAACTATTTCTGTTTTAAATCATTGATTAAATAAATTTCACTTCCTATTTTACCAGCAACGCCCGCTTGGACACTTGGTCAGCCAGATTCGCTTAAGACTTGGTTCGGCCGGAGGTCGCGGGTTCGAACCTCGGCCAAACCTATTTATTTTTTGAAACTTCCTCCTTTTGGTAAAAATACCAAATGAACTCCAAAAATTGTATAAAAATATTCTAAAAATTTCTAAAAATCTCTAGAATATTTCTAAGGCATTTTAAATATTTTTAAATTACTTTTTAGGACTTGAAATGAGAAAATTTAGATTATTACAGGTTCATCGGGCATTTATTTTTGTAGTGTCCTTTTTCTCTGCAATTAAAACATGTTATGTGTTCTTTAAATTTTGAATTTACAATATTACCTTTTGAATCCTTATTAGAATTCTCCCCCTTAACCATTGCCATTTCAGATTCAGACTCGATTGTTTGGTAGGACTCGGGTTCAGATCCAACAACCTCCTCCTCAGCCACTAGTGAAATGAAGCTGATTTGGTCTTGTTCTTCTAGATCTGGTTCTAAGGATAGCTCTTCGATTTTGGATTCAGACTCACTTTCACCTTGATCTTCTAGCCTCGACGGGGTCTCATGAAGTTCGATCAAGTTGGTCCACATCTCGAATGCATTCTTGTAACTTCTAATTGACACAAAATTTTGTTAGGCAAAACACTAATTAATAAATCTATTACCTTTGTGTTTGCTTCTGAGTTTTGAGAAGATTGTCTCAGTGCGATCCAGCTGTCAAAACTCTCACTTCCTATGAAAGATTCCATTATTCGCCTCCAGATATTGAAATAAACTTGATCGTACGGTGGAGGTTCATAAATACTTCTTCCTTCTTGATAGGATGTTGACATTCTTGCAAGAAGATAATAGAAAACAAATTTCCAAGACTTTCGTCTTGGGATTAGTAGTGTGAGATTAAGAGTAAAAAGTATTACTTAAAAAATTTAAGGAAAAGAAAAAAAATTTTAAAAGTTGCTCGAAAAACGATTAAGTTATTTCAGAGCTAATGAGGCTCTGATACCAATTGATAGATCGAGTAGTGCGATAGAGGGGAGGGTGAATATTGTGTCTTTTAAAACTATTCTTTTCGTATTTTAAAAACTCAAAGTTAAGCAGCGGAAATTAGAAAGAGACACAATTCGTTTACTTCATTCGGAGCCTAGCTTGACTCCTACTCGAAGGTCCGCGGTCCTTGACCGCACCGATGGGAAAAGCACTATAATCCTTCTTTCTGAAATCCTCGGAAAGAAGTGAATCGTACAATGGAGCAAGATAGTAACACCCTACTATCTTGCTTAAATAAAATTACAATGCAAGCTTAAATTAAATTGTACCGACAAGTGAATTGCAAATGAGGCTTAGGTACACTCCGGATGATGTTGCTTGCTGAGCTGACGAAGATGAGTAGAGTGAGCATCTTGCAGAGGAGCACAAGAATTGATCAAAAAAAATTTTTCCTGGCCTCTATCTTCGAGCCTGTTTTTATAGGTGTACTTGAGGTTCGGTCGACCGATCCCACTGTTCGGTCGACCGAACCCACTCCCTTCCTTCCTAGCTGAAGTTCAAAGCTGGCTCGATCTTTTGCATTTACTGATCTTTAATGGTTCGGTCGACCAAACCATCTTTTCGATCGACCGAACAAGCCTTTTCCTTTTTCGTCGAAATCTGCCAGAGATCTTCTTTTAATGCTGATTGGATCGGTCAACCTGTCCTTTGGTTCGGTCGACCGATCAACCTTTTTTTCCTTTCCTACTGATCGCTGCTGATGATCTGTCCTTTGCTGAGTCACCCTAGTTCGGTCGACCGATCTTATTGTTCGGTCGACCGATCAAGCTTTGATCGGACTCGGACTATGTTTTGGCTCGATCTGAATACTGAACTAAACTTGGCTAGTTCGGTCGACTGATCCTCTGGTTCGGTCAATCGATCGTGCGGTACCTTCAGAATAGTGTTAAGCAAAACACCCTGCAAAACCGAGATTAGTACAGTAATATAACATGCATGAGTAATATGAAAGACAGTAAAACTATCTTGATCTCAACTTGGAAACCTTCCCGATTTCTTCAGTTGGATCAGCGACCTAAGGTTGTTCCCTTCAGGAACTAGACCTCACTGTCGCTCCTCCAATTGCTTACCTCAACTTACCTGCCAAACATGGTCCTCCAGACCTGTTTGGACTTCTGCCTGCTCACTGTCTGATCACCTGATCCACTAAGACTTTTCCTGCAATATTATGTTAGCCAACGGCAATAATAATAATACAAAAAAACAATGGTAAACCTAAACCTAGATTTGACGAGATCCGCTGGTCTGGTCGACCGCGCACGGTCGACCGAAAACCATCCGATCAACCTTGCTTGGAGTTCACTCCTCCAAGACTTCTCATTACCTAAGGTTACCACCCCCTAGGATTTTCTCCACTTGGCTTCACTCACCAAGACTCAGTATTCGGCTACCTAGGGATCGAGTCCTCCAGACCTATCCACCTGGCTTCCACGATATATTGAGATTTCCCTTACCTAGCCTACAACTAGGAATCAGTATTCGGCTACCCAGGGATCAAGTCCTCCAGACCTATCCACCTGGGTTCCATGATATACCGAGATTTCTCTCCTTGCCTAACCTCCAACTAGGACTTCCCTTGCATAGCCTACAACTAGGACTTCCCTAGATCATGCTCCATACTTAAACATATTTGTTTGACATTAAAACCTTGGAGGTCAATTGCACCAACATAACCAAGAAGGCCTAGTGCCTCGCCACAGCCTAGAAGCCGATTAACAAAATAAAATGTTTAATTGACTAACTGATAAAGCATTGAATAATGATTAGATAATGCTTTACATAGTTGTCAGCATTTCACAAATATTTTTTGGAAAATTTTTGGAAATTCCTCTTGCAAAACTTAAAGTTTCTAAATCATTTTTGTTGTAAATTTTTCTAAGTGATATCAAATTTTTTTACAATTTTCAAAGCTCTTGATAAGTTTTTAAAAATATTGAAAAATCATTTTTAATTACCCTCAGATTTTTTTTGTACCCCATTTTTATGTGATCAAAGGGGGAGAAGGGAAGATTAAGTCTAGGGGGAGGTAGTTCAATTCAAATTTTAAATCTTTTTGTACTTTATTGCATACTTGTAATTTTATTGCTTTATCATTATATTTGTTTACCCTAACTTAACTTGGGTTGCTCACATCAAAAAGGAGGAGATTGTTGGTACCCCAAGGTTGTTTTGATGTGATCAAACAAGTTAAGTTAGGTCCTGTTATGGTTTGATCCTTGTGTCTAAGTGTGCAGGAGTAGGAGCACAGGAAGTCAAGTGGCAGACGCGGCTAGTGAGAAGGATAGCACGGGAGAGAGCCGATGGGCTCGATGCGTCTGAGGGATGAGGTGCCGTAGAAGTGTACACCGGTGGATGATAAGAATGTATGAGACATTCGAGGGACGAGAAGCCGGGGAGGAAGGTTGCTCGAGGAGAAGGCCGAAAATTGGGTTCGGGTGAGCCCTATTCCATTGGCCGAAATCACCCAGGCGATCGGAGCAGTGGAAGAGCTAGAGTGGAGCTATGGAGCTGTTAGAGGCGCCTTCAATAGGAGTTGAAGCCGCCTCCACGACCTTCAGGCAGAAGGCACCTTCAATGGCTGAAGGCGCCTTCAACCAACCATGGAAGGCGGCTTCCATGGCCATGGAAGGTGCCTTCGACCAGGCAATTTTGGTCGTTGCAGAAAAGGATAAAATTTCATCCTTTGCCTCGCTAGAGGCAACTTCCAGCCCTATGGAAGGTGCCTTCAGCCTGAGGATAAGCTTTTCCAGTGGTTATAAAAAGACCCCTAGTCCTAGGAAAGAAGTAATAACTATTGTATTCATTTCCTAGCAATAGTGTGAGCTAATAACGAGTGTAAGAGGCTTCTCTGCCTTCACCAAAGAAGAATTTTTAAGAACTTTCATTTGGCTTGAATTAACAACCACCTAGGTTGTAAGCAAGTAAATTTTGGTGCCTCTTTCTTTAGTTTCTTATTGTTTAATTTTATTTGCTATTTCTGCTAACCTGAGTTGAAAGATCGAGAAGGTGTTTAGCTTTTCTATTTTAGGCAACTCAACCCGCTCCAGCGGCCTATCTGGACCAACAGTATTAAGGTATTAAATCTATGACCAGATCGCTTTATAAGTTAAAAATGAAAAATAATAATTTGAAAAAGGAAGTTTTAAATTAAAATAATTTTAGCAAATACATGCCCCTTAGAAATGTATGATAAATTAAAAGCTAAAAATAAAAAACTGAAAGACCAAATTGAAAAATCAACTTTGCATATGATAATCAAAATATCTAGAAAAATTATAGAAGCCTAAATTAGTATCTTAAATATCATAAGGGTCAAATTAGAAAAGCGTCACAAAAATATGTACCCAAAAAATTTCTTGTTAACCAAGTAGATAAAATTTTATTTTGCGTTCCTAGATCTTGCTTAGTCTAAAAATGATTATGCATGTTTTATGTTTTTCAATTTCAAAAGTCATATGCTTATTGTTAATACTAAAAAAAAAATTCTATTTCTAGAATGAAAAGCCTCTTAGTATTATTTGTTTCCAACTTTTTCTTCGATTATATATTTTGATTGAAAAGTCATAATTTAATATTTATTTTCGAAAAGAATCATATTTGCTTTAAATATTTTTCGAACAATCCTTCTTTTTGAAATTATTATCGAATTTTTTTGTGATAGATGCCTTTGAAATTCTATTTTAAATTATTTTAAATTCTTTGATAAACAAAAATTTTCCATAAATTAATTTTCAAAAACCTTATTTTTAAAACAAAAAAAAATCTTAAGAACTAATCTTTGAAAATTTTAATTTTCAATTATTGTGCATTTTGTTCTCAATAAAATCTAATTTTAAAGTTGCAATTTTTTAACATTGTTATAGCCCCACCTTTATTTTTGTTGTGATCAAAGGGGAGAGAATAAGATGTGAGAGCTTAAGTTTAGGGGGAGGTTAATTATGTAAATTAAAAATTTAAGGAAAGCTGTCTTGACATCCATTTGCCAAATCTCATAATCCATATGAGCAGCAATGGATAAGAGTATCCGGATAGACTTAAGCATGGCCACCGGTGAAAAGGTCTCCTCATAATCGATTCCCTCTTTCTGAGTGTACCCTTTCGCAACAAGCCTAGCTTTGAAGGTTTCTACCTTCCCGTCTGTCCCTCTTTTCCTTTTGTAGATCCACTTGCATCCAACGGCTTTTACACCATCAGGTGGTTCTACAAGCTCCCAGACCTTATTAGAGTACATAGACTCTATTTCAGAATTCATTGCCTTTTGCCAAGACGCTGCATATATATCTTGGAGTGCTTCGTCATATGTTCGTGGATCAGGTTCATGTTTACCCGGGATCAAGTCCGAAGACTCTCCCAAAAACATGAATCTTTCAGGTTGCCTTACAGCCCTCCCACTACGACGAGGCACTGTCTGTGGTTGTGTATCATGTGTGACACGTGTTGCAGTCTCTTGTGGTACTTCATCTTGTACTGTTGGTACTGAAGTAGACGTGTTCTCTCTAAGTTCTTCTAAAACAACTTTGCTACTGGGCTTGTGACCCATTATATAGTCTTCTTCTAAAAACTGGGCATTGGTGCTAACAATGACCTTCTGGTCTTTAGGACTATAAAATAAACCACCTTTCGTTCCTTTGGGATATCCTACAAACACGCGAACTTCTGTACGGGATTCTAGCTTATCAGCATCTGGTTTCAGCACATGTGCTGGACTATCCCAAATCCGAATATGTCTTAGACTGGGTTTTCGCCCATTCCACAATTCCATGGGAGTAGAAGAAACTGATTTAGAAGGTACTAAGTTCAAAACATACACTGCTGTTTCCAGAGCATATCCCCAAAACGAATTTGGTAATTCTGAATAACTCATCATCGTTCTAACCATTTCCATAAGAGTCCTATTCCTTCGTTCTGCTACACCATTCTGTTGGGGTGTTCCAGGTGCAGACAATTGGGATTGAATCCCAGCCTCTGATTGTAACGACCCGCCTTCTAACTACTAGGCTGTAAGGCGAATCGCTACAGTTGTACTGAACTGACTGTGCGGAAAACTGATCTAATTTAAATTTTTGCTAAACTATTAACTTCGGATCGATCCACAGACCGATCTACTGATACTGGTACGATAGGAAACTCCGGTTCGTTCAACCGACCGATCCATAACTAGGCTGTAATTCTGTACGCTGCTGGATCGGTCTGCTGACCGATCAGTGGCTTACTGATCGGTCTGCTGACCGATCAGTGAGCCGCGATCCAGCTCCTGATCGATCCACGGATCGATCAGGGAACGAACAGAAAGTTTCTGTTCGCAGAAACCAGATCGCTGATCGGTCTACCGACCGATCAGAGGCTTCCCAGCTCCTGATCGATCCACAGATCGATCAGAATACGAACAGAAAGTTGTTGTTCGCAGAAATCAGGTCCCTGATCGGTCTACCGACCGATCAGAGACTCCCTGATCGGTCTACTGACCGATCAGGGGTTTCTGATTTCAGGCTGAAACTCTGATTTCAGCAGATTTCGTGCCAAAATCAGTGAAACACTCTACAAATGCTAATAACTATTCTATCATGCATTGGGTAACATTCAAGACATAATATTAAGCATGTTCACTAGTTCATACCATTAACCATACCAGGATGCGAAGCATAAGGGAAAAGAGACAAGACTTTAATAACTATACTTGCTACAAGTTCTAATGCGTAGTAAAATAAAACTAGATCCCTAGGATCTTCATTCCAGTTCCTGCCACACACACCATCCTTTGCATTGTCCTCCAGCCTCCACTGCTAGTCCATCTTTCCTTTACCTTTATCTGCAGTATAAGGAAAAGTAGAATCTGTAATCTTAAAGCTTAGTAAGAAACCATCTACCTCACAAAAACATGCAACGATGCAAATATGATTTTAAATCATGCTATTTGATAAGAACATACTGAATATGCAAGCATAGCATGGCATGGTATCGTACAAAGCATGGCATAACATAAGCTGAACATAAGCTATCATAAGGTATAAACTGTAACACCCCTAGAAAGCCTAGATAAGAAAATAAGGGTAATGAGAGTACGAATGAAAAGAAGATGTAAATATTCTATATTAAGATGGATTTAGATGATTAAAACTTTATGAAAGAAAAATAAAGTTGAGAATATAATCATCTATGCATGATTTAAAATGTATGGAATTAATGTAGACAAAAGGAAGAAATATGAGATAATATGTACATGTATGAAATATTTATGCATAATGCATAATATGGAAATATACGAATTTTTATATACAAAAGAAAATAAAATGTTAGAAGAGAGATTGAACCTTGGACCTCTTGTAAGGAACATGTATAGGATACCAAAGGGGATAGGAGAATTATTGATAAGGAGAGAAAGGATTAAGTAGTTAAGAATAAGAAAGGATTCTTTTTACTTAAAAGAAAAAGGAAGTAAAAAGAAATAAAAATATACATAACCAAGTTTTGAACCTTGGTTCTCTTGTGGATGCATGCATGTGTTAACCAAGTGGGATAGAAGAGGATATTGTAAGAGGAGAGATAGAAAATTTTATTAAAGGAGAGAAAAGAGAGAACTAAAAGGCATCTCTCTAGAATATTCTTGTCATTTAAGGGGAGAAATGAATAGGGAGGATGAATCAAGTCAAGTTTCCTCCCCTCATCTTAGTATAAATAGGCATGGAGGGGGGACTTCAACTTCATCCTCAACCCACTCATCCTCCTCTCCTCCCTTTGTGCCGAGACCCACTCTCCCCTCTCTTTTCTTCTTGTTGCCGAGCAACACAAGAGGAAGAACACCTTCTTCCTCCTCACTCTCCCCCTCTTTTCTTTCTTGTTGTTGCCGAGCAACACAAGAGGAAGAGAAGCCTCTTCTTCCTCCCCTCTCCACCAAAAGACCTAGCCACTCCTCTCCTCCATTGGTGCCGAGCAAACAAGCAAGGAAGAAAGGTCCCCAAGCAAGTTCTCAAACCTAGGAAATTTAAGCGAAGAAGGTAAGCTTCCCCTCACCTGTGGTACAAGGCTTTTTATATATTTTTCAGATTTTATGAGGATTTTAAAACCTAGAAACAAGTTTGAGAAAATTCGGTTAAGAAAAGCCTTCGAAATCTAGTAAGGTTTAACTAAATCTACACTACATGATAGATTTTCTATGCCATGGAAAAGGGATCTTCTTCATGTTTTTACACCTATATGATGCTTGATCAAAGGAGTACTTAACCCTAGAATTTCGGCCAAAAATATTTTTAAGAGGCTAGGGAAATTATTGTTTTACCCAACTAGTACGAGGTCCTCCCTATGAAATGTTAAGGATCATGTATTAGTTTTCTTGCTTAGAAGATAATTGAAAATAAAAGAAAACCCACTCCTATATTTCGGCCAAGGAAGGGTTTAGGGTTAGGAAGACCCTTAAATTTAAATAAACATGCTCATGTGATAGAATACAAAGATCTTAAAAGATTCGTACGTTGAATATTGTTAGAACTTCATGAATTCTTTCTTAGGGTTTTCGGCCATGATGAAATGGATAGCTTAGAAAAGCTTAAACAAAATGTTAATATGTTCAAGACCTTTGTGGGGTCATGATATGAAAGTTGATTAATGCTCTCATATTTAATTGGAATGTAGAAAATGAGTACATGATATAAGACAAGTAAGATCACAAGAGTCCTAGCTTATTTATGATCCAATTTTATGTATGATATTCTTAGTAACTTTTGCCATGATATTTACTTAAGCTTTCCATGCTTTAAGTCACTTAAGAGACCTAGCTTAAGGACTAGTAGGTTTCGGCCATGAAGGAAATAAAAGAAAAAGGGAAAGAAACCTAGGATATGCTATGAAATTATGTTATATGCCATGATATGTGATAGCATAGGAAATGTTATACATAATGAGAAAAGAATGAAATTTATGTTATGTAAATGCCATGATATGCGATAGCATAGGAAATGCTATACATAATGAAGAAATGCTATATTATGTAATATGCCATGATATGTGATAGCATAAGGAAATGCTATACATAATGAAGAAATAAAACTATGTTATGTAATATGCCATGATATGTGATAGCATAAGGAAATGCTATACATAATGAAGAAATAAAACTATGTTATGTAATATACCATGATATGTGATAGTATAAGGAAATGCTATACATAATGAAGGAATAAAATTAGATTATGTAATATGCCATGATATGTGATAGCATAAGGAAATGCTATATGAAAAGAAACGAAAAAGGAAATGCATGAAAGATTGTTAAGGACATGATATGATAGTTATGCATGATATGTTATTTTGTATGGTTTGTACCAAGGGTGGGCTCCGTAAACGCCCCGGGGTCGATGGAATAAGACTCGGGCCTCGTCAGTAATGGGCTTCTGAATGCCCTAGGTCGATGGAGTAAGACTCGGGCCTAGTATGTATGTATGGTAGGGTTCAAGACTTGCTACCTTGGACCTACTTAAGAAGCGCGCGCATGATGTATGTGGTACAAACCGGGATCCCCTCAATGATGATATTAATTTCAAGTATTTATAAGTATAAGTTTTCAAATTCATGATGCATTGCCTACATATGTGCTTTAAATTACCTGATGATTAGATATAATGCCATGTGATATTATGATATGAATATGATACTCTTATATGTTATATGCTTATGATACTACGCATGATATTAATATACGATGATTCGGTTTTAGTGAGTAGGAAAGGAACTTACTGAGCCATGAGTGCTCATAGCTTACTTTCCTTGTACCGCAGATAAAGAAGCTGGATGAGCTAGAGGAGCAACAGGAGGAGCAGATAGTGATGTGTGTGGCAGTGGCTCGGCAAAGAACGATCAGGATAAATTAAATTCTTTAAAGTTTTTATTCTTCCGCTGTTATAACTAAAGCATGTACGTAAGTAGTATAAGAACGTAGCGCCGCCTTTGGTTGGGTAAGAAGGGCGGGCGTTACATAAACAAGGAAGAGCTAAACTGAAGCTAAACTGATACTGAAATCAACCTCAACTAATATAACAAGTTTTGAGTTTTGAAAACTATTTCATAATAAGTGAAAATACATAATCATGTTGTTTGGGCCCGACAACTGCACTTGCTGTGCGCGCATCCCTAACTAGACCCGGGTTTGCAAGTCCCGAATTTAGTAGGGTTAACTAGGTTATCTAAACCTAGGGACGACTGTGGTAGTCCAACCCAATGGATATCTGATCCAGTACAGTGCCACTGAAAATAAAATACTGAAAATAGCTAACTGTTCTAACTTACTGTTTCTAGGTTATCTGAACCTAGAGCTAGGTTGTCTGAACCTAGAGGCGACTATGGGAGCCCACCCATTGGACCGTAGTCCCATATAAGCTAACATACACTGATTTACTGTTTTAAACGCTTCTAATGCATTTAACTGAGCTATTAAACATAACTGAGGTGGTATTTAGCTACACTAACATTTTACCGAACACTTGGTGTGCTCCAACTCTCTCCTCTAATAGGGAGGTCACCTCTAGGCACCCGACAACGTCTAAAATCTTCAACTAAAGGAGAACAACGTGTCCGGCCCGTCTAGAGGTGCTCAACTAGATCCCTAATCCTCGAGGAGGGTTTAAACACACCCCAAGCGCCGAAAAAACCTGCATATAGCTAAAACTAATGCGTAGGAAATCAAACGGAGCTATTATACTGCAGGTGAGGGGTTTCTTACCTCCTGTTCGTAATTTCTTACGATTCTATCGCTGGTTTTCCGATGGAAACGATCCTCTCGACGATCCACTAGCGTCTTCACGTTCCTCTCGCGGAGAAGAACCTTTTTCGTGTTGGAGTCGTCGCCGGAAGAAGTTCCCTTGGCCCTTGGGGCTTGGTGTGCCGTGAGAAGGAGGAGAGGGAGAGGCGGCGGTGAGGGTTTGAGAGCAGAAGGTGGCGTGAGGTTTTGTGAAGAGAGTTGCCGAACCAACACAAAATAAACCAAACCAACTTATGTTTTCCTATTTATACTAAATAATTAATTCGGCCAAACCAATTATAAATATAATTGATCCCCTTTCCTTTCAGCACGGCCCTGCTGGGTTCAACCGGTTACTAACATTATCCCTAAACCATAGGTCTCGGGTTCGATTCCCGCCTAAGCTATTTTGCGGTTCTATTTATTTTTGCTGCTTCCGCTACTCGGAAAATTCCGGAAAAATATCTTAAAATTCCAAAAAAATCATAGAATGTTTCTAAAAATAAATTTGAGAATTTTCAGGCGTTACATTGATAAGTAATTCCTAAACTCTCCTAAGAGGTATTCGCCACCACAATCAGATCGTAGTGTCTTGATACTTTTACCTAATCGTTTTTCCACATCAGCCTTGTATTCTTTGAACTTATCAAAGCACTCGGACTTACGGCGCATTAGGTAAATATATCTGTATCTTGAATAATCGTCTATGAAAGAGACAAAATATTCAAAACCTCCTCTTGCCTGGACAGACATAGGACCACACAAATCAGAGTGAACCAATTCTAACACTTTTTTGGCTCTATACCCCTTGGCCTTGAACGGCCTCTTGGTCATTTTACCTTCTAAGCAAGATTCACAAGTTGAAAAATTTCCAACTCTAATGAACTCAAAAGTCCATCGGTTATAAGCCTCTGAATCCTACTTAAGTTAATATGACCAAGCCTTAGATGCCAAAGATATGCTTGATTCATTTCCGAAGGTTCTTTTCTCTTATTAGAACTAGAAGATGAGCTATAAATTTCCATGTTTTGCTTTGTGGAAGAATTTGAATTTAAAGTATACAAATTGCCAACCAATGCACCAGAACAGATAATCACTTTATTTCTTTTAATAACTACATCGTTACTGAAAGAAACTGAATATCCATCTAAAAATAGTTTAGAAACTGAAATTAAATTCTTTCTAAAACTGGGTACATAAAGACAATTTTGCTACTTCCGCTACTCGGAAAATTCCGGAAAAATATCTAAAAATTCCAGAAAAATCATAGAATAATTCTAATGCAAGTTTGAGAATTTTCGGGCATTACAATCCCCCATACCTTATAAAAAGTTCGTCCTCGAACTTAGAACAATTCTGGGTACTTCTGTCTCCCAAGTTGCCTCTTCTGCTGTGTGACTATGCCAAATGACTTTGACTAATGGTACTTCCTTGTTCCGCAATTTCTTAACTGCTCGGTCTATTATCTGAATAGGCTGACTATCATAGCTGAGGTCTTCGCGGATCTGTACCGACTGGGGCTCAATCACCTGGGTGGCATCTGGGGTATGCTTCTTCAGCATAGAGACATGAAATACGTTGTGGACAGCTGACATTTCCTGGGGTAGCTCTAGCTCATATGCTACCTCGCCCACTCTTCTGCTGATAAGGTATGGTCCCACATATCTGGGACTTAGCTTGCCCTTCTTCCCAAAACGCATTACTCCCTTCATGGGAGCTACTCTGAGGAACACTGAATCCCCAACTGAAAACTCTATGGATCTGCGCTGTGTATCAGCATAGCTCTTCTGGCGGCTCTGAGCTGTCTCTATCCTCTGGCGGATCTGTTGTATGGCTGCTATGGTATCTGCTACTAGATCTGTCTGAAGCTCTAGTTCTTTCTGTTCACAACTCTCATACCAGCAGATTGGAGATCTACACCTCCGCCCATAGAGAGCCTTGTAAGGTGCCATGCCGATAGTGGCCTGATAGCTGTTGTTGTATGCAAACTCTGCTAGACTCAGATATTTGCACCAACTTCCTTTGAAGTCTAGGGCACACGCTCGGAGCATATCTTCGAGTACCTGATTTACTCGCTCCGTCAGACCATCTGTCTGAGATGGAATCTTGTCTTTGAAGTTTAACGATCTCTAATACACACCCGAAGTGTGATGTAAATCTACTCTCTCTGTCTGAAATAATGGTACGTGGGACTCCATGAAGTCCGGCGATCTCCGGAGATACAACCGAGCTAGCTTCTCCATGGAGTAGAATATCTTGATAGCTAAAAGTGGGCTGATTTAGTCAACTTGTCGACTATTACCAGATGGCATCAAAACCATTCGTGGTTTTGGGTAGTCCCACTATGAAGTCCATAGAGATATCCTCCCACTTCCATTCTGGAATCTGTATATGCTGCTGGTCGCTGATGTTCTGCCTTGACTCTCTGACAGGTGAGGCAGATGCTAACATATCTGGCGATGTCTCGCTTCATCCCGGGCCACCAAAAACGTTTCTTCAGGTCTTGATACATTTTGGTGGAACCTGGATGCATTGCATAGGGAGTCCTGTGAGCCTCATCTAAAATCTGTCTCCGTAGCTCCTTCTGATCTAGAACACAGAGTCTGTCACCAAAATATAACACCCCGCTATCAGACACTCTGAATTCTCTACTTTATGATTCTGTTAGCCCTTGCTTGATTTTCCGAATTTCAGGGTCCTGATCCTGAGCTGACTGAATATCACCAAGCAAGGTAGACTCTAAGGTCATAGTAGAGAGCTGTCCCACTATAAGCTCGAGACCGAAATCTATGATCTCCTTCTGTAGGGGCGGTGACATGGCTGTAAGAGATAATAAGGTAGCACTGGACTTTCTGCTGAGTGCGTCTGCTACCTTATTGGCTTTTCCGGGATGGTAGAGGATATCAATATCATAGTCTTTGACCAGCTCTAGCCATCTGCGCTGTCGCATATTCAGATCCTTCTGAGTGAAGAAGTACTTCAGACTCTGATGATCTGTATATACTCTACACTGGGCTCCATACAAGTAATGTCTCCAAATCTTGAGAGCGAACACTACTGCTGCAAGCTCAAGGTCATGAGTAGGGTAATTCTTCTCATAATCCTTGAGTTGTCTGGAGGCATAGGCAATCACCTTTCCGTCTTGCATCAGCACTGCTCCTAATCCCAATTTAGAGGCATCACTGTAAATGTCGAAGCTATCTGTATTTCTTGGTAAGGCTAAGATAGGAGCACTGGTCAATCTCCTTTTGAGCTCGCTGAAGCTGTTCTCACAGTCCTCTGTCCACTGAAATTTTATGTTCTTTCTGGTGAGAGCTGTCAGTGGGGAGGCTATCCTGGAGAAGTCCTCTACAAACTTTCTGTAATAACCTGCTAATCCCAGAAAGCTTCTGATTTCACTGGCATTCTTCGGTCTTTTCCAGTTACTTACTGCTTCTATTTTGCTGGGGTCTACCATGACACCATCCTTTGAGATGATGTGACCCAGAAGGACACCTGATCAAGCCAGAATTCACATTTCGTGAACTTGGCATATAGCTGATTCTGCTGGAGTGTCTGTAGTACTGTCTTCAGGTGCTCTGCATGTTCTTCCTGAGTTCCTGAGTAGATAAGGATGACATCGATGAACACGATAACAAACTTATCTAAGTACTCTCTGAATACTCTGTTCATGAGATCCATGAATGTAGCTGGAGCATTTGTCACCCCAAAAGGCATGACTACGAACTCGTAATGTCCGTATCTGGTCCTGAATGCTATCTTCGGTATATCACCCTCCTTGACTCTGACTTGGTGATATCCTGATCTGAGGTCAATCTTAGAGAACACTGCTGCTCCCTTTAACTGGTCGAATAGGTCATCTATCCTGGGAAGAGGATACCTGTTCTTGATCGTGACCTGATTCAGTGCTCTGTAGTCTATGCATAGCCGCATGCTTCCATCCTTCTTCTTCACGAACAGTACAGACGCTCCCCATGGTGAGTGACTAGGGCGTATGAAGCCCTTGTCCAGTAGCTCCTGTAGTTGCTCATGAAGTTCCTTCAGTTCAGATGCGATAAGGCGCTTTAGAAATAGGATTGGTGTGGGAAGAGCTCTATCTCAAATTCAATCTCACGGTGCTAGGCCCGGTAACTCTTCAGGAAGGCTGGGTAGTCACATACAACTCGGACCTCTGCTAGTTGTTCTGTCTGGTATTGACTACATGTGCTAGGTACCCGTACATCCCGAATCCATCAACTGCCTTCATAGCTGAGAGAAATTTTCAGGCTTTTCTCTTTGGTTCTCCGATGTACTCAAACGTGCTTCGCTTCGGGTTGGAACACGACTTTCTGTTTAAGGCACTCGATCAGGAAATCCATTCCAAGGATGACGTCGTAGTCAGTCATTTCTAGCAGGATCAGATCACAAAAGAGTTCCCTGTCTGCTATAATGACTGGCACTGCCCTGAGCCAGTGCGTGGACGCCATCACTTCTCCCGAAGGTAGTGTCGTCAGAAACTGACCACTGAGTACCTCTGGAGCTATTTCTGACTTTGCGGCGAACGCCCTAGCTATATAAGAATGGGTTGCCCCAGTATCAAATAGAACAGTTGCTACTTGTTGAAAAATGCTAAGCTGACCTGTAACAATTGTCGAGGCATTGGCTATGTCCTCTCTGGTGAGTGAGTAGATCCTCGCATTCGTCATAGCTGGAGGGGCTTCTAATCTGCCCTGGCTGATAAGTGGACCTTCTAGAGCGGCCTGCATCTGATATAACTGAGCTGGCTGGCCTGCATGCTGAATCTGCTGTGGCTGAGGAAGACCGGTCTTGTTCGGGCACTGCTTAGCCATGTGCCCTTCTTGTCCACATTCAAAACATCCTCGTGTGCCCTTGCGACAAACCCCTGGGTGGAATTTCCCACAAGTAGCACACTTTGGATAACTAGGTCGCTTGTTAGATGGTCCTCCTTTTGGGTCACTTCCTGATCTGCGCTTGCTGTTGGAGTTCCCTTTCCAGTTAGAGCTGTGGCCTTGCTGTTTTTGAGTGTGAGAGTTTCCTTGGCCTTTGGACTCTGAGGAGGCTTGCTTTTGCTGCTTTATGCTGTTCTGGTAATGCTCTGTGGTCAAGGCACTGCTCACTAACTCCTCTGTGGTTTGTGGCCTATGTATACCACCAGCCACGTTCACTGCTACCTCTGGCCTCAGCATCTTGAGCATCAACCGGATTCGTTCCTTCTCTGTGCTGACTAGCTCTGGGCATAGACGAGTCAACCTGTTGAATTTCTTCACGGCTTCCTCAACTGAAAGGTTGCCCTGACGAAACTCAGTGAACTCGTCGTAGTGGCGGTTTGTAACCTGTATGTGAAAGAACTCCTCGAAGAATTCTTTCTCGAAGTCAGCCCATGACATCTGGTTCACTGGGTGCTTCGTTCTGATTCTTTCCCACCACATGCGTGCGTCTCCTGTCAGGCAGAAGGAGGCACACTTCACCTTCTCGTGTTCTGGCCAGCCCAGTCGTTCTCAGTGTTTTGAACCAGGCTTGTGCATCCCATGGTTCACTAGTGCACGAGTTCTCTGGCTTGACTCGTTGCCACTGGATCGATAGGCTTCCTTTCTTGGCTCACTTTGGATCTGGTCCGGTCAATCTTGTAGGTGAGTGGAACCTCAAAGACCACCGAGTAGTCAAATTCGGTTCGGGGTGACTGGTACTCTCTGATTAGCCTTTAAGGTGGCTATTTCTTGTTGCTGTTCAGCTAGCCACTACCTCTGTAAGGTCTGGGGGAGGCACTGAACTGTCTGCCTCTTGCTGGGGCTCAGTAGCAAATGCCCTTCTAGCTGGGCGTCCCCGTGCCATTTCTAAAGACATAGAGAACGTAACATAACTAATGTAATCCCAGTTATATAACTACTGATGTCATGTTTAAAAGCTATCACATACTAACAAGCAGTAGGCATACAAACATGAACTGTAATAACAAAACAAGGAGCATAAATAAAGTAGAGGTATTCTTACTTGGAAGCTGCAGGTTCAATGCTGATGTGTGTGTAGGAAGTATGGAACACTGCTCTGATACCACTCTGTAACGACCCACCTTCTGGGTACTAGGCTGTAAGGCCGATCGCTACAGTTATGCTATGCTATACTGCGCGGAAAGCTGGCTAATTAAAATTTTACTCTACTAAGGACGGATACAACTGATAAGAAAGGTCTAAAGACCTTCTTTACTAGTGTACACATGCTAAGGAGGGGAAACTGAACATCCCAACTGAGCTAGGGACTAGAAACTAAACTTCCCAACTACCTACAGACCTGCCGATCGATCCACAGATCAATCGGAGCTGCGGTCACTCTGTTCCCAACTGGATCGGTCGACAGACCGATCCAGGTATGACTGGATCGGTCGGAAGACCGATCCAGGTATGTCTGGATCGGTCGGCTGACCGATCCAGGCACCTGAAACTCTCCTGGAACGCTACTGTATCGTGCTGGATCGGTCGGCTGACCGATCCAGGAGGATACAGTAGCATACTGTATCTGTCTGGATCGGTCGGCTGACCGATCCAGTGGAACTGCCCAGGCCCTGATCGGTCTGGAGACCGATCAGAGTTCTGATTTCGCCCGGGAACTCTGATTTCAACACTTTGGCATGCCAAAACCTCACAAAACAATTCTAACAAGGCTAGGAAACACTCTAACCATGGCAACTAACATTCTCACATCATAAGAGAAGGGTTCTAAGCATAATAGAGTGCATAGCTAACTAATTTATAGTGATTAACAACTAGAGTGCAAATAACAAAATACTGTAAAGTTCTGATGCTTAAATAAAACTTGCTAAAATCCCTTAGAATCTTTTATTCCAGTTCCTGCCACACACATCTTGATCTGCATTAACCTCAAGCCTCCGCTACTGGTCCACTTTTCCTTTACCTTTATCTGCAGTATAAGAAAAGTAGTATCTATAAGCTAAAAAGCTTAGTAAGAAACCATCTACCTCACAAAACATGCAACAATGCAAATATGATTTTAAATCATGCTGTTTAAAACATATGCTGGGTATACTGAATAAACTAAGCATGGCATGGCATATAAGCATACAATCATGGCATATCTAAAGCTGAACATAAAGTCATCATGCATATTCACAGGGAAAAACTAAGCTGATACTAAGAACTGAGCTACGCTAATACTGATCTACTGCCAGAACTGTACTAAATTCACGAACCAATTTCTGAAAGGTTGAAAACCATATATATATAGTAAGTGAAAATACTAAACATGCTGCTGAGGGCCCGGCAACTGTACGTTCTATGCGCGCATCTCTAACTAGACCCGGGGTTACAAGTTCCGAATTTAGTAGAACTACTAGGTTATCTAAACCTAGGGACCGACTATGGGAGCCCAGCCCAATGGATATCTAATCCAGTACAGTGCCAACTGAAAAGTAAAATACTAAGTATAGCTAAACTGTTCTAAATTGCTGTTTCTAGGTTATCTGTACCTAGAGCTAGGTTGTCTGAACCTAGAGGTGACTGTGGGAGCCCACCAATTGGACCGTAGTCCCATATAAGCTAGAATAAACTGATTTACTAATTTAGATGCTTCTAATGCATTCAACTGTGCTAATAAAAATGCCTAAGTTGCATTCTTTTCTAGGCTGGTTATTTAATCGAACACCTAGTGCGCTTTAACTTCCCTCTCTATTAGGGAGACTACCTTTAGGCACCCAACAACATCTAAACCTCCAACTGAAGGAGAAAAGATGTGTCCGACCCATCTAAAGGTACTCACTAAATCCCTAAACCTGCGAGGAGGGTTAAATACACCCTATGTGTCGAAAACATACGCATATAACTACACTAATGCACAGGAAATCACACGGTAGCTATTATACTGCAGGTGAGGGGCTTCTTACCTCCTATTCGTAATTTCTTACGATTCTAATCGCTAGAGTTCTGGTGGAGATGACCTTCTCGACGATCCGCTCACGTATTCGCGTTCCTCTCGCGGAGAAGAACCTTTTTCGTGTTGGAGTCGTCGCCGGAAAGTGTCCTTGGGGCCCTAGTGAAAGAACCCTAGGTCTTCCTTGGTGTGGCGCCGAAAGAAGGAGGAAGAAAAGGGAGAGGTGGCGTGAGAGGTTTCGGTGGTGAGGGTTGAGAAGGTGCCGAACCCAAAAGTAAACCAAAACCTACTTAAGTTTTTAATTTATATCAAGTGGATTATTGAACCCAACTCTAATATAAATATAATTGGTTCCTCTTCCTTTCAGCACGGCCCTGCTGGGTTCACCGGTTACTAAGGCTAACTAAAGGTTTAGCGGACCCGAGAGGTCCCGGGTTCGATTCCCGCTTAAACCATTTTGCTTATCTAATTACTTTTGCTACTTCCGCTACTCGGAAAATTCCGGAAAAATATCTAAAAATTCCAGAAAAATCATAGAATAATTCTAATGCAAGTTTGAGAATTTTAAAAAACATATATTATATTAAAAGACTAATTGGATAGTAATTAAGCTAAACAAGAACATAGTCAATCAAGTTTTGTTACTGCTTCAATTGGATAGCAACTTGTATGCTCAGCAAGAAAACAACAATAATAAAACATTGCAATAATAATATCTTGTTAAAAAACAATTTTATTAATAAAATAGTAAATAAAAAAAAATAGTAAAGTTTAATCTTGCATACAGGGCAGACAAAGCGTGCAACATATGTAGAAAAAAAATGTGCAGTGACAGCGAGACCAAGACTACACAGTGGAAAGGTAGCAGCCAAGACGATCAAGGTTGCAACCAATGTGATGGCTACAGCAATGGCAAGGTAGCAACCACCTCATAATTAGGTCATGTGAGCGACTGGCGTCACGTGCAACAGTCATCGCACAATTAGGTCGCATGAAAGACCTCGATCACATTAGTAGGACGTAACTGGTGTTGCATGTTCTAGGACAGAGAAGAAGGCTGGAGAAGAAGATTAGGATTACCTGAGCTTGAGCTTGTTCGGTGGATCGTGGAAAGAACGTCGGATAAGATCGTGCACCTTAAACCGAAGCATTGCGTGCCTTAGAGTCGTGCGTGATTTGGGACCAGAGAAGAAGATCACTTGCCCCTTAAGTTAGAGTCATGTCTTCCTTAGAGTCGTGCTTGATTTGGGACCGGAGAAGATCACATGCAACTGGAGAAGAAAATTGTGTGCATGCAGCTAGAGAAGAAAATCGCGCTGCAGTCGTGTAGGATTTGGGAGAAAAAATGCAAAGTTTTATCTCAAATAGAATTTAGGAGTTTTAATTAATTCAAATAAAATATATTTATAATTACTTAATAATTTTTTCTCAAATTATATAATTTATAAATACATTTGTTTTCTATTTAAAATATTTTAAACAGATTTATAAACAAATAAGATTTCGTATCACATTTCGTTGTTAATCCATATTTATTTTTGTTTATAAAAATTAATTTATAAATTCTGTTTTTAATTTATTTTAAATTCTGTTTTAAAAATCTTTTTCTATATTATTGTTTTTAAGTGAAAAAAATTAATAATTCCATTGCAAATCTGTTTATAATTTATTAAAATTTAAAATGGATTTTATTTTCATTTTAAAAATCTATTTCTGAAGCTATGTTTTCTTATAGTGGAGGTAGTTGCATTTCTTGAGAAAATCGTCTCATGTATTGCTTGTTGAAGAATGAATCGTGCCTTTAAATCTTTCTTTCTATTCTCCTTCAATCTACCTTCATCAGCATCTTGCTCGTCAAAGCCTTTCTCTACTAAATCCCAAAGATCTTGAGATCTAAATAAAGTCTTCATTTTGATACTCCAAAATTTGCAGCACTCTCATTTGAAAATGAGGGTGAGGGGTTGAGAAACTCTGTTGATTGTCATTGCAGCCAAACTAGGATACGTCAAACTCAACGCTCTGATACCATTGTTAGAGAAGAATGGGAGGAGGATAAGAGGACAAGATGGACAAGTGGAACACAATAATTTTTCATTGCTTAATTCATAAAACATGTAGCCTATTTATAAACTACTTACATAACTCATGATAACCCACTAATTCTATAATTTAGCTCACTAATTCAACTATTCTACCCCACTAACACAACTAATGAAGATACAGTGAACCACTACTATTACTACTACCACTCATTGTCACCTCATATAACCCACTAACCCACTAACCCAATTATTAATTTTGAGTCATTTTATCAACACAATTGCGTAAATCTTAGATCATTTCAGGAAAGGATAATCATCGTGTAAATCTCAGATTATTTCAGAAAAAGGATAATCATCGCGTAAATCTCAGATTATTTTAGGAAAAGGATAACCACCACGTAAATCTCAAATTATTTAGAGAAACTGATTCGCGTAAATCTCAGATTATTTCGGGAAGAAGATAACGATGTGAATAAGTTTTACATTATTTAAGGAATTAAATAATTATAACATAGAGATCAGAACAAAAGAAAAAAAATCTATTGTCTCCCTATAAAAGGTAGCCCATCCGACATCCAAGGTACATACATTCGGGAGATGATTCTCTGGTCTACTTTTTGTAGACCAAAGGATGGTCCACAATGTAATTGAACTTGGATTGTGGCTGTGATTCAGTCGTACAATGATTGTGATCCCTCCCTGGGTTCACCTTCTCATCCAAGTTATAGTTTGGATCGAGGTGGACAGCCGGAAGCCTCCGGTGGTAGGTGGGTGGTCAGGCTGCCGGGCGCTGAGTGGGGGGAGGGGGCCTCTGGGCGGCCTCCAGCCGACCATCCCGACTCAAACTATAACCTGGGTGGAAAGATGAACCCAATGAGGGATCACAACTAATTATGACCGTGATCCAATCGTAATTACATTGTGGATCATCCCCTGATTCATAAAAAGTGTATCAGAGGATCTGGATCACATACATACACACATACGTCTAAACCCCAATATTGCTCTTTTCCTCTATCTTTTTCCTCTAACTTGAGTGTTGGAATGGTTGCGCTGAGAACCCTGGCCATCATTCTAATCTCTTTTCTTTTTGTTTGCTATTATTCAGGCTCACATAACCATATCATCCTTGTTGTCATCAAGCAATTAGCGATTAAGTTGGCAACAGGGCTAACTCACCCATGATTCACATATCGACATTCATTGGCAGGATCAATAGACTAAAGATATAAGTTATTGTATAAAGAGGATTATGATACTCATGCCATCCGACTTTTCTTCTCTCTCACCAAAGGTGACTTTCTCTAGACTTGGAAGATCTAACTCGTCATTCTTCATGCTATAGATAAAAGATATTGATAGACTTCGCCATTGATTATGTTGATGATTATTAATTATGACGTAATATATGATAATTCAGGAAAAGTTAGTAGTTATTAGAGGGAAAAATAAGAATATAATTGTGTTTTTTTGAGAATTCTGAAATTTGATGCGTTTTTAGCAAAACTAAACTTGAAGGGCGCCTTTTAGAAATTTGCCGAAGTTTTAGTTTTTTTTTAATCTTCTTTGGCTTTCCCTACCCAACTCTGATGCTGTCTTTAGTGCAGTAGTAGCTATGGACTGATTGGTTAAAGCTACATATGACTGGCATGCTATTCCAAGAAAGATATTTGAAATTTTTGTCAGTAGATTGTTATGTTCTTGTAGATATCTTCTGGCATGACGTAGAAAGACTAGATTGCACAGTCCACAGTGAGGTATTAACAAAATTTAACTGATAATTTACCTCACATTCTTCTTTGACTTTCCTTTCACAACAGTAATGTGCATTTAGTGAATCAGTAGCTATAAACTCCTTGGTTAAAGCTAGATATAACTGGACATTTTTATTAGTAGGTTATTTATTATGCTCTTGTAGTTTTTTTTTTTTTAAATTCAGATATCTAACTTTTTTGAATAGATTAATCATGGAGATGATCAATCACGTTCCATAAAAATTTTTTATTAATTATCAGAATAAATTATAAAATATTTTAAATGATCAACATTCTTAAATTTATTTCTCATTTTTAAAAAAAAAAAATCTACAATATACAATCATTGAAAATCGAATCTTAAATTCTTTAATTATTCGTTACATCATTGCCCCCATCCCCCATCCGGGGGCAGATTTTGTAGATGTCTTCTAGGCATAGAAAGGTCTGGATGTATCATCCTTTTGTTCCAGCCAATTAAAGTCATTTGGATTGCTTATAAAACTTCTTTTATTCAGATATATTTATAGGTGAATATTTTACTAATTTGAAATAAACAAAATTATTCTAATTTCTCCTGCAATGTTTGTACTTGTGTTAAATATTTGCACGGATAATTATCATTTGCATATAAAAATTTCAGACTAATAAAAATAAACAAAATTATCATGTTTATTAATAAAATTATTATTAGAAGTGATAGAAGTGCCATTTGAATAATAATAATAATAATAATAATAATAATAATAATAATAGAAGAGACCCCTCATTGATTTTGAAAATAAAGTATAAATAAATTTAGAATATAATTTATTCATACTTAAAAATTATTTTTTAAAATATTTATCTCTATTAAATTTAAATATTAATTGTTACTCTTACTCCAATACTCAATATCCAATTGCTCGAAAGGCAAGTGGAGTGAACCATATTAATATTCCGTAGATTTTCTTTATTTTTTTTATTGAATTAATCATTTTTATCTCAAATTTAAATTATTTATTAAAAAAAGTATATACTTGTGACAAGAGGTGACGTGCTCATCTAAGATGTTCCTCCTCGCTTGCTCAAGGTATTTGAAAAGGAGGTATGGCCAAGGTATTTAAAAATGAGGTAATTTATAATAACTTAGCAGCATCTCTTTATATAGGAGAAATTTTATGTTGGACAATTTTATTACCAAAGATATTGGAAAAATATTTTGAATTTACAAAACTTAAATTCAGACTTATTTGTTGGGAGGTCTAAGTAGATGATTTCAAGTTGCTAGCAAGATTAATTTTTACAAGTGTTGTCGAGTCAATGACTGCTGACTTCGAGTGTCGAGCCGGGAAGAAGTCGCAGTATCACCCAAATTGATGCTGAGTGTAGCCGAGTCAGGAATAAAGTGCTCCCAAGTGAACAATGAGTCTCCTGAGTGGATGCCGAGTTAGGATGCAAGTCGTCTGTATAGTCTAATCGAAAAATGAAGGTGTCAAGTCGAGAAAGATTCTTGATTGCTCAAAAAACTAAGTTATTGAGGCCTACATTTAACACAATTTCCATGAAATAGATTCGTCCCACCTCCAGCTGTACTTTGAGGTTCTCTCGGGTGGTCCGTTTCCCAAGATATAATGACAGACCATGATCGCCACTAAGCACTGATGAATCACGACAAACTGAGAAGGTACCTGATTGTTGTCATTGGTAATTCTACTGAGTGGATGCACGACATAGTGGAAGAGAGAGGGGGGATGCAGATAGATGGAGATTTGGGTCTTTGCTATAGCTTTTGCTATTATATCTTTTTTTTTCAAGATCTACCCTTCTTATATAAGAGCATCTTCCCTTTGGTTAAGTTAAATGACTGATTAAAGCAAAAAAAATATTTCATGTGGAAAAATGTTAGTTGATCCTCTTGGGTAAATTTTACACCGACTGGTCCGGCATTAGATGCGCCCAGGTCATACTCGCACACGACTCAACTTGGTGTAGTATAATTCAGTCCTTGAATTTGCCCGCCCCGCACCCATGTGTGAGAAAAAGTCTCTACCCAAGCATTTGTTCACATCATACATGCATATAAAATAATATGAACCAACCAATTAGCCTTCAAACTGTAGGACCCTTGGCGGCCGGTTAGAAGGGAGGTAAATAGCCCTGTAAAAGAAAACGAACTTTCCTTGAACTTTATAGCTTTATAAGAATCAACACTTGCATAAAAGAAATAAGAGACTAAATAAAGAAAGGAACATGCACAAAAGGTTTACCTGGTTACAACCGGCGAGGTTGTTAATCCAAGGAAGATGAAAAGCTCACTAATGTCTCCTTTAGGCGAAGAAACCTCTTACAATAGTTAAAGCACTCAAAATGCAAAGATAAACTCAAATGGAATCAATTACAAGTGTTGTTCTACCTTCTGGGACCAAGATTATATTTATTGTTAGAGTAGGTGCCCTGCAAAGCCAACTGTTGGCTAGGGCTTTATTGACTCTTATAAATAAATAACCTTTATTTTAATATAATTCAATTCAATTTGACATTACTTTATCTTTATGTCCATGCGATATGTATAGATAAAGTCCTTGAATATATGTGATATGCATAGATAAAGTCCTTGAATATACTATAGTGAGATGTGGTGGTACATATGATGGTCATCATGAAATACATCAATATTCACTGTATATTCTAAATTTGTTCCTAGTCAATTGGGTCGCCTAATAAACAAGGATAAAAGGCTGCTTGAGCTAGAGACAAGCATCTATGATGTAGTGTACCATGTTTCATTGGTAAGGACATAGAGATGTTCCAACATACAGATGGATGATCATATGATGTTCATCGAATATCTCTCACACAGACTTTTCAAGTGGTTATCATTTATCAAGTGGATAAATCTTTGGTTGTGGTTGTACACTAGTAGTCCTTATGACCCAGGACAATACTGAGACTCTATATGCTGGGGCTGCACTTTTACTCATTTACCAACTCTATTAGGGTCATCAGATGGTGAGATTGGGTGTAATAACGAAACATATAGGAGTCAGTGTCTTATAGTCGACGATTGACCGCACACCTACAGGTGTGGATATCCTATGTAATATATTGTTTTATAGTGAATGAAGTCTCTAATCAGAGCTGTAAGATGTACTTTAGGAAAGGAGTTTCCTAATTACACATGCGATATCACTATAAGATATATCACATGGTTATCAAATCAATATGCAATCCTTGATATACCAATGGTTGTAGATTCGACTGGGATATATGAGATGAAGGGATCGGACTGTACGTTAACCATAATCGACTGGTTCTTGCATGCACTATTTAGTGATACCTAGGGAATCATGGGGCGGTGATGCTAGACGCTCTTACAATGATTCGTTGGGTGTTAATCAGAATTAGTTTTGACGTTCTTTAATTAAGGAGTTAATCATAGGATGGGGCTATTAAGGGTATGCCCGAATAAAGGACAAGTATAGTCCTGAATCACAAAGAGTTGTGAACCCACAGCTATCTATATCCCTGAACCATTGAGGGCCAGACAAATATTGGTTTCCCTATTTCCCGTTGAGAAAGTCAAATTCAAGTAGTTGAATTTGGCGAATAAAGTTTGATGTGATCAAATAGTGTATTGATGAATAAAGTTTGATATGATCAAATGTTAGATTGATTTCCAATCAATAGAAAACAAGGAGAGTAGAAGAGTTATACATAAACTCTATAGATTATATTTATATTATTGTAATAACGAGCAAGTGTGTTTGTTGTGTCAACGATATTGGATCGTTGATATGATTATAATGAATTTGTATTATTGGTTCAAGAAAAATTCTAAAAATCAAATAGGTAAAGATGCAAGAAATATTGGACTTTAAAAGTTTAAGCTAAAAGGAAATGCAATACATTAAATATTGCATCATGAAATTTAACCCAAAAAAAAAGGAAAATGAGATTTTCATTTTAACGTGTAATGAAAACAAAGAAATTGTTTTTCTTTTTCCCCATAACCTCCACGTTGTTGGAAATAATGGAGCACATTTTCCATTTTCTCCACTTCTCCACTCATGCCACGTTTTTTTTTTCTTTTGATAATTCGGTGAAGAGTTGAGTGAAAAAGTGATCACCACTATGGCTTCATTTTTAGATAGCATTCGGCAGCAAATTTTAGAGAGCTTGCAAATTTCGGACAGCAAGTATTTTCCTCTTTTCCTTGAAAGTTTTCTGTAGTCACTTTCAGAGAAGAAGATCGACATCTTTTTTTCTCTCTTCCATCAAAAAATCTCATCTTTTTATTGTTGCTTTTCCTCTTCAATCTCATCTTTTTATTGTTGCTTTTCCGATCTTCAAGAAGCATTGTTGCCGAGGCTCACCTTCTAACAAAATTTTGGAAGGCGTAGCTCCTTGTTGAGAGCTATTAGACAATCCCTTGTGAAGAGATAATTGGTCAACCCTTTCCTCATCTTCGAGGAAGTCGTTTTAATCATCTTGACGAAAAATGACACTTGATCTCTAGTACGATCAAGTGTTGGAAAGATGACTCCGATCATAAACCCGATTAGACGAAGGAAGTACAAGCTCGTGACAACAACGAGGAGCTATTTCGCTACAACCGGAATAGTTGGAGTCATCCCCAAACACAGGCTATTTGGAAGGTATGTTTATGCTTATACTATGATTCATATATATGTTAATGCATGTTAATAGTTTTATTTATATTATGCTTAAATGATCTAATATGTTTATTTTAGATAGTTTAGCATGTATAAATAAAATGATTAAATTAGCATTATATGAATCAATTACATGATAGGGTATCTTTCTTATACTTTTAGGATCTTACTTATATGGTTAGATTGTAATGTATGCTTAGATAAAGATCATACTTATGTTTATTTTTAAACCATACGAACACTCCTTTGATTTAATTGTTAAATCACAAATAAAATTTTAAATTTTCACTGTACATAGGAATGTAGAAACACGATCACTGAATTTCGAATTCGGTTCCAACAGTGGTATCAAAGCCAAATTATCATTATTTCTCATATGGACTTTAAGACAAAAGTAAATATGTTCGTGTTAATTAGTTTAACCACATAAAATATTTGGTGACATATTATGGTGAAATATGATTTTACCTATAATAATTGGTTTACCAAAATTGATTATAGATAAATTGATTTATCAATTTAATTGATAATCTTGTGGTCAAATTTAAATAATTAACAAGAAGCATAAGTTGATCAATTAATTAATTATTAATTAATTGATATAAAATATTTAATATTATGCATACGATGCAAGAAGGATGATCAAATGGCTCTCATGATTGTTCATCCTTAAAATATGATATATTTGATATATAGTATTAGATATATGTATGTATGTTATTATATAATATAGTTGCTTGAATCCGGCAAGCATACATAAAACATATTAAATCTTCCGAATGATGATATAAATATTTAAATTAAAATCCCTCATTTTGAATATGATTCAAAATTTATATCAAGACATAAAGAGAAAAATAAAAAAGTATATTTTTCACTGCCTTCTATCAACGGTGGTTGCATGATGAAAGCTACCCGTGGTCAGTGTCTAGCTCATATCATTGGGGAGGCCTGAACGCTGGAAAGTTGTGTCTTCCACTAACATAAGTGATGTGGATTGGGTGGAACTCCCATGACTTTGGCTCATATCATTGAGGGAATGCATGGTGATCGTCCATTACAATCTAACATTGATGGGTCGACTTGACACGCAAAGATAATCAGCGTCATATTATTGGGCCCTTATCAAACGTGAAGCGAATTACATAGAGGTTGCATATGATATAATTGAGTTATACCTTTTGGGAATTATGATAGACTGATATCATTCAGGGATCACAATTAGCTAATTGGACTCTATGTACTCACAAAGGAAATATAATTTCCCGTTTCCATTAGAGGGTGATGAAAATGTCAAAAATAGTGGGAGGTAATTCAAAATATAAAAGTCCACATATTTTATCTTATGAATTACTTAAAATAATCAGTAATATTAATTATCTAATTTTATTTCAGTATATTTTTGATATGGCATCTCGGAATCCACTATCTATGATATTTGATCAGAACAAATTAACGGGACCTAACTATTTTGACTGACTAAGAAATTTAAAGATTATTCTGGCATCTGAAAAGATTGCATATACATTAGATAAGGCACCTCCAAAAGAGGCTCCTGTTAATGCCACCCCTATGAGTTAGAAAAGCTTGAAAAATGGTCAGACCATAATCTTCAAGCAAGATGTTATATGCTGGCATCAATGTCAAATGAATTGCAAAGGCGGTTTGAGGAGATTGGATGCTAAAGATATTCACATACACCTACAAGAGTTGTATGGTGCACAGACTCGTTCAGTCAGGCACGCGACTGTCAAGGAGCTCATGATGGCTCGTATGCGAGATGGGGTTTCGGTTCATGAGTATGGAGTTAAGATGATTGGGCTTATTGAAAAGTTGATGAACCTTGACTTGGTTATTCCACACGAGCTATCGACAAACATCATATTGTTGTCTCTCCCCTCCTCATTTGACAATTTTGTGGTTAACTTCAATATGAATAAGCTAGAGGCTACCCTTGAAGAGCTAGTCAATATGCTTGCAAATTATGAAGCAGTCATGAAAAAGGAAAAATCTATTTTCCTTATGGGTTCATCTTCTAGATCCAAGAAAGGACCCAAGAAAAAGAGAAAGAAGCGTTCTGCCCCTATGAAGAAGATTAAGCTTAATAAGAAGTCAATGCCCACAAAGCCTAATCAGTCAAAATATGTTTGTTTCTACTGCAATAAGCCTGGACATTGGAGGCACAATTGTAAGGAGTATCTTGCTCAGAAGCGTTCTGGCAAAGGTATGCTCTATATAGAAGTTAATGTCTCTATTAACTCTACTTCTTGGATATTGGATACTGGCTCTGGCTCTCATCTTTGCAATGATTTACAGATGATGACAAGAAGTAAAAGACTCAGAGAGGGTGAGACCTTCTTGAGACTTGGGAACGGAGCAAGAGTTGCTGCGAAAGCTATAGGAGACATTACTTTGATCTTGAGCAATGATTTTAAGTTGTATTTAAGAGATGTTTTATTTGTTCCAGATTTAGTTAAAAACATTGTTTCTATTTCTATGCTTGATAGATGTGGTTATTCTTATCTATTTGCAAAAGGTGTTTGCAATATTTACAAGGATGAATGTTTGATTGGGACTGGTGAATTAAAAAATGATCTCTATAACTTAAAATTGAAAGATATTCCAGTAAACAATATACTTGCGCAATAAACAACAAAGGAAAAGAAGATAGTACAAATCAAGAACACATGTGGCACGCTATACTAGGTCATATTTCTCAAAGAAGGATGACTAAGTTAGTAAGTGAAGGATTGTTTGATTCGTCAGACATAAATTCCCTACCAACTTGTGAATCCTGTCTAAAAGAAAAAATGACTAAAACACCTTTTAAAGGTCAAGTGGAATGTGCACATGATATGTTGGATTTGATCCATACTGATGTATGTGGTCCATTAAGTGTTAGCACAAAATATAGCCATTACTACTTCATTACTTTTACTGATGACTATTTATGGTATGGGTATATATATTTGATGAAATATAAGTCTGAATCTTTTGAAAAGTTCAAAGAGTTCAGAAATGAAGTAGAAAAACAACTGGGAAAAAGTATTAAGAAGGTTCGATCAGATCGAGGTGGAGAATACTTGAGTACAAAGTTTAAGGACTATCTAAAAGATAATGAGATTCTCTCACAGTGGACTCCTCCTGCAACACCACAGCTTAATGGTGTAGCAGAACGTCATAATCGAACACTGATGGACATGGTTCGATCAATGATGGGATTCACTAATTTACCGCGATCATTTTGGGGCTATACACTCGAAACTGCGGCAATGTTGTTGAATAAAGTTTATACAAAAGCAGTAGAAAAGACACCATATGAAATATGGATGGGAAACCCCTCAAGTATTCATACTTGAAAATATGGGGATGCCCTGCTTATGTGAAGCAAACAGTGGGACACAAACTGGATAGTAGATCCACTTTGTGTTATTTTTTAGGATATTCAAATAACTCTGTTGGATATTATTTCTATAATCCCAAGAAAACATAAGTCTTTGTTTCAAGAAATGTCACCTTCTTAGAAAAGGAGTTTCTATTAGATAGAAAAGGCGGGATGATAGAACTCAAAGAGGTTCGAGACGATTCCACAACTAATATAATAGAGCCCACACCCCAACAGCCAGTAGAACAAGTACACACTTTAAGGAGATCAAATAAGGTCTCAAGACTACCTGTGAGGTATGGTCTACTCCTTGAAGGAAATCAGGATGATCTTAATCATGGGTGTGATCTAAGATCCTTTAAGGAAGTGATATCTGATATCAACTCAATGCAATGGCTAGAAGCCATAAAATCCGAAATGGACTTCATGTACTCAAATCAAGTTTGGTCAATAGTGGATCCACCCGAAGGAATCGTTCCCATAGGATGCAAATGGATTTACAAGAGGAAACTTGGAGTTGATGGAAAGGTATTGACCTTCAAAGCTAGATTGGTGGAAAAAGGATATAATCAAAGATAAGGAATTAACTATAATGAAACTTTTTCACCAGTCGCAAAGCTTAAGTCCATTTGGATATTGCTTGCCATAGTTGTATGGTATGGCTATGAGATATGGCATGTCACGCCCCAGGTAGTCCCTGTCCGAAGAAATTTCGGCAGCATCTCCCCTGTACGGCGGACAATATGAAGCTCAGTATACATATATCTCTATACCTCGGCCACACACGGCCGGAATAATACAATACAATTAAGAAACAAACCACGCAGTTTATATCAACATTCCTACACAGATATAATATATGATCAATCCACGCAGTTCAATAAGGAAAGACGATATAGAACCTCGAAGATATATGTAAACAACCTACTCCACTACAACGAAGAAAACAAATCCACGAAGTAAGGAAAATACAACCGCAGCGGAAAACAAAGGTAGCAAACCCGAATGTTCAATGTAAAGTCCACAATACAAACCCACAATACAAGTATATAAGATGCAAAAACAAAATATAATCCGACAAAGAAAATCCTCGCGATAATGGGGCTAGCGACTAGAATACCTCCCGACGGCCTCAACCTGAAAAATAGTAACAACGGGGTGAGTTCAAAGAACTCAGCAGGTAATCCAATAGATATGTACAGCAATATATAACTACCAGTAATATCCTAAGATACAGTCTTCTAAACCATAGGACCTACAGTACAGTCTCCTAACAATATAACAGGTATGCATAGCTGAATAAACTGTAATGAGTAACCAGGAGCATGTAATACAGTTTACAGCAAGAATAATAAGAAATGCATAACTGAAATAAACTGTACTCACCTACGAGGCTTGGGCGAATGACTGTGGACATACACAGATAAAGATAGTCAGAACAAATACGCATGTATCCTGTATGCATGTCAATCATATGCAGTCACCCAAGTGCATCATCCAATATGCAACAATCACAATAAATGCAATCTGTGCATATGATGCAATATGACATGGTCACCCCTGACGCCAGTCTGTATCTCACACACAATGGTGAGACCGCGTGGGTAGGGCTGTGACACCGTGCACTCTGCCGTCACTACCCCTGAAGAGTGACCGAGTGGACGGGATGCTGTCGGAGTACACCTATCCTCCTACCTCAAACATAGTGAGGGAGCGCAATGCTCTCAACTCCCGGTACGCGATGACGGGGAGGGATCCCGGCTGCAACGTGCTACCCATGAGCACCCCGGCGGTGCACCACCGAGCAACCTGCCATACACACCCTGAGTGCTGTGCCACTACCCATGCAGTAGACACGTTGTGTGCAGGCCCTCATGTAGCCGGCCGACGAGCTCAACAATAATGGAGTCGTCAATCGCCCAGCATGCAATCATGCAGGATGGTGCATGATGCTACAGTATGTCATACCTGAACATAGCCTCCTCCATATATGTGTGTGTCCAAAAGGTAAACGCATATATATATAACCATGATAAAAACAGCATAAATCCAAAGACATCACATATAACAATGATGTAAGTAACATGAATCCAAGAGCATGTATCACACATGTAAGCAACCAATCCAGTAGAGTAGAGCACTATAGATATGCATCTCAATGAACATATATACACATGGCAAGAGGTAAATATCCAATCCTGAAGTAAAGCAACTAACAGATGAAGCATGTGATAGGTATCAACTAGCTAAGACCAGGGAAGAAATAAATCTACCACCTATCACTAGTAACTATATATAAACTATACATATCATAAGACAGTATTAAAAGATAAGTCAAAGGGTACCCGCCTCAAATAGAAGGTACAATCCAGTCCTAATCCAATGTCGAGATGCTCGTCTCGAATCAGAGTCCTGTGTAAATAAATACATTTACATTTATTTAGCTAAAACACAAACAAATAGCTAAATAAATCCTAAACAGAAATTTAGGGACAAACCCTAACCTATAACCCTCCACCTTTCTAACGGTTAATTAGGAATAATTTCCTAATCCTTAATTAACCATTAGATTAGCAAATCAAACCTAAATCCATATAACCTAATTAATCTACACAACCTAATGATAATAAATTATCAATAGGTATCCAGATCATACCTAATCATCTAACATGTGATTATCTAACAATATCCAAATTCGAACCATGATCTACAACTAAGATCAATTACCCTAACTAATCATGTACCAATCCAATCCATTCCGAATTCAATACATACCTAATTCATCAACACAACACTAATTATGTATCAACCTCGCTACACCATACCTCAATCTAGCTGCTGTTTGATTCTGGATCAAGGGAACACTGATGGATGGGTTGCTGCCGCACCAAAAAAAAATCCACAGAATAGCAATGTGTTGAATTCCACTCTACATTCCGGATCAAGAAGAAATCAATCTGGAAGATTATTGATCAAGTCAAGAACAGAGATCAAGATTGGAGATCCCTAATCCAACAACAATCTAATTAAAGAAAACAATCTATTCATCTTACCTTAATCCCTTCAATCTCGTGACCTAAATCCGTAGCCAAGAAAAATGAGGATCAAGAACAGGGAAGGGGATTGAACAAACACAGTGAAGATAAGGGTGTTACCTCACCACACCGCCGTCACTGGACAGATCTGACGAAGCCCTAAATCTCTGGATCACCTCCTAATGGCGTCGTTGCCCAATTCTAGCAAGAAAGGAGGTGTGGACTGCTCTGTGAGCAACACGAGGGGAGGAGAGGGTAAGCCTACCAGTCGGAGACGATACGAGATCCGGCTCCTCACCAAGCCCTAGCCACCGATCGTCAACAATTGGTGCAAAATCCACCGAATAGCAACTCCTCAGCCGAAGAAGACCCGGAGAGGAGAAACACCGGCCAGATCTGAGCTTAGGGTGTTGACGCCGGCAGAGGAAGATCGCCGGAGATCAAAGCTTCATTCCCTTCGGCGTCGCTTGTCCGCGAGAGAGCAGAGAGTAGGGAAGAGAGGGGAGATCGGGGAAGGAGGGCTCGGGTTCGGCGATGGGATTGGGGAAAGAAAATAAAGGAAATGGATTTATATATTAAAACATTTCCTCACTTAAATGGGTATCCCAAATAGGCCTTATCTGTACCCGGAATTAATCCCCTCAAAACTCGTCGTACGAGCTCCGATAAATTCCCAGAAAATTTCTAAAAAATCTGGAAAAATATTGTAAGGCTATTTCTGAAATAACCCTATCTATTTAAATTTTCCGAGATTTCACATGGCATATAGATGTGAAGACGGTGTTTCTTAATGATGATATTAAGGAAGAGATTTGCATATCTCAACCTAAAGGCTTCACATTGTGGGAAGTGAGCATAAAGTATGCAAACTTCATAGATCAATTTATGGTCTCAAACAAGCGTCGAGAAGTTGGAACCTCAAATTTGATGATACAATTAGACAATTTAATTTTATTAAAAATCATGAGGAACCATGTGTGTACAAGAAGGTTAGTGGGAGTGAAGTGATATTCCTAATATTGTATGTTGATGACATTCTACTCATTGGGAATGATGTAGGAATGTTTCAGTCAACAAAAGTATAGTTATCCAGTAGATTCTCCATGAAGGATTTGGGTGAAGCATCTTATATATTGGGAATACAAATTTGTAGAGATATATCAAAGAGGATGCTAGGGCTGACCCAATCCACATATATAGATACCATACTTAGAAGATTCTCAATAGAAGAATCTAAGAGAGGATATTTACCAATGTGTCATGGTATAACTTTGTCCAAGTCTATGTGCCCTAAGACAGACGAAGAGATAGAGATGATGACATGCATTCCCTATGCGTCTGCCATTGGTAGTATCATGTATTGTATGATATCTACAAGACCTGATTTAGCATACGCTCTGAGTGTCACGAGCCGATATCAGTCAAACCCCGGTCCATTACACTGAAAAGCTGTGAAAGATATTCTTAAGTATTTACGAAGGACTAAGAATTTGTTCATGACATATGGGGTTGGAGAATTAAAATTGGAAGGCTACACTAACTCTAACTTTCAATCAGATGTGGATGATTTGAAATCAACCTCTGGATATATATTCACATTGAATGGTGGTGCAGTCTCTTGGAAGAGTTCCAAACAAGACACAATTGCGGATTCCACCACAGAGGCAGAAAACATATACTGAGAAAGTTCCACATCATCTGAGAGATTGTGGGAAGAGGTGATATTATAGTTGAAAAAGTTCCCTCTGCAAATAGTATTGCTAATCCACTTACAAAGCCCTTGCCAGGACCATCTTTTGAAAAACATCGCGAACTGATGGGTTTAAAACTAGTGAGTAATTGGCATTAGGGCAAGTGGGAGTTTGTTAGAGTAGGTGCCTTGCAAAGCCAACAGTTGGCTAGGGATTTATTGGCTCTTATAAATAAATAACTTTTATTTTAATATAATTCAATTCAATTTGTTATTACTTTATCTTTATACCCATGCGATATGCATAGATAAAGTCCTTGAATATACTATAATGAGATGTGGTGGTACATATGATGGTCATCATGAAATACATCAATATTCACTGTATATTCTAAATTTGTTCCTAGTCAATTGGGTCGCCTAATAAACAAGGATAAAAGGTTGCTTGAGCTAGAGACAAGCATTTGTGATGTAGTGTACCATGTTCATTAGTAAGGACATAGAGATATTTAAACATACAGATGGATGATCATATGATGTTCATTGAACATCCCTCACACAGAATTTCCACATGGTTATCATTTATCGAGTGGATAAGTCTTTGGTTGTGGTTGTACACTAGTAGTCCTTATGACCCGGGACAACACTGAGACTCTATATACTGGGGCTGCACTTTGACTAATTTACCGACTCTCTTAGGATCATCAGGTGGTGAGATTGGGTGTAGTAACGAAACATATAGTTGCCAGTGTATTGTAATCGGGGATTCACCGCACACCTACAGGTGTGGATGTCCTATGTAATATATTGTTTTATAGTGAATGAAGTCTCTGATCAGAGCTGTAAGATGTACTTTAAGAAAGGAATTTCCTAATTAGACATGCGATATCATTATAAGATATATCACATGATTGTCAAATCAATATACAATCCTCGATGTACCAATGGTCATAGATTCGACCGGGATATATGAGATGAAAGAACCAGACTATACGTTAACCATAATCGATTGGTTCTTGCAGACACTATTCAGTGATACCTAGGGTATCATGGGGTGGTGCTGCTAGACGCTCTTACTATGATTCGTTGGGTGTTAATCAGAATTAGTTCTGACATTCTATAATTAAGGAGTTAATCATAGGATGGGGCTATTAAGGGTATGCCCGAATAAAGAACAAGTATAGTCCTGAATCACAAAGAGTTGTGAACCCACAGCTAGCTGTATCCCTGAATCATTGAAGGTCACACAAGTATTGGTTTCCCTATTTCCCGTTGAGAAAGTCAAATTTAAGTAGTTGAATTTGACGAATAAAGTTTGATGTGATCAAACTGTGTATTGACGAATAAAGTTTGATATGATCAAATTTTACATTGATTTTCAATCAATAGAAAACAAGGAGAGTGGAAGAGTTCTACATAAACTCTATAAATTATATTTATATTATTGTAATAACGAACAAGTGTGTTTGCCATGTCAACGATATTGGATCGTTGATATGATTACAATGGATTTGTATTATTGGGTCATAGAAAAATTTTAAAAATCCAATAGGTAAAGATGGAAGAGATATTGAACTTTAAAAATCTAAGCCTAAAAGAAAATGTAATACATTAAATATTGCATCATGAAATTAAAAAAAAAAGGAAAAGGAAAATGAGATTTTCATTTTAACGTGTAATGCAAAGAATTTGTTTTTCTTTTTCCCCTTAACCTCCACGTTATTGGAAATAATGGAGCACATTTTCCATTTTCTCCACTTCTCCACTCATGCCACGTTTTTTTTTTCCCTTTTACAATTCGGTGAACAGTTGAGTGAAAAAGTGGTCACCACTATGGCTTCATTTATGATAGCATTCGGCAGCAAATTTTACAGAGCTTGCAAATTTTGGACAGCAAGTATTTTTCTTTTCTCTTGAGAGTTTTCTACAGCCACTTTCAGAGAAGAAGATAGAGATCTTCTTTCCTCTGTTCCATCAAAAAGTCTCATCTCTTTGTTGTTGCTTCTCCTCTTTAAGAAGCATTGTTGCCGGTGTTGGATATTGGGGCTTTAAATGGACCAAAACGATTTAGAGGAAGGAAGCCATCAATTATTGAAAGTCGTAATTAACTTCAAAATTTAAATCTACGATTCGCGTAGATAGATTTAGACTATTAATTTGCTCAAAACCGATTAAAGGTGAATGAGAAATTAATGTTTAAAGTCAACCCAAAATAGCATTTGTTATTCATTAATAAAGTGCATAGGAGAATAGTCCCACATCGGAAATTCTCGATGTGTATTCTCTACTTATTAATGAAGATGTGTTAATGGAGTTAACACAAAAAATAAAAGGACAGGTGACCCCTTAGCCCAGGGCGAGCAGGTGCTCGCACCTGTGAGCCCGCCACGTGCGCACGTGCGCAATGGGCGCTTTGTAGGCGCACTTTGCACTGGGCACGTGCGCAATCGTCACGAGGAGCATTGAGGAGCTTAAATTTATGCTCCAGGTGACATTGCAGTGCCTGCGTGGCACTCGGGTGACGTGTCAGGCTCTTACCTGACGTGGCAGTGCCTATGCGGCATCCTCGTGGGCAAAGGGAGATGACTGGACAGTTGACTTAGGGAATGGATGGCTACCGTTGATCAACGTTGATCAAATAGATATGATGGATCGCTTGTGATGCGATCTAGAGCGTTGGATCGCAAAGAGTAACGATCTGACGGCCTGGGATGAGACTTGATCTGAAGCATCGAATCAATGGATCCAGATCCGACGGCTGATGACAATAGGCGGGATATGAGGGTCACAACTCCTCAGATCTGATGGATGAGATTGAAGTGGGCTTGGTGAAGGGTTACAACCCTTCAGAATAGATGATCTAGATCGATCCAGCCCAAGGAACACATCCTCTCACCCAAAGGACACTCAACCTCTTCGTTCAGTATAAATAGAACCCTCCAGATGATGGAACACTCACTCAATCTTCTCTTCTCTTCCTCAAGCATTCATCTCATCTTGTGCATTCAAGAGTCCAAGAAGTCTACTAAAAGGTTCGCTGGTCTCGGAAGTCGGAGTGCTACGATTCCGAGACGTTCGTCGTCGTTGTATCTTGGGAACGAATTGCAACAATCCGTTAAGCACCGTAGCGGAGCAATATCGTTTACGGAGATAGTGTCGAACACTAGCCTCGACGATCAGTTTGCATACTCCACAAGCTACCCGGAGACAACAGTCGTAAACGATATTTCCTGCAAACTGATATGGCTACCAACGACATTTCGACGGCCGTTCCGACCGTCGTACCGACCGCCATTCCGACAACCATTCCGCACCGAGAAAAGCCGGAGAAATTCACCGGAACCGACTTCAAAAGATGGCAACAGAAGATGTTGTTTTATCTAACAACGCTAAACCTTGTACGGTTTTTGCACGAAGACACGCCAGCCGCTACGGAAGGAAGTAAGGCTGCTAGCGATGCGTGGTCTCATGGAGATTTTCTGTGCCGCAATTATATACTCAACGCCTTGGACAACACGTTATATAATGTATATTGTTCTCTGGAGACGGCAAAATCTTTGTGGGAATCCCTTGAGAAGAAATACAAGACCGAAAATGCTGGATTGAAGAAATTCATCGTCGGTCGATTTCTGGATTTCAAGATGGTGGACTCAAAAAGCGTCTCATCTCAAGTCCAAGATATGCAATTAATACTGCATGATCTGGACGCCGAAGGCATGAAGCTGAACGAAACATTCGCAGTTGCTGCGGTAATTGAGAAGCTCCCTCCGTCATGGAAGGATTTCAAGAATTACCTAAAGCACAAGCAAAAGGAAATAGGGCTGCAAGACCTGATCCTGAGGCTACGAATAGAAGAGGATAATCGAAAGTTATCCGACTCCAGAGGAACCAAGCGGACTATAGACGAAATGTCCAACCTGGTCGAGCCGAACGCCAAAAAGTCGAAGCAGTTCAAAAGGAAGGCTCAAGCAAAGAAGTTCAAAGGCTCCTGCTACAACTGTGGAAAGGCAGGACACCTATCCAAGGACTGCAGACGCCCAAAGAAGCCAACCAAGGGGCCAAAGGATGTTGCGAATCATGTCGCAACCTCTCTTGAGGACTTGGATCTCACTGCGGTTGTATTTGAAGCCAACTTGGTGGATACCAACCCAAAGCAGTGGTTCATTGATACTGGAGCAACTCGTCATATCTGTTCCGATAAAGCGATGTTCTCCAAGTATACTCCGATAAATGGCAGGAAGCTCTATATGGGTAATTCCACGACGTCGCCAATTATTGGACTCGGAAAAGTTGTTCTGAAGATGACGTCCGGAAAGGAGCTAACACTCATTGATGTACTCCATGTTCCCGACATCAGTAAGAACCTAGTTTCTGGAGCGGCATTGGTCAAGGCCGGATTTAGGCTAGTGTTCCAGTCAGACAACTTTGTACTTACGAAGAATGGTGTCTTCGTAGGAAAGGGGTACCTAGAAAAGGGTCTATTCAAAATGGTTGTAATGCCTGTACTCCGAAATTTTGATGGTAATAAAATAAATGCTTCCAGCTATGTTGTTGAGTGTTTTAATTTATGGCATGATCGACTCGGACATGTGAATAATAATACTCTCAAACGTCTCGTCAAATTAAATTTATTACCAAACGTCAATGTTGACGGAACACTCAAATGTGAAGTGTGCGTGGAAGCGAAAATGACGAAACTACCTTTTCATTCGGTGGAAAGGACGACAACTCCTCTAGAGTTAATACATAGTGATCTATGTGACTTGAAATTTATGCAAACTAGAGGAGGTAAAAAATATTTTATTACTTTTATCGATGACTGCACAAAGTTCTGTTATGTCTTTCTTTTAAGAAGTAAAGACGAAGCCCTAGAGGCGTTCAGAACCTATAAAACAGAAGTTGAAAACCAACTTGACAAACGAATTAAAATAATTCGAAGCGATAGAGGTGGAGAATATGGTGCACCGTTTGATGAATTTTGTACAGAATCTGGCATTATCCATCAAACAACGGCACCTTACTCACCTCAATCAAACGGTGTTGCCGAACGTAAAAATCGGACACTAAAAGAAATGATGAATGCCTTGTTGATAAATTCAGGCTTACCTCAAAACTTGTGGGGGGAAGCAATATTATCGGCAAATCACATTCTCAACAGAATCCCTCATAAGAAAAATGATAAAACTCCATATGAACTATGGAAAGGCCGCGAGCCATCGTACAAATACCTGAAAGTGTGGGGGTGCTTGGCAAAGGTCGAAGTACCTAAACCAAAGCAAGTAAAGATCGGACCTAAAACGTTCGATGCGATATTTGTCGGATATGCCCATAATAGTAGTGCATATCGTTTCCTAGTTCACAAATCAGATATTCCTGATATACATGTGGGAACAACCATAGAATCTCGAAATGCGATATTCTTTGAAAACGTATTCCCAAATAAAAAGGGAAACGTTGAAAGTGATAACAACGGAAGTTCAAACAAAAATGACGTTACCGAACTTAGTTGTTATAAAAGGACTATTGACGATCAAAGTGAAGAGTCACGTCGTAGCAAACGGGCCAGAGTTGAGAAATCGTTCGGGCCAGATTTCATGACTTTCATGTCAGAAATGGAACCAAGAACATTAAGTGAAGCTCTCTCTAGACCCGATGCTCCAATGTGGAAAGAAGCTGTCAATAGTGAAATTGAGTCTATCATGAATAATCATACTTGGGAATTAGTAGACCTTCCTTCTGGTAATAAACCATTAGGTTGTAAGTGGATACTAAAACGTAAGTATAAAGCTGATGGATCAATTGACAAGTATAAGGCCAGACTTGTAGCCAAGGGGTACAAGCAAGAGGAAGGCCTTAATTACTTCGATACATACTCACCGGTGACAAGGATTACGTCCATACGAGTGCTAATAGCCATTGCAGCACTGTATGACCTTGAAATACATCAAATGGATGTTAAGACTGCATTCTTAAATGGTGAGTTGGAAGAAAAAATTTATATGGAGCAACCCGAAGGGTTCATGGCTCCTGGAAATGAGAAAAAGGTGTGTCGACTTGTTAAGTCGTTGTACGGACTTAAGCAAGCGCCTAAACAATGGCACGAAAAATTTGACAAAGTAATGTTGTCAAACGAATTCAGAATAAATGAATGTGACAAATGCATTTATGTCAAAAACACACCTGAAGGCTATGTAATTGTCTGTCTATACGTAGACGACATGCTAATAATGGGCAGTAATCATGATGCAATCATGACTACAAAAAAAATGTTGACCAGAAATTTTGATATGAAAGATATGGGTCAAGCAGATGTTATATTGGGAATTAAAATTCTCAGGACATCAGAAGGGATAGTTTTAACACAATCCCATTATATAGAATCTGTATTGAAAAAATTCAATGCGTACGATCTCTCTACAGTGAAAACACCTATGGATCTAAGTCAACACTTAGCAAAAAACCATGGTGAGACCAATCGCAGTTGGAATATTCTCGGATAATAGGCAGTTTGATGTATCTCACAAACTGCACACGTCCGGATATTGTCTGTACGGTCAACAAACTGAGTCGTTTTACGAGTAATCCAAACGACACCCATTGGAAAGCATTGATGCGAGTTCTCAGATATTTGAAATATACTATGAACTATGGATTACATTATGAAAAATATCCCGCTGTATTGGAAGGATATTGTGATGCTAATTGGATATCAGATACAAAAGACTCCAAATCCACTAGTGGATATGTATTCATGATCGGTGGGGGAGCAGTATCTTGGAAATCCACTAAGCAGACTTGCATTGCTCGGTCAACTATGGAATCCGAGTTTATAGCACTAGACAAAACAGCTGAGGAAGCTGAATGGCTGCGAAATTTCTTGGAAGATATTCCTAGCTGGGTGAAACCTGTGTGATAGTCACTCGGCGATTGGAAGGGCACAGAGTAATATGTATAATGGGAAGTCACGACATATACGTCGTAGACATAATACCATTAGGTAGTTGATCTCGAATGGAGTGATTGCAATCGACTATGTTAAGTCCAAAGATAATTTGGCAGATCCTCTAACGAAGGGGTTGAGTCGAGATCAAGTATACTGCTCATCAAGAGGAATGGGATTAAAAATCTACAACTAAAAACGACTGTAGCTGTAACCCAACCTTGTTGACTGGAGATCCCAAGATCTTGGTTCAATGGGACAACGAAGTTACAGAAGTTGTGGTCCAGCACATTAGATAGTTTATCTCTATCCCAATCCTAGGATGAATTTGTCCCTACCTCATGTAGTGAGGTTAAGCTTATGCTTTTAGTGACTTCTATACCTGATAAGGTGGAGTATGGTAGGATACTCTTGATAGAAGTGTCACATATGTGAGTGTGAAGACAGGCCGCTTCAATGAAACACTCATGAATCCAAGATGGTATCCATGGCCGAAACGGAACCAACCATGAGAACCTAAAGTAGGTGAGATAGATCTCTGTGTGGGTGTTATTGTCTAAGTATACACCAATAGCTGAGCAGTTCAAGACATCACGTTCACTGCGCAGCATAGTATACTCGATAGCATTTCACTACGGAAGGTTCAAAGCCACAAGCTACCTCTCCCGATGCAGTGACTTATCGATTGGACTCTTGTAAAATGTCAGCATGCATACACGCATTGCATTAATTTCCATTCATGTGGGGGATTGTTGGATATTGGGGCCTTAAATGGACCAAAACGATTTAGAGGAAGGAAGCCATCAATTGTTGAAAGTCGTAATTGACTTCAAAATTGAAATCTACGATTCGCGTAGATAGATTTAGACTATTAATTTGCTCAAAACCGATTAAAGGTGAATGAGAAATTAATGTTTAAAGTCAACCCAAAATAACATTTGTTATTCATTAATAAAGTGCATAGGAGAATAGTCCCACATCGGAAATTCTCGATGTGTATTCTCTACTTATTAATGAAGATGTGTTAATAGAGTTAACACAAAAAATAAAAGGACAGGTGACACCTTAGCCCAGGGCGAGCAGGTGCTCGCACCTGTGAGCCCGCCACCCGCCACCCGCCACGTGCGCACGTGCGCAATGGGCGCTTTGTAGGCGCACTTTGCACTTCGCATCGTCGCGAGGAGCATTGAGGAGCTTAAATTTATGCTCCAGGTGACATTGCAGTGCCTGCGTGGCACTCGGGTGACGTGTCAGGCTCTTACCTGACGTGGCAGTGCCTATGCGGCATCCTCGTGGGCGAAGGGAGATGACTGGACAGTTGACTTAGGGAATGGATGGCTACCGTTGATCAACGTTGATCAAATAGATATGATGGATCGCTTGTGATGCGATCTAGAGCGTTGGATCGCAAAGAGTAACGATCTGACGGCCTGGGATGAGACTTGATCTGAAGCATCGAATCAATGGATCCAGATCCGATGGCTGATGACAATAGGCGGGATCTGAGGGTCACAACTCCTCAGATCTGATGGATGAGATTGAAGTGGGATTGGTGAAGGGTTACAACCCTTCAGAATAGATGATCTAGATCGATCCAGCCCAAGGAACACATCCTCTCACCCAAAGGACACTCAACCTCTTCGTTCAGTATAAATAGAACCCTCCAGATGATGGAATACTCACTCAATCTTCTCTTCTCTTCCTCAAGCATTCATCTCATCTTGTGCATTCAAGAGTCCAAGAAGTCTACTAAAAGGTTCGCTGGTCTCGGAAGTCGGAGTGCTACGATTTCGAGACGTTCGTCATCGTTGTATCTTGGGAACGAATTGCAACAATCCGTTAAGCACCGTAGCGGAGCAATATCGTTTACGGAGATAGTGTCGAACACTAGCCTCGACGATCAGTTTGCATACTCCACAAGCTACCCGGAGACAACAGCCGGTGCCCACCTTCTTGTAGAATTTCGGAAGATGTAGCTCCTTGTTGAGAGCTATTAGACAACCCCTTGTGAAGAGGTAATTGGTCAACCCTTTCCTCATCTTCGTGGAAGTCGCTTTAATCGTCTTGACGAAAAAGACACTTGATCTTTAGTGCGATCAAATGTTGAAAAGAGGACTCCGATCGTGGGCCGGATTAGACGAAAGAAGTATGAGCTTGTGACAACAACGAGGAACTATTTCGCTACAACCGGAATAGTTGGAGTCATCCCCAAACACAGGCTATTTGGAAGGTATGTTTATGCTTATACTATGATTCATATGTATGTTAATGCATGTTAATAGTTTTATTTATATTATGCTTAAATGATCTAATATGTTTATTTTAGATAGTTTAGCATGTATAAATAAAATGATTAAATTAGCATTATATGAATCAATTACATGATAGTATATCTTTGTTATGTTTTTAGGATCTTACTTATACGGTTAGATTGTAATGCATGCTTAGATAAAGATCATGCTTATGTTTGTTTTAAAACTATATGAACACTCGTTTGATTTAATTGTTAAATCACAAATAAAATTTTAAATTTCCACTGTGCATAGGAGTGTAGAAACACGATCATCGAATTTCGAATCCGGTCCCAATATTTATAGCTCTGGTCGGAGCGCATGGAAGGGATTCAGGCGCCTGGAGGGGAATAAACTTTTATCCCCGTCATAATAGGACGCGTCACGTCGCGTTTAGATGAAATTCCTAGTCTGGGCGCCCAAAAGGGTTCCAGGCGCTTGGACTGTGTAGATAAGGCTCCCCCTAGGCGAGGCGCCCAGGGGGCGCCGAGCTGATCCGGGCGGCCAGACCATGTCCGAGCGCTCGGACGGTCTGGGTGCCTAGACTTGGTCTAGGTGCCCAGAACCAAAATCTTCTCCGGTTCCACACGCTTGGGTGATTTCGACCATCCAGAATAAGGCTCACCCGAATTCAACTTCCGGCCTTCTCGAGTAAACTTCTGCTCTGACTTTTCGTCCCTCAAAGAACGCCACGTGCCTCCTTTTCGTCTGTCTACGTACTCTTCCGCAGCACCTCGTACCTCAGACGCACCAAGCCCACTCGGCTCTCTCCCGTGTCGTCTTTCTCGTTAGCTACGTCTTTTACTCGACTTCCTGTACTCCTAAGTTCCTGCACACTTAGACACAGGAGTTAAATACCAATAGAACCTAACCTGACTTGGTAGATCACATCAAAACTACCTTGGGGTACTAACAATCTCCCCCTTTCGATATGAAAAAACCCAAGTTAAGTTAGGGCAAATCTTAAAAATAACAATCATAAAATAACAGTTATAAAATTTGTAAGTAAATTAGCAAGTACAAAAATTAAATTATACTATCATCCCTCTAGACTTAATTTTCACTACTTTTCCTTTTGATCATATTAAAAATGAGGTACTTTAAAAATTATATTTGAAAAAGATAAAAGTCTAAGGGAAAATTTCAGAAAAAATATTAAAGTTTAAGCTTTGCAAAATCTGGATTTATATAAAAAAAATTAGCATATATAAAGCAGAAAAAATTTCATATGAATTTGAAATATTTTTAAGCAGAAATAAAGTCTTTTCTAAAAGAAAATTGTTAATAATTAAATTTTTTTTAACATTTAGAAAATTTTAAAATTTTTCTTATAGATAAGTGATAAAGTTATCTTTCTCAGAAAAATTAACTTCTAATTAATTTCTAACAAAAATTTTTGACAAACAATTGAAAGTATTTTTATAACAACTAAATACTTAATAGTTAGTCAATTAAATACTTATTTCAATAATTGACTTCCAAGTTATGGTAAGGCACTAGGCCTTATTAGATATTAGAACAACAACCACTTCTAGACAAAGTTTTTTAAAGAAAGTAAATATTTAATTTTCTTTCTGATAAACCAAAAAATAATTAATCTAAATATAATTTTAGAACCCAAAATAGATTATTTCCTACATGATTAATCAAAAAATTCTTAGGAATATATTTCTGTGATATTTTCCTAATCTAGCCCTTATAGTATTTAAAATACCAATTTAAACCATTATATCTTTTAATATTTTGAACGTGTGAGCATGCACGTTCCTTCAAATATTCTATTTCTATTTTTAATTTTTCATTTTCTATTTTTATTTTTTCGAGATCTTTTAATAGACAAGATATAGCTAAGGTTGATTTTAGCTCTTTATTTTCTTTTTCTAACTTATAACAATTTTTTGATAACATTTTTACGAACTGAAATAACTTGTCAGGAGGAAGAGATCGTACTTGACTTACCTTGTTGATCTCGTAATTTGAAGCTCCCCCTGAAGTATTTCTTTCTTCCGATGTCACTCCCCCTTCTTCGATGCTCATTTCGGACGAGCTAGCTTTGTCTTCGTCTTCTTGGTGACTTGCCACTAGCGCAAGTCTGGCGAGGGCTTCTATCTCTGATTCGAATGACATTTCATCTCACGTCACTTTTAGATTATACTTGGTCTGAGCTGACTTCTTATTATTTTCCTTATCCTTACTCTTCAATTTAGGGTAGTTGCCTTTCATGTGCCCTTCTTCATTATAGTGGTAGCATCTTGTCTTTCTTTTCCTTATATTACCCTGCACTTGATTAAATTTCTTAGTTTTAAATAATTTTTTAAATTTTCTTACCATGAGTGTCATTTCATTATCATCGAGAGAAGATTCAGAGTCTCATTCGTCCATTTTTGCCTTTAAGACAATGTTGTGACTTGGCTCTTTCTTCGAATCTACACATCTTGTTTCATGGACTTCAAATGTTGAAAATAATTCTTCTAACGTACTTAATTCTAGATCCTTAGATATATAATAAGCATCTGCACTTGATTAAATTTCTTAGTTTTAAATAATTTTTTAAATTTTCTTACCATGAGTGTCATTTCATCATCGTCGAGAGAAGATTCAGAGTCTCGTTCGTCCATTTTTGCCTTTAAGACAATGTTGTGCCTTGGCTCTTTCTTCGAATCTACACATCTTGTTTCATGGACTTCAAATGTTGAAAATAATTCTTCTAACGTACTTAATTCTAGATCCTTAGATATATAATAAGCATCTACTAATGATGCCCATTTAGTAGTCCTAGGAAATACGTTAAGCGTGTACCTTAGCGAATATCGGTTGCTTACCTTTTCTTTGAGATTCATAAATCCGGTGATGAGTTCTTTTATTCTTGAGTGAAGGTGTGCAATGATTTTGCCTTCTTTTAACTTGATGTTGCTGATCTGGTTCCTGAGCAGATCCCGTCTCGCAAGTTTTGCCTTCAAGGTCTCTTCATGTAGTTCTAGGAATTTCTCCCAGAGCTCCTTGGCTAACTTGTAGGCTCCAATCCAGTTGACTTCTTGAGGTGGTAAAACGCTAAGCAGGTGAAACTATATTTTTTTCGTTTGCCACAAAATCGGCTTGCTCCTTCTTCGTCCATTGGTATTCTTCTTTACCCTCAAGTGCTACAAAACTGAATTCCATTATTAAAAGTAAATTGAAATCTGTCTTAAAGAATACTTTCATTTTTTTCTTCCAACTCACAAATTACCCTTTGAACTTCGATGGATAGATGCTTGGTCCGGCCATCTCGTGTGCTTCGTTTGGCGATTAGTCCTCCTGAAGTGAACCCACTTTGATACTAATTGTAGGACCCTTGGTGGTCGGCTAGAAAGAAGGTGAATAGCCCTGTAAAGGAAAATGAACCTTCCTCAAACTTTATACCTTTATAAGAATCAACATTTGCATATAAGAAATAAGAGACTAAATAAAGAAAGGAAGAGGCACAAAGGTTTACTGGTTACAACCGGGGAGGTTGTTAATCCAAGGAAGATGGAAAGCTCACTAATGTTTCCTTCAGGCAGAAAAGCCTCTTATAGCAGTTAAAGCACTCAAAATGCAAAGTTGAACTCAAATGGAATCAATTATAAGTGTTGTTCTACCTTCTGAGACCAGGGTTATATTTATAACCCTGGTCAGGGCGCCTGGAAGGGGTCCAGCTGCCTGGAGGGGGATAAACTTTTATCCCCATCGTAATAAGACACGCCACATCGCATTTGGATGAAATTCTTGGTCTGGGAGCCCGGAAGGGTTCTAGGTGCCCGGACCATGTAGATAAGGCCCCCCCTCGGCGAGGCGCCCGAGGGGCTCCCAGCTAATCTGGGCAGCCGGACCAAGTCCGAGCGCCAGAACGGTTTGGGTGCCTAGACTTAGTCTGGGCACCTAGACTTAGTCCAAGAGGCTAGAACCAAAAGTCAACCCCTGGTTGTCTTTTTAGTCTGGATCTTCTGCTCAGGTTCTGCTCGCATTGGTCTGGATCTTCTGCTTCGGTTCTGCTCGCTTGGGTGATTTCGGGCATCTAGAATAGGGCTCACCCGAACCCAACTTCTGATCTTCTTAAGCAAACTTTCGCTTTGGCTTCTCATCCCTCGAAGAACGCCGCGCACCTCCTTCTCGTCCGCCCACGTACTCTTCCGCAACACCTCATACCTCGGATGCACCGAGCCCGTTGACTCTCTCCTGTGATGTCCTTCTCGCTAGCTACGTCTTTTACTCAACTTCTTATGCTCCTAAGTTCCTGCACACTTAGACATAGGAGTTAAATACCAGCAGGACCTAACCTGACTTAGTTAATCATATCAAAACTACCTTGGGATACTAACACAAACTCCCAATATAGGACTAAAGTTACCATACACAATATTGGAGTTCTTTCCATCCACCTCTTGATTTATATTCACAATTCCAACAATCCCCCACATGAATGAAAATAGAGTATATGATAGAATTCAGCAGTTGAGTCCAGTATAGGGAAGGTAGGTTTTATCCTTTGAACCTTTCCTTGTGAAGATTTGTTTGCTTTCTATTTGACAATAGATACAATGTCCTTGAATTATTCTCCTCTATGTGTAAGCATTAACATATCTCACCCTAGACTCTCCTTGATACAACTAAGTTCTCATGAGTGTATTTGTTTTTGGCCATGAATATGTTTGGTTTTGTGAGAAGTTCTAAGAATTGTGCCTTCAGTTCTATTCAAAGTGGCCCTACTTCTTTCTCATATAGGTGATCTCTTAAGAGTATTCCACATTACTCTACTAGATTATTAAAAGTCATGGCTTAACCTCCATCCTTCACTGATCCATTGGATTGTTCCTAATAGTGAGCAACTTTGTCGGTACAATTAGGTTGTCCCATTAAACTTAATTCTTGAGATATCCAATCTACATTAGTTGGGTTTTCACTACACCAACATTTCTTATCAGCATCAAATTTATCCCTCATGATGAACTTGCAACTGACTTGCTGGTTGCTACTCGGAAAACCTAATGGTTCCACTGTACAAAAAATAATGTACAAAGGTCTGAACCTTTTCCTAGCTACTGTAAAAGACCACCCTTCTTACTACTACTACTCTCTAAGGATGATCGTTACTTAACTACTAACTCTACTTAAACGGTATGATTAAAAATCACATGGAAACCCTACCGAAAAATTTCGGCAGAATCTCACCTGTACCGGTGACCATATTCAACAATACATGCAATATATACTCAGCCACAAGCGGCTGGAACACATATCAATCAACCACGCAGTATAATAAATCCAAAATAAAGAAAACAATACCACAACTCATCACACCATATAACAATTCATCTACTATGTCATAATCACATCACAATATCATGTACTATCTCAAATACTTCTAACATAACAAAAGACAATAGAAACTAGAATATAACTTCTTTCCTAGTCCCAAGGCTTCCATAGTCCTAGCATCACACATCCTTCGAACACCTCCTTGTCGCCTACCTTTCTATATCTTTTCCTTTCCTGTATCTGCAGTAAGAGGAAATGTAGTCTATAAGCAAAATTTGCTTAGTAAGCGCTATCTAACTCACAAAATCACGAATGTGCATGTATACAGAAAGATCTAGAAACTATATGCTCTAAACGAAAGTAAAGCATAAACATAACTGCTCATGTCAAACTAATAGCAAAGAAAAGCTAAGAAATCTACTCATGCAATATTAATAGCTAATCATACTATACAAGAATAAAACTGCATACTAGGAATAAAGCTAAACATATGAAAGCTGCTCATCCAATAGGTAAATATGAAAAAACTACTCATCTACTAAATAAACATGGTAGAATAAAGAACTAAACTTGTTGATTTTAGAATTATATGAAACTTATTTCATTTGTTCTAACTTAATCTTTAATACTTTATGTTTATGTAAAACTCGTTTTACTTGTTCAAAAACTTATACTTATAATACTTCAAAATAATAATCAACTTCTTCTTGGGCCCAGGCATAGTACCATCTTATGCGCGTTCCCTAATAGGTTGGGGTAGCGAGCCACCAATCCTAAAAGAGCAGACCTTGGTCTACCAGGGCCAAGACCTTGGAATTGGACACCTGGATTTGTTTAACGACAACCTTGTGAAGTCGGGTACTAGCCTCTTCTTAAAAGTAAAATACTTATAATCTTAATTACTTCTTCTTTAAATGTCTTGGCATTTTAATAGACACCTTGTGTGTCAAAATCTCTAAAGTCTTGACTTTGAAATTTACTTAAGGCCTTGGCCTTTCTCTTTCTTTTCTTTTTCTTTCTTATACTTTTCTTCATCTTTCTTATACTTTTCTTAAACCCAAAATACTGTTAGGGTATCTTTCGTATGCATCTATGAATGAAACTAACTATGTAACACATAATCATGCATAGAATACAAAAGAAATCTGCACATACAATACTTATCAAAAATCTACACTAATGCTTAACAGAAATCTACATACTAGCTTAATGAAAATCTGCATAATAGCTTAACAGAAATCTGCATACAAGTTTAAACAGAAATCTGCATATTAAGCTTAACTAAAATCTGCATATTAAGCTTATCTAAAATCTGCATACTAAGCTTATCTAAAATCTGCATACTAGGCTTAACAAAATCTGCATACTAAGCTTAACAAAATCTGCATACTATGCTACTAAAATTCTGCTTATTAATACTTTATAGAATCTACATTGATCAACATGTAAATCTCTTTTTTTATGTTCTAAACTAAACTTCTATTCTGGACTTATTACTTGCATAACTAAATCACTCACATACTTCTCACCTTTAGACTAAACTAACCTCAATAATCGGTACAGGAATTATCTTCCTAAATATAGAACCCACTTGATCTCTTGAATAAACTAGTATAACAGAATGTTATATCTTACAGACATCTGATCATATGTAGTGAAACCCCATTGAAATAAATCATATAATCTTCTACCCAGCAGCTCTAATGCATGGACTCTTAGTCTAGAAACATAGCTTCAAGTTGTCCCTCTGCTTCAAACCTTTTCAAAGCATAATCGATATCCTGCAAACAAAAGGATTAGGTTCTCTTCACTCTTCTTAATCCGCTGATTTAGTTCTAAAATCTCCATCAAAATACCAATCATCAAGCTAAATCCACCGACAGAATCTATCCAAGATTTTGGAAGCTCTCTAAAGAAACTAAACCATATACTCGTACATATCTAATAGCAAAGAAAACTGATCATGCCCCACTCATAGCAAACATAACCAGAAAATATACTCTTATTGAAAATCTGCATTCGCTAAAGAACTAAACTAAATCTACACTTAATGAAGAACCAAACTGCACCACTAAAGAACAAGATGGAAAATTCTGCACTTAAGCTCTAAAGGGGTTGTTCATGTCCGGTAAATTGCAAATCAGCTAAAGATCTACAATTAATGTGAAATTTCAGATCTCATACCCACATCAATTAAAAGATTCAGAGAAGACTTCATACAGATTATTCTCATGGTATCACTTAACAGTTCATTTAAAATTCAAATAACATTAGGTAACTATGAAATAGCAATTTCTAAGACATTGCAAAATTCCCATCTCTATGAATAAATCACAATTCAATCACAGATCCTCCCATTTGCATCAACTATCAACACGTGATGCAAATGCAAAACAAAAAAACATAATCTTAAAACCTGTTCACCAACCTACTCTACTATCAAGTTATTTATCAACACATATGTAGCAACCTCAACACCATTTCAAATAACTCTATCATCAAAGCATGTACAATTACTAATGCATCAATTCAACTCCATTATCCAGATGTACATCAAGGACCACATAGAAGGGCAGCAATACGAACCTAGTAAGTTCCACTGCCAAGTTCACCTTCATCCTTATAACTCATGAACAACCCACAAGAAGGGAGGCAGGCTACCCCACTACATCACTACTGAACCTCACTGTTACAAAACTGAAATCACCAAACTATGCAGGCTTGTAAACTACAAGAAAGCCAACCAATAAGACTAAATCTATTACAGGTTCCAAAGCAAAGACAAAGTGGACTAATTCCCTAACAACATAACTAGTTAGGGCAGGAAACAACAAATTGCTAATTCAACCTAAAACCTTGTAATGATTTCTGGAAACGAAACTAAACCATCTCGAAACATCAATTCTCATAGCAAGGGATCACAAGCTACTAATCTTATCCACCGAAATCAAACTACAATTCAAAGCAATACAATCTGTTTCCCTTCTTCGTTCCCTTTTGAGACTCACGACAACAACCTCACAACAAGATCCTTACGACATTCATCACAGAAAACAACAAGTAAAGCAAAAACTCGATAGCTACTCTTACCGCAGGTGAGTAAGCAACTTACCTTGCCGTTCTTGAACTCACAGCCGGAAAAGAAAGCCTCTAGGGTTCAGAGAACTTGAAGATTCAACCTTTCCTTCGTGCTTACGGGCTCTCTTCGACCAGGAGACTTCGAATCGGTGAAGAACCCACGGAGAGAAGTGCTCGCCGGCCGTCGGAGACGAAGCCCTAGCTTCGTTTTCGCCCGAGAAGGATCGCTTGAAGAAGAGACACGGCGCCGTCGCGGGAGGAAGAAAGGGAAAACGGGATTTTAGGGTTCGCATCGGGTGAAAGGAAAAGGATTAAATCCTTATACTTAGGTATTTTATTATCTAACTACTGCTTAAGTATTATTCATCCCTTTCCTTAATTAACACCGGCCGCCATCCCAGCTGGTCAAGTGGGTTTTGCTCGGGTTAAAGGTCTCGGCTTCGATCCCTCAGCCACGCACTTTTATTCCAATTTATTTTAAACGTTCCAACTACTGCATATATACATTTCGCTCCATATAAGGTTAACAAAAATCGTGTAGCTCAGCTGTTTGGGCTGGTTCGTTAAGACTCGGGTTCGGGTCTGTGATCTTGGGTTCAAAACCTGGCTTCAACATATATTATTATTATTATTTTTTTATTTTTTTTTAAACTTCTTCCTCTTGGTAAAAATACCAAATGAACTCCAAAAATTACGTAAAAATACTCTAAAAATTCCTAAAAATCTCTAGAATTTTTATATAGCATTTAAAAATATTTTTGAATTATTTTTGGAGCTCAAAATGAGGAAATTTGGGTCGTTACAATTCTCCATACCTTATAAAAAGTTCGTTCTCGAACTTAGAATAATTCTAGATCTCTCTGTCTCATACTGTCCTTACGCTCCTAAATAATTTCCTCGTGCTTCTGGTTTCAAATAACTTTCACTAATGGTACTCTTTGTTCCTTAGTCTCTTAACTTCTCGGTCCTCTATCATTCATATCGAATCATATCCATTAGTGGTCCTTGGAAGACCTGTTATAAAGTCTCTGGAGACCATTGGTACACTGGTCACACCAAATGGCATGACTACAACTTCGTAGTGTCCATATCGGATACTGGAAACTGTTCTGGACTCTTCATTCTCTTTCACTTTCAACTGATGGTTCCTAGAACGCAGATCTATTTTAGAGAACACTATTGCCCTCTTTAGCTAATCAAATAGATTATCTATTCTGGGAAGAGGGTACTAGTCCTTAACTGCGACTTTGCTCAGCGCTCTAAAATCTATGCACATCCGCATAAATCCGTCTTTCTCCTTAACGAACAACTCTGGAGCTCTCCGGGGTGAATGACTAGGGCGGATAAAACCCTTGTCAAGTAGCTCCTAAAATTGTTCTTGTTGTAGGACCGTTAGATTCGATAGAGAGGGGGGGGGTGAATATCGATTCGAAAAACAAGAGTATAGGCGCAGCGGAAAAGTAAAATAGACAAAGTTGTTTTACTTCGTTCGGAGCCTGTGACGACTCCTACTCGAAGGCCCGTGGTCCTTGACCACTTTCGTTGGCCAATCACTAGCAATTCGAAATAATGATTACAAAAGAATCGTACAGTGAATGCTAATGAAAACTAAAAACAAAATACCGACAAGAAGGGAAAAGAATGGAGCGTAGTGTCGGAGCTTTGTTGGCGTCGCACTGAACATTGAGCAGCAAGACCAGCAGCAGAAGAATTCTCAGCTTGATTGTTTTTGAAGCTCCTGCCTGGGGCTTCTTTTATATCTTTGTTAAGGCGCTGGATCCTTGGCGCACGGAATGCGATATGCACAAACCGTGATGCTCACGTGGCGACGACTCGGATATAATTTGCCTTCCGGCGCCGGATCCTTCCGGCGGGATCCAGCGCCGGATCCTCAGGGCGCCGGACCACTGTTCAAAATCTCCTTTTCCCGCAAAACAAAGTTAGTCCGAGGCAATATATATCCTGCAAAACAGATTATTAGCACATTTGTAATAGTATGAATTAGCATAAGGTAGTATGACTTAGATTCCATCTTTCAGACGGAATCTAGTCACGATCTCGACTTAGACATCCGAAATGGATCTAAGCGGATCGACGCCTAATGTCCCTTCCCGGAACGCATCCTCACGGTCCCTCACTCTGTGACTTACCTCACTTCATGCCAGCCATCCGGTCAGCCCGTCGACCTAGCTGGACTTCTTGCCAAGCGTCCGGTCGGCCCGTCGACCTAGCTGGGCTTCGTGCTAACTATCCGGTCAGCCCGTCGACCTAACTGAGCTTCGTGCCAGATATCCGGTTAGTCCGTCGACCTATTTGGACTTCGCACCGACTATCCGGTCGGCCCGTTGACCTAGCTGGACTTCTCCTGCACACTCGATCAAAGTGTCAGACAACAACAAGACTAACTTAACCTATTTGTCATTCATCAAAACCTAGGTTAAATCGTTAGTGCTAGCCGCACCAACACTCTCCCCCTTTTTGATGGAATGACAACCTGGTTAAGTTAGTGAAAGCATATGCAAGAAACAACATGCATTTGTGTGGTTTTAAAGTTAGTTTGTGTTTTCAAATTGGTTTAGCTAACTTAACCACCTAACCCTCCTCCCCCTTTGGCATTCATAAAAAAAATGAACAAAGGTAAATAATCATAGTGAAGAGTTACTGTAACAGGTAATCAAATTTTGAAAGATAAAATTGCAATTTTTAACACCAAGTCAGAAAAATAGTCAAGTTGACTTGGGTGAGACAGGTTGAGTTTTGAAGTTTAACTCTCAAGCGTGTGGAAATTTTCAAAATAGGTTTTTCAAATTTACTTCTTATGTTTAAATAACATCTACTAGGTAAATTTTTCAATTTCGAAAAAACAAAGCAAAAATTAAATAATTTTTCAAGAAATAAAATTTTTGCCAAAATTAATTTTTAAGACTGATTTGATAAAGGCTAAATTTGGAAATAGTTAATTTTTCAAATTAGGTTTGAAAATTGGGTGGGAATAAACTTTCACATTTTTTAAATACTTAGTTAAATTTAAATTTTGTAAATCAATGTTCAAACATATGTTAGGTTTTAAAAAGTATTTTTCAAACACACAAAATTTGAGTTAATTCTCCCCCTGAACTTGATACTTAACTCTAACCAGCTGTCTAACCAATTAGGTACTAACTAACTATCAGAAGATAGTAGTTTTCACTTGGTTAGTCAGATTAAGTTAATTATAACCAGTCAGTGTTTGACTTGACTGATAAACTTTAATCTGATTAATATCTGAGTTGTATTTAACGTCCAGACTTATGTTGATGCACTGAAATAAGCATCTTAAGTCCAGACAGTTGGCCTATGCATCTCACCCCTTTCTATGTTTGTCAAACACAAGCAAGGTAAACCTAGGGTGTTGGTGAGATGCTCAAAAACTAGTCCTATGGGTACATGCTTTCTAAGGATTCAAAACTAGTCTAAGGCCAAAACTGTTTTTGAAAATCTAAAAATGGTAAGTTTTTGAAAACAAATAAATTTGACTTATAATTTGGTAAAATCATTTTTGAAAGTATCTTTGAAAGATCCTAGTCTATTAAGCACATCCCTAATTTTCGTCGTAAGTTACTAAATTCACTTTCAGGGAGAGGTTTTGTAAAAATGTCAGCTAAATTTGATTTGGACTCAATGTACTTGAGTTCAATATCGCCTTTAGTAACATGATCCCTGATGAAGTGATGTCTAATTTCAATATGTTTGGTTCTTGAATGATGCACAGGATTCTTGGTTAAGTTAATTGAACTTATATTGTCAATTAATACTTTTACATTAGTGATATTTAGGTTGAAATCTTTTAGAGTATGCATCATCCATAATATTTGTGCAATAAATATGTTTGTATTTAATGATTTAACAAACAAGGTTGGGTCAATTTGACCTTGTTTGAATCCTTTAGATGTTAGGTAAGATGTTAGCCTCTCATACCACGCCCTGGGTGCTTGTTTAAGTCCATATAGGGCTTTCTTTAATTTAAAAACATAATCAGGGTGTTCTAAGCTTTCAAACCCAGGAGGCTGACCTACATAAACTTCTTCTTTGATTAGTCCATTAAGAAAGGCAGACTTAACATCCATTTGGTATAGTTTAAATCCCTTAAGGGCTGCATAGCTTAGTAACATTCTAATGGATTCTAATCTGGCTACTGGGGCATATGTTTCGTCATAGTTAAGTCCTTCAACTTGACTAAATCCTTTGGCAACCAGCCTAGCCTTATTTCTAGTAATTTCCCTAGTTTCACTTAGTTTGTTTCTGAATACCCATTTTGTTTCTATTATTTTCTTATTCTTAGGTGGTGGGACTAGGTCCCAGACCTCATTACGCTCAAATTGGACTAGTTCTTCTTGCATAGCTATAATCCAATCTGGGTCTAGTAGGGATTCATCCACAGTTTTAGGTTCAATTTTTGAAATTAATGAAATTTGACTTAGGTTTCTAAAGGATGATCTGGTTTGAACTCTTAAGTCTGGGTCACCAATTATTTGATCAGTTGGATGATTTGTGTTTACCCTTATTTTTTTAGGAGGTTGATTCTCTTGATGTTGTTCCTCTTCTTCATGACTTAGTGTTTGGATGATTTCTGGAACAAACTCCGGTGGTTGTGTAGGTTCTATGTCTTGTTTAGTTTCTTTAAATTTTACATTAGTAGTTTCTTCAATTTTTAAGGTAACCTTATTATAAATTCTGTAGCCTCTACTATTTAGGGAGTATCTTACAAAAATTCCATTTTCAATTTTAGAGGTGAATTTTCCTAAGTGTTCTCTTGTATTTAAGATAAAAACTGGGCACCCAAATACCTTAAAGTATTTTATGTTTGGTTGTTTATTATAAAATATTTCGAAGAAAGTTTTGTTATGAGTTTTATTTATTGTTGTTCTGTTCTGTACGTAGCAGGCTGTACTAACGGCTTCTGCCCAAAAGTATTTAGGTAGGTTATACTCATTTAACATTGTTCTAGAAGCTTCAAGTAAGGTTCTATTTTTTCTTTCTACAATTCCATTTTGTTGGGGGGTTTTAGGGCATGAGAACTCATGATGGTAACCGTTTTCTAGACAAAAACTGTTAAAGTTGTGATTTTTAAATTCTCCCCCATTGTCACTCCTAATTCTTTTAATTTTAATATCTTTTTCGTTTTCAATCTGTTTGCAAAAATTTGTAAGACTTTCAAAAGTTTCATCTTTATGTTTTAAGAATTTTACCCAAGTAAACCTAGAGTAATCGTCTATAATTACTAAGCAATATAAGTTTCCATTAATGGATTTGACTCCATGGGAGTCAAAAAGATCTAAATGTATAAGTTCTAAGATTGAGTTAGTTTGTGGTTGATTTGTTTGTTTGTGGGTTGATTTAGTTTGTTTTCCTTGTTGACAAGCATTACATATAGTTGAATCTAAGTTAGGTAACTTCGGTAAGCCTTTTACAAGTCCATTTAGTTTACTTATATTTCTAAAGTTGGTGTGAGACATTCTCCTATGCCATAACCAAGTTTCTTCTTTTTGTGTTAAATAGCACTTAATGGAAGAAATGGTTAAGTTGATGACATAGATGTTGTCTTTTCTAAAACCTTTTAGGTTTATGGTAGGATTATCTAGATGTTTGATTGAGCATTCTGTAGATAGAAACTTGACCTTATACCTAGCATCACACAATTGACTTATACTTAGAAGATTATATTTAAAGTTTTCAACAAGTAAGACATTTGTAATTATGAAGTCTAATTTTAATTCAATATTACCTATACCAATTACCTTGAGTTTGCCGTTGTTTCCAAAGGCAACTGTTCCTAGGCTTTTGTAAGTGAGTTGAGTGAACTTGGTGTGATCTCCAGTCATATGTTTGGAGCAACCACTGTCCAAAATCCACTTGGTTTCCTACAGTAAGTAGGATCTAAAGTTAGTCTTTTGAGCATGCATTAATTTAAGTTTAAAATTAAAATTTTGAAAATAATTTTTAAGTTTTAAAATTAATTTAAATTTTGAGATTAATTTTTAAATTAAAATTAAAATTTTAAAAATAATTTTTAAGTTTAAAATTAAAATTTTGAAAATAATTTTTAAGTTTAAAATTAAAAATTTGAAAATAATTTTTAAGTTGAAAATTAAAATTTTGAAAAATTAATTTTTAAGTTTAAAATTAAAATTTTGAAAAATTAATTTTTAAGTTTAAAATTAAAATTTTGAAAATAATTTTTAAGTTTGAAATTAAAATTTTGAAAATAATTTTTAAGTTTAAAATTAAAATTTTGAAAAATTAATTTTTAAGTTTAAAATTAAAATTTTGAAAAATTAATTTTTAAGTTTAAAATTAATTTAAAAAATTAATTTAAGTTTAAAATTTTAAAATTAATTTTAAAGCCTTATTCATCTCACCCGATCTATATTATCAATCAGGAAATCCTATGATTTTGTGAGATGAAATTGGTTTGATTACAGAGTTTTGGTTTAACTTGTGTTAGATTCAGACTTAGCTTTGGTTTCCACAAATAGGCATTCTTCGGATAAACTTCTAAGCTTGGTGAGTCACAAGGACATCATTAGAAATAACCAACCTTTCGAGGTTTTCCGAATAGTCCTATCCACGGAACTTAGTACTAAATCTTGGTCTAACTGGTTAGGATTCGTTTAAGGGTAGCTTCGGTCAGTTCCACTTGGCCAAATGCACCAGATCGAAACCATATCTTTCTAGACATGCGATGCCCAAGTTTCCCTAACGTACTATCATCCAAAAATTTCACCAATACCATGATTCAAGTTTAAACTTGGTCTCTAATTCTAATTGCCCTGCCGGGTTTGTTAGTTTTGGGTTACCCTATCGGGTAAGTTAGTTTTGGAGGTGCCAGCTATTCTGGAGCCTCCCCCTGAATTATTGGCCATTAATTTAAGTTTTGATTTTAGGCTTGTGTCGATTCTTTTTATAGTTATGATTAACTTGTTGATTTTCAAACTGTTTAGATTTTGAATTTGATTTAGGTTTGTATTTTGGATTTTGGTTTGGTTTATTCGATTTTATATAATGTATTTTTTCTTTAGGTATATAATATTGATTAAGTCCTACTTGTGTGGTCAGACACGCTTTCGGAACCCAAGCTAAATTGGTTGATTTGTATTGGGTTATTAATGAGTTGAAAGTTTTATTTGAATTTGACTTATATCCTAGTCCGGTTTTATTATAACATGCTTTTTGATTATTTAGGATTAAGTCTAGATTTTTTGACCTTGTTGTAAATTTTTCTAGCATTTCTTTTAAATTTTTAACATCATTTTTTAACGATAGATTTTCCTCTTCAAGTGTTAGATCTTGAGTTGGTTTGGAATTTTTTAATTGTTTCTTGAGGTTTTGATTTTCCTCAAGAAGTGATTTATTTTCATTTTCTAATTTAGTTAATTTACTATTTAAATAGGAAATAATTCTGAAAAATTTTTTGTTTAAATTAAAGTATACCTCATTCGGGCCTTCGGAAATGAGTACGGACTCGTGGCTTGTTTCGGGTTCAGACCCGTCTTCATCTTCTGACTCGTTATCTGTTTCGGCTTCGCGGGCCATCAGTGCGAGGTGGCTCTGATGTTTCTGCTCTTCTTCCTCCGATTCGTCCGAGGAGTCGTCCCACGTTGCTTTGAGTGCCTTCTTTTTGGTTGGCTTTGGTTTGTCGAACTTTAGTTTTGGGCATTCGTTCTTGTAATGTCCCTTTTTGTTGCAGCCGTAGCAAGTCACGTTCTTTTGTTCTGAGGGAGAGCTGATCTTTTGAAGATCCTTTTTGCTGAAGCTCCTCTTTCTCCTGGTGAATATTTTTCTTACCAAGTTCACCAGGTGTTCTTCGTTTTCGGAGTCTTGGTCAGATTCTTCTTCAACTTCAGGCTTGCTTTTCTTGGAGGAACCTGCAAATAAGGCTACACCTTTCTCGGCTCCAGCATTAGTTTGTTCGTGCAATTCTAATTCACAGAAAAGCTCATCCAATTTTAATTTAGAAAGATTCTTAGAAATTTTGTAGGCATCCACTATTAATGCCCACAAACTATTACGTGGAAAGGCGTTTAATGCGTACCTTATCAAGTCTCTGTTCTCCATCTGTTGGCCTATCGTATGGAGCCCGTTGAGGATGTCCTTGATCCTCGCGTGGAGTTGATTCGCTATTTCTCCTTCCTGCATTTTTATATTAAAAATTTTATTTAAAAGCAGGTCTCGTTTTGTTACCTTAGCGTCGCTTGTTCCTTCGTGCAGCTCGATCAGTTTGTCCCACAATTCTTTAGCGTTTTTGTGTGGACCGACTCTGTTTAGCTCTTCTCTTGTTAGTCCGCACTGTAGAGTGTTGATCGCTTTGTTTTCTGTTGACGCTTTTTTCTTGAGATCTGCTGTCCAGTCTTCAGGATCCACTAGGTTCCCGGCGTTGTCCACTGGAATTTTGTAAGGTCTTGTAATGCTCATCCACTGGTCAAAGTCAGTTTTGAGGTAGACCTCCATGCGCTTCTTCCAGTAAGGGAAGTCGTCTCCGTTGAAGAGTGGAGGTCGCACTGTGCTGAATCCTTCTTGTTGGGACATTCTGTGCACAGGTAAATAACCAAAAAATATCTCAAGACTTGGTCTTGGATTAGTAGTGCTGGAAGAAAAAAATTAGATTCGTGTTGCACTAATTTAAATTGATTAGAGAAATATTAAGTTAACGAAACACTAGTTTTTAAAATAAAAAAAACAAAAGAAAATTCACCCCCTATCTGATTGGTGGTTGCACCAAATCAGAGCGGAACTTGGCTCTGATACCACTTGTAGGACCGTTAGATTCGATAGAGGGGGGGGTGAATATCGATTCGAAAAACAAGAGTATAGGCGCAGCGGAAAAGTAAAATAGACACAGTTATTTTACTTCGTTCGGAGCCTGTGACGACTCCTACTCGAAGGCCCGTGGTCCTTGACCACTTTCGTTGGGCAATCACTAGCAATTCGAAATAATGATTACAAAAGAATCGTACAGTGAATGCTAATGAAAACTAAAAACAAAATACCGACAAGAAGGGAAAAGAATGGAGCGTAGTGTCGGAGCTTTGTTGGCGTCGCACTGAACGTTGAGCAGCAAGACCAGCAGCAGAAGAATTCTCAGCTTGATTGTTTTTGAAGCTCCTGCCTGGGGCTTCTTTTATATGCTGTTCCGGGCGCCTGGAATGTGACGTAGCTGCACAAACCGTGATGCTCCACGTGGCGACGACTCGGCTGGATATAATTTGCCTTCCGGGCGCCCGGATCCCTTCCGGGCGCCCGGACCTCCGGGCGCCCGGATCCCCTCCGGGCGCCCGGACCACCTTGTTCCAGAAATCTCCTTTTTCCTGCAAAACAAAGTTAGTCCGAGGCAATATATATCCTGCAAAACAGATTATTAGCACATTTGTAATAGTATGAATTAGCATAAGGTAGTATGACTTAGATTCCGTCTTTCCGAAACCGGAATCTAGTCACGATCTCGACATAGATATCCGAAATGGATCTAAGCCGGATCGACGCCTAATGTCCCCTTCCCGGGAACGCGTCCTCACAGTCACTCCCCTCCAGTGACTTACCTCACTTACCTGCCAGACGTCCGGTCAGCCCGTCGACCCGTCTGGACTTCTCACCAAGCGTCCGGTCAGCCCGTCGACCCGCTTGGACTTCTTGCCAGCTATCCGGCCAGCCCGTCGACCTAACTGGACTTCTTGCCAAGCGTCCGGTCAGCCCGTCGACCTAGCTGAACTTCTTGCCAAGCGTCCGGTCAGCCCGTCGACCCGCTTGGACTTCTTGCCAGCTATCCGGTCAGCCCGTTGACCTAGCTGGACTTCTCCTGCACACTCGATCAAAGTGTCAGACAACAACAAGACTAACTTAACCTATTTGTCATTCATCAAAACCTAGGTTAAATCGTTAGTGCTAGCCGCACCAACACTTGTAACTCTCTTAGCTCTGCCAGAAAAATTTCGATACAGAGCTTTTGAAATTGGGCTGGTGTTAGGAAATAACTTAATTTCAAACTCTACTTCTCTGTTGGGAGATAGTCCAGGTAACTCTTCTAGAAATACCTTTGAGTATTCACAGATTACCCGAACGTCTCCCTGCTTGAGTCTTTCTTGTTATCATTGTCCTTCTAGTTCTAATTACTTAACTGGGGTTTCTGACTCCCCACTATCTTGTCCTCTATCTTAACATCTAGTTATGCCAAGAATAATACTTGACATCCTCTCTATCCTTTCTAAACATACTTATGTACATGAATATAAGAGAAACAAAACTAAAATTGTCACTATTCTTCCTAAGCATGTGTATCAAAACATAGAAAATTAAAACATGAATTTTCTTCTTTCCTAAGCACATATAAGCAGATACTCTATACTGCAAATAATAAAGAAAGCATAAAAGAAAATTAAATACTTTCTTACTTGAAGACGGCAAGGATGGTGCTGATGTGTGATGTTGGAGAATGGGACCTACTCTGATACCAACTGTAAAAAACCACCCTTCTTACTACTACTACTCTCTAAGGATGACCGTTACTTAACTACTAACTCTACTTAACCGGTATGATTAAAAATCACATGGAAACCCTACCGAAAAATTTCGGCAAAATCTCCCCTGTACCGGTGACCATATTCAACAATACATGCAATATATACTCAGCCACAAGCGGCTGGAACACATATCAATCAACCACGCAGTATAATAAATCCAAAATAAAGAAAACAATACCACAACTCATCACACCATATCACAATTCATCTACTATGTCCTAATCACATCACAATATCATGTACTATCTCAAATACTTCTAACATAACAAAAGACAATAGAAACTAGAATACAACTTCTTTCCTAGTCCCAAGGCTTCCATAGTCCTGGCATCACACATCCTTCGAACACCTCCTTGTCGCCTTCCTTTCTATATCTTTTCCTTTCCTGTATCTGCAGTAAGAGGAAATGTAGTCTATAAGCAAAATTTGCTTAGTAAGCGCTATCTAACTCACAAAATCACGAATGTGCATGTATACAGAAAGATCTAGAAACTATATGCTCTAAACGAAAGTAAAGCATAAACATAACTGCTCATGTCAAACTAATAGCAAAGAAAAGCTAAGAAATCTACTCATGCAATACTAATAGCTAATCATGCTATACAAGAATAAAACTGCATACTAGGAATAAAGCTAAACATATGAAAGCTGCTCATCCAATAGGTAAATATGAAAAAACTACTCATCTACTAAATAAACATGGTAGAATAAAGAACTAAACTTGTTGATTTTAGAATTTGTTCTAACTTAATCTTTAATACTTTATGTTTATGTAAAACTCGTTTTACTTGTTCAAAAACTTATACTTATAATACTTCAAAATAATAATCAACTTCTTCTTGGGCCCAGACATAGTACCATCTTATGCGCGTTCCCTAATAGGTTGGGGTAGCGAGCCACCAATCCTAAAAGAGCAGACCTTGGTCTACCAGGGCCAAGACCTTGGAATTGGACACCTGGATTTGTTTAACGACAACCTTGTGAAGTCGGGTACTAGCCTCTTCTTAAAAGTAAAATACTTATAATCTTAATTACTTCTTCTTTAAATGTCTTGGCATTTTAATAGACACCTTGTGTGTCAAGATCCCTAAAGTCTTGACTTTGAAATTTACTTAAGGCCTTGGCCTTTCTCTTTCTTTTCTTTTTCTTTCTTATACTTTTCTTCATCTTTCTTATACTTTTCTTAAACCCAAAATACTGTTAGGGTATCTTTCGTATGCATCTATGAATGAAACTAACTATGTAACACATAATCATGCATAGAATACAAAAGAAATCTGCACATACAATACTTATCAAAAATCTGCACTAATGCTTAACAGAAATCTACATACTAGCTTAATGAAAATCTGCATAATAGCTTAACAGAAATCTGCATACAAGTTTAAATAGAAATCTGCATATTAAGCTTAACTAAAATCTGCATATTAAGCTTATCTAAAATCTGCATACTAAGCTTATCTAAAATCTGCATACTAGGCTTAATAAAATCTGCATACTAAGCTTAACAAAATCTGCATACTATGCTACTAAAATTCTGCTTATTAATACTTTATAGAATCTACATTGATCAACATGTAAATCTCTTTTCTCATCTTCTAACTAAACTTCTATTCTGGACTTATTACTTGCATAACTAAATCACTCACATACTTCTCACCTTTAGAATAAACTAACCTCAATAATCGGTACAGGAATTATCTTCCTAAATATAGAACCCACTTGATCTCTTGAATAAACTAGTATAACAGAATGTTATATTTTACAGACATCTGATCATATGTAGTGAAACCCCATTGAAATAAATCATATAATCTTCTACCCAGCAGCTCTAATGCATGGACTCTTAATCTAGAAGCATAGCTTCAAGTTGTCCCTCTTCTTCAAACCTTTTCAAAGCATAATCGATATCCTGCAAACAAAAGGATTAGGTTCTCTTCACTCTTCTTAATCCGCTGATTTAGTTCTAAAATCTCCATCAAAATACCAATCATCAAGCTAAATCCACCGACAGAATCTATCCAAGATTTTGGAAGCTCTCTAAAGAAACTAAACCATATACTCGTACATATCTAATAGCAAAGAAAACTGATCATGCCCCACTCATAGCAAACATAACCAGAAAATATACTCTTATTGAAAATCTGCATTCGCTAAAGAACTAAACTAAATCTACACTTAATGAAGAACCAAACTGCACCACTAAAGAACAAGATGGAAAATTCTGCACTTAAGCTCTAAAGGAGTTGTTCGTGTCCGGTAAATTGCAAATCAGCTAAAGACCTACAATTAATGTGAAATTTCAGATCTCATACCCACATCAATTAAAAGATTCAGAGAAGACTTCATACAGATTATTCTCATGGTATCACTTAACAGTTCATTCAAAATTCAAATAACATTAGGTAACTATGGAATAGCAATTTCTAAGACATTGCAAAATTCCCATCTCTATGAATAAATCACAATTCAATCACAGATCTGTTGGTTGCTACTCGGAAAACCTAGAGGTTCCACTGTACAAAAATTTTGTACAAAGGTCTGAACCTTTTCCTAGCTACCATGTGTTCTTTTAAATTAAATTTTGGATCGCCTGCGGAACTTAACACGTTTGATCCAAAACTTAATCTATTTGTTCTTTTAGGTTTTGACTTGGATCTCCTGCGGAACTTAACACGTTCGACCCAAGTCTCCTTAAGTTATTAATTCCATTAAATATTAATTTCCATAAAAGGTTCCCAGTACTGACGTGGTGTAACGACCCAACTCCTGGGTGCTAGGCTGTGAGCCAGATCGCTACATTAACTACTGAAACTACTGTGCGGAAAACTGAGCAAATTTGAAATTTGCTAAACTAATTACTATAAAGTCTTAACCTGACATTCTAAGAGTACCTGAGTGTTGTACACATGCTAGGAGAGACAATCTATGCCTCTTGGATGTCCTGCTAGCTGTGATCAGACATTTCAACCGATCCGTGAGTCGATTGAGGCGTCGGAACGATTCACAGATCGTTCCAGCTGATACTGGCACGGTGGCACCTTCTGGATCGGTCGGCTGACCGATCCACAAGCTTACCTCGCTTCTGTACGCGACCGATCCAGAACACCCTGATCGATCGGGAGACCGATCGGTGAGCCTCGATGCTTCTGCTGCGTTACATGCGCGGTGGATCGGTCTGAGGCCGATCCGGTACTGATCGGTCGATGGGCCGATCGGTATACTATGCTTGCGCCTGCGGATCGGTCGAAATGTCGATCACGGCTAGCGAGGACATCCAAGAGGCATAGATTGTCTCTCTAGCATGTGTACAACACTCGGTACTCTTAGAATGTCGGTTAAGACTTTATAGTAATTAGTTTAGCAAATTTCAAATTTGCTCAGTTTTCCGCATAGTAGTTTCAGTAGTTAATGTAGCGATCTGGCTCACAGCCTAGTACCTAGGAGTTCCTACACACACATCGACATTGTGCCTACAGCTTCCAAGTAAGAACATCTCTCACTCGGTTTGTTTTCAGCTTTCATATCAGTTATGTGTGCTTCCATGTTTGCTCTCATGTTGGTAGTTAATTAATTTATGTTTACGGTGATAGTATTTAACATGTTACGAGTAGTTAACTATAACATGATAGCTTAGTTATATATATGTGTTCTGCTATTTAGAAAATGGTACGAGGGCGTCCACTAAGCGGCGGTGAGCCGGCATAGGCGGCGGTTCGGTGCCTCCCGGACCTTCTGACATTAGTGGCTCAGCTACGGCGGTGATTAGGCTGAGCGGCGGAGATAGCCTCCTTAAAGGCTAACCAGCAGACTACTCCCCCACTCGATGCGAACCTCACGACTCCGGTAATCACGGTAGTACCGGCTCGGCTGCGATGCGGTCAGTAGCCCGGTAGCAAGGGCTAAGAGAAGCTTACCTTATCGGTGGCGAGAATTGCGAGAACTTCTCGGGCACCGGCGAACCATGGGATGCTCGGGCATGGTTTAAAACTGGAAAGCACGATGGAACTTCTAGGCCGGAGCACGAAAAGGTGAAGTGTGCCTCCTACATTTAACAGAGCGCGCGTGTGGTGGGGCGGATTAAATCAGTGGCGATGAAACCGGATGACATGGGCCAACTTGAGAAAAGAATTCTTGAGAATTCTTTCATATGCAAGTCCTGAAACCGACACTATGGCGAGTTTACAATTTCGTCGAGGGCAACCTATCGATTCGGGAGGCCGTGAAGAAATTCAGCAGTTAACCCGTCGTGTCCGAACTAGTCATTCGGAGAAAGAGCGATGCGCTTGATCTTGAAGATGCTCGGACCGAGATCGCGATGAATGTGGTGGTGGCGTTCATAGGCTAAAAACCAACGAGGAGCTCGTGAGTAGTGCTCTGATCACCGAGCACTATCAGAACAATATCACCCAGCAGAAGCAGGTTTCCACAGAGCCCAAGGGACAAACTAGCTCAGGTACTCAGCAGAAACAACAGGGACATAGCTCCAACTGGAAGGGGAAACGCAAGGCAAGTAGTGACCCAAAAGGAGGACCAGCTGGAAAACATTCCAGACATCCCAAGTGTGCTACTTGTGGGAAACATCATCCAGGAGTTTGCCGCAAGGGTACGCGAGGTTGTTTTGAATGTGGACAGGAAGGGCACATGGCTAAGCAGTGCCCGAACAAGAACAGTCTTCCTCCGCCTCAGCCGATACAGTATGGAGCTCAGCCAGCCCAGCTACACCAGATGTATGCTGTCTTAGATGGTCCACAGATCAGTCAGGGCAGATTAGAAGCCCCCACAGCTACCACAAATGCCAGGATTTTCTCACTGACCAGAGAGGACGTAGCAAATGCCTCGACAGTTGTCACAGGTCAGATCAGTATTTTTCAGCATAATGCAACTGTCTTATTCGATACTGGGGCAACCCACTCTTATGTATCCAGGGCATTTGCCGAGAAACTAGCAACACCTCCAGAAGTACTCAATAGTCAGTTTCTGACAACGCTACCCTCAGGAGACATTATGGCATCTACGCACTGGCTCAGAGCAGTGCCAGTCATTATAGCAGACAGGGAGCTTTTTGGTGATCTGATAGTGCTAGAAATGACTGACTACGATGTCATCTTTGGAATGGATTTTCTGATCAGATACGGCGCTTTTATAGAGTGCCGTAAACAGAAGGTCATATTCCAACCTGAAGCAGGAGTACAGTTTGAGTACACGGGGAAGCCAAAGAGGAAAGCCAGGAAGTTTCTCTCAGCATTGAAAGCACAGCAACTATTGGATTCAGGATGCGTGGGATTTTTAGCAAATGTAGTCAACACCAGCCAGGACAAGAACCAACAGCTATCAGAGGTTCGAGTCGTTTGTGACTACCCAGCAGTCTTCCCTGAAGAGCTACCAGGTTTAGCACCAGACCGGGAGATTGAATTCGAGATAGAGCTCATTCCCGGCACAAATCCAATTTCCAAGGCACCATATCGCATGGCTCCCGCAGAACTGAAGGAACTTCAGGAGCAATTACAGGAGCTTCTTGACAAGGGTTTCATACGCCCTAGTCACTCACCATGGGGAGCACCTGTGTTGTTTGTGAAGAAGAAGGATGGAAGCATGCGCCTATGCATAGACTACCGTGCCTTGAACCAGGTCACAATTAAAAACAGATACCCTCTTCCCAGGATAGATGACCTGTTTGACCAGCTAAAGGGAGCCACAGTGTTCTCTAAAATTGACCTCAGATCAGGATATCACCAGGTTAGAGTCAAGGAAGGTGATATACCTAAAACAGCTTTCAGGACCAGATACGGACACTATGAGTTCGTAGTCATGCCTTTTGGCGTGACAAATGCTCCAACTACTTTCATGGACCTCATGAGCAGGGTATTCAGAGAATACTTAGACAAGTTTGTCATCGTGTTCATCGATGACATTCTTATCTATTCGAGGCACTCGGGAGGACCATGCAGAGCATCTGAAGATAGTGATCCTTCAGCAGAACCAGTTGTGCGCCAAATTCACGAAATGTGAATTACGGAGACCAGGTAGCCTTTCTCGGTCACATCATCTCCAAAGATGGTGTTATGGTAGATCGGCAAGATAGAAGCGATAAGTAGCGGAAGAGACCGAGGCGCCGGTGAAATCGAAGCTTTACGGGATTAGCGAGCTACTACAGAAATCGTAGAGGACTTCTCGGGATAGCCTCCCACGATGACTCTCACGGGAAGAACAAGAAATTTCGGTGGACGGAGGACTGAGCAGCTTTAGCGAACTAAAGCGGAGATTGACAGTGCTCCTATTTTAGCTATACCAGAAAACACAGATAGCTTCGACATCTACAGTGACGCCTCTAAATTGGGATTAGGAGCAGTACTGATGCAGCAGGGCAAGGTGATCGCCTATGCCTCCAGACAACTCAAGGATTATGAGAGGAACTATCCTACTCACGACCTTGAGCTTGCAGCAGTGGTGTTCGCTCTCAAGATTTGGAGACATTATTTGTACGGAGCTCAGTGCAGAGTGTATACAGATCATCAAAGTCTGAAGTATTTCTTTACTCAGAAGGATCTGAATATGCGACAGCGTAGATGGTTAGAACTAGTCAAAGATTATGACATAGATATCCTCTACCATCCAGGAAAAGCTAATAAGGTAGCAGACGCACTCAGCAGGAAGTCCAGTGCTACCTTATTATCTTTAGCAGCTATGTCACCACCCCTAAGGAAGGAGATTACGGCCTTTAGTCTCGAGCTTATAGTCGGACAACTTTCCACTATGACCTTAGAGTCTACCTTGCTTGGTGATATTCAGATAGCTCAGGATCAGGACCCCGAAATTCAGAAAATCAAGCAAGGGCTAGCAGAATCGGAAAGTGGAGAATTTAGAGTGTCCGCTAGCGGGGTGTTGTATTTTGGCGGCAGACTACGTGTTCCAGATCGGGAGGAGCTACAGAGGCAGATTTTAGACGAGGCTCACAGGACTCCCTACGCTATGCATCCAGGCTCCACCAAAATGTATCAAGACCCGAAGAAGCGCTTTTGGTGGCCGGGATGAAGCGAGACATCGCCAGATATGTTAGCATCTGCCTCACCTGTCGGAGGGTCAAGGCGGAACATCAGCGACCAGGAGGAGTTCTGCAGCCTATCTGATTCAGAATGGAAGTGGGAGGATATCTCCATGGATTTCATAGTGGGACTACCAGAACCACGAATGGTTTTGATGCCATCCGGTAATAGTCGACGGGTTGACTAAATCAGCCCACTTTTAGCTATCAAGATATCCTACTCTATGGAGAAGCTAGCTCAATTGTATCTCCGGAGATTGTCGGTTGCATGGAGTCCACGAACCATTATATCGAGATAGAGGCAGTTTACATCACACACGGAAGTGTGTGCGATCGACTATGGGCACCGTTAAAATTCAGCCTGACCTTCCATCCTCGAGACGGATGGTCGACGGAGCGAGTGAATCGGTACTCGAAGATATGCTCCGAGCTTGTGCCCTAGATTTCAAGGAAGTTGGTGCAAATATCCGAGTCTAGCAGAATTTGCATACAACAACGGTTATCGAGCCACTATCGGCATGGCTCCTTATGAGGCACTCTATGGGCGGAGGTGCAGATCACCAATCTGCTGGTATGAGTGGTGAGCAGAAGGAACTAGAGCTTGAGACAGATCTAGTGGCGGATACCACAGCAAGCTGATCCGCCAGAGGATAGAGGCAAGCAGAGCCGTCGGAAGAGCTATCTTGATACAGCCTGAACCCTAGAGTTTTGATGGGGATACAGTTTTCCTCGAGTAGCTCCCATGAAGAGTCATGCGTTTGGGAAGAAGGGCAAGCTAGCTCCCGATATGTGGGACCATACCTTATCACGAAGAGAGTGGGCAAGGTAGCATATGAGCTAGAGCTACCTCGGAGATGTCGGATCCTAGCGTATTTCATGTTTCCATCTTTGAAGAAGCATATTCGAGGCGCCACCGGTGATTGAGCCCCGGTTAGTACAGGTCCGTGATGATCTCAGCTATGACAATCGGCCTATTCGGATAATAGACCGAGCAAAAGAAATTACGGAACAAGGAAGTACCATTAGTTAAAGTCAGTGGCAAAATCACCACAGAGGCGACTTGGGAGACGAGAGGCCGATGAGGCAGTACCAGTGTTTTAAGTTCGGGACGAACTTTTATAAGGTATGGGGATTGTAAAGCCGAAAAATTCCCAAATTTATTTTAGAATTATTCTATGATTTTTCTGGAATTATTAGATATTTTTCCGGAATTTTCCGAGTAGCGGAGTAGCAAAAACAAATAGGTCGCAAATAGCTTAGGAGGGAATCGAACCCGAGACCTATGGTGTAAGGGATAATGTTAGTAACCAGTTGAACCCAGCAGGGCCGTGCTGAAAGGAAGGAGAACCAAATATATTTATATTAGAGTTGGGTTCATTAAACCACTTAATATAAATAATAAACTTAAGTGGGGTTTGGTTTATTTTGGTTCGGCACCTCTTCACCTCACGACACTTTCTCTTCCAAAACCTCACCGCCGCCTCTCCCTTCTTCTCCTCTTCCTCACGCACGGCACACCAAGGCAAGGGTCCATAGGATCATCTTCCGGTGACGACTCCAACACGAAAGGGGTTCTTCTCCGCGAGAGGAACGCGAAGACGTAAGCGGTTCGTCGAGCGGACAGTTTTCCGGAAACACCTAGCGAATAGAATCGTAAGAAAACCTTACGATTGAGGTAAGAAACCCCTCACCTGCAGTATAATTGCTCTCGCTTGTTAGTTTTGGCGTTAGTTCAGTAATTTTATAGTTTTCAGTTTTAGGGCATGCTTTTAGTGCACGCCAAGCATTCGGTAGAATGCCCAGTTCAGAAGGATGTACCAATAGGCGTCCTAACAGCATATAAAATGTAATAGAAACATTTTATTCAGTTTATTATTAGTTATTACAGCTATATGGATCAGATATCCATTGGGTGGGCTCCCATAGTAGCCTCTAGGTTCAGATAACCTAGCTCTAGGTTCAGATAACCTAGAACAACAAAGTAAAATTAAACAGTATTCAGTATTTTACTTTTATTCAGTTGGCATCGTGCTTGGATCAGATATCCATGGGCTGGACTCCCACAGTCGTCCCTAGGTTCAGATAACCTAGTAACCCTGCTGGATTCGGAACTTGCAATCCCGGGTCTCGTAGGGATGCGCGCACAGTAAGTTGCAGGGCCCCAGCAGCATGTTTAGTATTTTCATCTATTATATGTATAGTTTTCAAATTTGAAACCAGTGATGAAAACACTAATTTAGCTTTCAGTTCAGTTCAGGTTCAATTTACATGATTTGAGTTCATGTACAGATTTAGACATATGCATGACTAGTTCAGTTTCATGCTCAGTTTATATGTTATGCCATGTTTCAGTTTCAGTTTATGCTTTGTTTGATATGCCATGCCATGCTTGCATGTTCAGTATGTTTTTTTCAAACAACATGATTTAAAATCATAATTGCATCGTATGCATGATTTAGTGAGGTAGATGGTTTCTTACTAAGCTTTAAGCTTACAGGTACTACTTTTCTTATACTGCAGATACAGGTAAAAGAAAAGTGGACTAGCGGAGGCTGGAGGGCGATGCTACAATGATGTGTGTGTGCACGGGGTCTGGAATAAAGATCCTTGGGATCTACACGCTTTTAATTCAGTTTTAGCACTTAACATGTCTAGTTTCATATTTAGTCTTGTTACTAATTGTTCTAGCTTAGTAACTATGTTTGGTTTAGCTTATCACGTTTAGAACATTGGTACTTATGTGCTTATATGTGTTTCCATTGTTTTAGAACTATTGTGTGATGTTTTGGCACGCCAAAGTGCTGAAATCAGAACTCTCGAGTGAAATCAGCTACTGATCGGTCCCCAGACCGATCAGGGTCTGAGCTGTGCCACTGGATCGGTCAGGTGCATGGATCGGTCAGCCGACCGATCCAGCATCGATCAGTAGGCATCTCAGAGATTCCAGGTTCCTGGATCGGTCTGCAGACCGATCCAGACACACCTGGATCGGTCTACCGACCGATCCAGCCTTTGCTGGTTCGGTCCGCAGACCGATCCAGCAAGGCACAGAATCGTAGTAAGTTTGATCGATCCGTGGATCGATCAGCAGCTAGCTGGGAAGTAAATTCTGAGTTCCTAGCTCAGATGGGAGATCAAGTATTCTCCTTAGCACGTGTACACCAACAGGAAAGGGTCTTGAATCCTTCCTTATAACAGCATGGGTGTATCAGTTGTCAGACTAACCGAGTCAGTTAGTGAAATTTTATTTTACCCAGTTTTCCGTACAGTAGCTTCAGTAGTTAATGTAGCGATCCGGCTCACAGCCTGGTACCCAGGAGTCGGGTCGTTACACGTGGCGAGGCACATGACCTTCTTGGATATGGGAGCAACCACCACCGACTAGACAAAACCTTTAATAGAAAGCTAATATTTAATTTCCTAAAATAACTTTAGGTTAACCAAAGAGAACAATCAAATCACAAGGAAAAGAAAGAAAACAAAAGAACACAACATCGAAAAACATATTCGAAATACTAGATCGTAAGCCTTTTGTATTTGGTATTATTTCCATAAATAACTAGCATGATGCGGAAATAAAAATTACTAGTTATACCTTGTAGAAAAACCTCTTGATCTTCTACCGTATTCCTCTTCTAACCTCGGACGTTGTGTGGGCAACGATCTTCCGAGACGAGAAACCACCAATCACCTTCTTCTCCTCCTAGCTAGGTTCGGCCAACAAAGAGGAAGCTTCACCAAGGAAGAAAATCAAAATACTAACCAAGCTCCAAGAGATGCTAGCTTTCTCTCCTTCTTCTTCTTCTTCTCCGAGTAGTATCCGGCCACCACAAGAGCTCCAATGGAAGAGTAGGGTTCGGCCACCACAAGAGGAAGAGAGGGAGAGGTTGGCCGGCCACACCAAGGAACAAAAGAGGGAGAGAAATAATAGATGTTGTATTTCATGAAGGCACCCTCACCCCTTCTTTTATATTCCTTGGCCTAGGCAAATTAGGAAATTTAATTACAATAAAATTTCCTCAATTTCCTTGACATGATTTAATTTAGAAAAATAAAATAAATTTTCCAAATCAATCTTCAATGGCCGGCCACATCATTGGAGAACAAATTGGACAAGTTTTAATCAACAATTAAAACTTCCTAATTTGTTTCCGGAAATTTAAAAAAATAAAATTTCTCTTTAAAATCTCTTCATGGTTGATAAAAGGAAATTTCTATAATTTTAATTTTATCAACATGTGAATAATTTTTAAAGAAAAAATAAAACATCTCTCCAATCTACAAATAAGGAAAGAGATCTAATCTCTTTCTTTAATCTTTTGTAGATCTTTTACAAGAGAGATATTTTAATTTTAATTCTCTTTAAATTATATCTTCCACATAAAAATTAAAATTAAAATCCCTTTTTAATTTAATTTGGCCGGCCCCCACTAGCTTGGGTTCAAGCTAGGGCCGGCCACCCAATAATATACCTAGGCCGGCCCTAGCTTGGTTCCCAAGCTAGCTTGGCCGGCCCCTTATTGGTGGGTATAGAAGGTGGGTATAGGTGGGTATAGAACTCTATAAATAAGAGGCTACGATAGGGACCGAGAGGAGGAATTGGTTTTGGTCTCCCGATAAAATTAAGCATCCCGTGTTCGCCCCGAACACACAACTTAATTTTATCAATGATAATTCATTCCACTAGAGAACTATCATTGAACTACCGCACCAATCCCAAATTATATTTTTGGGCTCCTTCTTATTATGAGTGTGTTAGTCTCCCTGTGTTTAAGATATCGAATGTCCACTAATTAAGTGAGTTACTGACAACTCATTTAATTAATATCTAAGTCCAAGAGTAGTACCACTCAACCTTATTGTCATGTCGGACTAAGTCCACCTGCAGGGTTTAACATGACAATCTTTATGAGCTCCTCTTGAGGACATTATCAACCTAGTATCTCTAGGACACAGTTTCCTTCTATAATCAACAACACACACTATAAGTGATACCATTTCCCAACTTATCGGGTTTATTGATTCAACGAACTAAATCTCACCCATTGATAAATTAAAGAAATAAATATCAAATATATGTGCTTGTTATTATATTAGGATTAAGAGCACACACTTCCATAATAACTGAGATCTTTGTTCCTTTATAAAGTCAGTATAAAAGAAACGACCTCAAATGGTCCTACTCAATACACTCTGAGTGTACTAGTGTAATTATATAGCCAAGATAAACTAATACCTAATTACACTACGACCTTCTAATGGTTTGTTCCTTTTCCATTTTGGTCGTGAGCTACTGTTTATAATTTATAAGGTACTGATAACATCATCTTCTGTATGTGACACCACATACTATGTTATCTACAATATAAATTAAATGAACAACTACAAACAAATGTAGACAATTAGACCAAATGTGATTCTTTATTCATAATAAATGTTTACAAAGCTTAGGCTTTCAGTATACATTCCAGCAATCTCCCACTTATACTAATGACTAAGTCATATCTTCTACCATACATCGGATTCTCATTCCTCCACATGCCGATCGAAAGCTTTCCGGAAGGGCCTTAGTGAAAGGATGCCAGGTTATCCGCTGATGCAATCTTGGCGATGACAACTTCTCCTCGCTTCACAATATCTCGTGTCGTGGTACTTGCGCTCTATATGTTTACTTGCCTTATGAGCTCGTGGTTCCTTCGAGTTTGCAATCGCACCACTATTATCACAATAAATTGTGATGATTTTGGGCAAACCAGAATCACATCTAAGTCCATTAGAAAGTTCTCGAGTCATATTGCTGCCTCAGAGGCTGCTACATATTCAACTTCCATGGTTGAGTCCGAAACGCATTTACACTCCTCCATGAAATGGCTCCACCTCCTAAAGTAAACACATAGCCCGATGTAGACTTACTGTTATCCCTATCGATTGAAAATCTGAATCCGTGTAACCCAAATCGTCTGCTTGGTAAACTAGCATATAATCTCTAGTCCTTCTCGGTACTTCAATATATGCTTTACATCAGTCCAATGTCCTTGTCCAGGGTTACTCTGATATCTGCTGACCATGCCCACGGCAAAACAGATATCAGGTCTCGTACATAGCATTGCATACATTAGGCTTTCTACAGCCGAAGCATAAGGAACTGCTTTCATGTCCTCTATCTCTTTTGATGTCTTTGGAGACATCTCTTTGGATAGAGCTACTCCATGTCTAAAAGGTAAGAAACCTTTCTTGGATTCCTGCATGCTAAAACGAGCAAGGATTGTATCTATATATGAAGCTTGGGATAGACACAACATTCTTTTCTTACGATCCCTTATAACTTTGATCCCAAGAATGTGTGCACATTCTCCTAAGTCCTTCATATCAAATTGTTTGGACAACCATACCCTTATGTCTGATAATACCTTGACATTGTTGCCAATTAACAAAATATCATCTACGTATAGTACAAGAAATACCACCACGTTTCCGTTACACTTCTTATATACACAAGACTCATCCGGACTTTGAATAAATCCATATGACTGGATTACTTCATTAAACCGGATGTTCCAAGACCTTGAAGCTTGCTTCAGTCCATAAATGGACCGATTGAGCTTGCACACTAGATGCTCTTTGCCTTTTTCAATGAACCCTCTGGTTGCTTCATATGGATGTTCTCTTCAAGACTTCCATTAAGGAAAGCTGTCTTGACATCCATTTGCCAAATCTCATAATCCATATGAGCAGCAATGGATAAGAGTATCCGGATAGACTTAAGCATGGCTACCGGTGAAAAGGTCTCCTCATAATCGATTCCCTCTTTTTGAGTGTAGCCTTTTGCAACAAGCCTAGCTTTGAAGGTTTCTACCTTCCCGTCTGTCCCTCTTTTCCTTTTGTAGATCCACTTGCATCCAACGGCTTTTACAACATCAGGTGGTTTTACAAGCTCCCAAACCTTATTAGAGTACATGGACTCTATTTCAGAATTCATTGCCTTTTGCCAAGACGCTGCATCTATATCTTGGAGTGCTTCGTCATATGACCGGGGATCAGGTTCATGTTTACCCGGGATCAAGTCCGAAGACTCTCCCAAAAACATGAATCTTTCAGGCTGTCTCACAACCCTCCCACTACGACGAGGCACTGTCTGTGGTTGTGTATCATGTGTGACACGTGTTGCAGTCTCTTGTGGTACTTCATCTTGTACTGTTGGTACTGAAGTAGACATGTCCTCTCTAAGTTCTTCTAAAACAACTTTACTACTGGGCTTGTGATCCATTATATAGTCTTCTTCTAAAAACTGGGCATTGGTGCTAACAATGACCTTCTGGTCTTTAGGACTATAAAATAAACCACCTTTCGTTCCTTTGGGATATCCTACAAACACGCGAACTTCTGTACGAGATTCTAACTTATCAGCATCTTTGCACATGTGTGGACTACCCCAAATCCGAATATGTCTTAGACGGGTTTCGCCCATTCCACAATTCTATGGGAGTAGAAGAAACGATTTAGAAGGTACTAAGTTCGGAGCATATACTGCTGTTTCCAGAGCATATCCCCAAAGCGAATTTGGTAATTCGAATAACTCATCATCGATCTAACAATTTCCATAAGAGTCCTATTCCTTCGTTCCTCTACACCATTACATTGGGGTGTTCCAGGTGCGAACAATTGGGATTGAATCCCACCTCGATAAGTAATTCCTAAACTCTCCTAAGAGGTATTCGCCACCACGATCAGATCGTAGTGTCTTGATACTTTTACCTAATCGTTTCTCCACATCAGCCTTGTATTATTTGAACTTGTCAAAGCACTCGGACTTGCGGCGCATTAGGTAAATGTATCCATATCTTGAATAATCGTCTATGAAAGAGACAAAATATTCAAAACCTCCTCTTGCCTGGACAGACATAGGACCACACAAATCAGAGTGAACCAACTCTAACACTTCTTTGGCTCTATACCCCTTGGCCTTGAACAACCTCTTGGTCATTTTACCTTCTAAGCAAGATTCACAAGTTGGAAAATTTTCCAACTCTAATGAACTCAAAAGTCCATCGGCTATAAGCCTCTGAATCCTACTTAAATTAATATGACCAAGTCTTAGATGCCAAAGATATGCTTGGTTCATTTCTGAAGGTTCTTTTCTCTTATTAGAATTAGAAGATGAGTTATAAATTTCCATGTTTTGCTTTGTGGAAGAAATTGGATTTAAAATATACAAATTGCCAACTAATGCACCATAACAGATAATTACTTTATTTCTTTTAATAACTACATCGTTACTGAAAGAAACTGAATATCCATCTATAAACAGTTTAGAAACTGAAATTAAATTCTTTCTAAAACTGGGTACATAAAGACAATTTCTTAAAACCAAATTTCTATTTCTACTAAAAGACAAGTAGACGTCTCCCACCTGCAACAGTCACCACCTTAGTAGCATTGCCCATGTAGACGGTAATCTCCCTTCAGATAGTCGTCGGGTTTCTGGAACCCTGCAAGGAATTGCAGACATGATCGATGGCTCCCGTACTACACACAGGTTTTGGTAGATAACACCGCTAAACATGTTTCAACAACGAGCATGAGATATACCTTTGTTTTGGTTCCTACGAGGACAGTCCGCCTTCCATGACTCCTTGCAGATGAAGCACTTGCCCTTGGCTTCTTCACTCCGACTTTAAATCCAGTACTCGAGATTTATTCACTTTCTTTGACCGACTTGTTTCTTCTTCTTCTTTCCTTTCGGTTTAGAAGTAGAACCATTTTCAAAAGTGAATTTGAGAATTGTGACGAAATAATCCTTCTTCTGTCAGTAGTTTCCCTAATGAATAAATCCTTTTATTCATATTATAGTTCGGAATTGCTCAAAACTTCTAGGTAGCGTTTGGAGGATCATATCGATCCGGGTTTCCCCATCAATTTCTCCTCCAAGGATCCATATCTCGTTCGGATAAGCCATCATCTTTAGGATATGATCCCTTACGAGTACCCTCTTGCATGGTGGTCATTATCTTTCTCATAGCTTCTTGTCTAGAAGCCCTATCCTGATGACCAAAGAGCTCCTTGAGATTGTTCATAATATCATAAGCTGTTGGTAAATCTTGATGCTGATGTTGCAATACATTTGACATTGAAGCCAAAATGTAACACCGCGCCATCTCATCTGCCTTTACCCATCTCTTATGATATTCAATCTCCTCTTGGGTAGATTCACCAGTGGGTGCATCAGGACAAGGTTCAGTCAGTACAAATTTATAGCTTTCAGCAGTCAGAACAATGTCCAGGTTCATTTTCTATGTAATTAGGTCCAGTAAGTCTATTTTGTTGAAGTATGATGGACAGTGGGTTGAAAGTCATCCTAAGAATCACAAATAACTTTTGGTCAGAACTCTAAATTTAGAATAATATTGATTCCTCAAACAATACTATTTTAAATTAACCAACACCTCATCACACCGTGAATTTTGTATGCCACGTTAGTGTGGACGTATACAAATTCAACATTTGTAAAAGGAGGGTTTTAACCCATTAATTTTATTATCTTGTCAACCTAACTTTTTGACAAATAAAATTAATAGTTGGTATTATTTGGTCACACAAATAATAATAGTGACTCCGTTGGGGAGGATACTATTAGATGTGTCTAAGTGTATACCATTACTTGACACTAAGTCCATTAATAAGATTATGCCCCTTCCGTTGGGGAAGATCACACGCTCTTAATTAATTTCCAATAGTCATCCAAAAATGAAAGTCTGTTCTAGTGATCCACAAACAAGCTCATCCGTTATGGAGGAAGACACTCAAAACCAACGCGCAAGCTTGTTTGCATCACTTACAAACCAGTAATGGAGACCATGGGATTTATTTAAAAATCCCTCTCCCACTTAGTTATTTATAAATGAGGAATTTTAACTATGCTAGCCTACTAAACTTGTAAACTAACATGCACACACAGCACAATATAAAAGCAATAAATAGAAAATTTAATTTTCAACTATTATGGCTTTTATCTCTAAATTGTCCTCCGTGTGTTGTCATCCCAAGCTGCTGCCAAATTTGGCCACCGCCTCCGGGTCTAGCTGTCGCATCCATCTTGCTCCTAGTTCCGCTGCGCCTCTGGTCCTTAGAAGGTTCCACGCTTTGCAAGATTCGATCCGCGACATAAATAGAATTTTACATTTTTGATCCTATATTCCATAAAAGGAATGTACATGTATCTAGATCAAAAATAAAATCCTAATAAAACTAAATACAGCTCCCGTATTTTAATACAATCATGCACACACATATAAATTGCCCTTGACATGTCCAAGGGTCCAATCACACACATAATTAACTAAAAGCCATAATAGTTGGATCCTGCATCTACAAAGTTAGCACATCCTACTATTATCCTGCCTAAATTATGTATGACATGTGCATAATTAAACTAAATACCAAATACACAGAGGCAAAACCCTAGCTCTGATACCAATTGTTGGTTGCTACTCGGAAAGCCTAGAGGTTCCACTGTACAAAAATTTTGTACAAAGGTCTGAACCTTTTCCTAGCTACCATGTGTTCTTTTAAATTAAATTTTGGATCGCCTGCGGAACTTAACACGTTTGATCCAAAACTTAATCTATTTGTTCTTTTAGGTTTTGACTTGGATCTCCTGCGGAACTTAACACGTTCGACCCAAGTCTCCTTAAGTTATTAATTCCATTAAATATTAATTTCCATAAAAGGTTCCCAGTACTGACGTGGCGAGGCACATGGCCTTCTTGGATATGGGAGCAACCACCACCGACTAGACAAAACCTTTAATAGAAAGCTAATATTTAATTTCCTAAAATAACTTTAGGTTAACCAAAGAGAACAATCAAATCACAAGGAAAAGAAAGAAAACAAAAGAACACAACATCGAAAAACATATTCGAAATACTAGATCGTAAGCCTCTTATATTTGGTATTATTTCCATAAATAACTAGCATGATGCGAAATAAAAATTACTAGTTATACCTTGTAGAAAAACCTCTTGATCTTCTACCGTATTCCTCTTCTAACCTCGGACGTTGTGTGGGCAACGATCTTCCGAGACGAGAAACCACCAATCACCTTCTTCTCCTCCTAGCTAGGTTCGGCCAACAAAGAGGAAGCTTCACCAAGGAAGAAAATCAAAATACTAACCAAGCTCCAAGAGATGCTAGCTTTCTCTCCTTCTTCTTCTTCTTCTCCGAGTAGTATCCGACCACCACAAGAGCTCCAATGGAAGAGTAGGGTTCGGCCACCACAAGAGGAAGAGAGGGAGAGGTTGGCCGGCCACACCAAGGAACAAAAGAGGGAGAGAAATAATAGATGTTGTATCTCATGAAGGCACCCTCACCCCTTCTTTTATATTCCTTGGCCTAGGCAAATTAGGAAATTTAATTACAATAAAATTTCCTCAATTTCCTTGACATGATTTAATTTAGAAAAATAAAATAAATTTTCCAAATCAATCTTCAATGGCCGGCCACATCATTGGAGAACAAATTGGACAAGTTTTAATCAACAATTAAAACTTCCTAATTTGTTTCCGGAAATTTTAAAAAATAAAATTTCTCTTTAAAATCTCTTCATGGTTGATAAAAGGAAATTTCTATAATTTTAATTTTATCAACATGTGAATAATTTTTAAAGAAAAAATAAAACATCTCTCCAATCTACAAATAAGGAAAGAGATCTAATCTCTTTCTTTAATCTTTTGTAGATCTTTTACAAGAGAGATATTTTAATTTTAATTCTCTTTAAATTATATCTTCCACATAATAATAAAAATTAAAATTAAAATCCCTTTTTAATTTAATTTGGCCGGCCCCCACTAGCTTGGGTTCAAGCTAGGGCCGGCCACCCAATAATATACCTAGGCCGGCCCTAGCTTGGTTCCCAAGCTAGCTTGGCCGGCCCCTTATTGGTGAGTATAGAAGGTGGGTATAGGTGGGTATAGAACTCTATAAATAAGAGGCTACGATAGGGACCGAGAGGAGGAATTGGTTTTGGTCTCCCGATAAAATTAAGCATCCCGTGTTCGCCCCGAACACACAACTTAATTTTATCAATGATAATTCATTCCACTAGAGAACTATCATTGAACTACCGCACCAATCCCAAATTACATTTTTGGGCTCCTTCTTATTATGAGTGTGTTAGTCTCCCTGTGTTTAAGATATCGAATGTCCACTAATTAAGTGAGTTCGACAACTCATTTAATTAATATCTAAGTCCAAGAGTAGTACCACTCAACCTTATTGTCATGTCGGACTAAGTCCACCGCAGGGTTTAACATGACAATCTTTATGAGCTCCTCTTGAGGACATTATCAACCTCGTACCTCTAGGACACACTTTCCTTCTATAATCAACAACACACACTATAAGTGATACCATTTCCCAACTTATCGGGTTTATTGATTCAACGAACTAAATCTCACCCATTGATAAATTAAAGAAATAAATATCAAATATATGTGCTTGTTATTATATTAGGATTAAGAGCACACACTTCCATAATAACTGAGGTCTTTGTTCCTTTATAAAGTCAGTATAAAAGAAACGACCTCAAATGGTCCTACTCAATACACTCTGAGTGTACTAGTGTAATTATATAGCCAAGATAAACTAATACCTAATTACACTACGACCTTCTAATGGTTTGTTCCTTTTCCATTTTGGTCGTGAGCTACTGTTTATAATTTATAAGCTACTGATAACATCATCTTCTGTATGTGACACCACATACTATGTTATCTACAATATAAATTAAATGAACAACTACAAACAAATGTAGACAATTAGACCAAATGTGATTCTTTATTCATAATAAATGTTTACAAAGCTTAGGCTTTCAGTATACATTCCAACAAGATCCTCCCATTTGCATCAACTATCAACACGTGATGCAAATGCAAAACAAAAAAACATAATCTTAAAACCTGTTCACCAACCTACTCTACTATCAAGTTATTTATCAACACATATGTTGCAACCTCAACACCATTTCAAATAACTCTATCATCAAAGCATGTACAATTACTAATGCATCAATTCAACTCCATTATCCAGATGTACATCAAGGACCACATAGAAGGGCAGCAATACGAACCTAGTAAGTTCCACTGCCAAGTTCACCTTCATCCTTATAACTCATGAACAACCCACAGGAAGGGAGGCAGGCTACCCCACTACATCACTACTGAACCTCACTGTTACAAAACTGAAATCACCAAACTATGCAGGCTTGTAAACTACAAGAAAGCCAACCAATAAGACTAAATCTGTTATAGGTTCCAAAGCAAAGACAAAGTGGACTAATTCCCTAACAACATAACTAGTTAGGGCAGGAAACAACAAATTGCTAATTCAACCTAAAACCTTGTAATGATTTCTGGAAACGAAACTAAACCATCTCGAAACAGCAATTCTCATAGCAAGGGATCACAAGCTACTAATCTTATCCACCGAAATCAAACTACAATTCAAAGCAATACAATCTTTTTCCCTTCTTCGTTCCCTTTTGAGACTCACGACAACAACCTCACAACAAGATCCTTACGGCATTCATCACAGAAAACAACAAGTAAAGCAAAAACTCGATAGCTACTCTTACCGCAGGTGAGTAAGCAACTTACCTTGCCATTCTTGAACTCACAGCCGGAAAAGAAAGCCTCTAGGGTTCGGAGAACTTGAAGATTCAACCTTTCCTTCGTGCTTACGGGCTCTCTTCGACGAGGAGACTTCGAATCGGTGAAGAACCCATGGAGAGAAGTGCTCGCCGGCCGCCGGAGACGAAGCCCTAGCTTCGTTTTCGCCCGAGAAGGATCGCTTGAAGAAGAGACACGGCGCCGTCGCGGGAGGAAGAAAGGGAAAACGGGATTTTAGGGTTCGCATCGGGTGAAAGGAAAAGGATTAAATCCTTATACTTAGGTATTTTATTATCTAACTACTGCTTAAGTATTATTCATCCCTTTCCTTAATTAACATCGGCCGCCATCCCAGCTGGTCAAGTGGGTTTTGCTCGGGTTAAAGGTCTCGGCTTCGATCCCTCGGCCACGCACTTTTATTCCAATTTATTTTAAACGTTCCAACTACTGCATATATACATTTCGCTCCATATAAGGTTAACAAAAATCATGTAGCTCAGCTGGTTGGGCTGGTTCATTAAGACTCGAGTTCGGGTCTGTGATCTTGGGTTCAAAACCTGGCTTCAACATATATTATTATTATTTTTTTTTATTTTTTTTTAAACTTCTTCCTCTTGGTAAAAATACCAAACGAACTCCAAAAATTACGTAAAAATACTCTAAAAATTCCTAAAAATCTCTAGAATTTTTATATAGCATTTCAAAATATTTTTGAATTATTTTTGGAGCTCAAAATGAGGAAATTTGGGTCGTTACAGCTACCATGTGTTCTTTTAAATTAAACTTGGATCGCCTGCGGATTTAACACATTTGATCCAAAGTTTAATCTATTTGTTCTTTTAGGTTGAGACTCGGATCTCCTGCGGAACTTAACACGTTCGATCCAAATCACCTAGGTTTTAATTTCATTAAATATTAGTTTCCAAAATTGGCTCCCAGTACTGACGTGGCGAGGCACATGGTCTTCTTGGATATGGGAACAACCACCACCGACTAGACAAAGCCTTTTAAGGAAAGTTAATATTTAATTTCCTTAAATAACTTTAGGTCAACCAAAAAGAACAATCAAATCACAATGAAAAGAAAAAACAAAAGAACACAACATCGAAAACAAATTCAAAATACTAGAATCGTATGCCTCTTGTATTTGGTATTATTTCCAAAAATAACTAGTATGATGTGGAAAAGAAAAATACTAGTTATACCTTTTAGAAAAACCTCTTGATCTTCTACCGTATTCCTCTTCTAACCTCGGACGTTGTGTGGGCAACGATCTTCCGAGATGAGAAACCACCAAATCACCTTCTTCTCCTTTCTTCAAGTTTCGGCCAAGCACAAAGCTTCAAAAAGATGAAGATCCTTTTCCACCAACCAAGCTCCAAGGGATGCAAGAAACAAGACTCCTTTCTCTCCTTTTCTCCAAGCTAGATCCGGCCACTTCTATGCCTCCAAGAGATGATGAAGTCTCGGCCACGAGAAGGAGAAGAGAGAAGGAGAAGGGGAACCTCTAGGGGCCGGCCACACCAAGGAAGAAAAGAGAGAATGAAAAAGAATAGAGTTATTCACCATGAAGCCTCCTCTACCCCCTCTTTTATAATTCTTGGTCTTGGCAAATAAGGAAATTTAAATAAAAACTTCCTTAATTCTTTTACCATGAAAAGGAAAATTTATTTAATTAAAAATAATTTTCTCTTCTCCAATTTATTTGGCCGGCCACCTCTTTCCCCAAAACAAAGAGAGTTTTAATTAAAACTTCCTAATTTGTTTCTAGAAATTTATAAAAACTTCTCCAATAATTTTAATCCCTTCATGATTGGTTAATAAAAAGAAATTTTATAAATTAAAATCTTTCTTTTAAACATGTGGATAATTTCCAAAAGGAAAGTTATCTTTAAAACTTAAAATCTCCTTTCAATCTACAAATAAGGAAAGATATTAAATCTTTTCTTAATCTTTTGTAGAAACTAATAAAAGAGAATTTTTAATTTTTAAACTTTCTTTTAAATCATGAACATAATTAAAAGGAAAGTTTTTACCAAAATTAAAATCAACCTTTTAATCTACAAATAAGGAAAGAGATTTTAACTCTTCTCTTAATCTTTTGTAGAATCTTATAAAAGGAAAGATTTAAATTTTAAACTCTCTTTTAAATCATGTTATCCACATAAGAAAAATTTTAAAATAAAAATCCTTTTATTTTAATTTGGGCCGGCAACACCAAGCTTGAACCCAAGCTAGGGTTGGCCACCTTGAAGCACCCATGAACCAAACTTTGGCCGGCCCTAGCTTGGTCTCCAAGCTAGCTTGCCCGGCCCCTATGGAATGGGTAAGAAGGTGGGTATAGGTGGGTATAGTACTCTATAATTAAGAGGCTACGATAGGGACCGAGAGGAGGAATTGGTTTTGGTCTCCCGATAAAATTAAGCATCCCGTGTTCGCCCCGAACACACAACTTAATTTTATCAATAATAATTCATTCCACTATAGAACTATTATTGAACTACCGCACCAATCCCAAATTACATTTTGGGCTCCTTCTTATTATGAGTGTGTTAGTCTCCCTATGTTTAAGATGCCGAATGTCCACTAATTAAATGAGTTACTGACAACTCATTTAATTAATATCTTAGTCCAAGAGTAGTACCACTCAACTTCATTGTCATGTCGGACTAAGTCCACCTGCAGGGTTTAACATGACAATCCTTATGAGCTCCTCTTGGGGACATTCTCAACCTAGATCACTAGGACACAGTTTCCTTCTATAATCAATAACACACACTATAATTGATATCATTTCCCAACTTATCGGGCTTATTGATTTATCGAACTAAATCTCACCCATTGATAAATTAAAGAAATAAATATCAAATATATGTGCTTGTTATTATATTAGGATTAAGAGCACACACTTCCATAATAACTGAGGTCTTTGTTCCTTTATAAAGTCAGTATAAAAGAAACGACCTCAAATGGTCCTACTCAATACACTCTAAGTGTACTAGTGTAATTATATAGTTAAGATAAACTAATACCTAATTACACTACGACCTTCCAATGGTTTGTTCCTTTCCATCTTGGTCGTGAGCTATTGTTTATAATTTATAAGGAACCGATAACATGATCTTCTGTGTGTGACACCACACACCATATTATCTATAATATAAATTAATTGAACAATTACATTTATCATAAATGTAGACATTTAACCAATGTGATTCTTATTTCTAGACAAATGTTTATTCCAAAAGCTAGGCTTCTAGTATACATCCTAACATGACTCTCTATTTAACCCTTTGGTTAATGGATCTTCTAGATTATCCTTTGACTTCACATAGTCAGCAGTGATAACTCCTATAAGAGTAGTTGTCTAATGGTATGTCTATAACGCATATGTTTAAATATACCATTATACAGATGGCTCTATATCCAATCAATTGTTGATTGACTATTGTAATGTATATAAAATGTCGACATTAATTTAAACGCAGTTTTCTTGAAGCAGATTCGCCCAACCTCAGATAATGCTTTGAGGTTCTCTCGAGTCGTCTATTTCCCAGGATACAGCGACAGACCATGATTGCCACCAGCACTGGTGGATCACGGCAAACTGAGAAGGTACCTGATAAACCTAATTTTGTCTCAATTTGGTAGCAAATAATATCACAGAACCCCTCTACACTATTAGAGTATAGGGATGACTCGAATTGTCTCTCACAATGAATGCAGTCGGTATACAATAAATCTCAGGATCAAATTTATTTGTGAATAGTTTTGGAGGTTAGGTTTTAAGTTATGAATGCTAAAGACAAGTATGGAAGACAACCTAATCTAATCTAACATATGCATTGAATAGAAAATAAAGGAAACTATTCTACGAAAATGAACTAACTCATGCAATTAAGAGGCAATTAATCTAACATTGTCATGTTTGATGAACTAAAGGAAACCAAGAATAACAACATATAAATTAACCGACTAAAGCAACTAATCAAGAACCAACTTCAAACCAAATGTAAATGGGACTTGTAATAGAGCATTTCTTGCATCAAATTGAATACACAAAAGGGAAACTACAACTAGCACTGAAAGAATCTATCAATCCTTAGATTTCAAGCTAGGGCATCCCCTAAGCTTATATCAATTGACATAGCTATGAAGAAGAAGATGCTTGGCTGAAACTAATTGGAAAAGGATGAGTGATCTAATGTGTGGGAGAGGAGTTGGTTCTATTCTTGAGGATGGAATGGAGTTGATGTCTGGATCAAGACAAAGGAGATGCTATGGACTTCAGTGATTAAACCTGAATGAAGGAATCACTGATGGAGGAAGGTGTTGCAATTAAAGTCGGATTGGAATGAAGTGGAGATGGAGATGGCATGGAATCACCGAAGCTCGATAGAGGTGGCTATGAAGATGGACGAGGTAGGAAAAGCCCTATACCTTGGTGGCCAGCGATGGTGGCGATATTACAAAAGTAAGTGCCCCACTTATAAGAGTCAATCCACACAACCGGAGGTAAAGGAAAAATTGAAACCAGAAGTCCAGAAAGGGAAGGAGTATATCATGTGTTTCAAGTGTAAATAGATGAGTCACTACAAAAGTCAATGCCTATAAATAAGACCCAAGGATCTAGGGGGAGCAATCAAGGTTAGTAAGTTTACAGTACATAAAAATTCTCTTTTTTTCTACACATACTAGTAACTTAGCTAATCATTGTTGATCAAGTTTAGATTCTCCTCAAAAATTAGATATGCATGCTTATTCAAAAAAATCAATTAATTCAAATAATTTAATTAATCAAGTTAATTCAAATTCAAATAAGAATAATTCAAAATCATTTAATAATTTTTTAAAGTTTACAAATTCATTTTCAAGTTTTAGAAAATTAGAAAAATAAAATAAGATTTTGAAAGATAAAATTCATAAACTAGAAAAAAATTATTAATAATTTTATCAATACATAAAATTTAGACTTAGGTTACAAGTCTAAGTCAAATTTAAAACTTAAACTCAACAAACTAAGTTATAATCAAGAATATTTTAATTATAAAACTAATCAATAAAAATAATAATAAATCTAAACTAAATTAAAAACTTAAAATTCAAAACAGAGATTCTATAATTTAGGGGAGACGTCAAATTAGTTGACATCTCAAAAACATAGTCTACCCATTTAGGTAATTAAGATTAGACTAAAAAAGATAAATTGGCTCTTGTCCAACATAGTACCAGAGTGGGGCGAGATGATAATACATTAGAGAAGCTTGGTCTAGGAAGTCAAGTAGGGTAAGACGTACCATGCTTGCTCTACTTAGCTAAGTGGAACTAACTGAAGCTACCTTGCTACATCGTAAAATAGCTAGACCAAGGTTTTTCAATAGGAATGTTAAATGTCTAATTTCTTAAAAATACTTTATTTATAAGTGGTCATTTTTCAGATACCTAAGAATGCCTCTGTACCTCACCACAGCCTAGAAGCAAAACTTTTAAAATGCATATTTAATTAATTGACGATTAAACCTGAATTTAATAGAAGATCAAACTATCTTCAAATAACTAATTAATCTCACAAAACTATAAAAATAACTTGGTCGAACAATTACACAAGTGAGATAATTAAGAAAAATTAAATTAAATTAAATTAAAAATAAAAATTAAATTAAATTAAAATTAAAATTAATTAAATTAAATTAAAGTTAAAATTAAATTAAAGTTAAAATAAAATTAAAGTTAAAATAAAATTAAAGTTAAAGTTAAAATTAAATTATAATTATAATTAAATTAATTTTAAAACGTAATTTAAATTAATTAATTACACTGAATTTAAAAACATAATTAAAATTAATTGAACACCTAATTTAGAAACTTAATTAAAAAGTTAACTAAACATTAAACATAACTAAAACTTAATTAAAACTTTAACTTAATTAAAACATCAAATTAAATAAAACCTTAAATAAAACTCAAATTAAAACTTAAATTAATTAAACTCAGTGGTCAACGGTGATGAGCAATCGAGAGAGGGCGGCGTGTGAGGGAGAAGAGAAGGGGATTGGGAATAAGGTGATGGAGAAGTTAGGTTTAACATTTATAGCTTAAATTAATTAATTAAACTTAAGGTTTAATTAAATCAATCAACTCCCAACTTAAGGTTTAACAAATAGTTTTATGTTTCTTGATGTGGAACCAAATAATAATGATGGTTGTTTTTCAAACATTTTTCTTACTAGTAATGTTGATGTTAATGATGAAATTTGGCATGCTAGACTAAGACATATAGGATAAGAACGAATGAATAGATTAGCTAAAGAAGGCCTTTTAGGCGCTCATGCTAAAATTAACTTGTCTATATGTGAGCATTGTCTTGCTGAAAAAGCAACTATGAAACCATTTGGAAAGGTTATTAGGGCTGAATCAGCATTGCAATTAATTCATTCAGATATTTGTGGTCCAATGAATCTCAAGGCTAAAAATGGGAGTTCTTATTTAATTACATTTATTTATGACTTCACACATTTTAGTCATGTGTATTTGATTTCTCACAAATATGAAGCATTAGATTGCTTCATTTGTTACTTAAACGAAGTTGAGAATCAATTGAAATGTAAGGTTAAAACCTTGTGCACTGACCATGGAGGTGAATCTTTGTCTGATCAGTTCAAGACAATGTGCAATAAAAAATAGATTATTAGATAATTAACTATCCCTGGAACTCCACAACAAAATAGGGCTGCTGAAAGAAGAAATAGGACTTTTCTTGATATAGTTAGGTCTATGATGGCGCAGGCTAATTTTCCAATCTCCTATTAGGGAGATGCATTATTAGTTGCGGCCTATATACTTAACAAAGTGTCTTCAAAGTCAGTTCAATCCACCCCACATGAATGTTAGACAAGCAGAAAGCCAGATTTGAGTAATCTGAGACCTTGAAAGTCAGTTGCCTACGTTCATGATAAGGCTCACGATTATGAAAAAGTAGGACCTAGAGGTAAGAAGTATATCTTTATAAGGTATTTTGAGACTTCTAAGGGTTATGTCTTCATTGGTGAGTGACAAAATGAAACCATCTCTGAAATAGAGTCAAGAGATGCTACTTTTCTTGAAACTGAATTCCCAACACGAGATGAAGTTGATAAAACTATTCCTCTATATGAGATAGAGGAGGAGGATAATGTTCATTTATCAACAAATCAGGAAATGTCTGAATCTAGTCAACCTAGTGAGAGTAATTTACTACAGAATGAGTTAGTTTTTCAATAGTCTAACCTACGAAGAAGTAGTTGTTAGATTATTCTTCGGAGAAGGTTTGACATTAAAAATGAGACATTGATGATTCTCCCAGTTGATGATGAGGAACCTTGAATAGTTGAGGAAGCTTTGAGAAGCTCAATAATAGAAAAATGAAAAAAATTAAGTTTGGGATTTAATCGATCTTCCTCCAGGCCAAAGGATTATTGGGAATAAGTGAATTCTCAAAGTAAAGAGGAAAGTAGATGGATCGATTAATCGATACAAGGCTTGTTTAGTTGCAAAAGGATATACTCAAATGGAGAGTATTAATTTTGAAGATACATTCTCCCCGGTTGTGAAGTTTGTGTCAATACGTGTCATCCTAGCTATAGTAGCACAATTTGACATAGAATTACATCAAGTGGATGTAAAAACAGCTTTCCTTAATGATAATCTTGATGAAAAAGATCTATATGGAACAGTCAGAAGGTTACATTGCTGAAGGCCAAGAAAATAGAGTTATAGACTTGAGAAGTCTATATATGGGCTAAAGCAAGCATCAAGACAATAGAACATAAGATTTAATAAAGTCATTTTGTCTTATGGTTTCAAAATGATCAATGTGGATTATTATGTTTACCTAAGAAAGGAAAAAAGGAAAGTGATATCAAGTCTGTCACACCCACAAATCAAATTAACAATTTTATTCAATGAACCCCTTAACTATACAATGTTGTCATAATAAAGAGCCCAGGGTCGAATCTCTCGAGGAGCTAACAATTAGATGTTTATCTTAGACTTAGAAATATTTTTGGGGTTTTCATCATTAAAATGGAGGTTGTTGATTTTTAATTCTAAATCTAACAAATGAAAAAGCAAAACAGTAAGAAACTAATCTAATGCATGAATGAAAGCTAATCAAGTGCCAACAATTAATCTACAATGCATTATCACTCTACACTATGGGTTTAACCATCAACACAATTAAACGAAGTTACGAAATAGCAAGACATAAATGAATTCTAATCTAAAACAAGAACTAAATTAAGGAATGAAATGAAATCGATCCAAATTCACAACCAACTACGCAAACATCATACTCGTGCCATCACATAAGAGGTCGTAGATGAAACCTCCCAACTCTGGTCGTTAGAGAAGATGCACAAGTTGTAACGACCCACCTTCTACACTACTACTACTCTCTAAAGGTGGAGGCTACTTAATTACAAACTCTACTTAACCGGTATGCTACTTAACTACGAGAAATCCCTACCGAAAAATTTCGACAGAGTCTCCCCTGTACCGGTGACCAAAACAACAATACAAATAATATATACGCAGCCACAGGCGGCTGGAACACATTTTATTCACAACCACGCAGTAATAAATCAACAGTAAAAGAAAAAACTACTCTAGCAAAGCAACCAACTACATCACTCCACCAATAATACAAGTGAACTACTTACCAGTGCGGAATAAACTTAAATATAGTCTCAACTCAAAATAACACTTAAAGAAATCTAAAAGAATTAAACAGACAATCTTAACAGTGTTGTCAGCTAATTCTGGATCTCTCCACAGTCCAGACATCACACACCTTCATCACCACCACCATCCTGTCGTCTCCCTTTCATATCTTAGCTTTTCCTTTATCTGCAGTAGGAGGAAAGAAAAAAAAAGATCTATAAGCGAAAACGCTTAGTAAGTACTAATCTATCTCACAAAAACTCGAAGCGCATAAAAGAAATGCAATAATACTGAAACTGAAATGCTAAAGCAAAGCTGCATGTACTCATGGTATACAGAAATAAAACTGAATACTAAACATGCTCACTAACTGGTAGGAAAGTAATGAAACTACTACTGTAGGCTTAGAATTAAAGAAATAAACTTTTATTGATTCTAAGCATAAACTTGTTTCATTTTCTTATATCTTTATACCAGAAATTAATCTTTTAATTTCTCTTTCACTTTCTTCTTCTTGTTCTTCTTACTTTTCTTATACTAGAAATTAATCTTTTAATTTCTTTTTCACTTTCTTCTTCTTGTTCTTCTTACTTTTCTTATACTAGAAATTAATCTTTTAATTTCTTTTTCACTTTCTTCTTCTTGTTCTTCTTTCTTTTCTTTTCTTCTTTCTTTTCTTTTCTTCTTTTCTTCTTTGGGCCCAAGCTTAGTACCATCTTTGTTTTGCGCGCTCTCTAATAGTGACTGGGGTAGCGAGCTTCCAGCCCTATGAGGATAAAGACCTCGGTCTTACCAGGGCCAAGACCTCGGAATTGGTCACCTGGATTTGTTTAACGACAACCTCGGAAGTCGGGTACTAGCCTCTTACTTTAATTTACTTGTTATCTCTTTTTAACTAGACTTTAGTCTTTTTCTTTACTCATACTTCTTATAATCCTTTATTGGAGCCTATTAGAATCCTATAGGTATATCTAACAAGTATAGGATTACAACTAACCAAGCATGCTATATAAAAATAACATAAGGAAAACAGATCTAAACTCTCTAAGCATGTTATAAAACAAAGCAAAGGAAAGCAAATTTGAACTTAATAATCATGCTATAAAATAGAGCAAAAGAGAGCTAATTCAAACTTGCTAATCATGCTATAAAATAGAACAAAAGAAAGCAAACTTGGACTTTCTAAACATGTCGTAAAATAGAACAAAAGAAAGCTAACTTGGACTTTCTAAACATGCCGTAAAATAGAGCAAAAGAAAACTAACTCAAACTTGCTAATCATGCTACAAAATGGAGCAAAAGGAAGTGACTTTAAACTTTCTATACATGGTGTAAAGTAGGACAAAATAAACTAACTCTGAACTGTTATAACAAGGTTATTCTTGCCCTTAAAACAGTAACAAATAATCTATCCAAGCTTACTAGTACACTAAGTTGTGCATGCTCATTTAGTGGCAAGGAAAACTCAATCAGCATACTACTACATGCTATAATCCTTAACATAATTGGAAATAAGCACCTTTCATGGAAACCGAGATATAAGAAGGGATACTGCTGTTATCAAACATCTACGCATGATATACTAAAGCATGTATCACTAAAATCTACTCATGTTGGATTATCTCCAATTAAGCAAAGTATAAGGAAAGGTTGCTTCTAATGACATTAAGGATGTATTCTGCACTTACTAACATAACAATAAAACTGCTCAAGTTTATAAAATAAACAAGCAACCAAATTTGCACTGCTATTAGAAACAACACTACAATATAAACGATTCTACACTTGTTTAAAGAAGCTAGACTAAGTTTGCACTTACTAATAGGCAAAATATAATCCGGTTCTGCACTTGCTATTAGAAAAACATAATCCGGTTCTTCATTCATTTTCTTTGCATAAGGTCAGATTCAACTTACTGTAAAGCTAAAACAAGCATAAACATCAAAATTCACAGCTTCACTCCTTTCTTGTAAGGCAACTCTAAATTCCCCAATTCTGTTGCATCCGATTGACACAAAACAAGAAGTGTTATGAACTTGTTCTAAGATCCCTAACCTCATCATCTCCCACAGCCCAAAATCTGTAGCCATCCAAAACATAATCCTCTCGGAACTGAGGCACAGCAAAAACCGAAACAATCACCTCACGGCAGCAAACCCTAACATCATAATTCTCTACTAATAAAGTTCTGGAGAAAAACCCAAATGAAACAATTCTTCCCAGAATGGATGGCACGGTAGAAAACCAGAACTCATCCCTATGCTTTCTTTGAAGATCACGGCAAATTCAAAAAAAAAAAAAACAAAGAGAAACAAAGCCGGAAACAACTCCTACCGCAGGTGAGTAGTACTTACCCCTTGTTCTTGCACTTACAACCGAGAAGGAGGAAGGAGAAGGCCCTTACGGTCTTCGGAGGGCTCAAATCTCAGATTTTCCGGCTTCTTCTTGTGCCCGAGAAGGATCCGCAAGGTTCGCCGGAAGAAGCCTTCGCCGGCCGCCGGAGGAGGGAACCTAACTCGGCTTCGATTCCGCCCAAGCACAGAAACGCCGCTCGCGTCGGGAGGAAGAGGAGAAAGGAACAAGAATTTTTCGGCGAGAAAAGGGAAAACCTAATCCCTTTATAACTAGGGTTTTTTTATTACTAACTATACCTTAAATATAACCCGTTCTTTCCTTAATTAACAAAAACTCGTTGGCACAGCTGGTTATCTGCGTTTCCGCCGAAACCCCAGGTCGCCGGGTCGAGCTTCGGCTCGGCAATTTCTCTGCAACCTTTTTTTTTAAAACTAAGGTATTTATGTATCAATCATAACTTAAATACGTTTCGTTCCATATTGGGTTAACAAAACCCGCGTAGCTCAGCTGGTCGTCTGCGTCCGGTTAGGTTGGGTTCGACCCGAGGTCACGGGTTCGAGCCTCGCCTTCAACGCATTTATTTATTTTTTTTTTTTTAAACTTCTTCCTCTTGATAAAAATACCAAATGAACTCCAAAAATTACATAAAAATACTCTAAAAATTTCTAAAAATCTCTAGAATATTTTAAAAGCATTTCCAAATATTTTTATGGACATTTGGAACTCGAAATAAGGAAAATTGGGTCGTTACACAAGTAACTTTTGAACTCTAGAATCAACACGAAGATTACAATCTTCACCACAGAGACCTCTCCAATGATGAATGCAAGAATCAAATCGAATTTAGAAGCACAAGACTGGAATCTGCCAATCTAAATTTTTGCTCTAAGGGGGATCTGATGATGGGTGAAAGGGTGTTGGAATAAAATCAGTAACACAGGGGAAACACCTCCAATGTTCACTGCTATGAAGCAGAGCTGCTGGAACAGAGAAACTCCTCCGAATAGGGTGAAAACAGAGAATTTAGACTAGCAGCAAATTCACCATCGAAACCTCCCTCTGATGAACTTCTAGCTGGTCAAAAGATGGTCTATAAGCTACCTTGAAACTCCCTCTCTGTTGTCGGAGCTTAAGAAGTTGATCGGAGGTGGAATCGGGAGCTGCGGGCAAAAAATCGTTGATGAACAATTACCCGAGCTACTGTTCATCTGTGAAATTTGGGTTTTTATATCAGATTTTGAACCGGAATTGGAATTGGGTTTAGGTTGGGTTCAAGTGGGGTTTTAGGGTTTTGTTGAGGAGGATTTGACTTGGGTTAAGCTTGAGAGGTGACTCCTTGTGATGGGATGAATCAATTTGGTTTGAGACTCTTCCCTTGTTGGATGAACCAAACTTGTTTGCCTTGATCATGTACCAATTGAATCAACTCAAGTGTCCTACAAAAACAAATTCAAATTATGAGAATAATATCAACAATTAAGTGAAAAAAATGTACACTTGAGCCAAAACAATCTCCATGAATAAACATGATAAAAAGTGCATATAACATGTGCAATTAAGTGAAATACACCCAATATTAACCCAAAATAATGTATCAAATAATAGCTTATCAAATCCCCCACACTTATTCATCCACGTCTCTTGCAAGTGAACAAAACTAGAGAAACAACTAAAGTTCTACCCCCTAACAATTCTCATTCATGTTTAGAAAATAATGAAAGTAAGTTACCTAGAATTGTCAAGTTTCAACAATTCAAGCATTCATGGTTTCAATTCTTACCTTGGTTAACAACTTAATGACTTCAATCCATCATTAATAAACTGAGAATGATATAAATAAACTAATCCTCGCAAGGTAAGTTTGGTGGCTCTCAATCGTAATCTCAAATGTAAGCAATAGTGAAGTCACTCAAGCTACTCATGTTTCATGCACTACCATATGCTTGCTAATGTTCTACTCTTCACCACTAACCTAGGCATTAGAATACATAATTATGAAGGTCTAAATTGATTAACAAGAAAGCATGAATCAAATCAAAGTATATGTGTTAAGAAAGAAAAGAAGAATTGATTCAATTGATAGTGGAAGACATGGACACAATGAAATGCTATATAGACATTATACTTGGCCACACTTCTCTCTTTTCTCTTCTTCTCTAAACTTCATGATCAATCATAAAAGAGATTTTATGTTACTAAATTCTTGAAAAAAATGAATGAGCTCACCGGTTCTAAGGCTGAAATTTTTAATTCTAGATTTAGTGTTGTAGTAAAATTCCTAAACATACTGATCAAAATGCTCCGTATTCATCCACTTCTGTTCAGCAAATTTATTCTAAGATTGCTAAAAAATTCACTTGAAAAAAGAAAGCAACAGTTCTTCAATTCAAAAATTATTTCACAATTCAGAAATTCAATTTGCAGCATCAACAGATTTCAGATTTAGACCTTTAGTATTCAAAATTCAACAAGCTCCCAAAGATTTTAAATCAATAAAATAGTTTCATCCATTAAGAGATAAATTCCATACTCATCTTAGGAAGTTTCTATAATTAGAATTCCAGGAAATAGGTTCGTAAAACATTTTGAAAAGTTTTAGATATTAAACTGATACCTAAGCCTTGCTACTCCAATCTTCAATTTCATAATTTTGAACTTAAGTGCAATCTAGTTTAACTCATCTAGGATTCAACTTTGAAAAGAGTTTCATTTAGTATTGAGATGATAGAAATTAGAATTCAGTTCTACTATATGAATACTTGCTCCAATTATTTCCTTTAGCAGCTACACTTCTTGTTTCTTAGCACTATGTGTTAGTGATCCTTTGACCCAACTTGGTATTCTCCCAAAATTTAGAGAGTAAGGCCCTTATATGCTTCTTATTCTTATAGAATTCCTGGAGTTGAAGGATTACTAATCACTTAGATTTCATCTTAGATTCAAAAACTAAATAGAATTTGAAATTTCAGGATTTCCTTATTCATTTCCAAAATATGATCTTACTGATTTCTAATCAAGCTTTAACATCTAATTTCTATAAGACACCATCTCATTTAATGCTCAATCAACAAAAGTTTGAGTTCAATTTGTTTCAGCTCAAAAGATCAAATTACAGATTGGCACAACACCTACAAAGTTCAAAACTGCATTCTTGTTTTGTAGAGATTCCAACTTCTGACATTTTACATATTTGTCTACTACCTCCCAGTAACAACTTCACCCTTAATACTAGTCTTTTTTTAGCTGAAAAATGATCTCATTTGGTTTGCTTAAGAAATTAAATAGGTTTTATACCAAATAGATTTCCAGAATAGTGTACATTTCTAGCTCCAGTTATTGCATTTTTTCCTTATATATGCAACACCACTCAATTTCTTCATCCTTCCATCCACAAGATCTTCAAAATATGAAAACCGTGATAATGGACTTTCTGGTGAGCATCCCCTACACTTAGAATTTGTCCATCCTAGGCAAACAAATTCATCAATAACTCCCCAAGTGGATACAATAGTCATAGGAACATATTTGCAGTTTTTATTCTATTCTGTTTTCTCTACTATTGATTTCACCATATTTCTGCAAATTCCTACAACTTCACAATTTAAAAAGTTTTATAACTTCACAGAATTCTGCACAGTGCTAGACTTCAGCAATTTTATATTTCATCACTCATTCAATCATCAGTGGTTCAAGAACATGTATCTTTCTTTTATCTCTTTCATTTTTTTTTTCTTTACATCTTCTTTTGTACTTGATTGGCCGCAAGACTTAACCTCTTTCCTTGCAATAGTACAAAAGTTTAGCTCAAATTTTAACTTCCACCTGTTGCAATTACAGTCCAAAACCTAAACTGTAGAATTGGTTTGCAATTTCAATTCCCTGCTTTGTGTTTATGTTTTGTATCCAATTCTCAATCTAAAAAAAATCTTGTAAACTATGGAGAAGCAAAATCATCATTTAACAATGCATGAACAATAGCTGGATTATAATTTTTTTAGTGATCCAATGGCTCAAAACACCATGTAGCACGGAACTTGCAGGTTTCCAAAATTTCTGTACAGCTTCCTGATTTTGTTCCAACTAGTCATCATTTAGCCACCAAAAATTTCAATTCCTTTTCACTTATCCTCTTAAGATCCCTATCAATTCATTCTCCATAGATTTCTAGGTTTTAGTAACTCTAACTTGTTATAACTCCTATTCCAAAATGGCACAGAAATGCTTCATTTGCAGAAATTCTGAAATTTCTTTCTTTTTTGATCTTCTTTGAATTTTCAGCCAAACATTGAACTTGAACCTTCAAAATACTATCTTATTTATCCTCCAATCATAGTTAGTTTTCCCTTCAATTCCTTCTAATCAAAAAGATCATTATGCCCATTTCTGCAATTCTGTAAAATTCCTCATAGAATTCACTTTCAGCATTTGTCTTCTTCTTTGCATTCTGATTTGTAACTTATAATACCTTCCATTCAAAAGCACTCAACACTTGTATCCATTGAAGGAGTCTGATTCAATGCACAGGGTAATATTTGGCTTTTGTTTTTAAATTTCTGCCTATGAATTTTCAGATTTCAACAAACTGCATATTTCAGCATTTCCTTCTTTTCAGTTTTAGATTACTTCCCTTGTCTCCATTTTTTCTTTTTCATTTCAAATCTCACATTATGCTCCAGAGTTATTCTTGAATGGAGTAGTACTTCACCTATTGAATGGAGTAGTACTTCCCTTGCCTTCATTCCTGTAGACAAAAGAAAAATCCTTTGTTGATGCTTTGTACCAACATTGCATCTAGTTGCAACATTCGAGAAACTTTAGTGATCTACAAGAACTTCACATGAAATTGCTACTAATCCAGTGAGTTGCTGCTAAAAATTAGATTTCAGCGTGAACAACAATTCCATTAAAAAATAGTAATAAAACTAAGATTGATACATTCTTTTCACAGCTTCACCAAATTCTGCTTCATACTTCATGTTTTCAGCTTTACTTCTATTGATTCAAATGTTTATCAAGTACTTCTAGCAACTTCTTAGCTTTTCAACGTGTTTCTACATCATATGTCACGCCCCCAGAGGAGTCCCTGTCCGAGAAAATTTCGGCAGTATCTCCCCTGTACGGCGGACAATCAAAAATTTCTACAAGCACTAAATACTCAGCCACAGGCGGCTGGAATCATAACAATAAATAAAACTAATCACCACGCAGTTTATATATATATTCAGCCTCTGGCTGACACAACCACGCAGTAATAATACTCTGACTCGAAATCCACCCTACTCCACTACACTCGTAAAGCTCAAATCCGACAAACTTACCTCTTCTGCCGTCCAGGCAGGCATGTAGTAGAATAAAACCAAAATCCAATTTCATCGACATCATAAAATCCATACAACGTCCATAGGTGGAATAAATCTAAAACATAACAAGTTTTAAATAGTCTAGAACAGAAAAGAAACCAAAACGGAAACCAAATCCTATCCTCGAGGTCTGCAGGGACCAGCAACTGGAACTCTCTCCTGACAGCATCAACCTGAAAATATCAACAATGGAGGCGGGGTGAGTCCAACACTCAGCAGGTACAATTGATATGCAAAGTAAGAAATAACACCTAACACTAATCATGCGTACAGTCTCCTGATATAAGAAAGATATAAATATGCATCTGAAGTAAACAGGAGAATGCTGTACTAACCAGGTCCTGAGTATAAGGTCAAACAGTCCGAGTGGTATAGGAATCCTGTATGCATGTCAAACATAGGCATCCAAACAATATGCAGCATATAAATGCAGCAACCACAAACACAAGCAATAAATGCATCATGCATATGATGCCAATGATGCGTCCTGGTCACCCCTGACGCCAGTCGATCATCTCACACAATAGTGAGGCCGAGTGGGTAGGGCTGTGACAACCGTGCACTCTGTCATCACTACTCCTGATGAGTGACCGAGTGGACGGGATGCTGTCGGAGTACACCTATCCTCCTACCCCAAATCATAAATGGGGGATCGCAATGCTCTCAACTCCCGGTGACGGGGAGGAATCCCTGCCGGATAACACGTTGTGTCACACTACCCATGAGCGGACCAACGGTGCCTAACAGAGTCCCTGCTGCAACACACTCAGCCTGAATCGACCACTAACCCATGAGTGGTGGTGTGTGCAGATCCATGTAACTGGCGATGTGCTCAACAATAATGGAGCGGACTATCGCACAGCATGCAATCATGCAAATGATGCATGGCAATAACCATATAAACATCCTGACCTAATCCATACATATATAAAAATGCATCATAGGTCAACGAATCCAAAACAATCCAAAGGTATACAGAAGGTATAAAACCTAGGTCCTGAACATGGTCAAGCATGGTATATCACTACCCCTATAAGCATGTATAAACAGGTAAAAATATACCTGAGATGCAAAACCAATCAATCAATCAAGCATGTAAGATCTGGGTAGTGATGAACCGAAACAGATAAGAAACACAATTAATGCAACATGTTAATTTAATTACTAAGCATATCAAATGACATAAGTCAAAAGTACCCGCCTCCGATAAAATAGAAAGGTCCAAGCTGACTCCGAGATACTCGTCTCGCGTCAAAGTCCTGAATCAATTCGCACAGTTTAGCTAATTTAATTTTTAAACAAATAGCTAAACTAATTTCTAATCCACTGATCATTTAGGGTTAGTTTCATTAATCCTGATTACACTATTATATAACTTATAAACTTAAGTTATTAATTATTGCTAACACAACTAGCAATAATCTACCATGAAAATCAAAACTCTAAACCTTACCTCAATTCACGGCCGTGATTAATCCATAATCAAGGAATGTGTTTGCTGCTGGAACAAGGTGAGTGGCTGGAAATCCACTTGCAAAACAATCAAGAAGGAAACTCACTAATCAACAAAATAACTCAATTCAAAACATAACCTACTGACCTTACCTCTTCCTTGATGCCCTCAACCAAAGCAAGATTGCCACGACAAGTTCCAACAGCCCCAAATCAAACCTACTGGCCAGACGTAACAACCTACTGCCCTGATCAAGTTGCTGTCCACCAATCGGATCAAGAAGAAATGATCAAGAAATCACAAGACACTCTATTAACAATTAAAGTCCAGTAATAATTTGTTCCCATTACCTCTTCTTCGATGATGACAGCGAGAATCAGAAGTTGGTGAAGCCGCTGTCCACCAAACCCTATACACTAAATTAGCCATCCCACACCCAAGTGCTGCTCACGGCAGGATAAGAATCAAAGCACAGAATTAAAAACAAAAACAAACCCTAAGCCCTCACCTTCAGTCCCACTGGCCGGGTTACAACTACCCCCTGTCACCTTCTTAAGCTCTTGATTTCCGGCGACCTAGGCATAGTGTACAGAGGCGGCGTCGCATAGGGCAGAAACAAGGCCGCAATCACTCTAGATCAGAGACACAAGGAAGGGAAACTTCGGCCGGTGCACAGGGAAGTCGGAGAGGTGGCTCGTCACCGGCGGCAGAGGGGGTCAGCATCGCGGGCAGAAGGCCGGCGCTAGAGTAAAAGGTGCGGCGGTGCTACGGTGGTCAGTGGCGCTCGGCACCTAGGGCACGGCGACGGCGATGCTAGGCAGAGGCGACAGCGCTGCTCAAGTCCAGTGAGTGCAGCGGCTTCGGCAGGGCTCAGTGGCGGCCGACTGTCGGCTATGGTGGCGGCGTGAGGTGGCTAGGGCAGAGGACACAGGGGGAAGAAACCGCCGGCGCCGGCGGTTAGGGCTTTTTTTTTCTCGGCGTCGGGTTCGGGAGTGAGGCTTGGGAGAGAAGGAACACGGGGGGGAAGAAAATAAATGAAAAAGAAAAAGGAATTAGAATTTTTATAAAAGAAACAATTCCTCGCTTAAATGGGTCGTCCAAACAGGCTTTTCCAGACCCCATTTTTATCCCGTTAACTCGTCCGTACGAGATCCGAAATATTCCCGAAAAATGTCCAAAAATTCCGGAAAATTCATTTATTAATAATCGTCATTTTTTTCCGGTATTTTACATCATATGTCTCCTAGTGTTTTGAGTCAAGGTAGCTCTTGAAATTCTGTACATAGAATGTGCATTTCAGATTCAACAAATCTTTTCTACATTACTGATAATGAACTCAACTTTTGTATCTAGATTTAGCGACTCAATAGTTTCAATCCCTTAATTTCAAAATAATTCTAACTTGCTTAATAACTTGAACTCCACACACTGCATTCCACTTCGAATTCTGCATTTATCACTTCTTTGACAGATTTCAGCTTGAACTCTTGATCTTCCATTTACATTTCTTCATTTACAATTGACTTCCCTCTCTTGATTAGCTTGAAAATGATCACAATTTGCATTATTCAGAAATCAAACAACTTACATTCCATCATAGCAGCCTACACAGTTCATCACAACTCCTTTTTCAGCATTTTGCAATTTCAGCAATGTGCATTCTATTTTAGTTTCAGACTTTAATAATTAGGTTTTTCTTCCAAAAATTGTTAGAATCAAGCCTTTATATGCTCCTCCATTAATTCAGCTGGAATTTCTAGAAATAAAGATCAAGGACTCCATCTCAAATTTGAAACTCACAAAAACTAACATTTTGAATTTTTTGAACATTAATCCAAACTCTGAAATCTAATCTTACTGATTTCTAATCAAGATTTACATTTAATTTCTAAAGGACATCTCATTTAGCACTTAATCAACAGCAGCTTGAATTCAATTAGTTTCATCTCAGAAAGATCAGTATAACAGTTTGGCATGAAACCTGTACAACTTTTACTTTGTGTTTCTGTTTTGTACAAATTTCAGCTTTAACACTTGGACTTCTTTGAGTATCAATGTAGACTAAATGATACTCTCTTCAAATTCTTCATGAATAGAATGGTACTCTCCCAATTTTAGTTTGAATCTTTGTTCTTAATCAAGTTACCAACAGCTCTAACAACTCACTGTTCTTGCATTTTAGCAACTTGAGAGTTTCAGAAATCACCTTTTAGTGCCATGTGAGTCACATAAAAAGATGAAACGCCATTTGTTAAAGATAATACAAGAGTTTAATTGTTCTTCCTCACTATTTTGAAAGTTGGTGATAAAAGATTGATACCCACTTGATGTAACTCTAAAATTGAATTCTCTTGAAGCTTTAATCTCAATAGATCATCTGATTTAACATTCAATCTAGTCTAGTTTGCCTTCAATTCTGCATAGATTCTGAACAGAGCTGATAGAGAGTTGGTTTGGATTTTACACAGTGAAGAATTTCTAGTTTATTTTAGATATGCTATTTCTATTTTGTATCCCTTCCAGCCTTAACATTTAAACTTCTAGAATCTTTTCTTCATTTGCAACTTGCAGCTATGTCTAGATTAGCTGGGGCATTGTCTCATTTCAAATGAATAGAAAATACAGACAACTTCCAATTCCATCAGCACTCTTTTGTAATTTCTACACAGCAACCATTGGATATGCAGCAATTTGAGAGTTTCCAAAAAACACAAATGAATGTCATCCAAATTATAAAAGACATTGGAAATAAATGAACTTCATTTGTTGCTGAAAAATATACAATATTCACTTAGTTTCTCACTGACTTGAGAATTGCTGATAAGATTTTGGTATATACATGATACAACTCAAAAATTGAATTCTATTTTTCAGCTTTACACTCACTATTTTGAGTGTCAATTACTACCATTTTCTTCAACTTTTCAGAGTTTAGGATACCATCTTCAAATTCTTAATGAGTGGAATGGTACTCATCAATTAAATTTTGAATTTTGATCCATAATGATCAAATTACCAGCAAATCAACATCACAGTTTTCCAGTTTCCCTCACTATTTTAAACAACTTGATACTTCATATTCTGTAAAATTAATTTGAAAAAGGCATGGAATGAAATGAGAACCCATTTGTTACATAAAGTACAAGATCTTCATTAAATTCCTCACTTAATTTAGAGCTGCTAATATGGAATTAGTACAACTCTTCAAATAAAACTGCAGTGTAGTGCAGATTTCACCTAACTGTTTTGAAAGCTACTGATATTTCTGTTTCATACATCAACTTGATAGCAAGCTGAATAAAATTTCAGTAGCTTCTAGCACCTTCCTTGTGTGGTACTTCATCAAGATCAAAGCTAGAATGCCTTTCATCATCTTAAATCTGCCAAGTTTAGAGTAGCTTCCTTACCCAATAGAATTTTTGTAGATTTTGCATTTCAGAACCAGAAATCAGAATTTCAATCATGCAATACCAAGTACAAATGAAACCCTATGCATTGAAACTTTGTGATTCCATTCTTATTTGTAGTTGCAGTTCCTTTGATTGTACTTTGTGTAAGTTCTTCCCTAGCTTAGTTAACTTCCCAATCTGGATTTGTTGACTGCAATTTCAGTAACTTATAGGTCTTGTCAAATTCTGAACATAACAAATTATGTAGTAGCTTCAAGTAAAACATCTACATTTCTGAATCCTTCAATTTTGATATGCATTTCGAGTAGTGCAACCCTCAAGCTAATGTGAAGATAGCCCAACACCGTCTAAGCAAGGTACCACAATTAACTTTCTGCATTGTGCAAGTTTCATAAATTAATTTCAAAATTTGAATTCTTGAAGTCTAGAACTTCATTCATTGCTTCTACTTAATGTTTAAGAATTGAGCTCAAATCTCTCTTAATTCATCACTTCCTTCATTGTAAAGAGCTTAAAGAATTTAAGGTGCCAGAAAGTTCAGAAATTCAAAAATTTGATTCAAAATTCACTTTCTCAACAGTAGCAGATTCAACTTGCTGGATTGAATTTCAACATTTGAGAGTCCAAATCAAGCTAAATTTCTCAATTCTAAACAAATCTGTTGTGCATAGATTACACCACCACTCCATAGTTACAATTCCTAAATTTCAAAACAACTCTAGCTTGCATCATAAAGAATTAAGCTCAAGGAATGCTTTCATTTGGCACTGTAATATTAAGAGCTTGGATTTTAAACCTTGCTGTTCAAAAATAGCATCACCAATTGACACAAATAACTCCCACAAAAATAATTCTGATTTCCAAAATTTGAGTTGATTTCTTAAATCCATTGCTTAAGCCTTCTTCATTTCAAGTAAAATAATCAATAGGTTGTTTCATAGAATATAAATTTGTTAAATGGAGAATTATCTTGCAATTAATAGAACATCATTCAGTCTTAAAATAGCAATCTATTTCCTTGAAAATCAGAAACTATTAATCTTGGACCATTGCACTTCCAAAATTTTCATCCAAATTGTAACATGTGTAATTCAAGTCCCCAAGGTTAGGATTCAATCTCAACTCAATCAAATAACATTTATGCTCTTCAAATAACTCGAATAGCACCAAGAACATAATGTTTAACTTCGAAAATCACTCATCAAAAACTGAAATGAGTCTTATCATTAGAAATGTTAATTCAAAGATTCCAAAAATACTATACACTTCCCCCACACTCAAAATTTTGTCCATCTTGGTCAAATAATTCATCATATAACAAGCAAGGTATCCACATCCAAAGATTCATAAATAAGAAAAAAATGGAATGATATGATGATCAACAAAAAGATTAGCAAGAAATTGTGTGGAAGAAAGAGAAACAAATAGATTCACCTTCATAAGAATGATTCAATTTATGGTATTGTGATTTTAAAAGAATCAAAACAAGTTCTAGAGTGACACAAACACAAATGCATCACACAATAAAGCTTAATCCTCACTAGGTATTCAAATTATCATCTCAATTCATCGATCTAGAATCCATCACTAAGTAGCAACCTCATGTAATCCAAGAATCCAATTATGACAATACATTTTAAAACTTAACAATCAAATTTAACTAGCTTTCAAAATTCTCTAAAATGATATAAAGAAATGTCAAGGAGTACATTTTATTTTCAAAACCAAAAAAAAAAACTATTTATAAAACCAATAAGATTGCTAAAGTAAACTAAGAGATTATTCATGCATCAAAGTAAAGACATGGTATTTACAATGAAAAGTAAAAGGTGGATTGGAACAAACTCTCCTGAATTTCTGATGATCGAATACGGTTCAGTAATAGGAGCCAATGCAGAAGTGGAATACACTTAATGGTAGTGAGCCTCTTCTTCATGTGATCAATATCGTCAAGTTTAGCTCCCTCCATCATCAAAGCCTCAAATGGATCCATGACTACTTAATACATATCCTAGCCTGACCTGAAACAATGAAACCAACAAAATCATCAGGCACAGGAAACTTAAAATACCAAACACATGGATATATAAAATAAATGAGAATCAAGGCACCAAACAAAATAATAAAATAATCCTAAGATCACTAAACACCAATGTGTCCCCGACAATGGTGCCAAAATTTGATATCAAGTATGTCACACCCGCAAATCAAACTAACAATTTATATTCAATGAACTCCTTAACTATACAATGGTGTTGTAATAAAGAGCCTAGAGTCGAATCTCTCAAGGAGCTAATAATCGGATGTTTGTCTTAGGCTTAGAACTATTTTTGGGGTTTTCATCATTAAAATGGGGGTTGTTGATTTTAATTCTAAATCTAACAAATGAAAAAGTAAAACAGTAAGAAACTAATCTAATGCATGAATGAAAGCTAATCAAGTGCCAACAATTAATCTACAATGCATTATCACTCTACGCTATGGGTTTAATCATCAACACAATTAAACTAAGTTATGAAATAGCAAGACATAAATGAATTCTAATCTAAAACAAAAACTAAACTAAGGAATGAAATGAAACTGATCCAAATTCACAACCAACTACACAAACATCATACTCTTTCCATCACACAAGAGGCCGGAGATGAAACCTCCCAACTCTGGTCGTTGGAGAAGATGCACAAGTAACTTCTGAACTCTGGAATCAATACGAATCTTGCAATCTTCACCACAGAGACCTATCCAATGAAGAATGCAAGAATCGAATCAAATTTGGAAGAACAAGACTGGAATCTGCCGATCTGAATTTCTACTCCAAGAGGGGATCTGATGATGGGTGAAAGGGTGTCGGAATGAACTTAGTAACATAGGGGAAATGCCTCCAGTGTTCACTGCTGTGAGGCGGAGCCGCTGGAATGGAGAAACTCCTCCGAACAGGGTGAAAATAGAGAATTCAGACCAACAGCAAATTCATCATCAAAACCTCTCTCAAATGAACTTCCACCTGGTCGAAAGATGGTCTAGAAGCTGCCTTGAAACTCCCTCTCTATCATCGGCACTTGAGAAGTTGATCGGAGGTGGAATCGGGAGCTACAGGCAAAAAATCATGGATATGAACAGTAACCCGAGCTACTGTTCATCCGTGAAATTTGGGTTTTTATATCAAATTTTGAACCAGAATTAGAAGTGGGTTTAGGTTGGGTTCAAGTGGGGTTTTAGGGTTTTGTTGGGGAGGATTTGACTTGGGTTAAGCTTGAGAGATGACTCCTTGTGATGGGTTGAATCAATTTGGTTTGAGCTTCTTCCCTTATTGGATGAACCAAACTTGTTTGCCTTGATCATGTACCAATTGAATCAACTCAAGTGTCCTACAAAACCAAATTCAAATTAGGAGAATAATATCATTAAGAGAAAAAAAATGTACACTTGAGCCAAAACAATCTCCATGAATAAACATGATAAAAAGTGCATATAACATGTGCAATTAAGTGTAATACACCCAATATCAATCCAAAAGAAAGTATCAAATAATAGCTTATCAGAAAGTTTATCATTTTATCATTATATATTGATGATATACTAATAGTTGGAAGTGACATAAAGTGTGTGATAGAAGTCAAATCATGACTTTCATCACAATTTGATATAATAGAGATCGGAGAAGTAGGGTGCATCTTAAAAGTGAAGATCATTAGAGATCGATCAAAAAAGCTTTTAGATTTGTCTCAAGAAGCTTATATCACTAAGATGTTATAACACTTCAATATGTCAGATTGTAATAAACAGACACCTATAGCGAGAGGTACTGTTTTGATCAAAAGTATGTATCCCAAGACTCCTGAGGAAATAGCCGAAATGAAGAAAAAAATCATATGATAGTGCTATTGGTAGTTTAATGTGCACTATATTGTATACTCATCCTGATATAAGCTATATTGTTAGCTTAGTTAGTCATTTCCAATCAAATCCAGGATCGAAACACTGGAAAGTGGTGAAGAGGATATTCAGATATCTCAAAGGAACAGTAGATTATTGCTTATATTTCCAAGGATCAGATATGAGCCTGAGTGGCTACACATATGTAAATTAGGTAATGGAGCTTGATGACAGAAAATTCACATCTGGCTATACCTTCTTGTTGAATGATGACGCCATCTCATGGAACAGCAAGAAGCAGGATAGTGTAGCCCTATCAATAATGAAAGCTGAGTATGTGGCTTGTGCAGTGAATGTGCAAGAGGTTGTCTAACTAAGAAGGTTCCTGAAGCATCTAAAAATTGTTGAGGACAGTGGGAGTCCTGCTATAGTGTACTGTGGTAGTCAAGCTGCTATAGTTTTTTTCAAGGATTCTAAATATCACAATAAAGGTAAACATATAGAAATTAAGTATAATTTTACAAGGGATATTGTTGACAAGAAAAAGATAATTCTCGAGTACATCCCTACACATAATATGCTTATGGATCCTTTTACTAAGTCCTTGATTAAAGAGTCATTTCAAGGACATGTGAAGTCTTTGGGACTTTAAAGAATGTAACTTATTGTAAAGACATTTAGATAAATAAAAATTTCATAATCTATTCAGTGTATATGTCTTTGTTACATTCAAATAAAAGTCTCGATAAGAATGTTGACAGATTGAGATTAGTCCACTCACATGGATAATCATTTCTATTTGTTAAGTATAAATAAAAATAAGACTGTTGCTTATGGGATAGCTTATGTAGCTGTGAATAGAGACATACCCATAAGTTAAGGTCACCTTGATAATTGTGTCAAGATGAGATCATTTATGTAATGATCAGAGTAATGAACCTACTATTTTCTTAATCTACTTAAGGTAATATTGGAATTTATATTTTGAATCCAGGATTAGACATTAGGTATGTCTAGATCAAAATCTGTATGATGTTAAATTTTGAGAAAAACATGCGCTCTTTTTAGTAAAGAGAATAACATCATAGCATATGATTTATACCATATGTGCTATGGCGACAAGAAGATGTTAGGGTCGAAATGTGATAGAGGGGGGTGAATAGGTCGTCGTGCACTCGTCGTCTTGCATCTTGGTGATGATATGCAACGGAAAATACAAGAAACAAGATTACAACGCTAACACAAGGATTTACTTGGTATCCACCTCAAGAAGAGGTGACTTCTCGGTCGCAGCCAGAGGTGAAGAAACCTCGTACATGTTGGTGCGGGAAGCATCCGACGATCGAACTCGTGTTTTGATAATGGAAAAGAATTCAAAGTTAAGGTATTTTGTATTCTAACAAGTCTACTTGAGGATTTCAGAAAAGTCCTAGCTGCGGTTAGGCAAAGGGATAAACCCTAGGGGGTGGTAAACCCTAGGTCATAGGGGGCGGTAACCCTATGGGAAAGTCTTGGCAGGTCGATGGCTTCAGGCAAAAGTCCTAGGGGGTGGTAACCGGTGGAAAGTCCTGGTGTCGCGAACCAGGTGAAAGACTGGACTGGCCGGGAAGCGGATGTCCAGCAGAAAGTCCGGAAGCGTCGAGTGCTGAGCAAAAGTCCAGTCGATCTGGAGGATCGCACTGGCAGCAGGTAAATCTCCTGAGTGGATTAGGTGAGGACGCGTTCCCCGTAGAGGGAGCAGTAGGCGTCGGGTCGACCTAGGGTTTCCGGTCGAAAATCCGAAGTCAGACCCGGACAGTCCAGAGACTGTCTTAAACATTCTTTATTATCCATATTGTTATTTTGTGCTAACCTTGTGTTGTAGGATGTTGTTTGGGACTAACATATCTTGTAGGTACAAAATAACGAAGATTTACCTCGGATGAACAGTGTCCGAGGCGCCTCCATGGGACTTGAAGGAGCCTCGGGTTAAAAATCCTGAGCTGGCGCGAAGAGCAGACTTAAGGCGCATTGGATGGGTTGAAGGCGCCTTAGACAGCTTGGAGGCGCCTTGAAAGGGTTTAAGGCGCCTTCAGGTCGCGGCAGTCAAAGGATTATCCCAGCGAGCAGATCGGGATAAAATTCTCATTTAAGGCGCCTTGGAGCTTGTTTAAGGCGCCTTGAACACTGTTTATAAAGAGGATTCGACCAGCAGCTCAAGTGAACAAGATTCAAGTCTTCCCTCTGCATTTAGCTGCTAACGAACTCGTCCCGAAGTGCTGCAACTCGACACCGACAACCCGAAGCTTCAATTTAGTATTTTCCATTGTCGGTATAAGATTACTTACTGCATTACTTGTAAATCATCTTTTGTATACTTTCGAACTTATAGTTGTTGCCCACCGGAAGTGATCAAGGATCGCGGGCCTTCGAGTAGGAGTCGCCTTAGGCTCCGAACGAAGTAAAATTGACCTGTGTCTTTGTGTTGTTTGTTTTTATTCCGCTGCGTCTTTACTCGAGTGTTTTACGAATCGAACGAAATAGCCACGAGCGCTATTCACCCCCCCCTCTAGCGCGGTCTCGATCCAACAATTGGTATCAGAGCGGGGTTATTTTGAATTGGTGCAACCACCATTCAAAACAGTTTTTTTATCGTGGTATTTTGTTTCGGAGTCAATTAGAAATTAGCTAATTAGCTAAAGTTCTAATTTTTTTTATTAGTGTTGCTCAAAGTTGGTCAATACCACTTGAGCTCATTATTTTTCTACTTCCTCCGCACTACTAATCCAAGACACAGTCTTGGAATAGATCTTTTTGTTTTTGCTTATTTAGGTCTAAAATGACTCAACAAGAAGGATATAGCACTGTTAGTCCCCCACTATTTTCCGGAGAAGACTTCGGATATTGGAAGGGGCGAATGGAGATATATCTGAAGATCCAGTTCGACACCTGGATGATAGTCAAGACAGGACTTCAACTACCAACTGATACGGACGGTAAGCCTACATCCTGTGAGAACTGGGAGCCAGCCTTCATCAAAAAGGTGGAAGCCGACGCCAAAGCTACCTGCACCATCCAGTGCGGTCTTACTAAGGAGGAGCTCAACAGAGTCGGTCCCTTTTCAACCGCGAAGGAACTTGGGAAAAGCTGATCGAACTCCACGAGGGCACCACAGACACAAAAGTAAGTAAAAGAGATTTATTATTTAATAAATTGTATAATTTAAAAATGCAGGAAGGTGAGACGGCGAGCCAGCTTCACGCACGCATCCAGGACATTCTTAACTCTCTTCATGCAATTGGACAGAGAGTCGAAAACCGGGACGTCATAAGGTACGCATTAAATTCGTTTCCAAGGAGTACATTGTGGGCATCAATGGTAGATGCCTACAAGGTCTCCAAAGACTTATCTTCTTTAAAGTTAGACGAGTTATTTTCTGAATTTGAACTTCATGAACAAACTCATGCACAGCCATCCGAGAAGGGTATTGCTTTGGTTGCAGGTACGAGTCGAACACGGGAATCAAGAGTACAGCAAAAAATTGAATCGAAATCAGAAGACGAACCCGACTCAGAAGATTCAGAGGATGAACTGACCAGCGAACTCGTGAATCTTGTGAAGAAGCTCTACAAGAAGAAGAAGGGCTTCAACAAGAAAGATCTGAAGAAGGCAGTTCAGTCCAGGGAGGCCCAACCGAACTCAAAGGTAAAGTTCGAAGTCACTTGTTACGGGTGCAACCAGAAGGGGCATATCAAAGCCAACTGTCCCAACCAAAAGGAGGCCAAAAAGCAAAGAAGAAAGAAGGCCCTGAAAGCAACCTGGGACGAATCTTCTTCAGAGGACGACGATGAACTTGATCAAACAAGTCTACTCGCACTGATGGCCCGGGACCAGATCATCGAGAGCGACTCAGAAGCCGAGTCTGAGCAAAGACACGGATCCGCATCCATTTCAGAAGGGCCAAACTCCACTGTAAGCATTCCAAGGCTTAATAATTTAGTTAATTACTTACTTCGCAAACTAGCTAAATCAAACCTTAGGATTAAATCACTTCTAAAGGAAGTAGCCGTCCTTAAAGAAGTGAAAAACACTAATTCTTTACCTGATCAAGTTCAAACTGGAAATTCTACTCAAGTTCAAAAACTTGAGGAAGAAAACTCTAGTTTGAAAAATCAAGTAAAAGATTTAAAAAATACTTTAGAACGGTTTTCTCTCGGATCCAAGAACTTGGACCTAATTCTTGGAACACAAAGAGCCGTCTACAACAAAACTGGGCTGGGATATAAAAGTAAAAAGAAATATAGATCTTATTATCCTTAATAAACAAACAAGGTAGTAAATTAGTCCAAGCATGGGTCCCCAAGTCTAAATTGATCAATCAAGTTGGACTTGGCCAATACTGGGTTCCAAAGGATCAAATACACTACCTCGATAGACCAAATCGAGGCTATGATCTAGGGAAAGCTAAAAGGAAAACGATCTTAAAAATTTTAAATTAAAAATTTGAAATTTTAAATTCTAAATTCAAAATTCAAAATCAAAATTAAAAATTTGAAATTAAATTTTAAATTCTAAATTCAAATCAAAATTAAAAATTCGAAATTAAATTTTAAATTCTAAATTCAAAATTCAAAATCAAAATTAAAAATTAAAAATTAAATTCAAAATTCAAAAATAGATGGTGGATCCAAACTAGCTGGCACCTCCAACTGAACTACCCGACAAGGTAACTGAACCTAATTTACCCGAAATGGGTAAAACAAGAGTAGATTATCCGGCAGAGTAATTAAGGCTAGTTTAAAAAGGGCTGAGTTTAACTTGAACCACAGTACCGGTGAAGTTTTTGGATGATAGTACATTAGGAAAACTTGGGCATCGCATGTCTAGGAAGATATGGCTTCGACCTGGTGCATTTGGCCAAGTGGAACTGACCGAAGCTACCCTTAAATGGATCCTAACTAGTTAGATCAAGGATTAGTATTAAGTTCAATGGGTAGGACTATTTGGAAAACCTCGAAGGCATGGTTACTTTAATGAGCTCCGTGTGACTCACCATAGCACAGAAGTTTATCCAAAGAATGCTTACTTGTTGAACCCAAAGCTAAACCTGAATCTAACACAAAGTTAAACCAGACCCTTAAATTCAACAATAATTCATCCCACAACAATTATAGGATTCCCTGATTGACAATCTAGATCGGGTGAGATGACTAAGAAATTAAAATTAAATTAATTAAATTGTTTTAAAAACTTAAATTTCAATTTTTTTTTAAAAACTTAAATTTCAAAATTGTTTTAAAAACTTAAAGTTCAAAATTATTTTAAAAATCTAAATTTCAAAATTATTTTAAAAATCTAAATTTTTTAAATGTCAAAATTGTTTTAAAAACTTAAATTTCAAAATTGTTTTAAAAATTTAAATTTCAAAATTGTTTTAAAAATTTAAATGTCAAAATTGTTTTAAAAACTTAAAGTTCAAAATTATTTTAAAAATCTAAAGTTCAAAATTATTTTAAAAATCTAAATTTCAAAATTGTTTTAAAAACTTAAATTTCAAAATTGTTTTTTTTTAAAAAAAAACTTAAATTTCAAAATTGTTTTAAAAACTTGAATTTCAAAAATATTTTTTTTTCAAAATTATTTTACAAAATCCATTAAACCTTAAAATTTTTTCTTAATCTAAAAACCTTATTTAAAATATATATAAAGGGGAGGGCGCCTCATAGAGGCGCCTCCCACACTGGAAGGCGCCTCCAAGAGCGGCGGGAAAGTTCCCGCCGCATCACTTTAAGGCGCCTCGGATCGATCCAAGGCGCCTTCTAAACCTACTCAAGGTGCCTTAAACACTCTTAAGGCGCCTTAAATTCTCAGATTTAGAAAACGAACAGAGTCTTTCTGTTCGATCTTCTGCCGACGCTGAGCACATTCCTGCGTACGATTCCTAGCAACCAAGGTGCCTTCTACCCGTTTAATCTTCCCTCAACGCCTGGCAATGCCTCCTAGGTATAATCCCAATCCTTCCCAATCAAGTTTTACATAAAATTTATGTTTATCTTTGTCAATTTTTGGTAAAATCGTTGAAAATAGGAAACACCGACACGTTGATCCTAATCCAGATAGACTTCCATCAGCAGATATCAGATTCCCCACTATACATCTTAGGGATACCTTTGCCAATTACATTTTTGAACCTATCAAACCTAGATATGTAAATAGGATCTTTTATACCCAGTTCTGTCAGCCATGTATCCAAATGATAGAGCACTATCAAATGGACCAATTGGTTTACTGCACTGATACAGTAAATCAGGAGTTATGTGCACAGTTTTATCACAACCTTGAGAGGGTTGATGATAATAGGTACTCCACCAGAGTTGCTGGCGTTGACATAGAGCTGACTCCCACCTTGCTACGCACCACCCTAGGTCTTAGGGCTTCAGAGTCTACCTTCTTATGCTACCCCAGTAGGGACCTGCCATTTGGCGATCCTTACTCCCACATTACGTTAGATACTATCTACACGTATTTCTTCGGGGAAGAGAGACCTGCTGGCCTGACTGAGTTCAAGTCAGTCTCTCTTCGGGTTCAGGACTATGTGATTTATAGGGTCCTGACAGCATGTATTTTGCCGATCTCATCTCGGGATGTCCCGAAGATGAGACCTTCACATTCATTTTTCCTGTACGCCTTGTGTCATCGATTTGACATCGATATAGCCTTGCATATGTTTCAGAACATTATCTGTGCATCTGGGACATGTTGGATCGAGACGCGCTAGAGGGGGGGTGAATAGCGCTCGTGGCTATTTTGTACGTATCGGAATCGAAAACAACGTTAGAGTGATTAAAGCAGCGGAATTAAAAACAAACAAACACAAACAGAAGGACACAGAGATTTACTTCGTTCGGAGCCTCTGACGACTCCTACTCGAAGGCCCGCGATCCTTGATCGCTTCCGGTGGGCAATAACTATAAGCTCGTTAAAAGATTACAATTATGAGTACAATTAAAAGCTATAAGTATTATACCGACAACAAGAAATGCTAAATCTGAAGCTTCGGGTCGTCGGGCACTTGTAGCAGCACTTCGGAGTGTCTTTTGGAGCAGCACGTTGATGAGAGATCACTTGATATTTGTTGTTCTGAAGTGCTGGTCGAAACCCCCTTATAAAGGGTGTTCAAGGCGCCTTGAAGGTTGTTCAAGGCGCCTCCATGCTGCCTGGTCTTCCGCGTGGATCAAATCTGATCTGGTCGAACTTCATCCATTCAAGGCGCCTTAAACCTCACTCAAGGCGCCTTCCAAGGTGCCTTCTGCCTTCTTCAAGGCGCCTCCAATGGTGCTTCGCAGCCAGCTCATCCTTTGCACCCGAGGCGCCTTCAAGCTCCATGGAGGCGCATCGGACACTGTTCATCCGAGGCTTTAGGTTGCTCCTTTGCACCTGCAAGATACGTTAGTCCCAAACACTATCCTGCAACACAAAGTTAGCACAATAAATATGATAAATGAAGTATAGACAATCTCCGGACTGTCCGAGTCTGACTTCGGGTTTCCAACCGGAAATCCTAGGTCGACCCGACGCCTACTGTTCCCTCTGCGGGGAACGCGTCCTCACCTACTCCCCTCAGGAGAGATTACCTGATGCTAGTTCGGTCCTCTAGACCGACTGGACTTTCCGCCTAGGGTTACCACCCCCTAGGACCTAGGGTTACCGCCCCCTAGGGTTTTTCTCCACTTAGGGTTACCACCCCCTAGGACCTAAGGTTGCCGCCCCTTAGGGTTTTCCTCCACCTAGGGTTACCGCCCCCTAGGACCTAAGGTTGCCGCCCCTTAGGGTTTCCCTCCACCTAGGGTTACCGCCCCCTAGGACCTAAGGTTACCCCCCCCCCCCCTTAGGATTTTCCTTCACCTAGGGTTACCACCCCCTAGGACCTAAGATTACCCCCCCTTAGGATTTTCCTTCACCTAGGGTTACCACCCCCTAGGACCTAAGGTTACCCCCCCTTAGGATTTTCCCCTGCCTAACCGCAGTTAGGACTTTCCTGAAACACTCATTCAACATGTTAGATAACAGAGAATCTTAACTTTGAATCTCTTTGCCATTGTCAAAACTTAGGTTCGATCGTCGGATGCTTCCTGCACCAACAATCTCCCCCTTTTTGATTATGACAACAAAAATTCAAAGTTAAGAAAATAATTCCATTAAAAGATAAGCATGAAAATACAAGCATAATGATAGTTAAGTGCAGAGCTAAATTAAGTGCAGAGCTCCCCCTTAATATAAAGACTCCCCCTTAATAAAATCTCACTTTTTAAAATTTGAATTTCTTTCAATTCTTTGAATTTTCTTCTCCTCTCCCCCTTTGCCATATATCAAAAATCAGTTGAAAGTAAGTTTTAAGATTTTAAGAAAACAATCTTTTTGAGAGAAGGAAGAAGAAGGCTTGTGAAACTTAGTTAAACGGAATATTTTTCACCTAAGTTTAAAAGGCTAATATATGGATGATTTCGAATGATGCCTTTAGCCACTTTTGAGACTTAGTTGTATTTAGAAAGACATACCTAACTAAAGTTAGAAAAACTTAGCTAGATTTTTTTTTTTTAATTTTGGAGCCAAATTGTTTGTAAAGAAATTTGAAGTCTCAATTTACTTAGCAAAAGTCTTTTGAAAGCCATGAGTTAAATTTTGCAAGTAAATGCAAGTTAAGAAATATGCTTTTTAATACTTTTAACTTAGAAAAGTATTTTAGCATTTAGAGTTAAAATTTATAAGGTGGCTAAGTTTGAGAAAGTTTGAAGGTTGCTATATGAGTCACTTTAGCTAAGCCTTTTGCAAACAATGAATTTTGAGAATGTAGGTTCAGTTTAAAAGGTACTTAGCGTTAAAACTTAATTTTGAAAAGATAAGAGTAAGAATTTGTTATTTTTTCTTTCTTTTTTTTTTTTTGGACAAAGAGGGAGTGACTAAATGTTTAATTTAGGTTATTTATTTTAGTTGGTCTTTAAGTCCAAGCATGAGGTTAAATAGATTTTAAGTAATCCAGATTGTTTTGTTCAGGTATCAGAGCCCTAAAGTATGAGCATGCTCAAGCTTCAAATCTCCATTTCCTTGTAAGTCTCGTAAATTTAGGGGAGCAAGATTTTCAAGTTAGTTTTTCAAGTATTTTTCAAAGGTTTTGAAATTAGTTTTTCAAATATTTTTCGAAGGATTTTTTAAATAAGTTTTTCAAGTATTTTTCAAATAATTTTGAAATGAAGTTTTAAAAGGTTTTTAAAATGATTTTGAAAATAGTTTTGAAATTAAGTTTAAAAGATTTTTAAAATGATTTTGAAAATAGTTTTGAAATTAAGTTTAAAATATTTTTAAAATGATTTTGAAAATAGTTTTGAAATTAAGTTTAAAAGATTTTTAAAATAATTTTGAAAAGAGTTTTGAAATTAAGTTTAAAAGATTTTTAAAATGACTTTGAAAATAGTTTCGAAATTAAGTTTAAAAGATTTTTAAAATAATTTTGAAAAGAGTTTTGAAATTAAGTTTAAAAGATTTTTAAAATAATTATGAAAATATTTTTAAAAGATTTTTCAAATAATTTTGAAATGAAGTTTTAAAAGATTTTTAAAATAATTTTGAAAAGATTTTTCAAATAATTTTGAAATGAAGTTTTAAAATATTTTTAAAATGATTTTGAAAATAATTTTGAAATTAAGTTTAAAAGATTTTTAAAATAATTTTGAAAATAGTTTTGAAATTAAGTTTAAAAGATTTTTAAAATAATTTTGAAAAGAGTTTTGAAATTAAGTTTAAAAGATTTTTAAAATAATTTTGAAAACATTTTTAAAAGATTTTTCAAATAATTTTGAAATGAAGTTTTAAAAGATTTTTAAAATGATTTTGAAAATAATTTTGAAATTAAGTTTAAAAGATTTTTAAAATAATTTTGAAAATAGTTTTGAAATTAAGTTTAAAAGCTTTTTAAAATAATTTTGAAAAAAGTTTTGAAATTAAGTTTAAAAGATTTTTAAAAATAATTTTGAAAAGATTTTTAAAAGATTTTTCAAATAATTTTGAAATGAAGTTTTAAAAGATTTTTAAAATGATTTTGAAAATAATTTTGAAATTATGTTTAAAAGATTTTTAAAATGATTTTGAAAATAGTTTTGAAATTAAGTTTAAAAGATTTTTAAAATGATTTTGAAAATAGTTTTGAAATTAAGTTTAAAAGATTTTTAAAATAATTTTGAAAAGATTTTTAAAAGATTTTTCAAATAATTTTGAAATTAAGTTTTAAATGATTTTTAAAATGATTTTGAAAATAATTTTGAAATTAAGTTTAAAAGATTTTTAAAATAATTTTGAAATTAAGTTTAAAAGATTTTGAAAATAGTTTTGAAATTAAGTTTAAAAGATTTTTAAAATAATTTTGAAAAAAGTTTTGAAATTAAGTTTAAAAGATTTTTAAAATAATTTTGAAAAGATTTTTAAAAGATTTTTCAAATAATTTTGAAATGAAGTTTTAAAAGATTTTTAAAATGATTTTGAAAATAATTTTGAAATTAAGTTTAAAAGATTTTTAAAATAATTTTGAAAAGATTTTGAAAATTATTTTAAAAGATTTTTAAAATAATTTTGAAATGAAGTTTTAAAAGATTTTTAAAATGATTTTGAAATTAAGTTTAAAAGATTTTTAAAATGATTTTGAAAATAATTTTGAAATTAAGTTTAAAAGATTTTAAAAATAATTTTGAAAAGATTTTAAAAATGATTTTAAAAGATTTTTCAAATAATTTTGAAATGAAGTTTTAAAAGATTTTTAAAATGATTTTGAAAATAATTTTGAAATTAAGTTTAAAAGATTTTTAAAATAATTTTGAAAAGATTTTAAAATAATTTTAAAAATGATTTTGAAATTAAGTTTTAGATATATATATATATATATATATATATATATATATATATATATATATATATATATATATATTTAAATAATTATCAGTTTGAATTTTTAAAATTCCTTAGTCATCTCACCCATCTAAATTTTCAATCAGGGAATCCTATAATTTCTGTGAGATGAATTGAGGTTCAATTTAAGGGTTTAGTTTAACTTTGTGTTAGATTCAGGTTTAGCTTTGGGTTCAACAAGTAAGCATTCTTTGGATAAACTTCTGGGCTATGGTGAGTCATAAGGAACTCATTAAAGTAACCATGCCTTCGAGGTTTTCCAAATAATCCTACCCATTGAACTTAATACTAAACTTTGGTCTAACTAGTTAGGATCCATTTAAGGGTAGCTTCGGTCAGTTCCACTTGGCCAAATGCACCAGGTCGAAGCCATATCTTCCTAGACATGCGATGCCCAAGCTTCCCTAACGTACTATCATCCAAAAACTTCACCAGTACTGTGGGTCAAGTTAAACCTAGCCCGTTTTGATCTAACCTTAATTACCCTGCCGGGTAATCTACTCTTGTTTTACCCATTTCGGGTAGATTAGGTTCAGTTACCCTGTCGGGTAGTTCAGTTGGGGGTGCCAGCGAGTCTGGATCCTCCATCTATTTTTATTTAACTTAAGTTGAAATTTACTTTTAATTTTGAATTAATTTCGAATTTAATTTCGAATTTAATTTAATTTCAAATTTTTAATTGAATTTTGGATTTTGAATTTAATTTTGAATTTTGAATTTAATTTTGAATTTAATTTCAAATTTAATTTGAATATTAATTTGAATTATGTTCTTAATATTGTTTTTCTATTAGCTCCCCCTGGATCATAGCCTCGATATGGTCTATCAAGGTAATAGACTTGATCCTTGGGGACCCAATAGTGACCAGTTCTAACTTGATTAACCAAGTTGGATTTTGGCACCCATGCTTGGAGAATTTTTCTATTATTTCTATTAACTAGCGATAAATATGATTTGTATTTTATTTTAGTTTTAAATCCAAGTCCAGTTTTGTTGTAAACGGCTCGCTGTTTTCTAAGAATCAGATCCAGATTCTTGGAGCCCAAGGTGAACCGTTCCAACGTGTCCTTGAGTTCTTTAATTTGAGCTTTCAAATTGGAATTTTCTTCCTCAAGTTGTTGGACTTGAGTTGAACTTCCAATTTGAACTGACTCAGTTAAAGAGCTCGAGTCAGTCGCTTCCTTAAGGGTTGTTACCTCCTTTTGGAGCGACTTAACCCGGACGTTGGATTTAGCCAACTTTTTTACTAAGTAAGGTAATAATTCATGCAAGTTATCTAATTAAAATTCTGCAAGTAGTGAACTTACAGTGGGGTTCGGTCCTTCGGAAACGGATGCGGATCCGTGGCTTTGCTCGGACTCGGTGTCCGACTCGCTCTCGGTTTCGGATTCGGACTCAGACTCAGTTTCCACCACAGTTGCTAGTACTGGTAAAGCAAGGAAGCTCGTCGGTTCTTCTTCGTCGGACCCGGATTCATCTGAAGACTCGGACCATATCGCCTTCAACATCTTTTCCTCTGTCTTACTTGTACCTGCAACCATCGTAATACCTTCCTCGGCCGAAGTAGTATTTTTCTGCTCATCTAATTCAAATAAATCATTTATTAAATTATGCTTACTTACTTGAGCGTCGGAAGTACCTTCGTGTAGCTCAATCAATTTTTGCCACAACTCTTTTGCACTTGCAAAGGGGCCGATGCGGTTCAGTTCTTCATCGGTTAGGCCGCATTGTAGCATGCAGGTCGCTTTGGCATCGGCTTCGACTTTTCTCATTGTGCTAGAATCCCAGTTGATGCATGAGATAAGTTTTCCGGTGACATCACGTGGAAGTTCGAGTCTGGTCTGGATGATGATCCACATCTCGACTTGCGTCTTGAGGTGGTATTCCATCCGGTTCTTCCAATATCCAAAGTTCTCGCCAGAAAAGAGCGGCGGTCGGACGGTGCAGAATCCTTCTTGGAATGCCATTTTAAAAGAACCTTGCACACAAAAAATAGCAAAAAAAATGTACCAGGACTTGATCCTGGATTAGCAGTGCGGTATGGAAGGATAGAAATAGAAGTTCACAAGTTTCGAGAAAAAAATAATAAAATAATAATAAAATATTATTAAAAATATTTTTAAAAAATATTATTTCAAATTTTGCCAAATTCAATATTTTATCAATACTAATAAACCGTGAAAGGATGAAAATGAATTTTTCGAAAATAATTTTGGAGGGAAAAAAAATGAAAGGCTATAAAGACGAAAAAGCCACAAAAGAAATGCTTGAATGGTGGTTTCACCTATTCGAAGCGACCCCGCTCTGATACCAATTGTTGGATCGAGACACGCTAGAGGGGGGTGAATAGCGCTCGTGGCTATTTTGTACGTATCGGAATCGAAAACAGCGTTAGAGTGATTAAAGCAGCAGAATTAAAAACAAACAAACACAAACAGAAGGACACAGAGATTTACTTCGTTCGGAGCCTGTGACGACTCCTACTCGAAGGCCCGCGATCCTTGATCGCTTCCGGTGGGCAACAACTATAAGCTCGTTAAAAGATTACAATTATGAGTACAATTAAAAGCTATAAGTATTATACCGACAACAAGAAATGCTAAATCTGAAGCTTCAGGTCGTCGGGCACTTGTAGCAGCACTTCGGAGTGTCTTTTGGAGCAGCACGTTGATGAGAGATCACTTGATATTCGTTGTTCTGAAGTGTTGGTCGAAACCCCCTTATAAAGGGTGTTCAAGGCGCCTTGAAGGCTGTTCAAGGCGCCTCCATGCTGCTTGGTCTTCCGCGTGGATCAAATCTGATCTGGTCGAACTTCATCCATTCAAGGCGCCTTAAACCTCACTCAAGGCGCCTTCCAAGGTGCCTTCTGCCTTCTTCAAGGCGCCTCCAATGGTTCTTCACAGCCAGCTCATCCTTTGCACCCGAGGCACCTCCAAGCTCCATGGAGGCGCCTCGGACACTGTTCATCCGAGGCTTTAGGTTGCTCCTTTGCACCTGCAAGATACGTTAGTCCCAAACACTATCCTGCAACACAAAGTTAGCACAATAAATATGATAAATGAAGTATAGACAGTCTCCAGACTGTCCGAGTCTGACTTCGGGTTTCCAACCGGAAACCCTAGGTCGACCCGACGCCTACAGTTCCCTCTGCGGGGAACGCGTCCTCACCTACTCCCCTCAAGAGAGATTACCTAATGCCAGTCCGGTCCTCCAGACTGACTGGACTTTCCGCCTAGGGTTACCACCCCCTAGGACCTAAGGTTACCGCCCCCTAGGGGTTTTTCTCCACTTAGGGTTACCACCCCCTAGGACCTAAGGTTGCCACCCCTTAGGGTTTTCCTCCACCTAGGGTTACCACCCCCTAGGACCTAAGGTTGCTGCTCCTTAGGGTTTCCCTCCACCTAGGGTTACCGCCCCCTAGGACCTAAGGTTACCCCCCCCTTAGGATTTTCCTTCACCTAGGGTTACCACCCCCTAGGACCTAAGGTTATCCCCCCTTAGGATTTTCCTTAACCTAGGGTTACCACCCCCTAGGACCTAAAGTTACCCCCCCTTAGGATTTTCCTTCACCTAGGGTTACCACCCCCTAGGACCTAAGGTTATCCCCCCTTAGGATTTTCCTTAACCTAGGGTTACCACCCCCTAGGACCTAAGGTTACCCCCCTTAGGATTTTCCCCTGCCTAACCGCAGTTAGGACTTTCCAGAAACACTCATTCAACATGTTAGATAACAGAGAATCTTAACTTTGAATCTCTTTGCCATTATCAAAACTTAGGTTCGATCGTCGGATGCTTCCTGCACCAACAGGACAGTCACCTCCAAGACAGTACACATGCCCTATTGTCATATTTTGACACGCTTCTTTTCGACTATAGAGGGTATAGATGTGACCAGGGGAACAGTCATTCCTCTTACTATATATGACGAGCTAGGATCTCGTAATTGTAGACTAGCCGGTGCTGATATCACAGCTGATGGAGTTCTAGCCTGGACAGGACGACCACGGCCAGCAGCTGCCCCTATCGCTCCAGCAGCCGAGGATATACCAGGCGAGGGAGAGGAGTGGGCTGATTTCTTAGCTGAGGCTCTTTTCTCAGATCCTTCCCCGTCTGCCAGACCATCCACCTCAGCTGGACCTTCGACATCTACATCACTCTCCATCGAGGACAGACTTGCTCGACTCGAGGTCGAGTCCATCCAGACATGACGGATAGTTCTCTCTATTCGATCCGAGATGGCTGCCGGATTTATGTCCCTTCGTGATGAGATACGACGTCTGGGTCAGCCAACACCCGAGCATCCCCATGGACCACCTTCCACTAATGACCTTCCAGCTGATGCTCCTCACATGGATGATCCCGCTAGTTGATATGACTATTTTATGCATTGTACTATGAACACCTGCACTACCTATTCATTTTGTTAGATTGTAAAATACCGAAAAATAGGCGAATATTAATAAGGGAATTTTCCGAAATTTTTGGAAATTTTTCGGGAATTTTTTGGAGCTCGTATGGACGAGTTAACGGGGATAAGATTTGGGTTCCGGGAAAGCCTGTTTTGGCTACCCATTTAAGTGAGGAAAAGTTTACTTTTTCCTTTATTTTTCTTTTATTTCTTTTCTTTATTTCTCTTTTCCTCCGTTCCTCTTCTTCGTCGAACCCACACGCGCCTATTCTCCTTGCCCTAACCACACTCGACGGTTCCATCTTCCTCCGAGCGTTTAAGATGTGATCAAGGGAGAAGCCGAGCACTCCTCTTTGTTTTCTTTCTTCTTCTTTGCCTTCCGACGCCGATTCCTTGGCCACAGGAGCTTCGAGCGCTGGCCACAGGTTTGCCGAACCATTGCCGGTCTTCCTCTCTGGATCACGGCCAACAGGGGCTCGCCGGAAATCTGATCTCTACCCACTGACGCCGGCCATCTTCCTCTTCATATTTTCTCCCGAGCCGCACACCGCCGGCCGCTTGTTCTCAGCAAAGCAATGCCACAATCGACGCCTACGGACTAGGGCAACGCTGTGCCCTAGATTTACAGCGTCGCCGTCCCATTCTGCCCTAGCCATCACTGACACTGCCCTCCTGTAGTGTCTTTCGCTCACCACTGCCCTTGTGATCTAGCGTCGGTCGGCTAGCCGTGAGTGCCAGTAAAACACCTTGTTATCGGCTTGAGTTTCTGGCATTAGGGCTTCCAGTGGCAGCTTTGTCCGGTTTTTGGTCATTTCAGGCAGTAAAGGAAGAGGTAAAGTGCTCAAGTTATTTTGGAAATTTGCTTGTGGTTTGGAAGTTGATTTCTTGGTCTTTTTGATCCGAACAGTGAGGAGTTCCAGCAGCCAACAGCCCTTAACGGCAGCCCTCATTCTAGCATTCCTTTGTTCCAGCAGCAATCAACCTAAATGGGGCAGTAACTCTTTAATTCCAGCATCTTCTTGTTCTTGAATAAGCTGTGGAACTTGAGGTAAGGTTTAGGGTTGTGGTCTTCGTTGTAGATGATTTCTAGTAGTGTTAGTAAAAGTTGTTAACTTAAGTTTAGAAATAAATCTAAAGGTGTAATTAGGGTTAATGAAGCTAACCCTAGTTGGACGATGGATTAGAATTTAGTTTGGCTAATGGTTGTATGATAAATTAGCTAAACTAGACATTATGTTTGATGCCACAGGACTTTGACGCGAGACGAGTATCTCGGAGTCAGATTTGGACTTTTTCTTATCGGAGGCGGGTACTTTTGACTTATTGTCTTTGATATGCTTAGTAATGAAAATAATATGTTGCATTAATTGTGTTTCCTATTTGTTTCGGTTAATCACTGCCCAATACATGTTACCTGATTGATTGATTGTTTGTTTGCATCTCGTATTGATCTTGTACCAGATCTATCATGCTCATGGGTAGTGATATAACCATGTTTCACATGTTCAGGACCTAGGTTTGATACCTTATTGATCAGTATATCTTGATATGATTTATTCACTATGGTGGTCATTGCTATATGTCCAGAGGTTGGTTTAGTATATTACCATGCTTACTGACATGCACCATTTGCATGATCGCATGCTGTGCGATAGATTGCTCCATTATTGTCGAGCACTTTGCCAGTTTTCATCACTGTTCGGTGCTCCGTTGTGATGCTCACGGGTAGCGTGACACAGCGTGGTAGCACGTCAGTTTGACTCTTCCGGTGCTCCGTTGATCCGCTCAGGGGTAGTGTGACGCAGCGTGTAGCACGTTAGAGATTCCTCCCCGTCATAGCGTACCGGGAGATGAGAGCATTGCGCTCCCCCATTTATGATTTGGGGTAGGAGTACGTATGTACTCCGACAGCATCCCGTCCACTCGATCACTCATCGAGTAGAGTGCACGGTCGTCACAGCCCTACCCACTTGGTCCCACTTTTGTTATGAGTTGGCTGACTGGCGTCAGGGGTGACCATGACATTGGCATCATATGCATGATGCATTTATTGTTTGTGATTATGTTTGCTGCATTTATATGTTGCATATTGTTTGGATACCTATGTTTGACATGCATACAAGTCTTCTATACCTTTCGGACTGTTTGTCCTTATACCGGGTCCTAGTTAGTACAGATTCTCTCCTGTCTTCTTCGGTTTGCATTTACCTTTATTTTTATCAAGAGACTGTACGCATGATTAGTGCTAGGTGTTATTTCTTTACTTTGCATATCAACTGTACCTGCTGAGTGTTGGACTCACCCCGTCTCCATTGTTGTTATTTTCAGGTTGATGCTGTCAGGAGGGAGTTCCAGTCGCTAGTCCCCACTGCACGTAGTGCTAGATCCCCTGCAGACCTCGAGGATTGATTGACTTTTGAGTTTTCTTCTCGTTTGTCTATGTTTAGACTTGATTTGTTTGATACTTGGACGTTGTATTTATTATTGTGATGTCGATGGATTTTATTTGGTCTTATTCTACTACATGCCTGCCGGGTCGGCATAAGAGGTGAGTTTCGTCGGATTTGAGTTTTACGAGTGTAGTTGAGTAGGGTGGTTTTCGAGTCAGAGTATTACTGCTTTGTTTGATTATATATAACTGCGTGGATGTTTGTGTGGTTGTGTTATATTTATTGTTATTATTCCAGCCGCATGTGGCTGAGGTATGGAGATATGTAGAAAGTTTCAGATTGTCCGCCGTACAGGGGAGATGCTGCCGAAATTTCTTCGGATAGGGACTCCTCTGGGGCGTGACAATTTAGTGGTATCAGAGCCAAGTTTTAAGATCTTTTGTTTCGTATTTTGGATTTTCGGGATTTATCTGATACTAATTTATTTGGTATCAGAGCGGGTTATGATACCTGCTTTTGGTGTTCTGGAGATTTATCGGATACCTGTTGTTGGTATTCTGGATATTTGGGTTAGCCAGGTTTGCGAGTCAAACTGGGCATTATCGGATTTTCGATATGGTTATGTTTTGGATTTCCGTTTCGGATTTATTTGGATTTCCGGCGATATGTACGTTCGGAATTTTGAGGTCAAATTGGGGACTGGACAGCGACGGAACATCTCCAGACGGCAAATAGGTATGTTGTTATTTTATGTTTGTTATATTGGTATTGATATCTGTAATTTAATTTAACAGATATGAGACGATCTACTCGTATTGCTGCGAGACGTGGTGCTGAACGACCACGTGCGAGGACCACGGGATCTCTGGATATGCCAGAGATGCCCACTGTTAGTGAGCTTGTCAGTCAGGGACAGACTCAGGATACAGCGGGAGCATCGGGCTCTCAAATCCCGATAGCTCCTGTAGAGATACCTACTTTGGCCACACCGACGGTATCCACTCCTACCGTATTTACGGTACCATCAGGTGTACCATTGGCGTACCCGACATTTGCTCCAGAGCAGCCTACGACGTACTCGGCACCACCGCCACCTGGACCTACAGTGTACCCGACACCAGTGCCTACAGTAGCAGCAGCTGCACCATATCCGGTACCATTACCTACCGTACCTCCAGCTGCCACCACTTTTGTTCCCCAGGCAGTACCACCGACGGCTTATGCTCCGGTATATACAGCAGCACCGGGAGTTCCTCCTCCGGTTTATTCCGCGGTACCACCTGTAGTATCAGCTCCAGTGTTTCCGCCAGTTCCTGCAGCCGTCCCGACACAGCTCACTGATATTGCACTGGCTGAGTCGATGAAGACTCGTTTCACTCTTTTCCGCGGAGATCTCGATCCGAGTATGGCTCTGTCATGGATAGAGACTATGGAGCAGACTTTCTTCTATATGGCTTGCTCCGAGTGGGAGAAAGCAGAGCTGGCTGCTTACCATTTACGGGATGAAGCTAATGCCTGGTGGGTTACTCAGCGTTCTATTATTGGTGAGCGCAACGTCACATGGACCAGGTTCAGAGGCTTTTGAGAGTCGTTTCTTTCCACCGTCCTATCGGATGGCTCGACAGATTTTATGAGTCGAGGCGTAATAATCGCCGACCGAGTATAATCTGAATTCCTCCGGTGGCTCAGCTTTTGTCGAGTTAGTTGCGGAGGATGTAACTCGCATGATTTATCTGGATTGGATGGTTATCTCATATACGACTTGCGGATTAGGGATTACATCTTACTCGATGCATTGAATCGAGCTTTGATGATAGAGTTAGCTCGGCAGACAGTATCCGACATGAAAAGAAAGCATACGGGTCCGACATCGTAGGTCCAGCAGACACGCGGCGTGACAACATCGAGTAGTCGCGACGATCGGTCGTAGTTCTTCCGGGTTTCGTAGGCCTCGAAGTCGTGATCTTCCTCGGACGCTTCCGGTCTCCTCGGCAGGATCGAAATACCCACCAACGATATCTGATGTTTCCGATGTGGTTCCAGAGACCACATCACTTCACTGGGACAGTTAGTTTGCTTTTATTGCAAACCGCCGGGCACCAGAGCCGAGATTGTCACCAAGGCTCAAGGCACACTCCTGAGGGTCGAGCAGAGGGACAGCCTAGTCGATCGGTGTCTCGACGAGGAGGGCGGAGATTCACACCCTCACGGGAGGCAGCCCTCAAGAAGCAGCGATTTGGCATGCTTGGACAGAGTACTCGGTGCCAGCACCCTGTAGTTTTGTTTCGAGACCTTATTATCCGACTCGTACCATACTCGGTCCCCACCAATGATATCGTCCCCATCCTCTCGGTCTTATCTGCACATAGTCCAAGAATGGCGAGCTTACGCCCGATCGCGGCACCTCCTCCTCCTCCGCCAGATGGACGAGTTCATGCGATTACCAGGGAGGATGCGAGCCGACGGATCCGTTTTCCGGTATGATTTCCATTTATGCATTTTCCGCTGATATGATTGATATTGGTAGTTCGCACTCTTTTATATCCCGTACCTTTATGCGGGAGATTGGTAGATTACCCACTTGCAGACCCCAGCGATTGACTGTCTCGCTACCGTCCGGTGATACTTTAGAAGTCACCCAGGAGATCAGAGGTTGCCATTAGACTTTGGCAACATGATACTTACGGTAGATCTTCTAGTATTGGAGATGGTCGAGTTTGATGTCATACTTCGCATGGATTGGCTGTCAGTTTATCATGCTACCGTTGATTCCCATACGAGGGTGGTCACCTTCCACCTCGAACCAACCTCGTGGAGTTTCACCGGCATCGAGACGACGATATCTCGATTATTTCGGCGATTCAGGCTCAGTAGCTGCATGGTTTTTTGTTATCGTTGATCAGTACTGAGGACAGTAGTAGTTCGCAGCTCTCCGATGTTCCTGTAGTCCGGGAGTACCCAGATGTATTTCCAGAGGAGCTGCCAGGTTTGCCTCCCAGAAGGCAAGTGGAGTTCGCTATTGAGCTGATTCTGGGAACCGCGCCGACATCAAAAGCTCAGTATCGTATGGCACCAAAAGAGTTGAACGAGCTGAAGGTTCAACTCCAGGAGCTTTTAGACAGGGGATTTATTCACCCTAGTGTTTCACCATGGGGTTCTCCAGTTCTGTTTGTCAAGAAAAAGGATGGTACTATGAGGTTGTATATTGACTACAGGCAGCTGAATGCAGTGACCATCAGAAATAAATATCCATTACCACGGATCGAGGATTTGTTTGATCAGCTCAGAGGTACATCAGTGTATTCTAAGATTGATCTGTGATCCGGATATCATCAGTTGAGAGTCAGAGATTCTGATATCCAGAAGACAGCTTTCCGTACCAGATATGGTCATTATGAATTTTTGGTAATGCCATTTGGGCTTACCAATGCTCCAGCGGTGTTTATGGACTTGATGAACTGCATCTTTCTGGAGTATCTGGATCAGTTTGTTATCATTTTCATTGATGACATATTGGTCTACTCTCGTTCCGAGGAGGAGCATGCACAGCATCTTCGCACAGTCTTGGAGATTCTTCGACGACATCAGTTGTACGCGAAGTTCAGCAAGTGTGCATTCTGGCTATCCTCAGTTGGTTTTCTGGAACACGTGGTTTCTAGCAGAGGTATTTCAGTTGATCCTCAGAAGATCGAGGCTATCACCGGTTGGGAGCAGCCGAAGTCAGTTCAGGAGATCCGCAGTTTTCTGGGATTGGCCGGATATTACCGACGTTTTGTCAAGGGCTTCTCACGTATTGCTATGCCACTAACACGTCTTACCCGGAAAGGCGTGAAGTTCATATGGTCCGAGAATTGCGAGACCAGCTTTCAGGAGCTGAAGCGGAGATTAGTGTCGGCTCCAGTTTTGATTTTACCTTCTAGAGAGGACGGATTTGTACTTTACACCGATGCATCTCTTCAGGGTTTGGACGCTGTTCTGATGCAGCACGGCAGAGTAGTCTCTTATGCTTCTCGTCAGCTAAAGGAGCATGAGAAGAATTACCCAGTTCATGACCTGGAGTTAGCTGCCATCATCTTTGCTCTGAAGCTATGGCGACATCATTTATACGGTATCACATTTGAGATTCTCACTGATCATAAGAGTTTCGAATATATTTTCACTCAGAAGGAGCTTAATCTTCGACAGAGGAGATGGATAGAGTTCCTGAAGGACTACGATTGTACCATTAGCTACCACCCGGGGAAAGCTAATGTGGTTGCAGATGCACTAAGCAGGAAGTCCAGAGGGACTTTGGCTTGCCACCGGACTTCAGTCACTTTCAGAGTTTCTGAGTTAGATCTTGAGGAGCAGAGGACAGAGCAAGGTATTCTTGTTACCATGGTTGCTCAGTGATCGGGACGAGGATCCGAGAGCCCTAGGATGTATATTAGCAGATAGCTTCCGGGCAGCAGACCGAGTTTACACGAGACGAGGAGGGTATTATATTCTTCCGAGGCAGATTATGCGTACCTCAGTCTCATCCGGTCTTACAGGAGCTACTTCAGGAGGCACACCGTTCTCGATTTGCGATCCATCCAGGCGGGACCCGTATGTATCGAGACTTGAGGCGTTCCTATTGGTGGAACGGCATGAAGAAAGACATCGCGGATTTCGTAGCTAGGTGTCTTGTTTGTCAGCAGGTGAAGGCTGAACACCAGAGACCTGCAAGATTACTTCAGCGGATTCCTATTCCTGAGTGGAAGTGGGATCACATTACCATGGACTTTGTGGTAGGGTTGCCGAGGACACGACGAGGTCATGACGCGATTTGGGTAATCGTTGATCGATTAACCAAATCAGCGCACTTCTTAGCGATCCGGAGGACTGATTCCCTGGATCGATTGGCAGATCTGTATTGCCGGGAGATCATCAGACTACATGGTGTTCCGTTGAGTATCATTTCGGATAGAGACCCACGGTTTACGTCTCGGTTCTGGCAGAGTCTGCAGCAGGCCTTGGGTACACAGCTCCGTTTCAGTACAGCTTTCCATCCACAGACAAATGGACAGTCAGAGCGGACCATTCAGACGTTAGAGGACCTGCTGAGATCATGTGTTATGGATTTCGGAGGCAGCTGGGAGGACCATCTGCCGTTGGTAGAGTTTGCCTACAACAATAGCTTTCATTCGGCTATCCAAATGGCACCGTTTGAGGCATTGTACGGTAGATCTTGTCGGACACCCGTCCTCTGAGATGAGATTGGAGAGGCCCAGCTGTTGGGACCTCATAGAGTTCAGCAGGATGCAGAGTTGGTCCGTACTATCAGACGGAGGATGTCAGAGGCGCAGGACCGCCAGAAGAGTTACGCTGATCGGAGACGCATACCACTAGAGTTCTCTGTTGGCGACCATGTATTTTTGCGAGTTTCACCCACGAAAGGGGTGAAGAGATTTGGCCTCAGAGGTAAGCTAGCTCCGCGGTACATTGGCCCTTTCGAGATCTTGGAGAGGATCGGAGTAGTAGCTTACCGACTGGCACTACCACCGTCCCTGTCAGGCGTTCACGATGTATTTCACGTATCGATGCATATGTGCTGGCAGATATTCCAGTTCCAGTTCAGCCTGACATTACATATGAGGAGGTTCCGGTACGGATACTCGACCGGAAAGAGCGTCAGTTGTGGAACAAGACTATCCGACTGGTTAAAGTCAGATGGCAGCATCATTCGAACGAGGAGGATACTTGGGAGCTCGAGGATACTATCTGAGCTCGATATCCCCATCTTTTCATTTGAGGTATGTGATTTAGTTTACTGTTCAGCATTTTTACTTTCTGTCTGTTGTTAGTACTTGCTGATGGTAGATAATGAAATTTGGGGACCAAATTTTTATTAGTGGGGGAGAATGTAAAATACTGGAAAATAGGCGAATATTAATAAGGGAATTTTCCAGAATTTTTGGAAATTTTTCGGGAATTTTTCGGAGCTCATATGAACGAGTTAACGGGGATAAGATTTGGGTTCCGGGAAAGCCTGTTTTGGCTACCCATTTAAGTGAGGAAAAGTTTACTTTTTCCTTTATTTTTCTTTTATTTCTTTTCTTTATTTCTCTTTTCCTCCGTTCCTCTTCTTCGCCGAACCCACACGCGCCTATTCTCCTTGCCCTAACCACACTCGACGGTTCCATCTTCCTCCAAGCGTTTAAGATGTGATCAAGGGAGAAGCCGAGCACTCCTCTTTGTTTTCTTTCTTCTTCTTTGCCTTCCGACGCCGATTCCTTGGCCACAGGAGCTTCGAGCGCCGGCCACAGGTTTGCCGAACCATTGCCGGACTTCCTCTCTGGATCACGGCCAACCGCCGCCGCTTGTTCTCAACAAAGCAGCGCCACAGTCGACGCCTACGGACTAGGGCAACGCTGTGCCCTAGATTTGCAGCGCCGCCGTCCCATTCTGCCCTAGCCATCACTGACACTGCCCTCCTGCAGTGTCTTTCGCTCGCCACTGCCCTTGTGATCTAACGTCGGTCGGCTAGCCGTGAGTGCCAGCAAAACACCTTGTTATCGGCTTGAGTTTCTGGCATTAGGGCTTCCAGTGGCAGCTTTGTCCGGTTTTTGGTCATTTCAGGCAGTAAAGGAAGAGGTAAAGTGCTCAAGTTATTTTGGAAATTTGGTTGTGGTTTGGAAGTTGATTTCTTGGTCTTTTTGATCCGAACAGTGAGGAGTTCCAGCAGCCAACAGCCCTTAACGGCAGCCCTCATTCCAGCATTCCTTTGTTCCAGCAGCAATCAACCTAAATGGGGCAGTAACTCTTTAATTCCAGCATCTTCTTGTTCTTGAATAAGCTGTGGAACTTGAGGTAAGGTTTAGGGTTGTGGTCTTCGTTGTAGATGATTTCTAGTAGTGTTAGTAACAGTTGTTAACTTAAGTTTAGAAATAAATCTAAAGGTGTAATTAGGGTTAATGAAGCTAACCCTAGTTGGACGATGGATTAGAATTTAGTTTGGCTAATGGTTGTATGATAAATTAGCTAAACTAGACATTATGTTTGATGCCACAGGACTTTGACGCGAGACGAGTATCTCGGAGTCAGATTTGGACTTTTCTTATCGGAGGCGGGTACTTTTGACTTATTGTCTTTGATATGCTTAGTAATGAAAATAATATGTTGCATTAATTGTGTTTCCTATTTGTTTCGGTTAATCACTGCCCAATACATGTTACCTGATTGATTGATTGTTTGTTTGCATCTCGTATTGATCTTGTACCAGATCTATCATGCTCATGGGTAGTGATATAACCATGTTTCACATGTTCAGGACCTAGGTTTGATACCTTATTGATCAGTATATCTTGATATGATTTATTCACTATGGTGGTCATTGCTATATGTCCAGAGGTTGGTTTAGTATATTACCATGCTTAGTGACATGCACCATTTGCATGATCGCATGCTGTGCGATAGATTGCTCCATTATTGTCGAGCACTTTGCCAGTTTTCATCACTGTTCGGTGCTCCATTGTGATGCTCACGGGTAGCGTGACACAGCGTGGTAGCACGTCAGTTTGACTCTTCCGGTGCTCCGTTGATCCGCTCAGGGGTAGTGTGACGCAGCGTGTAGCACGTTAGAGATTCCTCCCCGTCATAGTGTACCGGGAGATGAGAGCATTGCGCTCCCCCATTTATGATTTGGGGTAGGAGTACGTATGTACTCCGACAGCATCCCGTCCACTCGATCACTCATCAGGAGTAGTGTTGCTGAGTGCACGGTTGTCACAGCCCTACCCACTTGGTCCCACTTTTGTTGTGAGTTGGCTGACTGGCGTCAGGGGTGACCATGACATTGGCATCATATGCATGATGCATTTATTGTTTGTGATTGTGTTTGCTGCATTTATATGCTGCATATTGTTTGGATACCTATGTTTGACATGCATACAGGTCTTTTATACCTTTCGGACTGTTTGTCCTTATACCGGGTCCTAGTTAGTACAGATTCTCTCCTGTCTTCTTCGGTTTGCATTTACCTTTATTTTTATCAAGAGACTGTACGCATGATTAGTGCTAGGTGTTATTTCTTTACTTTGCATATCAACTGTACCTGCTGAGTGTTGGACTCACCCCGCCTCCATTGTTGTTATTTTCAGGTTGATGCTGTCAGGAGGGAGTTCCAGTCGCTAGTCCCCACTGCACGTAGTGCTAGATCCCCTGCAGACCTCGAGGATTGATTGACTTTTGAGTTTTCTTCTCGTTTGTCTATGTTTAGACTTGATTTGTTTGATACTTGGACGTTGTATTTATTATTGTGATGTCGATGGATTTTATTTGGTCTTATTCTACTACATGCCTGCCGGGTCGGCATAAGAGGTGAGTTTCGTCGGATTTGAGTTTTACGAGTGTAGTTGAGTAGGGTGGTTTTCGAGTCAGAGTATTACTGCTTTGTTTGATTATATATAACTGCGTGGATGTTTGTGTGGTTGTGCTATATTTATTGTTATTATTCCAGCCGCATGTGGCTGAGGTATGGAGATATGTAGAAAGTTTCAGATTGTCCGCCGTACAGGGGAGATGCTGCCGAAATTTCTTCGGACGGGGACTCCTCTGGGGCGTGACATAGATTTCCTTGACGGGTTATGTACTTACTTGCATGCTTAGTCAGTTTGATAAGTTTAGTACTACCCTGAGTTTACTCATCATTTTTTCAAATTCTAGGAAAAATAATTTTCAAAATTCCCAATTTCCTAGATTTTTCAAAATTTTTGATTTACTTATCATTTTTCAGATACTAGGAAAAATAATTTTCAAAATTTCCAATTTCCTAGATTTTTCAAAATTCTGGAATTAGCTTAAGTTTTTCCTTAGAAATCATGTTCCCCTAGATTTAAGCCAGAGCATCTCACAAACACCTAGGTTTACCTTGATTGTGTTTGAAAGTCATAGAACGGCGTGAGATGCATAGGGTACAGCCTGGACTCAAGAATGCTTATATCTGTGCATCAATATGAGTCTGAGCGTTAAATACGCAATATACATTAATCAAGTTGAGTCTTCTAGCTCTAGTCAAATCTAACTGGACCAAATCAACTTGACTTGACTAACCATGTGAAAGATGTTGCCCTATTGGTAGTCAGCAAGGAGCTAAAGGTTAGACAGTTGGTAAAAGGACACTTAGTTTTTTGCTTAAGCATGTTTTAATCTTTAGGGCTCTGATACATAGTAAATTAATCTACTGATTATAACTCATGCTTGGACTTAAGGTCCAACTGAATTTTAATGAATAACCTAAACCAACTTTAAATATTTGTTCAAACTTAAAGTTTACTACTTCTAAAGATCTAAGCTAAAAACTTAATGATCAAATCCTTGCTGAACCTAGCTAAATTTGAAATCTAACATTGTAAATACCTGCAGAGTTCTTTTTATTTACCCTCAAAGATTACTTTTCTCCTAGCCTTTAAAATCTATCAAAAAGATACATCTTTTTCACTTAACTATAAATAAGAACTGAATGTTAAGTATCTAAGTTATTCAAAAGTCTATTATTTTTGATATATGGCAAAGGGGGAGAGTAGCAAAATTCAATAATAAAAGGGTAACATCAGTTAAGGGGGAGCAATAGCTAAGGGGGAGCATATAGTTTAGCAAATTTGCTTTGGTTAATGTGTTCACCTATAATTAGCAAATTTTCCAGTGTTAAATGGTTATCTATTCGTTTGTTTACTTAACTTTGAATTTGAATTGCCATAATCAAAAAGGGAGAGATTGTTGGTGCGGAAAGCATCCGACGATCGAACTCGTGTTTTGATAATGGAAAAGAATTCAAAGTTAAGGTGTTTTGTATTCTAACAAGTCTCCTTGAGGATTTCAGGAAAGTCCTAGCTGCGGTTAGGCAAAGGGATAAACCCTAGGGGGTGGTAAACCTAGGTCATAGGGGGCGGTAACCCTATGGGAAAGTCTTGGCAGGTCAATGGCTTCAGACAAAAGTCCTAGGGGGTGGTAACCCTAGGTGGAAAGTCCTGGTGTCGCGAACCAGGTGAAAGACTGGACTGGCCGGGAAGCGGATGTCCAGCAGAAAGTCCGGAAGCGTCGAGTGCTGAGCAAAAGTCCAGTCGATCTAGAGGATCGCACTGGCAGCAGGTAAATCTCATGAATGGAGTAGGTGAGGACGCGTTCCCCGTAGAGGGAGCAGTAGGCGTCGGGTCGACCTAGGGTTTCCGGTCGGAAATCCGAAGTCAGATCCGGACAGTCCAGAGACTGTCTTAAACATTCTTTATTATCCATATTGTTATTTTGTGCTAACCTTGTGTTGCAGGATGTTGTTTGGGACTAACATATCTTACAGGTACAAAATAACGAAGATTTACCTCGGATGAACAGTGTCCGAGGCGCCTCCATGGGACTTGGAGGCGCCTCGGGTTCAAAATCCTGAGCTGGCGCGAAGAGCAGGCTTAAGGCGCCTTGGATGGGTTGAAGGCGCTGTTGGATCGAGACGCGCTAGAGGGGGGGTGAATAGCGCTCGCGGCTATTTCGTTCGATTATCAGAATCGTAAGAGTTAAAACGCAGCGGAATAAAGAAAACAAGCATACAGAGACAGGAGAATTTACTTCGTTCAGAGCCTTGATCGACTCCTACTCGAAGGCCCGCGATCCTTGATCGCTTTCCATGGGCAACAACTATAAGCTCGTAAAAACTATTACAAACTAATTACAATTCAAAGCAGTAAAAAGATTATACCGACAACAAAGGACTAAATCTGAAGCTCCGGGTTGTCGGGGTGTCGTTACAGCACTTCGGGATCGTCTCGTAGGCAGCTTGTAGCAGACAGTTCACTTGGAAGAAGATATTTCAAGCTGCTGGTCAAGATGTCCTTTTATTGGACGTTCAAGGCGCCTCCAGTGCCAGTCAAGGTGCCTTGAACCCCAAAATTTATCCCTGTTCCTGCGCTGTGATAACCTCCGCTGACTGCTGCTTATCCTTACCTGAAGGCGCCTTCATCAAAGCTCCAAGGCGCCTTCAATGGTCCAAGGCGCCTTCAATCCCTATGAAGGCGCCTCCAGCTCCACTTCGCAGCCAGCTTCAGGTTTTGCACCCGAGGCGCCTCCAAGCTCCATGGAGGCGCCTCGGACACTGTTCATCCGAGGGAAAACATCATTATTTTGTACCTGCAAGATATGTTAGTCCCAAACAATATCCTGCAACACAAAGTTAGTATAAAACAACAGTATAAATATGATAAAGAATATTATGACAGTCTCCGAACTGCCCGGGTCTGACTTCGGATTTCCGACCGGAAACCCTAGGTCGACCCGACGCCTACTGTTCCCTCTATGGGGAACGCGTCCTCACCTACTCCACTCAGGAGATTTACCTGCTGCCAGTGCGATCCTCCAGATCGCCTGGACTTTTGCTCAGCACTCGATGCTTCCGGACTTTCTGCTGGACATCCGCTTCCCGGCTAGTCCAGTCTTTCACCTGGTTCGCGACACCAGGACTTTCCACCTAGGGTTACCACCCCCTAGGACTTTTGCCTGAAGTCATCGACCTGCCAAGCCTTTCCGCATAGGGTTACCACCCCCTATGACCTAGGGTTACCACCCCCTAGGGTTTTCCCTTTGCCTAACCGCAGCTAGGACTTTTCTCCACCTAGGGTTACCGCCCCCTAGGACCTAGGGTTACCACCCCCTAGGATTTTCACCTGCCTAACCACAGTTAGGACTTTCCTGAAACACTCATTCAACATGTTAGATAACAATAACCCTTAACTTTGAATCCTTTGCCATTGTCAAAACTCAGGTTCGATCGTCGGATGCTTCCCGCACCAACAGGCGCCTTAGACAGCTTGGAGGCGCCTTGAAAGGGTTTAAGGCGCCTTCAGGTCGCGGCAATCAAAGGATTATCCCAGCGAGCAGATCGGGATAAAATTCTCATTTAAGGCGCCTTGGAGCTTGTTTAAGGCACCTTGAACATGGTTTATAAAGAGGATTCGACCAGCAACTCAAGTGAACAAGATTCAAGTCTTCCCTCTGCATTTAGCTGCTAACGAACTCGTCCCGAAGTGCTGCAACTCGACACCGACAACCCGAAGCTTCAATTTAGTATTTTCCATTGTCGGTATAAGATTACTTACTGCATTACTTGTAAATCATCTTTTGTATACTTTCAAACTTATAGTTGTTGCCCACCAGAAGCGATCAAGGATCACGGGCCTTCGAGTAGGAGTCGCCTTAGGCTCCGAACGAAGTAAAATTAACCTGTGTCTTTGTGTTGTTTGTTTTTATTCCGCTACGTCTTTACTCGAGTGTTTTACGAATCGAACGAAATAGCCGCGAGCGCTATTCATCCCCCCCCCCCTCTAGCGCGGTCTCGATCTAACAGTACAAACTCACTCAACAACAAGAATAAAAGAAGCAAATGTTAAGATCGATGGACGCGGCTAGAGAGGGGGGGTGTGAATAGCCGCCCCAAATCGTTCGTTTCTTTCTACAAATCAAGGTTAGCGCAGCGGAAATAAACAATAGAAACGACAACGGAGAATAGCAAAACTCAAACTCGTCGATGTAACGAGGTTCGGAGATGAAACTCCTACTCCTCGGCGTGTCCGTAAGGTGGACGAAGCCTATCAATCCGTCGGTGGATGAGTCCCCGGAAAACCGGCTAATAAGAACACTCCTTCTGGGTGGAGAAACCTCGCCACAGAAACTTCTTGCAACAGCAAGAAAGGTGTACAAAAATACAGCACAAAACAGAAGACAATATGAATGTACAAAACAAAGCTTGCCTACTGTTCTTGTCGACTGGAACCCGAAGCAGCAACTTCAGGAAACTCACAGCAGCAGCTGATCAGTCGAGGAAAGCTCACCCGAAACTTCAAGAAGGAGCTCACACGAAGCTCAGTAAGCTAAGAGCTCAGCAAAGCTCAATCACAGTCAGGAGTAGGAAGAAAAAGAGAAGCGAGAGTGCACTGTAGAAGCCCTTGAACTCCTTTTATAACCTACACTGCACCTGCGAAGAACAGAAGATAGAAGACTAACCGTTGTGAGCCAACGGCTAGTTCTGGACCGATCAAGCTTCAGCCTGATCGGTCCAGGAAGACCCTGATCGGTCCTGGGGACCGATCAAAGCTTCCTCTGATCGGTCCAGGGACCGATCAGCATGCATGTCCCTTCCTTTTCTCCCGAACTTCTTTCCTTCTGATCGTTGTTTCCTGATCAGTCTACAGACCGATCAGATAACACTCAGTAGGCTACTGTTTGGTTACTGATCGGTCACCAGACCGATCCAGATACCCAGTGTATCACTGGATCGATCCACTGATCGATCCAGAGCTTGGTTTTTGCCCAAACCAAGTCCCAAGCCTTCCAAACCAACATCCGGTCAACCTTGACCTGTTGGTACATCATGCTTAGCATCCTGTCACTCCCTTGACCTGCTAAGACTCTCCACCAGGTGTCCGGTCAATCCCTTTGACCCACTTGGATTTTCCTCTTCGTGTCAAGTATCCGGTCACTCCCTTAACCTACTTGACCTTCTCAACACCAGATGTCCGATCACCCTTGATCCATCTGGATTTTCCCTTGCCCGGCTTCAATCACCAGGACTTTCCAACTACCTGGCTTCACTCACTAGGACTTTCCCACTGCCAGGCTTCACTCACCAGGACTTTCCCACTGCCTGGCTTCACTCACCAAGACTTATCCGTCTGCCTGGCTTCACTCACCAGGACTTTCCACATCCGGTCCAGAGAATGAGCTACCGAGCCCTCTCTGACCAGAGTTCGGAGAATGAGCTACCGAGCCCTCTCTGACTTCCCATGTGCCAAGCTTCCATACTTGGACTTCTCCGTGCCAAGTCTCCATACTTGGGCTTTTCCCGTGCCAAGCTCCCTGCTTGGACTTTTCACCATGCCAAACTCCCTGCTTGGACTTTTCCCATGCCAAGCTCCCTGCTTGGACTTTTCCCGTGCCAAGCTCCTTGCTTGGACTTTTCCGAGTCAGGTCAACTCATTTCGGGTCAATCAGGTCAACCTTGACCATGGGTTGCACCCACAATCTCCCAAGCTTGTATCCTTTTAAAACATCAAGATACAACTTTTCTGTTCACGTCAAACATTGTCAAACATAACTCGTCAAACATCAAAACACAACTCGAGTCAAGTCAACTCGAGTCTGGTCAACCAGGTCAACCTTGACCTAAGGTTGCACCAACAATCTCCCCCTTTTTGATGTTTGACAAAACCCATAATCAAGTTAGGTTAACCCGATAACCTAACTTAGGTTTTCCAATGTTCTTCCCTGAACATTCTCTAGACATTCTCCATTCTCCTTTCTACTCTCCCCCTTTTTGACACACATCAAAAAGAGTGAATCAAGGTCAAGAGTTTCTTCCTAATGAAAGTCTTATACCTTTCATTGAAACTCTTAATTTCCCCCTTGATACTAAGGTCCAACAATTAACTTAGTGATAATCTCATATCACTCAAGTCTTTAGGAGTAAAAACTCCCCCTAAAAGTCAACTCCCCTTGACTAATAGGTAAAATTCCCCCTAAAGGTCAACTCCCCCTTGACCATTGCACCAACAATGTCTTGGAGAGTTTCAAACTTTCAAAATACCAACTCCCGAGCTGAAATTCCAGACAACCAGTCGAATTTCAGCAATTTGGCACGCCCTGATCGGTCACCAGACCGATCAGGCTCCCTCTGGATCGGTCACAGTGACCGATCCAGGATCCCCTGGACCGATCAGAAACCCTTCTGATCGGTCCACAAACCTGATAAAGGTCTGATAAGTTCTTATTTCTCCCCACGAAATTCAAAAACCTCTAGAAAATTACAGAAAATTCCAATAATTGTGAAATTTTGAGGATACATTCCTCATAACATATACTATCATGGAAAAATAGTTTTCTATGAAAATAACTTCCATTTTTCAATCTTGATACAAAGTTCACAAGTCTTTGAAATAGCTCAAAGTTAACTCATCTTTGTATCACCTTGTTCAATGATGAATGTTATCACTAGAAAAGCTTCATCAAGGTTTTTCAAATCAACTTTAAAATGATTTTAAACCATTTAATTTAGGACCACAATCTTAGGGCTAAATGTACATGACTTATACACAAGCTTTCCCTATGATCCCCAATTTAGAATTAGGCTCATCTAGGTACAAGAACCATGCACCTTGATCCTAACTCATCATCCTAATATCTCACACACATCTAAGGTGTATCAAACACATCCAAGTCAATTTTGATGTGAGATATGGGTTTAGGTTAGCTTAATCTAAGTTCTCATGCATTTTTCTAAATAACAATTTGATCTCCATATCAAATTGTGTTTTAGTCCTTAAATCAATTTCAACGATCATTAATGCACAAGATGATGACATGGCATATAATTGTATCATAAATGGAAACATGTGCTAATGTCATGATGTCATGGCATAAAGTATGAAACTTAAATAAAGCATGACATTTAACTAACCTAAGCATCATCATGACATTTTAAATGATCATAAAATAAATATGATGTCATGACATGGCATATGACAAACAATATATGGTAAATAGCACATAAAGGTATAGAAAATACCTAATTCTAGCCTTAGTTGCCATTTTTGATAATTTTGATCATTTTGCCATAGGTTCTATATTCCTAAGTGTAATAGACCTAGCATCTTATACCAAAGATTTTTAGATCACTATGTGCCAATTAGATTGACTCTAGAAAACTCCTCAAATTTGATTGGCACATTCTAATCACCTTAGGAATAATTCTTAATTTCATTTTCAAGGCTTGATTACACCTTGAAAATTCCTAAAGTGTCACCTTTTGCCATGATTAGGTTAACTACCTATTCAAGTAAGGTTGGCACACCCTAACTAATCTAGCGTGATGAAATCACGCTCCTAGGAACCCAATACCTATTGGAGCTCATTGGGTTCACTAAATATTCACTAGGGATGACTTCCTAGGCTTTGAAGCCTTGGTCATTTGCGACTCATCAAGATCAACTCTAGGGGTGACTCCCCTTGTGACCTTGGTGATGGTCTTTCTAGCCCTAGGTCTTGTTCCATAATTGAATGGAACATTGTGATAAGTAGGCTTGACCACTTGGGACTTAGGTTTGTGACCCAAACCTTTCTTGTCCTTGGACATTGGTTTTTGACCCTTAAACCCTAGAGATGACTTCTCCAAGTTCTTAAGAGCCTTTTCCAAAGTATCAAGTCTTGACCTCAAGACTTGATTCTCCTTCTCTAATACCTCAATTTTAAATTTTTCATTTTTCTTGAGGTATTTCTAGGCATATGTCTAGTAGTTTTGGGATTCCTATCTAAGTTCTCCTTAACCTTAGATGAGTTAATCCTAGGGTTGACATTTCTAGAGTTGTCCTTATCTAGGTTAACATGTTTGGCTCCTAAGCTCATGTATTTATTCCTATAATTAACATGCTTATCATTCTTGACAATAGCAATAAGGCTACTAGCATGCATCATACTAGAATTGCAAGAATGTGCCTTAGAGATTACCTTAGGGTTTGCCTTAGCTCCCCCTATCGATGTGCTCGTCTTCTTGTCCTTGTGAGGTTGCCTCCCCCTCGGACATTGGCTCTGATAATGTCCCCTTCGCTTGCATTGGAAGCACACCACGTGCTCCTTGCTCTTGCGTATCAGAACTCCAGCTTCCTTGATCTTTGGCGCCGGTGGAGTCTTCCTAACCCTCTTTGGACATTTGCTCTTGTAATGTCCAAGTTCCCTACACTCAAAGCATAATATATGCAATTTACTAGAACTTAAATTGCTTGAGTTACCTAGGGTTGAGGATGGTTGTATGTTTTCTTATTCATCCCTTCCAGAAGTAGAGGCTTCTTCTTCTTGCTCCAATCTTGAAGAAGAACTCTCCTCCTCTTCTTCCTTAGATGTTGAGTAGCCCTCAACCTCTAAATCCATGCCTCCATGATGTGAGCTACTTGGCTCACTTGACTCCTCTTCATGACTTGAAGTAGAGTTCTCCTCATGGAACTTTGCCAAGTTGTTCCACAACTCCTTGGCATCGTTATATCCACCTATCCTACACAAAACATCATTAGGTAAAGAAAATTCAAAAATTTTCAATACCTCATCGTTGACTAGGGATTGGTGGACTTGTTCCTTGGTCCACTCCTTCTTCTCTAGGGTTTCTCCTTTCTTGTCCATCGGAGGCTTGAAACCTAATTGAACACAACTCCAATTTTCAAGGTTAGTCATAAGAAAGTACTTCATTCTTACCTTCCAAAACGCGAAGTCGTCGCGATCGTAGAAAGGTGGAATTATGACGTCTTCTCCAAATAACTCCATTCTCTAGCTCGTGCTCCCCCGGGTGTTGATCCAACGAAGAGCGACCTCGCTCTGATACCACTTTTTAAGATCGATGGACGCGGCTAGAGAGGGGGGGTGTGAATAACCGCCCCAAATCGTTCGTTTCTTTCTACAAATCAAGGTTAGCGCAGCGGAAATAAACAATAGAAACGACAACGGAGAATAGCAAACCTCAAACTCGTCGATGTAACGAGGTTCGGAGATGAAACTCCTACTCCTCGGCGTGTCCGTAAGGTGGACGAAGCCTATCAATCCGTCGGTGGATGAGTCCCCGGAAAATCGGCTAATAAGAACACTCCTTCTGGGTGGAGAAACCTCGCCACATAAACTTCTTGCAACAGCAAGAAAGGTGTACAAAAATACAGCACAAAACAGAAGACAATATGAATGTACAAAACAAAGCTTGCCTACTGTTCTTGTCGACTGGAATCCGAAGCAGCAACTTCAGGAAACTCACAGCAGCAGCTGATCAGTCGAGGAAAGCTCACCCGAAGCTTCAAGAAGGAGCTCACATGAAGCTCAGTAAGCTAAGAGCTCAGCAAAGCTCGATCACAGTCAGGAGTAGGAAGAAGAAGAGAAGCGAGAGTGCACTATAGAAGCCCTTGAACTCCTTTTATAACCTACACTGCACCTGCGAAGAACAGAAGACAGAAGACTAGCCGTTGTGAGCCAACGGCTAGTTCTGGACCGATCAGGCTTCAGCCTGATCGGTCCAGGAAGACCCTGATCGGTCCTGGGGACCGATCAGAGCTTCCTCTGATCGGTCCAGGGACCAATCAGCATGCATGTCCCTTCCTTTTCTCCCGAACTTCCTGCCTTCTGATCGTTGTTTCCTGATCGGTCTACAGACCGATCAGATAACACTCAGTAGGCTACTGTTTGGTTACTGATCGGTCACCAGACCGATCCAGATACCCAGTGTATCACTGGATCGATCCACTGATAGATCTAGAGCTTGGTTTTTGCCCAAACCAAGTCCCAAGCCTTCCAAACCAACATCCGGTCAACCTTGACCTGTTGGTACATCATGCTTAGCATCCGGTCACTCCCTTGACCTGCTAAGACTCTCCACCAAGTGTCCGGTCAATCCCTTTGACCCACTTGGATATTCCTCTTCGTGTCAAGTATCCGGTCACTCCCTTGACCTAGTTGACCTTCTCAACACCAGATGTCCGATCACCCTTGATCCATCTGGATTTTCCCTTGCCCGCTTCACTCACCAGGACTTTCCAACTGCCTGGCTTCACTCACCAAGACTTTCCCACTGCCTGGCTTCACTCACCAGGACTTTCCCACTGCCTGGCTTCACTCACCAGGACTTTCCCACTGCCTGGCTTCACTCACCAGGACTTTCCCACTGCCTGCTTCACTCACCAGGACTTATCTGTCTGCCTGGCTTCACTCACCAGGACTTTCCACATCCGGTCTAGAGAATGAGCTACCGAGCCCTCTCTGACCAGAGTTCGGAGAATGAGCTACCGAGCCCTCTCTGACTTCCCATGTGCCAAGCTTCCATACTTGGACTTCTCCGTGCCAAGTCTCCATACTTAGGCTTTTCCCGTGCCAAGCTCCCTGCTTGGACTTTTCACCATGCCAAACTCTCTGCTTGGACTTTTCCCATGCCAAGCTCCCTGCTTGGACTTTTCCCATGCCAAGCTCCCTGCTTGGACTTTTCCGAGTCAGGTCAACTCACCTCGGGTCAATCAGGTCAACCTTGACCACGGGTTGCACCCACAATCTCCCAAACTTGTATCCTTGTAAAAGATCAAGATACAACTTTTCTGTTCACGTCAAACATTGTCAAACATAACTCGTCAAACATCAAAACACAACTCGAGTCAAGTCAACTCGAGTCTGGTCAACCAGGTCAACCTTGACCTAAGGTTGCACCAACAGCAAATACAAGTAAATCTTACAAGATTTTACAGCATAAAATCTTTGCTAGCTTCTCCTTCTTGTTTGGAACGCCTCTTGACCTTGGAAGTGCAAAAACACCTTACTCCAAGAAGCTTCAAGATCTGGCAGTGAGTGGTGGAGAAGGCACTGTGAAGATCGGAGAAGAATCGGGCGAAGAAGTGCTGAAGAAAATGCTCGCAACGGCTTTATCCAGCGCCAACGTTCGGATCCTAATCGATTAAATTGCTCTCAATCGATTGGGGACGCTTTGGATCGATCGGTCGATCGTGTAGGACCGTTAGATTCGATAGAGGGGGGGTGAATATCGATTCGAAAAAGACGAGTATAAACGCACCGGAAAAGTAAAATAGACACAAATGTTTTTTACTTCGTTCGGAGCCTGTGACGACTCCTACTCGAAGGCCCGTACTCCGTGAGTACTTTCGTTGGGCAATTTACTAGCAGTTCGAAATAATGATTACAAAAAATAGTACAATGAATGCTAATGAAAATGAAAAGCAAATACCGACAATAAAGACAAGAAAGGAGCGTAGTGTCGGAGCTTTGTTCGCGTCGCAGAAGTGCAGAGCAGTGGAAGACTTTTCTTTTCGTTGTTGTCCTGAAGCTCTCCTCTGACCCTTCTTTTATATGAGGCTCGGGGCGCCCTGGATGCCTTCCGGGTGCCCTGGTGAGACGTGGCAAGTCCAACCAGCGAGCTCCACGTGGCGACGCGCGATCAGGATGAAATTTCCCTCCCGGGCGCCCGGATCCCTTCCGGGCGCCCGGACCCTGTTTTCCCGCAGAATCCGTCCTGCAAGACAAACGTTAGTCCGGAGGCAAATTTACCCTGCAACACAGATTGTTAGCAACAGCAAAGTGAGTATGAATTAGTAAAAAGGAGTATGACTTAGATTCCGTCTTTTCGAAACCGGAATCTAGTCACGATCTCGACTTAGATATCCGAAATGGATCTAAGCCGGATCGACGCCTAATGTTCCCTTCCCGGGAACGCGTCCTCGCAGTCACTCCCCTCAAGTGACTTACCTCACTTACCTGCCAGACGTCCGGCCTCACTTACCTGCCAGCCGTCCGGTCAGCCCGTCAACCTAGGTGGACTTCTCGCCAAGCGTCCGGTCAGCCCGTCGACCCGCTTGGACTTCTCGCCAGCTATCCGGTCAGCCCGTCGACCTAGCTGGACTTCTTGCCAAGCGTCCGGTCAGCCCGTCGATCCGCTTGGACTTCTCGCCAGCTATCCGGTTAGCCCGTCGACCTAGCTGGACTTCGTGCCAGACATCCGGTCAGCCCGTCGACCGTCTGGATTTTTCCTGCACACTTGATCAAAGTGTCAGACAACAACAAAACTAACTTAACCTATTTTTCATTCATCAAAACCTGGGTTAGACCGTTAGTGCTACCCGCACCAACAATCTCCCCCTTTTTGATGGAATGACAACTTGGTTAAGTTAGTGAAAACATATGCAAGAAACAACATGCATTTATGATGTGGTTTTTAAAGTTAGTCTGTATTTTCAAATTGGTTTAGCTAACTTAACCACCTAACCCTCCCCCTTTGACATTCATCAAAAATAAGCATGGAGTAAGTAAGCATAGACATAGGCTTCAGACAAAGTTTGCTTTTATTTCTTAAATCTTTGAAAAAAAACTAAGTTTTGAACCATAACTAATCAAAATTCCAAAACTAAGTTTGAAAGATAGCTAATTTTTCAGGTATAGTTTTTATGGTCAAAGTTAAAAACTATAGTTTTCAAACATAAGTTTTCAACATCAAAATTCCAAAACTAAGTTTTCAAAACTGATTGAAATTCACTAAGTTTGTAAAAGATTCAATTTTCAAAATTAGGAAAATGATTTTGAGAAGCTTAGTTTGTAAACTTAAGTTTTGAAAGAAATCTAATTTCCACAATTTTCAATAACAAAGCAATTTTTAAAACTAATTTTTGTAAAAGTTAACTTTCAAATCAAAATGTCAAATTTAAGTAAAATCAAATTTTAAGAACTAGAGTTTTAAATTCAATTTTCAAAAACTAAGTTAAATCTAACCAATTTTCAATAAAAAGTAAAACATCTTAGTTTTTAAAAAAATAGGTTTAAGAAATTTTTTTAAGAAAACAATTTTCAAACACAAATTTTAAAATATTTTTAAATAAAGGGAAAATTTTAATTAATCCCTCCCCCTGAACTTGACATAAAATTTTGAAAGTATTTGCTAAAAATATTCAAAGTAATTTTTTTTTTTTAAATTGAGGTAGAATTTTCTAGAGAGATTTTAAAGAGAAGATTAAGAACTAACATTTAAGGAGATAAATAAACCTCCCCCTGAATTTGATACTCCTTTAATATATTAATCCTCCTTATTTATTACTCTCCCTTAATTTATTAATCTTCCTTATTTTATTATCCCCCATAATTGTTTATTTGAGTTTGATTAATCAATAATTAATTTTAGATTCAGACTTTTAAGCTTAAGGTTAAATACGAAAAGAATTTATTAATTCAATAACAGTTAACCATTACCAATAATTTATTGATTAATTTTTACATGATTTAATAATTTAATATTTATTTAAAATGAGTTAACCTTTGTATTAATTAATTGAATTGGTTAATAAAAGTATTAGTTATAATTCAATTTTTTCATTTACTTTCTTTTAAGTTGGATTAACTTAGTTTAAAGTTAGTAGTGATTTGAAGTACAATTTATTAAAGTTATTAAACATAGTTAAAGTTCAATTTGAATTAATAGTTAATAAGGATAACTTATGATTTAATTTATAGTGAAATTAGGATTTTGATTAATGTTAAAATTAAGATTTATTGAGTTAAATTAAGAATTAATTAACTATTTGGTGTAAGTTAATTTTTTAAGTTCTTATTTCAATTATTCACTTATTAAGTATTTAACTTAGTTTATAATCTTAAGTTAATCAAATTTTAATTATTTGTTAACAACATATTCCAATGTAATTTTGAATTTAATTATTTAATGTTATTTAGTTTTAAGTTTATTCTTAAAATAGTTTTTTAAGGCAATTTAAGTTTGATTTTAATTGTAAATTATATTTAAGTCTTAAACCTAAATTAACTTTAAAGTTTTAATGTTAAGTTTTAACTTTAATTTTAAACTTAAAATAATGTTTGACGTTACAATAATGTTTAATGTTAAAAATATGCCTAAAGTCTAAATCATAATTTTTAATAGTTTTTTTTTTATTATTATTGAAAAAGTGATTTTTTGAGAATTTTTAAAATGATTTTTTTTTTGTTTTTAAAATAAGTTTTAAAAGTTTTTAAAAGAATTTTTAAAATAATTTATAAAATAAGTTTTAAAATTTTTTAAAATAATTTTTTAAAATAAGTTTTAAAAGTTTTTAAAAGAATTTTTAAAATAATTTTTTAAAATAAGTTTTAAAAGTTTTTAAAAGAATTTTTAAAATAATTTTTTAAAATCAGTTTTAAAAGTTTTTAAAAGAATTTTTAAAATAATTTTCAAAATAAGTTTTAAAAGTTTTTAAAAGAATTTTTAAAATAATTTTTTAAAATAAGTTTTAAAAGTTTTTAAAATAATTTTTAAAATAATTTTTTTTAAAATCAGTTTTAAAAGTTTTTAAAAGAATTTTTAAAATAATTTTCAAAATAAGTTTTAAAAGTTTTTAAAATAATTTTTAAAATAATTTTTTTTTTAAAATAAGTTTTAAAAGTTTTTAAAAGAATTTTTAAAATAATTTTTTAAAATCAGTTTTAAAAGTTTTTAAAAGAATTTTTAAAATAATTTTCAAAATAAGTTTTAAAAGTTTTTAAAAGAATTTTTAAAATATTTTTTTTTAAATAAGTTTTAAAAGTTTTTAAAAGAATTTTTAAAATAATTTTCAAAATAAGTTTTAAAGGTTTTTAAAATAATTTTTAAAATAATTTTTTTTTTTAAAATAAGTTTTAAAAGTTTTTAAAAAAAATTTTAAAATAAATTTTTTTTTAAATAAGTTTTAAAAGTTTTTAAAAGAATTTTTAAAATAATTTTTTAAAATCAGTTTTAAAAATTTTTAAAAGAATTTTTAAAATAATTTTCAAAATAAGTTTTAAAAGTTTTTAAAAGAATTTTTAAAATAATTTTTAGATTAAGATAATTTAAGTTTAATTTTTAAAATAAATTTGTAAGTAAAAGAAAATTTAATTTAATTTTTAAAATAAATTTTTAAATTAGAGAAAATGTTATTTTAATTTAATTGATTTAATTTTAATTTAATTTAATTTAATTAATTTCTTTTAGGTCCTTAGTCATCTCACCTGATCTATATTTTCAATCAGGGAATCCTACAATTTTGTGAGATGAATTAGATTTAATTATAGAGTTTGATTTAACTTGTGTTAGATTCAGGTTTAGCTTTGGTATCAACAAATAGGCATTCTTCGGATAAACTTCTAAGCTTGGCGAGTCACTTGGACGTCATTAGAAGTAACCAACCTTTTGAGGTTTTCCGAATAGTCTTATCTATGGAGCTTAGTACTAAACCTTGGTCTAACTAGTTAGGTTCTGTTTAAGGGTAGCTTCGGTCAGTTCCACTTGGCCAAATGCACCAGATCGAAGTCATATCTTTCTAGACATGCGATGCCCAAGCTTCCCTAACGTACTATCATCCAAAAACTTTACCCGTACCGTGATTCAAGTTAAACTGAGTCCCTTTTTAACTAATCCTAATTACCCTGCCGGGTTAGTTTATTTGGGTTACCCTGTCGGGTAAGTTATTTTTGGAGGTGTCAGCTATTATGGAGTCTCCCCTTAAATTATTGATTTTTCTTTTTAAGATTTCTTGTATAATTAGAGTTGGTTTTAGTTAAGTTTTAATGTTTAATTTGTAATTTAAATTTAAGTTTTTAATTTTGAATTAATTAAATTTGTCAAATTATCTTTCTTTAAAAGAGTATATTTAACATTTAAATTTTCTTTCAATTTTATTGGGTTAATTGAATTATCTTTCTTTAATAGCTTATTTTTAAAGTTTAGGTTTTTATTTATTTTTGAGTTAATTAAATTGTTTGAATTATATTTCTTTAAAGGTTTATCTTTTAACTTTTTATTAATTGTTAATTTTAAATTTTCTAGATTATTTTTGTTTAATATGTTATCTTTAACATTTAATTTTAAGTTTGTTAACTTTCATTTTGATTTTATCAAAGTGTTTGATTTTATCCTTATATTTTCTTTACCTTTTAAGTTGATATAATTAGTGGAATTTATTAAATAAGTCTTATCATTAAAATTTAATTTTTTGTTAATTGAATTATCTTGGGTTTGGATAGAATTTTCCAGATTGATATTGTCTAGATTATTAAATAATTTATTAATTATGTCTAGATTAATATTGACCTTGTCATCCTTTTTGTTCGAATTTTCAAATTTTTTTAGGTTTAAATTCAAATTTTTAGATTTATTGATTATTTTTAGATTTTCTGTATTTTCTAAATTAATTATATTTATTTTATCAGAAAATATCCTAGGGGTATTTTCGCAAGTATTGTCATGTATACTATTTCCACATATACTTTCAGACATATCCAAATTAACATGCACATATTTTAAACTACTACTAGCAAGGGTGTTTTGGTAATTATTACTAACCTTGAGCGCAACCCCTAATTCAGCAGGCTTCTCCGTTGGATCTGACTCGAGTCCGGATTCGACTTTAACTTGATCTTCTAGCTCCATTGGCGTCTCGTGAAGCTTGATCAACTGGGTCCATAGCTCATATGCATTCTTGTATTTTTCTAGTCTGCATATAATATTGTTAGGTAAAATATTATAAATAATTTTACTTACGCTTTTATTCAGCTCCCAGTTCTGAGAAGGTTTTTTCAATATTAGCATATAATCGATATCTACGCTTCCTAAGAAGCATTCCATTCTTTGCCTCCAGTAGTTGAAATCTTCATCGTACGGTGGTGGTTCATTGGGGTTCCATCCTTCTTGAAAAGACATTATTCTTGCACACAATGAAACAAAGACAAAATCTCAAGACTTGGTCTTCGATTAGCAGTGCTGGAAAAAAATAATATTTCACTACTAATTTTTTTTTTAAATAATAAAATATTATTAAAATATTAATAAAAAATATTATCTCAAATTTTTGAAAATGTAATATTTTGTCGATACTAAATAATAGTGAAAAGATGACGATGTATTTTTCAAAACCAGTTTTGGAGGGAAAAAAACGAAAGGCGTAAGGTTTTATTTTAAAGACAAACGATATCTAATTTTTCTTTCAAAAAGTCCCCCCTTTGCCTGATTGGTGGTTGCACCAAATCAGAGCGGTACCTGCTCTGATACCACTTGTAGGACCGTTCGATTCGATAGAGGGGGGGTGAATATCGATTCGAAAAAGACGAGTATAAACGCAGCGGAAAAGTAAAATAGACACAAATGTTTTTTACTTCGTTCGGAGCCTGTGACGACTCCTACTCGAAGGCCCGTACTCCGTGAGTACTTTCGTTGGGCAATTCACTAGCAGTTCGAAATAATGATTACAAAAAATAGTACAATGAATGCTAATGAAAATGAAAAGCAAATACCGACAATAAAGACAAGAAAGGAGCGTAGTGTCGGAGCTTTGTTCGCGTCGCAGAAGTGCAGAGCAGTGGAAGACTTTTCTTTTCATTGTTGTCCTGAAGCTCTCCTCTGACCCTTCTTTTATATGAGGCTCGGGGGGCCCTGGATGCCTTCCGGGCGCCCTGGTGAGACGTGGCAAGTCCAACCAGCGAGCTCCACGTGGCGACGCGCGATCAGGATGAAATTTCCCTCCCGGGCGCCCGGATCCCTTCCGGGCACCCGGACCTCCGGGCGCCCGGACCCTGTTTTCCCGCAGAATCCGTCCTGCAAGACAAACGTTAGTCCGGAGGCAATTTTACCCTGCAACACAGATTGTTAGCAACAGCAAAGTGAGTATGAATTAGCAAAAAGGAGTATGACTTAGATTCCGTCTTTTCAAGACCGGAATCTAGTCACAATCTCGACTTAGATATCCGAAATGGATCTAAGCCGGATCGACGCCTAATGTTCCCTTCCCGGGAACGCGTCCTCGCAGTCACTCCCCTCAAGTGACTTACCTCACTTACCTGCCAGACATCCGGTCAGCCCTTCGACCCGTCTGGACTTCTTGCCAGCTATCCGGTCAGCCCGTCGACCTAGCTGGACTTCTCGCCAAGTGTCCGGTCAGCCCGTCGACCCGCTTGGACTTCTCGCCAGCTATCCGGTCAGCCCGTCGACCTAGCTGGACTTCTTGCCAAGCGTCCGGTCAGCCCGTCGATCCGCTTGGACTTCTCGCCAGCTATCCGGTCAGCCCGTCGACATAGCTGGACTTCGTGCCAGACATCCGGTCAGCCCGTCGACCTGTCTAGACTTTTCCTGCACACTTGATCAAAGTGTCAGACAACAACAAAACTAACTTAACCTATTTGTCATTCATCAAAACCTGGGTTAGACCGTTAGTGCTACCCGCACCAACAGATCGATCCAGAGTGCCTCTGTGCTCTCTGGAACTCGCTTGAATTGATTACTTGATCGATTCACTAACCCTCGTGATTTTCCAGCGCTCCAATCGATCGCCCAATCGATTGGAGACTCCCAATTGATCGAGTGATCGATTGGGATGACTTCTGTGTGACAAACCCAGCTTCCCAATCGATCAGTGAATCGATTGGGAGGAGAGTTTGTCCCGGGACACACCCAATCGATCGGTTGATCGATTGGGCATGATTCAATCTATCGATTGATTTCAACTTGATTTGCCCTAATCAAGTCCTAAGCCCCTAAAACCAACATCCGATCAACCATGACCTATTGGGACATCATGCCTAGCATCCGGTCACCCTCGACCTGCTAGGACTTTCTCACCAAGTGTCCGGTCAATCTCTTTGACCCACTTGTACTTTTCTCCTCGTGTCAAGTATCCGGTTAACCTTGACCCACTTGGACTTATCATCCACCAGATGTTTGGTCATCCTTGACTCATCTAGATTTTCTCTTGCCAAGTATTCGGTCAATCCTTTGACCTACTTGGATTTCCAAACACCAGGTCTCCGGTAAAACTTGACCCACCTGGATTTCCACATGCCTGGCTTCACTCACCAGGTCTTTCCATCTGCCTAGCTTCACTCACTAGGACTTCCCATCTGCTTGGCTTCACTCACCAGAACTTTCACCTAGCTTCATTCACTAGGGGTTTCACCTTACTTCACTCACCAGGACTTTCACCTAGCTTCACTCACTAGGATTTTCACCTGGCTTTACTCACAAGGATTTTTCATCTGCCTAGCCTCCAGTTAGGACTTTCCCAGTCAAGTATCCGATCAACCCTTTGATATACTTGACTCTTCTTCACTTACTAGCTAGTCAACCTTGACCAGAGAGGAATTGCACCAGTAATCTCCCCAAATGGACGATTACATCTGCAATCTCCATGAATTGTCAAACATCGAAACCCAAACATCAAGACTCAAGCTTGAGCCAACTCAAGCTTAGTCAACCTGATCAACCTTGACCCAAGGGATATTGCACCAACAATCTCCCCCTTTTTGATGTTTGACAATACATTTAAGTTAAGCTGATCCTATAGCCTCAACTTCCTTCATGCCAATATATGAATGAGGGTTCCCTTCATTCTCCCCTTTCCTAGAGGGAAAACTCCCTCTTTAGGTAATGAAGGCCTAACTTAAACCACACATTCTCCCCTTATTGACATACATCAAAAACTCTCCCCCTAAAGAGTTACTCACCATTGTTTACAAATTCACTCGTTGTTTACAACACCATAATAAAGGTCTCATACCCTTCATTATCTCCAAAGCTCACGCTTGAGCATTACTCCACGTTATGATGCTCATCCTAGAGTATCCATAACCCCACAATGAAGATATCCACTCTCCATTATTTTTCAACGCTCAATCTTGAGCATTGTTTTTCTAAACGAAGGCTTAATCACCTTCAATAGTGTCGAAAAATAGATTTTCATGTCCTTAAAGGGTAACTCCCCCTAAAGACATACTTCAAACTTCTGTCAATGCACCAACAATGACTTGGAATCCCTAAATCTTTAGGAAACACACATTTAGAAGTTTTGAGGTTCAAAAATTCAATAATGAAACCAAACCTCAACCTAAACTCCTACTTAGTCTTCCTTAACCAATACATCCTTGTTTTTATCATGAAAACTCCCCCTAAATATATACAAATGGGTTTCAAGGGGTTAGGAATGGTTACCTTGACAAAAATGGTCTAAAATGCTAAAAACAGGCTTTCCCAGCCAAAATCAACACTTCAATCGATTGAAATTGGGGTTTGAATCGATTGAACCTGACCCAATCGATCCACTGATCGATTCAATAGGTGTGGATCGATCGGTGGATCGATCCATTAAGCTTCTATTCATGATACCTGCCTTCTCAATCGATCACCCGATCGATTGAGGAACTCCAATCGATCGGGTGATCGATTGGAGCACTGAAAACCTGAAATTCAATTTCAGTGAATTTCAGAAACTCCCCAAAAAATTTTACAAAATTCTAAAAATTATGAAAATTCGTGTAGACATTACTTAGGGTATAGACTATCAAGGAAAAATAATTTTCTATGAAAATACATCCTATTTTCAAATATTGACACAAAATTGGAAACTTGCAAAAACTTCAATGTTTCTTCCAAGTTTGTGTTTAACTATTCAATGATGATTACTATCAAAAGATAGTCTTCACCAAGGTTTTCCAAAAGTATTTTAAAATCATTTTCAAAATCAATATCCAACCATGTTCTATGGGCGCAATGCACATGACTTGTACATTAGCTTTTCCAATGATTGGAAAACACAAAACTATGTGTTTTGATGAAACTAAAACTCAACTAGATGCACTAAATCAACATCTTGAGTTTTGTTCATCATCCTAACATCTCACTTGTATCTAATGTGCACTAAAATACATACGAGTCACCTTATAAGTCTTTGTGAGATGTAAAGTTTGGTTTTGCCCTAAACTAGGGATCGTGCATTTCTATCTAGGCATTTTAAGAGTTATGAGCATCCACCAAGGATGTTACTTGTTAGTAAATGTCATTTGTCCTTAATTGTAAGAAATTTAAAATAATGCATGATGCATATGGCATACATCAAAATGAAAATTATTTTCAAAAGAAAATATTTGCTATAACTACATGATGTATGTATGACATGACATGGTATTTTTGTTTATTTTTCATAATAAGCATGAATGCCAAAATGATGTCATGATATATGATGGACAAACAAAGCATGATAATTTAGCTTAAATAATATACCTAGATTATCTATCTAAGTGTCCTTAATCCTTAGCTAAACCTAAATTTAACCTAGATTGCCCATGTTTTCTTGAGAAAATGTCAAAATCTAATTTTGACATTTCTTTTAATTTTCTTAATTTGTGCCAATTTAAATTAAACATAATTCTCAAAACTTGGCACATTTAACTCTTTCAAAGAGTAACTGAATAATCCATTTCATTTTCAAAGGTTAATAATAACCTTGAAAATGCTCTTCGAGTGTCAACTTCATCATGGTTGTGTTAACTATCCTTCTAATTAGAATTGACACTCTCTAACCCATCTAAGGGATAGAGAAAATGCTCCTAGGAACCCAAAACCTATTGGTGCTCCTTGGATGCTCTAGGTACTCACTAGGGATAACCTCCCTAGATACCTTCCTAATGACCTTGTTAGGCTTCTTAGAAACCTTGGTCACTTTCTCTAGGTCAACTCTAGGGATTGCTTCCCTTGTGACCTTCTTAGTGACTTTCCTAGACTTCTTAGAAGTCTTAATCACATTTGTCACAAAAATACTCTTAGGGATAACTTCCCTAGTATTTTTGACTTGACCACTAGACCTAGACTTAGTTCCATAGCTATATGGAACCCTATGGTAAGAAGGCACATCCTTCTTGGTTTTAGGTTTGTATCCCAAACCTTTATGGCCATTGGATGGCTTTTGTACTCCTAGACCTAGGTTTTGCTCTTTTTGCCCTTTTAGGATATTTTCCATCATTTTTAGGGTCTTTTCCATTTTATCAAGTCTTAACCTCAAGACTTGATTTTCTTTCCATAAATCCTTAGATTTTGGTTTTTCATTAAATCCTTGAGCATTTTTATTTTTAGGCTTATACCTAAGGTTCTTAGTGTTATCACCTAAGTTTCTATCTACTTTCCTAACCCTAGGTGTGGTTTTAGCATGATAAGCTACATGATTTTCCTTAATGTTATCATGCTTCCTATTTTAATGGTAAATAGCATTAAAATTATATAAACTAGAATTTGCATGCTTTTTACCATGAGTTAAGGGGATAGGCTCAATAAATGATACCTTGGAGGCTCCCCCTTGACTTGAGCTTCCTCCCTTGGCTTTGACCGCCTTCTTCCCTTTAGGACATTGACTCCGATAATGTCCTTTTTGTTGACATAAAAAACACACAATGTGTTCCTTGCTCTTTTTTGTTGTGGGGACGGTCTTCTTGGGCTTCTCCTTGCCCTTAGGTGCCACTTGACCCTTCTTCTTGGCCAATTTGGAGCACTTGCTGTTGTAGTGTCCATGTTCCCTACACTCAAAACATATAATATGATTTTTATTATTAATTGAAATAATTATACCTTCATGTGTAGGGATGACACTTTCTTCTTCTTCTTTGCTTGACCCGGAAGTAGAAGCTTCTCCTTCTTCTTGATCCGGTGTCAATGAAGGTCTCTCCCCCTCAACCCTAGAGGTGGAGGCTTCATCATCATCATCCTCGTTTGCATGATATAAGGAGTATGCTCCCTCCTTATCTTTTTCATTGCATTTCCTTGAAGATGAGGCTTCTTGGACTTCTTCTTCGGAAGTTGAGCATCTCTCAACTTCGGAGTCCACTTGCTCTTGTTGTTGATCCACTGAGTCACCCTCTTTAGATCCTTCTTGATTTTGTACAGTAGAGGGGATCTCATAAATCTTCACCAATTTGCTCCAAAGTTCTTTGGCGTCTTTATACTCTCCAATTTGGCTCAAGATGTTGCTAGGCAATAAATTGACCAATAACTTGGTCACTTTATCATTGGTTTCACATCTTTGGATTTGCTCTTGGCTCCACTTGCTTCTCTTGAGAATTTTACCCTTTGAACTTGTTGGAGCTTCAAAGCCTTCCATTAGAGCAAACCATTGCTTTATCTCCATCATCTAGAAATTTTTGATTCTTGATTTCCAAGAATTGAAGCTTATCATTGTGAATGGTGGAGGCACCCATGTGGCTAATCCAAGTCCATCTTAGAATTCCATCTTGAAGTTGAGCTTTTGATGAATTCTTTGACTTGAAGAATTTTGCTCCAATTTCTTCACCCTCTAGCTTTGTTGCCCCTTCCGGCGATGATTTCGGTGAAGAGTGACCTCGCTCTGACACCACTTGTTGGGGTCAAAATGTGCTAGAGGGGGTGAATAGCTCGTCATGCGCTCGTCGTCTTGCTTCTTGGTGATGATATGCAGCGAAAAATACAAGAAACAAGATTATAACGCTAACACAAGGATTTACTTAGTATCCACCTCAAGAAGAGGTGACTAATCCAAGGATCCACACACGACACGCACTCTCCACTATGAAACATTCCTTCTCAGTCGTAGCCATAGGTGGAGAAATCTCGTACAAACTCACTCAACAAGAAGAAGAAAAGAAGAAGCAAATACAAGTAAATCTTACAAGATTTTACAGCATAAACCCCTTGCTAGCTTCTCCTTCTTGTTTGGAATGTCTCTTGACCTTGGAAGTGAAAAAACACCTTGCTCCAAGAAGCTTCAAGATCTGGAAGTGAGTGGTGGAGAAGGCACTGTGAAGATCGGAGAAGAATCGGGCGAAGAAGTGCTGAAGAAAACGCTCGCAGCGGCTTTATCCAGCGCCAACGGTCGGATCACAATCGATTGAATTGCTCTCAATCAATTGGAGAGGCTTTGGATCGATCAGTCGATCGATCCAGAGTGCCTTTGTGCTCTCTAGAACTCGCTTGAATTGATTACCCGATCGATCCACTAACCCTCGCGATTTTCCAACACTCCAATCGATTGCCCGATTGATTGGAGGCTCCCAATCGATCGGGTGATCGATCGGGAGGGCTTCTGTGCGACAAACCCAGCTTCCCAATTGATCAGTGGATCGATTGGGAGGAGAGTTTATCGCGGGACACACCCAATCAATCGATTGGGCATGATTCAATCGATCGGTTGATCAATTGATTTCAACTTGATTTGCCCTAATCAAGTCCCAAGCCCCTAAAATCAACATCCGGTCAACCATGACCAGTTGGGACATCATGCCTAGCATTCAGTCACCCTCAACCTGCTAGGACTTCCTCACCAAGTGTCCAGTCAATCCCTTTGACCCACTGGGACTTTTCTCCTCGTACTAAGTGTCTGGTAAGCCTTAACCCACTTGGACTTACCATCCACTAGATGTCTGGTCATCCTTGACCCATCTGGATTTTCTCTTGCCAAGTATCCGGTCAATCCTTTGACCTACTTGGACTTCCAAACACTAGGTGTCCGGTCAACCTTAACCCACCTGGATTTCCACATGCTTGGCTTCACTCACCAGGTCTTTCCATCTATCTAGCTTCACTCACTAGGACTTCCCATCTACCTGGCTTCACTCACCAAGGCTTTCACCTAGCTTTACTCACTAGGGTTTTCACCTGGCTTCACTCACCAGGACTTTCACCTAGCTTCACTCACTAGGGTTTTCACCTGGCTTCACTCACCAGGATTTTTCATCTACCTAGCCTCCAGTTAAGACTTTTCCAGTCAAGTATCTGATCAACCTTTTGACCTACTTGACTCTTCTTCACTTACTAACTGGTCAACCTTGACTAGAGAGGAATTGCACCAGCAATCCCCCCAAATGGATGATTGCATCTGCAATCTCCATGTATTGTTAAACATCGAAACTCAAACATCAAGACTTAAGCTTAAGTCAACTCAAGCTTAGTCAACCTAATCAACCTTGACCCAAAGGATATTGCACTAACAGAAGAGTAGTAGGAGAATGGATCCCTGGTTCTCTACTATGTGATACCCTTGTGATTATAAGTTAATCTCAATCTTACCCTACTTGACTATTTAGCTGTCTACTTGAAGTTCTGATTAGTGTCTGCTACTTTAGCATGTTTCCTATTGGCTATGGGTGATTCAGTCTATAGAGTATAATTAGAAAAGCGACTGATTAGAATGAATAAATTATAGCTAAAAAGAAAGATTAAAATTGATTTACATCTGTGACATTTATTCACTAGTACTAGTTATATTTTTAGTTCAGTATATAAAATGTAATTGTGAATAATTATATTGATTGGAGATGTTGAACATGCTCTTGACATAATAGTCATTATGAGGGATTAGAAATGTTCATATTGATGTAAATAATTTAATCTGAAGTAAAGGTAAATTTTGATATCTCTGATTCATTTTATAGAGCAGTTATGTAAGGTCTAACAATTTTCTTGGCAATGCATGCTTAGTGTGCTTACTATCACACGAACCATTTTTCCTAATGTATGGAATGGATGTTCTTATTTGGTCTTTTTGACTAATTAATTGATGCTCTAGTCTTTGTGACATGATCATCATAAAGTCTATGTGACTTATTTGATCTTTGTAACCAACTAATATTTTGTGACATGATCATATCATAGTATATGTGACTGTAACGACCCACCTCCTACTAACTAGGCTGCGAGGCCGGACCGTCACATTATACTGTGCTAAATATAAGGTGCAGAAATCTGTGCTATTTAAAATCTTACTCTGCTAATGACTATTATAGCCTGTAAGATTAGGTTCAAAGACCTTTCCTTTGACGTACATACATTGGGGAAGAAACCCAAACTTTCTATTTGCTCAAAAGACTGAAATGAGACCCTTCCAGCTGAAATCAGACACTCCAATCGATCGGCTGATCGATTGGAGTCATCTGATCGATCTCCTGATCGATTCAGCGTGCTACTGTGCACGGAAGAATTTATGGATCGATCGACTGATCGATCCAGCTATGACTAATCGATCCAGTGATCGATTCAGCGTGCTACTGTGCACAGGAGAAGTTATGGATCGATCGGCTGATCGATCCAGCTATACCAATCGATCCCGTGATCGATTCAGAAGCTCTCTGTTCGCGAGGCTAATTCCTCGATCGATCCAGTGATCGATTCCAGAGCTTACTGTTCACGAAAATCAGCTCTCAATCGATCAACCGATTGATTGAGGTCCCTCCAATCGATCGGTCGATCGATTGGAGTTTCTGATTTCGCTGCAGAACTCCGATTTCAGAGCTCGATCATACACAACTCACAATAATAAACCTGAAATGCCTAGAGAACATTGTAATAGGTCTTCACTAACATTATGCATGATTTACTACTCATCAATAAGCTAACTAGTGTCCTAGGCATGGCATAAGCATGGTTTCACAATTCAGAATTCTTAAACCTTCCAAAGGTGCATAAACATTAAAAGAACAAAAGGGTTCTAATTCTTTTTAAATTTACTAATTCCCAAGGGTCTTTATTCCAAGTTCCTGCCCACACACATCTTTGTAGCATTGACCTCCAACCTACGCTAGTCCATCTTTCCTTTACCTTTATCTGCAGTATAAGGAAAAGAAAAGTATCTGTAAGCTTGGGAGCTTAGTAAGAAACCATCTAGCTCACAAAACATGCATACGATGCAATTTATGTTTTTAAAACATGCTATTTGAAATATATGCTGAACATTGCTAAACATGGATTCTAAAACATGGCATAATCACATACGATATATGGCAATCATAGCTAAGCATAGAACTATCCTATAAATCCATAAGGAACCAAAACTGAAGTGGAAGCTAAGCTACACTACTGCTAACTGATGCTAAGCTGCTCTGTATTCACATAAACTATATTGTGAAGGTTTGAAAACTATTTATCATAAATAGATGAAAATACATAATCATACTGCTGATGGGGCCGACAACTGTACTTGTTGTGCGTGCATCTCTAACTAGACCCGGGGTTGCAAGTCCCGAATTTAGCAGAGTTACTAGGTTATCTAAACCTAGGGACGACTATGGGAGCCCAACCCAAGGACAACTGAAGTCCAGTACAGTGCCACTGAAAAGTAAAATACTGATTGTAGCTAATATACCTTATCTTGCTCTTACTAGGTTATCTGAACCTAGAGGCGACTGTGGGAGCCTACCCATTGGACCGTAGCCCCATAAAAGTTGTAGCAAGACTAAATATGCTACTCTAAATGCTTCTACTGCATTTACTGATCTATTAAAATGCCTACAGTAGCATTTTACTGAGCTAAACATTTTATCAAGCACTTGGTGTGCACTAGAACACACCCTACGAACTGAAAACCTGCATACTACTAAACTAATGTATAAAACACACGAATAGCTACTTATACTGCAGGTGAGGGATTTCTTACCTCCTGCGCTAGATTTCCTTACAATCCAATCGTTAGGTTTTCCGGAAAGACGATCTTCTCGACGATCCTCCTACGTCTTTGTGTTCTTCTCACCGAGGGGAGCGTCCTCGTACCGGAGTTGTCACCGTAAAGTGCTCCTATAGCCCTCGGGACGGAACCCTAGCCCCCTTTGGCTTGGTGCGCCGAGAGAAAAAGAGAAAGGAGAGGGGCGGCGTGTAAGGGTTTGAGGGAGAGGAAGTTGCATTAAAACAATTCCCCACTTAATAATTTTCCTATTTATATTAAGTGGTTAATTCACCCGACTTAAATATAAATATAATTGATTCCCTTTTCTTTCAGCACGGTCCTGCTGGGTTCACTTGGTTACTAGAGTCACCCTATAAGACGTAGAGTTTGCTAGGTCTCGGGTTCAATTCCCGCTTAAGTTATTTTACGTTTCTATTTATTTTTGCTACTTCCGCTACTCTAAAAATTCTGTAAAAATATCCATAAATTTCAGAAAAATCGTAGAATATTTCTAAAGTTTATTTGAGAATTTTTGGGCGTTACAGTGACTTACATGGTCTTTGTGACCATATAACCTTATTGATTGACTTCGATGAGTGGGAGATGTTGAACGTTTAGGAGACGAAGGTACACCGCTTCCCCTTCATCTCCTTCATTGTTGCAAATGTCAAGGAGATGAAGGGGCATCCCTTCCTATTCGTCTTCCTCAGTCATCTTATATATAAGTGCATCCAAGCCATGAAGATCTAGAAGAGTAGGAAAAATGAGAGGAAGCATGATCATGCTTCCGACATCAAGCAGAGATAAATATCGTCTCGAGAGATCACTATGAGTTGTTTACATGTTTTATCTTGTGTGTCATGCATATTAGAGGCAACAGACCAGGACTTCTTGCCCTATCCACTCGACCAGGATTTCTTTATCTAGTTTAAACTAGGACTTTTCTACACACTTAATTAAGCTCGTTAGATCATAATAACCCTTAACTTTGAACCTTTATGAATATCAAAACACAAGTTCGATTAGCTGGTGCTTTCAGCACCAATAATCTCCTCCTTTTTTATTTATGGCAACATGATTTAGAGTTAAGGAAAACATAGTATTTTGAAACACACTTAACACTCCAAAAAAATTTTAAAATCTTTTTCAAGTGCTAACATCATTTTCTAAATTAATTTTCAAAGTATAAAATTTTCAAATATGCTACCCTTAATAAAAACTCTCCCCCTAGAGATTGAACGCATGCATATTTTGAAAATCCATCAACACATCTTGCGAATTTACATATTCTTTCTAATATTAACTTTTTCTAAAATATTAACTGTTAATCTCTTCCATTGACATATATCAAAAAAACAAACTTTGTTAAGGAAAAGATATTTAAAAAATAAGATAGATATTTTAAAAAAATACAATTTCCAATATGGACTTATTTCAAAAACATAGGCATTTTGGAAATCTTCCTTTTAAAAATTATTTTACTATAGCCATTTCCTTTTTGAAGAACACAAAAAAAAATAGACACTCTTTGAAAGATAGTCTGTAAAGCCCGAAAATTCTCAAAACTATTTTAGAAATATAATATGATTTTTCTGGAATTTTTAGATATTTTTCCGGGATTTTCCGAGTAGCGGAAGTAGCAAAAATAATTAGAACCGTAAAATAGCTTAGGTGGGAATCGAACCCGAGACCTATGGTTTAGGTATAAGTTTAGTAACCGGTGAACCCAGCAGGGCCGTGCTGAAAGAAAGGAGAACCAAATATATTTATATTAGAGCTGGGTTCATTAAACCACTTAATATAAATAATAAACTTAAGTTGGAGTTGGGTTATTTTTATTTTGGTTCGGCACCTTCTCCTCTCAAACCCTCACGCCGGCGCCCCTCTTCTTCTCCTCTTCCTCACGCACGGCACGCCAAGCCCAAGGTCCATCGGTTCACCTTCCGGCGACGACTCCAACACGAAAGAGGTTCTTCTCCGCGAGAGGAACGCGAAGACGTGATCGGGTCGTCGAGAGGATCATCTCCACCGGAACTCTAGCGAATAGATCGTAAGAAATTACGATCAAGAGGTAAGAAACCCCTCACCTGCAGTATAATAGCTCCGTTTGGATTTTCTATGCATTAGATTAGTAATATGCAGATTTTGTTGACATGTAGGGTGTTTTAACCCTCCTCTCAGATTTAGGGATTTAGTTGAGCACCTTTAGATGGGCCGGACACGCCTACCCTCTTCAGTTGGGGTTGTAGACGTTGTCGGGTGCCTAAAGGTGGTCTCCCTAATAAAGAGGAGAGTTGGGGCACACTAAGTGTTCGATAAAATAACCAGATCCGTAAAAATACAACCTAGGCATTTTAATACTACAGTTAAATGCATTAGAAGCGTTTAAAACAGTAAATCAGTTTATTTTAGCTGTATGGGACTACGGTCCAATGGGTGGGCTCCCACAGTCGCCTCTAGGTTCAGATAACCTAGCTCTAGGTTCAGACAACCTAAAGAAAGACATTATAGTTTAGCTATATATCAGTATTTTATTTTCAGTGGCACTGCATCGGATTAGATATCCATTGGGTTGGACTCCCACAGTCGTCCCTAGGTTCAGATAGCCTAGACAACCCTCTAAATTCGGGACTTGCGCGCACAGCAAGTACAGTTGCCGGGCCCAACAGCATGTTTAGTATTTTCACTTATTATGTATTAGATTTCAAAACTCAAAATCAGTGATGCTAGTTGAGTTTGTTTCCAGTTACAGATTTAGTTCAGTTAGTTTAGCTTATATTCAGTTCAGTGTTTATTTGGTTGCTATGCCATGATTCAGTGCTTATGTCATGCTTATATGTTATGCCTTACGATTTCAGTATACCATGTCTTAGTAAGTTCAGTGCATATTTTTCAAATAGCATGATTTAAAAGCATACTGCATCGAATGCATGATTTTGTGAGGTAAATGGTTTCTTACTAAACTTTAAGCTTACAGATTCTACTTTTCCTTATACTGCAGATAAAGGTAAAGGAAAGATGGACTAACAGAGGAAGCTGGAGGGCAATGCAAAGATGGTGTGTGTGGCAGGAACCGGAATCAAAGGTCCTTAGGGGACTTAGCAAGTTTAACCAATTAGAACTTTAGCAAAATTTTTATCTTCATACACTTTCAATTGTTAGGTGTGCTTAGTGACTTAAAATGTCATGAACCAGTGAACGTTACTCTAGCTTAAGTTTAAAATTGTTATTGCATGTTGTTAGAATAGTTAGTATGCATGGGATAGTTGATAGGTGGAGTCTTGGCACACCCCAGGGGCTGAAATCAGAGTTCAGATTCGAAATCAGAACTCTGATCGGTCTTCAGACCGATCAGGGCCTGGTTGTGCCAATGGATCGGTCAGCCGACCGATCCAGACAGATACAGTATGCTACTGTATCCTCATGGATCGGTCAGCCGACCGATCCAGAGGCGAACAGAAACATCGGAGGTGAACTGATCGGTCTACCGACCGATCAAGGTGCCCCTGGATCGGTCGGTAGACCGATTCAGCTGCGCCCAACGCAGCAGACGCACGGAGGCTCGCTGATCGGTCAGTCCAACCGATCAGTAAGGTCCTGGATCGGTCGGCAGACCGATCCAGGTGCGTACAGAAGCGAAAGAAGAAGAGAAAGCTTTTGGATCGGTCCGCCGACCGATCCAGAGACTTCTACCGTGCCAGTATCAAGCTGGATCGATCCCGTGATCGATCCGACAGCCCAATCGATCTGTGGATCGATTGAAATACCTGATTACAGCTAGCAGGTCATTCGGGAGGCATAGGTTGTCTCCCCTAGCAAGTGTACAACTCCTAGGTACACCCAGAGCATTAAGTTTTGATCAGTTTAGTAGAAAAATTTAATTAGATCAGCTTTCCGCACAGTATAGTTTAGCAATAACTGTGGCGATTCGCCTTACAGCCTAGTAGTAGAAGGTGGGTCGTTACATAGTCATTTTTTGAAAGACATTTAAAGAAAGACATATTTTGAAAATCTTTTTAAAACATTTTAACCTAGGCTTTTTTGAAAACATATCGTAGGTAAATTTTGAACCACTTTTTTAACAAAAAAAAAACATGCATTTGACAATTTGTCAAGGTAAAAATAGGAACCTTTTGAAAAAAAAAACCTTTTTCAAAATGTCAAAACTTTTTTAAGACTAGTTAATTTTAAAATAAATAAATAAAAGTACCCAAAATTTTATTTTTCAACATTGTTTAAAAGTAAGAATAAAATTTTATCTATCTAAGAAGTAAGCTTAAATTTAAATTATAATACCCCGGTTCTGAGATTCTGATTAAGTATGACTTAAAAGGTTAGATGGTACTATCCATATCATCAAGGTGCACCTTCCTTTTCGGAAGCCCAAACTTAAGAACTCCAAAGTTAAGCGTGCTTGGCTTGGAGAAATCTGAGGATGGGTGACCTCCTGGGAAGTTTTCCAAGGTGCGTGCGAGTGAGGACAAAGCACGCTGAAAGGACCTCCGGTGGTCTGTGGAGCTAGTCATCAAACCGATAGGTAATTCTGGTGTCGTTCCTGGTTCCGTCCGGGGGTTCCCGCCCGGGCCGGGGCGTTACATAAATAAACATATTTAAGAAACATTTAAGCAAAGTTAATTGTGTCCTTATAATCCAAGCATGTATTATTTTAATAATAAATTGTCTAGCAGATAATTGAATTTAGAATTATATTTAGTTAGGGTTTAGATTAATCAAGTTAAATTTGAATTGATTTACATTAATTAAGTTAATTAAGTAGATTATTAATTAGTTTAGATTTAATTTATTAAATTAGTTTTAACTAGATTAAATTAGATTAATTAAATGAATTTTATTAATTAAGTTTTAATTGAATTAATTAGATTAATTAAATTTTAATTAAATTAATTGGATTTGGATTATTTGATTATTATTATTAATTGTATTTAAATTTTAAGTTAAATTAAGCTTTAATTAAGTTTAGGTTAAATTAAGACTTCAATTTAAAGTCAAATTAATTAATTAAGTTTGATTTAAGATGGAGTATTTGAATTAATACAATTAATTATTTTTACAGTTGATTCAATTAGATTAATTAAATGAATTTTAGGATAATTAAAATTATATTTATAAAATTTTGAATTAATTATGTTAGATTTTAATTAGTTAAGTTAAGATTAATTAAGTTAATTAATTGGTTTTAGGTTAATTAATTAATATAATTTTGAATAATTAAATCAGTTTGATCAAGTTTTAATTGAATTAGATTAATTAAATAAGTTAATTAGGTTGAATTAATTAAATTGATTAATTTAGGTTATGTTAATTAAATTTATTAATTAGGTTTAATTAAGTTAATTTATGTAATTAAGTTTATCTTAAGAATTATTTTCACTCTTAGAATTTTTAATTAAGTTTGAGTTACGTTAATTAAATTTGGATTTAAGTTCTAATTATTGAGTAAGCTTAATTAGGTTAAATAAGTTTAAGTGGTTAAGTTTATTATTAATTTTAAATTTAGGTTTAATTAAGCTTATGTTTAAGCTTTATTATGAATTAATTTCAGATTAAAATTATAAGTTAGATTAAGTAAAGTGAAAAGTATTAATTAATTTTGAGTTAATTGAATTAATTAAGTTTAAGTTAATTGAATTGATTAAGTTAAATTAAAATTAAGGTTGGATTATTTAATTAAAGTTTAATTAATTTTAATTATTTAATTAAGGTTTAATTGATTAAGATTTATTTAAGTTAAATTTTGAATTGATTAAGCTCATTTTAAATTAGTCCTAAATCATCTCAGCCATTTCTAGATTTTTAAACAGGGACCTTATAAGTTATGTGAGATGGTTTATTAATTTTATATTAATTTAATTTGAATTCTAAGAATTGATTAATATTTAAGTTAGATTCAGGTTTAACAACTGATTAGTTAAGTGCACATTTTAAAAATTGACTTCTAGACTGTAGCAAGGTACACGAGCATTCTTGGGTATCGGAACAAAGACCGCTTCTAAACAAATCCTTTTTAAGAAATTATACACTTAACTTTCTTCTTGAAAAACCCTAGTTTAACTAATCTAAGATGTGGCGAGGTAGTTTCGGTTAGTTCCACTTAGTTAAGTAGACCAAATAGGGTATGTCTTACCCTAGTTGACTCCTAGACCATGGCTTCCTAACGTACTATCATTATACTTGTCCGATGAAACAAATGGTACCCCCTTGTGACAATGTTTGATACAACATGATATAAGTCCATAAATCAGGAATAAATACATAGCAGAAGATATAATAAGACAATCAACTACACAATAGAGGGATTTACTCAATCCACTTAAAAATATGGAAAACATAAGATGACTGTATATCGGCATGGCTTACACACATAACAGATATCACAACCGAATAAAATAGTACCACTAGGTTAAAATCTACAACCAAGACAATTATTACATAACTAAGTCCAAAAATCAAAGTGCAAGTAAAATAGTAGTAAATAACAAGGAAAACATTCTCAAATGTGATTTGGGACTAGCAGAAAGGATCCTCCAAGTGACTTCAATACATATATCATTTACCTGCTACTTGAAAAAAGAAAGTATACATGTGGTGTGAGTCTAAATGACTCAGCGGGTAATGGAAAATACATAGTGCATGGTCAAATGTGTAAGGAGATTAAAGTATACAGTCTAACAAATAGGAAATATGTCCTCAATGATAAATGACATAATAAATGCACATATCAAAACCCATCTAATAAGTAAGGTATAATTATCAGTAATCATTGGAAATTTGTAATAGATCTGCTCAAGTGGATCATTCACATTTCAAGTATGAGGACGCATAAGGAAAATTTACTGAGCCATATCTAGCATATCAGAGGTCACAAGGATTTTAGGATGATTCTATGCCTACATGGCCGCAGTTATTCTATCAGACCGAGCCAACTCCCTGGGATATTTCAAGATTTTAGTGAAGAAGTTCCTTCCCCTAAATAACCTAAATTGTCAGGACACTACTGAGAGTGCATCAACATCAAATGACACTACAACAACAATTCTCATTGCAACAAGTAACTTATACTTTCTGGACCAAACAGGAAGTTGTTGAGTCGAGTTAAAGATTGCAAATGCAGTTAGATCAACTAATAGCATTTGACACCCAATGACAAGCACAATACTCCAGTGAGGAGATGGATTGTAGGAGATAGATTATAAAGCTCGTGATAGTCTTGCCTCGGATAGTGCGGCTCTATAGGACTCCTCTACCCTTTTGTGTGATGATGTTATAGTTGGATTCTAATTCTGATAATATTGTTGTTATAGATATTGTTGATGCAGGTGTTGTTGGTGATGTTGAGGAGGCCACTAAGCCTAACTATACATTTGTTGATGAGAAGAGTGTAGGGACTTGTGTTGTGGAGGTAGAACCCTAGGAATCACTTCATTTGGTTGTACATTCACTAAAGATAAAGCCATAACCTGAGCAGGAGGAGGTCATATTCATTTATTCAAGTCAGTAATTTCTCCTATTTTTTTTTTTAGAAAATCTCATAAGATACCTAAGATTGATTTTATTGGATGTGATGCATTTCTTGATACATTTTGTATGAAGATTGATTGTATTTAATTTTTTTTCTTACCATGTATACATGTGGGAGGAAATTTCTCTTTATAGTCTTGCCGGTTTCCATAGGCTTCTAGAGTGGGTGCTCCAATTGAACCACCTTTGACCTCCGAGAAGAATTTTCAAGAAGGCAATGATGGAAGGAGCAGTTCATACTTCATTGCAAATCATTCCAATACCAGAGTGGTTTCTACATCTGAACCCTCTTCAACCACCTGGAAGTACTATCGAGGAGGCAATAATAAAGGGAGCATATCTCCACGACACTAACCAAATGAGGAGAGCTCTCTCATTTACTGGGATCATCCCACTACCAGCATGGATCTTACTTCTGAATTGCCTTCAACCGCCAAGAATAAAAGGGAGTCCATTCTTTTCTTTTCTTTTCTTTTCTTTTCTTGTCTTTTCTTTTTCTTTATACTTTTATTTTTCTTCACACTTTACTTCCATATTTTGCTTCCATACTTTGTACTTTGTTTGGTCTACATAGCATTTCATTTTTGAATAAACATCTCTAATTTGTCTAGTAATACCTTGAAAATCATAAAAAATCTTTAAGTTTGACCATCAAATTCTAGGTCATTTTATATTATTGAATGCTCTATTTGCATGCTATTGGTTAGTATGGTAGTGGACTCTAGTTTGATTAATTGAATTTGATTGCCAATATTACCTAGAGAGGACTACTATATACCTATGCTTTATTCTCTTTTTTTTTGTGAGCCCTCGGGAGCAAGGTGTCATGGTTAGGCCCTCCAGTGATAAACTAGACAGCTAGAGTTCAAAGTTCAGTTATAGCGTATTATGGAGGATTTTCTTGTAAGTATCCCGTGGTAGTTTTGATATGATCAACCAAAGTCATGTTAGGTCCTGTTACATTTTGATACTCTGTGTCTAAGTGTGCAGGAACTTAGGAACATAGGAGGTTGAGTGAAAGACGCAGCTAGCGAAAAGAATGGCACAGAAGAGAGTCAACGGGCTCGGTGTATTTGAGGGACGAGGTGCTGCGGAAAAGTATGTTGGCGGATGAGAAGGAAGCGTGTGGCATTTCCTAGGGACGAGAAGCCGGAGCAGAAGGTTACTCGAGAAGGTGGAAAGATAGGTTCGGGTGAGCCCTATTCCAAATGGTTGAAATCACTCAAGCTAGTGGAAACAGAGTGGAAGACCCAGACCCAAGCGAACAAAATCAGAGCGATAGACCCGGACCAAAAAGTCAATAGGATGTTGACTTTGGAGTTCGGGTGCCCAGAACCCTTCTGGGCACCCGGACCAAAAATTCTATCAACTCACGATGTGGCATGATCTGTTGCGATGAGGATAAAATTCTATCTATGTTCAAGCGCCTGGCACCCTTCCAGGCGCCCCGATCAAGTCCATAAATATAGCCCTAATCATAGAAGCTAAACAATAACACTTGTAATCAATTCTCTTTCTGTTTAGCTTTATAATTGAGTGCTTCAACTACTATAAGAGGCTTCTCCACCTGAAGGAGACTTTTTAGTGAGCTTTACTAGCCTTGGATTAACAACCACCTAGGTTGTAACCAAGTAAATGATCTGTCTCTTTCTTTCTTTAATTAAATTTCTTTTTATACAAGTGTTTCTTAATTTAGCTTGAAAAGACGAGAAAGGTTTTATTTTTATTTCAGGCTATTCACCCCCCTCCCAGTCGGCCGCCAAGGGACCAACAATTGGTATCAAAGCAAGAATGATTCAAAAGGACTAATCATCGACCAAAGCAAAATAATGGTTGGACCAAACCTCATCCCACCAAAGTTCGAGGGGGAGTTCACACACTGGAAACGTCGAATTGAGGTATTTCTAAAAACTGACTTTGAAATTCTTTTAATAATTAAGTACAATTTTGCAGTTCCAAAAGATCAACAAGACGTAGAGAAAGAAGAGTACCTCTAGATGAAAAAGGAGCAAAGTGATTTCATAGCCAACAACAGAGCGGAATATCACCTTTTATGTGTATTACAATGTTTTGAAAATCGGACCGGTCACTGAACCGATGAGGTTATCGGGTCGAGATTTTTTAGGTTCAATTGGTCGAACCGGTGGTTCAACCATTATATATATATATATATAATGGTTGAACCACCGGTTCGACCAATTGAACCTAAAAAATCTCGACCCGATAACCTCATCGGTTCAGTGACCGGTCGATCTATATATATATCATGCTTCAATAGTTAAAAAAATTCCCGCTTCAAAATAAAGAGAGGAAACCTATTGTACCAACAATTTATCCTATTTCATATAAGACATGCTTCAATTATAGCATTAAATTCATCAAAGTTATAACTCTAGCAAATAAATATATACTAAACAATAACATAACTACTAAATAGTCCAATTCAATTTAAAAAAAGACAATAATTCATTACAAATACAATAATTCTTAACAGCAACACATAATTAAAACTAACCAATTCATCATGAATTTACAACTCTATTATCACATTCATATCCAATCATCTTCATCAACAAGAACACTTCTACGTTGAAATAAGTCCAAATTAACATCCTCAGGCTCAGCTTCATCTCCATCATCTGAAAAGGAAAAAAACAATCACACTTAGTTCAAGAAAAATAGTTATATCTTTATAGTTAATAATACAATATCATATCAAAACAACCTTCAAATTGTTGAAAATTCGAACTTTCCAAAGGTATTGGAAGTTCTTCAAGCTCCTCTTCCAACTCATCATAATCAAGCTCTCCTATTAGCGTTTCTTCCACCACCCAAAAATCTGTCTTATCAATGGACTCATAATCAACGGGATCATAACTTCTCTTTAGTTGTTCACTCCTACAACACATTTCATGAGTTATTAATACATTGATAAAATTTTTGATACAAAATAATGAAATTAATAAAAAAAAAAAGAATAATTTCAGATGTACCTATATTGCAATCGCAAATTATAATGCACATATACAAGATCATTAAGTCTCTGATGCTCCAATCTATTCCTTTTTTTTTGTATGAATACGTTCAAAAACACTCCAATTCTGTTCACATCCAGAAGAAGAAGTTGTTTGACCTAAAATCTTAATTACAAGCTTTTGTAAATTTTGAGCATCACAACCAAAGAGCTTCCACCAACTCTCTACCACAATCACAGTGAATATTAGAATATTAGATAAATAAAACTAAATAATAAATATTTTTTTCAAAAGACTTAATACAATAAAAAATTATTACCTGGACGATTTTTTTGGCTGCTAAGAATAGTAGATTTTCGCCCAAAACTCCCTTGGCGATCACGAAACATACCAATCTCATATGTTAATACATCCAAATTACACCAATCTACCTTTGATTCTATGTAATCAAACAAAACATTTGTGATCTCTGGATGGGTAGAAAATGTGGGATCATATTGAAAAGCAGCATGATTATGTCAGTATAAGGCTTGTAGAATCTCTCTTTGTTTTTAAAGAGCTTCTTGATGCCATTAATTTCTCTATACATGCCCTCATAGACATAACCCAAAGAAGGTCTTTCATCAGTGTCACAAACACGCAAAAGACGAATAAGTGGGCCCATAATCCTCACTGTAATCAAACAATTATTCCAAAACTTTTCATCCAAAACAATTTGCTTGACCTCTTTTCCTTTGTCTATTTTCAAGAACTTTTTGTAATCTCCACTGGTGACTAGAGCTTGCAAACTATCTTTGTGATCATGCAAACTTTTTAATGCAATAAAAGTAGTTGCAAATCTAGTTTCTCCTAGACGAATAATCTCCTTCCACCCTGCTGTCATTCTCAACCAATTTAAAGTGTACTTGTGGTTATACACAAATACAGTCGCAGTTGAAGCAAGTGATACTATGGCTTTCACATCATTCATTTCACCAATATCTTTTAAAATTAAATTGATGCAATGTGTAGCACATGGAGACCAACAAATGGTTGGGTATTTTTCACTTAGTAGAGTTCTAGCAGCCTTATAATTGCTAGCATTATCAATAACCATATGCACCACATTTCTTGGACCAACGATTTCAACAATTTCAGCAAATAAATTACATAAATTTTGTGCATTTGTCTCAACATCAGATGCATCAACAGATTTGATGAAAGATATACCTTTAGAACAGTAAACCAAAAAATTAATCAATGGTCTTTGTCTACTGTCTTTCCACCCATCACCCATTATAGTGTAACCAGTTTCAGTCCAAATACTTCGAAATGAATCAATAAGTAAAGTCAAATCTTTCTTAGCTTCTCGCAACAAAGGCACTCGCAGATCATAATAAGATGGAGCTTTATACCCATGACCCATTGATGTTATTTGATTAATAGCTTTTTGAAAAAATGGAGAGTTAACAGCATTTATAGGAATGCAAGCATCATAAAACCAACGGGCAATAGCCATATCACAGTTGTGTCATTTTTCTTTACTTTGCAAAATAGCCTTGATAGTGGGTTGTGAATTATCATGTCCACCTTTAAAGAAATTATGTATACCTGGGCATGGTGTAGTGACTTTTCACTTTCCTTTATCGGATGATGCACTTGCCTCATTGATTGTAATTCCTTTAGTGTGAATAATGGGAATCTCTTGGACTTCATCGCCATCAAATTCATCTACAGATCGACCAAATGGATTTTCTACCCCAAATTCTCCTCTTTTTTCTTTTTATTTTTTCTTTTTTCTTCTCAAAAATATCTTTCAAGGTTACTGAAATAGCATGCCTAACTTCTGGTGGAACCTTTCGACAGGAAACAATGCTACCCCTTGCTCCCGCTAAGTGTTGCTTCATCCGAAATATGCCCCCACCCACAAATGTCTTGTGACAATAAATGCATGTCATAGTTTTTCTTCCTTTTGCATTTACACCTTCAGAAACATGAACTCATGCTATATCCACTTTCTGTCTATGACTTTGGCTTGCAGATTCTTCACTAGTAAATGGTCCGGCAAATGAATTTGCATTGCTACCAGTACCACTACTACCATCCACTATCCTGAAATATGAAAACGTAGGAATATAAGAAAAAAATAACATTCTTATACACAAACTAAAAGACGAGTGTGCACGTGATTAGGCTAAGATAATGCATAAGACAAACTATTACAACAAAAGGCAAATAAAAATTAAAAAATGAAAACTTTCCCTTGGAATATCATAAAAGAGCTATAATAAAAAAATAAAAACTTTCCACTAGTTTATATTCTCAAGTGTATACTGATTTTGTTTTTGGTGAATATTTTTGTTTTACTAGAGAAGATTTTTACTCTCCTTTCTTTTCCTCTATTTCTTTGCCCCTTTGAAAGGGTTATCTTCTAGCATTTAGTAAACAGATGATCTGGAAGTAATGTGGCTAGATTTCCTAATATTCTCATTTTCCTTTAGTTTTAAGTATTAAATTGGAAGAATTTAACAAAGGGTATGTTAATGAAAATAAGAACCTTTGCAGTTCATATGTTTACAAAGATAAGGAAACAAAAACACATATAAATTGTTGGTCACTCATAGCAGGAAGATTGTCAGGCCGAACTGAAAAAGTGACAATGTAATCAAGAACTATTGGAGCACTCATCTACTTAAGAGACTTAAGAAAGAAGGAATCAAGCCCAGATAACTAAATGCCTCTTTGAATCAGCCGTATAAAATAGATTAAGCTTGGGAAAAAAATAAATGAATGGAAGATTAAAAAAACTAAAAGTTAATGGAAATAAAAAAAAAACTAACCTTAGGGATTTGAACAAGCTTTGAAGAAGCTGAAATCTAAAGCCTTTTGTTGAGACTTGAGAGTTGAGACTTATGTATAGATTATAGAATTGGAAGAGAAGAAAAAAAGGAGAGCGTGAGATTCCGCAAGAAGCTCGCTGGAGTGGAGGCTGCAGCTATGAGAGTTGTCGAGAAAGAAAACAACATAAAGCCGTTGCTAGGTTTCCACTTTCCAGACGAAAAAGCCAAAAAGCAGGGAAACCAGAAAAGAATCGCCGGTTCACCATATCCCGGTTGAACCGCTGGTTCCCAGTTGTTGATCGATTTTGATGGGTCAATTCATTTTTTCGGCTTTAATGGTTGACTGGACCGGATCAAGGACCAGTTCGAGGTTCGACCGATCGGTCCGGTCTGATTTTTTCAACATTGGTGTATTACCGCCTCAAGAAGTAAATCACATCGGAAGCTACACATCAGCAAAAGACCTTTGGGAGAAGTTCCTAGAACTCCATGAAGGAACATTTGAAGCGAAACTCACATGACAAGACATTCTTCAGAACAAACTGACAAACATCCGTCTAGAAAAAGGTGAGAAGGTAGCCAAATTGCACGCGAAGATCAAGGAGTTGATCACCGAACTGGGCAACCTCAATGAAACGGTAACCAATCAGAACTTGGTATGCTACGCACTAAACGACTTTCCCAGAACCCCTTAATGGACTTCGATCGTAGATGCCTACTATGTCTCGAAGAACCTGGAGGTAAGTACCCTAGAGGACTTGTTTTCAACTTTAGAATTACATGAGACTTGATGTGCAAGTACAACAATAGAGTCAAGCCAGAATCTGACACTAAAAGCCACAAGAAGGATGAACCCGAGTCAAATTTAGATCTAGAAGGAGAACAAGAAGCGTACATGGTAAGAAAGTTTTTAAAAAATAAGTCTAATAAATTTAAAGAATTGTAGAACAGAAAAAATCAAAGAAATAGAAGAAAGGTTCGATGCTACCAGTGTCAAAAAGAATAACACATAAAGGAGGACTGCTCAGAACTCAAAAAGGAAAAAGACAAGAGGCCTAAGCAAAACAAGCACAGGAATCTCAAGGCCACTTGGGACGAAAGCTCATCATCCAAGTCAGAAATAGAAGCATACGCTGGTCTAGCACTAATGGCTAGCCACGAAGAACAAAGCACCTCATAAGCCAGTATCGATGAAGGGGGAGCGACTTCAGACGAATACAACGAAGCAGGGGGAGAATCAAACTTCAGATCTGACATGGTAGGTGAGGTATGCCTCTTACCACCTGATCAACTGTACTTCAGGATTAAATCAATGGCAAAATCAATGTGCAAATTGAAAACTAAAAATGATACATTAAAAAATAAAAATTTAGAAATAAAAAGAACCTTAGCAAAATCATGCTTAATAGAGGAACTTGGTAAATTAAAAATTGAAAATGCTAATTTAAAGGAACAAATAGAAAATTAAAAAATTTTGCATGCTCATATTCTAGATATTATCAAGGATTAAATTGATATTTTAGATACCATAAGGGTCAAATTAGAAAGTTATTACCAAAATATATTCCTAAAAGATACTTGATCAATCCAGTAGGAAGAAACCTATATTAGGTTTCCAAATCTTGCTTAGAATAAATTTAAAAAAATTAAGGTTAAAATTTACAGAAAGAAAATTAAATGTTTAATTTCTTTAAAAGGCTTTGTCTAGAAGTGGTTATTGTTCCAATATCCAAGAAAGCCTAGTGCCTCGCCACAGCCTAGAAGCCAATTATTAAAATGAATGTTTAATTAACTAACTGTTAAATAGTTAGTTGTTATAATTTTTTTTTAATTTGCCCAATCTAAAAATATTTGTTATTTATTCAAAAAGGGTAGTTTTTAAATTTTAAGTTTTTTTTTAATTTATTTTCTGTTTAAGTTAACTCATTTGTGTAAAATTTTATATCTGCTTTATATGTCTGTTCAACCCCTATTAAAACTTTTAGAATTTTTCATACTTAAAAATATTTTTCAAAATTCGTTTATACCTTATTAAAATCCAGATTTTGTCGAAATTTAAACTTTCATGATTTCCTGGATAATAATTATTATAGTATTTTCCCTTAGACTTTGTTTTGAACTGACTTCCAAGTCATTTTAAAGTACCCTATTTTTTTAATGTGATCAAAGTGGGGAGAAGTAAAATTAAGTCTAGGGGAGGGTAAATTTACTTAATTTTTTTGCATATTTTGTACTTGCAAAAATTATTACCTTACTGTTATTTATGTTTGATTTACCCTAACTTAACTTGGGTTGCTCACATCAAAAAGGAAAAGATTGTAAGTACCCCATAGTAATTTTGATGTGATCAACTAAGTTAAGTTAGGTCCTATTATGTTTTGATGTCCTGTGTCTAAGTGTGCAGGAACTTAGGAGCATAGGAGGTCGAGCGAAAGATGCAACTAGCAAGAAGGACGGCATGGGAGAGATTCAACGGGCTCGGTGCGTCCGAGGGACAAAGTATTGTGAAAGAGTACATTGGTGGATGAGAAGGAAGCGCGCGGCGTTTCCTAGGGACGAGAAGTCAGAGCGGAAGATTTCTCGAGAAGGTTGGAAGATGGGTCCGGGTGAGCTCTATTCCGAATGGCCGAAATCACCCAAGCAAGCGGAACCGGAGCAGAAGACTCGGACCCAAGTGAGGGGAACCAGAGTAGAAGACCCGGACCGAAAGTCAATAGGATGTTGACTTTTGGGTCCGGGTGCCCGAAACCCTTATGAGCGCTCAGACCAGAAATTCTATCAACTCGCAACATGGCATGATTCGTTGCGACGAGGATAAAGTTCTATCCACGTCTAGGCACCTGGAACCCTTCCAGGCGCCCCGATTAAGGTTATAAATACATACCTGATCCCAGAAGCTAAACAACAACACTTGTAATCAATTCTCTTTCTGTTTAGTTTTGTAATTGAGTGCTTCAACTACTGTAAGAGGCTTCTCTGCCTGAAGGAGACTTTTTAGTGAGCTTTACTTGCCTTGGATTAACAACCACCTAGGTTGTAACCAAGTAAACGATCTACCTCCTTCTTTCTTTAATTAAGTTTCTTTTTATGCAAGTGTTTCTTAATTTAGCTTGAAAAGATGAGAAAGGTTTTATTTTTATTTCAGGTTATTCACTCCCCTCTAGCCGGCTGTCAAGGGACCAACATTTCTTCCTAATGGGTAGCGGACACGAGAAAGTTGGTTGTCAGGATGGACTTCATGTGCATTTTCTCGATTTACCAAGGAGGCTGATGGGAAACTTCCGTGGGGCTCGGTCGGACTGGTGACCCCGGGTTCGATGTTACCTAACCCATCATTTTTTTTATTCTCTTTTTTGTGTGATATGCACTCATGACAATTGAACTTTAGAACTTTCTTTGCTTTTTTTCAAAATTATAATATCATATGTGTGAACATGATGAAGGATATTTCTTTTCTATTCTTTGATTTCTTTTCCTTTCAAATGCTAGTCGAATAACTCACTCAACACTTTTATCTTTTACCACCCTTGCTTTGCCTTAATTCCATTGAGAGTTTTGGATTGATTTCTTGATGAGTTAGGTTGGACAAAATTCTAAGTGTGGGGGAGGGTTTGCTTGGGCTTAGTGATCTTGAAGATTTCAGATGGTTTCATAAGTAGTGAATTGTGATTTTTGAGGGTGATGTGGGAGTTTCAAACATGGATCTTGATTCTTGTTATTTGATACAATGTACGGTAATTAAGGTTGGAATTACAAGGTTCTACTTTTGGCTTGGTAGTAGGCTTTGTTTTTAATTGAGGATGGTGGAAATCAGTCTAGTACAAGGATATCAAGCGATATTTGATGGGAAAAAAATGAGAAGCTAGAAATTCCGCAAACTGCATTTATGATAAGCTAAATTGATGGTATCAGCTGTTTTGGTTGTTAGTTTTTAGCTCATAGCACTTTAATGATTGGGTTGTTAATTATTTGGTGTATATGCAGTGGCCATCTCAAGGAGTTTATCTGTTAAAAAAAAGGAAAGAATTCTGACAGTAGTTTGAAGAGGTATAGAGTGATGAGGAAGTAAACTATTGGGTGTTTCCTGATTTCATTGAACTTGATTTCTTTACTTGAGTATCTGAGTTTCAAATATATGTTTCTAAGTTATTATATTCAAAGGAAGTTGGTAAATTCTACAGGAGGAAATGTTCATGAGTTGTTGAACCTAAGAAAGCTAACAGCAGAAAAATGTTTCAGATTTTGGACTGGTTACATTAAAATTTCAGAATTTAGCAATGTTCAAAACACTAGCAGATACATTTACTTGAGAAGACCTTGAAGGAAAGTATAAGCAAGATCAAAACTAGTCCTAAATCTATTCAACTCAGTGCTGCTATGAAAGTCTGGATTTCTGAAACTGTATCAGCAAGGAAAAAATTCTGTTTGGTGCAAAAGCTGATTTCTGTTTTCTAACCAGCAATTATCTCGATTGAGATTCTTATCAACTCAGTGCTAAATGGTATTATATCCTCTGTAAGAGCCCTCATTCTTCAAGCCTAAACTGTTTTCGAATTGCAATATCTGAGACTGAAATTGGAAGCAACAAAAGTGTAGAGGCTAATGTCAATTCTGGAATTTTTGTGGCAGGGTCTATGGACCTGATCACTGAGTTTTTAAATTGTAGGAGTTCCTCAAGCTTGGATTTAAGTCTGAATTCAGAGAATATTGAAAGTTGGATTAGTTTGATTACTGAATGTGTGCTGAACTTGTTTTTCCGAAACTGGTGAAATGTAGGAATGGATTGGAATTTCTGAACATAGAAACTGGAATTCCGGGAATCAGCCATCATGAAATCAGAATTAGCTCCAAAGTTGACTTTTGAATTTAGGGCATCAGTTTATAAGAGATGAAAGAAGAATAAGAGAGTAGATAGAAGAGATGAGGAGATGTGATGAAGAGAAAAAAATGGAGAGAATTGGCTGGTCATTGAATTCTGTAATTGTGAACTTTTTAAATGATCTGGAATTTGTGCAGTCAACTTATGCTATTTAGTTTTTGTAAATTCATTGGATGTGTATCCTAGAGAAGACATCTGAAACTACACATATACTGCACATCCCTTTAAATTCAAACTCTGAATTTAAAGTCTGAAAACCCAGGATTTCAGAACCAAATTCAAAATTCAGATTCATTTCTTCATGCTGATCTTGATCAGCATTCAAGATGTTTCCATCCAGAGGTAATGAGAATTTAAGTGTCCATCATTACATGGTCAAATGATACCTTATCCCAGGCTGAAATTTTGATGAATCAAGCTGTAATCTCCTTGAACACCAGATTCTGATATTGAGGTCGAGAAAAGTCAGAATTCAGAAAAGAAGTCATTTTATGTTCGAATTCCTAAATCACAGAGAATGATTCTAGCTTATAGTTTTCTTGGCTGTTGTGAGAATATTTCTGAGGTTCTAAAAGGAAATAGAAGTTGCATAAATTAATAATAGAAAAAAATCTGGACATGAAGCTGATTCTGAAACTGAAAATACAGAAAATGGAAATACAGAAGCAAACTGATTCTGAAACTGAAAATTAAGTCAGCTTTGAAGTGCGAGCTCTTTCAAAGCAAACAATCTTTAATGTTTCCATGTTTAGTATGAAAAACAGTTAGGAATGACACAAATTCTTCATGACATAATCGAGAACCTTCTGAATTCTTGATTCCTTAATTTAACTGTTGAACAGCTGATCAGATTTCAGAAATAAATGTGCTTAAATTCTATATCAGAAATCAATAGTAACTTTGGAGCTCTTTAGCATCTTAAATTCTATGAGCTCTTGTTGAATCCGGATTGCTGAATAGGATCTTTTGACCTCTTGAGTCCAGGAAAGGAAGAAAAGAATTATTCTGATTTCCATGTGTCAAATCTTTATGTCGTTTCTCACTATTACCAACTTGAATTTGAGCTCCTATTAATTCAGTGCCAATTGTCATTCTCTTCTAAGCTAAATGCTTCATAGCTCAAGCTGAAATTACCTCAACTCTCAAATGTTGAAAATTAGTTCAGCATGTTTGAATCTGCTATTGATGAGAAGTTGGGCTGTGAATCTGATTTTTGGATTTTTGAAACTCTTAAACAGTTTAAATTATTTGAATGCTTGCTGTTTTGATGTCTGAATTTAGTATCTGAAGCTCTGAACTTCTAAACTATCTTTTGGATATCTGAAAAAGTTAGGTTATGAAATGGATTCTGAACTTTTCCTTGGGTATGTTGAGATGAATCATTTGTTGTTCCATTCCTTTCCAAGCTATGAATGATGTAACCCGTGGACCTATTTGAAATTGAGTTCCATTCCATTCCTTTCCAAGTTATGAAATTGAGTTAGGTTATGATGGTCTACTAGAATATATTTTTTAATGCATATCGACTTGGGTAACTCATCAACTTTATTTTTCCAATTCTCTCATTCTATCATTGCTTTCTTTCTTTTCAATCACTTTGGTTGCCTTCTTTAGTTCCTTGTGACTCTATTTCAAATTTTCAAAAAGTATTCATGCTATGTTTTATGGTGGTGGAGAATATTCTAGTGAAATATTCATGCTATGTTTTATGGTGGTGGAGAATATTCTAGTGAAATATGTCATTGAGTTGCATTGAGTAAACTCCACTTATATACATGATTGTGAGAGTTAGAGTAGGTACATCTAACAAGTGAGATTGAATCTTTCTTAATTATTTAAATGGATGAAATCACCATGCTTATTAATTATTATAGAGATTGTATTCATGATTATTTTGATCTTTAGATGGTCTTAGTTAATTACCTTTTATGATCTTCGAAGTATTACTAGAGAAATTAAGGAGATGATTTTTAGTTTATTTTTTATTTTTGTTTGCTTGCCTTAGACATGCAAGAATAAGTGTGGAAGATTTGATAATTATCGTATTATTTAGGATCTTATACTCATGTTTTTGAGTTGATTGTGTGTTTAAATTTGCATTTATATCACACATTAAGAGTTTGGATTCATTTTGGGGTTTGATGCAAATTATATCCTATTTGTGGTATTTGAAGCTAATTTTTTAATGTATTCTTTATAGGCATCAAGGATCATGGATCCGAGTAAGATTAGACCAAATTGAGCTCGAATTTGGGTTTAAATGAAGATATCAAACTTTGGAGTAATATAGACTGTCCATCCAAAATCTAAGGAGATTTGAATCATCCATCATGATCTGGTCCATCCAACTTAAGGGAGAGTAGATCAGGTCCCTTAATGAAGATCAATGTCATTGGACCAGATGTAGAGCGATTTTCACTGTTGGATCAGATCTGGACTAATTTACACTATTCGTTCAAATTCAATTCAAATGAGAAGCTATAGTTAAATTGACAAAGCACTGTGAATTCGGAGGATCACGTCAAAACAAGGGAGGTGAATGTGGATCGTCTTCCTCCCACTCCACTTTGCTAGTCATCACGAGAGCATCAGTTCCTTCCTTGGGACAACATCTCCATTCCTTCGGCGTTCCTCACAACCGCGACCATCTTTATTGCTCCATCATTCCAATCAACTTCATCCACCTCTATCGAGCATCTCTTCTTCTTCATCCTTGCATCAGATCTGACCAAATGAGCTGGGTTGCCCTAGCTCGAATTGTAAGCACCCTTAGTGTAGGATGTTGATAAAGTTTACTTCCACTTTGTGGAAATTAAATCTTGTACTTTAGTTGATGATGCACCAATCTCCGACGCTACAAACCTTCAAAATTATTGTGAACTCTAGCCACATACTGCTCGAAGTCGAGATGATAGTCATGTATCTCAAACTATCAACGTTATGTCACAACGCTTCAACTCTTAACCTGGTGATGTGTGATGATAGCCTTCTTTTGTTCTTCTCAACAAGATAGAGACTACAACTCTCTTCTTTCTTACACTCCCTTCCCTTTTCTTTCTTTTTCTCTCACCCATACTTCACACAAGAAGTATAAATTTATAGGATAAGATAAGAATATGAGGGGTTACTAACATTAGGGGTTACTAATATTCACTTATGTTAATGGATTTATTTATGTTAGTGGAGTCATGAGATGGAGTTACTAACATTCATATGAATGCTCCATAGTGGCCATAAGTTACTAACATATATGAATATCCCATAGTGGGCAAAAGTTACTAATATTGATAAATGCCTCATAGTGGGCATAAGTTATTACTGTAGGATCGTAGACGTGCTAGAGGGGGTGAATAGTACACGTTGCTTTTTCACTCATTTATTAAAACAAACAGAATATGCAGCGGAATAAAAGGATGAAAAGACAAGCAACGCTAACAAGACTTCTTTTACTTAGTTTGAATCTTGTGGCGACTCCTACTCCAAGGCCCACAATCGTTGATCGCTTTCGTTGGCCAATTCACTATCAGTTCGGAAAGCTTTACAAAAGAATAATACAAGTATGAAGCTTTACAGATATGAAATGCAACTTGTTACCAACGACTTGATAAAATCTATCTTCTGACTTGATAGTCGTTGGAGCAGCATTTAGATGTTGCCGGAGTGTGCGCAGTTGTTTGTTCTTAATCTCAGAAAGTGTGTTGTTCTCGAAGCTGCTGGTCGACCCTCCTTTTATAGCCGAGGTAGACCTGACCCAGATCCACTAATCTCGGGATCAATCTTTGACCCGACTATAATCGATCGACCGATCCAGGTGTTCGGTAGACCGAACCCTCTGAACCTGCCTAGCTTCTCGTCCACATACTTTTGTCGCCTGGATAAGTCTTCGTTCGTTCGACCGATCCTAACGTTTGGTCGACCGATCTCGCTGACCTTCCTGATCTATCTGATCCGATCCACCCGGCTCGACCAAGTCGCATCTTATCTTCGGTTCGGTCAACCGATCCCCAGGTTCAGTCGACCAATCCCTCGATCGAACTTGGTTTGCTGTATTTGGATTCGGTCGACCAATCAAGGTCGAATCTAACCCTACACAAAATGTTAGTCTCCTGTAAAGCAGAGTTAGCACATAGCAGATAATATGTAAATAAAAATATTTGACAGTCTTCGGACTATCCGGTTCTGACTTCGGATTTCCTCCGAAAATCCTAGGTCAAACTGACACCTACTGTTCCCTCACAGGGGAACACGCCCTCACCTACTCCTCTTAGGAGAGTTTACCCGTTGCCAAATCAGTCCTCCAGATCGACTGGACTTTCTGCCCAGGGTTATCACGCCTAGGACCAAGGGTTACCACCCCCTAGGATTCTCCACCTGCCTAACTACAGCTAGGACTCTCCATCACCTAGGGTTACCGCCCCTAGGGTTACCTCCTCCTACGGTTTTCCACCTGCCTAGAATTCACTAGGACTCTTGCCTAAGACTACTTAGGACTTTCTTGCAAGCTCAATTAACCTTATTAGACAACAAGACATCTTAACTTTTGAATCCTTTGTCATTATCAAAACACAGATTTGATCGTCTGTTGCTTCCTGCACCAACAACTAACATCTCCTACTTGCACGCAAGGGCATTTAATTTTCATCACTAGATCACAACTCATGTGACCCATCATATCACCATACTAGGCTTCCATACAAAGTTGAATGTCGTGCAACTTGCAAACACACCTGCATACAAAACTACTTATTGCATCAGTTAGGATGATTGAGTAGTCATCATTGTATCATAAGATACAAAATCTTGCTGTAGCCCAAATCCAAGACTTAATACATCCATCAAGTTACTTTCCTCATCAAAAGTAATCCCCAGATGATGCTCGATTTTATATTCACTAATATGTTTTAATCTCTACATAGATAAACATAAAAGACTAGTCAGTGAATATTATATGTTGATGTATTGTTAATTGGTCTTTCTTTTTCCAAACTTAAGTCTATTAATCTCAACTCAGCTGCTTTCTTAGATCTGTCCCTCATACCTCAATTTATCTTTCGAGTCATCGGTAAACAGGCTAACGTAGCAAACACTGAATCATGGCATCAAGAAATAGCCAAAAGTAATAAGGACACAAGAAATCCCACCTATGGGATTTCGGATTTCACACAGTGGGGTTCGGGGATATAGAGTTATTGTCTCTTATAATATGGCTCCCACTATCCCAGTCATCATATCACACGTGCTATGGAACATGTGTCACAATATTAATTCCCCATCTCTTAGAAGGGCATATGTCAGTTTTCCTTAATATTGTGCAAGTATAGGACTCAGTCTATACATAAGACTCTGCCCAGAGATCTCTGAGAGAGTACCTCAAAGACATATCAAAATTTGCAGGTGACATCTAAGATCTCAAACTTGGCTTCTTACAGGCAATATAGATGTGACTATGCCCATGCCGATCATATCACACATGACCTCATCCTAAACACATATCAAGGCGACTTAAGTTCTAGCAAGGCTACTTTCAGAATCTCTTACAATTAGAAACTGTCTTATCCCCACTCTTGAAGGTAGTCACTCGTGTGATAGAGTCGATCTTACTTGCCTGACATATCTATTATATCACAAAACATTATATATATATATATATATATATATATATATATATATATATATATGTATATATATCCTTTACCATTGTAAAACCATAAGATATCACCTCCTCATAAAATCTTAGGTACCACTGCCTGGATGATTGCTTTAGGCTATATATCGACTTTTAAAATCAATAACCCTTATCTTCTTGACCTACTAAAACGAACTCAGAGGGTGGTTCCATGTAAATCTCCTCATTCAAACTTCCATTAAGGAAAGGGGTCTTAACGTCCATCTGGTATAACTCTAGATCTAAACTAGCGACAATCACTAAAAGTAAACGAATCAATATAAATTTGACTATTGGGGAGAAAGTCTCCTCGTAGTCAATGTCCTTTGTTTGTATGTAACCCTTAGCTACTAGACGAGCTTTATATCTCTCAATCGATCGATCGGCCTTCCTCTTGATTTTGATAACCCACTTGTTCCCAATAACCTTTCGACCCTTAGGTAAGTCAACTAAGTCTCAAACCTTGTTGACTTTTGTTGATTGATTTCTTCCTATATAGCCATTAACCACCGGTCTTTTTCAGAACCCTTGAGAGCCTCTCTAAAGGTTCTTGGTTCATCATCGTGCTTTGGAGTCACAATGAAAATCTTATTCTCAATCGGGAAACGACGATGAGGTATATTTCCCCGTTCACTCCTACGAGGAGAAAGCCTCCCCACCTTCATATGGAACACTCCCAATAAGACCAAGATCCATAACCAAGTCTTGAATCCCGTTATGAGGCTCGACTATACCACTAGGCTCATCCATCTCATAAAAGGTGTAGCCTCGATCGATTTCTCCTCCCTTAGTAAAATTATTCTTGAGAAACATGGCATCACAAGATTCAATCTTAGTTATTGTGTCGTCCGTATATTCTCCTAGGAACATATATCCTTTGGAGTGTTCAGAGTATCTGATGAAGATACACTTCTTTCCCAGCGGACCTAACTTGTCGTACTTGTGTGAGGAATCTCTAACATACGCAGCACAACCCCATGGCCTAAGATGACTAAGGACAGGTTGTCTCCCTGTTCAAAGTTTGTATAGGGTGCTAACCACGGATTTTGTTGGAACACGATTAAGGACATAGACTACAGTCAATAACGCATCCCCCCAATAAGAGATTGGTAAATTGCTCTGTGCCATCATGGACCTTGAAAAACCTAATTTTGTCATGAATTGACATCAAATAATCACTAAACCCCTCTAACCTAATGAAGAATAGGGAATGGCGCAGATCGCCTCTCTCAAGGAATGTAAACAATGATTAAATCTTAGGATCAATTTATTAGAACATGGAGTTTTGGAGTTGAGTTGAGTTCTTAAACTAACAAATGAAGAGTAAAGTAAATAATGAGACTAAACCTAATGCAATTTAAGGAAATCATAACTAATCATCGACAATGAATCCACAACGTATTGTTACCATTCAATACGCTATGAAAATCATCATCAACGGAATTAAACTAAGGAACGAAATAGTAAGACAAGTGTGAAACTAAATCTAATGCAATAAAAGAAATCCTATCTATCTATTAATCATGAACTCACAACATAATGTCACTTTATGCCATGGATTATACCATTAATAGATCCAAACAGATTGAAAACTAAACAAGAACTAAACAAGAACAAAACAAGATCAAATCAAACAATTCAGATTCTTGCAATTGGATAATATCAAAACATATTCAAATCTCCATCAGTGGAGCTAACAAGCATTCAAATGAATTAAAGATTAGAAAATAGATCCAAACCTTCATCTAACCCTAACTAAACTGAACAAGCAAGAAAATAGAATTGAGTTGGAAATTGGAAAAAAAAACAAGATTGCAGTGATAAAATCCGGAAGAAGTGATAAACCAAGGTGAGCTGGAGAATCCCGAGCACTCTCAAATCAGTGAAGAATCGATCAATTCAAATGATCGATTCCTATCCAGTGACAGCATCGGTGTTCAATTCAGAAATGTCATAATCAGTAGTAGCAATAAAGAACCAATGGAAGTAGAAGCAAACACTCCTATCCAATTGGATGCATTCCAAGCTTCAAGGAAGAAAATCGTCGGCAGAGAGATAAAGAAACCAGATCAAATCCGCTTGCTTCTCCTTTTCCCTGCTTCTTCTTCTTTGCACGAAGTCATGGCAGAATTAGTGTTCAGATGGTTTAGGTGGCATCGCCGGCTAGTGACAGGTGGATGATGACTGGAGGAAGGTGTCACGCCCCCAGAAGAGTCCCTGTCCGAGAAAATTTCGGCAGCATCTCCCCTGTACGGCGGACAATCAAAATTTTCTACAAGCACTAAATACTCAGCCACAGGCGGCTGGAATAATAACAGTAAATAAAGTAATACTCTGACTCGAAATCAACCCTACTCAACTACACTCGTAAAGCCCAAATCCGATTTTTCTTACCTCTTCTGCCGTCCAGGCAGGCATGTAGTAGAGTAAATCCAAATCATACTAAAAGTCCATCCAACAAAAAGATTCCATACAATATCCATATGTAAGTCCAAAACAAAACTAAAATAAAGTCTGATAGCGAAAAGCTAAAATGAAACAACTCAAAAACCAAGAATGGAGTAGCACTAGGGGACTAGCGATCGGAACTCCCTCCGACAAATCAACCGAAAATAACAACAATGGGCGGGGTGAGTCCAACACTCGGCGAGTACAGTTGATATGCAAAGTAAAGAAATAACACCTAGCACTAATCATGCTCTCCGATAAAGATAAAGGTAACTAAAAAGAAGACAAGAGAGAATCAGCTAACCAGACCTAAAAGGACAAACAGAAGGTATAGAAGACACATATGCATGTCAATCAAGGTATCCAAGCATGCGGCATATAAGTGCAACAAACACAAACACAACAATAAATGCATCATGCATATGATGCCAATGTCATGGTCACCCACGCGACTCACATCGGTGGGACCGAGGGTGACAAGCACTCGCAACACTACCGATGAGTGATCGAGTGGGATGCTTGTCGGAGTACACGTTCCTACCCCAAATCATAAATGGGGCAGCTCAACTCGCTATGACGTGGAGGGATCTCTAACGTGCTACACGCGTCACACTACCCATGACCAGCACGGAAGAGCCAAGCCGACGTACCACGCCGTGTCCCGCTACCCATACGAGCACGATGATGAACGGCAAGTGCTCGACAATAAAGGAGCAATCAATCACTCAAGATGCAATCATGCGAATGGTGCATGTCACTAAACATGGTAATATACTAAACCAATCTCTGGACATATCATAATGTGCACCAAAGCAAATGAATCATATCAAGATATCTGATCATATAAGGTATCCAACCTAGGTCCTGACATGGTAAAATATGGTTATATCACTACCCATGAGCATGTGGAATCAGGTACATATCCATACAAGATGTAAACAAACAATCAATCAACAGGTAGCATGTATTGGGCAGTGATTAACCGAAACAAGTAAGAAACACAATTAATGCATCTTGTTAATTTAATTACTAAGCATATCAAAGACAATAAGTCAAAAGTACCCGCCTCCGAAAATAGAAAGGTCCAATCAATCCAAATGCGGACGTCGAGAAACTCGTCTCGCATCAAGGTCCTGTAATACCAACAGAGATATATTTTATTTAGCTAAAATTCCAATGATTTGCTAAATAGAATCCTTAAAACTATCTAGGCAAAACCCTAAATCATAACTCATCACATACCTAATAAATATGTAAAATACCGGAAATAGGCGAATATTAATAAGGGAATTTTTCGGAATTTTTGAAAATTTTTCGGGAATTTTTCGGAGCTCGTTTGGACGAGTTAACGGGGACAAGAACGGGGTCCGAAAAAGCCTATTTAGGCTACCCGATTTAAGCGAGGAAAAGATTATATTTATATATCCTTTTCCTTTTTATTTCTTTATTTCTTTTCCCTTGCTTTTGTCGCCGAACCCGAGCCTCCCCGCACCCCTTCCTTCTTCTCCCCGACGCCGCCGCGCGGCTTCTCCTTCGGAGCCCTAACCGTCGAGCCGTTTTCCTTCTCCCTCCCTCGCGTATAAGCCTCGGCCATTACCTCTTCTTCCTTCCCGAGCGCGCACAACCTCTTCTTCTTCTTCTCCTCTGCCGACGCCGACTCTCTTCTGTTGTGCCCTAACGAGCCGCGAGCCATACTGCCGCTCTTCCTCGCCGCACACCGGGACCCCCTTCCTCCTCCCTGTCCAAGTGCCGGCGACGCGTGAGCACAGCCGAGCAGAGACCTCTCTTCTCTGGTCCGACGAGTCACCCCGACCGAAGTCTTCTTCCTCATCCTCTCTGGACCGAAACAACGCCGGCCACCGCGACACCCATCTCCGGCCTGTGCCCTAGACTCAGCCCCGACGCCACTGCCGGCACCGGTTTCTCAGCGTCAGCCGCCGTCGCCATGCCCTAGCACCGCCGCCGACACATCCCCTCACCTCTTGCCGCCGGCCACAGACCGAGCAGTGCCGACCATCACTGGAGACTGCTTGTTTCCGTGCCCTAACACTGCCTTGCTGCCCTCTTTTGTGCTCTGGATCAGCAATCGGCCACTGCAGCCTCCCTTGTGCGCTGTTTGGTTGATCGCAGCCTAGCTCCTTGCCCTAAATCTGCCGAGCCCTAATTTGTTCTTCACTGCCGTGCCCTAGGTTTTCCCCTTGCTGGTGAGTGAGGTAAGCAGCTTACCTTTGTTGTTTTTTGTATTTGATCACTGGTTGGATGCAGAAATAACTCACAGATGTGGTTGATTGATATCTAGGTTTGGTGTCAACGGGATTAAGCTGTTGTTGGAGCTGAGGAATCTGATCATATTTCGTACACTTAGGTGAGCATGTTTAGTGAATTTGGTTGGGTTCCTATGGAGGATGTTCCATGCTGTATAATTTTGTATAGGGTATTAGGTTATATCTGGGTTAGATTTAATTTTGGGGTAGGCAATTGGTTATGTTAATTAGGGTTTTCCCTAATTTAGTCTCGTGGATTTTATTTAGCTATTTAAATTCTTATGAATTTTAGCTAAATAAAAATATATATATATTGATTGGTACAGGACATTGATTCGAGACGGTGTCTCAACGAGGGATCAATTTCGGATTGGACCTTTTCTATTGGAGGCGGGTACTTTTGACTTATTGTCTTTGATATGCTTAGTAATGAAAATAATATGTTGCATTAATTGTGTTTCCTATTTGTTTCGGTTAATCACTGCCCACTACATGTTACCTGTTTGATTGATTGTTTGATTGCATCTCGTATTGATCTTGTATCCGATCTATCATGCTCATGGGTAGTGATATAACCATGTTTCACATGTTCAGGACCTAGGTTTGATACCTTATTGATCTGTATATCTTGATATGATCTATTCATTATGATGCCCATTATTATATGTCCAGAGGTTGGTTTAGTATATTACCATGCTTAGTGACATGCACCATTTGCATGATCGCATGCTGTGCGATAGATTTGCTCCATTATTGTCGAGCACATTGCCAGTTTCATCACTGTTCGGTGCTCCGTTGTGACGCTCATGGGTAGCGAGATACAGCGTGGTAGCACGTCAGTTTGACTCTTCCGGTGCTCCGTTGATCCGCTCAGGGGTAGTGTGACACAGCGTGTAGCACGTTAGAGATTCCTCCCCGTCATAGTGTACCGGGAGATGAGAGCATTGAGCTCCCCCATTTATGATTTGGGGTAGGAGTATGTATGTACTCCGACAGCATCCCGTCCACTCGATCACTCATCAGGAGTAGTGTTGCAGAGTGCACGGTTGTCACAGCCCTACCCACTCGGTCCCACTGTTGTTGTGAGTTGGCTGACTGGCGTCAGGGGTGACCATGACATTGGCATCATATGCATGATGCATTTACTGTTTGTGTTTGTGTTTGTTGCACTTATATGCTGCACATTGCTTGGATACCTTGATTGACATACATACAGGTCTTCTATATCTTTCGGACTATTTGTCCTTTTACCGGGTCCTGGTTAGTACAGATTCTCTCCTGTCTTCTTCGGTTTGTAGTTATTTTTATCTTTCTTATCAGGAGACTGTACGCATGATTAGTGCTAGGTGTTGTTTCTTTACTTTGCATATCAATTGTACCTGCTGAGTGTTGGACTCACCCCGCCTCCATTGTTGATATTTTCAGGTTGATGCTGTCAGGAGAGAGTTCCAGTTGCTGGTCCCTGCAGACCTCGAGGATGTGATTGGTTTTTCGTTTGGTTTCCTTTTCTGTTCTAGACTATTTGAACTTGTTATGTTCTGGATTTATTTACTTATGGACATGGTATAGATTTTATTATATCGATGGATTTGGATTTTGGTTTTTATTCTACTACATGCCTGCCTGGACGGCAGAAGAGGTGAGTTCGTCGGTTTTGAGCTTTACGAGTGTAGTTGAGTAGGGTGGATTTCGAGTCAGAGTACTATTGTTGTTTACTGTTATATACTGCGTGGCTGTGACAGCCAGAGGCTGAATATATATATATAAACTGTGTGGTGATTGTTTTTATTTCTTGTTATTATTCCAGCCGCCTGTGGCTGAGGTACATGAGATGTAGAAAAGTTTCAGATTGTCCACCGTACAGGGGAGATGTTGCCGAAATTTTCTCGGACAGGGTCTCCTCTGGGGGCGTGACAAAATAGCTAAATAAAAATCTCCTACACTAGATTAGGGCACAAACCCTAATCAACAATCACATAAATCTAACCCAGAACCCAACTCATACCTCCGTAATCTGAGCCCCAAAATCAACACTTGCTGGCCAAGACTCAACAGGTTCTGGTGTCACTGCTTGGATCTGTAATCCAACACAGATCAAACGAATACTACTTGACAAGGAGAAACAACAAGGATCCGCCATCAATGTATCATCCTATAACCAAATTAGGTACGTATCAATTCATACATAAAACACATTTTCACCTCAAATCACAGCTGGAGAAGATTCGCTGTTGCAGCACAGTAGACAAAGTTGCTGCCAATAATCCTATCCGGAGCGAGGTGGAACCATTGCCTAGCCAGTCAGCCCTTTCAAATCAGCACCTAGACAAATCAAACGTCTAATTCACAGTGTGTACATGCTCAACCATGCAAGACCAAATCAAGGCTCACCTTGGGGGGTCTGATCACCTTACTCACTGTCTGCACTTCACAGCAACCCGAGGCTGAGATCCAGAGCTGGAAGGGCAGTGTAGCACAAAGGGAAAACAGTGGCACAGAGAAGAAGAAGTCAGTGTCGGCACCACTTCAAGAAATAGGCAGTGGCTAGGGCTGAAGTATGCAAAGCTGTGGCCACCGGAGAGTGCTGGTGGTCGTGGTTTTCCGGCTAGGGCATGCGGCTGGACGAGGGCAGAGGGTGTCGGAGGAGAGGAAATCAGCGTTAGGCCTCGCTACACTGTGGTGGTCGATGCTGGGGCACCAGAGGTGAGGCGCTGCTCCGTGCGACGCCGGCGACAGTGGCGTCGGGTCGGAGTGGCGGCGACGCTGCTAGGGATCGGCTCCGGCGCTCGCTGTGGTGGCAGGAGAGGATGCTAGGGCGCAGCCTCGGCAGGAGGAAGCTTGGCTAAGGCACGGGATGGCCGGCGGAGACTGCGGTAGTCGGCGGTCGGCGGTCGGCGGCGCCGGGTGGCTAGGGCAGGGAGATTAGGGCTTCGGCGTGAGAGAAGGGAAGAGGGCGCAGGCGGTTTTCGGGGAGGAGAAACAGAGGAACCGGCGAAAAATAAAGGAAAAAGGAAAATAAAATAAAGGAAAAGAATTAAGAAAAATTCAACTTTTCCTCATTTAAATGGGGTAACCTAAACAGGCTTTTCCGGGCCCCGTTTTTATCCCCGTTAACCCGTCCATACGAGCTCCGAAAAATTCCCGAAAAATTTCCAAAAATTCTGGAAAATTCCCTTATTAATATTCGCCTATTTTCCAGTATTTTACATTCTCCCCCACTAATAAAAATTTGGTCCCCAAATTTCATTATCTACCATCAGCAAGTACCAACAACATATATAGAGTATAAATGCTGAACGGTAAATAAATCACATACCTCAAGTGAAAAGATGGGGATATCGAGCTCGGATAGTGTCCTCGAGCTCCCAAGTAGCCTCCTCGTCCGAAAGATACTACCATCCGACCTTAACAAGCCGGATAGTCTTGTTCCGCAACTGACGCTCCTTCCGGTCGAGAATCCGTATCGAACCTCCTCATAGGTAATGTAGGCTGAACTGAACGGATATCTGCCAGACATGCGTCCGATCGGGTACATATCTCCTCGGCATAGATACGTGAAATACATCGTGCACGCGACAGGACGGTGGTAGTGCCACCGGTAAGCTATCGCTCCGATCCTCTCCAAGATCTCGAAGGGACCAATGTATCGTGGAGCTAGCTTACCTCTGAGGCCAAATCTCTTCACCCCTTTCGTGGGTGAAACTCGTAGAAATACATGGTCGCCAACAGAGAACTCTAGTGGTCTGCGTCTCCGATCAGCATAACTCTTCTGGCGATCCTGCGCCTCTGACATCCTCCGTATGATAGTACGGACCAACTCTGCATCCTGCTGAACTCTATGAGGTCCCAACAACTGGGCCTCACGGATTCTCGTCCTGATCGACGACTGAGCATCCAGGGTAACAAGAATACCCTGCTCGGTCTAACCCTGCTCCTCAATGTCTAACTCGGATAAACCCTGAATCAAGTCTGTGACCACAACTCGGTGGCAAGCTAAAGTCCCTCTGGACCTCTAGCTAAGTGTATCGGCAACCACATTAGCTTTTCCCAGGTGATAGCTAATGGTACAATCAAAATCCTTCAGGAACTCCATTTATCTCCTCTGTCGAAGATTAAGTTCCTTCTGAGTGAACAGATATTTGAGACTCCGATGGTCAGTGAGAATCTCAATGTAATATCATACAGGTACTGTCGCCAAATCTTCAGGACAAAAATAACAGCGGCCAACTCCAGATCATGAACTGAGTATTTTCTTCTCAGGCTCCCTCAACTATCGAGAAGCATATAAGAATACTCTACCGTGCTGCACCAGAACAGCACCCATACCCTGTAGAGACGCGTCGGTGTAGAGGACAAATTCGTCCTCTTCCGAAGGTAAAAACCAAAAATCAAAGCCGACACTAGTCTCCGCTTCAGCTCCTAGAAGCTGGTCTTGCAATCCTCAGTCCAAGTAAACTTCACGCCTTTCATGGTCACGCGTGAAAGTAGCATAGCTATGCGGAAAAAACCCTCAACAAAAGGTCTGTAATATCCTGCGAGTCACAAAAGACTGCGGATCTCCTACACTGATTTCGGCTGCTCCTAACGGCAACAACCTCTATCTCCTGTGGAACCACGGTACACTCCTACTGGTGACCGTGTGTCCCAAACATCATAACAAAAGACAATCCAAACCAGCACTACTGATAATCACATATAAATGTTCTCGTCGAATCATCTCTAGATCTATGCAAAGGTAGTGTACGTGACTCACCTCGGATCCGTAATAGATCACAACATCGTCCACAAAGATAATGGACACCTATCCAAACATCCTCGACATACCACGATCATCGAGTCCCTGAAAACATCTAAGGCACTGTAAGCCTATATGACAAAAACCAAGATACATAATGTCCGTATCACAGACATTCCTATCCATAAGATCTCCAATAATAAATCGAAAAATCTGATCATCAATGACATAAATCACCAAAGAATAAATCCTCCAGGGTGAGAGCAACGCTCCATCACAGGAAACACCACATATGTGGGAGCAACGCTCTACCACAAGAAATCCTCAATATGTGGGAGTAACACTCCACCACAAATAATATGAAATATGTATCTGCATTAAATATAGGAGCAATGCTCCGCTACCAGCAATCCGTGATATGTGGGAGCAACGCTCCACCACAAAATAATACATAAGTACCCCAAGGCACCTACTATCCAGCTAGAGGCTGTACAAGATCTCTCTACCACAATTCACTGTGGTTAGCCTAGGCTATAACAACCTAGTAACTAATCAAATCCATCACCAACTCTATCAGCATCTTAGTGGGTCATCCACTGATAGGAAAATTAATTGATGGGTTAATCCAACAAATGACATAATGCAGTCACTCCACATTCTGCATTCAGTATAAGTAGAATCATCATACTGCTACCAAAAATACACCTAGCACACATGCTCACACAACATATGTATGATCAACAATAACCTCCAATTATTATACACCAAACATACTCACAACTCAGGTATATTCAGTATGATACCTCCAACAATACATACCGAACACGTGTGCAAAATCAAAGTAGGTAAAATCAACAATACACCTCAAACAACACTCACATGACATATCTTCACCTATGCCAAGAGTATAACCAACATATACTTCCAATAAAGCATACTAAACCCAGGTGCACTCACATATCAAACATAATCAACAAGATACCTCAGATACCACACCAAACACATATGTACATATCATAACTCAGATTAAATCGACAAAATGCCTCCATCAAAACACCACCGATGTACTTATACTACAACTCGGATTTAATTTGACGAGATATCTTCAATAATAAATCCAGATACATACACCGAACTACATATCTATGATCCACAAGAAACCTTCAAATCATATCAGAACATGGATACATATACTACTTGCCAATGGGCAGTCTACCACATGACTCCTACAACACATAACAATCATAATATACATGTAACATAGACATGCAAAATCAGCACACCAGCTCAATCAAAGAGACCAATCCTATGCTACCAACACTCATGGGTTACCGGTATATCTAAACAAAATTCATGCATATGTATCAAGCATGAATACATCAATCAAAAGCAACCCAAAATAAAGTAGCCTAATCATCCAGTAACAACCCTGCTCTAGGTTCAAAGGAACTGGTACCGGACAAGAAAAATATACACACCGTGGTATAACATTGCCAGTCAATGTCATACACCACCAAGACTATATCTAATAGGGAAAATTTTATCATCATAAATCCAATTGTACTCTCCCAGTATACACTAGTAACGATTGTATCCCACCAGGTATATACAGTCCATGGTCAAGGTCTTCATGGAACAGGATACATCAATCCTTAATAACATATCCAAGCCGACAATGATATATGGCTACATCAGTCATTTTCACGTCAGTACAAAACATGTACTCAAATGTGCTCTAGATACATAACTAAGCACAAATAACCTAAAGGTTCGAACCTCTAAAAATAGAGTATGACAATCCTCTACTGATCAACCAACAAAACTAAATCATTCATCTACTAACTAATCAAGAATACCTTAATCCTCCACAAGCAACTAAGGTATATCCAACCACATAATATCATATGTATAAATGTGTACGACCCAAAAGAAAAAGTCAGAATTTAAGAACATCAAGACACTCTCATCTTCATCCTCAAAAACATCAGCCCACGCTATATCAGATGAATAAATCTCTATTCCCCATGAGGACAAGTTAGCATTCAAAACATCAATCATTATTTATCCACATAGTCCCATATCAGAGGAAGCATATATCATTTTTTTTTAATATCATCCTGTTAACTATCCATAACCAACCAGGTTTATTAAAATCTCATAGGCACATTCAACCGTAAACTCTCCAGCACCCAATTATAATCTGATTACCAACCATAATCATCAAACCTGTGAATATCATAAATGACACTCACTAAGTCACCATCAACGACAACCCAAATATAAATCATCAGAATAGTTATCCACTAATAGATCATCAAAATAATTATCTAATAATTGATCATCAGACAACCACATAACATTTACTCTTATAAATCATTAGAAATCAACATATCACAATATCTGATCTCACAATATCCCTCAACCTCAAACCATTCCCAACAATGATCAAACAAGATAACTCCCCAATGAACAATTTTCATCGTATCGGGTACCCTAATATCCAAAAGATATGAGTATAAAAACTCTACTTGCTAAGTCAACAGGAATATCTAGGTATCATCCACTACCTAGCTAACAATAGCAAAGGCTGGTATGTGCCTCCATCTCCTACTAGTAGTAGTAGAAGCTAAAATTACTGGTAGTATGATAAGAAAAATCACCAGAGACTATAATCCTTGATCTCTATTAAGATCAACCATGCTCAATGGCTAACCCATCACATGTAATATGTGCTACAACAATCAAACAGGTACTAAATAAAGAATGCTAATACCTGTCATAAACTAAGAAATTAAACATCATACCTATATGCCGTCGGGAGATGTTCCGTCGCTGTCAGTCCCCAACTTGACCTCAAAAGTTCCGATCGAGAACAACACCGGAAATCCATATAAATCCGAAACGGAAGTTCCAAACACAATCGTAATGGAAAAATCCATGCAATCCAAAATAACTACCCAGTTTGCCTCGCAAACTTGGCTAATCCCAAAAATCCAGGATACCAAAAGCAGGTATCATAATCCACTCTGATACCATTAAATTGGTATCAGTCAAATCTCGAAAATCCGTAACACGAAAAATCAAACAAGTATCGCCAACCTCGGCGCTCTGATACCAAATAAATTTGTATCAGATAAATCTCGAAAATCCAACACACGGAAACCCACCAAGTATCGCCAAACTTTGGCGCTCTGATACCAAATAAATTGGTATCAGGTTATCCCAAATATCCCGAAATACGAAAACAAAGATCATAAACCTGTGCTCTGATACCACTAAATTGTCACGCCCCCAGAAGAGTCCCTGTCCGAGAAAATTTCGGCAACATCTCCCCTGTACGGCGGACAATCAAAATTTTCTACAAGCACTAAATACTCAACCACAGGCGGCTGGAATAATAACAGTAAATAAAATCAATCACCACGCAGTTTATATATGTATTCAGCCTTTGGCTGTCACAACCACGCAATTAATAAAATAAACAACATAGTAATACTCTGACTCGAAATCAACCCTACTCAACTACACTCGTAAAGCCCAAATCCGATTTTTCTTACCTCTTCTGCCGTCCAGGCAGGCATGTAGTAGAGTAAATCCAAATCATACTAAAAGTCCATCCAACGGAAAGATTCCATACAATATCCATATGTAAGTCCAAAACAAAACTAAAATAAAGTCTGCGAAAAAGCTAAAATGAAACAACTCAAAACCAGAGGGAGTAGCACTACGTGCAGTGGGACTAGCGATGGAACTCCGACAGCATCAACCCGAAAATAACAACAATGGAGGCGGGTGAGTCCAACACTCAGGTTGATATGCAAAGTAAAGAAATAACACCTAGCACTAATCATGCGTCCCTGATAAAGATAAAGGTAACTACAAACCAAAGAAGACAGGAGAGAATCTGTACTAACCAGACCCGGTAAAAGGACAAACCGAAAGGTATAGAAGACCCGTATGCATGTCAATCAAGGTATCCAAGCAATGTGCATATAAGTGCAACAAACACAAACACAACAATAAATGCATCATGCATATGATGCCAATGTCATGGTCACCCTGACGCCAGTCAACTCACATCAACGGTGGGACCGAGTGGGTAGGGTCGTGACAACCGTGCACTCGCAACACTACTCCGATGAGTGATCGAGTGGGCGGGATCTTGCCGGAGTACATACGTACTCCTACCCCAAATCATAAATGGGGAGCGCAATGCTCTCAACTCCCTGTTACGGGAGGGATCTCTAACGTGCTACACTGCGTCACACTACCCATGAGCGGACCAACGGAGCACCGAAGAGCCAAACCGACGTGCTACCACGCGTGTCCCACTACCACGGAGCACCAAACAGTGATGAAACGGCAAAGTGCTCGACAATAAAGGAGCAATCAATCACTCAAGATGCAATCATGCGAATGGTGCATGTCACTAAACATGGTAATATACTAAACCAATCTCTGGACATATCATAATGTGCACCAAAGCAAATGAATCATATCAAGGTATCTGATCATATAAGGTATCCAACCTAGGTCCTGACATGGTAAAATATGGTTATATCACTACCCATGAGCATGTGGAATCAGGTACATATCCATACAAGATGTAAACAAACAATCAATCAACAGGTAGCATGTATTGGGCAGTGATTAACCGAAACAAGTAAGAAACACAATTAATACATCTTGTTAATTTAATTACTAAGCATATCAAAGACAATAAGTCAAAAGTACTCGCCTCCGAAAATAGAAAGGTCCAATCAATCCAAATGCGGACGTCGAGAAACTCGTCTCGCGTCAAGGTCCTGTAATACCAACAGAGATATATTTTATTTAGCTAAAATTCCAATGATTTGCTAAATAGAATCCTTAAAACTATCTAGGCAAAACCCTAAATCATAACTCATCACATACCTAATAAATAGCTAAATAAAAATCTCCTACACTAGATTAGGGCACAAACCCTAATCAACAATCACATAAATCTAACCCAGAACCCAACTCATACCTCCGTAATCTGAGCCCCAAAATCAACACTTGCTGGCCAAGACTCAACAGGTTCTGGTGTCACTGCTTGGATCTGTAATCCAACACAGATCAAACGAATACTACTTGACAAGGAGAAACAACAAGGATCCGCCATCAATGTATCATCCTATAACCAAATTAGGTACGTATCGATTCATACATAAAACACATTTTCACCTCAAATCACAGCTGGAGAAGATTCGCTGTTGCAGCACAGTAGACAAAGTTGCTGCCAATAATCCTATCCGGAGCGAGGTGGAACCATTGCCTAGCCAGTCAGCCCTTTCAAATCAGCACCTAGACAAATCAAACGTCTAATTCACAGTGTGTACATGCTCAACCATGCAAGACCAAATCAAGGCTCACCTTGGGGGGTCTGATCACCTTACTCACTGTCTGCACTTCACAGCAACCCGAGGCTGAGATCCAGAGCTGGAAGGGCAGTGTAGCACAAAGGGAAAACAGTGGCACAGAGAAGAAGAAGTCAGTGTCGGCACCACTTCAAGAAATAGGCAGTGGCTAGGGCTGAAGTATGCAAAGCTGTGGCCACCGTAGAGTGCTGGTGGTCGTGGTTTTCCGGCTAGGGCACGCGGCTGGACGAGGGCAGAGGGTGTCGGAGGAGAGGAAATCAGCGTTAGGCCTCGATACACTGTGGTGGTCGATGCTGGGGCACCAGAGGTGAGGCGCTGCTCCGTGCGTCGCCGGCGACAGTGGCGTCGGGTCGGAGTGGCGGCGACGCTGCTAGGGATCGGCTCCGGCGCTCGCTGTGGTGGCAGGAGAGGATGCTAGGGCGCAGCCTCGGCAGGAGGAAGCTTGGCTAAGGCACGGGATGGCCGGCGGAGACTGCGGTAGTCGGCGGTCGGCGGTCGGCGGCGCCGGGTGGCTAGGGCAGGGAGATTAGGGCTTCGGCGTGAGAGAAGGGAAGAGGGCGCAGGCGGTTTTCGGGGAGGAGAAACAGAGGAACCGACGAAAAATAAAGGAAAAAGGAAAATAAAATAAAGGAAAAGAATTAAGAAAAATTCAACTTTTCCTCATTTAAATGGGGTAACCTAAACAGGCTTTTCCGGGCCCCGTTTTTATCCCCGTTAACCCGTCCATACGAGCTCCGAAAAATTCCCGAAAAATTTCCAAAAATTCCGGAAAATTCCCTTATTAATATTCGCCTATTTTCTAGTATTTTACAGAAGGGGCGTCCTTTACCTCTCTTGACCGTCGGCGATGGATCGGAAGGAAGAGGATTGTTGGAGAGGATCACGCCCCTCTGTTTTTGACACAAGTACAATGTAGAAATTAACGCCTTAAGCTAGCACTATAGCTTCTCATTTCAATCAGATTTGAGATCTGAATCAACGGTTGAGATTTCTCTGTATCTATCCAATGGTGGAAGTTGCTCAAAATCTGGTCCAAAGGTGTTGATCTTGATCAAAGGTCCTGATCTACTCTCCCTTGGCTTGGATGGACCAGATCCTTGATGGATGGCTCAGATCTCTCTTAATCTTGAATGGACGGCCCATATTACTTCAGAGCTTGATCTCTTCAATTAGCCCTAAATTTGAACACAAATATGGTATGATCCGATCAAGTCTTTACCCCTTTGATGCCTACAAAGAATATATCCAAATATTAGCATCATATGTAGCAATAATGAGATAGTTTACAATTAAGTCTAAGAATAAATGTAATTCATGAAATGTGATGTAAATATGAGTTTAACCTATGAGAAAATCATAAAAGCATGCGTTTATGAATTAAAATATTATGAGAAAATCATGGTTATCAAATCCCCCCACACTTATTCTTGTTCGTTCTGAACAAGCAAACAAAATAGAAGAAAGAACTAAAATTCATCTCCACAATAATTCCATAGCAATACTAGGAGGATCATAAAAGAAATTTAACTAAGATCATCTAAAGATCACAAACAATCATGAATTCAATCCAAATAATAATCAGTAAGCATGGTGATTTCAATCCAATTGAAGAATTAAGCAAGATGTAATCTCACAAGGTATTCACCTATTCTAACTCTCACACTCAAACATGTATAAGTGAAGCTCACCCAATGTCACTCACAACATTTCACTATCATAAGCTTTCTTATTTTCTTATTCTCCGCCATTATAAAATATAGCATACATGAATCAAAAGGATTTATTATGAATTGCAATGTAGTCAAAAAGATACTAAGTGGAGCAAACAAAATGATTGAAAGAAAAGAAAACAATGAGAGAGTGAGAATATTGGAAGAATAAACCTGATTAGTTAACCACTTGGTGTGCATCAAAGAATATCTTGTAGAGGAAGTAATTGAAATAATGATAAAGTGTGGCCAAACACAATTCACCATGTTTACTTCACTTAAATAGGCATGTACAGCTTTATTAGTTCCTAACCAGCTCGTTATAGTCCAACTTTAAACAAAACCAATCTCACACCAGCAATGAACCCAATTACCAGAGCAACGATTTCAGCTTCAAACACACTTTTCCTTGCCTCTCACTCTTTTGATGACTCAACTTTCAAGTATCTTCAAGAATTTAATAGTGTTACTAACATTATCCAAAAGTTCTCTAAAGTATAATTAAGCTATGCATTTCACATTTCAGCAACTAGATTCAAAAGGTCAAACTCATAACCAAAACTGGTCTCTAGATTATGAATTTCTCAAGTTACAGCTTCAAAACTTTGAATAAGTGGATTCTCAAAGTAAAGAGAAAAACAGATGGATCGATTAATCGATACAAAACTCGTTTAGTTGCAAAAGGATATACTCAAATGAAGGGTATTGATTTTGAAGAGACATTCTCCCCACTTGTGAAGTTTATGTCAATACGTATCATCCTAGCTATAGTAGCATAATTTGACATAGAATTACATTAGATGGATGTAAAAATAGCTTTCCTTAATAGTAATCTTGATAAAGAAATCTATATGGTATGGCCAGAAGGTTACATTGTTGAAGGCCAACAGAATAGACTATGTAGACTTAAGAAGTCTATATATGGGCTAAAACAAGCGTCAAGACAATGGAACATAAGATTTAATGAAATCATTTTATCTTACGATTTTGAAATGATCAATGAGGATCATTGTATTTACCTAAGAAAGAGAAAAGAAAAGTTCGTCATTTTATCATTATATGTTGATGATATGCTAATAGCTGGAAATGACATAATGTGTGTGATAGAAGTCAAATCATGGCTTTCATCATAATATGACAAAATAGATATGGGAGAAGCAGAGTACATATTAAGAGTGAAGATCATTAAAAATCGATCGAAAAGACTTTTAAGTTTGCCTCAAGAGGCTTATATCACTAAGATGCTACAACACTTCAATATATCAGATTGCAACATTGCATAGACACATGTAGTGAGAGATATTGTTTTGAGCAAAAGTATATATCCCAAGACCCTTGAAGAAATAGTCAAATGAAGAAAAAAAATCATATGTTAGTGCTATTGGTAGTTTAATGTATACTATGTTGTGTACTCGTCCTGATATAAGATATGTTGTTGGCTTAGTTAGTTGTTTCTAATCAAATCGAGGATCAAGATATTAGAAAGCGATGAAGAGGATAATCAAATATCTCAAAGGGATAGCGAATTATTGCCTCTGTTTCCAAGGATCAGATATGAGCCTGAGTGGCTATATAGATGTAGATTGGGCGGAGGACCTTAATGACAGAAAGTTCACATCTGGCTATACCTTCTTGCTGAATGGTGGCGTCATTTCATGGAACAAAAAGAAGCAGGCTTGTGTAGCCCTGTTGATAATGAAAGTTGAGTATGTGGCTTATGTAGTGGCTATGCAAGAGGTTGTCTAGTTAAGAAGGTTCCTAAAGCATCTGAAGATTGCTGAGAATAGTGGGAGTCCTGTTATACTATACTATGATAGTCAAGCTACTATAACTTTTTCCAAAGATTCCAAATATCATAGTAAAGGCAAGCATATAGAAATTAAGTATAATTTTATAAGGGATAGTGTTGATAAGAAAAAGATAGTTCTTGAGTACATCCCTACACGTAATATGTTGTCGATTCTTTTACTAAGACATTGACTAAAGAGTCATTTCAAGGGCATGTGAAGTCTTTGGAACTTCGAAGAATCTAACTTATTGTAAAGACATTTAGATAAATAAAAATGTCATGATCTATTCAATGTATATGTCTTTGTCACATTTGAATAAAGTCTCGATAAGCATGTTGGCGGATTGAGATTAGTCTACTCACATGGATAATCATCTCTATTTATTAACTATAAATAGAGGTAAGATCGTTGCTTATGGGACAAGTTATGTAGCTATGAATAGAGACTAGGAGTGTAATCGAGTCGAGCCGAGCCGAACTCTTGAATGTTTGAGCTGGGCTCGTTTATAATCGAGCCGAGCTCGAGCTTTATTTAATGAATATATTCATGGCTCACGAGCTTATTCGAGCTTTTATCGAGCCTAAACGAGATTAATAAATAAAAATCATAAATTTAAATATTCATTAAAAACTAAATTATATATTTAGAGATAATTATAATATTATTATTAAAATTTATAATTTTATTATAATAAATAAATTTAATATATTTGTCTATATTTTTCATAAATAAAGTGTAAAATCTATAAATTTAATATTAAAACTATTATTTTTTTATTTAAAAGTTTCTTAATGAGCTTAACGAACGTGTTCACGAGCTAACGAGCCGAATATTGCGAAGCTTGAGCTTGGTTTGTTTATCTTAACGAGCCTCATTAAACGAGCTCAAACGAGCTTTTATCGAATTGAGTTTCGAATAGCTCGCGAGCGGCTTGGTTCATTTACACCCCTAATAGAGACATACTCATAAGTTAAGGCTGCCTTGATAATTGTGTCAAGTTGAGATCATTTATGTAATGATTGGAGTAAATGTATCCACCATTTATTGATTCTGTTTAGATCCAAATTGAAATTCATATGTTGAATTCAGGATTCATACGTTAAATTCAAGATTAGACATTAGGTATGTCTAGATTGAAATCTGTACAATGTTAGATTTTTATAAAAAATAATATGCGCTCTTTTTAGTAAAGAGAATAATATCGTAGCATGTGATTCATACCACATGTGCTATAGCGACAAGAAGGGTAGTAGGAGAGTGGATCTCTTCTTCTCTATCATGTAAGACCCTTGAGATAAAGTTAATCTCAAACTTGCCCTAAGTGACTATTTAGCTGTCTACTTGAAGTTCTGATCAATGTATGCTACATTAGCATATTTTCTATTGGCTATAGATGATTCAGTCTATGAAGCATAACTAGGAAAGTGATTGATTAGAATAAATAGATTCTAGCAAAAAAGGGAGATTAAGATTAATTTACATCTGTGACATTTATTCACTTGTACTAGTTACATCTTTGTTTAATACATAAAATGTAATTATGAATAATTATGTTGATTGGAGATGTTGAATATGCTCATGACATAATAGTCATTATGAGGGATTAGAAATATTCATATTGATGTAAATAATTTAATCTAGGACAAAGGAAAGTTATTGATATCTCTAATTCGTTCTATAGAGTAGCTATGTAAGGTATAACAATCTTCTAAGTAATAATTACTCAGTGTGCTAACTGTTGGAACCCCAAGGTTGTTTTGGTGTGATCAACAAGTTAAGTTAGGTCCTATGTGTTTATAACCTTGTGTCTAAGTGTGCAGGAGCTTAGGAGCACAGGTAGTCGAGCGGAAGACGCAGCTAGCGAGAAGGACGGCAGTCCGAGGGACGAGGTGCTGCGGAAGAGTACATCGACGGACGAGAAGGAAGCGTGCGGTGGTTCCGAGGGACGAAAGCCGGAGCGGAAGATTGCTCGAGAAGCAAGAGACGCAGCTAGCGAGAAGGACGGCATGTGGTGCGTCCGAGGGACGAAGACTACGGATGAGTACGCCGGCGGACGAGAAGGAAACACGCGGCAATTCCGAGGGACGAGAAGTCGGAGGGAAGCCCGCTCAAGAAGACCGGAAGTTGGGTTCGGGTGAGCCCTTTTCCGGATGGCAGAGATCACCCAAGCGAGAGGATCCGGAGGAGAAGAACCGGACAGAGGCGGGACTGAACCAGAGAAGAGGTCCCGGACGAAAAAGTCAACACCTGTTGACTTTGGGCTCCGAGGCGCCCGGAGCAGTCCGAGACACTCGGAGCCCTCCGGGGTGCCCGGAACCACTCCGGGCGCCCGGACCTTGATTTTGACCAGGATCGCGATTTACGCAATCTGAACGTTGGGGGATAAAGTTTTATTCCCCCAGGTCGCCCGGAACCCTTCGGGGCGCCCCGACCAAGGCTATAAATATAGCCTTAGTACAGAAGCTTTTCAACGAACTCAGAACTGTAAATCCAATGCTTGTGCGCTTTAGAGTTTTAGTTGAGCTTCTTTCTTTTTGTACGTCAATGTTGTAAGAGGCTTCTCCGCCTGAAGGAGATTGATATTGGGGTTAATCTTCCTTGGATTAACAACCACATCGGTTGTAACTAAGTAAACACTCGTGCCTCTTATTTTATGCTTTTAATTTACTGCTTAATCTATTAATGCAAGTGTTAGCTTAAAGAGTTCGAGGAAGGTTGTTGTTTGCTTTTTGTATTTACAGGACTATCCAACAACCCTTTCCTAGCCGGCCCAACGGTCCTACAAGTGGTATCAGAGCCAAGACGCCTCAGAAGGGATAACCGCCGTCTGAAGCAACAAAACGATGGCCGAAGCAAAGGACTACCCACCTGCATTCGAGGGGGAGTTTTCCATCTGGAAACAAAAAATGGAGGTATACCTTAATTCAGATTTTGGTATTTCTTTAATATTAAAATTTGGTTATGAAGAACCGAAGAACACGAACGGAGAAAGACTCGATCTACGCCTCTGGAACAAGAAGCAACGTAACGAGTCAATGGCAAACGGTCGGGCAGAATTTCACATTCTAAGCGCAATACCAACTAAAGATTTCGACAAAGTCAGAGAGTACAAAAGCGCGAAAGAACTTTGGGAAAAGTTCTTAAAGATCTATGAAGAACCGGTTGAAGCCGTCTTTTCAACCGTCATCAGAAGAATCCGAGACGGAAGAAATTACCGAGACAGCCCCAACAAACTCAATGGTCGAATTCCATCCCGAAGCAAGCCCATCCCGGATGAGCAACGATGAAGGGGGAGAAACTTCGGAAGAAAGCAACTCGACAGGGGGAGAATCAACTATCGAAAAGGTAAGTCAGGTATGGACTCGAACTTCTGATCAATTGGTTCAATCAATCGAAAAATTGCCTGAAGATTTTTTCGAATCAGAAATTGAATCTTCAAAAAAGGATTTTAGATTAAGAAATCTATTATTAATAGAATCCTGCAAATTAGAATTTTTGTTAAAAAATTCCTGCAAACTACAAAATATTTTTTCGAACGAATCTTGCACATTGCCAAAAGAATTTTTTATATCGTCAGAAAAAGATTTCGAATTAAAAAATCTTTTGTCAAACGAATCTTGTAAAACAGAAAAATTGTCGAAACATTTTTTACCTATTTTTTGCTGAAAGAATGTTGCCAAATAAAAGTATTGTCACAAGAGTCTTGCAAGTTACAAAATACTTTGTCAAACGAATCTTGCAAACTTGAAACATGTTTAAAAGATCTTTTACCAAAAATTTCGTCAAAAGAATTTTCTGCATGTTTAATATTATTTACTTTAAATATGAAAAAGTGTGATTTAAGAAGTTATGATATATTGAAATGGAAATTTAAAATTTTCTGATAAAAGTATTAGAATAAAATAAATAAATAAATGCATAGAATTTTTTTTTAATATTATCAATTTTCTTAAATTTTCTTGCATAAAATTTTGGGTTTAGAAAAATATTTTTTAGGGTGAAAACTTAGAAATTTTCCAAAAGTTATTCTTAATTTAGAAATTTTCTCTGATATTTTGTGTAAAATACCGGAAATAGGCGAATATTAATAAGGGAATTTTCCGGAATTTTTAGAAATTTTTCGAGAATTTTTCGGAGCTCGTATGGACGAGTTAACGGGGATGAAAACGGGGTCCGGAAAAGCCTGTTTAGGCTACCCTGTTTTAATGAGGAAAAGTTTTAATTTTTCCTTTTCCTTTTCTTTTTCTTTTTTCTTCTTTTTCTCCGGTTTTCTCCGACGCTGAACCCGCGTGCCGACTTCTTCCTCTTCGCGCGCCCGACGCCTCCGAGCCCTAATCGCTCGAGGCGATTCTTCATCCCCTCTCCTCTCCCGAGCCGATCTTCACTTCTTCCCTCTTCTCATCTTTCTCTCCTTCTCTGCCGAGCCGGTCGAGCCACCACCCGATTCTCCTCCTCTTTCGAGCGCCGGCAGCCGACCTTCCCCACTGCTCTCGGTCGACACCGTCCAGCAACGCTAGTGCCGATTGGGTTGTGCCCTAGCACTGTGGCCGGCTACCCCTCCGACGAGACACCGCCGACCTCCCTCCTGCCCTAGCCTCTGCCCTGATTTCTTTCTTCCCGCACGAAGTAGTCCAGCGACGTCGCCTCTTTGCCCAGCCTCAGCCGCGACACCCATCTCACGGTGCCACCTTTTCTGTGCCCTAGCGACGGTGGCCGGGTTTCATTTGTGCCCTAGTTCCGAGCCTTGGCTTCTCCTCAAAATCTGTGGTGATCGGTTTTCTTTTTCCCTCCCGCGGCTTAGCTTCCACTGTCGATCTGTTGTTCTTCTTTCTCCGCTCACAGATTCAAGCAGTGACACCAGAACCTGATGAGTCTTGGCCGGCAAGTGTTGATTTGGGGCTCAGATTACAGAGGTATGGATGCTGCCCTAATTGGTTGTCTAGGGTATTTAATTGTTGCTGTGGGTTTTTATTGTGATCCTGTTAGTGTGGAGGATTTTCAGCAGCAATTACTTCGTTTGGCAGCACGTTATCTTACGGTGGAACAACCGCTGAGGTTTCAGATTAAGGTAAGGATTGGGTGATTGAATATATATGTGATGAAGTATGAGTTGACACATAATTTATTTATAATTATTTGATCATTAGGTTTGTGTAGATTTATTTGGTTATCTGGATTTGGATCTTATAATTGTTTATGGATAATGGATCCCTGATGTAGATTGGTTTGGTTTAAAATGGAACGAGGGTTAAGATAATTAACCCTAGACAATTGTTATATTTAATTTAGGTAGGCAAATGGTTATGTGGATTAGGGTTTTCCCTAATTTAGTTTCGTGGATTTTATTTAGCTATTTAAATTCTTATGAATTTAGCTAAATAAAAAAAATATGTATATTGATTGGTACAGGACTTTGATTCGAGACGGTGACTCGACGAGGGATCTATTTCGGAGTGGACCTTTTCTTATTGGAGGCGGGTACTTTTGACTTTTTGTCTTTGATATGCTTAGTAATGAAATTAACATGTTGCATTAATTGTGTTTCTTATCTGTTTCGGTTAATCACTACCCAAATCTTGGTACATGCTTGATTTATTGATTGGTTTGCATCTCATGTATATTTTACCTGTTTATACAAGCTTATAGGGGGTAGTGATATACCATGCTTTACCATGTTCAGGACTTAGGTTTTATACCTTCTGTGTACCTTTGGATTGTTTTGATTCGTGGACCTATGATGCATTTTTATATACATGTGGATTAGGTCAGGATATTTTGTGGTTAGTGCCATGCACCATTTGCATGATTGCATGCTGTGCGATAGTCCGCTCCATTATTATTGAGCACATCGCCAGTTACATGGATCTGCACACACCACCACTCATGGGTTAGTGGTCAATTCAGGCTGAGTGTGTTGCAGCAGGGACTCTGTTAGGCACCGTTGGTCCGCTCATGGGTAGTGTGACACAACGTGTTATCTGGTAGGGATTCCTCCCCGTCTTTGAGTACCGGGAGATGAGAGCATTGCGCTCCCCCTTTATGATTTGGGGTAGGAGGATAGGTGTACTCCGACAGCATCCCGTCCACTCGGTCACTCATCAGGAGTAGTGACGACAGAGTGCACGGTTGTCACAGCTCTACCCACTCGGCCTCACTATTGTGTGTGAGATGATCGACTGACGTCAGGGATGACCAGGACGCATCATTGGCATCATATGCATGATGCATTTATTGTTTGTGTTTGTGCTTGCTGCATTTATATGCTGCATATTATTTGGATACCTATGTTTGACATGCATACAGGATTCCTATACCACTCGGACTGTTTGTCTTTATACACAAGTCCTGGTTAGTACAGTTCCTCTCCTGTTTACTTCAGATGCATATTTTTATCTTTCTTATATCAGGAGACTGTACGCATGATTAGTGTTAGGTGTTATTTCTTTACTTTGCATATCAATTGTACCTCCTGAGTGTTGGACTCACCCCGTCTCCATTGTTGTTATTTTCAGGTTGATGCTGTCCGGAGGGAGTTTCAGTCGCTAGTACTCACTGCACGTAGTGCTAAATCCCTGCAGACCTCGAGGATTTATCTATCATTTGGTTTGGTTTTTTTATTTGCTTATGTGTGTACTTGGATATTTGGATACTTGGACATCGTATGTTTTTCTTTTGATATTGATGGATGTTCTATTCGATATGTTTTTACTACAGGCCTGCCTGGACGACATAAGAGGTGAGTTTCGTCGGATTTGAGTTTTGCGAGTGTAGTGGAGTAGGGTGGATTTCGAGTCAGTGTAGTATTGTGATGTTACCATTATAAACTGCGTGGTGAATGTTTTTATTTATTGTTATTATTCCAGCCGCCTGTGGCTGAGGTATATGAGGATGTTGAAAGTTTCAGATTGTCCACCGTACAGGGGAGACGCTGTCGAAATTTTCTCGGACAGGGACTCCTCTGGGGCGTGACAATTTAGTGGTATCAGAGCACAGTTATACGATCTTTTGTTTTCATATTTTGGATGTTTGGGATAACTTGATACCAATTTATTTATTTGGTATCAGAGCGCCAAGTTTGGCAATACTTGTTGGATTTTTGTATTATGGATTTTCGAGATTTATCTGATACCAATTTATTGGTATCAGAGCGGGTTATGATACCTGCTTTTGGTGTGCTGGAGATTTATCGGATACCTGTTGTTGGTATTCTGGATATTTGGTTAGCTTGGTTTGCGAGTCAAACTGGGCATTTTCGAATTTTCGATATGGTTATGTTTCGGATTTCCGTTTCGGATTTATATGGATTTCCGGCGATTTTCTCATTCGGAATTTTGAGGTCAGAAGTTGGGGACTGGACAGCGATGGAACATCTCCAGACGGAAAATAGGTATGATGTTTATTTTATGATAGTTATGACATCTATTAGCACTTTATCTTTATTACCTGTCTGGTTGTTGTAGCCATATTACATGTGATGGGTTAGCCACTGATCATGGTCGACCCTAATAGAGATCAAGGATTATAGTCTCTGGTGATTTTTCATATCATACCACCAGTAGTTTTAGTTTCTGTTACTACTAGTAGGAGTTGGAGGCACATACCAGCCTCTGCTATTGTTAGCTGGCTAATGGATGATACCTACATATTCCTGTTGACTTAGCCAGTAAAGTTTTTATACTCATATTTTTTTTTTGGATATTAGGGTATTCGATACGATAAAAATTGGTCATTTGGGGAGTTATCATGTTTGATCATTGTTGAGAATGATTTGAGGTTGAGGAATATTGGGAGATCAGATATTGTGATGTGTTGATTTCTAATGATTTATGAGAGTAAATGTTATGTGGTTGTTTGATGATCTATTAGTGGATAACTATTTTGATGATTTATTATTTGGGTTGTCGTTGATGGTGACATAGTGAGTGTCATGTTTGATGTTCACAGGTTTGATGATTATAGTTGGTGATCAGGTGGAAAGGATTGATTTAGCCATATACCATTGTCGGCTTGGATAGTTTATAGAGGATCAATGTATCCTATTCCATGAAGACTTTGACCATGGACTGTATATACCCGGTTGGATGACTCAGAAAGTGCATTGGGATATGTGACCCCGCTGATGTAAGGAAGTGTAGAGCTAATTGCTTAACACTTATGGGATACAATCGTTACTAGTGTATACTGGGAGAGTACATTTGGATTTAAGATGATAAATTTTCCCCATTAGATATAGTCTTGGTAGTGTACGACATTGACTTGCAATGTTATACCATGGTGTGTATATCTTCCTTGTCCGATATTAGTTCCTTTGAACCTAGAGCAGGGTTGTTACTGGATGATTAGGCTGCTTTATTTTGGGTTGCTTTTGATTGATGTATTCATGCTTGATACATATGCATGAATTTTGTTTAGATATACCCGAAAACCATGAGTGTTGGTAGCATAAGGTTGGTCTCTTTGATTGAGCTGGTATGCTGATTTTGCATGTCTATGTTGCATGTATATTATGATTGTTATGTGTTGTAGGAGTCCTATGGTAGACTGCCCATTTGCGAGTAGTATATGTATCCATGTTCTCATATGGTTGTGGGTTCCTTGTGATTCATAGTTATGTAGTTCGATGTATGTATCTGAATGTATTATTGAAGATATCTTATCGATTAAATCCGAGTTGTGGTATAAGTACATCTGTGGTATTTTGATGGAGGTATCTTGTCGATCTAATTTATGTTGTGGGATGTGCACATGAGTTTAGATATTTTTCTTGATATATCTTATCGATTTAATCTGTGTCGTAGTATGTGCGCATGTGTTTGAGTGTCTTAATTGGAAGTATTTTGTCGATTACATCGATGTTGTGATAAGTACATATGGGTTTGATGTGGTATCTGAGGTATTTTTTTTATTTTGTTTGATTTTGAGTGCACCTGGGTTTAGTATGCTTTGTTGGAAGTATTACGTTGATTATACTCTTGGCATAGGTGTATATATGCCATGTGAGGTGGTTTGAGGTGTATTGTCGATTATACCCATGTTGATATATGCACACGGGGTTCGGTAGGTATTGTTGGAGGTATTGTTAGGATCCTTCGTACGGAGGCTAGAGAGGGGGGTGTGAATAGCCGACCCCAAATCGTCGTTTCTTTCTACAAAACGTGTTAGCGCAGCGGAAATAAAACAGTAGAAAGGAAACGGTGAGAAGATCAAACCTCAAACTCGATGGATGTAACGAGGTTCGGAGATGAACTCCTACTCCTCGGCGTGTCCGTAAGATGGACGAAGCCTACCAATCCGTCGGTGGATGAGTCCCCGGAGAACCGGCTAATACAATATACTCCTTCTGGGTGGAGAAACCTCGCCACAATGTTTCTTGCACAAGCAAGATAGGAGTACAACAGATACAAGAAAGCAAAAGACAATATGAAACACTTGCTTGCCTTTCTTGTTGACTGGAGTGATGAAGCAGCAGCTTCACACCAGCAGCAGCTGACGAGAATCCATCGAGAAGCTCACGCGAAGCTTGAGCACCAGGAGCTCAACAGCTCGATAGCGGTAAGAGCAAAAGCTCTAGAGCACAAGAACAGAAGTTCTAAGAATGAAGAAGTAGCACAGCGAAGCCCGTAGCTTCTTTTATACTGCGAAGAAAACACGAAGGAATATAGCGGTTGCGTCATAGCGGCTAGTGCCGATCGGCCGATCGAGTGTGCCCGATCGGTCCACGGATCGATCGGCGCTTTCTCGAACTCCGCTAGCTCGATCGTGCTCGATCGGTCGTGGGGACCAATCGGTATGGCACGATCGGTCTGGACCGATCGAGGCTTATTGGTTCCTCGGTCCGAGGACCGTCAGATGATCGTCAGTAGCGCTGAGGAATACTGATCGGTCTTGCGGACCGATCGAGCTCCATCCGATCGGTCCCGGACCGATCGGTAGCTCCGAATCGATCGTGCCTTACATTTGTTATCGATCGGTCCCGGACCGATCGGATACCTAACGTATCAACTGATCGATCTGCAAGCCGATCGAGCTTGGTTTTTGCCCAAACCAAGTCCCAAACCTTCCAAACCAATATCCGGTCAACCCTGACCTATTGGTACATCATGCTTAGCATCCGGTCACTCCCTTGACCTGCTAAGACTCCCCACCAAGTGTCCGGTCAATCCCTTTGACCCACTTGGACTTTCTTCTTCGTGCCAAGTATCCGATCACTCCCTTGATCTACTTGGACTTCCCAACACCAGATGTCCGATCACCCTTGATCCATCTGGATTTTCCCTTGCCCGGCTTAACTCACCAGGACTTCCAAACTTCCTAGCTTCACTCACTAGGACTTTTACCTGGCTTCACTAACCAGGGTTTTCCCTTTCACCTAGCTTCACTCACTAGGATTTTCACCTGGCTTCACTCACCAGGATTTCCCGACTGCCTGGCTTCACTCACCAGGACTTCTCCGACTGCCTGGCTTCACTCACCAGGACTTTTCCCCGTGCCAAACTCCCTGTTTGGACTTTCCGCGTGCCAAGTCTCCATACTTGGACTTTCCGTGTGCCAAACTACCTGCTTGGACTTTTCCCGAATCAGGTCAACTAGGTCAACCTTGACCTAAGGTTGCACCTACAATCTCCCAAACACCTATTCTTGTCAAACATCAAGAATACAACTCTCTTCTCGTCAAATATCGTCAAACATCAAAACATAACTCGAGTCAGGTCAACTCGAGTCAGGTCAACCAGGTCAACCTTGACCTTAAGGTTGCACCAACAGGTATCACACTGATTTATACCTGTGTGTGTGAGTTTGATGTATAATAATTGGAGGATTATGTTGATCATACATATGTTGTGTGAGCAAGTGTGCCAGGTGTATTGTTGGTAGCAGCATGATTCTACTTATGTTGAATGCAGGATGTAGAGTGTTTGCATTATGTCATTTGTTAGATTACCCTGTCAACCCATATTTTTATCAGTGGGTGACTCACTACGATGTTGATAGATTTGACGATGAGTTTGATGTGATTGCTGGATTATTATACCTTTGGCTGCCACAGTAATATGTAGTAATGTGATCTTGTACAGACTCTAGTTGGATAGTTAGATATCTTGGTCATTTATGGATTGTCTGTGGTAGAGCGACCTCATGCAGTCTCTGGCTAGATAGTAGGGTGCTTTAGGCACTTATGTTTGTTTGTGGTAGAGTGTCGCTCCCACATATTTTAGATGGTTGTGGTGGAGCGTAGGTCCCACATATTATGGACTGTTTTTGGTGGAGCGCTGCTCCCATATATTGTGGATTTCTTGTAGTGAAGAATTGCTCCCTTATATATATTGTAGACACATATTGAGGATTTATTGTGGTAGAGCGTTGCTCCCACATATATGGTATTTTCTGTGATGGAGCGTTGCTCTCACACTGGAGGATCTATTCTTTGGTGATTTATATCGTTGGTGATCAGATCTGTTTATTGTCGAGGATCTTATGGATTGGGAATGTCTGTGATACGGACATTATGTGTATTGGTTTTACCATTAGGGCTTGTGGAGCCTTAGATGTTTCCATGGACTAGATGACTTGGGTATCCCTAGGATATTGGATCAGAATTCGTTATCGTTGTTGACGACGTGGTGTTTTATTCCTGATCTGAGGGGTATCACGCACATCATCTTTACATAGTTCTAGAGATGTTTCGATGGAAACGTCTAGATGTGAAGATCAGTAGCGCGTATTTTGATTGTCTTCTGTGAGATGTTTGAGACACACGGTCACCAGTAGGAGTATACCGTGGTTTCACAGGAGATTGAGGTTGTTACCGTTGGAAGTAGACGGAGTCTATAGAAGAGGCTCGCAACTTCCTTTGTTTGGCTCGATATTTCCGGAGATACGTTGAGGGTTTCTCTCGGATAGTTATGTCACTGACACGCCTGACCTGGAAAGGCGTGAAGTTCACTTGGACTGAAGATGACAAGACCAGCTTCTAGGAGCTGAAGCGGAGACTAGTGTCGGCTCCGATTTTGAATTTTTACCTTCTGGAGAGGACGGATATGTCCTCTGCACCGACGCATCTATTCAGGGTTTGAGCGCTGTTCTGATGCAGCACGATATGGTAGTCTCCTATGCTTCTCGTCGGTTGAAGGAGCATGAGAAGATCTACCTTGTACATGATCTGAGCAAGTCACCATTATTTCTGCCATGAAGATTTGGTGACATTATTTATATGGCGTTACATTTGAGATTCTCACTGACCATAAGAGTCTCAAATATCTGGTTACTTAGAAGGAACTTAATCTCCGACAGAGGAGATGGATGGAGTTCCTGAAGGATTATGATTGTACCATTAGCTATCACCCGGGGAGAGCTAATGTGGTTGCCGAAGCGCTTAGCAAGAAGTCCGGAGGGACTTTAGCTTGCCACCGAGTTGTGGTCACAGACTTGATTTAAGGTTTATCCGATTTGGGCCTTGAGGGGTAAGGACAGACAGAGCATAGTACTCTGGTTACCATGGTTGCTCAGTCGTCGATCAGGACGAGGATCCGAGAGCCCTAGGCTACTGATCAGTATTTGTAGTTTATTTGCAGCCAGATAGCTTCCGGCAACAGACTGAGTTCACACGAGACGAGGAAGGTGTTATACACTTCCGAGGCAGATTATGCGTACTTCAGTCTCGTCCGGTCTTACAGGAGCTACTTCAGGAGGCTCATCGCTCTCGATTTGCGATCCATCCGGGAGGGACCCGTATGTATCGAGACTTGAGGCATTCCTACTGGTGGAACGACATGAAGAAAGACGTCACGGATTTCGTAGCTAGATGTCTTGTCTGTCAGCAGGTGAAGGCTGAACACCAGAGACCTGCAGGGTTACTTCAGCGGATTCCTATTCCTGAGTGGAAGTGGGATCACATTACCATGGACTTGTGGTAGGGTTGCTGAGGACACGACGAGGCCATGACGCGATTTGGGTAATCGTTGATCGATTAACCAAATTCGCGCACTTCTTAGCGATCCAGAGGACTGATTTCCTGGATTGATTGGTAGATCTGTTTTGCCGGGAGATCATCAAATCACGTGATGTTCCGTTGACTATTACTTCGGATAGAGACCCCCGGTTCACGTCTCGTTTCTGGCAGAGTCTGCAGCAGGCCTTGGGCATGCAGCTCCGATTTAGTACAGCCTTCTATCCATAGACAGATGGACAGTCAGAGCGGACCATTCAGACTTTAGAGGACCTGCTGAGGTCATGTGTTATGGACTTCGGAGGCAGTTGGGAGGACCATCTGCCGTTAGTAGAGGTTGCTTACAACAACAGCTTTCATTCGGCTATCCAGATGGCACCGTTTGAGGCGTTGTATGGTAGACCTTGTCGGACACCCGTCCTCTGGGATGAGGTTGGAGAGGCCCAGTTGTTGGGACCTCATAGAGTTCAGCAAGATGCAGAGTTGGTCCGTACTATCAGACGGAGGATGTCAGAGGCACAGTATCACCAGAAGAGTTATGCTGATCGGAGACGCAGACCACTAGAGTTCTCTGTTGGCGACCATGTATTTTTGCAAGTTTCACCCATGAAAGGGGTGAAGAGATTTGACCTCAGAGGTAAGCCAGCTCCATGATACATTGGGCCTTTCAAGATCTCGGAAAGGATTGGAGCAGTAGTTTACTGGTTGGCACTATCGCCGTCTTTGGCAAGCGTTCACGATGTATTCCACGTATCTATGCTGAGAAGATACGTACCTGGTCCGACGCATGTGCTGACAGATATCCCAGTTCCCCTTCAGCCTGACATTTCTTATGAGAAGGTTCCGGTACGGATTCTCGATCGGAAAGAGCGTCAGTTGTGGAACAAGACTATCCGGCTGGTTAAAGTCGGATGGCAGCATCATTCGGACGAGGAGGCTACTTGGGAGCTCGAGGATACTATCCGAGCTCGATATCCCCATCTTTTCACTTGAGATATGTGATTTGTTTACCGTTCAGCATTTATACTTTATATCTGTTGTTAGTACTTGCTGATGGTAGAAATGAAATTTGGGGACCAAATTTTTTATTAGTGGGGGAGAATGTAAAATACCGGAAATAGGTGAATATTAATAAGGGAATTTTTCGAAATTTTTAGAAATTTTTCGGGAATTTTTCGGAGCTCGTATGGACGAGTTAACGGGGATGAAAACGGGGTCCAGAAAAGCCTGTTTAGGCTACCCTGTTTTAATGAAGAAAAGTTTAAATTTTTCCTTTTCCTTTTCTTTTTCTTTTTTCTTCTTTGTCTCCGATTTTCTCCGACGCTGAACCCGCGTGCCGACTTCTTCCTCTTCGCGCGCCCGACGCCTCCGAGCCCTAACCGCTCGAGGCGATTCTTCATCCCCTCTCCTCTCCCGAGCCGATCTTCACTTCTTCCTCATCTCTTCTCCCCGACGCCGATCTCGCGGCCTTCTCCTTGCCCTAACCGCCACAAGCGGCGGTTCATTCCCATCCCTCGCGTATAAGCTTGGGCTCTTACCTCTTCTTCTACCTCTCCGAGCGCGCAAGCCTCCTTAGCCTCTGCCCGATTTCTTTCTTCCCGCACGAAACATTCCAGCGACGTCACCCATCTTTCGGTGCCACCTTTTCTATGCCCTAGCGACGGTGGCCGGGTTTCATTTGTGCCCTAGTTCCGAGCCTTGGCTTCTCCTCAAAATCTGTGGTGATCGGTTTTCTTTTTCCCTCCCGCGGCTTAGCTTCCACTGCCGATCTGTTGTTCTTCTTTCTCCGCTCACAGATTCAAGCAGTGACACCAGAACCTGATGAGTCTTGGCCGGCAAGTGTTGATTTGGGGCTCAGATTACAGAGGTATGGATGCTGCCCTAATTGGTTGTCTAGGGTATTTAATTGTTGCTGTGGGTTTTTATTGTGATCCTGTCAGTGTGGAGGATTTTCAGCAGCAATTACTTCGTTTGGCAGCACGTTGTCTTACGGTGGAACAACCGCTGAGGTTTCAGATTAAGGTAAGGATTGGGTGATTGAATATATATGTGATGAAGTATGAGTTGACACATAATTTATTTATAATTATTTGATCATTAGGTTTGTGTAGATTTATTTGGTTATCTGGATTTGGATCTTATAATTGTTTATGGATAATGGATCCCTGATGTAGATTGGTTTGGTTTAAAATGGAACGAGGGTTAAGATAATTAACCCTAGACAATTGTTATATTTAATTTAGGTAGGCAGATGGTTATGTGGATTAGGGTTTTCCCTAATTTAGTTTCGTGGATTTTATTTAGCTATTTAAATTCTTATGAATTTAGCTAAATAAAAAAAATATGTATATTGATTGGTACAGGACTTTGATTCGAGACGGTGACTCGACGAGGGATCTATTTCGGAGTGGACCTTTTCTTATTGGAGGCGGGTACTTTTGACTTTTTGTCTTTGATATGCTTAGTAATGAAATTAACATGTTGCATTAATTGTGTTTCTTATCTGTTTCGATTAATCACTACCCAAATCTTGGTACATGCTTGATTTATTGATTGGTTTTCATCTCATGTATATTTTACCTGTTTATACATGCTTATAGGGGGTAGTGATATACCATGCTTTACCATGTTCAGGACCTAGGTTTTATACCTTCCGTGTACCTTTGGATTGTTTTGATTCGTGGACCTATGATGCATTTTTATATACATGTGGATTAAGTCAGGATATTTTGTGGTTCGTGCCATGCACCATTTGCATGATTGCATGCTGTGCGATAGTCCGCTCCATTATTATTGAGCACATCGCCAGTTACATGGATCTGCACACACCACCACTCATGGGTTAGTGGTCGATTCAGACTGAGTGTGTTGCAGCAGGGACTCTGTTAGGCACCGTTGGTCCGCTCATAGGTAGTGTGACACAACGTGTTATCCGGCAGGGATTCCTCCCCGTCTTTGAGTACCGGGAGATGAGAGCATTGCGCTTCCCCATTTATGATTTGGGGTAGGAGGATAGGTGTACCGTCCACTCGGTCACTCATCAGGAGTAGTGACGACAGAGTGCACGGTTGTCACAGCCCTACCCACTCGGCCTCACTATTATGTGTGAGATGATCGACTGGCGTCAGGGGTGACCAGGACGCATCATTGGCATCATATGCATGATGCATTTATTGTTTGTGTTTGTGCTTGCTGCATTTATATGCTGCATATTGTTTGGATACCTATGTTTGACATGCATACAGGATTCCTATACCACTCGGACTGTTTGTCCTTATACACAAGTCCTGGTTAGTACAGTTCCTCTCCTGTTTACTTCAGATGCATATTTTTATCTTTCTTATATCAGGAGACTGTACGCATGATTAGTGTTAGGTGTTATTTCTTTACTTTGCATATCAATTGTACCTGCTGAGTGTTGGACTCACCCCGCCTCCATTGTTGTTATTTTCAGGTTGATGCTGTCCGGAGGGAGTTTCAGTCGCTAGTCCTCACTGCACGTAGTGCTAGATCCCTGCAGACCTCGAGGATTTATCTACCATTTGGTTTGGTTTTTTATTTGCTTATGTGTGCACTTGGATATTTGGATACTTGGACATCGTATGTTTTTCTTTTGATATTGATGGATGTTCTATTCGATATGTTTTTACTACAGGCCTGCCTGGACGGTAGAAGAGGTGAGTTTCGTCGGATTTGAGTTTTACGAGTGTAGTGGAGTAGGGTGGATTTCGAGTCAGTGTAGTATTGTGATGTTACCATTATAAACTGTGTGGTGAATGTTTTTATTTATTGTTATTATTCCAGCCGCCTGTGGCTGAGGTATATGAGGATGTAGAAAGTTTCAGATTGTCCACCGTACAGGGGAGATGCTGTCGAAATTTTCTCGGACAGAGACTCCTCTGGGGCATGACATTTTGAGATTGTTGTTGTGAAAATTATTGCAAAATTTTCAAAGTTCTCAAAATTTGCTAAAAAAAGGTCTTAATGACTTGGAAATTTTTTTTACCTAGAAATTTTCCTTGACTTAGAAATATTTTCTTTAAATATTTTTTTTTCTAAGTCTTTAACCCTTAGATTATTTTTCTTGAAACCCCATTTTTTTTGTGATCAAAGGGGGAGAAGGGAAAGTATAAGTCTACAGGAGGAAGATAGATTTAATTTTTTTATCTTTTCTATCTTTTTGCACTTAAATTTTAAATTAAGTAATTTTATTTAATGTCTATTTTAACCCTAGCTTAACTTGGGTTGATCACACCAAAAAGAGGGAGATTGTTGGTACCCCAAGGTTGTTTTGGTGTGATCAACAAGTTAAATTAGGTCCTGTGTGTTTATAACCTTGTGTCTAATTGTGCAGGAGCTTAGGAGCACAGGTAGTCGAGCGGAAGATGCAGCTAGGGAGAAGGACGGCAGTCCGAGGGACGAGGTGCTGCGGAAAAGTACATCGGCGGACGAGAAGGAAGCGTGAGGTGGTTCCGAGGGATGAAAGCCGGAGCGGAAGATTGCTCGAGGAGCAAGAGACGCAGCTAGCGACAAGGACGGCATGCGGTGCGTCCGAGGGACGAATACTGCAGATGAGTACGCCGGAGGACGAGAAGGAAACACACGGTAATTCCGAGGGACGAGAAGCCGGAGGGAAGCCCGCTTGAGAAGACCGGAAGTTGGGTTCGGGTGAGCCCTTTTTCGGATGGCAGAGATCACCCAAGCGAGCGGATCCGGAGGAGAAGAACCGGACCGAGGCGGGACTGAACCAGAGTAGAGGTCCCGGACGAAAAAGTCGACACCTGTAGACTTTGGGCTCCGGGGCGCCCAGAACCCCTCCGGGCGCCCAGACCTTGATTTTGACCAGGATCACGATTTACACGATCTGAACGTTGGGGGATAAAATTTTATCCCCCCAGGGCGCCCGGAACCCTTCGGGGCGCCCCGACCAAGGCTATAAATATAGTCTTGGTCCAGAAGCTTTTCAACGAACTCAGAACTGTAAATCCAACGCTTGTGCGCTTTAGGGTTTTAGTTGAGCTTCTTTCTTTTTGTACGTCAACGTTGTAAGAGGATTCTCCGCCTGAAGGAGATTAATATTGGGCTTAATCTTCCTTGGATTAACAACCACATCGGTTGTAACCAAGTAAACACTCGTGCCTTTTATTTTATGCTTTTAATTTACTGCTTAATCTATTTATGCAAGTGTTAGCTTAAAGAATTCGAGGAAGGTTGTTGTTTGCTTTTTGTGTTTACAGGACTATCCAACAACCCTCTCCTAGCCGGCCCAATGGTTCACCAAGTGGTATCAGAGCCGAGACGCCTCAGAAGGACTAATCATCGTCTGAAGCAACAAAACGATAGCCAAAGCTAACGACTATCCACCTGTATTCGAGGGGGAGTTTTCTATCTGAAAACAAAAAATGGAGGTAAACCTTAATTCAGATTTTGGTATTTCTTTAATATTAAAATTTGGTTATGAAGAACTGAAGAACACGAACGAAGAAAGACTCGATCTACGCCTCTGGAACAAGAAGCAACGTGACGAGTCAATGGCAAACGGTCGGGCAGAATTTCACATTCTAAGCGCAATACCAACTAAAGATTTCGACAGAGTCGGAGAGTACAAAAGCGCGAAAGAATTTGAGAAAAGTTCTTAAAGCTCTACGAAGAACCGGTTGAAGCCGTCTCCTCAATAGACATCGAGCCGTCATCAGAAGAATCCGAGACGGAAGAAATTACCGAGACAGCCCCAACAAACTCAATGGTCGAATTCCATCCCGAAGCAAGCCCATCCCGAATGAGCAACGATGAAGGGGGAGAAACTTCGGAAGAAAGCAACTCGACAGGGGGAGAATCAACTATCGAAAAGGTAAGTCGGGTATGGGCTCGAACTTCTGATCAATTGGTTCAATCAATCGAAAAATTGCGTGAAGATTTTTTCGAATCAGAAATTGAATCTTCGAAAAAGATTTTTAGATTAAGAAATCTATTATTAATAGACTCCTGCAAATTAGAATTTTTGTTAAAAAATTCCTGCAAACTGCAAAATATTTTTTCGAACGAATCTTGCACATTGCCGAAAGAATTTTTTATATCGTAGGAAAAAAATTTGGAATTAAAAAATCTTTTTTCAAACGAATCTTGTAAAACAAAAAAATTGCTGAATGATTTTTTACCTATTATTTTGCTGAAAGAATGTTGCTAAATAAAAGTATTATCACAAGATTCTAGCAAGTTATAAAATACTTTATCAAACGAATCTTGCAAACTTAAAACATATTTAAAAGATCTTTTACCAAATATTTCGTCAAAAGAATTTTCTGCAAGTTAAATATTATTTACTTTAAATCTGAAAAAGTGTGATTTAAGAAGTTATGATATATTGAAATGGAAATTTAAAACTTTCTGATAAAAGTATTAGAATAAAATAAATAAATAAATGCATAGAAATTTTTTTTAATATTATCAATTTTCTTAAATTTTCTTGCATAAAATTTTGGGCTTAGAAAAATATTTTTTATAGTGAAAACATAGAAATTTTCCAAAAGTTATTCTTAACTTAGAAATTTTCTCTGATATTTTGATATTGTTGTTGTGAAAATTATTGTAAAATTTTCAAAGTTCTCAAAATTTGCTAAAAAAAGGTCTTAATGACTTGGAAATATTTTTTTACCTAGAAATTTTTATTAACTTAGAAATATTTTCTTTAAATAATTTTTTTCTAAGTCTTTAACCCTTAGATTGTTTTTCTTGAAACCCCATTTTTTTTGTGATCAAAAGGGGAGAAGGGAAAGTATAAGTCTAGGGGGAGGAAGATAGATTTAATTTTTTTATCTTTTCTATCTTTTTACACTTAAATTTTAAATTAAGTAATTTTATTTAATGTCTATTTTAACCTTATCTTAACTTGGGTTGATCACACCAAAAAGGGGGAGATTGTTGGAACCCCAAGGTTGTTTTGGTGTGATCAACAAGTTAAGTTAGGTCATGTGTGTTTATAACCTGATGTCTAAGTGTGCAGGAGCTTAGGAGCACAGGTAGTCGAGCGGAAGACGCAGCTAGCGAGAAGGGCGGCAGTCCGAGGGACGAGGTGCTGCGGAAGAGTACATCGGCGGACGAGAAGGAAGCGTGCGGTGGTTCCGAGGGACGAAAGTCAGAGCGGAAGATTGCTCGAGGAGCAAGAGACGCAGCTAGCGACAAGGACTGCATGCGGTGCGTCCGAGGGACGAATACTGCGGATGAGTACTCCGGCGGACGAGAAGGAAACACGCGGCAATTCCGAGGGACGAGAAGTCGGAGGGAAGCCCGCTCGAGAAGACCGGAAGTTGGGTTCGGGTGAGCTCTTTTCCGGATGGCAGAGATCACCCAAGCGAGCGGATCCGGAGGAGAAGAACCGGCCAGAGGTGGGACTGAACCAGAGAAGAGGTCCCGGATGAAAAAGTCGACACCTGTTGACTTTGGGCTCCGGGGCACCCGGAGCCCTCCGGGGCGCTCGGAACCCCTCTGGGCACTCGGACCTTGATTTTGACTAGGATCGCAATTTATACGATCTGAACATTGGGGGATAAAGTTTTAACTCCCCAGGGCGCCCCGATCAAGGCTATAAATATAGCCTTGGTCCAGAAGCTTTTCAACGAACTCAGAACTGTAAATCCAACGCTTGTGCGCTTTAGAATTTTAGTTGAGCTTCTTTCTTTTTGTACGCCAACACTGTAAGAGGCTTCTCCGCCTAAAGGAGATTGATATTGGGCTTAATCTTCCTTGGATTAACAACCACATTAGTTGTAACGAAGTAAACACTCGTGCCTCTTATTTTATGCTTTTAATTTACTGCTTAATCTATTTATGCAAGTGTTAGCTTAAAGAGTTCGAGGAAGGTTGTTGTTTGCTTTTTGTGTTTACAGGACTATCCAACAACCCTCTCCTAGCTAGCCCAACGGTCCTACAAGTGGTATCAGAGCCGAGACGCCTCAGCAGGACTAACCGCCACCTGAAGCAACAAAACGATGGTCGAAGCTAACGACTACCCACCTGCATTCGAGGGGGAGTTTTCCATCTGGAAACAAAAAATAGAGGTATACCTTAATTCAGATTTTGGTATTTCTTTAATATTAAAATTTGGTTATGAAAAACCGAAGAACACGAACGGAGAAAGACTCGATCTACGCCTCTGGAACAAGAAGCAACGTGACGAGTCAATGGCAAACGGTCGGACAGAATTTCACATTCTAAGCGCAATACCAACTAAAGATTTTGACAGAGTCGGATAGTACAAAACCGCGAAAGAAATTTGGGAAAAGTTCTTAAAGCTCTACGAAGAACCGGTTGAAACCGTCTCCTCAATAGACATCGTGCCGTCATCAGAAGAATCCGAGACGGAAGAAATTACTGAGACAACCCCAACAAACTCAATGGTCGAATTCCATCCCGAAGCAAGCCCATCCCAGATGAGCAACGATGAAGGGGGAGAAACTTCGGAAGAAAGCAACTCGACAGGGGGAGAATCAACTATCGAAAAGGTAAGTCAGGTATGGACTCGAACTTCTGATCAATTGGTTCAATCAATCGAAAAATTGCCTGAAGATTTTTTCGAATCAGAAATTGAATCTTCGAAAAAGTTTTTTAGATTAAGAAATCTATTATTAATAGACTCCTGCAAATTAGAATTTTTGTTAAAAAATTCCTGCAAACTACAAAATATTTTTTTGAACGAATCTTGCACATTGCCGAAAGAATTTTTTATATCGTCGGAAAAAATTTTTGAATTAAAAAATCTTTTGTCAAATGAATCTTGTAAAACAGAAAAATTGCTGAAACATTTTTACCTATTATTTTGCTGAAAGAATGTTGCCAAATAAAAGTATTGTCACAAGAGTCTTACAAGTTACAAAATACTTTGTCAAACGAATCTTGCAAACTTGAAACATGTTTAAAAGATCTTTTACCAAATATTTCGTCAAAAGAATTTTCTGCATGTTTAATATTATTTACTTTAAATCTGAAAAAGTGTGATTTAAGAAGTTTTGATATATTGAAATAGAAATTTAAAACTTTCTGATAAAAGTATTAGAATAAAATAAATAAATAAATAAATGCATAGAATTTTTTTTTAATATTATCAATTTTCTTGCATAAAATTTTGGGCTTAGAAATTTTTTTTTTATGGTGAAAACTTAGAAATTTTCCAAAAGTTATTCTTAACTTAGAAATTTTCTCTGATATTTTGAGATTGCTGTTGTGAAAATTATTGCAAAATTTTCAAAGTTCTCAAAATTTGCTAAAAAAAGGTCTTAATGACTTGGAAATTTTTTTTTACCTAGAAATTTTCCTTGACTTAGAAATATTTTATTTCTAAGTCTTTAACCCTTAGATTGTTTTTCTTCAAACCCCATTTTTTGTGATCAAAGGGGGAGAAGGGAAAGTATAAGTCTAGGGGGAGGAAGATAGATTTAACTTTTTTTATCTTTTCTATCTTTTTACACTTAAATTTTAAATTAAGTAATTTTATTTAATGTCTATTTTAACCCTAGCTTAACTTGGGTTGATCACACCAAAAAGGGGGAGATTGTTGGAACCCCAAGGTTATTTTGGTGTGATCAACAAGTTAAGTTAGGTCCTGTGTGTTTATAACCTTGTGTCTAAGTGTGCAGGAGCTTAGGAGCACAGATAGTTGAGCGGAAGACGCAGCTAGCGAGAAGGACGGCAGTCCGAGGGACGAGGTGCTGCGAAAGAGTACATCGGCAGACGAGAAGGAAGCGTGCGGTGGTTTCGAGGGACAAAAGTCAGAGCGGAAGATTGCTCGAGGAGCAAGAGACGCAGCTAGCGACAAGGACGGCATGCGGTGCGTCCGAGGGACGAAGACTGCGGATGAGTACGCCGGCGGACGAGAAAGAAACACGCGGTAATTCCGAGGGACGAGAAGCCGGAGGGAAGCCCGCTCGAGAAGACCGGAAGTTGGGTTCGAGTGAGCCCTTTTCCGGATAGCAGAGATCACCCAAGCGAGCGGATCCGGAGGAGAAGAACCGGACCGAGGCGGGACTGAACCAGAGAAGAGGTCCCGGACGAAAAAGTCGACACCTGTTCACTTTGGGCTCCGGGGCGTCCGGAACCCCCTCCGGGCGCCCGGACCTTGATTTTGACCAAGATCACGATTTACGCGATCTGAACGTTGGGGGATAAAGTTTTATCCCCCCAGGGCGCCTGGAACCCTTCGGGGCGCCCCGACCAAGGCTATAAATATAGTCTTGGTCCAGAAGCTTTTCAATGAACTCAGAACTATAAATCCAACGCTTGTGCGCTTTAGAGTTTTAGTTGAGCTTCTTTCTTTTTGTACGTCAACGCTATAAAAGACTTCTCCGCCTGAAGGAGATTGATATTGGTCTTAATCTTCCTTGGATTAACAACCACATCGGTTGTAACCAAGTAAACACTCGTGCCTCTTATTTTATGCTTTTAATTTACTGCTTAATCTATTTATGCAAGTGTTAGCTTAAAGAGTTCGAGGAAGGTTGTTGTTTGCTTTTTGTGTTTACAGGACTATCCAACAACCCTCTCCTAGCCGGTCCAACGGCCCTACACTTACTATCGCATGAATCATTTTCCCTAATATATAGAATGGATATTTTATTTGTTCTTTGTGTCTAATTAATTTTTGCTCTGGTCTTTGTGACTTGATCATCATAAAGTCTATGTGACTTATTTGATCTTTGTGACTAATTAATGTTTTGCTCTGGTCTTTGTGACATGATCATCTTGTAGTCTATATGGCCATTATGGATTGACTTAGAAGAGTGGGAGATGTTAAACATTGAGGAGACGAAGGGGCGCCTCTTCCCCTTCATCTCCCTCATTGATGCAAACGTCAAGGAGACGAATGGGCGCCTTTGCACCTTGGTCTTCCTCAATCATCTTATATATGGGTGTCTAATCCAGGGAGATCCATAGAGAAAATGAGAGGGATTTGAGGTGATCGAAGGCAAAGGAGAACGTCCTGTGGAAAGGGATTTGACTCGTGAAATTTGAAGGGCTTTTCGATTTCATCTGTGATCATGCTTCCGATATCAAGCAGAGATCAAGATCGTCTTGAGAGATCACTGTGAGTTCTATTTTATGTTTCATGCTATTAGAGATAACACGGATGTCAAGAAAACTCTGCGCAAGCAATTTTTAGCTGGGTTCGCGAGTTTTTCACTCGTAAATTCGTTGATCACTTGGTCAATGAAGTGCATCAAACCAACTTGGCTATGATACCAATGTTGGATGTTGATAAAAGTAAAACAGATAATTTACTTCTACTTTGCAAAAATTAAATCTTGTACCTTGGTTGGTAATGCACCAATCTCCGGCACTACAAACTTTCAGAATTGTTATGAACTCTAGCCACGGACTGCTTGAAGTCGAGATGATAGTCATGTATGTCGAACTATCAACATTATGTCACAACGTTTCAATTCTTAACCTGGTGATGATGTGTGATGATAGCTTTCTTTTGTTCTTCTCAACAAGATAGAGACTACAGCTCTCTTCTTTCTTAGACTCTCTTCCCTTTTCTTTCTTTTTCTCTCACCCATACTTCACACAAGAAGTATGAATTTATAGGATAAGATAAGAATATAAGGGGTTACTAACATTAGGGGGTTACTAACATTCACTTATGCTAGTGGAGTTATTTATATTAGTGGAGTCATGAGATGGAGTTACTAACATTCATATGAATGTCCCATACTGGGCATAAGTTACTAACACTTGGATTCATCAATCCTATACTATTTGAGTACAGTTTTCTTTTCATGTTTGGAAAAATGTTGGGTTTAATTCCTTATGCAATTAGTTTAAATTCATTTGATTGGTAGCTATTGTTTTGCATCTAAGTGTTCACTTTTCACGCTCAATTTCTATATAGTGGCAGGTTAGGGATAACTAGATTGATTGTGCTTCAATTGCTTGAGTTAGTTTATCTTCGCAGTATAGTTTCTTTCATTTTCTTTTGATGCAAATAGGTTAAGTTAGCTTAGATTTCATTGAGTGCTTTGTGTTTCCTAAGTTTGTTGGAATCGTAGCTTAGAATAGATTAGGTTGTCTTCCATTACTTTTCTTTAGCATTAGTTAAAACCAAACCCCCATTTCTAATAAATCGATCATAAGATCCTATCATCACTATATTCCTTGAGAGAAACGATGCAGGTCATTCCCTATGCTTCATTAGTATAGAGAGGGGTTTCGGTGATATTATTTGATATCGTAGCATGACAAAAGATGGGTTTATCATTGCTTGTACATCTTCTTCCACCCCACAAACAGTAACGACACAGATCACATAACTTAACTGAAGAAGTTACCCATTTGAGAGGATAATAGAGCAAAACAAACATGAAATGAAGGAAAGAGATAAAAAAAATCGATGATTTACACCTACAACAGAACTTCATAATGCAACATCTTCAATTAAACTCTGCTCCAAGTTGAATTGAATTCCTCCTCGTTCTGGTAATGATGGTGATGATGATAATGACCACGATGATGGTGGTGATGGTTCTTCATAATTTTACTTTGTATAAATGTTATTTATAATTAGTATTTTTTAAAATTTTTATTTGATTGAGTTTGTCAATCCTTTATTTTTGTATTTTTTTATTAGTACTATTATTTTTATTTCGAACAACGTTGGTGAGGCTAAGAAAGGTGGTGGTTGGAAATTCACGTTGGAAGAAGTAAGTCTTTACATATTTTTTTTCGTTAACTTGTAGGATTTTTTTTTTTAAAAAAATGATACTTTTTTTTGTTTTCTTATGTAGGAAAAAAAGGAGTTTGGAAAGGAGAAGTGTTTATTGAGGAACTGAAGGTCAGTGATTTTTTTTTTAAATCTCTCTAACATTTTGAGACATTTTGATATAGGATATTGTCATTTGGATATTATGATTTAGAAGAATGTTTGGAATATTGGATATGATGACTTGTTTGAAAAAATTTAAGTTGGTTTGTTTGATATGTATTTGTATTTGTATATTTATGTGTTGTATGGATATGATGTGATGAAAACTTGTTGTTGTATGAATATGATGTGTTGTTGTATTTATTTGTTAAATATATGAAATAATAAATAGATTGTGGTTATATTTATATACATAATCGGATAGATTCTGTGAAAAATAATTTCATTTTACTATAAATTGTATGATGAATAAATTTTCATCATAATCTTATCTTAAATCACTATTTATCACAAATCTATAATGAAATCAGATTTTTGTTGCAAATATGCGATGAATCCTGTATTTGTCATAAATTTGTGATGACTCCAGTATTCATCGCAAATTTACGACGAATTTGAGTATTCATTACAGATCAGCAACGAATCCAAATATTCATTGTAGATCGATGACAAATCCAAGTATTCATCATAGATTGACGATGAATACCTGATTCGTCGCAAATCAACAACAAATCACATATTCATTTCCAATAGGCAACGGATCACATATTCGTCATCAATCGACAACGAATCATGTATTCGTCGCTAATAGACAATGAATCACGTATTCATCGTCAATCTATGACAAATCCTGGTATATGTCACAAATTTGCAATGAATACCAGGATTCGTCGCAAATTTAAGATTATGAAATTGTGCGACGAATTTTATTTTGTCGCAAATTTACAATGATTTTGGTGATAAAGAAATAAATTTATGCAGATTTGACGATGAATTTACATTATTTCATCATAGAATTTGACAACCATTTATTCGCAATGAAAAAGTTTTCATTACAAATTAATTTTGAGACAAATTGATATCAAGAAGGAAACAAATTGACATATAAAACTAATATAACGATATTTTTTAAGACATTAACTCGTTTAAGATAAAAGAATGTATATATATATATATATATATATATATATATATATATATATATATATATATATATATATATATATATATATATATATATATATATAAATTATTAAAAATTTGGTTAATTCTCAATTTAGTCCCTCGTTATTTAACGTAGTGCTGATTTCGTCCCTAATTTTTCAATTGACCAAATTTAATCATCCAATTTTCGAATGTTTTCCCAAATTGATCCTTCCGTCTAAATCCCCGTTAAAATAAACGAGAAGACTTGTTTAACCGGTAGAAGTGACCTATGTCTTACCGGACAATTCCTAATTTAGTCCCTCATTATTTGACGTAGTCCCGATTTCGTCCAAGGATAGTTTTAAAATGGAGGTCGTCTGCTACTCGGCACAGCTCCAGCTGCCGGACTCCATGTCGACGCCTACGAAGCGGGCGAGGGCAGAGGCAACGATGAGGGAGATGGGATTGGCGGCCGCGATGGACACTAGAATCAGCGAGTGGCACGTCAAAGGCATCAACGGCGGCGCGTCAGCATCTGTGTCAAGCTCCTCACCCAACCGCCGCTCCTCTTCCTTGACGAGCCCACCAGCGGCCTCGACAGCGCCGTCGCATATCACGTCGTCCACCGGATCGCGCGCCTCACCCGTCGCGAGAGGATGACAGTCGTTGTCGCCGTCCACCAGCCCGACAGCGAGGTGTTCGACCTCTTCGATCGCCTCTGCCTCCTCGCCTATGGCAGCATCGTCTTCTTCGGCCCTGCTCCGGTGGCTGCCGAGGTACCAACTCAATCTCAAAGCTCAATTAAGACTTGAATTCTCTCTTTCGACCTATGGAAATTCAGCCTTGCTCAAACTTTTCTCCAGTTCTTTGCTTCCAACGATTTCGCCTGCCCTTCTCTGCGCAATCCTTCCGATCATTTTCTCAAAACAATCAATAAAGATTTCGATACAGTCAGCGCTTCTTCTTCGCAGCTTATAAACCAATAAAGGAAACAAGTTTCTAAATCTTGAACTCAATCAATGTCAGGATTAGGGAAATAGCGCAAGAATAAAAGCAACTGATCATTTCCACCGGTTAAATAAGTCTTCCCGTCTATTTTAACTGGGATTTGGACGGAAGGATTGATTTGGGAAAACGTTCAAAAATTGGAGGATTAAATTTGATTAATTGAAAAATTAGGGACGAAATTGGTACTACGTCAAATAATGAGGGACTAAATTAGAAATTATCCAACAAGACAAAGGTCACTTCCACCGGTTAAACAAATCTTCTCGTTTATTTTAACGGGGATTTAGACAGAAGGATCAATTTGGGAAAACGTTCAAAAATTGGAGGATTAAATTTGATCAATTGAAAAATTAGGGACGGAATCAGCACCACGTTAAATAACGAGGGACGAAATTGAGAATTAACCCAATTTTAAATATTGTAAATTTATTCTCCGATCTAATTTGTCATCCACTTGTTAAATAGACCTTTTTTTTCCAGAGAAACCCCAACGAGACTGCCTGCTACGATCAGATCGGAGAGATGGCAGCCATAACAACCGCGGTGGTGGCGATAGCGGCGGTCATCCTGGGCTGGATCACCATCGAGATCGCCTGCAAGCCCTGCCTCGAGCAAGGCCGCAACGCCATCGACCGAGCCCTCGACCCCAACTACGACCCCGACTCGGCCCATAACCCCTCTCCTGCCGCCGCCAACGAGCCCCTTCTCCGCGACGACCAACCCGCCCCCTCTGCTCCGCCGGCCCCCAAGATCGCCTGACCAGAGTGGGAATTTGCGATCTGTAGTGTCTTATGTAAGATTGGTTTCCTTACTTATTACCAATGGGTGTAGATCCACATTTTCTTTGCTTGATCTTGATGTTATTTGGTTCGAAGATTTTTATGAATCTATAATCTGAATCGAACCCGCTTTTGATTTCAAGAATCATGGATGTAACTCCATCAATTCAATGTTCAGCGGAAACAAAAATGCGATTTTGGTGGTTCGACAAGTGCGGTGCAATAGTTAGGGCAGAGTCGTACCGATCAGTGAAGAATGCACGATGCTGCCAGCCGTCATCTTCTTGATCGCCAACACCTTCCACCTCGATAGGGCTTTTCTTCTTCCATACCCTCCATCTCTTGTGGCATGTCATCTTCTCCATTGTAAACTCGCACAAATTCAACCACCAGATTCACGGCTTGGCGCAGTTTTATCGAGAGTGCTGTTGCTGCTTCCCCCTGTATATGTTTCGTAGACCTTCCTGTAACTTCCTTCGCCTGATGGAAGACAACAATGAGATCCTGAACAACAATTCAGACAAGCAGGTGTTGTGTTCGATACATGCTCTAAACCGTAGGAATAAGATAGAAATGTCACGGCAACAAAAGAAGAGTATACGTCAATGCACAAATCAATACAAGAAAAACAAAGAATAGGAAAATAAGTTTGGTGTTCTGTCTCATTGGCTTTATCATCAATTATATTATTATTTATATTTAAATAAATTTTATCAAATCAAATTTTTTTCATAATTTTGTATCGTCTAATTTAAGCATTTCTTTATTGTTTAAGTACATATTTGTATCATCTTAAATATATTTTTCAAAATTTTTCTTAATAGATGTAACCTTATTTTTTTATCTAATGTTGTTATTTTTTTATCCTGTCCATCCTCGTATGTTTGTACATTCACCTTAACATTGTTACCTTTACAGCTCTCATTTTCTGTTTATGTGCTCGAGTTATTATTTTTTTGGGTCCTTTGCTTCCTCATTTGATTTATATATTTTTTCATAGTTTTGTATCGTTTAGTTTAAACATTTCTTGATCATTTAAGTACATATGTATATTATCTTAAATGTGTTTTTCAAAGTTTTTCTCAATAGATGTAACCTTAATTTTCTATCTAATGTTGTTATTTTTTTTATCCTATTCATCCTCGTATGTTTGTACATTTACCTTAACATTTTTATCTTTACAATTCTCATTTTCTATTCATGTGCTCGAGCTATAGTTCAAGTCTAATTGCTATTTTATAGAATTCTCTTTAAGTTTTAGAGATATTTCATAATCACAAAGAACATATTATATTCTCCTATATTTCAACTATTTTATTTGTATGATATATAAAATATCTCTCTCAATATTTGAAAATAATTTTAAATATTTAAACTTTTAAATTACTAATAACTCGTCATCTTCTGTCATAACAATATCTTATTGTGCTAATATTATTAAATTTAAATTTCATATATTTCAATTGTCTCGTATAATTCATCGTCAAGATTTATTGTACATTACATCATAAATCATATAGATAATTGTCTCATTGAACCTAACAATAGCTAGGTACACCAAGAAAGTCTATTTTGTCGTAGGATTAGTAATACTGGACTGCATAGATTAGCGATATCACATTTTACTCTCATAAAATGTCCTCTTAAATAAATTGATGAGGACATTTGCTTTAACTAGCATAGAATCATGAATCTTAAACATGCATTATATGACAAACATCAACATATTGGTTAGGGTTATGAAAGAAAAAAAATACTAGGATATTGGGGTGGATACTCAAAACACGACCGCATCATATGTCTCTAACGGCAAGATGAGAAAAGGACTTGAGAGAGACGGGTACAGAGGAAGGGAAGAGTAAAGAAGGAGAAGAAAAAGATCTTTCTCTCGATTAAATAAATGATTTAATCTTAAAAATTGAAATTTCTAGAGAGAAGAGAGAGAGGGATGGGTATAATTGTAGTAAACGGTGGTTACGATCATCGTAAGCATCCCTCACAATCTGTCTTGAAGTTTTGTGAAAGGAGATAAATCACGAGATCAACTTATAGTCGACTGTCAAATAGCTAGGGGTGAGAGGAATTTTTCTCCGAAAGCATGCGTCGATCGGAAATTGATCTCTATACTATTATAATAAATTTGTCACCCTCTAGTCAACTAGTCATCGTGAGAAAAAAGAGTAAAAAGGAAGAAAAGAAAACATTTCTCTCTCTCTTCCCTCCTTTTTTTAATCGATTAAATAAATTATTTAATCTCAAAATTAAAATTTCTTAAAAAGATTTGTGATGATGAAACAGTTTCCGCATGTGGTTATCTATATTTATGCCAAATTTCATATTCTCCCTAGAAAGGAAATTATCTAATTTTCATTAGAAATTACATATCAACAGATTTGTTTATCGTGCCAATCAATTTGAATCACTTTTGCATCATGATAGATCTAAGAATTCTTTAATCTCCAAGGATAATTTGGAAAACAACCCTACGACTGGAGAATTTATCAACATAGAATGCAATAATTAACACAAACTTCCATTGTTGCATACGAATGGAG